>NC_134549.1:14985945-16408445 GCF_050624435.1 Tenrec ecaudatus
AGAACCTTCATTCATAAAGATGATGCCCAGATAGAGAACCTTCATTCATAAAGATGATGCCCAGAGAGAAAACCTTCATTCACAAAGATGATGCCAAGAGAGAACAATTTTTCATAAAGATGATTTCCAGGAAGAGAACCTTCTTTCATAAATATGATGCACAGTGAGTCTACTTTCATTCATATAGATGATAGCCAGGCAGAGAACCTTGTTTCAAAAAGATGATGCCCAGATAGAGAACCTTCAATCATATAGATTATTCCCAGACCGAGAACTTTCATTCATTAAGATGATACCAGTTAGAGAACCTTTTTTCAAAGATGATGCCCAGAGAGCGTACATTCTTCGTAAATATGATGACCAGGCAAAGAACCTTCTTTCATAAAAATGATGCCCAGAGAGAGAACATTCTTTCTTAAAGAGGCTATCCAGAAAGAGAACCCTTATTCAATAATGATGCTGTCCAGAGAGAGAGCCTTCATTCATAATGATGATGCCCAGAGAGAGAAACTTTGTTAATAAAGATGATGCCCAGACAGAGAACCTTCTTTCATAAATATGCTGCCCAGAGAAAGAGGGTTCATTCAAAGATGTTGCCTAGGCAGAGAACCTTCATTCATAAGCGTGGTGCCCAGAGAGAGAACCTTCATCCATAAAGATGATGCACATGGACAGTACCTTAATTCATAAAGGTGATGCCCAGAGAGAGAACCTTCATTCAGAAAAATGATGCCCAGAGAGAGAACCGTCATTCATAAAGATGATGCCCAGGCAGAGAACTTTCATTCATAAAGATAATGCCCACAGAGAGAACCTTCATTCATCAAAATGATGCCCAGGGAGAGAACCATCATTCTTGGAGATGATGCCCAGAGAAAGAACCTTCTTTCATAATGGTGATACCCAGAGAGAGAACCTTCATTCATAAGATGATGCCCAGAGAACCTTCTATCATATAGATGATGCACAGAGAGAGAACCTTCATTCACAAATATGATGCCCAGAGAGAGAGCCTTCTTTATTAAAGAGGATACCCAGAAAGAGAACCTTTATTCAATAATGATGCTGCCGAGAGAGAGAGCCTTCATTCATAAAGATGATGCCCAGAGCGAGAACCTTCATTCCTAAAGATAATGTCCAGGCAGAGAACCTTCTTTTGTAAAGATGATGCCAAGGCAGAGAACCTTCTTTCATAAAGATGATGCCCAGAGAAAGAGCCTTCATTCATAAAGATGTTGCCCAGGCAGAGAAACTTCATTCATAAAGATGATGCGCAGAGAGAGAATCTTGTATCATAAACATGATGCCCAGAGAGCGTACCTTTATTCATAAAGACGATGCCCAGGTGGAAAACCTTCTTCGTAAAGATGATGCCCAGGCAGAGAATCTTCTTTCATAAAAATGATGACCAAAAAGAGAACCTTCTTTCATAAATATGATGCACATAGAGAGAGCCTTCATTCATAAAGATGTTGCCCAGGGAGTGAACTTTCATTCATAAAGATGATGCCCAGAGAGAGAACATTCTTTAATAAAGATGATGCCCGGATAGAGAACCGTCATTCATAAAGATGATGCCCAGACAGATAACTTTCATTCAGAAAGATGATGCCCAGAGAGAGAACCTTCATTCATAAGATGATGCCCAGAGAACTTTCATTCATAAAGATGATGCCCAGAGAGAGAACCTTCACACATAAAGATGATGCACAGAGAGAGAACCTCCATTCACAAAGATGATGCCCAGGGAGAGAACATATTTTTCTAAAGATGATTCCCAGGCAGAGAACCTTCTTTCATAAATATGCTGCCCAGAGAAAGAGCCTTCATTCATAAAGATGTTGCCTAGGCAGAAAACCTACTTTCATATAGATGATGCCCAGGATTAGAACCTTGTTTATAAAGATGATGCCAAGAGAGAACCTTCCTTCATAAAGATGATGTACACAGAGAGAACCTTTATTCATAAAATAACGCCATAGAAGAGAACCTTCTTACATAAAGATAATTCCCAGAAAGAGAACCTTCTTTCGTAAAGATGATGCCCAGGCAGAGAATATTCTTTCATAAAGATGATGCACATAGAGAGAACATTCTTTCATAAAGATGATGACCAGTCAGAGAACCTTCTTTCATAAAGATGCTGCCCAGAGAGAGAGCCTTCATTCATAAAGATGATGCCCAGGCACAGAACCGTCATTCACAAAGATGATGCCCAGGCAGAGAACCTGCTTTCGTAAAGATGATGTCCAGGCAGAGAACCTGCTTTCATAAAGATTATGCCCAAACAGAGAACCTTTTTTCATAAATATGATGCACATAGAGAGAGCCTTCATTCATAAAGATGTTGCCCAGAGAGTGAACTTTCATTCATAAAAATGATGCCCAGAGAGAGACCTTTCTTTCATAAAGATGATGCCCAGAGACAGAACCATCATTCATAAAGATGATGCACACAGAGAGAACCTTCATTCAATAAGATGATGCCAAGAGGTCCTTCATTCATAATGATGATGCCCAAAGAAAGTACCGTCATTCACAAAGATTATGCCCAGGCAGAAAACCTTCTTTCGTAAGATGATGCCCAGGCATAGAACCATTTTCGGAAAGATGATTCCCTGGAAGAGAACCTTCATTCATAAAGACGATGCCCAAACGGATAACATTCATTCATAATGATGATGCTCAGAGAGAGAACCTTGTTTCGTAAAGATGATGCCCAGAGAGAGAACTTTCTTTCATAAGGATGATGCCCAGTGAGAGAACCATCATTCATGAAGATGATGCCCAGAGAAAGAACCTTCTTACATAAAGGTGATGCCCAGAGAGAGAACCGTCATTCATAAGATGATGCCCAGAGAACCTTCATTCACAAAGATGATGCCCAGACAGAGAACATTCTTTCATAAAGATGATTCCCAGGCAGAGGACCTTCTTTCATAAAGATGATGCCCAGAGAGACAACCTTCATTCATAAATATTATACCCAATGAGAGAACCTTCATTCATAAAGATAATGCCCAGAAAGAGAACTTTCTTGCATAAAGATGATGATCATGCAGAGAACCTTCATTCATAAAGATGATGCCCAGAGAAAGAACTTTCTTTCATAAAGAGGATACCCAGAAAGAGAATCTTTGTCAATAAAAATGCTGCCAAGAGACAGAGCCTTAATTCATAAAGATGATGCCCAGAGAGAGAACCTTCATTCACAAAGATGATGCCCAGGCAGAGAACCAGCTTTCGTAAAGATGATGCTCAGGCAGAGAATCTTCTTTCATAAAGATGATGCCCAAACAGAGAACCTTCTTTCATAAATATGATGCACATAAGGAGCCTTCATTCATAAAGATGATGCCCAAACAGAGATCTTTCTTTCATAAAGATGATGCCCATAGAGAGAACATTCTTTCATAAAGATGATGCCCAGAGAGAGAGCCGTCATTCATAAAGATGATGCCCAGACAGAGAATCGTCATTCATAAAGATGATTCCCAAGGGAGAACCATCATTCATGAAGATGATACCCAGAGAAAGAACCGACTTACATAAAGTTGATGCCCAGAGAGATAACCTTCATTCATAAGATGATACCCAGAGAACCTACATTCATAAAGATGATGCCCAGAGAGAACCTTCATTCATAAAGATGATGCCCAGAGAGAAAACCTTCATTCACAAAGATGATGCCAAGAGAGAGAGCCGTCATTCATAAAGATGATGCCCAGAGAGAGAATCGTCATTCATAAAGATGATTCCCAAGGGAGAACCATCATTCATGAAGATGATGCCCAGAGAAAGAACCGACTTACATAAAGTTGATGCCCAGAGAGATAACCTTCATTCATAAGATGATACCCAGAGAACCTTCATTCATAAAGATGATGCCCAGATAGAGAACCTTCATTCATAAAGATGATGCCCAGAGAGAAAACCTTCATTCACAAAGATGATGCCAAGAGAGAACAATTTTTCATAAAGATGATTCCCAGGAAGAGAACCTTCTTTCATAAATATGATGCACAGTGAGTCTACTTTCATTCATATAGATGATAGCCAGGCAGAGAACCTTGTTTCAAAAAGATGATGCCCAGATAGAGAACCTTCAATCATATAGATTATTCCCAGACAGAGAACTTTCATTCATTAAGATGATACCAGTTAGAGAACCTTTTTTCAAAGATGATGCCCAGAGAGCGTACCTTCTTCGTAAATATGATGACCAGGCAAAGAACCTTCTTTCATAAAAATGATGCCCAGAGAGAGAACATTCTTTCTTAAAGAGGATATCCAGAAAGAGAACTCTTATTCAATAATGATGCTGCCCAGAGTGAGAGCCTTCATTCATAATGATGATGCCCAGAGAGAGAAACTTTGTTAATAAAGATGATGCCCAGACAGAGAACCTTCTTTCATAAATATGCTGCCCAGAGAAAGAGGGTTCATTCAAAGATGTTGCCTAGGCAGAGAACCTTCATGCATAACGGTGATGCCCAGAGGGAGAACCTTCATTCATAAAGATGATGCACATGGAGAGTACCTTAATTCATAAAGGTGATGCCCAGAGAGAGAACCTTCATTCAGAAAAATGATGCCCAGAGAGAGAACCGTCATTCATAAAGATGATGCCCAGGCAGAGAACTTTCATTCATAAAGATAATGCTCACAGAGAGAACCTTCATTCATCAAAATGATGCCCAGGGAGAGAACCATCATTCTTGGAGATGATGCCCAGAGAAAGAACCTTCTTTCATAATCGTGATGCCCAGAGAGAGAACCTTCATTCATAAGATGATGCCCAGAGAACCTTCGATCATAAAGATGATGCACAGAGAGAGAACCTTCATTCACAAATATGATGCCCAGAGAGAAAACCTTCTTTCTTAAAGAGGATGCCCAGAAAGAGAACCTTTATTCAATAATGATGCTGCCCAGAGAGAGAACCTTCTTTCATAAAGATGATGCCCAGAGCGAGAACCTTCATTTCTAAAGATGATGTCCAGGCAGAGAACCTTCTTTTGTAAAGATGATGCCCAGGCAGAGAACCTTCTTTCATAAAGATGATGCCCAGAGAAAGAGCCTTCATTCATAAAGATGTTGCCCAGGCAGAGAACCTTCATTCATAAAGATGATGCGCAGAGAGAGAATCTTGTTTCATAAAGATGATGGCCAGAGAGCGTACCTTCATTCATAAAGATGTTGCCTAGGCAGAAAACCTGCTTTCATAGAGATGATGCCCAGAATTAGAACCTTGTTTATAAAGATGATGCCAAGAGAGAACCTTCATTCATAAAGATGATGCACACAGAGAGAACCTTTATTCATAAAATAACGCCATAGCAGAGAACCTTCTTTCATAAAGATAATGCCCAGAAAGAGAACCTTCTTTCGTAAAGATGATGCCCAGGCAGAGAATATTCTTTCATAAAGATGATGCACATAGAGAGAACATTCTTTCATAAAGATGATGACCAGGCAGAGAACCTTCTTTCATAAAGATGCTGCCCAGAGAGAGAGCCTTCATTCATAAAGATGATGCCCAGGCACAGAACCGTCATTCACAAAGATGATGCCCAGTCAGAGAACCTGCTTTCGTAAAGATGATGTCCAGGCAGAGAACCTGCTTTCATAAAGATTATGCCCAAACAGAGAACCTTCTTTCATAAATATGATGCACATAGAGAGAGCCTTCATTCATAAAGATGTTGCCCAGAGAGTGAACTTTCATTCATAAAAATGATGCCCAGAGAGAGACCTTTCTTTCATAAAGATGATGCCCAGAGACAGAACCATCATTCATAAAGATGATGCACACAGAGAGAACCTTCATTCAATAAGATGATGCCAAGAGGTCCTTCATTCATAATGATGATGCCCAAAGAAAGTACCGTCATTCACAAAGATTATGCCCAGGCAGAAAACCTTCTTTCGTAAAGATGATGCCCAGGCATAGAACCATTTTCGGAAAGATGATTCCCTGGAAGAGAACCTTCATTCATAAAGACGATGCCCAAACAGATAACATTCATTCATAATGATGATGCTCAGAGAGAGAACCTTGTTTCGTAAAGATGATGCCCAGAGAGAGAACTTTCTTTCATAAGGATGATGCCCAGTGAGAGAACCATCATTCATGAAGATGATGCCCAGAGAAAGAACCTTCTTACATAAAGGTGATCCCCAGAGAGAGAACCGTCATTCATAAGATGATGCCCAGAGAACCTTCATTCACAAAGATGATGCCCAGACAGAGAACATTCTTTCATAAAGATGATTCCCAGGCAGAGGTCCTTCTTTCATAAAGATGATGCCCAGAGAGACAACCTTCATTCATAAATATTATACCAATGAGAGAACCTTCATTCATAAAGATAATGCCCAGAAAGAGAACTTTCTTTCATAAAGATGATGATCATGCAGAGAACCTTCATTCATAAAGATGATGCCCAGAGAAAGAACTTTCTTTCATAAAGAGGATACCCAGAAAGAGAATCTTTGTCAATAAAAATGCTGCCAAGAGACAGAGCCTTAATTCATAAAGATGATGCCCAGAGAGAGAACCTTCATTCACAAAGATGATGCCCAGGCAGAGAACCAGCTTTCGTAAAGATGATGCTCAGGCAGAGAATCTTCTTTCATAAAGATGAAGCCCAAACAGAGAACCTTCTTTCATAAATATGATGCACATAAGGAGCCTTCATTCATAAAGATGATGCCCAAACAGAGATCTTTCTTTCATAAAGATGATGCCCATAGAGAGAACATTCTTTCATAAAGATGATGCCCAGAGAGAGAGCCGTCATTCATAAAGATGATGCCCAGACAGAGAATCGTCATTCATAAAGATGATTCCCAAGGGAGAACCATCATTCATGAAGATGATGCCCAGAGAAAGAACCGACTTACATAAAGTTGATGCCCAGAGAGATAACCTTCATTCATAAGATGATACCCAGAGAACCTTCATTCATAAAGATGATGCCCAGATAGAGAACCTTCATTCATAAAGATGATGCCCAGAGAGAAAACCTTCATTCACAAAGATGATGCCAAGAGAGAACAATTTTTCATAAAGATGATTCCCAGGAA
This sequence comes from Tenrec ecaudatus, assembly GCF_050624435.1. NCBI lineage: Eukaryota > Metazoa > Chordata > Mammalia > Afrosoricida > Tenrecidae > Tenrec > Tenrec ecaudatus. The sequence continues at coordinate 14,993,035 of NC_134549.1, forward strand.
GAGAACCTTCTTTCATAAATATGATGCACAGTGAGTCTACTTTCATTCATATAGATGATAGCCAGGCAGAGAACCTTGTTTCAAAAAGATGATGCCCAGATAGATAACCTTCAATCATATAGATTATTCCCAGACAGAGAACTTTCATTCATTAAGATGATACCAGTTAGAGAACCTTTTTCAAAGATGATGCCCAGAGAGCGTACCTTCTTCGTAAATATGATGACCAGGCAAAGAACCTTCTTTCATAAAAATGATGCCCAGAGAGAGAACATTCTTTCTTAAAGAGGATATCCAGAAAGAGAACTCTTATTCAATAATGATGCTGCCCAGAGTGAGAGCCTTCATTCATAATGATGATGCCCAGAGAGAGAAACTTTGTTAATAAAGATGATGCCCAGACAGAGAACCTTCTTTCATAAATATGCTGCCCAGAGAAAGAGGGTTCATTCAAAGATGTTGCCTAGGCAGAGAACCTTCATGCATAACGGTGATGCCCAGAGGGAGAACCTTCATTCATAAAGATGATGCACATGGAGAGTACCTTAATTCATAAAGGTGATGCCCAGAGAGAGAACCTTCATTCAGAAAAATGATGCCCAGAGAGAGAACCGTCATTCATAAAGATGATGCCCAGGCAGAGAACTTTCATTCATAAAGATAATGCTCACAGAGAGAACCTTCATTCATCAAAATGATGCCCAGGGAGAGAACCATCATTCTTGGAGATGATGCCCAGAGAAAGAACCTTCTTTCATAATCGTGATGCCCAGAGAGAGAACCTTCATTCATAAGATGATGCCCAGAGAACCTTCGATCATAAAGATGATGCACAGAGAGAGAACCTTCATTCACAAATATGATGCCCAGAGAGAAAACCTTCTTTCTTAAAGAGGATGCCCAGAAAGAGAACCTTTATTCAATAATGATGCTGCCCAGAGAGAGAACCTTCTTTCATAAAGATGATGCCCAGAGCGAGAACCTTCATTTCTAAAGATGATGTCCAGGCAGAGAACCTTCTTTTGTAAAGATGATGCCCAGGCAGAGAACCTTCTTTCATAAAGATGATGCCCAGAGAAAGAGCCTTCATTCATAAAGATGTTGCCCAGGCAGAGAACCTTCATTCATAAAGATGATGCGCAGAGAGAGAATCTTGTTTCATAAAGATGATGGCCAGAGAGCGTACCTTCATTCATAAAGATGTTGCCTAGGCAGAAAACCTGCTTTCATAGAGATGATGCCCAGAATTAGAACCTTGTTTATAAAGATGATGCCAAGAGAGAACCTTCATTCATAAAGATGATGCACACAGAGAGAACCTTTATTCATAAAATAACGCCATAGCAGAGAACCTTCTTTCATAAAGATAATGCCCAGAAAGAGAACCTTCTTTCGTAAAGATGATGCCCAGGCAGAGAATATTCTTTCATAAAGATGATGCACATAGAGAGAACATTCTTTCATAAAGATGATGACCAGGCAGAGAACCTTCTTTCATAAAGATGCTGCCCAGAGAGAGAGCCTTCATTCATAAAGATGATGCCCAGGCACAGAACCGTCATTCACAAAGATGATGCCCAGGCAGAGAACCTGCTTTCGTAAAGATGATGTCCAGGCAGAGAACCTGCTTTCATAAAGATTATGCCCAAACAGAGAACCTTTTTTCATAAATATGATGCACATAGAGAGAGCCTTCATTCATAAAGATGTTGCCCAGAGAGTGAACTTTCATTCATAAAAATGATGCCCAGAGAGAGACCTTTCTTTCATAAAGATGATGCCCAGAGACAGAACCATCATTCATAAAGATGATGCACACAGAGAGAACCTTCATTCAATAAGATGATGCCAAGAGGTCCTTCATTCATAATGATGATGCCCAAAGAAAGTACCGTCATTCACAAAGATTATGCCCAGGCAGAAAACCTTCTTTCGTAAAGATGATGCCCAGGCATAGAACCATTTTCGGAAAGATGATTCCCTGGAAGAGAACCTTCATTCATAAAGACGATGCCCAAACAGATAACATTCATTCATAATGATGATGCTCAGAGAGAGAACCTTGTTTCGTAAAGATGATGCCCAGAGAGAGAACTTTCTTTCATAAGGATGATGCCCAGTGAGAGAACCATCATTCATGAAGATGATGCCCAGAGAAAGAACCTTCTTACATAAAGGTGATGCCCAGAGAGAGAACCGTCATTCATAAGATGATGCCCAGAGAACCTTCATTCACAAAGATGATGCCCAGACAGAGAACATTCTTTCATAAAGATGATTCCCAGGCAGAGGACCTTCTTTCATAAAGATGATGCCCAGAGAGACAACCTTCATTCATAAATATTATACCCAATGAGAGAACCTTCATTCATAAAGATAATGCCCAGAAAGAGACCTTTCTTTCATAAAAATGATGTTCATGCAGAAAACCTTCATTCATAAAGATGATGCCCAGAGAAAGAACTTTCTTTCATAAAGAGGATACCCAGAAAGAGAATCTTTGTCAATAAAAATGCTGCCAAGAGACAGAGCCTTAATTCATAAAGATGATGCCCAGAGAGAGAACCTTCATTCACAAAGATGATGCCCAGGCAGAGAACCAGCTTTCGTAAAGATGATGCTCAGGCAGAGAATCTTCTTTCATAAAGATGATGCCCAAACAGAGAACCTTCTTTCATAAATATGATGCACATAAGGAGCCTTCATTCATAAAGATGATGCCCAAACAGAGATCTTTCTTTCATAAAGATGATGCCCATAGAGAGAACATTCTTTCATAAAGATGATGCCCAGAGAGAGAGCCGTCATTCATAAAGATGATGCCCAGACAGAGAATCGTCATTCATAAAGATGATTCCCAAGGGAGAACCATCATTCATGAAGATGATGCCCAGAGAAAGAACCGACTTACATAAAGTTGATGCCCAGAGAGATAACCTTCATTCATAAGATGATACCCAGAGAACCTTCATTCATAAAGATGATGCCCAGATAGAGAACCTTCATTCATAAAGATGATGCCCAGAGAGAAAACCTTCATTCACAAAGATGATGCCAAGAGAGAACAATTTTTCATAAAGATAATTCCCAGGAAGAGAACCTTCTTTCATAAATATGATGCACAGTGAGTCTACTTTCATTCATATAGATGATAGCCAGGCAGAGAACCTTGTTTCAAAAAGATGATGCCCAGATAGAGAACCTTCAATCATATAGATTATTCCCAGACAGAGAACTTTCATTCATTAAGATGATACCAGTTAGAGAACCTTTTTTCAAAGATGATGCCCAGAGAGCGTACCTTCTTCGTAAATATGATGACCAGGCAAAGAACCTTCTTTCATAAAAATGATGCCCAGAGAGAGAACATTCTTTCTTAAAGAGGATATCCAGAAAGAGAACTCTTATTCAATAATGATGCTGCCCAGAGAGAGAGCCTTCATTCATAATGATGATGCCCAGAGAGAGAAACTTTGTTAATAAAGATGATGCCCAGACAGAGAACCTTCTTTCATAAATATGCTGCCCAGAGAAAGAGGGTTCATTCAAAGATGTTGCCTAGGCAGAGAACCTTCATGCATAACGGTGATGCCCAGAGGGAGAACCTTCATTCATAAAGATGATGCACATGGAGAGTACCTTAATTCATAAAGGTGATGCCCAGAGAGAGAACCTTCATTCAGAAAAATGATGCCCAGAGAGAGAACCGTCATTCATAAAGATGATGCCCAGGCAGAGAACTTTCATTCATAAAGATAATGCTCACAGAGAGAACCTTCATTCATCAAAATGATGCCCAGGGAGAGAACCATCATTCTTGGAGATGATGCCCAGAGAAAGAACCTTCTTTCATAATGGTGATGCCCAGAGAGAGAACCTTCATTCATAAGATGATGCCCAGAGAACCTTCGATCATAAAGATGATGCACAGAGAGAGAGCCTTCATTCACAAATATGATGCCCAGAGAGAGAACCTTCTTTCTTAAAGAGGATGCCCAGAAAGAGAACCTTTATTCAATAATGATGCTGCCCAGAGAGAGAACCTTCATTCATAAAGATGATGCCCAGAGCGAGAACCTTCATTTCTAAAGATGATGTCCAGGCAGAGAACCTTCTTTTGTAAAGATGATGCCCAGGCAGAGAACCTTCTTTCATAAAGATGATGCCCAGAGAAAGAGCCTTCATTCATAAAGATGTTGCCCAGGCAGAGAACCTTCATTCATAAAGATGATGCGCAGAGAGAGAATCTTGTTTCATAAAGATGATGCCCAGAGAGCGTACCTTCATTCATAAAGATGTTGCCCAGGCAGAAAACCTGCTTTCATATAGATGATGCCCAGAATTAGAACTTTGTTTATAAAGATGATGCCAAGAGAGAACCTTCATTCATAAAGATGATGCACACAGAGAGAACCTTTATTCATAAAATAATGCCATAGCAGAGAACCTTCTTTCATAAAGATAATGCCCAGAAAGAGAACCTTCTTTCGTAAAGATGATGCCCAGGCAGAGAATATTCTTTCATAAAGATGATGCACATAGAGAGAACATTCTTTCATAAAGATGATGACCAGGGAGAGAACCTTCTTTCATAAAGATGCTGCCCAGAGAGAGAGCCTTCATTCATAAAGATGATGCCCAGGCACAGAACCGTCATTCACAAAGATGATGCCCAGGCAGAGAACCTGCTTTCGTAAAGATGATGCCCAGGCAGAGAACCTGCTTTCATAAAGATTATGCCCAAACAGAGAACCTTTTTTCATAAATATGATGCACATAGAGAGAGCCTTCATTCATAAAGATGTTGCCCAGAGAGTGAACTTTCATTCATAAAGATGATGCCCGAGAGAGACCTTTCTTTCATAAAGATGATGCCCAGAGACAGAACCATCATTAATAAAGATGATGCACACAGAGAGAACCTTCATTCAATAAGATGATGCCAAGAGGTCCTTCATTCATAATGATGATGCCCAAAGAAAGTACCGTCATTCACAAAGATTATGCCCAGGCAGAAAACCTTCTTTCGTAAAGATGATGCCCAGGCATAGAACCATTTTCGGAAAGATGATTCCCTGGAAGAGAACCTTCATTCATAAAGACGATGCCCAAACATATAACATTCATTCATAATGATGATGCTCAGAGAGAGAACCTTGTTTCGTAAAGATGATGCCCAGAGAGAGAACTTTCTTTCATAAGGATGATGCCCAGTGAGAGAACCATCATTCATGAAGATGATGCTCAGAGAAAGAACCTTCTTACATAAAGGTGATGCCCAGAGAGAGAACCTTCATTCATAAGTTGATGCCCAGAGAACCTTCATTCACAAAGATGATGCCCAGACAGAGAACATTCTTTCATAAAGATGATTCCCAGGCAGAGGACCTTCTTTCATAAAGATGATGCCCAGAGAGACAACCTTCATTCATAAATATTATACCCAATGAGAGAACCTTCATTCATAAAGATAATGCCCAGAAAGAGAACTTTCTTTCTTAAAGATGATGATCATGCAGAGAACCTTCATTCATAAAGATGATGCCCAGAGAAAGAACTTTCTTTCATAAAGAGGATACCCAGAAAGAGAATCTTTGTCAATAAAAATGCTGCCAAGAGACAGAGCCTTAATTCATAAAGATGATGCCCAGAGAGAGAACCTTCATTCACAAAGATGATACCCAGGCAGAGAACCTGCTTTCTTAAAGATGATGCTCAGTCAGAGAATCTTCTTTCATAAAGATGATGCCCATAGAGAGAACCTTCTTTCATAAATATGATGCACATAAGGAGCCTTCATTCATAAAGATAATGCCCAAACAGAGATCTTTCTTTCATAAAGATGATGCCCATAGAGAGAACATTCTTTCATAAAGATGATGCCCAGAGAGAGAACCGTCATTCATAAAGATGATGCCCAGACAGAGAATCGTCATTCATAAAGATGATTCCCAAGGGAGAACCATCATTCATGAAGATGATGCCCAGAGAAAGAACCGACTTACATAAAGTTGATGCCCAGAGAGATAACCTTCATTCATAAGATGATACCCAGAGAACCTTCATTCATAAAGATGATGCCCAGATAGAGAACCTTCATTCATAAAGATGATGCCCATAGAGAAAACCTTCATTCACAAAGATGATGCCAAGAGAGAACAATTTTTCATAAAGATGATTCCCAGGAAGAGAACCTTCTTTCATAAATATGATGCACAGTGAGTCTACTTTCATTCATATAGATGATAGCCAGGCAGAGAACCTTGTTTCAAAAAGATGATGCCCAGATAGATAACCTTCAATCATATAGATTATTCCCAGACAGAGATCTTTCATTCATTAAGATGATACCAGTTAGAGAACCTTTTTTCAAAGATGATGCCCAGAGAGCGTACCTTCTTCGTAAATATGATGACCAGGCAGAGAACCTTCTTTCATAAAAATGATGCCCAGAGAGAGAACATTCTTTCTTAAAGAGGATGTCCAGAAAGAGAACTCTTATTCAATAATGATGCTGCCCAGAGTGAGAGCTTTCATTCATAATGATGATGCCCAGAGAGAGAAACTTTGTTAATAAAGATGATGCCCAGACAGAGAACCTTCTTGCATAAATATGCTGCCCAGAGAAAGAGGGTTCATTCAAAGATGTTGCCTAGGCAGAGACCCTTCATTCATAAGGGTGATGCCCAGAGGGAGAACCTTCATTCATAAAGATGATGCACATGGAGAGTACCTTAATTCATAAAGGTGATGCCCAGAGAGAGAACCTTCATTCAGAAAAATGATGCCCAGAGAGAGAACCGTCATTCATAAAGATGTTGCCCAGGCAGAGAACTTTCATTCATAAAGATAATGCTCACAGAGAGAACCTTCATTCATCAAAATGATGCCCAGGGAGAGAACCATCATTCTTGGAGATGATGCCCAGAGAAAGAACCTTCTTTCATAATGGTGATGCCCAGAGAGAGAACCTTCATTCATAAGATGATGCCCAGAGAACCTTAGATCATAAAGATGATGCACAGAGAGAGAACCTTCATTCACAAATATGATGCCCAGAGAGAGAACCTTCTTTCTTAAAGAGGATGCCCAGAAAGAGAACCTTTATTCAATAATGATGCTGCCCAGAGAGAGAACCTTCATTCATAAAGATGATGCCCAGAGCGAGAACCTTCATTTCTAAAGATGATGTCCAGGCAGAGAACCTTCTTTTGTAAAGATGATGCCCAGGCAGAGAACCTTCTTTCATAAAGATGATGCCCAGAGAAAGAGCCTTCATTCATAAAGATGTTGCCTAGGCAGAGAACCTTCATTCATAAAGATGATGCGCACAGAGAGAACCTTTATTCATAAAATAACGCCACAGCAGAGAACCTTCTTTCATAAAGATAATGCCCAGAAAGAGAACCTTCTTTCGTAAAGATGATGCCCAGGCAGAGAATATTCTTTCATAAAGATGATGCACATAGAGAGAACATTCTTTCATAAAGATGATGACCAGGGAGAGAACCTTCTTTCATAAAGATGCTGCCCAGAGAGAGAGCCTTCATTCATAAAGATGATGCCCAGGCACAGAACCGTCATTCACAAAGATGATGCCCAGGCAGAGAACCTGCTTTCGTAAAGATGATGTCCAGGCAGAGAACCTTCTTTCATAAAGATGATGCCCAGAGAAAGAGCCTTCATTCATAAAGATGTTGCCCAGGCAGAGAACCTTCATTCATAAAGATGATGCGCAGAGAGAGAATCTTGTTTCATAAAGATGATGCCCAGAGAGCGTACCTTCATTCATAAAGATGTTGCCTAGGCAGAAAACATGCTTTCATAGAGATGATGCCCAGAATTAGAACCTTGTTTATAAAGATGATGCCAAGAGAGAACCTTCATTCATAAAGATGATGCACACAGAGAGAACCTTTATTCATAAAATAACGCCATAGCAGAGAACCTCCTTTCATAAAGATAATGCCCAGAAAGAGAACCTTCTTTTGTAAAGATGATGCCCAGGCAGAGAATATTCTTTCATAAAGATGATGCACATAGAGAGAACATTCTTTCATAAAGATGATGACCAGGCAGAGAACCTTCTTTCATAAAGATGCTGCCCAGAGAGAGAGCCTTCATTCATAAAGATGATGCCCAGGCACAGAACCGTCATTCACAAAGATGATGCCCAGGCAGAGAACCTGCTTTCGTAAAGATGATGCCCAGGCAGAGAACCTGCTTTCATAAAGATTATGCCCAAACAGAGAACCTTTTTTCATAAATATGATGCACATAGAGAGAGCCTTCATTCATAAAGATGTTGCCCAGAGAGTGAACTTTCATTCATAAAGATGATGCCCGAGAGAGACCTTTCTTTCATAAAGATGATGCCCAGAGACAGAACCATCATTCATAAAGATGATGCACACAGAGAGAACCTTCATTCAATAAGATGATGCCAAGAGGTCCTTCATTCATAATGATGATGCCCAAAGAAAGTACCGTCATTCACAAAGATTATGCCCAGGCAGAAAACTTTCTTTCGTAAAGATGATGCCCAGGCATAGAACCATTTTCGGAAAGATGATTCCCTGGAAGAGAACCTTCATTCATAAAGACGATGCCCAAACATATAACATTCATTCATAATGATGATGCTCAGAGAGAGAACCTTGTTTCGTAAAGATGATGCCCAGAGAGAGAACTTTCTTTCATAAGGATGATGCCCAGTGAGAGAACCATCATTCATGAAGATGATGCTCAGAGAAAGAAACTTCTTACATAAAGGTGATGCCCAGAGAGAGAACCTTCATTCATAAGTTGATGCCCAGAGAACCTTCATTCACAAAGATGATGCCCAGACAGAGAACATTCTTTCATAAAGATGATTCCCAGGCAGAGGACCTTCTTTCATAAAGATGATGCCCAGAGAGACAACCTTCATTCATAAATATTATACCCAATGAGAGAACCTTCATTCATAAAGATAATGCCCAGAAAGAGAACTTTCTTTCTTAAAGATGATGATCATGCAGAGAACCTTCATTCATAAAGATGATGCCCAGAGAAAGAACTTTCTTTCATAAAGAGGATACCCAGAAAGAGAATCTTTGTCAATAAAAATGCTGCCAAGAGACAGAGCCTTAATTCATAAAGATGATGCCCAGGCAGAGAACCTGCTTTCTTAAAGATGATGCTCAGTCAGAGAATCTTCTTTCATAAAGATGATGCCCATAGAGAGAACCTTCTTTCATAAATATGATGCACATAAGGAGCCTTCATTCATAAAGATGATGCCCAAACAGAGATCTTTCTTTCATAAAGATGATGCCCATAGAGAGAACATTCTTTCATAAAGATGATGCCCAGAGAGAGAACCGTCATTCATAAAGATGATGCCCAGACAGAGAATCGTCATTCATAAAGATGATTCCCAAGGGAGAACCATCATTCATGAAGATGATGCCCAGAGAAAGAACCGACTTACATAAAGTTGATGCCCAGAGAGATAACCTTCATTCATAAGATGATACCCAGAGAACCTTCATTCATAAAGATGATGCCCAGATAGAGAACCTTCATTCATAAAGATGATGCCCATAGAGAAAACCTTCATTCACAAAGATGATGCCAAGAGAGAACAATTTTTCATAAAGATGATTCCCAGGAAGAGAACCTTCTTTCATAAATATGATGCACAGTGAGTCTACTTTCATTCATATAGATGATAGCCAGGCAGAGAACCTTGTTTCAAAAAGATGATGCCCAGATAGATAACCTTCAATCATATAGATTATTCCCAGACAGAGATCTTTCATTCATTAAGATGATACCAGTTAGAGAACCTTTTTTCAAAGATGATGCCCAGAGAGCGTACCTTCTTCGTAAATATGATCACCAGGCAGAGAACCTTCTTTCATAAAAATGATGCCCAGAGAGAGAACATTCTTTCTTAAAGAGGATGTCCAGAAAGAGAACTCTTATTCAATAATGATGCTGCCCAGAGTGAGAGCCTTCATTCATAATGATGATGCCCAGAGAGAGAAACTTTGTTAATAAAGATGATGCCCAGACAGAGAACCTTCTTTCATAAATATGCTGCCCAGAGAAAGAGGGTTCATTCAAAGATGTTGCCTAGGCAGAGAACCTTCATTCATAAGGGTGATGCCCAGAAGGAGAACCTTCATTCATAAAGATGATGCACATGGAGAGTACCTCAATTCATAAAGGTGATGCCCAGAGAGGGAACCTTCATTCAGAAAAATGATGCCCAGAGAGAGAACCGTCATTCATAAAGATGATGCCCAGGCAGAGAACTTTCATTCATAAAGATAATGCTCACAGAGAGAACCTTCATTCATCAAAATGATGCCCAGGGAGAGAACCATCATTCTTGGAGATGATGCCCAGAGAAAGAACCTTCTTTCATAATGGTGATGCCCAGAGAGAGAACCTTCATTCATAAGATGATGCCCAGAGAACCTTAGATCATAAAGATGATGCACAGAGAGAGAACCTTCATTCACAAATATGATGCCCAGAGAGAGAACCTTCTTTCTTAAAGAGGATGCCCAGAAAGAGAACCTTTATTCAATAATGATGCTGCCCAGAGACAGAGCCTTCATTCATAAAGATGATGCCCAGAGCGAGAACCTTCATTCCTAAAGATGATGTCCAGGCAGAGAACCTTCTTTTGTAAAGTTGATGCCCAGGCAGAGAACCTTCTTTCATAAAGATGATGCCCAGAGAAAGAGCCTTCATTCATAAAGATGTTGCCCAGGCAGAGAACCTTCATTCATAAAGATGATGCGCAGAGAGAGAATCTTGTTTCATAAAGACGATGGCCAGAGAGCGTACCTTCATTCATAAAGATGTTGCCTAGGCAGAAAACCTGATTTCATAGAGATGATGCCCAGAATTAGAACCTTGTTTATAAAGATGATGCCAAGAGAGAACCTTCATTCATAAAGATGATGCACACAGAGAGAACCTTTATTCATAAAATAACGCCATAGCAGAGAACCTTCTTTCATAAAGATAATGCCCAGAAAGAGAACCTTCTTTCGTAAAGATGATGCCCAGGCAGAGAATATTCTTTCATAAAGGTGATGCACATAGAGAGAACATTCTTTCATAAAGATTTTGACCAGGCAGAGAACCTTCTTTCATAAAGATGCTGCCCAGAGAGAGAGCCTTCATTCATAAAGATGATGCCCAGGCACAGAACCGTCATTCACAAAGATGATGCCCAGGCAGAGAACCTGCTTTCGTAAAGATGATGCCCAGGCAGAGAACCTGCTTTCATAAAGATTATGCCCAAACAGAGAACCTTCTTTCATAAATATGATGCACATAGAGAGAGCCTTCATTCATAAAGATGTTGCCCAGAGAGTGAACTTTCATTCATAAAGATGATGCCCGAGAGAGACCTTTCTTTCATAAAGATGATGCCCAGAGACAGAACCATCATTCATAAAGATGATGCACACAGAGAGAACCTTCATTCAATAAGATGATGCCAAGAGGTCCTTCATTCATAATGATGATGCCCAAAGAAAGTACCGTCATTCACAAAGATTATGCCCAGGCAGAAAACCTTCTTTCGTAAAGATGATGCCCAGGCATAGAACCATTTTCGGAAAGATGATTCCCTGTAAGAGAACCTTCATTCATAAAGACGATGCCCAAACATATAACATTCATTCATAATGATGATGCTCAGAGAGAGAACCTTGTTTCGTAAAGATGATGCCCAGAGAGAGAACTTTCTTTCATAAGGATGATGCCCAGTGAGAGAACCATCATTCATGAAGATGATGCCTAGAAAAAGAACCTTCTTACATAAAGGTGATGCCCAGAGAGAGAACCTTCATTCATAAGATGATGCCCAGAGAACCTTCATTCACAATGATGATGCCCAGGCAGAGAACATTCTTTCATAAAGATGATTCCCAGGCAGAGGACCTTCTTTCATAAAGATGATGCCCAGAGAGACAACCTTCATTCATAAATATTATACCCAATGAGAGAACCTTCATTCATAAAGATAATGCCCAAAAAGAGAACTTTCTTTCTTAAAGATGATGATCATGCAGAGAACCTTCATTCATAAAGATGATGCCCAGAGAAAGAACTTTCATTCATAAAGAGGATACTGAGAAAGAGAATCTTTGTCAAAAAAAATGCTGCCAAGAGACAGAGCCTTAATTCATAAAGATGATGCCCAGAGAGAGAACCTTCATTCACAAAGATGATGCCCAGGCAGAGAACCTGCTTTCGTAAAGATGATGCTCAGGCAGAGAATCTTCTTTCATAAAGATGATGCCCAAACAGAGAACCTTCTTTCATAAATATGATGCACATAAGGAGCCTTCATTCATAAAGATGATGCCCAAACAGAGATCTTTCTTTCATAAAGATGATGCCCATAGAGAGAACATTCTTTCATAAAGATGATGCCCAGAGAGAGAACCGTCATTCATAAAGATGATGCCCAGACAGAGAATCGTCATTCATAAAGATGATTCCCAAGGGAGAACCATCATTCATGAAGATGATGCCCAGAGAAAGAACCGACTTACATAACGTTGATGCCCAGAGAGATAACCTTCATTCATAAGATGATACCCAGAGAACCTTCATTCATAAAGATGATGCCCAGATAGAGAACCTTCATTCATAAAGATGATGCCCATAGAGAAAACCTTCATTCACAAAGATGATGCCAAGAGAGAACAATTTTTCATAAAGATGATTCCCAGGAAGAGAACCTTCTTTCATAAATATGATGCACAGTGAGTCTACTTTCATTCATATAGATGATAGCCAGGCAGAGAACCTTGTTTCAAAAAGATGATGCCCAGATAGATAACCTTCAATCATATAGATTATTCCCAGACAGAGAACTTTCATTCATTAAGATGATACCAGTTAGAGAACCTTTTTTCAAAGATGATGCCCTGAGAGCGTACCTTCTTCTTAAATATGATGACCAGGCAGAGAACCTTCTTTCATAAAAATGATGCCCAGAGAGAAAACATTCTTTCTTAAAGAGGATGTCCAGAAAGAGAACTCTTATTGAATAATGATGCTGCCCAGAGTGAGAGCCTTCATTCATAATGATGATGCCCAGAGAGAGAAACTTTGTTAATAAAGATGATGCCCAGACAGAGAACCTTCTTTCATAAATATGCTGCCCAGAGAAAGAGGGTTCATTCAAAGATGTTGCCTAGGCAGAGAACCTTCATTCATAAGGGTGATGCCCAGAGGGAGAACCTTCATTCATAAAGATGATGCACATGGAGAGTACCTTAATTCATAAAGGTGATGCCCAGAGAGAGAACCTTCATTCAGAAAAATGATGCCCAGAGAGAGAACCGTCATTCATAAAGATGATGCCCAGACAGAGAACTTTCATTCATAAAGATAATGCTCACAGAGAGAACCTTCATTCATCAAAATGATGCCCAGGGAGAGAACCATCATTCTTGGAGATGATGCCCAGAGAAAGAACCTTCTTTCATAATGGTGATGCCCAGCGAGAGAACCTTCATTCATAAGATGATGCCCAGAGAACCTTCGATCATAAAGATGATGCACAGAGAGAGAACCTTCATTCACAAATATGATGCCCAGAGAGAGAACCTTCTTTCTTAAAGAGGATGCCCAGAAAGAGAACCTTTATTCAATAATGATGCTGCCCAGAGAGAGAACCTTCATTCATAAAGATGATGCCCAGAGCGAGTACCTTCATTTCTAAAGATGATGTCCAGGCAGAGAACCTTCTTTTGTAAAGATGATGCCCAGGCAGAGAACCTTCTTTCATAAAGATGATGCCCAGAGAAAGAGCCTTCATTCATAAAGATGTTGCCCAGGCAGAGAACCTTCATTCATAAAGATGATGCGCAGAGAGAGAATCTTGTTTCATAAAGATGATGCCCAGAGAGCGTACCTTCATTCATAAAGATGTTGCCTAGGTAGAAAACCTGCTTTCATATAGATGATGCCCAGAATTAGAACCTTGTTTATAAAGATGATGCCAAGAGAGAACCTTCATTCATAAAGATGATGCACACAGAGAGAACCTTTATTCATAAAATAACGCCATAGCAGAGAACCTTCTTTCATAAAGATAATGCCCAGAAAGAGAACCTTCTTTCGTAAAGATGATGCCCAGGCAGAGAATATTCTTTCATAAAGATGATCCACATAGAGAGAACATTCTTTCATAAAGATGATGACCAGGCAGAGAACCTTCTTTCATAAAGATGCTGCCCAGAGAGAGAGCCTTCATTCATAAAGATGATGCCCAGGCACAGAACCGTCATTCACAAAGATGATGCCCAGGCAGAGAACCTGCTTTCGTAAAGATGATGCCCAGGCAGAGAACCTGCTTTCATAAAGATTATGCCCAAACAGAGAACCTTCTTTCATAAATATGATGCACATAGAGAGAGCCTTCATTCATAAAGATGTTGCCCAGAGAGTGAACTTTCATTCATAAAAATGATGCCCAAACAGAGAACCTTCTTTCATAAATATGATGCACATAGAGAGAGCCTTCATTCATAAAGATGTTGCCCAGGGAGTGAACTTTCATTCATAAAGATGATGCCCAGTGAGAGAACATTCTTTCTTAAAGATCATGCCAGGAGAGAGAACCGTCATTCATAAAGATGATGCCCAGGCAGATAACTTTCATTCAGAAAGATGATTCCCACAGAGAGAACCTTCTTTCATAAAGATGATGCCAAGACAGACAGCCTTGATCATATCCATGATGCCCAGAAGAGAACCGTCATTCATAATGATGATGCCCAGGTAGAAATTTTCATTCATAAAGATGATGCCCAGAGAGAGAACCATCATTCATGAAGATGATGCCCAGAGAACCTTCATTAATAATGATGATGCCCAGAGAGAGAACATTCATTCATAAAGATGAGTTCCAGAGAGAGAACCTTCATTCACCAAGATGATGCCAAGAGAGAACATTTTTTCATAAAGATGATTCCCAGGAAGAGAACCTTCTTTCATAAATATGATGCCCAGAGAAAGAGCCTTCATTCATAAAGATGTTCCCCAGGCAGAGTACCTTCATTCACAAAGATGCTGCCCAGGCAGAGAACCTTCATTCACAAAGATGATGCCCAGGCAGAGAACCTTCTTTCGTAAAGGTGATGCCCAGGCAGAGAACCTTCTTTAATAAAGATGATGCCAAGGCAGAGAATTTTCTTTCATAAAGATGATGCCCAAACAAAGAACCTTCTTTCATAAAGATGATGCCCAGAGAGAGACCTTTCTTTCATCAAGATGATACCCCGAGACAGAACCTTCAAACAAAAAGATGATGCACAGAGAGAGAACCTCCATTCACAAAGATGATGCCCAGGAAGAGAACATATTTTTCTAAAGATGATTCCCAGGCAGAGAACCTTCTTTCATAAATATGCTGCCCAGAGAAAGAGCCTTCATTCATAAAGATGTTTCTTTGGTAGAGAACCTGCTTTCATAAAGATGATGCCCAAGGAGAGAACCTTCATTCATAAAGATGCTGCCCAGGCAGAGAACCTTCATTCACAAAGATGATGCCCCGGCAGAGAACCTTCTTTCGTAAAGATGATGCCCAGGCAGAGAACCGTAATTCATAAAGATGATGCCCAGGCAGAGAACATTCATTCTTAGAGATAATGTCCACAGAGAGAACCGTCATTCATGAAAATGATGTCCAGGGAGGGAACCATCATTCATGGAAGATGATGCCCAGAGAAAGAACCTTCTTTCATAAAGGTGATGCCAGAGAACCTTCATGCATAAAGATGATGCCCAGAGAGAGAACTCTCATTCATAAAGATGATTCCCAGAGAGAGAACCGTCATTAATAAAGATGATGCCCAGAGAGAGAGAACTTTCATTCATAAAGATGATTCCCAGAGAGAGAACCATCATTCCAGAAGATGATGTCCAGAGAAAGAACCTACTTTCATAAAGGTGATGCCCAGAGAGATAACCTTCATTCATAACATGATACAGAGAGAAACTTCATTCACAAAGATGATGCCCAGGCAGAGAAAATATTTTTCTAAAGGTGATTCCCTGGCAGAGAACCTTCTTTCATAAATATGCTCCCCAGAGAAAGAGCCTTCATTCATAAAGATGTAGCCTAGGAAGAGAACCTGCTTTCATAAAGATGATGCCCAGACGGAGAGACTTCATTCATAAAGATGATGCCCAAAGAGAGAACCTTCTTCATAAAGATGCTGCCCAGGCAGAGAACCTTCATTCACAAAGATGATGCCCAGGCAGAGAACCTTCTTTCGTAAAGGTGATGCCCAGGCAGAGAATTTTCTTTCATAAAGATGAAGCCTAAACAAAGAACCTTCTTTCATAAATATGATGCACATAGAGAGAGCCTTCATTCATAAAGATGATGCACAAACAGAGATCTTTCTTTCATAAAGATTATGCCCAGAGGGAGACCTTTCTTTCATCAAGGTGATGCCCAGAGACAGAACCTTCATTCATAAAGATGATGACCAGAGAGAGAACTTTCATTCTTTAAGATGATGCCAAGAGATCATTCTTTCATAATGATGGTGCCCAAAAAAGTACCTTCTTTCACAAAGATTATGCCCAGGCATAGAACCATTTTCATAAAAATGATTCCCAGGAAGAGAACCTTCTTTCATAAAGACGATGCCAAAACAGAGAACATTCATTCATAATGATGATGCTCAGAGAGAAAATCTTGTTTCATAAAGATGATGCCCAGAGAGAGAACCTTCTTTCATAAAGATGATGTCCAGACAGAGAGCCTTCATCATAAACATGATGCCCAGAAGAGAACCGTCATTCATAAAGATGATGCCCAAGGTGAAACTTTCATTCATAAAGATGATGCCCAGAGAGAGAATCATCATTCATGAAGATGATGCCCAGAGAACCTTCATTCATAAAGATGATGCCCAGAGAGAGAACCTTCATTCATAAAGGTGATGCACAGAGAGAGAAGCTCCATTCACTAAGATGATGCCCAGGGAGAGAACATTCTTTCATAAAGATGATTCCCACAGAGAGAATCTTCTTTCATAAAGATGATGCCCAGACAGAGATCCTTGATCATAAACATGATGCCCAGAAGAGAACCGTCATTCATAAACATGATGCCCAGGCAGAAATTTTCATTCATAAAGATGATGCCCAGAGAGAGAACCATCATTCATGAAGATGATGCCCAGAGAAAGAACCTTCTTACATAAAGGTGATGCCCAGAGAGAGAATCTTCATTCATAAGATGAGGCCCAGAGAACATTCATTCATAAAGATGATGCCCAGAGAGAGAACCTTCACACATAAAGTTGATGCACAGAGAGAGAACTTCCATTCACAAAGATGATGCCCGGGCAGAGAACATATTTTTCTAAAGATGATTCCCAGGGAGAGAACCTTCTTTCATAAATATGCTGCCCAGATAAAGAGCCTTCATTCATAAAGATGGTGCCTAGGCAGAGAACCTTCTTTCATAAAGATGATGCCCAGAGAGACAACCTTCATTCATAAATATTATACCCAATGAGAAAACCTTCATTCATAAAGATTATTCCCAGACAGAGAACCTTCTTCGTAAAGATGATGCGCAGGCAGAGAATCTTCTTTCATAAAGATGATGCCCAAATAGAGAACCTTCTTTCATAAATATGATGCACATAGAGAGAACATTCATTCATAAAGATGATGCCCAGGCACAGAACCTTCATTCACAAAGATGATGCCCCGTCAGAGTACCTGCTTTCGTAAAGATGATACCAGTTAGAGAACCTGTTTCATAAAGATGATGTACAGAGAGCGTATATCATTCATAAAGATGATGCCCAGGTAGAGAACCTCTTTGTAAAGATGATGACCAGGCATAGAACCTTCTTTCATAAAGATGAATGCCCAGAGAGAGAACTTTCTTTCTTACAGAGGATGCCCAGAAAGAGAACCTTTATTCAATAATGATGCTGCCCAGAGAAAGTGCCTTCATTCAGAAAGATAATGCCCAGAGAGAGAACCTTCATTAATAAAGATGATGCCCAGGCAGAGAACCTTCTTTCGTAAAGATGATGCCCAGGCAGAGAATCTTCTTTCATAAAGATGATGCCCAAACAGAGAACCTTCTTTCATAAATATGATGCACATAGAGAGAACATTCTTTCATAAAGATGATGCCCAGAGAGAGAACCTTCATTCATAAACATGATTGCCAGAGAGGGAACTTATTTCTTAAACAGGATGCCCAGATAGAGGACCTTTATTCAATAAAGCTGCTGTCCAGAGAGAGAGCCTTCATTCATAAAGATGATGCCCAGAGAGAGAACATTCATTCATAAAGATGATGCCCAGGCACAGAAACTTCATTCACAAAGATGATGCCCAGGCAGAGAACCTGCTTTCGTAAAGATGATGCCCAAGCAGAGAACCTTCTTCCATAAAGATGATGCCCAAACAGTCAAACTTTTTCATAAATATGATGCACATAGAGTGAGCCTTCATTCATAAAGATGTTGCCCAGAGAATGAACTTTCATTCATAAAGATGATGCCCAGAGAGAGACCTTTCTTCCATAAAGATGATGCCCAGAGACAGAACCTTCATTCATAAAGATGATGCACAGAGAGAGAACCTACATTCATTAAGATGATGCCAAGGGATGCTTGATTCATAATGATGATGCCAAAAGAAAGTACCTTCATTCACAAAGATTATGCCCAGGCAGAGAATCTTCTTTCGTAAAGATGATGCCCAGGCATAGAACCATTTTCGTAAAGATGATTCCCTGGAAGAGAACCGTCTTTCATAAAAAAGATTCCCAAACAGAGAACATTCATTCATAATGATGATGCTCAGAGAGAGTACCTTGTTTCGTAAAGATGATGCCCAGATAGAGAACCTGAATTCATAAGATGATGCCCAGAGAACCTTCATTCATAAAGATGATGCCCAAAGAGAGATCCTTCCTTCATAAAGATGATGCCCAGAGAAAAAGCCTACATTCACAAAGAGGATGCCAAGAGAGAACATTTTTTCATAAAGATGATGCCCAGGCAGAGAACCTTCTTTCATAAAGATAATGCCCAGGCAGAGAATCTTCTTTCATAAAGATGATGCCCAGGCAGAGAACCTTCTTTCATAAATATGATGCACATAGACAGAGCCTTATTTCATAAAGATGTTGCCCAGAGAGTCAACTTTCATTCATAAATATGAAGCCCAGAGAGAGAACTTTCTTTCATAAAGATGATGCCCAAAGAGAGATCCTTCATTCATTAAGATAATGCCAAGAGAACCTTCATTCATAATGATGGTGCCCAAAGAAAGTACCTTCATTCACAAAGATTATGCCCAGGCAGAGAACTTACTTTCGTAAAGATGATGCCCAGGCATAGAACCATCTTTCATAAAGATGATTCAGAGGAAGAGAACCTTCTTTTATAAAGACGATAGCCAGAGAGAGAACCTTTTTTAAATAAAGATGATGCCAAGACAGAGAACCATCTTTCATAAATATGCTGCCCAGGGAAAGAGCCTTCATTCAAAAGATGTTGCCTAGGCAGAGAACCTTCATTCATAAGGGTGATGCCCAGAGAGAGAACCTTCATTCAAAAAGATGATGCGCATGGAGAGAACCTTAATTCATAAAGGTGATGCCCAGAGAGAGAACCTTCATTCATAAAGATGATGCCCAGAGAGAGAAGCGTCATTCATAAAGATGATGCCCGGCAGAGAACCTTCATTCATAAAGATGATGCGCAGAGAGAGAATCTTGTTTCATAAATATGATGCCCAGAGAGCGTACCTTCATTTATAAAGGTGATGCCTAGGTAGAGAACCTTTTTCGTAAAGATGATGCCCAGGAAGAGAACCTTCTTTCATAAATATGCTGCGCAGAGAAAGAGCTTCATTTAAAAGATGTTGCCTAGGCAGAGAACCTTCATTCATAAGGGTGATGCCCAAGAGAGAACCTTCATTCAAAAAGATGATACGCATGGAGAGAACCTTAATTCATAAAGGTGATGCCCAGAGAGAGAACCTTCATTCATAAAGATGATGCCCAGAGAGAGAAGCGTCATTCATAAATATGATGCCCGGCAGAGAACCTTCATTCATAAAGATGATGCGCAGAGAGAGAATCTTGTTTCATAAATATGATGCCCAGAGAGCGTACCTTCATTTATAAAGGTGATGCCTAGGTAGAGAACCTTTTTCGTAAAGATGATGCCCAGGAAGAGAACCTTCTTTCATAAATATGCTGCCCAGAGAAAGAGCTTCATTCAAAAGATGTTGCCTAGGCAGAGAACCTTCACTCATAAGGGTGATGCCCAGAGAGAGAACCTTCATTCAAAAAGATGATGCGCATGGAGAGAACCTTAATTCATAAAGGTGATGCCCAGAGAGAGAACCTTCATTCATAAAGTTGATGCCCATGGAGAGAACCGTCATTCATAAAGATGATGCCCGGCAGAGAACCTTCATTCATAAAGATGATACGCAGAGAGAGAATCTTGTTTCATAAAGATGATGCCCAGAGAGCGTACCTTAGTTTATAAAGGTTATGCCTAGGTAGAGAACCTTTTTCGTAAAGATGATGCCCAGGAAGTGAACCTTCTTTCATAAAGATGATGCACAGAGAGACAACTTTCATTCATATAGATGATAGCCAGGCAGAGAACCTTGTTTCAAAAAGATGATGCCCAAAGAGAGAACCTTCAATCATAAAGATTATTCCCAGACAGAGAACTTTCATTCATTAAGATGATACCAGTTAGAGAACCTTGTTTCATAAAGATGATGCCCAGAGAGCGTACCTTCATTCATAAAGATGATGCCCAGAGAGAGAACCTTTAATCATAAAGATCATGTCCAGGCAGAGAACCTTCTTTTCTAAAGATGATACCCAGGCAGAGAACCTTCTTTCATAAAGATGATGCCCAGGCAGAGAACCTTCTTTCATAAAGATGATGCCCAAACAGAGAACCTTCTTTCATAAATATGATGCACATAGAGAGAGCCTTCATTCATAAAGATGTTTCCCAGGGAGTGAACTTTCATTCATAAAGATGATGCCCAGAGAGAGAACATACTTTCATAAAGATGATGCCCAGAGAGAGAACCTTCATTCATAAAAATGATGCCCAGAGAGAGAAACTTCATTCATTAAGATGATGCCAAGAGAACCTTCATTTATAATGATGATGCCCAAAGAAAGTACCTTCATTCACAAAGATTATGCCCAGGCAGAGAACCTTCTTTCGTAAAGATGATGCCCGGGTACAGAACCATCTTTTGTAAAGATGATTCCCAGGAAGAGAACCTTCTTTCGTAAAGACGATGCCCAGAGAGAACCTTTTTTAATAGAGATGATGCCCAGACAGAGAACATTCTTTCATAAATAGGCTGCCAGAGAAAGAGCCTTCATTAATAAAGATGTTGCCTAGGCAGAGAATCTTCATTCATAAAGATGATGCCCAGAGAGAGAACCTTCATTCATAAAGATGATGCCCAGGCAGAGAACCTTCATTCATAAAGATGATGCCCAGAAAATGAACCGCAATTCATAAAGATGATGCCCAGTCAGAGAACCTTCTTTCATAAAGATGATGCCCAGAAAGAGAACCTTCATTGATAAAGATGATGCCGAGACAGAGAACGTTCTTTATTAAAGATGATGCCCAAACAGAGAACTTTCTTTAAGAAGAGGATGCCCAGGGAGAAAACCTTCATTCATATAGATGGTGCACAGGCAGGGAATTTGTTTCATAAAGAAGATGCCCAGATAGAGAACCTTCATTCAAAAAAGTGAGCCCAGGCAGAGAACCTTGTTTCATAAAGATGATGCCCAGAGAGCGTACCTTCATTCATAAAGATGATGCCCAGGTAGAGAACCTTCTTCGTAAAGATGATGACCAGGCAGAGACCCTTCGTCATAAGGATGATGCCCAGAGGAGGACCTTCTTTCTTAAAGAGGATGCCCAGAAAGAGAACCTTCACACATAAAGATGATGCACAGAGAGAGAACCTCCATTCACAAAGATGATGCCCAGGCAGAGAACATATTTTTCTAAAGATGATTCCCAGGCAGAGAACCTTCTTTCATAAATATGCTGCCCAGAGAAAGAGTCTTCATTCATAAAGGTGTTGCCTAGGCAGAAAACCTGCTTTCATATAGATGATGCCCAGAATTTGAACCTTGTTTATAAAGATGATGCCAAGAGAGAACCTTTATTCATAAAATAACGCCATAGCAGAGAACCTTCATTCATAAAGATAATGCCCAGAAAGAGAACTTTCTTTCATAAAGATAACTTTCTTTCATAAAGAAGATGATCAGGCAGAGAACCTTCATTCATAAAGATGATGCCCAGAGAAAGAATTTTCTTTCATAAAGAGGATACCAAGAAAGAGAATATTTATTCAATAAAAATGCTGCCCAGAGAGAAAACCTTAATTCATAAAGATGATGCCCAGAAAGAGAACCTTCATTCATAAATATGATGCCCAGCCAGAGAAGCTTCATTCACAAAGATGATACCCAGGCAGAGAACCTTCTTTCGTAAAGATGATGCACAGGCAGGGAATCTTCTTTCATAAAGATGATGCCCAAACAGAGAACATTCTTTCATAAATATGATGCACATAGAGAGAACATTCTTTCATAAAGATGACGACCAGGCAGAGAACCTTACTTCATAAAGATAATGCCAGAGAGAGAACCTTGTTTCATAAATTTGATGCCCAGAGAGAGTACCTTCATTCATAAAGATGATGCCCAGAAAGAGAACCTTCATTCATAAATATGATGCCCAGACAGAGAGCCTTCATTCATAAAGATGATGCCCAGGCACAGAACCTTCATTCACAAAGATGATGCCCAGGCAGAGAACCTGCTTTCGTAAAGATGATGCCCAGGCAGAGAACCTTCTTTCATAAAGATGATGCCCAAACAGAGAACCTTCTTTCATAAATATGATGCACATAGAGAGAGCCTTCATTCATAAAAATGTTGCCCAGAGAGTGAACTTTCATTCATAAAGATGATGCCCAGAGAGAGATCTTTCTTTCATAAAGATGATGCCCAGAGACAGAACCTTCATTCGTAAAGATGATGCACACAGAGAGAACCTTCATTCAATAAGATGATGCCAAGAGATCCTTCATTCATAATGATGATGCCCAAAGAAAGTACCTTCATTCACAAAGATTATGCCCAGGCAGAGAACCTTCTTTCGTAAAGATGATGCCCAGGCATAGAACCATTTTCGGAAAGATGATTCCCTGGAAGAGAAACTTCATTCATAAAGACGATGCCCAAACAGGTAACATTCATTCATAATGATGATGCTCAGAGAGAGAACCTGGTTTCGTAAAGATGATGCCCAGAGAGAGAACTTTCTTTCATAAGGATGATGCCCAGTGAGAGAACCATCATTCATGAAGATGATGCCCAGAGAAATAACCTTCTTACATAAAGGTGATGCCCAGAGAGAGAACCGTCATTCATAAGATGATGCCCAGTGAACCTTCATTCATAAAGATGATGCCCAGAGAGAGAACCTTCATTCACAAAGATGATGGCCAGGAAGAGAACATTCTTTCATAAAGATGATTCCCAGGCAGAGGACCTTCTTTCATAAAGATGATGCCCAGAGAGACAACCTTCATTCATAAATATTATAACCATTGAGAGAACCTTCATTCGTAAAGATAATGCCCAGAAAGAGAACTTTCTTTCAAAAAGATGATGATCAGGCAGAGAACCTTCATTCATAAAGATGATGCCCAGAGAAAGAACTTTCTTTCATTAAAGAGGATACCCAGAAAGAGAATCTTTGTTCAATAAAAATGCTGCCAAGAGAGAGAGCCTTAATTCATGAAGATGATGCCGAGAGAGAACCTTCATTCATAAAGATGATGCCCAGGCAGAGATCCTTCATTCACAAAGATGATGCCCAGGCAGAGAACCTGCTTTCGTAAAGATGATGCCCAGGCAAAGAATATTCTTTCATAAAGATGATGCCCAAACAGAGAACCTTCTTTCATAAATATGATGCATATAAGGAGCCTTCATTCTTAAAGAAGATGCCCAAACAGAGATCTTTCTTTCATAAAGATGATGCCCATAGAGAGAACATTCTTTCATAAAGATGATGCCCAGAGAGAGAACCGTCATTCATAAAGATGATGCCCAGACAGAGAATCGTCATTCATAAAGATGATTCCCAAGGGAGAACCATCATTCATGAAGATGATGCCCAGAGAAAGAACCGACTTACATAAAGTTGATGCCCAGAGAGATAACCTTCATTCATAACATGATACCCAGAAAACCTTCATTCATAAAGATGATGCCCAGATAGAGAACCTTCATTCATAAAGATGATGCCCAGAGAGAAAACCTTCATTCACAAAGATGATGCCAAGAGAGAACATGATTTCATAAAGATGATTCCCAGGAAGAGAACCTTCTTTCATAAATATGATGCACAGTGAGTCTACTTTCATTCATATAGATGATAGCCAGGCAGAGAACCTTGTTTCAAAAAGATGATGCCCAGATAGAGAACCTTCAATCATAAAGATTATTCCCAGACAGAGATCTTTCATTCATTAAGATGATACCAGTTAGAGAACCTTTTTTCAAAGATGATGCCCAGAGAGCGTACCTTCTTCGTAAATATGATGACCAGGCAGAGAACCTTCTTTCATAAAAATGATGGCCTGAGAGAGAACATTCTTTCTTAAAGAGGATGTCCAGAAAGAGAACCCTTATTCAATAATGATGCTGCCCAGAGAGAGAGCCTTCATTCATAATGATGATGCCCAGAGAGAGCAACATTGTTAATAAAGATGATGCCCAGACAGAGAACCTTCTTGCATAAATATGCTGCCCAGAGAAAGAGGGTTCATTCAAAGATGTTGCCTAGGCAGAGAACCTTCATTCATAAGGGTGATGCCCAGAGAGAGAACCTTCATTCATAAAGTTGATGCACATGGAGAGTACCTTAATTCATAAAGGTGATGCCCAGAGAGAGAACCTTCATTCAGAAAATGATGCCCAAAGAGAGAACCGTCATTCATAAAGATGATGCCCAGGCAGAGAAACTTTTTTCATAAAGATGATGCCCAGAGAAAGAGCCTTCATTCATAAAGATGTTGCCCAGGCAGAGAAACTTCATTCATAAAGATGATGCCCAGGCAGAGAACCTTCATTCATAAAGATGATGCGCAGAAAGAGAATCTTGTTTCATAAAGATGATGCCCAGAGAGCGTACCTTCATTCATAAAGATGATGCCCAGGTAGAGAACCTTCTTCGTAAAGATGATGACCAGGCAGAGAACCTTCGTCATAAAGATGATGCCCAAAGGAGGACCTTCTTTCTTAAAGAGGATGCCCAGAAAGAGAACCTTCATTCAATAATGATGCTGCACAGAGAGAGAGCCTTCATTCATAAAGATGATACCCAGGCAGAGAAACTTCATTCATAAAGATGATGCCCAGGCAGAGAACCTTCATTCATAAAGATGATGCGCAGAGAGAGAATCTTGTTTCATAAAGATGATGCCCAGAGAGCGTACCTTCATTCATAAAGACGATGCCCAGTTAGAGAACCTTCTTCGTAAAGATGATGCCCAGGCAAGGAACCTTCTTTCAAAAAGATGATGCACAGAGAGACAACTTTCATTCATATATATGATAGCCAGACAGAGAACCTTGTTTCAAAAAGATGATGCCCAGAGAGAGAACCTTCAATCATAAAGATTATTCCCAGACAGAGAACTTTCATTGATTAAGATGATACCAGTTAGAGAACTTTGTTTCATAAAGATGATGTCCAGGCAGAGAACCTTCTTTTGTATAGATGATGCCCAGGCAGAGAACCTTCTTTCATAAAGATGATGCCTAGGCAGAGAATCTTCTTTCATAAAAATGATGCCCAAACAGAGAACCTTCTTTCATAAATATGATGCACATAGAGAGAGCCTTCATTCATAAAGATGTTGCCCAGGGAGTGAACTTTCATTCATAAAGATGATGCCCAGAGAGAGAACATTCTTTCATAATGATGATGCCCAGAGAGAGAACCTTCATTCATAAAATGATGCCCAGAGAGAGAACCTTCATTCATTAAGATGATGCCAAGGGAAGCTTCATTTATAATGATGATTGCCAAAGAAAGTACCTTCATTCACAAAGATTATGCCCAGGCAGAGAACCTTCTTTCGTAAAGATGATGCCCAGGCATAGAACCATCTTTCGTAAAGATGATTCCCAGGAATAGAACCTTCTTTCATAAAGACGAAGCCCAAACAGAGAACCTTCATTCATAATGATGATGCCCAGAGAGAGAAACTTTTTTAATAGAGATAATCCCCAGACAGAGAATATTATTTCATAAATATGCTGCCCAGAGAAAAAGCCTTCATTAATAAAGATGTTGCCTAGGCAAAGAATCTTCATTCATAAAGGTGATGTCCAGAGAGGGAACCTTCTTTCATAAAGATGATTCCCATGGAGAGAACCTTCATTCATAAAGGTGATGCCCAGAGAGAGAACCTTCATTCATAAAGATGATGCCCAGGCAAAAACCTTCATTAATAAAGATGATGCCCAGAGAGAGAACCGTCATTCATAAAGATGATGCCCAGGCAGAGATCATTCATTCTTAAAAATAATGTCCACAGAGAGAACCTTAATACATAAAGGTGATGCCCAGAGAGAGAACCTTAATTCATAAAGATGATGCCCAGAGAGGGAACCGTCATTCATAAAGATGATGCCCAGGCCGAGAACATTCATTCATAAAGATGATGCGCAGCCAGAGAACATTCATTCCTAAAGATGATGCACACAGAGAGAAACTTCATTCATAAAAATGATGCCCAGGGAGTGAACCATCTTTCATGGAGATGATGCCCAGAGAAAGAACCTTCTTCCATAAAGGTGATGCCCAGAGAGAGAAACTTCATTCATAAGATGATGCCCAGAGAACCTTCATTCATAAAGATGATGCCCAGAGAGAGAACTTTCATTCATAAAGATGATGCCCAGACAAAGAATCGTCATTCATAAAGATGATTCCCAGAGAGAGAACCATCATTCCTGAAGATGATGTCCAGAGAAAGAACCTACTTTCATAAAGGTGATGCCCAGGGAGATAACCTTCATTCATAAGATGATGCCCAGAGAACCTTCATTAATAATGATGATGCCCAGAGAACGTACCTTCATTCATAAAGATGATGTCCAGGCAGAGAACCTTCTTTCTTAAAGATGATGCCCAGGTATAGAACCTTCTTTCATAAAGATGAGGCACAGGCAGAGAATCTTCTTTCATAAAGATGATGGCCAAACAGAGAACCTTTTTTCATAAATATGATGCACATAGAGAGAGCCTTCATTCCTAAAAATGTTGCCCAGGGAGTGAACTTTCATTCATAAAGATGATGCCCTGAGGGAGAACCTTCTTTCTATAAGATGAAACCAAGAGAACTTTCATTAATAATGAAGATGCCCAAAGAAAGTACCTTCATTCACAAAGATTATGCCCAGGCAGAGAACCTTCTTTCGTAAAGATGATTCCAAGGAAGAGAACGTTCTTTCATAATGATGATGCCCAAACAGAGAACCTTCATTCATAATGATGATGTCCAGAGAGAGAACCTTTTTAAATAAAGATGATGCCCAGACAGAGAACATTCTTTCATAAATATGCTGCCAAGAAAAGAGCCTTCATTCAAAAAGATGTTGCCTAGGCAGAGAACCTTCATTCATAAAGGTGATGCCCAGAAGAGAACCTTCACACATAAAGGTGATGCGCATGGAGAAAACCTTATTTCATAAAGGTGATGGCTAGGGAGAGAACCTTCATTCATAAAGATGATGCCCAGGCAGAGAACCTTCATTCATAAAAATGATGCCCAGAGAGAGAACCGTCATTCATAAAGATGATGCCAGGCAGAGAACATTCAGTCACAAAGATGATGCCCAGCCAGAGAACATTCATTCTTAAAGATGATGCCCACAGAGAGAACCTTCATTCATAAAAATGATACGCAGGGAGAGAACCATCATTCATGGAGATGATGCCCAGAGAAAGAACCTTCTTCCATAAAGGTGATGCCCAGAGAGAGAACCTTCATTCATAAGATGATGCCCAGAGAACCTTCAATCATAAAGATGATGCACAGAGAGAACCTTCATTCACAAAGATGATGCCCAGGCAGAGAACATTCTTTCATAAAGATGATTCCCAGGCAGAGAAAATACTTTCATAAAGATGATGCCAGAGACAGAACATTCATTCATAAAGATGATGCCCAGGCAGAGAACCTTCATTCATAAAAATGATGCCCAGAGAAAGAACCGTCATTCATAAAGATGATGCCAGGCAGAGAACATTCAGTCACAAAGATGATGCCCAGCCAGAGAACATTCATTCTTAAAGATGATGCCCACAGAGAGAACCTTCATTCATAAAAATGATACGCAGGGAGAGAACCATCATTCATGGAGATGATGCCCAGAGAAAGAACCTTCTTCCATAAAGGTGATGCCCAGAGAGAGAACCTTCATTCATAAGATGATGCCCAGAGAACCTTCAATCATAAAGATGATGCACAGAGAGAACCTTCATTCACAAAGATGATGCCCAGGCAGAGAACATTCTTTCATAAAGATGATTCCCAGGCAGAGAAAATACTTTCATAAAGATGATGCCAGAGACAGAACATTCATTCATAAAGATGATATCCAGAGAGAGTACCGTCATTCATAAAGAGGATGCCCAGTCAGAGAAACTTTTGTAAGATGATGCCCAGAGAGAGAACTTTCATTAATAAAGATGATGCCCAGAGAGAGAACCTTCATTGATAAAGATGATGCCGAGACAGAGAACATTCTTTCATAAAGATGATGCCCAAACAGAGAACTTTCTTTATGAAAATGATGCACAGAGAGAGAACCTTCATTCATATAGATGATGCACAGGCAGGGAATTTTTTTCATAAAGAAGATGCCCAGAGAGAGAACCTTCATTCAAAAAGGTGATGCCCAGGCAGAGAACCTTGTTTCATAAAGATGATGCCTAGAAAGAAAACCTCCTTTCATAAAGGTGATGTCCAAAGAGAGAACCTGCTTTCAAAAAGATGATGCCCAGAGTGATAGCCTTTTCTCATAAAGATGATGCCCTGGCAGAGAAGCTTCATTCATATAGTTGATGCCCAGAATTAGAAACTTGTTTCATAAAGATGATTCCCAGAGAGAGAACCTTCTTTCATAAAGAGGATGCCCAGAGATAAAACTTTTATTCATAAAGGTGATGCCCAGAGAGAGAGCCTTCATTCACAAAGATGATGCCAAGAGAGAACATTTTTTCATAAAGATGATTCCCAGGAAGAGAACCTTCTTTCATAAATATGATGCCCAGGGAAAGAGCCTTCATTCATAAAGATGTTCCCCAGGCAGAGAACCTTCATTCATAAAGGTGATGCCCAGAGAGAGAACCTTCATTCATAAAAATAATGCGCATGGAGAGAACCTTAATTCATAAAGGTGATGCACAGAGAGAGAACCGTCATTCATAAAGATGATGCCCAAGCAGAAAACTTTCATTCATAAAGATGATGCCCACAGAGAGAACCTTCATTCATAAAAGTTATTCCCAGGTGGAGAACCATCATTCATGGAGATGATGCCCAGAGAAAGAACCTTCTTTCATAAAGGTGATGCCCTGAGAGAGAACCTTAATTCATTATATGATGCCCAGAAAACTTTCATTCATAAAGATGATTCCCAGAGAGAGAACCTTCATTCACAACGATGATGCCCAGGCAGAGAACATTCTTTCATAAAGATGATTCCCAGGCAGAGAACCTTCTTTCATAAATATGATGTCCAGAGAAAGGGCCTTCATTCATAAACATGTTGCCCAGGCAGAGAACCTTCATTCATAAAGGTGATGCCCAGAGAGAGAACCTTCATTCAAAAAGGTGATTCCCAGGCAGAGAACCTTGTTTCATAAAGATGATGTCTAGAAAGAGAACCTCCTTTCATAATGATGATGCCCAAAGAGAGAACCTGCTTTCAAAAAGATGATGCCCAGAATGATAGCCTTCTCTCATAAAGATGATGCCCTGGCAGAGAACTTTCATTCATAAAGGTGACGCCCAGAGAGAGAACCTTCAGTCATAACATGTTGCCCATAGAACATTCATTCATAAAAATGATGCCCAGAGAGAGAACTTTCATTCATAAATATGATGTCCAAAGAAAGAACTTTCATTCACAAAGATGATGCCCAGGCAGCGAACCTTCTTTCGTAAAGATGATGCCCAGAGAGAGAACCTTCATTCATATAGTTGATGCCAAGAGAACCTTCATTCATAATGATGATGCCCAAAGAAAGTACCTTCATTCACAAAGATTATGCCCAGGCAGAGAACCTTCTTTCGTAAAGATGATGCCCAGGCTAGAACCACCTTCAGTAAAGATTATTCCCAGGAAGAGAACCTTTTTTCATAAAGACGATGCCCAAACAGGGAACCTTCATTCATAATGATGTTGCCCAGGGAGAGAACCTTTCAAAATGTAGATGATGCCCAGACAGAGAACCTTCTTTCATAAATATGCTGCCCAGATAAAGAGCCTTCATTGATATAGATGCTGCAAAGGCAGAGAACCTTCATTCATAAAGGTGATGACCAGGCAGAGAACCTTCATTCATTAAGATTATACCAGAGAGAGAACCTTGTTACATAAAGATGATGCCCAGAGAGCGTACCTTCATTCATAAAGATGATGCCCAGGTAGAGAACCTTCTTCGTAAAGATGATGCCCAGGTATAGAACCTTCTTTTTTTTTTAATTATTTTTTAACAAATTATTGGGGCTGATACAATTCTTTTCACAGTTCATACATATACATACATCAATTGTATAAAGCACATCTGTACAGTCTTTGCCCTAATCATTTTTTTCTCCTCTTTTCTTCTTTTACATTTTATTAGGGACTCCAACAACTCTTACCACAATCCATACATATACATACATCAATTGTATAAAGCACACCCATACATTCCCTGTCCCAATCATTCTCAAGGCATTTGCTCTTCACTTAAGCCCCTTGCATCAGGTCCTCTTTTTTTTTCCCCCCTTCCCTCCCTTTTCCCCCCTCCCTCATATGCCCTTGGTAATTTATACCTCGTTATTTTGTCATATCTTGCCCTATTCGGGGTCTCCCTTCCCCCCTTCTCTGCTGTCCCTCTCCCAGGGAAGAGGTCACATGTGGCTCCTTGTAATCAGTTCCCCCTTTCCAACCCACTCACACTCCACTCTCCCAGCATCGTCCCTCACGCCCTTGGTCCTGGAGGTATCATCCACCCTGGATTCCCTGTATCTCCAACCCTCATATGTACCAGTGCACAGCCTCTGTCCTATCCAGCCCTGCAAGGTAGAATTCGGATCATGGTAGTTGGGGGGAGGAAGCATCCAGGATCTGGGGGAAAGCTGTGTTCGTCATCGATACTACCTCACACCCTAATTAACCCATCTCCTTTCCTAAGCCCCTCTATGAGGGGATCTCCATTGGCCGACACTTGGGCCTTGGGTCTCCACTCTGCACTTCCCCCTTCATTTAATATAATATATATATACGCATACATATATACATATACACATATATACTCATACATACACACACTTATATCTTTTTTTTTTTTTTTGCATGATGCCTTATATCTGGTCCCTTGGGCACCTCGTGATCGCACTGGCCGGTGTGCTTCTTCCATGTGGGCTTATTTGTTTCAGAGCGAGATGGCCGCTTGTTCACCTTCAAGCCTTTAAGACCCCAAACACTATCTCTTTTGATAGCCGGGCACCATCAGCTTTCTTCACCACATTTGCTTGTGCACCCATTTGTCTTCAGCGATCCTATCATGGAGGTGTGCAGTCAATGATATGATTTTTTGTTCTTTGATGCCTGGTAACTGATCCCTTTGGGACCACTCGATCACACAGGCTGGTGTGTTCTTCCATGTGGACTTTGTTGCTTCTGAGCTAGATGGCCGCTTGTTTATCTTCAAGCCTTTAAGACCCCAGTCACTATCTCTTTTGATAGCCCTGCACCATCAGCTTTCTTCACCACATTTACTTGTTCACCCATTTTGGCTCCAGCTGTTGTGTCGGGTGAACAAGTAAATGTGGTAGAACCTTCTTTCATAAAGATGATGCCAGGGAGAGAACCTTTATTCACAAAGATGATGTCCAGGCAGAGAACCTTATTTCTTAAAGATGATGCCCAGGTATAGAACCTTCTTTCATAAAGATGAGGCACAGGCAGAGAATCTTCTTTCATAAAGATGATGGCCAAACAGAGAACCTTCTTTCATAAATATGATGCACATAGAGAGAGCCTTCATTCCTAAAAATGTTGCCCAGAGAGTGAACTTTCATTCATAAAGATGATGCCCAGAGGGAGAACCTTCTTTCTATAAGATGATACCAAGAGAACTTTCATTTATAATGAAGATGCCCAAAGAAAGTACCTTCATTCACAAAGATTATGCCCAGGCAGAGAACCTTCTTTCGTAAAGATGATTCCAAGGAAGAGAACGTTCTGTCATAATGACGATGCCCAAACAGAGAACCTTCATTCATAATGATGATGTCCAGAGAGAGAACCTTTTTAAATAAAGATGATGCCCAGACAGAGAATATTCTTTCATAAATATGCTGCCAAGAAAAGAGCCTTCATTCAAAAAGATGTTGGCTAGGATACACAGTCAGAGAAACTTTCCTAAGATGATGCCCAGTCAGAGAACCTTCTTTCATAAAGATGATGCCCAGAAAGAGAACCTTCATTGATAATGATGATGCCGAGACAGAGAACGTTCTTTCATAAAGATGATGCCCAAACAGAGAACTTTCTTTATGAAGATGATGCCCAGAGAGAGAACCTTCATACATATAGATGATGCACACGCAGGGAATTTGTTTCATAAAGAAGATGCCCAGAGAGAGAACCTTCATTCAAAAAGGTGATGCCCAGGCAGAGAACTTTGTTTCATAAAGATGATGCCTAGAAAGAATACCCCTTTCATAAAGATAATGCCAAAAGAGAGAACCTGCTTTCAATAAGATGATGCCCAGAGTATAGCCTTCTCTCATAAAGATGATGCCCTTGCAGAGAACCTTCATTCATATAGATGATGCCTTGGCAGAGATCCTTCATTCATAAAGAGGATGCCCAGAGAGACAACTTTTATTCAAATAGATGATAGCCAGGCAGAGGACCTTGTTTCATAAAGATGATGCCCAGAGAGAGAAACTTCAATCATAAAGATGATTCCCAGACAGAGAACCTTCATTCATAAAGATGATACAAGAGATAGAACCTTGTTTCATAAAGATGATGCCCAGAGCGTACCTTCATTCATAAAGATGATGCCCAGGGAGAGAACCTTCTTCATAAAGATGATGGGCATACAGAGAACCTTTTTTTCATAAAGACAATGCCCAGAGAGAGAACCTTGTTTCATAAAGATGATGCCGTGAGAGAGAACCTTCATTCATAAAGATGATCCCCAGGCAGAGAATCTTTTGTAAAGATGATGCCAAGGTAGAGAACCTTATTTCAAAAAGAGGATGCCCAGAGAGAGAACCTTTATTCATAAAGATGATGCCCAGAGAGAGAACCTATTCATAAATATGATGCCAGATAGAGCCTTCATTCATTAAGATGATGCCCAGGCAGAGAATTTCCATTCATAAAGATGATGCCAGGACAGAGAACCTTCATTCATAAAGATGATGCCCAGAGTTAACCTTCATTAATAAGGATGATGCGCAGAGAGAGTACCTTCATTCATAAAGTTGATGCCCAGAGAGAGAAACTTCTTTCATAAGTTGATGCCCAGAGAAACTTCTTTCATAATGATAAAGCCCTGAGACAATCTTAATTCATAAAGATGATGCCCAAAGAGAGAATCTTTTTCATAAAGATGATGCCCAGAAAGAGAACTTTCATTCATAAAGATGATGTCCACCAGAGAACCTTGTTTCATAAAGATGATACCCAGAGAGAGTACCTTCATTCATAAAGATGATTCCCAGGCAGAGGACGTACTTTCGTAAAGATGATGCCAAGGCAGAAAACCTTTTTTCATAAAGATCATGCCCAGAGAGAAAACCTTGTTTCATTAAGATGATGCCCAGAGAGAAAACCTTCATTCATAAAGATGATGCCAAGGCAGAGAACTTTTCGTAAAGATGATGCCCAGGCAGAGAACTTTCATTCTTATATATGATGCCCAGCGGGAGACCTTCTTTCATGAAGATGATGCCCAGAGAGAGAACCTTGTTTCATTAAGATGATGCCCAGGCAGAGAACCTTCATTAATAACGATGATGCCAAGTCAGAGAAGCTTCTTTCATAAAGATGATGCCAATATGGAGAACCTTCTGTCTTAAAGATGATGCCCAGAGAGAGAACCTTCATTCATAGAGATGATGCCCAGAGAGTGAACCTTCATTCATAAACATGATGCCCCGGCAGAGAACTTTCATTCATAACGATTATACCGGAGAGAGAAGCTGGTTTCATAAAGATATTGCCCAGAGAGTACCTTCATTCATAAAGATGATGCCCAGGCAGAGAAACTACTTTGTAAAGATGATGCTCAGGCAGAAAACCTTCTTTCATAAGATGATGCCCTGAGAGGGATACTTAATTCATATATATGATGCCCAGACAGAGAATCTTGTTTCATAAAGATGATGCCCAGAGAGTGAACCTTCTTTCATAAAGATGATGGGCATACAGAGAACCTTTTTTCATAAAGATACTGCCCAGACAGAGAACCATGTTTCATAAAGATGATGCCGTGAGGGAGAACCTTCATTCATAAAGATGATCCCCAGGCAGAGAATCTTTCATAAACATGATGCCCAGAACTAGAACCTTATTTCATAAAGAGGATGCCCAGAGAGAGAACCTTTATTCATAAAGGTGATGCTCAGAGAGAGAACCTTCATTCATAAAGATGATGCCCAGGCAGAGAACATTCATTCATAAAGATGAGGCACAGAGAGAGAACCTTCATTCATGAAGATGATGCCCAGAGAGAGAACCTCCTTTCATAAAGATGATGCCTAGAGGGAGAACTTTCATTCATAAAGATGATGCCCAAGAGAACCTTCTTTCATAAAGATGAAGCCCTGAGAGAATCTTAAATTATAAATGTGATGCCCAAAGAGAGAACCTTCTTTCATAAAGATGATACCCAAAGATGATTCCCAGGCAGAGAACGTACTTTCGTAAGATGATGCCAAGGCAAAAACCTTTTTTCATAAAGATCATGCCTAGAGAGAACCTGGTTTCATTAAGATGAAGCCCAGAGAGAAAACCTTCATTCATAAAGATGATGCCCAGGCAGAGAACCTTTCATAAAGATGATGCCCAGGCAGAGAACTTTCATTCTTATAGATGATGCTCAGAGGGAGACCTTCTTTCATGAAGATGATGCCCAGAGAGAGAACCTTTATTGTTAAAGATGATGCCCCGGCAGAGAACCTTCATTCATAACGATGATGCCAAGTCAGAGAAGCTTCTTTCATAAAGATGATGCCAATAGGGAGAACTTTCTGTCTTAAAGATGATGCCCAGGGAAAGAACTTTCATTCATAAAGATGATGCCCAGAGAGTGAACCTTCAATCATAAACATGATTCCCAGGAAGAGAACCTTCATTTTAATGATTATACAGGAGAGAGAACCTGGTTTAATAAAGATATTACCCAGAGAGTACCTTCATTCATAAACATGATGCCCAGGCAGAGAAAGTACTTTTGTAAAGATGATGCCCAGGCAGAAAACCTTCTTTAAAGATGATGCCCAGAGAGTGATACTTAATTCAAATATATGATGGCCAGACAGAGAATCTTGTTTCATAAAGATGATGCCCAGAGAGAGAACCTTTTTTCATAAAGAGGATGGGCTACAGAGAACCTTTTTTCATAAAGATACTGCCCAGACAGAGAACCTTGTTTCATAAAGATGATGCCGTGAGAGAGAACATTCATTCATAAAGATGATCCCCAGGCAGAGAATCTTTTGTAAAAATGATGCAAAGGCAGAGAACCTTATTTCAAAAAGAGGATGCCCAGAGAGAGAACTTTTATTCATAAATATGATGCCCAGAGAGAGCCTTCATTCATTAAGATGATGCCCAGAGTTAACCTTCATTCATACAGATGATGCGCAGAGAGCGTACATTCATTCATAAAGTTGATGCCCAGAGAGAGAACCTTCTTTCATAAGTTGATGCCCAAGAAACCTTCTTTCATAAAGATGAAACCCTGAGAGAATCTTAATTCAAAAAGATGATGCCCAAAGAGAGAACCTTCTTTCATAAAGATGATGCCCAGACGGAGGACATTTATTCATAAAGATGATGTCCACCAGAGAACCTTGTTTCATAAAGATGATACCCAGAGAGAGTACCTTTATTCTTAAAGATGATTCCCAGACAGAGAACGTACTTTCGTAAAGATTATGCCAAGGCAGCAAACCTTTTTTCATAAAGATCATGCCCAGAGAGAGAACCTTGTTTCATTAAGATGATGCCCAGAGAGAAAACCTTCATTCATAAAGATGATGCCAAGGCAGAGAACTTTTCGTAAAGATGATGCCCAGGCAGAGAACTTTCATTCTTATAGATGATGCCCAGAGGGAGACCTTCTTTCATGAAGATGATGCCCAGAGAGAGAAACTTCATTCTTAAAGATGATGCCCAGGCAGAGAACCTTCATTCATAATGATGATGCCAAGTCAGAGAAGCTTCTTTCATAAAGATGATGCCAACAGGGAGAACCTTATGCCTTAAAGATGATGCCCAGAGCAAGAACCTTCATTCATAAAGATGATGCCGAGAGGGAGAACCTTCATTCATGAAGATGATGTCCAGAGAGAGAACCTTCTTTAATAAAGATGGTTCCCAGAGTAAGAACCTTCATTCATGAAGTTGATGGCCAGAGAGAGAACCTTCTTTCATAAAGTTGATGCCCAGAAAGAGAACGTTTCGTAAAGATGATACCCAGACCTAGAATCTTATTTCATAAATAGGATGCCAAGAGAGAGAACCTTTATTCATAAAGATGATGCTCAGAGAGAGAACCTTCTTTCATAAAGATGATGCCCTGAGAGAAAACCTTCATTCATAAACATGACACCCAGAGAACCTACATTCATAATATGAAGGCCAGAGGGAGAACCTTCATCAATAAAGATGATGCCCAGAGAGAGAACCTTCATTCATAAAGATAATGCCCAGAGAGAGAACGTTTCGTAAAGATGATGCTCAGACCTAGAACCTTATTTCTTAAAGATGATGCTCAGACCTAGAACTTTATTTCTTAAATACGATGCCCAGAGAGTGAACCTTTATTCAAAAAGATGATGCCCAGAGAGAGAGCCTTCTTTCCTAAGATGATGCCCTGAGAGAGAACCTTCATTCATAAACATGATCCCAGAGAACCTACATTCATAAAATGAAGGCCAGAGGGAGAGGCTTCATCAATAAAGATGGTGCCCAGAGAGAGAACCTTCATTCATGAAGATGCTGTCCAGAGAGAGAACCTTCTTTCATAAAGATGATGCCCAGAGTGAGAACCTTCATTCATG
Source organism: Tenrec ecaudatus (assembly GCF_050624435.1). NCBI lineage: Eukaryota > Metazoa > Chordata > Mammalia > Afrosoricida > Tenrecidae > Tenrec > Tenrec ecaudatus. The sequence goes on from NC_134549.1 coordinate 15,030,733, forward strand.
AAATTGATGCCCAGAGTGAGAAACTTCATTCATGAAATTGATGCCCACAGAGAGAACCTTCTTTCATAAAGTTGATGCCCAGAGAGAGAACGTTCCGTAAAGATGATGCCCAGACCTAGAACCTTATTTCATAAATAGGATGCCCAGAGAGAGAACCTTTATTCATAAAGATGATGCCCAGAGAGAGAACCTTCTTTCATAAAGATGACGTACAGAGAGAGAACCTTGTTTCATAAAGATGATGCCAAGAGAGAGTACCTTCATTCATAAAGTTGATGCCCAGAGAGAGAACCTTCTTTCATAAGTTGATGCCCAAGAGAAAACTTTCTTTCATAAAGTTGATGCTCATAGAGAAAACATTCTATCATAAGTTGATGCCCAAGAGAGAACCTTCATTCAAAAAGATGATGCGCAGAGAAAAAGCCTTCATTCATAAAGATGTTGCCCAGGCAGAGAACCTTCTTTCATAAAGGTGATGCCCAGAGTGAGAACCGTCATTCATAAAGATGATGCCGAGGCAGAGAACCTTCGATCATAAGGATGGTGCCCAGGCAGAGAACCTTCATTCATAAAGATGATGCCCAGAGAGAGAGCCTACATTCATAAAGATGATGCCCAGAGAGTAACTTTCATTCATAAACATGATGTCCAGAGAGAGAACCTTCATTCAAGAAGATGATGACCAGAGAGAGAACGTTCTTCCATAAAGATGATGCCCAGAGAGAAAACTTTCTTTCATGAAGATGTCGAACAGAGAGAAAGCCTTCATTCATAAAAAGATGCCCAGGCAGAGAACCTTCATTAATAAAGATGATGCCCAGAAAGAAAACCTTCATTATAACGTTGATTCCATAGAGAGAACTTTTTTCATAAAAATGAAGCCCCTGCAAAGAACGTTCTTTCGTAAAGATGATTCCAAGGGAGAGAACCTACATTCATAAAGATCATGCCCAGAGAGAGAATCTTCATTCAGGAAGTAGATGCCCAGAGAGAGGACCTTCTTTCATAAAGATGATGCCCAGAGAGAGAATCTTCAGTGATAAAGATGATGGCCAGAGAGAGAACCTTGTTTCATAAAGATGATGCCCACTGAGCGTACCTTCATTCTTAAAGATGATGCCCAGGTAGAGAACATTCTTCGTAAAGATGATGCCCAGGCAGAGAACTTTCTTTCATAAAGATGATGCCCAGAGAGAGAATATTCATTCATAAAGATGATGCCCAGGGAGCGTACCTTCATTCATAAAGATGATGCCCAAACAGAGAACCTTCTTTCATAAATATGATGCCCAAAGAGAGAACCTGCTTTGAAAAAGATGTTGCCCGGAGTGATAGCCTTCTCTCATCAAGATGATGCCCTGGCAGAGAAACTTCATTCATATAGTTGATGCCCAGACATAGAAACTTGTTTTATAAAGATGATGGTCAGAGAGAGAACATTCTTTCATAAAGCGGATGCCCAGAAATAAAACTTTTATTCATAAAGGTGATGCCCAGAGAGAGAACCGTCATTCATAAAGATGATTCCCAGGCAGAGAACCTTCATTTATTAAGATGATACCAGAGAGAGAACCTTGTTTCAAAAAGATGATGCCCAGAGAGCGTACCTTCATTCATAAAGATGATGCCCAGGTAGAGAACATTCTTCGTAAAGATGATGCCCAGGCAGAGAACTTTCTTTCATAAAGATGATGCCCAGAGAGGGATCCTTCATTCTTAAAGATGATGCTCAGAGAAAGAACCTTTATTCATAAAGATTATGCCCAGTCAGAGATCATTCTTTCATAAAGATGATGCCCAGAGAGAGAACCTTCATTCATATAAGTGATGCCCTGGCAGAGATCCTCATTCATAAAGAGAATGCCCAGAGAGACAACTTTTATTCATATAGATGATAGCCAGGCAGAGGACCTTGTTTCATAAAGATGATGCCCAGAGAGAGAAACTTCAATCATAAAGATGATTCCAAGAGAGAGAACATTCTTTCATAAAGAGGATGCCCAGAGATAAAACTTTTATTCATAAAGGTGATGCCCAGAGAAAGTGCCTTCATTCATAAAGATGTTGCCCAGGCAGAGAACCTTCTTTCATAAAGATGATACCAGAGATAGAACCTTGTTTCATAAAGATGATGTCCACTGAGCGTACCTTCATTCATAAAGATGATGCCCAGATAGAGAACCTGCTTTCATAAAGTAGATTCCCAAACAGAGATATTTCTTTCATAAAGATGATTCCCAGAGGGAGAAACTTTTTTTTTGAACATGATGCCCAGAGAGAGAGCCTTCTTTCATAAAGATGATGCACAGAGAGGGAACATTCATTGATATAGCTGATGCCCTGAGAGAACCGTGTTTCATAAACATGATGCCCAGAGCTAGAACCTTCATTCAAAAAGATGATGCCCTGGGAGAGAACCTTCTTTAATAAAGTTGATTCCCAGGCAGAGAACTTTCATTCATAAAGATGATGCCCAGAGAAAGAGCCTTCATTCATAAAGATGATGCCCAGGCAGAGAACCTTCGTTCATAAAGATGGTGCCCAGGCACAGAACCTTCATTCATAAAGATGATGCCCAGAGAGAGAGCCTACATTCGTAAAGATAATGCCCAGAGAGTAACTTTCATTCATAAACATGATGTCCAAAGAGAGAACTTTCATTCAAGAATATGATGACCAGAGAGACAACTTTTATTCATATAGATGATAGCCAGGCAGAGAAACTTGTTTCATAAAGATCATGCCCAGAGAGAGAATCTTCATTCATAAAGTTGATTCCCAGAGAGAGAACATTCTTTCATAAAGAGGATGCCCAGAGATAAAACTTTTATTCATAAAGGTGATGCCCAGAGAAAGTGCCTTCATTCATAAAGATGTTGCCCAGGCAGAGAACCTTCTTTCATAAAGATGATGCCACGACAGAGAATCTTCATTCATGAAGATGAAGCCCAGACTGGGAAGCTACTTTCATAAAGATGATGCCCAGCGAGAGAACATTCTTTCATAAAGATGATGCCCAACAGAGAACCTTCATTGATAAAGATGATGCCCAGAGTGAGAACCTTCCTTCATAAAGGTGATGCCAAACAGAGAACATTCTGTCATAAAGATGATGCCCAGAGAGAAAACTTTCTTTCATGAAGATGACGAACAGAGAGAAAGCCTTCATTCATAAAATGATGCCCAGGCAGAGAACCTTCATTAATAAAGATGATGCCCAGAAAGAGAACCTTCATTCATAACGTTGATTCCAGAGAGAGAACTTTTTTCATAAAAATGAAGCCCCTGCAATGAACGTTCTTGCGTAAAGATGATTCCAAGGGAGAGAACCTACATTCATAAAGATCATGCCCAGAGAGAGAATCTTCATTCATGAAGATGATGCCCAGAGAGAGAACCTTCATTCATAAGATGATGCCCAGGGAATCTTCATTCATACAGATGAGCCCCAGAGGGAGAACCTTCATTAATGAAGAAGATGCCCAGGCATAGAACCTTCATTCATAAAGATGATGCCCAGAGATAGAACCGTCATTCATAAAGATGATGTCCAGGCAGAGAACTTTCATTCATAAAGATGATGCACAGAGCGAGAACATTCATTCATAAAAATGAAGCCAAGGTAGAGAACCATCACTCATGAAGATGATGCCCAGAGAAAGAATCTTCTTTCATAAATATGATGCCCAGAGAAAGAGCATTCATTCATAAAGATGTTGCCCAGGCAGAGAACCTTCATTCATAAAGATGATGCCCAGGCAGAGAACCTTCATTCATAAAGATGATGCCCAGAGAGAGAACCTTCATTCATAAAGATGATGCCCAGAGAGAGAACCGTCATTAATAAAGATGTTGCACAGAGAGATCACGTTCATTCATAAAGATGATGCCCAGAGGGAGAACCATCATTCATGAAGAAGATGCCCAGATAAAGAACCTTCTTTCATAAAGGTGATGCCCACAGAGAGAACGTTCATTCATAAAATGATGCCAAGAGAACTTTAATTCATAAAGATGATGCCCACAGAGAGAACCTTCATTCATAAAATGATGCCAAGAGAACCTTAATTCATAAAGATGATGCCCACAGAGAGAACCTTCATTCATAAAGGTTATACACAAAGAGACAACTTTCATTCATATAGATGATAGACAGGCTGAGACCCTTGTTTTATAAAGATGATGCTGAGGCAGAGAATCCTTATTCATAATGGTGATGCCCAGAGAGAAAACCTTGATCCATAAGATGATGCCCAGAGAACCTTAATTCATAAAGATGATCCCCAGAGAGAGAACCTTCATTCATAAAGATGATGTCCAGGCAGAGATCCTTTATTCATAAAGATGATGCTCAGAGTGACAACTTTTATTCATATAGATGATAGCCAGGCAGAAAAACTTGTTTCATAAAGATCATGCCCAGAGTGAGAAACTTCATTCATAAAGATGATTCCCAGAGAGAGAACATTCTTTCATAAATAGTATGCCCATAGAGAGAGCCTACATTCATAAAGATGAAGCCCAGAGAGTAACTTTCATTCATAAACATGATGTCCAGAGAGAGAACCTTCATTCAAGAAGATGATGACCAGAGAGAGAACGTTCTTTCAAAAAGATGATGCCCAGAGAGAGATCCTTCGTTCATAAAGATGATGCCCCGTCAGAGAACCTTCTTTCATGAAGATGAGGCCCAGACAGGGAAGCTACTTTCATAAAGATGATGCCCAGAGAGAGAACCTTAATTCAAGAAGATGATGACCAGAGAGAGAACGTTCTTTCAAAAAGATGATGCCCAGAGAGAGACCTTTCGTTCATAAAGATGATGCCCCGTCAGAGAACCTTCTTTCATGAAGATCAAGCCCAGACAGGGAAGCTACTTTCATAAAGATGATGCCCAGAGGGAGAACATTCTTTCATAAAGATGATGTCCAACAGAGAACCTTTATTGATAAAGATGATGCCCAGAGAGAGAACCTTCCTTCATAAAGGTGATGCCAAACAGAGAACATTCTTTCATAAAGATGATGCCCAGAGAGAAAACTTTCTTTCATGAAGATGACGAACAGAGAGAGAACCTTGTTTCATAAAGATGATGCCCACTGAGCGTACCTTCATTCATAAAGATAATGCCCAGGTAGAGAACATTCTTCTTAAAGATGATGCCCAGGCATAGAACTTTCTTTCATAAAGATGATGCCCAGAGAGAGAACCTTCATTCATAAAGATGATGCCCAGAGAGTGTACCTTCATTCATAAAGATGATGCCCAAACAGAGAACCTTCTTTCATAAATATGATGCCCAAAGAGAGAACCTGCTTTCAAAAAGCTGTTGCCCAGAGTGATAGCCTTCTCTCATAAAGATGAAGCCCTGGCAGAGAAACTTCATACATATAGTTGATTCCCAGACATAGAAACTTGTTTTATAAAGATGATGCCTAGAGAGAGAACATTCTTTCATAAAGAGGATACCCACAGATAAAACTTTTATTCATAAAGGTGATGCCCAGAGAAAGAGCCTTCATTCATAAAGATGTTGCCCAGGCAGAGAACCTTATTTCATAAAGGTGATGCCCATTGAGAGAACCGTCATTCATAAAAATGATTCGCAGGCAGAGAACGTTCATTCATTAAGATGATACCAGAGAGAGAACCTTGTTTCAAAAAGATGATGTCCAAAGAGCGTATCTTCATTCATAAATATGATGCCCAGGCAGAGAACCTTCATTCATAACGATGATGCCATGTCAGAGAAGCTTCTTTCATATACATGACGCCAATAGGGAGAACCTTCTGTCTTAAAGATGATGCCCAAAGAGAGAACCTTCACTCATAAATATGATGCCCAGGGAGAGAACCCTCATTCATGAAGATGATGTCCAGAGAGAGAACTTTCTTTCATAAAGATGATGCCCAGAGAGAGAACGTTTCATAAAGATGATGCCCAGACCTAGAACCTTATTTCATAAATAGGATGACCAGAGAGAGAAACTTTAATCATAAAGATGATGCCCACAGAGAGAACCTTCTTTCATAAAGATGATGTCCTGAGAGAGAACTTTGTTTCATAAAGATGATGCCAAGAGAGAGTACCTTCATTCATAAAGTTGATGCCCAGAGAGAAAACATTCTTTCATAATTTGATGCCCAAGAGAGAACCTTCTTTCTTAAAGTTGATGCCCAGAGAGAAAACATTCTTTCATAAGTTGATGCCCAAGAGAGAACCTTCCTTCATAAAGATGATGCGCAGAGAGAGAACTTTCATTCATAAAGATGATACCCAGGCAGAGAAAGAAAGTACTTTTGTAAAGATGATGCCCAGGCAGAAAACCTTCTTTCATACAGATATGCCCAGAGAGAGATACTTAATTCATATACATGATGCCCAGACAGAGAATCTTGTTTCATAAAGATGATGCCCAGAGAGAGAACCTTCTTTCATAAAGATGATGGGCATACAGAGAACCTTTTTTCAGAAAGATAATGCCCAGAGAGAGAACCTTGTTTCATAAAGATGATGCCGTGAGAGAGAACCTTCATTCAGAAAGATGATCCCCAGGCAGAGAATCTTTTGTAAAGATGATGCCAAGGCAGAGAACCTTATTTTAAAAAGAGGATGCCCAGAGAGAGAACCTATTCATAAATATGATGCCCAGATAGAGCCTTCATTTATTAAGATGATGCCCAGGCAGAGAACTTTCATTCATAAAGATGATGCCAGGACAGAGAATCTTCATTCATAAAGATGATGCCAGAGTTAACCTTCATTCATAAAGATGATGCGCAGAGTGAGTACATTCATTCATAAAGTTGATGCCCGGAGAGAGAACCTTCTTTCATAAGTTGATGCCCAAGAAAACCTACTTTCATAAAGATGAATACCTGAGAGAATCTTAATTCATAAAAATGATGCCCAAAGAGAGAACCTTCATTCATAAAGATGATGACCAGAGAGAGGACATTCATTCATAAAGATGATGTCCACCAGAGAACCTTGTTTCATAAAGATGATACCCAGAGAGAGTACCTTCATTCTTAAAGATGATTCCCAGGCAGAGAACATACTTTCGTGAAGATGATGCCAAGGCAGAAAACCATTTTTAATAAAGATCAAGCCCAGAGAAAGAACCTTGTTTCATTAAGATGATGCTCAGAGAGAAAACCTTCATTCATAAGATGATGCCCAGGCAGAGAACCTTTTGTAAAGATGATGCCCAGGCAGAGAACTTTCATTCTTATAGATGATGCCCAGAGGGAGACCTTCTTTCATGAAGATGATGCCCAGAGAGAGAACCTTCATTCTTAAAGATGATGCCCAGGCAGAGAACCTTCATTCATAACGATGATTCCAAGCCAGAGAAGCTCCTTTCATAAAGATGATGCCAATAGGGAGAACCTTCTGCCTTAAAGATGATGCCCAGAGAAAGAACCTTCATTCATAAAGATGATGCCGAGAGAGAGAACCTTCATTCATGAAGATGATGTCCAGAGAGAGAACCTTCTTTCATAAAGATGATGCCCAGAGACCTTACATTCATAAAATGAAGGCCAGAGGGAGAACCTTCATCAATAAAGATGATGCCCAGGGAGAAAACCTTCATTCATGAAGATGATGTCCAGAGAGAGAACCTTCTTTAATAAAGATGATTCCCAGAGTAAGAACCTTCATTCATGAAGTTGATGGCCAGAGAGAGAACCTTCTTTCATAAAGTTGATGCCCAGAAAGAGAATGTTTCGTAAAGATGATGCCCAAACCTAGAATCTTATTTCATAAAAAGGATGGCCAGAGAGAGAACCTTTATTCATAAAGATGATGCTCAGAGAGAGAACCTTCTTTCATAAAGATGATGCCCTGAGAGAAAACCTTCATTCATAAACATGATGCCCAGAGAACCTACATTCATAAAATGAAGGCCAGAGGGAGAAGCTTCATCAATAAAGATGATGCCCAGAGAGAGAACCTTCATTCATAAAGATAATGCCCAGAGAGAGAATGTTTCGTAAAGATGATGCTCAGACCTAGAACCTTATTTATTAAATACGATTCCCAGAGAGTGAACCTTTATTCAAAAAGATGATGCCCAGATAGAGAACCATCTTTCCTAAGATGATGCCCTGAGAGATAACCTTCATTCATAAACATGATGCCCAGAGAACCTACATTCATAACATGAAGGCCAGAGGGAGAACCTTCATCAATAAAGATGATGCCCAGAGAGAGAACCTTCATTCATGAAGATGCTGTCCAGAGAGAGAACCTTCTTACATAAAGATGATGCCCAGAGTGAGAACCTTCATTCATGAAATTGATGCCCAGAGAGAGAACCTTCTTTCATAAAGTTGATGCCCAGAGAGAGAACGTTCCGTAAAGATGATGCCCAGATCTAGAACCTTATTTCATAAAGATGATGCCCAGAGAGAGAACCTTCTTTCATAGAGATGACGTCCAGAGAGAGAACCTTGTTTCATAAAGATGATGCCAAGAGAGAGTACCTTCATTCATAAAGTTGATGCCCAGAGAGAGACCCTTCTTTCATAAGTTGATGCCCAAGAGAGAAACTTCTTTCATAAAGTTGATGCTCATAGAGAAAACATTCTATCATAAGTTGATGCCCAAGAGAGAACCTTCTTTCAAAAAGATGATGCGCAGAGAAAGAGCCTTCATTCATAAAGATGTTGCCCAGGCAGAGAACCTTCTTTCATAAAGGTGATGCCCAGAGTGAGAACCATCATTCATAAAGATGATGCCGAGGCAGAGAACCTTCGATCATAAGGATGGTGCCCAGGCAGAGAACCTTCATTCATAAAGATGATGCCCAGAGAGAGAGCCTACATTCATAAAGATGATGCCCAGAGAGAGAACCTTCATTCATAAAGATAATGCCCAGAGAGAGAACGTTTCGTAAAGATGATGCTCAGACCAAGAACCTTATTTATTAAATACGATGCCCAGAGAGTGAACCTTTATTCAAAAAGATGATGCCCAGATAGAGAACCTTCTTTCCTAAGATGATGCCCTGAGAGATAACCTTCATTCATAAACATGATGCCCAGAGAACCTACATTCATAAAATGAAGGCCAGAGGGAGAACCTTCATCAATAAAGATGATGCCCAGAGAGAGAACCTTCATTCATGAAGATGCTGTCCCGAGAGAGAACCTTCTTTCATAAAGATGATGCCCAGAGTGAGAACCTTCATTCATGAAATTGATGCCCAGAGAGAGAACCTTCTTTCATAAAGTTGATGCCCAGAGAGAGAACGTTCCGTAAAGATGATGCCCAGACCTAGAACCTTATTTCATAAAGATGATGCCCAGAGAGAGAACCTTCTTTCATAGAGATGACGTCCAGAGAGAGAACCTTGTTTCATAAAGATGATGCCAAGAGAGAGTACCTTCATTCATAAAGTTGATGCCCAGAGAGAGACCCTTCTTTCATAAGTTGATGCCCAAGAGAGAACCTTCTTTCATAAAGTTGATGCTCATAGAGAAAACATTCTATCATAAGTTGATGCCCAAGAGAGAACCTTCATTCAAAAAGATGATGCGCAGACAGAGAACCTTCATTCATAAAGATGATGCCCAGAGAGAGAACCTTCATTCATAGAGATGATGCCCAGAGAATGTGTCGCGCGCCAGGTCTCGCCAGCAAGAAAGGACGCGCCACAACAGGATTCTTCCACAAGTGTTTTATTTTTACATTATGCGGTAAAAGTCCTTGAAACCCCAAACTACTGCTGCTTATATATGCTCTATGGGGACGTGCTGTGCCTTGATTGGTGCATTTGCCCAAACCTCATGCATAGATTGGTGAGATCGCCAGAACCTTCGTTTGCATACTCCAGGGTGGAGTTATGACTACGTCATCTCAGCATCGCACATGCGCTAAGTGGTTGTTTACCACTTAGTTGGACCACCGCCCTTACTGCCCGGCGCCATCTAGTAGTAGCAGCGAGAGTTGTGGCTACCCACATCACGAGAGCTGTGGCTTCCCACATCTCGCGAGAGTTATGGCTTCCCACATCTCCTCCTTTTAAGCCTAATCCATCGATCCATCCCAGAGCCTCCAGCAGCCCCAGGAGATCAAGATGGATATAAAAACCCAAATCTGGTCACCCTGATGTGTGCAATGAGCAAAGCTCCACATGGTGCAAGGGCTGACCAAGATCCAATTTCTGTCACTCTTCCCAGTGCAATGGGACAATTCCCTTGGGGTGCAGGAGCTGACAACTTATGGGGGTTAATTTTCTCTTCACAAAGAAAGCCAAAGATCATGGGAACCACCGCGCTCAATCGCTAAGAGCGCCTGCGTGATGATGACTTTGTCACGTTTCTGCTGGGCTTTAAGCTTGCAGAGCAACCATAGCAACAACACTCCTCCACAGCACATTATTGCAGCAAATGTAAACACCCCCACCCACTCTTTAAAGTAGGAAAAGGCAGTAGAAAGCCAAGAAGTAAAATCTCCAACAGTTATGGGTTTCATTCTTGTGCCATTAAGAGTCGTAATCTGCATCCGGAGTTGTTCTTGAAGTTCTTCCAGCTCAGCTGTCCATTGTCCTGTAAGATACTGGGATATATTCTTGCTGCTAAAAGAAGACTCATTCAAGAATTCTAAAGGTGTTTTGCACAAATTAGGTGTTGAAGAAACACAACTTAATTGTACCATGCTCGTAAGAGTATCCACTTGTTGTTGTAATAAATCAACTCTCTGGTTCACTAACAGTAAACCAGACATTAATCGAGCATCCAACTTATGGACTGTAGATAAAGCCTCTGATGTAGATTGTGTAATATTGTTAATGACATTTGCTGTCATTACTTGATTGGACATAGCCAATCCTGCTGTAACCGCTGCTGCAGCTGAGATAGTAATAGCTGTAATAATTGCTGCAGTAATGCCAAAATCTCTTTTATATCTATAAAGTGTAGCAATAGGAAAAGTATTGGGATCTGCTTCAACCGGTACAGGTATCATAGTGGGAATCTTTACTAACAAGGCAAATGGCTCAGAGCCATTCCAACATTCAGCAAGCCAACACTGACTGCTAAAGCTATTTACATGAAGCTTCCCAACATGTATCATATGCATGACTAATGTTGAATGTTAACAGAAAGAAAAATGGGGGCTGGACACAAACAGGTGATGGCTGAAATTGCACTCTTGATATATTAACCATAGTATTTACTTTCAGCCTCTTTGTAGTGGTATTGTATACACTGGTGACATTGTATAAAGTATCATTAATTCCAAACATTTTTTCAAAAGGAGTCACTATTGTAGATGCTCCACGTTGATTATATAATATCCATTCATACCACGGCCAAGTATTATCAGGACCAGTGATATTAATACTGCCATTCCATTTTGCTTTACCTAAAGCTGGAGTCATATCAAAACCTGGTATAATAGGTTTGTTCCGATAGTTTGGAGACTGACATTGAGTAAAAGAAGGCGGAAAACCTTTTTCAGGTAAACAACTAGGTAATATGACACTTCTGGTCACATTAGGTGGCAGTACTGATTCATAGATGGGCCCAGAGGGCCTAGATCACTCACGAATCATCATGAGTGTTGTTATATTTACACCTTTTCCTTTCTCAGAGATGCCACTTCCACCTGTAGCACCTTGTGCAACTTTCATAAGGGTGGATATAATATTATTAACTGCAGAGTCTCCAGAAGGATCCACCCAATTGACTAAAGATCCATTTCTTACATATATACAAGGTGCACTAGTATTAATGGTGGTAAAACACAAACTATATGCCAATGTGAAATTGCTTGCATTATATACTTTAGGAGGCTCCCTTCTAGGTGTAATACATGGTATTCCCAAATCACATTGCGTTGATAAGAATAAGGGTAATATTGACGCATTCGAGTGTATGGGAATAGGTACAGGCCAAGTTTTAGCTATGGCCCATAAAAAAACTCCTTTAACTATTGGTGTCCATATTACCATCATTATCAGCAACATTATTAGATTGATCATCGTCTTCTACATTCTTCCTGCTCCCACGATCTTCATCCTCCTTAATTAGTCTCACCAGTCTCTCTGGCACCCAGATGGGGTTTTCTTCTTTCTGTGCAAAAACACAAATTGCTCCCCTGGACCTGATTAATATGGGGTCCGGGCCATACCATTTATTATCCAATACATTGATCCATTGGGCCATTTCATTTGGTGGCTTTGGCCATTGTCCATGTCTGTCTGCAGCTGATTGGCCTTTCTCATCCAGATTTTAAAAATTTAGAGTAAAAAGAGTTAAAGATAAGGCCATTCTAGGGGTAGTGACCGTCACGGCCTCTATTCCCCCTTTTTGTTTTAATAAATATTGTTTTAAAGTACGATGACACCGTTCTACAATTCCTTGCCCTTGGGGATTGTTCGGCAAGCCCGTGAGGTGTTTTACTTGCATTTGCAAGCAAAACTGTCGGAACTTGGTGGAAGTATATGCAGGCCCATTATCCGTTTTTAATATGGTGGGCTTGCCCCATGCACTCCAAGCCTCTAAGCAATGTTGAATTACTTGGCTGGATTTTTCCCCCGTTAGGGGTGTTGCATGTACAATGCCAGAACTGGTGTCCACTGACAGATGCACGTACTGCAACTTTCCAAAAGCAGATATGTGGGTAACGTCCATTTGCCAGATGTCGAGAGGACGGACGCCTCGAGGAATTACTCCAACTGAAGGTTTAGAAATAAATTCTGCACACTTGGCGCACTGCAACACAATAGTACGAGCCTCTGCGCGAGTAATTGAAAACTTAATGCGTAGAGTGGCAGCAGGCACATGATACAGCTCATGAAAGTCTTTAGCAAGTTCAAAATTGGATTTAGTTAATACAGGAAAAGCTCTTGTAGCTTGATCAGCCAAATCATTACTTTTCACCATAGGTCACGGAAGCAAGCTATGAGCACGTATGTGCTGAATATAAAATGGGTGTTTTCGTTGCAAAATACATTTTCTAATTTGAGACAAGATGTCTGCTACCTTGCTAGATTGCTTAATGTAGCCAGCAATTTCCAGCTTAGATACTGCGTTGACTACGTAATGGGAGTCAGATATGATGTTAATTGGTTCCGTGAATTTCTTAAAAACTTCTAAGACCACCAAACATTCTACTAATTGAGGTGCATTAGCTAAAAATTGTAATGTAGTCACTTGATTATTTATCACATAACATCCTTTACCTGTTTTAGAGCCATCTGTATAAATGTCTAAAGCTTCCTTAATGGGGTTGTTAACAGTGACACGGGGAAAAATTACTGGATGTGCAGCCACAAACTGCAACAAAGAATGTTTAGGATAATGGTTGTCTATTAGTCCATTAAAACTGCATTTAAAAATTGCCCACTCCTCTGTAGTGGCGCACAGTGTAGCAACTTGCTCACTAGTATATGGGACAATGACACTGCTAGGTTCTTTTCCAAAATGCATAATAGCTGTCTCTACTCCCTTTAAGGCCATTTTGGCTACCATAGAATGATAGTGTTCAGTAGTTTTTGAAGGTGAGGAGTGAGCATGGATCCACAACAAAGGTCCAGTCTGCCACAATACCGCAGTAGGCGCGCAGGCAGTTTTTAAAATGCACAGTTGAAAAGGAGATTTTATGTCTATTCTATCCAACCGCGCTTCAGAAATCGCTTTTTCAACCTGTTCTAATACTTTTTGAGCTTGAGGAGTGATTTCTCGAGGAGAAGTAATGTGGTTTTCTCCTTCCAAGATATTGAACAATGGCTTAAGGTCAGCAGTGGATATCTTTAAATATGGGCGGAGCCAATTGATATCTCCTAGCAACTTTTGAAAATCATTTAATGTCTTTAACTGATCCTTCCGTATAGTCAATTTTTGAGGTGTTATATGACATGGACTTATTTTGGCTACTAAAAACTGTCCAATTGAAGATTGTTGAACCTTATCTGGTGCTATTGCTAACTGATGGGATTCTACTTCCTTAACTACCTCACTGTATCCCTGCTGCACATCTAGCTCCTCTTCTCCAGTTATTAATATATCATCCATGTAATGGTAAATTTTTAACTGACCAAATTTTTCTCTGACAGGTGCTAAAGCGTGGTCCACAAATAACTGACACATAGTAGGACTATTAGTCATTCCTTGTGGCAAAACTCGCCACTGATAACGTTTATCAGGTTCTTCATGATTAATGGAGGGTAGAGTAAAAGCAAATCTTTCCTTTTCTTTCTCATACAAAGGAATGGAGAAAAAAACAATCCTTAATGTCTATTATAATGACAGTCCATCCTTTAGGTATTGTAGATAACAATGGAAGGCCTTTCTGTACAGGACCCATGAGTGACATTTGGGCATTGATGGCTCATAGATCATGTAACAGCCTCCATTTTCCTGATTTCTTTTTAATGACAAAAATAGGTGTGTTCCAAGGTGACACAGATGGTTCTAAATGTCCTAGTTCTAGCTGTTCTTTAACTAACTTTTGTGCCGCAATTAATTTTTCTACTGGAAGCGGCCACTGTGGTACCCAAACTGGCTCTGCTGAGAGCCATGGAATGGGTAGCGGCTCCGCAGTGGCCCCTAGGAAAAACCCAGACCTGTGCGATCTTTCTTCACTGCTACTTCTATTGGTTCAGGACAACCCTGCAGGTGTTTCCCTACTCCCTTTCCCGGTACATATCCCATTTTTTGCATAAGTTCTTGACTTATAGGTGAGTAATCATTAGTTAGTACTAATCCTAGATCTGTTAATATGTCTCTTCCCCACAAATTTACGGGTAAGGGGAGAACATATGGCTGGAACTGGCCTGATTGTCCTTCCTCAGCCTTCCAGTGCAACCGCCTGGTGCTTATCATAGGCATGGATGCATACCCGAGTCCTTGTAGAGACTGTGAAGATTGTGTTACTGGCCAGCAGGAAGGCCACCATTTAGTGGATATAATGCTTTTATCTGCCCCTGTGTCCAATAAACCTTCAAAGTTTTTCCCTTCAATATTCTGTGTCAAAGTTGGGCGTTGATCCAACTGCACCGAAAAGAAAGCTCCAGCTTCTCCTGATGATCCAAAACTCCTTTTTTCCCTACTAATTTTGGTACTTGGAAACAGTGCATGCTCACTAGGCAATACCAAGAGCTGCGCTATACGGTCTCCAGGTGAGATGGCATATATTCCCCGTGGAGAGGAACACATCGCCTTTACTTGTCCTGTAAAATCCTGATCAATAACTCCTGGGTGCACAATTAAACCTTTTAAGGTGGTGGAGGACCTGCCAAGCAGCAAGCCCACGGTGCCTTCTGGAAGGGGACCATAAAAATCCGTAGGAATGGGCTGACACCCCTGCTGTGGTGTTATTACTGCTCTGGTGGTGGTCCTGAGGTCCACCCCTGCGGATCCCGCAGTGGCCCTTTTGGGATTGGCCTCCCCAGTGGGAAGAGGCCGTCCTCCTGGATTGCCCCATACATTTGCAGGCCCTGGGGACGAGGGCCCCACTTCCCGTTTTTTGGCTCCTGGTAATATTGCTCTAGGGGGCTTCCCTTGCTATCTTTTACAGATCTGCACTCGTTGGCCCAATGTCTACCTTTACCACACCGAGAACACACACCTGGGGTCCTTTTGGGCCCTGTCCCAGTTTGACAATGTTTTTTAATATGACCTTCCCTACCACACTGAAAGCATCTTAATGGGCCTCTTTTTTGGGCCGCCATTACTGCAGCAGCCAGTCCTGCATTAGTTAAAGGACCACCAACTTCCCTGCAAGCCTTCATCCATGCCTGCAATCCTTTAGACTTCCATGGTGTAATAACTGCTCTACATTCTTTAGTACACTGCTCAAAGACTAACTGCTCAATGAGAGGCATAGCTGTATCTTGATCTCCAAAAAATTTTCCTGCTGCTTCCAACATTCGTGCCACAAAATCTGAAAACGGTTCAGTAGGTCCCTGTACAATTTTTGTTAAGTTGCCTCTAACCTCTCCTTTATTAGGTAAAGTTCTCCATGCCTTGCTTGCAGCAGAATTTATTTGCTGATATACTTGCAATGGATATGCTGTCTGATTATTAACCCATCTTCCTTGGCCTGTAAGCATTTCAAAATCCCATGCTGGCTGCCCTGCCGCAGCATTTTCTCTAGCCTGAGCTGTTAATAAATCCTGCCATAAAGATTTCCATTCCAGGTACTGTCCTGTAGTCAATACTGCTTTTGTTACAAATGTACAATCGGCAGGAGTCATAGCTTGACTCGTAAGCCTTTCAATTAAAGATTGAGTATAATTTGCACTTACTCCAGAAGCTCTCACAGCTTCAGCTAAGTCCTTTACTTGCTTGTGTTCTACGGGTGTATGATAACGAGCGTTATTCTGATCCTCAAATACTGGATACATTTGTTGAATTTCTCTACGGATATTGGGTGGGCAAAAGGAATAGCCACACCCTTTTTGCTTTTCTTCCTTATAAGGAGGTGGTGCTGATGGGTTCACAGCTGACTTCCGCATAGCACTATACCGCCCTCTTTCGGCCGCTTTTAGTGCATCTTGCCGACTTTAATCATTATGAGCAGCTATCTCCTCTAACTGCTACTCCTCCTCCTCTGATATTTCCAAGAGTTCTAGTTCTCGCCACGGATTTAAAGACTCCGAATGGCGGGCACGGTCTAGTTCTCGCCACGGATATAAAGGCTCCGAATGGCGGGTACAGTTCTTCTTCTGTTGATCAACTTCCTCCCCTAATTCTACCTGCGCAGTTTCTTCTGTTTGGGCATGCCTTTCCCGAGTCTCCTTGGACTCGCCCCGAGCCTCTTTGGACTCGCCCCGAGCCTCTTTGGACTCGCCCCGAGCCTCTTTGGACTCGCCCCGAGCCTCTTTGGACTCGCTCCGAGCCTCTTTGGACTCGCCCCATTCTGTTTCTGACATGCTTTCCTGAACGTCCTCCAAAGCCTGCTCTCCCTGCTGTAATGACTGTCTACACTCTTTATCCTCAATACATGCTTTTATTAACTTCCAGATGGGTCTAGTTCCTGGTTTCAATTTCCCTTCTTTTGCAGCTCGGTCTACATCCCAGCCCAGTTTGTTCCAACTCGCCAAAGTTAGAGAACCTGTAGATAAAAACCACGGTGCTATCTCATCCACATTTGTTTCAAACTTACGCAGCGTCGGCTCTGAAATTTTTAATCCTCTCTTCCTTAATAAAGCATCAAGCGCTGTAACCATGGTGTTTATTGCTACGTTCCCCATATTCCCTACTTATGTAGACAAGAATTTAACACACAGGTTCACACGATTTTATTTGCAAGATAAGAAGCAGCAGGCTGTCCGCCGTTGAAACCGAGAGTGAAAGTATTAGAATGCATACAACAGTTTGCAGCTTTAGCAATCGTTCAGGCTCATATCTCTCATAACTTACCTCTATAATTCCGTGTGGTTCTGAATCCTCCCTGGTGGGGGTCTCTGCTCGTGCCTTAGATGATCGTAAATTCCCAGGTTCTTGGCACAAATTGTCGCGCGCCAGGTCTCGCCAGCAAGAAAAGACACACCACAACAGGATTCTTCCACAAGCATTTAATTTTTCATTATGCGGTAAAAGACCTTGAAACCCCAAACTACTGCTGCTTATATATGCTCTAGGGGACGTGCTGTGCCTTGATTGGTGCATTTGCCAAAACCTCATGCATAGATTGGTGAGTTCACCAGAACCTTCGTTTGCATACTCCAGGGTGGAGTTATGACTACGTCATCTCAACATCGCGCATGCGCTAAGTGGTTGTTTTCCACTTAGTTGGACCACCGCCTTGACTGCCCGGCGCCATCTAGTAATGGCGGCAAGACTTGCGGCTACCCATATAACGAGAGCTGTGGCTTCCCACATCTCGCGAGAGCTACGGCTTCCCACAAATCTCTGCCTGGGCATCATCTTTATGAATGAAAGTTCTCTGCCTGTGCATCATATTTACAAAAACAGGTTCTCTGCCTGGGAATCATCTTTGTGAATGAAGGTTCTCTGCCTGGGCATCATCTTTATGAATGAAGGTTCTCTCTCTGGGCATCATCTTTGTGAATGAAGGCTCTAACTCTGGGCAGCATCTTTATTGAATAAAGGTTCTCTTTCTGGGCATCCTCTTTAAGAAAGAAGTTCCCTCCCTGGGCATCATCTTTATGAATGAAGGTTCTCTCTCTGGCATCATCTTTATGAAAGAAGGTTATCTGCCTGGTCATCATCTTGACGAAGAAGGTTCTCTACCTGGGCATCATGTTTATGAATGATGGTACGCACTCTGGGCATCATCTTTTTGAAACAAGTTTTTCTTCCTGGCTATCATCAATATGAATGAAAGTTGTCTCTCTGTGCATCATCTTTATGAATGAAGGTTCTCTCTCTGGGCATCATCTTTATGAAAGAATGTTCTCTCTATGGGCATCATCTTTATGAAAGAAAGATCTCTGTTTGGACATCATCTTTATGAATGAAGGCTCTCTCTATGTGCATCATATTTATGAAAGAAGGTTCTCTGTTTGGGCATCATCTTTATGAAAGTAGATTCTCTGCCTGGGCATCATCTTTATGAAAGAAAGTTTTTACTCTGGGCACCATCTTTATGAATGAAGGTTCTCTGCCTGATCATCATCTTTATGAAAGAAAGTTCTCTGTCTGGGCAGCATCTTTATGAATGAAGTTTCTCTCATTGGGTATAATATTTATGAAAGAAAGTTGTATCTCTGGGCATCATCTTTATGAAAGAAGGTTCTCTGTTTGGGTATCATCTTTACGAACGAAGGTTCTCTGCTACGGCATTATCTTTATGAATAAAGGTTCTCTTTCTGGGCATCCTCTTTAAGAAAGAATTTCACTATCTGGGCATCATCTTTATGAATGAAGGTTCTCTGTCTTGGCATCATCTTTATAAACAAGGTTATAATTCTGGGCATCATCTATATGAATGAAGGTTCTCTTCCTGGGCATCATCTATATGAAAGAAGGTTCTCTCTCTGGGCATCATCTTTATGAAAGCAGGTTCTCTGCCTAGGCAACATCTTTATGAATGAAGGCTCTTTCTCTGGGCAGCTTATTTATGAAAGAAGGTTCGCTGCCTGGGAATCATCTTTAGAAAAATATGTTCTCTGCCTGGGCATCATCTTTGTGAATGGAGGTTCTCTCTCTGTGCATCACCTTTATGAATGAAGGTTCTCTCTCTGGGCATCACCTTTATGTAAGAAGGTTCTTTCTCTGGGCATCATCTTCATGAATGATGTTTCTCTCTCTGGGCATCATCTTTATGAATGAATGTTTCTGCCTGGGCATCATCTTTATGAATGAAGGTTCTCTTCTGGGCATCATGTTTATGATGAAGGCTCTCTGTCTGGGCATCATCTTTATGAAAGAAGGTTCTCTCTCTGGGCATCATCTTTATGAAACAAGATACTCTCTCTGAGCATCATCATTATGAATGAATGTTCTCTGCCTGATCATCATCTTTATAAAAAAGGTTCTCCGTCTGGGCATCATCTTTATGAATCAAGGTTCTCTCTCTTGGCATCATATTTATGACACAATGTTCTCTGCCTTGAATCATCTTTATGAAAATAGGTTCTCTCTCTGTGCATCACCTTTATGAAAGAAGGTTCTTTCTCTGGGCATATTCTTCATGAATGATGGTTCTCTCCCTGGGCATCATTTTTATGAATTAAGGTTCTCTGGGCATCATCTTTTTAATGAAGGTTCTCTCTGTGGGCATCACCTTTATGAATGAAGGTTCTCTGCCTTGGCAACATCTTTATTAATGAGGGCTCTTTCTCTGGGCATCATATTTATGAAAGTAGGTTCTATGCCTGGGAATCATCTTTATGAAAGAATGTTCTCTGCCTGGCTCTCATTTTGTGAATGAAGGTTCTCTCTCTGTGCATCATCTTTATGAATGAAGGTTATGTGGGCTTCATCTTATGAATGAAGGTTCTCTCTCAGGGCATCACCTTTATGAAAGAAGGTTCTTTCTATGGCCATCATCTCCATTAATGATGGTTCTCTCCATGGGCATCATTTTTATGAATGAAGGTTCTCTCTGTGGGCATCATCTTTAAGAATGAATGTTCTCTTCCTGGGCATCATCTTTATGAATGAAGGTTCTCTTTC
This sequence comes from Tenrec ecaudatus, assembly GCF_050624435.1. Lineage (NCBI taxonomy): Eukaryota > Metazoa > Chordata > Mammalia > Afrosoricida > Tenrecidae > Tenrec > Tenrec ecaudatus. The sequence continues at coordinate 15,050,833 of NC_134549.1, forward strand.
TGGGCATCACCTTTTTGAATGAAGGTTTTCTCCATGGGCATCATTTTTATGAAAGAAGGTTCTCTCTCTGGACATCACCTTTATGAATGAAGATTCTTTGCCTAGGCAACATCTTTTGAATGAAGGCGCTTTTTCTGGGCAGCATATTTATGAAAGAAGGTTCTCCTCCTGGGAATCATCTTTACGAAATATGGTTCTATGCCTGGGCATCATCTTTACAAAAGAAGGTTCTCTGACTGGTGATAATCTTTGTGAATGAAGGTACATTCTTTGGGTATCATTATTATAAATGAAGGTTCTCTTGGCATCATCTAAAAGAATGAATGTTCTCTCTCTGGGCATCGTATTTTTGAAAGAAAGTACTCTCACTGGACATCATCTTTATGAATAAAAGATCACTCCCTGCCTGGGCAACATCTTTATGACTGAAGGCTCTCTCTATTTGCATCAAATTTACGAAAGAAGGTTCTGTGCCTGGACATCATCTTTGTGAATGAAGGTTCTCTGCCTGTGCATCATCTTTATGAATGAAGGTTCTCTCTCTGGTCATCATCTTTATGAATGAAGGCTCTCTCTGTGGGCAGCATCATTAGTGAATAAAGGTTCTCTTTCTGGGCATCCTCTTTAAGAAAGAAGGTTCTCTCTCTGGGCATCATCTTTATGAATGAAGCTTTTCTCTCTGGGCATCATCTTTATGAAAGAAAGTTCTCTGACTGGTCATCATCTTTACGAAGAAGGTTCTCTACCTGGGCATCATCCTTATCAATGAAGGTACGCTATCGGGCATCATCTTTATGAAACAAGGTTCTCTCCCTGGTATCATCTTAATGAATGGAGGTTCTCTGTCTGGGAATAATCTTTATGATTGAAGGTTCTCTCTCTGGGTATCATCTTTTTCAAACAAGGTTCTGTGCGTGGCTATCATCTATATGAATGAAATTTGTCTCTCTGTGCATCATCTTTATGAAAGAAGGCTCTCTGCCTGGGCATCATCTTTACGAAAAAGGTTCTCTACCTGGGCATCATCTTTATGAATGAAAGTACGCTCTAGCATCATCTTTATGAAACAAGATTCTCTCTCTGCGCATCACCTTTATGAATGAAGTTTCTCTGCCATGGCAACATCTTTATGAATGAAGGCTCTTTCTCTGGGCATCATATTTATGAAAGAAGTTTCTCTGCCTGGGAATCATATTTATGAAAGAATGTTCTCGGCCTGGGCATCATCTTATGAATGAAGCTTCTCTCTCTGGGCATCACCTTTATGAAATAAAGTTCTTTCTCTGGGCATCATCTCCATGAATGATGGTTCTCTCCCTGGGCATCATATTTATGAATGAAGGTTCTCTCTGTGGGCATCATCTTAATGAATGAAAGTTTTCTGCCTGAGCATCATCTTTATGAATGAAGGTTCTCTCTCTGGGTATCACCTTTATGAATGAAGGTTCTCTCTCTGGGCATCACCTTTATGAATGAAGGTTCTCTGTCTGGGCATCATCTTTATTAAAATGGTTCTCTCTCTGGGAATCATCATTATGAATGAAGGTTCTCTGCCTGATCATCATCTTTATAAAAAATGTTCTCTGTCTGGGCATCATCTTTATGAATCAAGGTTCTCTCTCTTGGCATCATATTTATGAAAGAATGTTCTCTGCCTTGAATCATCTTTATGAAAAAACGTTCTTTCTCTGGGCATCATCTGCATGAATGATGGTTCTCTCCCTGGGCATCATTTTTATGAAAGAAGGTTCTCTCTGTGGGCATCATCTTAATGAATGAAAGTTCTCTGCCTGGGCATCATCTTTATGAATGAAGGCTCTTTCTCTGGGCATCATATTTATGAATGAAGGTTCTCTCTCTGGGTATCATCTTTTTTTGAATTAAGGTTCTCTCCATGCGCATCCTCTTTATGAATGAAGGTTCTCTCTCTGGGCATCACCTTTATGACTGAAGGTTCTCTGCCTAGGCAACATCTTATGAATTAATGCACTTTCTCTGGGCAGCATATTTATGAAAGAAGGTTCTCTGTCTGGGCATCATCTTTATTAAAAATGGTTCTCTCTCTGGGAATCATCATTATGCATGAAGGTTCTCTGTTTGGTCATCGTCTTTATGAAAGAAGGTTCTCTTCCTGGGAATCATCTTTACGAAAGATGGTTCTATGCCTTGGCATCATCTTTACGAAAGAACGTTCTCTGCCTGGGCATTATCTTTGTGAATGAAGATACTTTCTTTTGGTATCATCATTATGAATGAAGGTTCTCTTGGCATCATCTTTATGAATGAAGGTTCTCTCTCATGGCATCAACTTTATGAAAGAAAGTTCTCTCTCTGGGCATCATCTTTATGAATGAAAGTTCACTCTCCGGGCAACATCTTTATGAATGAAGGCTCTCTCTATGTGCATCATATTTATGAAAGAAGGTTCTCTATTTGGGCATCATCTCTATGAAAGAAGATTCTCTGCCTGTGCATCATCTTTATTTAAGAAGATTGTCTGCCTGTGCATCATCTTTATGAAAGAAGGTTCTCTGCCTGGGCATCATCTTTACGAAAGAAGGTTCTCTGCCTGGGCATCATCTTTGTGAATGAAAGTTCTATGCCTGGGAATCATCGTTATGAATGAAGGTTCACTCTCTTTGCATCATCTTTATAAAGAAGGTTCTAATTCTGGGCATAATCTATATGAATGAAGGTTCTATGCCTTGGCATCATATATATCAAAGAAGGCTCTCTCTCTGGGCATCATCTTTATGAAAGAAGATTCTCTGCCTGGGCATCATCTTTATGAAAGAAGTTTCTATTCCTGGGCATCATCTTGGTGAATGAAGGCTCTCTGCCTGGGCATCATCTTTATGAATGAAGGTTCTCTCTCTGGGCATCATCTTTATAAATGAAGGCTCTCTCTGGGCAGCATCTTTATTGAATAAAGGTTCTCTTTCTGAGCATCTTCTTTAAGAAAGAAAGTTCCCTCTCTGGGCATCATCTTAATGAAAGAAGGTTCTCTGCCTGGTCATCATCTTTACGAAGAAGGTTCTCAGCCTGGGCATCATCTTTATGAATGAAGGTATGCTGTCTGGGCATCATCTTTTTGAAACAAATTTCTCTGCCTGGCTATCATCTATATGAATGAAAGTTGTCTCTCTGTGCATCATCTTTATGAATGAAGGTTCTCTCTCTGGGCATCATCTTTATGAAAGCAGGTTCTCTGCCTGGGCATCATCTTTATGAAAGAAGTTTCTATTCCTGGGCATCATCTTGGTGAATGAAGGCTCTCTGCCTGGGCATCATCTTTATGAATGAAGGTTCTCTCTCTGGGCATCATCTTTATGAATGAAGGCTCTCTCTGGGCAGCATCTTTATTGAATAAAGGTTCTCTTTCTGAGCATCTTCTTTAAGAAAGAAAGTTCCCTCTCTGGGCATCATCTTAATGAAAGAAGGTTCTCTGCCTGGTCATCATCTTTACGAAGAAGGTTCTCAACCTGGGCATCATCTTTATGAATGAAGGTACGCTGTCTGGGAATCATCTTTTTGAAACAAATTTCTCTGCCTGGCTATAATCTATATGAATGAAAGTTGTCTCTCTTTGCATCATCTTTATGAATGAAGGTTCTCTCTCTGGGCATCATCTTTATGAAAGCAGATTCTCTGCCTAGACAACATCTTTATGAATGAAGGCTCTTTCTCTGGCCAGCATATTTATGAAAGAAGGTTCTCTGCCCTGGGAATCATCTTTAGAAAAATATGTTCTCTGCCTGGGCATCATCTTTGTGAATGAAGGTTCTCTCTCTGGGCATCATCTTAGTGAATGAAGGTTCTCTCTCTGGGCATCATCTTTATGAAGAAGGTTCTCTACCTGGGCATCATTTTTGTGAATGGAGGTTCTCTCTCTGTGCATCATCTTCATGAATGATGGTTCTCTCTCTGGGCATCATCTATATGAATGAAGGCTCTTTCTCTGGGCAGCATATTTATGCAAGAAGATTCTCTGCCTGGGAATCATCATTATGAAAGGATGTTCTCGGCCTGGGCATCATCTTTGTGAATGGAGGTTCTCTCTCTGTGTATCATCTTTATGAATGAAGGTTCTCTGGGCATCATCTTATGAATGAAGTTTCTCTATCTGGGCATCACCTTTATATAAGAAGGTTCTTTCTCTGGGCATCATCTTCATGAGTGATGGTTCTCTCCCTTGGCATCATCATTATGAATGAAGGTTCTCTTTTGGTCATCATCTTTATGAAACAAGGTTCTCTCTCTGGTATCATCTTTATGAATGAAGGTTCTCTGTCTGGGAATCATCTTACTGTCAAGGTTCTCTCTCTGGGCATCATCTTTATGAATTTAGGTTCTCTGGGCATCATCTTATGAATGAAGTTCTCTGCCTGGGCATCACCTTTATGAATGAAGGTTCTCTGCCTGGGCATCATCTTTATGAATGAAGGTTCTCTCTCTGGGCATCACCTTTATGAATGAAGGTTCTCTGCCTAGGCAACATCTTTATTAATGAAGGCTCTTTCTCTGGGCATCATATTTATGAAAGAAGGTTCTCTGCCTAGGAATCATCGTTATGAAAGAAGGCGATGTGCCTGGGCATCATCTTTATGATAGAAGGTTCTCTGCCTCTGCATCATATTTAAGAAAGAAGGTTCTCTGCATGGACATCATCGTTATGAAAGAAATTTCTCATTCTCAGCATCATCTTTATGAATGAACGTACACTCTATGGGTATAATCTTTATGAATGATTGTTGTTTCTCTGGGCATCATCTTTATAAAGAATGTTCTGTGTTTGGGCACCATCTTTATGAAAGAACCTTCTCTGCCACGGCATCAACTTTATGAATGACAGTACTCTCTCTGCGCATCAACATTATGAAACAAGATTCTCTCTCTGGCATCATCTTTATAAATGAAGGTTCTCTGTGTGGGCATCATCTTTATGAAAGAAGGTTCTCTGTTTGGGCATCATATTTATGAAAGAAAGTTCTCTGCCTGGGCATCATCATTATAAATGAAGGCACTTTCTCTGGGCACCATATTAATGAATGAAGGTACTCTCTCTGTGCATCATCTTTATGAAACAAGGTTCTCTCTCTGGTATCACCTTTATGAATGAAGGTTCTCTGTCGGGGAATCATCTTTATGTCAAGTTTCTCTCTCTGGGCATCATCTTTATGAAACAAGGTCCTCTGCATGGGCATCATCTATATGAATGAAGGTTCTCTGTCTGGAAATCATCTTTATGATTGAAGGTTCTGTGGGCATCATTTTAGGAATGAATGTTCTCTCTCTGGGAATCACCTTTATGAATGAAGGTTCTCTGCCTGGGCATCATCTTTATGAATGAAGGTTCACTCTCTGGGCATCACCTTTATGAATGTAGGTTCTCTGCCTAGGCAACATCTTTATTAATGAAGGCTCTTTCTCTGGGCATCATATTTATGAAAGAAGGCTCTCTGCCTAGGAATCATCGTTATGAAAGAAGGCTATCTGCTTGGGCATCATATTTGTGAATGAAGGTTCTCTGCCTATGCATCATATTTAAGGAAGAAGGTTCCCTGCATGGGCATCATCTTTTTGAAAGAAATTCCTCTTTCTCGGCATCATCTTTATGAATGAAGGTACATTCTATGGGTATAATCTTTATGAATGAATGTTGTCTCTCTGGGCATCATTTTATGAAAGAAGGTTCTCTGTTTGGCATCATCTTTATGCACGAAGGTACTCTCTCTGGTATCATCTTAATGAATGAAGGTTCTCTTTCTGGGAATCATCTTTATGATTGAAGGTTCTCTCTCTGGGAATCATCTTTTTGAAACAAGGTTCTCTGATGGCTACCATCTATATGAATGAAAGTTATCTCTCTGTGCATCATCTTTATGAATAAAGGTTCTCTCTCTGGGCATCATCTTTATGAAAGAAAGTTCTCTGCCTGTCCATCATCTTTATGAAAGAAAGTTTTCTGCCTGGGCATCATCTTTAAGAAAGAAGGTTCTCAGCCTGGGCATCATCTTTGTGAATGAAGGTTCTCTCCCTGGGCATCATCTTTATGAATGACGGTTCTCTCTCTGGGAATCATCTTTATGAAACAAGGTTCTCTGCATGGGCATCATCTATTGAATGAAGTTTCTCTGTCTGGGAATCATCTTTATGATTGAATGTTCTCTCTCTGGGCATCATCTTTATGAATTAAGCTTCTCTGGGCATCATTTTATGAATGAAGGTTCTCTCTCTGGGCATCATCTTTATGAAAGAAGGTTCTCTTCTTGGCATCAACTTTACGAAAGAAGGTTCTCTGCCTGGGCATCATCTTTTTGAATGAAGGTTCACTCTCTGGGCATCATTGTTATGAATGAAGGTTCTCTCTTTGGGCATCATCTTTATGAAAGAAAGTTCTCTGCCTGGGCATCATCATTATGAATGAAGGCACTCTCTCTGGGCAACATATTAATGAATGAAGGTGCTCTCTCTGTGCATCATCTTTATGAAACAAGGTTCTCTCTCTGGTATCACCTTTATGAATGAAGGTTCTCTGTCTGGGAATCATCTTTATGTCAAGGTTCTCTCTCTGGGCATTTTCTTTATGAAACAAGGTTCTCTGCATGGCCATCATCTGTATGAAAGAAGGTTCTCTGCCTGGGCATCATCTTTATGAATGAAGGTTCTCTCTCTGGGCATCACCTTTATGAATGAAGGTTCTCTGCCTGGGCATCATCTTTATGAATGATGGTACACTCTCTGGGCATCACCTTTATGAATGTAGGTTCTCTGCCTAGGCAACATCTTTATTAATGAAGGCTCTTACTCTGGGCATCATATTTATGAAAGAAGGTTCTCTGCCTAGGAATCATCGTTATGAAAGAAGGCTATCTCCCTGGGCACCATCTTTGTGAATGAAGGTTCTCTGCCTCTGCATCATATTTAAGAAAGAAGGTTCTCTGCATGGGCATCATCTTTTTGAAAAAAAATTTCTCTTTCTGGGCATCATCTTTATGAATGAAGTTACACTCTATGGGTATAATCTTTATGAATGAATGTTGTCTCTCTGGGCATCATTTTATGATAGAAGGTTCTCTGTTTGGCATCATCTTTATGAACGAAGGTACTCTCTCTGGTATCATCTTAATGAATGAAGGTTCTCTTTCTGGGAATCATCTTTATGATTGAAGGTTCTCTCTCTGGGCATAATCTTTTTGAAACAAGGTTCTCTGATGGCTACCATCTATATGAATGAAAGTTATCTCTCTGTGCATCATCTTTATGAATAAGGGTTCTCTCTCTGGGCATCATCTTTATGAAAGAAAGTTCTCTGCCTGTCCATCATCTTTATGAAAGAAGGTTTTCTGCCTGGGCATCATCTTTAAGAAAGAAGGTTCTCAGCCTGGGCATCATCATTATGAATGAAGGCACTCTCTCTGTGCACCATATTAATGAATGAAGGTACTCTCTCTGTGCATCATCTTTATGAAACAAGTTTCTCTCTCTGGTATCACCTTTATGAATGAAGGTTCTCTGTCTGGGAATCATCTTTATGTCAAGGTTCTCTCTCTGGGCATCATCTTTATGAAACAAGGTTCTCTGCATGGCCATCATCTGTATGAAAGAATGTTTTCTGTCTGGGAATCATCTTTATGATTGAAGGTTCTCTCTCTGGGCATCATCTTTATGAATTAAGGTTCTGCGGGCATCATTTTATGAATAAAGGTTCTCTCTCTGGGCATCACCTTTATGAATGAAGGTTCTCTGCCTGGGCATCATCTTTATGAATGAAGGTTCTCTCTCTGGGCATCACCTTTATGAATGTAGGTTCTCTGCCTAGGCAACATCTTTATTAATGAAGGCTCTTTCTCTGGGCATCATATTTATGAAAGAAGGTTCTCTGCCTAGGAATCATTGTTATGAAAGATGGCTATCTGCCTGGGCATCATCTTTGTGAATGAAGGTTCTCTGCCTCTGCATCAATTTAAGAAAGAAAGTTCTCTGCATGGGCATCATCTTTTTGAAAGAAATTTCTCTTTCTGGGCATCATCTTTATGAATGAAGGTACACTCTATGGGTATAATCTTTATGAATGAATTTTGTCTCTCTGGGCATCATTTTATGAAAGAAGGTTCTCTGTTTGGCATCATCTTTATGAACGAAGGTTCTCTCTCTGGTATCATCTTAATGAATGAAGGTTCTCTTTCTGGGAATCATCTTTATGATTGAAGGTTCTCTCTCTGGGCATCATCTTTTTGAAACAAGGTTCTCTGCCTGGCTACCATCTATATGAATGAAAGTTATCTCTCTGTGCATCATCATTATGAATGAAGGTTCTCTGTCTGGGAATCATCTTTATGTTTGAAGGTTCTTTCTCTGGGCATCATCTTTTTGTAACAAGGTTCTCTGCCTGGCTACCATCTATATGAATGAAAGTTATCTCTCTGTGCATCATCTTTATGAATGAAGGTTCTCTCTCTGGGCATCATCTTTTTGAATGACGGTTCTCTCTCTGGGCATCATCTTTATGAATGAAGTCTCTCTCGCTGGGCAGCATCTTTATTGAACCAAGGTTCTCTCTGGGTATACTCTTTATGAAAGAAAGTTCTCTCTCTGGCATCATCTTTATGAAAGAAGGTTCTCTGGCTGGGCATAATCTTTGTGAATTAAGGTACTTTCTTTGGGCATCATCATTATGAATGAAATTTCTCTGTCTGGGCATCATCTTTATGAATGTAGGTTCTCTGCCTGAGCATCATATTTATGAATGAAGGTTCTCTTTCTGGGTATCACCTTTATGAATGAAGCTTCTCTCTCTGGGCATCACCTTTATGAATGAAGGTTCTCTGCCTAGGCAACATCTTATGAATTAATGCTCTTTCTCTGGGCAGCATATATATGAAAGAATGTTCTCTCACTGGGCATCATCTTTATTAAAAATGGTTCTCTCTCTGGGAATCATCATTATGAATGAAGGTTCTCCGTTTTGGCATCGTCTTTATGAAAGAAGGACCTCTTCCTGGGAATCATATTTACGAAAGATGGTTCTATGCCTTGGCATCATCTTTACGAAAGAAGGTTCTCTGCCTGGGCATCATCTTTGTGAATGAAGGTTCTCTCTCTGGGCATCATCTTAATGAAAGAAGGTTCTCTGCCTGGTCATCATCTTACGAAGAAGGTTCTCTACCTGGGCATCATCTTTGTGAACGGAGGTTCTCTCTCTGTGCATCATCTTCATGAAAGAAGGTTCTCTGCCTGGGCATCATCTTTATGAATGAAGGCTCTTTCTCTGGGCAGCATATTTATGAAAGAAGGTTATCTGCCTGGGAATCATCTTTATGAAAGTATGTTCTCTGCCTGGGCATCATCTTTGTGAATGGAGGTTCTCTCTCTGGGCATCATCATATGAATGAAGTTTCTCTATCTGGGCATCACCTTTATGTAAGAAGGTTCTTTCTCTGGGGATCATCTTCATGAATGATGGTTCTCTCCCTGGGTATCATCATTGTGAATGAATGTTCTCTGTTTGGTCATCGTCTTTATGAAAGAAGGTTCTCTTCCTGGGAATCATCTTTACAAAAGATGGTTCTAAACCTGGGCATCATCTTTACGAAAGTAGGTTCTCTGCCTGGGCATAATCTTTGTGAATGAAGGTACTTTCTTTGGGCATCATCATTATGAATGAAGGTTCTCTTGGCATCATCTTAATGAAAGAAGGTTCTCTGCCTGGGCATCATCTTTATGAAAGAAAGTTCTCTGCCTGCGCATCCTCTATGTGAATGAAGGTTCTCTCTCTGGGCATCATCTTTATGAAAGAAAGTACTCTGCCTTTGCATCATCGTTGTGAATGATGTTTCCCCCCCCCCCCCCCCCCGGCATCATCTTTATGAAAGAAAGTTCTCTGCCTGGGCAACATCTTTATGAATGAAGGCACTCTCTCTGTGCATCATCTTTATGAAACAAGGTTCTCTCTCTGGTATCATCTTTATGAATGAAGGTTCTCTGTCTGGAAATCATCTTTATGAATTAAGGTTCTCTGGGCATCATCTTATGAATGAAGGTTCTCTCTCTTGGCATCATCTTTATTAATGAAGGTTCTCTGGGCATCATCTAATGAATGAAGGTTCTCTCTCTGGACATCACCTTTATGAATGAAGGTTCTCTCTCTGGGCATCACCTTTATGAATGAAGGTTCTCTGCCTAGGCAACATCTTTATTAATGAAGGCTCTTTCTCTGGGCATCATATTTATGAAAGAAGGTTCTATGCCTAGGAATCATCGTTATGAAAGTAGGCTATCTGTCAGGGCATCATCTTTGTGAATGACAGTACTCTCTCTGCGCATCAACATTATGACACAAGGTTCTCTCTCTGGTATCATCTTTATGAATGAAGGTTCTCTGTCTGGGAATCATCTTTATGAAAGAAGGTTCTCTGCCTGGGCATCAACTTTTCGAAAGAAGGTTGTCTGCCTCGGCATCATCTTTATGGATGAAGGTTCGCTATCTGGGCATCATCTTTATGAATGAAGGTTCTCTCTTTGGGCATCATCTTTATGAAAAAAAGTTATATTCCGGGGAATCATCTTTATGAATGAAGGCACTGTCTCTGGGCACCATATTTATGAATGAAGGTACTCTCTCTGTGCATCATCTTTATGAAACAAGGTTCTCTTTCTGGTATCACCTTTATGAATGAAGGTTCTCAGTTTGGGCATCATCTTTATGAAACAAAGTTCTTGCCTGGGCATCTCTTTACGAAAGAAGGTTCTCTGCCTGGGCATCACCTTTATGGATGAAGGTTCGCTCTCTGGGCATCATCTTTATGAATGAAGGTTCTCGGTTTGGGCATCATCTTTTTGAAAGAAGGTTCTCTGCCTGGGCATCAACTTTACGAAAGAAAGTTCTCTGCATGGGTATCATCATTATGAATGAAGGCACTCTCTCTGGGCACCATATTAATGAATGAAGGTACTCTCTCTGTGCATCATCTTTATGAAACAAGGTTCTCTCTCTGGTATCACCTTTATAAATGAAGTTCTCTGTCGGGGAATCATCTTTATGTCAAGGTTCTCTCTCTGGGCATCATCTTTATGAAACAAGGTTCTCTGCATGGGCATCATCTATATGAATATAGGTTCCCTGTATGGGAATCAACTTTATGATTGAAGGTTCTCTCTCTGGGCATCATTTTATGAATTAAGGTTCTCTGGGCATCATTTTATGAATGAAGGTTCTCTCTCTGGGCATCAACTTTATGAATGAAGGTTCTCTGCCTGGGCATCATCTTTATGAATGAAATTCTCTCTCTGGGCATCACCTTTATGAATGTAGGTTCTCTGCCTAGGCAACATCTTTATTAATGAAGGCTCTTTCTCTGGGCATCATATTTATGAAAGAAGGTTCTCTGCCTAGGAATCATCGTTATGAAAGATGGCTATCTGCCTGGGCATCATCTTGTGAATGAAGGTTCTCTGCCTCTGCATCATCTTTAAGAAAGAAGGTGCTCTGCATGGGCATCATCTTTATGAAAGAAATTTCTCTTTCTGGGCATCATCTTCATGAATGAAGGTACACTCTATGGGTATAATCTTTATGAATGAATTTTGTCTCACTGGGCATCATTTTATGAAAGAAGGTTCTCTGTTTGGCATCATCTTTATGAACGAAGGTTCTCTCTCTGGTATCATCTTAATGAATGAAGGTTCTTTGTTTGGGAATCATCTTTATGATTGAAGGTTTTCTCTATGGGCATCATCTTTTTGAAACAAGGTTCTCTGCCTGGCTACCATCTATATGAATGAAAGTTATCTCTCTGTGCATCATCTTTATGAATGAAGGTTCTCTCTCTGGGCATCATCTTTTTGAAAGAAAGTTCTCTGCTTGGCCATCATCTTTATGAAAGAAGGTTTTCTGCCTGGGCATCATCTTTACGAAAGAAGGTTCTCTCTCTGGGCATCATCTTTATGAAGAAAGTTCTCTGCCGGGCCATCATCTTTATGAAAGAAGGTTTTCTGCCTGGGCAACATCTTTACGAAAGATGTGTCTCAGACTGGGCATCATCTTTGTGAATGAAGGTTCTCTCCTTGGGCATCATCTTTATGAATGAAGGTTCTCTCTGTGGGCATCATCTTTATGAATGAAGTCTCTCTCTCTGGGAAGCATCTTTATTGAACCAAGGTTCTCTTTCTGGGTATACTCTTTATGAAAGAAAGTTCTCTCTCTGGCATCATCTTTATGAAAGAAGGTTCTCTGGCTGGGCATAATCTTTGTGAATAAGGTACTTTCTTTGGGCATCATCATTATGAATGAAATTTCTCTCTCTGGGCATCATCTTTATGAATGAAACTTCTCTGCCTGGGTATCACCTTTATGAATGAAGGTTCTCTCTCTGGGCATCACCTTTATGAATGAAGGTTCTCTGCCTAGGCAACATCTTATGAATTAATGCTCTTTCTCTGGGCAGCATATTTATGAAAGAATATTCTCTGTCTGGGCATCATATTTATTAAAAATGGTTCTCTCTCTGGGAATCATCATTATGAATGAAGGTTCTCTGTTTTGGCATCGTCTTTATGAAAGAAGGTTCTCTTCCTGGGAATCATCTTTATGAAAGATGGTTCTATGCCTTGGCATCATCTTTACGAAAGAAGGTTCTCTGCCTGGGCATCATCTTTGTGAATGAAGGTTCTCTCTCTGGGCATCATCTAAATGAAAGAAGGTTCTCTGCCTGGTCATCATCTTTACTAAGAAGGTTCTCGACCTGGGCATCATCTTTGTGAACGGAGGTTCTCTCTCAGTGCATCATCTTCATGAATGATGGTTCTCTCTCTGGGCATCATCTTTATGAATGAAGGCTCTTTCTCTGGGCAGCATATTTATGAAAGTAGGTTCTCTGCCTGGGAATCATCTTTATGAAAGAATGTTCTCTGCCTGGGCATCATCTTTGTGAATGGAGGTTCTCTCTCTGTGCATCATCTTCATGAATGATGGTTCTCTCTCTGGGCATCACCTTTATGAATAAAAGTTTTATCTCTGCGCATCCTCTTTATGATAGAATGTTCTCTCTCTGGGAATCATCTTTATGAAACAAGTTTCTAAGACTTGGCATCAACTATGTGAATGAAGGTTCTCTGCCAGGACAGCTTCTTTATGAAACAAATTCCCTGCCTCTGCATCATCTATATGAATGAAGGTTCTCTCTCTGGGCATCATCATCATAAAGAAAGTTCTCTGTTTGGGCATCATCTTTATGAAAGAATGTTCTCTGTCTCGGCATCATCTTTATCAATGAAGGTTCTCTCTGTGGGCATCATCTTTCTGAATGAAAGTTCTCTCTCTGGACATCATCTTTAAGAAAGAAGGTTCTCTGACAGGGCATGATCTTACGAAAGTTTCTCTGACTGGGCATCATCTTTATGAATGACGGTACTCTCTCTGGGCATCATCTTTATGAAACAAGATTCTCTCTCTGGCATCATCTTTATAAATGTAGGTTTTCTGTCAGGGCATAATCTTTATGAAAGAAGGTTCTCTGCCAGGGCATCATCATTAAGAAAGAAGGTTCTCTGCCTGGGCATCATCTTTATGAAGAAGATTCTCTGCCTGAGCATTATCTTTATGAAAGCAGGTTCTCTGCCTAGGCAACATCTTTATGAATGAAGGCTCTTTCTCTGGGCAGCATATTTATGAAAGAAGGTTCTCTGCCTGGGAATCATCTTTAGAAAAATATGTTCTCTGCCTGGGTATCATCTTTGTGAATGGAGTTTCTCTCTCTGGGCATCATCTTTATTAATGATGTTCTTTCTCTGGGAATCATCTTCATGAATGATGGTTCTCTCTCTGGGCATCATTTTTATTTATGAAAATTTCTGCCTGGGCATCTTCTTTATGAATGACGGTTCTCTGCTGGGCATCATGTTTATGATGAAGGCTCTCTGTCTGTGAATCATCTTTATGAAAGAAGGTTCTCTCTCTGGGCATCATCTTTATGAAACAAGATTCTCTCTCTGAGCATCATCATTATGAATGAATGTTCTCTGTTTGGGCATCGTCTTTATGAAAGAAGGTTCTCTTCCTGGGAATCATCTTTACCAAAATGGTTCTATGCCTGGGCATAATCTTTGTGAATGAAGGTACTTTCTTTGGGCATCATCATTATGAATGAAGGATCTCTTGGCATCATCTTAATGAATGAAGGTTCTCTCTCTGGGTATCATCTTTATGAATGAAAGTTCTGTCTCCGGGTATCACCTTGATGAAAGAAAATTCTCTCTCTGGGCATCATCTTTATGAAAGAAAGATCTCTGTTTGTGCATCATCTTTATGAATGAAGGTTCTCTCTTTGGGCATCATCTTTATGAATGAAGGCTATGTCTCTGGGCAGTATCTTTATTTAACAAAGGTTCTTTTCCTGGGTATCCTCTTTATGAAAGAAAGTTCTCTCTCTGGGCATCATCTTTATTAAAGAAGGTTCTCTGTCTGGGAATCATCTTTATGTCAAGGTTCTCTCTCTGGGCATCATCTTTATGAAAAAAAGTTATCTGCCGGGGCATCATCTTTATGAATGAAGTCACTCTCACTTGGCACCATATTTATGAATGAAGGTACTCTGTGCATCATCTTTATGAAACGAAGTACTCTCTCTGGTATCATCTTTATGAAACAAAGTACTCTCTCTGGTATCATCTTTATGAATGAAGGTTCCCTGTCTGGGAATCATCTTTATGTCAAGGTTCTCTCTCTGGGCATCATCTTTATGAAACAAGGTTCTCTGCATGGGCATCATCTATATGAATGAAGGTTCTCTGTCTGGGAATCATCTTTATGATTGAAGGTTCTCTCTCTGGGCATCATCTTTATGAATTAAGGTTCTCTGGCATCATTTTATGAATGAAGGTTCTCTCTCTGGGCATCACCTTTATGAATGAAGGTCCTCTGCCTGGGCATCATCTTTATGAATGAAGGTTCCCTAACTGGGCATCACCTTTATGAATGAAGGTTCTCTGCCTAGGCAACATCTTTATTAATGAAGGCTCTTTCTCTGGGCATCATATTTATGAAAGAAGGTTCTCTGCCTAGGATTCATCGTTATGAAAGAAGGCTATCTGCCTGGGCATCATCTTTGTGAATGAAGGTTCTCTGCCTCTGCATCATATTTAAGAAAAAAGGTTCTCTGCATGGGCATCATCTTTATGAAAGAAATTTCTCTTTCTGGGCATCATCTTTATGAATGAAGGTACACTCTATGGGTATAATCTTTATAAATGAATGTTGTCTCTCTGGGCATCATTTTATGAAAGAGGTTCTCTGTTTGGCATCATCTTTATGAACGAAGGTTCTCACTCTGGTATCATCTTAATGAATGAATGTTCTCTGTCTGGGAATCATCTTTATGAAAGAATGTTTCTGCCTGGCCATCATATTTATGAAAGAAGGTTTTCTGCCTGGGCATCAATTTATGAAAGAAGGTTCTCAGCCTGGGCATCATCTTTGTGAATGAAGGTTCTTTGCCTGGGCATCATCTTTATGAATGAAGGTTCTCTCTCTGGGCATCATCTTTATGAATGAAGTCTCTCTCTCTCTGGGCAGCATCTTTATTGAACCAAGGTTCTCTTTCTGGGTATACTCTTTATGAAAAAAAGTTCTCTCTCTGGGCATCATCTTTATGTATGAAGTCTCTCTCTCTGGGCAGCATCTTTATTGAACCAAGGTTCTCTTTCTGGGTATACTCTTTATGAAAGAAATTTCTCTCTCTGGGCATCATCTTTATGAAAGAAGGTTCTCAGGCTGGGCATAAACTTTGTGAATTAAGGTACTTTCTTTGGGCATCATCATTATGAATGAAATTTCTCTCTCTGGGCTACATCTTTATGAATGAAAGTTCTCTCTCTGGACATCATCTTTGTCAAAGAAAATTCTCTCTTTGGGCTTCGTCTTTATGAATGAAAGGTCACTCTCTGGGCAACATCGTTATGAATGAAGGCTCTCTCTATGTGCATCATATTTATGAAAGAAGGTTCCCTGTTTGGGCATCATCTTTATGAAAGATGATTCTCTGCCGGGGCATCGTCTTTATGAAAGAAAGTTCTCTGCCTGGACATCATCTTTACGAAAGAAGGTTCTCTGACTGGGCATCATCACTATGAATGAAGGTTCTCTCTCTGGACATCATCTTTATTAATGAAGGCTCTTTCTCTGAGCAGCATCTTTATTTAACAAAGATTCTCTTTCTGGGTATCCTCTTTATGAAAAAAAAATGTTCTCTCTGGGCATCATCTTTATGAAAGAAGGTTCTCTGCCTGATTATCATCTTTATGAAAGAAGGTTCTCTGTTTGGGCATCATCTTTATGAAAGAAGATTCTCTTCCTGGGCATCATCTTTATGAAAGAAAGTTCTCTGCCTGGGCATCCTCTTTGTCAATGAAGGTTCTCTGCCTGGGTATCATCTTTATGGTTGAAGGTTCTCTCTCTAGCCATCATCTTTTTGAAACAAGGTTCTATGCCTGGCTATCATCTATATGAATGAAAGTTGTCTCTCTGTGAATCATCTTTATGAATGATGGTTCTCTCTCTGGAATCATCTTATGAAAGAAGGTTCTCTGGCTGGGCATAATCTTTGTGAATTAAGGTACTTTCTTTGGGCATCATCATTAGGAATGAAGGTTCTCTTGGCATCATCTTAATGAATTAAGGTTCTCTCTCTGGGCATCACTTAATGAATGAAGGTTCTGTCTCTGGGCATCATCTTTATGAAAGAAAATTCACTCTCTGGGCAACATCTTTATGAATGCCGGCTCTCTCTATGTGCATCATATTTATGAAAGAAGGTTCTCTGTTTGGGCATCATCTTTATGAAAGAAAATTCTCTGCCTGGGCATCATCTTTATGAAAGAAGGTTCTCTGCCTGGGCATCATCTTTACGGAAGAAAGTTCTCTGCCTGGGCATCATCTTTGTGAATGAAGGTTCTCTGCCTGGGCATCATCTTTATGAAAGAAGGTTTCCTGCCTGGGCATCATCTTTACGAAGAAGGTTCTCTGCCTGGGCATCATTTTGTGAATGAAGTTTTTCTCCCTGGCATCATTTTTATGAATGAAGGTCCTCTCCTTGGGTATCATCTTTATGAAGGAATGTTGTGTCTCTTTGCCTCATCTTTATAAAGAAAGTTCTGTGTTTGGGCATCATCTTTATGAAAGAAACTTCTCTGCAACGGCATCATCTTTATGAATGACGGTACTCTCTGGGCATCAACTTTACGAAACAAGATTCTCTCTCTGGCATCATCTGTATAAATGAATGAACTCTGTCTGGGCATCATCTTTATGAAAGAAGGTTCTCTGTTTGGGCATCATCTTTATTTAAGAAGGTTCTCTGCCTGGGCATCAACTTTACGAAAGAAGGTTCTCAACCTGGGCATTATCTTTATGGATGAAGGTTCTCTCTCTGGGCATCATCTTTATGAATGAAAGTTCTCTGTTTGGGCTACTTCTTTATGAAAGAAGGTACACTCTATGGGTATAATCTTTATGAATGAATGTTGTCTCTCTGGGCATCATCTTTATGAAAGAAGGTTCCCTGTTTTGGCATCATCTTTATGAACGAAGGTTCTCTGCCTGGGCATTATCTTTATGAATGAAGGTTCTCTCTGGGCATCACCTTTATGAATGAAGGTTCTCTGCATGGGCAACATGTATATTAATGAATGCTCTTTCTATGGGCATCATATTTATGAGAGAAGGTTCTCTGCTTGGGAATCATCGTTATGAAAGCAGGTTATCTGCCTGGGCATCATCTTTGTGAATGAAGGTTCTCTCTCTTGGCATCATGTTTATAAACAAGGTTATAAATCTGGGCCTCATCTATATGAATGAAGGTTCTCTCTCTGGGCATCATCTTTATGAATAAAGATTCTCTGGGTATCATCTTATGAATGAAGGTTCTCTGACTGGGAATCATCTTCATGAATGATGGTTCTCTCTCTGGGCATCACCTTTATGAATGAAGGTTCTCTGTTTGGGCATCTTCTTTATGAAAGTAGGTACACTCTATGGGTATAATCTTTATGAATAAATGTAGTCTCTCTGGGCATCATGTTTATGAAAGAAAGTTCCCTGTTTTGGAATCATCTTTATGAACGAAGGTTCTCTGCCTTCGCATTATCTTTATGAATAAAGGTTCTCTCTCTGTGCATCATATTTATGATTGGAGGTTCTCTGTCTGGGCATCATCTTTATGAAACAAGGTTCTCTCTTTGGTATCATCTTTATGAATGAAGGTTCCCTCTATGGGCATCATCTTTATGATCGAAGGTTCTCTCTCTGGGCATCATCTTTATGAAAGAAGGTTACCTGCCTGTGCATCATCTTTACGAAAGAATGTTCACTCCCTGGGCATCATCTTTGTGAATGAAGTTTTTCTCCCTGGGCATCATCTTTATGAATGAAGGTTCTCACATTGGGTAATATCTTTATGAATGAAGGTTGTCTCTCTGGGCATCATCTTTATGAAAGAAGGTTCTCTGTTCCGGCATCATCTTTACGAAAGAAGGTTCTCCACCTGGGCATCATCTTTATTAATGCAGGTACTCTCTCTGAGCATCATCTTTATGAAATAAGGTTCTCTATCTAGTATCATCTTTATGAATGGATGTTCTCTGTCTGGGAATCATCTTTATGATTGAAGGTTCTCTCTCTGGGAATCATGTTTATGAAACAAGGTTCTCTGCCTGGGAATCATCTATATGAATGAAAGTTGTCTCTCTGGGCATCATCTTTATGAATAAAGGTTCTCTGCCTGGGCAACATCTTTATGAATGAAGGTAATCTCTCTGTTCATCAAATTTATGAAACAAGGGTCTCTCTCTGGTATCATCTTTATGAATGAAGGATCATTGTCTGGGCATCATCTTTATGATTCAAGGTTCTCTCCCTGGGCATCATCTTTATGAAACAAGGTTCTCTGACGGTGCATCATCTATATGAATGAAAGTTGTCTCTCTGGGCATTATCTTTATGAATAAAGGTTCTCTCTCTGTGCATCCTCTTTATGAATGAAGGTTCTCTGCCTGGGCATCATGTATATGAAAGAAGGCTCTCTCTCTGGGTATCATCTTTATGAAAGCAGGTGCTCTCTCTGGGCATCATATTTATGAAAGAAATTTCTCTCTATGGGCATCATCTTTACAAAGAATGTTCTGTGTTTCGGCATCATCTTTATGAAAGAACCTTCTCTGTCACGGCATCATCTTTATGAATGTTGGTACTCTCTGGGCATCAACTTTATGAAACATGATTCTCTCTGGCATCATCTTTATAAATGAAGGTTCTCTGTCTGGGTATCATCTTTATGAAAGGAGGTTCTCTATTTGGGCATCATCTTTATGAATGAAGGTTCTCTCTTTGGGCATCATCTTTATGAAAGAAGGTCCTCTTCATGGGCATCATCTTTACGAAAGATGGTCCTCTACCTGGGCATCATCTTTATGAATGTTGGTACTCTCTCTGGGCATCAACTTTATGAAACAAGATTCTCTCTCTGGCATCATCTTTATAAATGAAGTTTCTCTGTCTGGGCATCATCTTTATGAAAGGAGGTTCTCTCTTTGGGCATCATCTATATGAAAGAAAGTTCTCTACCAGGCATGATCTTTATCAAAGAAGGTTCTCTGCCTGGGCATCACCTTTAGGAATGAAGGTTCTCTGCAAGGAAATCATCTTTATGAATGAAGGTTCTCTCTGGGCATCACCTTTATGAATGAAGGTTCTCTGCCTGGGCAACATCTTTATTAATGAAGGCTCTTTCTCTGGGTATCATATTTATGAAAGAACGTTCTCTGCTTGGGAATCATCGTTATGAAAGAAGGTTATCTGCCTGGGCTTCATCATTGTGAATGAAGGTTCTTTCTCTGGGTATCATCTTTAAGATAGAAGGTTCTCTGCATGGGCATCATCTTGATGAAAGAAATTTCTCTTTCAGGGCATCATCTTTATGAATGAAGGTACACTCTATGGGTATAATCTTTATGAATGAAAGTTGTATCTCTGGGCATCATCTTTTTGAAAGAAGGTTCTCTCTTGGGCATCATCTTTATGAATGAAGGTTCTCCATCTGGGCATCATCTTTATAAACAAGGTTCTAATTCTGGGCAACATCTATATGAATAAAGGTTCTCTGCATGGGCAACATCTTTATGAATGAAGGTAATCTCTCTGTTCATCATATTTATGAAACAAGGCTCTCTCTGGTATCATCTTTATGAATGAAGGATCATTGTCTGGGCATCATCTTTATGATTCAAGGTTCTCTCCCTGGGCATTATCTTTATGAAACAAGGTTCTCTGACGGTGCATCATCTATATGAATGAAAGTTGTCTCTCTGGGCATTATCTTTATGAATAAAGGTTCTCTCTCTGTGCATCATCTTTATGAATGAAGGTTCTCTCTCTTGGCATCATGTTTATAAACAAGGTTATAAATCTGGGCATCATCTATATGAATGAAGGTTCTCTGCCTGGGCATCATGTATATGAAAGAAGGCTCTCTCTCTGGGTATCATCTTTATGAAAGCAGGTTCTCTCTCTGGGCATCATATTTATGAAAGAAATTTCTCTCTATGGGCATCATCTTTATAAAGAAAGTTCTTTGTTTGGGCATCATCTATGAAAGAACCTTCTCTGCCACGGCATCATCTTTATGAATGTTGGTACTCTCTCTGGGCATCAACTTTATGAAACAAGATTCTCTCTCTGGCATCATCTTTATAAATGAAGTTTCTCTGTCTGGGCATCATCTTTATGAAAGGAGGTTCTCTCTTTGGGCATCATCTATATGAAAGAAGGTTCTCTACCAGGCATCATCTTTATGAAAGAAGGTTCTCTGACTGGGCATCAACTTTACTTAAGTAGGTTATCTGCGTCGGCATCATCTTTATGAACGAAGGTTCTCTCTCTGGGCATCATCTTTATGAATGAAGGTTCTCTCTTTTGCCATCATCTTTATGAAAGAAGGCTCTCTGCTTGGGCATCATCTTTACGAAAGAAGGTTCTCTACCTGGGCATCATCTTTATGAATGAAAGTTCTCTATCTGGGCATCACCTTTATGAATGAAGGTTCTCTGCATGGACATCATCTTTATGAATGAAGGTTCTCTCTGGGCATCACCTTTATGAATGAAGGTTCTCTGCCTGGGCATCATGTATATGAAAGAAGGCTCTCTCTCTGGGTATCATCTTTATGAAAGCAGGTGCTCTCTCTGGGCATCATATTTATGAAAGAAATTTCTCTCTATGGGCATCATCTTTACAAAGAATGTTCTGTGTTTCGGCATCATCTTTATGAAAGAACCTTCTCTGTCACGGCATCATCTTTATGAATGTTGGTACTCTCTGGGCATCAACTTTATGAAACATGATTCTCTCTGGCATCATCTTTATAAATGAAGGTTCTCTGTCTGGGTATCATCTTTATGAAAGGAGGTTCTCTATTTGGGCATCATCTTTATGAATGAAGGTTCTCTCTTTGGGCATCATCTTTATGAAAGAAGGTCCTCTGCATGGGCATCATCTTTACGAAAGATGGTCCTCTACCTGGGCATCATCTTTATGAATGTTGGTACTCTCTCTGGGCATCAACTTTATGAAACAAGATTCTCTCTCTGGCATCATCTTTATAAATGAAGTTTCTCTGTCTGGGCATCATCTTTATGAAAGGAGGTTCTCTCTTTGGGCATCATCTATATGAAAGAAAGTTCTCTACCAGGCATGATCTTTATCAAAGAAGGTTCTCTGCCTGGGCATCACCTTTAGGAATGAAGGTTCTCTGCAAGGAAATCATCTTTATGAATGAAGGTTCTCTCTGGGCATCACCTTTATGAATGAAGGTTCTCTGCCTGGGCAACATCTTTATTAATGAAGGCTCTTTCTCTGGGTATCATATTTATGAAAGAACGTTCTCTGCTTGGGAATCATCGTTATGAAAGAAGGTTATCTGCCTGGGCTTCATCATTGTGAATGAAGGTTCTTTCTCTGGGTATCATCTTTAAGATAGAAGGTTCTCTGCATGGGCATCATCTTGATGAAAGAAATTTCTCTTTCAGGGCATCATCTTTATGAATGAAGGTACACTCTATGGGTATAATCTTTATGAATGAAAGTTGTATCTCTGGGCATCATCTTTTTGAAAGAAGGTTCTCTCTTGGGCATCATCTTTATGAATGAAGGTTCTCCATCTGGGCATCATCTTTATAAACAAGGTTCTAATTCTGGGCAACATCTATATGAATAAAGGTTCTCTGCATGGGCAACATCTTTATGAATGAAGGTAATCTCTCTGTTCATCATATTTATGAAACAAGGCTCTCTCTGGTATCATCTTTATGAATGAAGGATCATTGTCTGGGCATCATCTTTATGATTCAAGGTTCTCTCCCTGGGCATTATCTTTATGAAACAAGGTTCTCTGACGGTGCATCATCTATATGAATGAAAGTTGTCTCTCTGGGCATTATCTTTATGAATAAAGGTTCTCTCTCTGTGCATCATCTTTATGAATGAAGGTTCTCTCTCTTGGCATCATGTTTATAAACAAGGTTATAAATCTGGGCATCATCTATATGAATGAAGGTTCTCTGCCTGGGCATCATGTATATGAAAGAAGGCTCTCTCTCTGGGTATCATCTTTATGAAAGCAGGTTCTCTCTCTGGGCATCATATTTATGAAAGAAATTTCTCTCTATGGGCATCATCTTTATAAAGAAAGTTCTTTGTTTGGGCATCATCTATGAAAGAACCTTCTCTGCCACGGCATCATCTTTATGAATGTTGGTACTCTCTCTGGGCATCAACTTTATGAAACAAGATTCTCTCTCTGGCATCATCTTTATAAATGAAGTTTCTCTGTCTGGGCATCATCTTTATGAAAGGAGGTTCTCTCTTTGGGCATCATCTATATGAAAGAAGGTTCTCTACCAGGCATCATCTTTATGAAAGAAGGTTCTCTGACTGGGCATCAACTTTACTTAAGTAGGTTATCTGCGTCGGCATCATCTTTATGAATGAAGGTTCTCTCTCTGGGCATCATCTTTATGAATGAAGGTTCTCTCTTTTGCCATCATCTTTATGAAAGAAGGCTCTCTGCTTGGGCATCATCTTTACGAAAGAAGGTTCTCTACCTGGGCATCATCTTTATGAATGAAAGTTCTCTATCTGGGCATCACCTTTATGAATGAAGGTTCTCTGCATGGACATCATCTTTATGAATGAAGGTTCTCTCTGGGCATCACCTTTATGAATGAAGGTTCTTGCCTGGGCAACATTTTTATTAATGAAGGCTCTTTCTATGGGAATCATATTTATGAAAGAAGGTTCTCTGCTTGGGAATCATCGTTATGAAAGAAGGTTATCTGCCTGGGCTTCATCATTGTGAATGAAGGTTCTTTTTCTGGGTATCATCTTTAAGAAAGAAGGTACTCTGCATGGGCATCATCTTGATGAAAGAAATTTCTCTTTCTGGGCATCATTGTTATGAATGAAGGTACACTCTATGGGTATAATCTTTATGAATGAAAGTTGTATCTCTGGGCATCATCTTTTTGAAGAAGGTTCTCTGTTGGCACCATCTTTATGAATGAAGGTTCTCCATCAGGGCATCATCTTTGTAGACAAGGTTCTAATTCTGGGCATCATATATATGAATGAATGTTCTCTGCCTGGGCATCATCTATATGAAAGAAGGCTCTCTCTCTGTATATCATCTTTATGAAAGCAGGTTCTCTCTATGGGCATCATATTTATGAAATAAAGTTCTCTGTCATGGCATCATCTTTAAGAATGACGGTCCTCTGTTTGGGCATCAACTTTATGAAACAAGATTCATTCTCTGGCATCATCTTTATAAATGAAGGTTCTCTGTCTGGGCATCATCTTTATGAAACAAGGTTCTCTACCTGGGCAACATCTTTATGAATTAAGTTTCTCTGGGTATCATATTATGAATGAAGGTTCTCTCTCTGGGCATCACCTTTATGAATGAAGGTTTTTCTGACTAGGAAACATCTTTATGATTGAAGGTTCTCTCTTTGGGCATCATCTTTATGAAACAAGGTTCTCTACCTGGCTATCATCTACATGAATGAAAGTTGTCACTCTCGGCATCATCTATATGAATGAAGGTTCTCTGCCTTGGCATCATCTTTATGAATGAAGGTTCTCTCTCTGGGCATCGTCTTTATGAATTAAGGTTCTCTGGGTATCATATTATGAATGAAGGTTCTCTCTCTGGGCATCACCTTTATGAATGAAGGTTCTCTGTTTGGGCATCTTCTTTATGAATGATGGTTCTCTCTCTGGGCATCATCTTTATGAATGAAGGTTCTCTGTTTGGGCATCTTCTTTATGAAAGTAGGTACACTCTATGTGTATAATCTTTATGAATGAATGTTGTCTCTCTGGGCATCATCTTTATGAAAGAAGGTTCCCTCTTTGGGCATCATCTTTATGAACCAAGTTTCTCTGCCTTGGCATTATCTTTATGAATAAAGGTTCTCTCTCTGTGCATCAACTTTATGATAGAAGGTTCTGTGTCTGGGCATCATCTTTATGAAACAAGGTTCTCTCTTTGGTATCATCTTTATGAATGAAGGTTCCCTCTATGGGCATCATCTGTATGATTGAATGTTATCTCTCTGGGCATCATCTTTATGAAAGAAGGTTCTCTGTTTGGGCATCATCTTTACGAAAGAAGGTTCTCTACCTGGGCATCATCTTTATGAATGAAGGTACGCTCTCTTGGCATCATCTTTATGAAATAAGGTTCTCTATCTAGTATCATCTTTATGAATGGATGTTATCTGTATGGGAATCATCTTTATGATTGAAGGTTCTCACTCTGGGCATCATCTATATGAATGAAAGTTGTCTCTCTGGGCATAATCTTTATGAATGAAGGTTCTCTGCCTGGACATCGTGTTTATGTATGAAGGTTCTCTGTCTGGACATCATCTATATTATAAAAGGTTCTCTCTCTGATATCATCTTTATGAATAAATGTTCTCTGGGTGGACATCATTTTTATGAATGAAGGTTCTTTTCCAGGGCATTATCTTTTTGAATGAAGGTTCTCTCTCTGGGCATCATCTTTATGAATGAAGGTTCTCTGCCTGCTCTCATCTATATGAATGAAAGTTGTCTCTCTGTGCATCATCTTTATGAATGAAGGTTCTCTCTCTGGGCATCATCTTTATGAAAGAAGGTTCTCTGGATGGACATAATCTTTGTGAATGAAGGTACTTTGTTTGAGCATCATCATTAGGAATGAAGGTTTCTTGGCATCATCTTAATGAATGAAGTTTCTCTCTCTGGGCATAACATTAATGAATGAAGGTTCTGTCTCTGGGCATCATCTTTATGAAAGAAGGTTCGCTGTATGGGCATCATCTTTATGAATGAAGGCTCTCTCTCTGGGTATCATCTTTATTTAACAAAGGTTCTCTTTCTGGGTATCCTCTTTAAGAAAGAAATTTCTCTCTCTGGGCATCATCTCTATGAATGAAGGTTCTCTGCCTGATCATCATTTTTATGAAAGAAGGTTCTCTGTTTGGGCATTATCTTTATGAAAGAATGTTCCCTCTATGGGCATCATCTTTATGATTGAAGGTTCTCTCCCTGGGCATCATCTTTATGAAAGAAGGTTTCTGCCTGTGCATCATCTTTGTGAATGAAGTTTTTCTCCCTGGCATCATCTTTATGAATGAAGGTCCTCTCATTGGGTATAAACTTTATGAACGATTGTTGTCTCTCTGGGCATCATCTTTATGAAAGAAGGTTATCTGTTTGGGCATCATCTTTATGAACGAAGGTTTTCTGACTATCATTATCTTTATGAATAAAGGTTCTCTCTCTGTGCATCATCTTTATGAATGAAGATTCTCTCTCTGGGCATCATCTTTATGAAAGATGGTTTCTGCCTGTGCATCATCTTTGTGAATGAAGTTTTTCTCCCTGGCATCATCTTTATGAATGAAGGTCCTCTCATTGGGTATAAACTTTATGAACGATTGTTGTCTCTCTGGGCATCATCTTTATGAAAGAAGGTTATCTGTTTGGGCATCATCTTTATGAACGAAGGTTTTCTGACTATCATTATCTTTATGAATAAAGGTTCTCTCTCTGTGCATCATCTTTATGAATGAAGATTCTCTCTCTGGGCATCACCTTTATGAATGAAGGTTCTCTGCCTAGGCAACATCTTTATTAAAGAAGGCTCTTTCTCTGGGCATCATATTTATGAAAGCAGGTTCTCTGCCTGGGAATCATCGTTATGAAAGAAGGTTATCTGCCTGGGCATCATCTTTGTGAATGAAGGTTCTCTGCCTCTGCATCATCTTTAAGAAAGAAGGTGCTCTGCATGGGCACCATCTTTAGGAAAGAAATTTCTCTTTCTGGGCATCAACTTTATGATTGAAGGTACACTCTATGGGTATAATCTTTATAAATGAATGTTGTCTCTCTGGGCATCATCTTTATGAAAGAAGGTTCCCTATTTGGGCATCATCTTTATGAACGTAGTTTCTCTGCCTTGGCATTATCTTTATGAATAAAGGTTCTCTCTCTGGCCATAATCTTAATGAATGAAGGTTCTGTCGCTGGGCATCATCTTTATGAAAGAAGGTTCGCTGTCTGGGCATCATCTTTATGAATGAAGGCTCTCTCTCTGGGCAGCATTTTTATTGAACATACGTTCTCTTTCGGGGAATCCTCTTTATGAAAGAAAGTTCTCTCTCTGGCCATCATCTTTATGAATGAAGGTTCTCTGCCTGATCATCATCTTTATGAAAGAAGGTTCTCTGTTTGGGCATCATCTTTATGAAAAAAGATTCTCTCTTTGGTATCATCATTATGAATGAAGCTTCCCTCTATGGGCATCATCTTTAAGATTAAGGTTCTCTCTCTGGGCATCATCTTTATGAAAGAAGGTTCTCTGCCTGTGCATCATCTTTGCGAATGAAGTTTTTCTCCCTGGCATCATCTTTATGATTGAAGGTACACTCTATCGGTATAATCTTTATGAATGAAGGTTGTCTCTCTGGGCATCATCTTTATGAAAGAAGGTTATCTGTTTGGGCATCATCTTTATGAACGAAGGTTTTCTGCCTTTCATTATCTTTATGAATAAAGGTTCTCTCTCTGTGCATCATCTTTATGAATGAAGATTCTCTCTCTGGGCATCACCTTTATGAATGAAGGTTCTCTGCCTGGGCAACATCTTTATTAATGAAGGCTCTTTCTCTGGGCATCATATTTATGAAAGAAGTTCTGTGCTTGGGAATCATCGTTATGAAAGACGGTTATCTGCCTGGGCTTCATCATTGTGAATGAAGGTTCTTTCTCTGGGTATCATCTTTAAGAAAGAAGGTTCTCTGCATGGGCATCATCTTTATGAAAGAAATTTCTCTCTCTGGGCACCATCTTTATAAAGAAAGTTCTGTGTTTGGGCATCATCTTTTTGAAAGAACCTTCTCTGCCACGGCATCATCTTTATGAATGAAGGTACACTCTATGGGTATAATCTTTATGAATGAATGTTGTCTCTCTGGGCATCACCTTTATGAATGAAGGTTCTCTGCATGGGGCAAAATCTTTATTAATGAAGGCTGTTTCTCTGGGCATCATATTTATGAGAGAAGGATCTCTGCTTGGGAATCATCGTTATGAAAGAAGGTTATCTGCCTGGGCATCATCTTTGTGAATGTAGGTTCTCTCTCTGGGTATCATCTTTAAGAAAGAAGGTTCTCTGCATGGGCATCATCTTGATGAAAGAAATTTCTCTATCTGGGCATCATCTATATGAATGAAGGTTCACTGCCTGGGCATCATCTATATGAAAGAAGGCTCTCTCTCTGGATATCATCGTTATGAAAGCAGGTTTTCTCTATGGGCATCTTATTTATGAAAGAAAGTTCTCTCTCTGGGCATCATCTTTATAAACAAATTCTGTGTTTGGGCATTATCTTTATGAAAGAACCTTCTCTGCCATGGCATCATCTTTATGAATGACGGTACTCTGTTTGGGCATCAATTTAATGAAACAAGATTCTCTCTCTGGCATCATCTTTATAAATGAAGATTCTCTGTCTGGGCATCATCTTTATGAAAAAAGGTTCTCTGTTTGGGCATCTTCTTTAT
The DNA here is from genome assembly GCF_050624435.1 of Tenrec ecaudatus. NCBI lineage: Eukaryota > Metazoa > Chordata > Mammalia > Afrosoricida > Tenrecidae > Tenrec > Tenrec ecaudatus. The sequence continues at coordinate 15,078,992 of NC_134549.1, forward strand.
GAAAATAGGTACACTCTATGGGTATAATCTTTATGAATGTGTGTTGTCTCTCTGGGCATCATCTTTATGAAAGAATGTTCCCTGTCTTGGCATCATGTTTATGATTGAAGGTTCTCTGTCTGGGCATCATCTTTATGAAACAAGGTTCTCTCTTTGGTATCATCTTTATGAATGAAGGTTCCCTCTATGGGCATCATCTTTATGATTGAAGGTTCTCTCTCTGGGCAATATCTTTATGAAAGAAGGTTCTCTTCCTGTGCATCATCTTTACGAAAGGATATTCACTCCCTGGGCATCATCTTTGTGAATGAAGTTTTCCTCCCTGGGCATCATCTTTATGAATGAAGGTTCTCTGTTTCGGCATCATCATTACGAAAGAAGGTTCTCTGCCTGGGAATCATCTTTATGATTGAAGGTTCTCTCTCTGGGCATCATGTTTATGAAACAAGGTTCTCTGCCTGGGAATCATCTATATGAATGAAAGTTGTCTCTCTGGGCATCATCTTTATGAATAAAGGTTCTCTGCCTGGGCAACATCTTTATGAATGAAGATAATCTCTGTGTTCATCATATTTATGAAACAAGGGTGTCTCTCTGGTATCATCTTTATGAATGAAGGATCATTGTCTGGGCATCATCTTTATGATTTAAGGTTCTCTCCCTGGGCATCATCTTTATGAAACAAGGTTCTCTGACGGTGCATCATCTATATGAATGAAAGTTGTCTCCCTGGGCATTATCTTTATGAATAAAGGTTCTCTCTCTGCATCATGTTTATAAACAAGGTTATAATTCTGGGCATCATCTATATGAATGAAGGTTCTCTGCCTGGGCATCATGTATATGTAAGAAGGCTCTCTCTCTGGGTATCATCTTTATGAAAGCAGGTTCTCTCTCTGGGCATCATATTTATGAAAGAAATTTCTCTCTATGGGCATCATCTTTATAAAGAAAGTTCTGTGTTTGGGCATCATCTTTATGAAAGAACCTTCTCTGCCACGGCATCATCTTTATGAATGTCGGTACTCTCTCTGGGCATCAACTTTATGAAACAAGATTCTCTCTCTGGCATCATCTTTATAAATGAATGTTCTCTGTCTGGGCGTCATCTTTATGAAAGGAGGTTCTCTCTTAGGGCATCATCTATATGAAAGAAGGTTCTCTCCCAGGCATCATCTTTATGAAAGGAGGTTCTCTGCCTGGACATCAACTTTACTTAAGAAGGTTCTCTGCCTGGGCATCATCTTTATGAATGAAGGTTCTCTCTCTGGGCATCATCTTTATGAATGAAGGTTCTCTCTTTGGACATTATCTTTATGAAAGAAGGTTCTCTGCCTGGGCATCATCTTTACGAAAGATGGTTCTCTACCTGGACATCATCTTTATGAATGAAGGTTCTCTCTCTGGGCATCATCTTTATGAATTAAGGTTCTCTGGGCATCATCTTATGAATGAAGCTTCTCTCTCTGGGCATCACCTTTATGAATGAAGGTTCTCTGCATGGGCATCATCTTTATGAATGAAGGTTCTCTGCATAGGCATCATCTTTGTGAATGAAGGTTCTCTCTCTGGGTATCATCTTTAAGAAAGAAGGTTCTCTGCATCGGCATCATCGTGATGAAAGAAATTTCTCTTCTGGGCATCATCTTTATGATTGAAGGTACACTCTATGGGTATAATCTTTATGAATGAAAGTTGTATCTCTGGGCATCATCTTTATGAAAGAAGGTTCCCTGTTTTGGCATCATCATTATGATTGAAGGTTCTCTGTCTGGGCATCATCTTTATGAAACAAGGTTCTCTCTTTGGTATCATCTTTATGAAGGAAGGTTCCCTCTATGGGCATCATCTTTATGATTGAAGGTTCTCTCTCTGGGCACCATCTTTATAAACAAATTCTGTGTTTGGGCATCATCTTTATGAAAGAACCTTCTCTGCCATGGCATCATCTTTATGAATGACGGTACAACTTTATGAAACAAGATTCTCTCTCTGGCATCATCTTTATAAATGAATATTCTCTGTCTGGGCATCATCTTTATGAAAAAAGGTTCTCTGTTTGGTCATCATCTTTATGAAAGAATGTTCTCTACCTGGGCATCATCTTTATGAATGAAGGTACGCTCTCTGGGCATCATCTTTATGAAAGAAGGTTCTCTATCTAGTATCATCTTTATGAATGGATGTTCTCTGTCTGGGAATCATCTTTATGATTGAAGGTTCTCTCTCTGGGCATCATGTTTATGAAACAAGGTTCTCTGCCAGGGAATCATCTATATGAAGGAAAGTTGCCTCTCTGGGCATCATCTTTATGAATAAAGGTTCTCTGCCTGGGCATCATCTTTATGAATGAAGGTTCTCTGCCTGGGCATCATCTTTACGAAAGATGGTTCTCTACCTGGCATCATCTTATGAATGAAGGTTCTCTCTCTGGGCATCACCTTTATGAATGAAGGTTCTCTGCCTGGACATCATCTATATGAAAGCAGGCTCTCTATCTGGGTATCATCTTTATAAATGAAGGTTCTCTGTCTGGCCATCATCTTTATGAAAGAAGGTTCTCTGACTGGGCATCATCTTTATGAAAGAAGTTCTCTCTCTGGGCTTCATCTTTATGAAAGAAGGTTCTCTCCCTGGGCATCATCTTTATGAATGAAGGTTCTCTCAATGGGCATCATTTTTATGAATGAAGGTTCTCTCTCTGGGCATCACCTTTATGAATGAAGGTTCTCTGCCTGGACATCATCTATATGAAAGCAGGCTCTCTATCTGGGTATCATCTTTATAAATGAAGGTTCTCTGTGTGGCCATCATCTTTATGAAAGAAGGTTCTCTGACTGGGCATCATCTTTATGAAAGAAGGTTCTCTCTCTGGGCTTCATCTTTATGAAAGAAGGTTCTCTCCCTGGGCATCATCTTTATGAATGAAGGTTCTCTCAATGGGCATCATTTTTATGAATGAAGGTTCTCTCTCTGGGCATCACCTTTGAATGAAGGTTCTCTCCCTGGACATCATCTATATGAAAGCAGGCTCTCTATCTGGGTATCATCTTTATAAATGAAGGTTCTCTGTGTGGCCATCATCTTTATGAAAGAAGGTTCTCTGACTGGGCATCATCTATATTAAACAAGGTTTTCTCTCTGATATCATCTTTATGAATAAAGGAGATTATCCGTTTGGGCATGATTTTATGATGGAGGTTCTTTTCCTGGGCTTCATCTTGGCGAAAAAATGTTGTCTGCCCGGGCATCATCTTTGTGAATGAATGTTCCCTCTCTGGACATCATCTTTATGAATGAAGGTTCTCTCAGGGCATCATCTTTATGAAACAAGGTTCTCTGACTGTGCATCATCTATATGAATTAAAGTTGTGTCTCTGTGCATCATCTTTATGAATGAAGGTTCACTGCCTGGGCATAATCCTTATTTACGAAGGTTCTCTGCCTGGGCATCATCTATATTAAACAAGGTTTTCTCTCTGATATCATCTTTATGAATAAAGGTTCTCTGGGTGGACAGCATCTTTATGACTAAATGTTCTCTCTCTGGGCATCCTATTTATATAGAAGGTTCTATTTCTGGGCATCATTTTTATGAATGAAGACTCTTTATCTGGGCATCATTTTATGTATAAAGGTTCTCCCTCTGGGCATCTTCTTTATGAAAGAAGGTTCTAACTCTGGGCAACATCTTTACGAAATGTTCTCTGTCTGGGCATCATCTTTATGAAGGTACTCTCTCCGGGAATCATCGTTATGAAACAAGATTCTCTCTCTGGCATTTTCTTTATAAATGCAGGTTCTCTGTCTGGGCATCTTCTTTATGAAAGAAGGTTCTCTGTTTGGACATCATCTTTATGAAAGGAGGTTCTCTCCCTGGGAATCATCTTTATGATTGAAGGTTCTCTCTCTGACATCATCTTTATGAAACTACGTTCTCTGCCTGGGCCTTATCCATATGAATGAGAGATGTCTCTCTTGGCATCATCTTTATGTATGAAGGTTCTCTGTCAGGGCATCATCTATATTAAAGAAGGTTCTCTCTCTGGTATCATATTTATGGATAAAGGTTCTATGGATGGACATCATCTTTATGAAAGAAGGTTCTTTTCCAGGGCATCATCTTTTTGAATGAAGATTCTCTCTCTGGGCTTCATCTTTATGGAAGAAGGATCTCTCTCTGGGCATCATCTTTATGAATTAAGGTTCTCTATATGGGCATCACCTTTATGAAAGAAGGTTCTCTCTCTGGGCACCATCTTTATGAAAGTAGGTCCTCTCTCTGGGCATCATCTTTATGAAACAAGGTTCTCTGCCTGGGTGTCATCTATATGACTGAAAGTTGTCGCTCTGGGCATCATCTTTATGAATGAAGGTTCTCTCTCTGGGCATCATCTTTATGAAAGAAGTTTCTCTATCTGGGCATCATCTTTATGAAAGAAGGTTCTCTGCCTGGGCATCATCTTTATGAATGAAGGCTCTCTCTCTAGGCATCATCTTATGAAAGATTGTTCTTTCTCTGGGCATCATCTTTATGTATGAAGACTCTTTATCTGGGCATCATTTTATGTATAAAAGTTCTCTCTCTGGACATCTTCTTTATGAAAGAAGGTTCTAACTCTGAGCATCATCTTCACGAAACGTTCTCTGTCTGGGCATCATCTTTATGAATGAAGGTACTCTCTCCGGGAATCATCTTTATGAAACAAGATTCTCTCTCTGGCATTATCTTTATAAATGCAGGTTCTCTGTCTGGGCATCTGCTTTATGAATGAAGGTTCTCTCTCTGGGCATCATCTTTAGGAAACAAGGTTCTCTCCCTGGGCATCATCTTTATGAAAAAAGGTTCTCTGTTTGGACATCATTTTTATGAAAGGTGATTCTCTGCCTGGGAATCATCTTTATGATTGAAGGTTCTCTCTCTGGGCATCATCTATATGAAACTACGTTCTCTCCCTGGGCCTCATCCATATGAATGAAAGATGTCTCTCTTGGCATCATCTTTATGTATGAAGGTTCTCTGTCAAGGCATCATCTATATTATAGAAGGTTCTCTCTTTGGTATCATCTTTATGGATAAAAATTCTATGTATGGACATCATCTTTATGAAAGAAGGTTCTTTTCCAGGGCATCATCTTTTTGAATGAAGGTTCTCTCTCTGGGCTTCATCTTTATGGAAGAAGGATCTCTCTCTGGGAATCATCTTTATGAATGAAGGTTCTCCCTATGGGCATCACCTTTATGAAAGAAGGTTCTCTCTCTGGGGACCATCTTTATGAAAGAAGGTCCTCTCTGGGCATCATCTTTATGAAACAAGGTTCTCTGCCTGGGCGTCATCTATATGAATGAAAGTTGTCTCTCTGGGCATCATCTTTATGAATGAAGGTTCTCTCCCTGGGCATCATCTTTATGAATGAAGGTTCTCCCTCTAGGCATCATCTTTCTGAATGAAGGCTCTCTCTCTGGGCATCATCTTTATGAAAGAAGTTTCTCTATCTGGGCCTCATCTTTATGAAAGAAGGTTCTCTACCTGAGCATCATCTTTATGAATGAAGGCTCTCTCTCTAGGCATCATCTTTATGAAAGATTGTTCTCTCTCTGGGCATCATCTTTATGAAAAAAGATCTCTGTTTGAGCATCATCTTTATGGAAAAAGTTTCTCTCTCTGAGCATCATCTTTATGAAAGAAGGTTCTCAGCCTGGGCATCATCTTCATGAATGAAGAGTCTCTCTCTGGGCATCATCTTTATGAATGAAAGTTCTCTGCCTCGGCATCATTTTATGAAAGAAGGCTGTCTCTCTGGGCAACATCTTTATGAAAGAAGTTCTCTCTCTGGGCATCATCTTTATGAAAGGAAATTCTCTCTCTGGGTATCATCTTTATAAATGAAGGTTCTCTACCTGGGCATCATCTTTAAGAATGAAGGTTCTCTCTCTGGGCATCATCTATATTAAACATGGTTCTCTCTCTGCTATCAACTTTATGAATAAATGTTCTCTGGGTGGACATCATTTTTATGAATGAAGGTTCTTTACCTGGGCATCATCTTTATGAATGAATGTTCTCTCTCTGGGCATCATCGTTATGAATGATGGTTCTCTGCCTGGGCACCATCTTTATGAATGAAGGTACACTCTCTGGGCATCATATTTATGAAACAAGGTTCTCTCTTAGGTATCATCTTTGTGAAAGAAGGTTCTCTGTTTGGGCATCATCTTTACGAAGAAGGTTCTCTGCCTGGGCATCATCTTTATGAATGAAGGTTCTCTCTTTGGCAATCATCTTTATGAAAGAAGTTTCTCTACCTGTGCATCATCTGTATGAATGAAGGCCCTCTCTCTGGGCATCATGTTTATGAAAGAAGGTTCTCTGTCTGGGCATCATCTATATTAAACTAGGTTCTCTGTCTGTTATCATCTTCATGGATAAAGGTTCTATCGATGGACATCATCTTTATGAAACACGATTCTTTTTCAGTGCATCATCTTTTTGAATGAAGGTTCTCTCTCTGGGCTTCATCTTTATGAAAGAAGGTACTCTATCTGTGCATCATCTTTATGAAAGAAGGTTCTCTGCCTGGGCATCATCTTTATGAATGAAGTCTCTCTCTCTAGGCATCATCTTTATGAAAGATTGTTCTCTCTCTTGGCATCATCTTTATGAAAGAAAGATATCTGTTTGAGCATCATCTTTATGGAAAACGTTTCTCTCACTGAGCATCATCTTTATACAAGGAGGTTCTCAGCCTGGGCATCATCTTCATGAATGAAGGTTCTCCCTCTGGGCTTCATCTTTATGAATGAAAGTTCTCTGCCTGGGCAATATCTTTATGAAAGAAGGCTGTCTCTCTTGGCATCATCTTGATGAAAGAAGTGCTCTCTCTCTGGGCATCATCTTTATGAAAGAAAGTTCTTTGTTTGGGCATCATCTTTATGAAAGAAGGTTCTATCTCTCGGCATCAACTTTATTAATGAAAGTTTTCTGCCTGTGCATCATCTATATGAATGAAAGTTGTCTCTCTGGGTATCATCTTTATGAATGAAGGTTCTCTCCCTGGGCATCATCTTTATGAAGGAAGGCTATCTCTCTGGGCATCATCTTTATGAAAGAAGTTCTCACTCTGGGCAATATCATTATGAATGAAGGTTCTCTCTCTGGGCATCACCTTTATTAATGAAGGTTCTCTGCCTGGGCATCATCTTTGTGAATGAAGGTTCTCTCTCTTGGCATCATCTTTATGAATAAAAGTTCTCTGCCTGGGCATGATCTTTATGAATGACGGTTCTCTCTCTGTGCATCATCTTTACGAAAGGAAGATCTCTGTTTGTGCATCATCTTTATGAAAGAAAGTTCTCTCTCTGGGCATCTTCTTTATGAAAGAAGGTTCTCTGTTTGGGCATCATCTTTATGAATGAAGATTCTCTGTCTGGGAATCATCTTTGTGAATGGAGGTTCTCTCTCTGGCATCCTCTTTATGAAAGAAGGTTCTCTGTCTGTGCATCATCATTATGAAAGAAAGTTTTCTCTCTGGGCATCATCTTTATGAATTAAGGTTCTCTGCCTGATCATCATCTTTATGAATGAAGGTACTCTGTCTGGGCAAAATGTTTATGAAACAAGGTTCTCTCTCTGGTATTATTTTTATGAATGAAGGTTCTCGGTCTGGGCATCATCTTTATGATTGAAGGTTCTCTCTCTGGGCATCATCTTTTTGATTCAAGGTTGCCTTCTGGGCATCACTTTATGAAAGGAGGTTCTCTCTCTTGGCATCCTCTTTATGAAAGAAAGTTCTCTGCCTGGGCATCATCTTTATGAATGAAGGTACTATCTCTGTGCATCATCTTTATGAAACAAGGTTCTCTCTCTGTTATCATCTTTATGAATGAAGGTTCTCTGCCTGCGCATCATCTTTCAAAAGAAGGATCTCTTCCTGGGCATCATCTTTATGAAACAAGGTTCTCTCTCTCTGGCATCATCTTTATTAAAGAAAATTCTCTGTTTGGGCATCATCTTTATGAAATATGTTTGTCTCTCTGGGCATCATCTTTATGAAAGTACGTTCTCTGTCTGGGCATCATCTTTATGAAACAAGGTTCTCTGCCTGGGCATCATCTTTACGAAAGAAGGTTCTCTGCCTGGGTATCATCTTTGTGAATGAAGGTTCTCTCTCTGGGCATCATGTTTATGAATGAAGGTTCTCTCTGTGGGCATCATCTTTATGAATGAAGGTTCCCTGGGGATCATCTTATGAATGAAGGTTCTCTCTCTGGGCATCATCTTTATGAATGAAGGTTCTCTGCCTGGGCAAATCTTTAAGAATGAATGTTGTCTCTCTAGGCATCATCTTTTTGAAAGAAGGTTCTCGCTTTGGGCATCATATTTATGAAATAATGTTCTCTGTTTGGGCATAATCTTTATGAAAGAAGGTTCTATGCCTGGGCATAATCTTTCAGAAAGAAGATTCTCTTTCTAGACATCATCTTTTTGAAACAAGGTTCTCTTCCTGGGCATCATCTTTATGAATGAAGATTCTCTCTCGGGGCATCATCTTTATGTATGAAGGTTCTCTCTCTGGGCATCTTCTTTATAAAACAAGGTTCCCTGCCTGGGAATTATCTTTTCGAATAAAGGTCCTCTCTCTGGGCATCCTCTTTATAAAGAAAGTTCTCTGTTTGGACATCATCTTTTTTTTTTCTTCTTTTACATTTCATTAGGGACTCCAACAACTCTTACCACAATCCATACATATACATACATCAATTGTATAAAGCACACCCATACATTCCCTGTCCCAATCATTCTCAAGGCATTTTCTCTTCACTTAAGCCCCTTGCATCAGGTCCTCTTTTTCCCCCCCCCCTCCCTCCCTTTTCCCCCCTCCCTCATATGCCCTTGGTAATTTATACCTCGTTATTTTGTCATATCTTGCCCTATTCGGGGTCTCCCTCCCCCCCTTCTCTGCTGTCCCTCTCCCAGGGAAGAGGTCACATGTGGCTCCTTGTAATCAGTTCCCCCTTTCCAACCCACTCACCCTCCACTCTCCCAGCATCGTCCCTCACGCCCTTGGTCCTGGAGGTATCCTCCACCCTGGATTCCCTGTATCTCCAACCCTCATAAGTACCAGTGTACAGCCTCTGTCCTATCCAGCCCTGCAAGGTAGAATTCGGATCAGGATCTGGGGGAAAGCTGTGTTCTTCATCGATACTACCTCACACCCTAATTAACCCATCTCCTCTCCTAAGCCCCTCTATGAGGGGATCTCCATTGGCTGACACTTGGGCCTTGGGTCTCCACTCTGCACTTCCCCCTACATTTAATATAATATATATATACACATACATATATACATATACACATAAATACACATACATACACACACTTATATCTTTTTTTTTTTTTGCATGATGCCTTATATCTGGTCCCTTGGGCACCTCGTGATCGCACTGGCCGGTGTGCTTCTTCCATGTGGGCTTATTTGTTTCTGAGCGAGATTGCCGCTTCTTCACCTTCAAGCCTTTAAGACCCCAGACACTATCTCTTTTGATAGCCGGGCACCATCAGCTTTCTTCACCACATTTGCTTATGCACCCATTTGTCTTCAGCGGTCCTATCATGGAGGTGTGCAGTCAATGATATGATTTTTTGTTCTTTGATGCCTGGTAACTGATCCCTTTGGGACCACTCGATCACACAGGCTGGTGTGTTCTTCCATGTGGACTTTGTTGCTTCTGAGCTAGATGGCCGCTTGTTTATCTTCAAGCCTTTAAGACCCCAGTCACTATCTCTTTTGATAGCCGGGCACCATCAGCTTTCTTCACCACATTTACTTGTTCACCCATTTTGGCTCCAGCTGTTGTGTCGGGAGAGTGAGCATCATAGAGTTCCAATTTAATAAAAGAAGGTATTCATGCATAGAGGGAGTGTTTGAGTAGAGGCCCAAGTGGACATCATCTTTATGAAAGAATGTTCTCTGTCTCGGCATAATCTTTATCAATGAATGTTCTCTGCTTGGGCATCATCTTTATGAAAAGAGGTTCCCTTTCTAGGTATCATCTTTATGAAAGAAGGTTCTCTGACTGGGCATCATCTTTACGAAAGTTTATCTGCCTGGGCATCATCTTATGAATGAAGGTTCTCTGCCTGGGCATCATCTTTATGAATGAAGTTTCTCTCACTGGGCATCATCTTTATGAATAATAGTTCTCTCTCTGGGCATCCGCTTTATGAAAGAAGGTTCCCTCTCAGTTCTTCATCTTTATGAATGAAGGTTTTCTGTTTGGGCATCACCTTTATGAATGAATATTCTCTGCCTGGGCATCATCTTTATGAAACAAGTTTCTAAGTCTGGCCATCATCTATATGACTGAAGGTTCTCTGCCGGGGCATCATCTTTATGAAAGAAGGCTCTCTCTCTGGCATAATCTTTATGATTCAAGGTTCTCTCTCTGGGCATCATCTTTATGAAACATGGTCCTCTCTCTGGTATCATCTTTATGAATAAAGGTTCTCTCTGTGGGCATCATCTTTATGAATGAAGGTTCTCTTCCTGGGCATCATCTTTATGAATGAGAGTACTCTCTCTGTGCATCATCTTTATGAAACAAGGTTCTCTCTCTGGTATCATCTTTATGAATGAAGGTTCTCTGTCTGGGCATCATCTTTATGATTCAACGTTTTTCCTGCCTGTGAATCATCTGTATGAATGAAAGTTGTCTCTCGTGGCATCATCTTTATGAATGAAGGTTCTCTGCCTGGGTATCATCTTTATGATTGAAGGTTCTCTATCTGGGCATCATCTATATTAAACTTGTTTTCTCTCTGGTATCATCTTTATGAATAAAAGTTCGTTCTCTGGGTGGACATCATTTTTATGAATGAAGGTTCTTTGCCTGGGCACCATCTCTATGAATGAAGGTTCTCTGCTTGGGCAACATCTTTATGAATGAAGGCTCTCTATCTGGGCATCATTTTTATGAAAGAAGGTTCTCTGTTTGGGCATCATCTTTATGAAAGAAGGTTCACTGTCTGGGCATCATCTTTATGAAAGAAGGTTCTCTCTCTGGGCATCATCTTTATGAAAGATGTTTCACTGTCTGGGCATCATCTTTATGAATGAAGGTACTCTCTCTGGGCATCATCTTTATGAAACAAGATTCTCTCTCTGGCATCATCTGTTTTTTTGTTTTGTTTTATACACACACACACACACACACACATATATTTTTTTTTTGCATGATGCCATATACCTGGTCCCTTTGACACCTCATGATCACACTGGCTGGTGTGCTTCTTCTATGTGGCCTTTTTTGCTTCTGAGCTTGATGGCCAATTGTTTATCTTCAAAACTTTAAGACCCCAGACAAAATATCTTTTGATATCCGGGCACCATCTGCTTTCTTCGACTGGCATCATCTTTATTAATGAAGGTTCTGTGTCAAGGCATCATCTTTATGAATTGAAGGTTCTCTCTCTGGGCATCATCTTTATGAAACAAGGTTCTCTACAAGGGCATCATCTATATGAATGAAGGCTCTCTCCCTGGACATCATCTTTATGAAAGAAGGCGCTCTCTCTGGGCATCATTTTTATGCAAGCAAGTTCTCTCTCTGGGCATCATATTTATGAAAGAAAGTTCTCTGCCTGGGAATCATCTCTACGAAAGAAGGTTCTATGCCTGGGCATCATCTTTATGAAAGAAGGTTCTCTACCTGGGCATCATCTTTGTGAATGAAGGTATTTCCCTTGGCATCATCATTATGAATGAAGGTTCTCTGGGCATCATATTTATGAATGAAGGTTCTCTCTCTGGGCATCATCTTTATGAAGAAATGTTCTCTGTCTGGGCATCATCTTTATGAAAGAAGGTTCGCTCTCTGGGCATCATCTTTATGAATGAAGTTTCTCTCTATGGTCATCATCTTTATGAAAGAAATTTCTCTTTCTAGGCATCATCTTTATGAAATCAGGTTCTCTGCCTGGGAATCATCTTTATGAACGAAGATTCTCTTTTGGGGCATCATCTTTATGAAAGAACGTTCTCTGTCTCTGCATCATCTTTATGAATGAAGGTTCTCTCTATGGGCATCATCTTTATAAAGAAAGTTCTCTGTTTGGGCATCATCTTCATGAAAGAAGGTTCTCTGACTGGGCATCATCTTTACGTGCCTGGGCATCATCTTTATGAATGAAGGTACTCTCTCTGGGCATCATCTTTATGAAACAAGATTTTCTCTCTGGCATCATCTTTTTGTTTTGTTTTGTTTTAAACATTTATTAGGGGCTCATACAACTCTTAACACAGTCCATACATATACATACATCAATTGTATAAAGCACATATGTACATTCTTTGCCCTAATCATTTTCTTTTCTTTCTTTCTTTTCCCTTTTCTTTTTTTACATTTTATTCGGGACTCATACAACTCTTATCACAATCCATACGTATACATACATCAATTGTATAAAGCACATCCATACATTCCCCGCCCCAATCATTCTCAAATCATTTGCTCTCCAATTAAGCCCTTTGCATCAGGTCCTCTTTTTTCCCCCCCCTCTCTCCCCGCTCCCCCCTCCCTCATGTGCCCTTTGTAATTTATACATCGTTATTTTGTCATATCTTGCTCTTTACGGAGTCTCCCTTCCCCCCCTTCTCTGTCATCCCTCTACCAGGGAGGAGGTCACATGTGGATCCCTGTAATCAGTTCCCCCTTTCCAACCGACTCAGCCTACGCTCTCCCAGCATCGCCCCTCACACCCTTGGTCCTGAAGGTATCATCCACCCTGGATTCCCTGTGCCTCCAGCCCTCATATGTACCAGTGTACAACCTCTGCCCTATCCAGCCCTGCAAGGTAGAATTCGGATCATGGTAGTTGGGGGGAGGAAGCATCCAGGATCTGAGGTAAAGCTGTGCTCTTCGTCGGTACTACCTTGCACCCTGACTGACCCATCTCCTCTCCTAAGGCCCTCTATGAGGGGATCTTCAGTGGCTGACACTTGGGCCTTGGGTCTCCACTCTGCACTTCCCCTTTCATTCAATGTGGTATATATATATATATATATATATATATATATATATATACACACACACACATACACACACACACACACACACACACACATACACACGCATATTCTTTTTTTTCCCCATTATGCCCTTTCCTGGTCTCTTTGACACCTCGTGATCGCACTACCTGGTGTGCTTCTTCCATGTGGGCTTTTTTGCTTCTGAGCTAGATGGCCGCTTGTTTATCTTCCAGACTTTAAGACCCCAGACAATATATATTTTGATAGCTGGGAACCATCCGCTTTCATCGACTGGCATCATCGATATGAATGAAGGCTCTCTGCCTGGACATCATCTTTATGAAGGAAGGCTCTCTCTCTGGGCATCATTTTTATGAAAGCAGGTTCTCTCTCTGGGCATCATATTTATGAAAGAAGTTTCTCTGCCTGGGAATCATCTTTACGAAAGAAGGTTCTCTTTCTGGCATCATCTTTATGAATGGAGGTTCTCTCTCTGGGCGTCTTCTTTATAAAACAAGGTTCCCTACCTGGGAATCATCTTTTCGAATGAAGGTTCTCTCTCTGGGCATCCTCTTTATAAAGAAAGTTCTCTGTTTGGACATCATCTTTATGAAAGAACGTTCTCTGTCTCGGAATAATCTTTATCAATGAATGTTCTCTACTTGGGAAACATCTTTATGAAAGAAGGTTCTCTTTCTAGGCATCATCTTTATGAAAGAAGGTTCTCTGACTGGGCATCATATTTACGAAAGTTTATCTGCCTGGGCATCATCTTATGAATGAAGGTTCTCTGCCTGGGCATCATCTTTATGAATGAAGTTTCTCTCTCTGTGCATCATCTTTATGAATGAACGTTTTCTGCTTGGGAATCACCTTTAGGAATGAAAGTTCTCTGCCTGGGCATCATCTTTATGAAAGAAGGCTCTCTCTATTGGCATCATCTTTATGACAGAAGCTTCTCTGATTGTGCATTACCTTTATGAATGAAGGTTCTCTGGGCATTATCTTTTTGAAAGAAGGTTCTCTCTCTGGGCATCATCTTTTACAAAGAAAGATCAATGTTTGTGCATCATCTTTATGGAAGAAGTTTCTCTCTCTGGCTATCATCTTATGAATGAAGGTTCTTTCTCTGGGCATCATCTTTATGAATGAAGTTTCTCCCTCTGGGCATCATCTTTATCAATGAAGGTTCTCTCTCTTGGCATCATTATTATGAAAAAAGTTCTAAGTCTGGGCATCATCTATATAAATGAAGGTTCTCTCTATGGGCATCAACTTTATGCAAGAAGGTTCTTTCTCGGGGCATCATCTTTATGAATGAAGGTTCTCTGGGCATCATCGTATGAATGAACGTTCTCTCTCTGGGCAACATCTTTAAGAAAGAAAGATCTCTGTTTGTGCATCATCTTGATGGAGGAAGGTTCTCTCTGGGCATCATCTTTATGAAAGAGGGTTGTCTATCTGGGCATCATCTTTATGAATGAATGTTCTCTCTATGGGCATCATCTTTATGAAATAAGGTTCTCTCTATGGGCATCATCTTTATGAATGAAGGTTCTCTCTCTGGGCATCAACTTTATGAACGAAGGTTCTCTGCCTGGGCATCATCTTTATGAAAGAAGATTCTCTCTCTGCGAACATCTTTATGAATGAAGGTTCTCTGCTTGGGCATCACCTTTATGAATAAAAGTTCTCTGCCTGGTCATCATCGTTATGAAAGAAGTTTCTCTTTCTGGGTATCATCTTTATGAATGAAGGTACACTCTATGGGCATCATCTTTATGAAACAAGTTTCTATCTCTTGTATCATCTTTATGAATGAAGGTTCTCTCTCTAGGCATCATCTTTATGAAAGAAATTTCTCTGTTTGGGCATCATCATTATGAAAGAAAGTTCTCTGTTTGGGCATCATCTTTAAGAAAGATGTTTCTCTCTCTGGGCATCATCTTTATGAAAGAACGTTCTTAGTTAGGGCATCATCTTTATGAAAGAAGGTTCTCTGCCTGGGCATCATCTTTACGAAAGAAGGTTCTCTGTCTGGGCATCATCTTTGTGAATGAAGGTTCTCTCTCTAGGTATCATCTTTATTAAAGAAAGTTCTCTGTTTGGGCATCATCTTTATGAAATATGTTTCTCTCTCTGGGAATCATCTTTATGAATGAACGTTCTCTGTTTGGGCATCATATTTATGAATGAAAGTTCTCTGGGCATCAATGTATGAATGAAGGTTCTCTATCTTGGCATCATCTTTATGTATGAAGGTACACTCTATGGTAATCATCTTTATGAAACAATGTTCTGTCTCTGGTATCACCTTTATTAATGAAGGTTCTCTCTCTAGGCATAATCTTTATTAAAGAAAGTTCTTCGTTTGGGCATCATCTTTATGAATGATGGTTCTCTATCAGGCATAATCTTTATGAATGAAGGTTCTCTCTCTGTGCATCATCTTTATGAATGAGGGTTCTCTGGGCATCATCTTATGAATGAAGGTTCTCTCTCTGGGCATCAGCTTTATGAATGAAGGTTATCTCTCTGGGCATCATCTTTATGAATGAAGGCTCTCTCTCTGGGCATTACCTTTATGAATAAAACTTCTCTCTCTTGGCATCCTCTTTATTAAAGAAGGTTTTCTCTCTGGGAATCATTTTTATGAATGAAGGTTCTTTGATTGGGCATCACCTTTATGAATTAAGGTTCTCTGCGTGGGCATCATCTTTATGAAAGAAGGCTCTCTCTATGGGCATCATCTTTATGAAAGAAACTTCTCTTATTGGGCATAATCTTTATTAATGAAGGTTTTCTCTCTGGGAATCATCTTTATGAAACAAGTTTCTAAGTCTGGGCATAATCTATATGAATGAAGGTTCTCTGCTGAGGCATCATCTTTTTGAAAGAAGGCTCTCATTCTGGGCATCATCTTTTTGAAATCAGGTTCTCTCTGGGCATCATATTTAAGACACAAGGTTCTATGACTGGGCATCATCTTTACGAAAGTTTCTCTGCCTGGGTATCATCTTTATGTATGAAGGTACTCTCAGGGCATCATCTTTAAGAAACAAGATTCTCTCTCTGGCATCATCTTTATAAATGAAGGTTCGCTGTCAGAGCATCATCTTTATGAATGAAGGTTCTCTCTCTTGGCACCATCTTTATGAATGAAGGTTCTCTGGCATCAACTTATGAATGAAGGTTCTCTCTCTGGGCATCACCTTTATGAATGAAGGTTCTCTGCCTGGGCATCATCTTTATGAATGAAGGTTCTCTCTCTGGGCATCATCTTTATGAAGAAAGGCTATCTCTCTGGGCATCATCTTTATGCAAGTAGGTTCTCTCTCTGGGCATCATATTTATGAAAGAAAGATCTGTTTGTGCATCATCTTTATGGAAGAAGGTTCTCTGAATGGGCATCATCTTTATGTATGAAGGTTCTCTGGGCATCATCTTATGAATGAAGTTTCTCTCTCTGGGTATCACCTTAATGAATGAAGGTTCTCTCCTGGGCATCATATTTAAGACAGACGTTTCTCAGACTGGGCGTCATCTTTACGAAAGGTCCTCTGCCTGGGCATCATCTTTATGAATGAAGGCTCTCTGTCTGGGAATCATCTTTATGTCAAGGTTCTCTCTCTGGACATCATCTTTATGAAACAAGGTTCTCTGCTTGGGCATCATCTATAGGAATGAAAGTTGTCTCTTTGGGCATCATCTTTATGAATGAACGTTCTTTGCCTGGGTATCATCTTTATGATTGAAGGTTCTCTCTCTGGGCATCATATTTATGAAATAAGATTCTCCGTTTGGGCATCATTTTTATGATAGAATGTTCTTTTCCTGGGCATCAACTTGGCGAAAGCATGTTCTCTGCCTGGGCATCATCTTTGTGAATGAATATTTCCTCTCTGGACATCATCTTTATGAATGAAGGTTCTCTCTCTGGGCATCACTTTTATTAAAGAAGGTTCTCTGCCTCGGCATCATCTTTGTGAATGAAGGTTCTCTCTCTTGGTATCATCTTTATGAATGAAAGTTCTCCCTG
The DNA here is from genome assembly GCF_050624435.1 of Tenrec ecaudatus. Taxonomy (NCBI): domain Eukaryota; kingdom Metazoa; phylum Chordata; class Mammalia; order Afrosoricida; family Tenrecidae; genus Tenrec; species Tenrec ecaudatus. Next base: position 15,096,060 of record NC_134549.1, read on the forward strand.
GGCATAATCTTTATGAATGACGGTTCTCTCTCTGGGCATCATCTTTATGAACGAAGTCTCTCTCTCTGGGCATCACCGTTATGAAAAAAAGTTATGTCTCTGGGCATCACCTTTATGAATGAAGGTTCTCTCTGTGGGCATCATCCTTTTGAAATAAGGTTCTTTCTCTGGCATCATCTTATGAATGAAAGTTCTCTCTCTGGGCATGATCTTTATGAATGAAGGTTCTTTCTCTTGGCATCATCTTTATGAATGCAAGTTCTCTGCCTTGGCGTAATCCTTATGAATGACGGTTATCTTTTAGCATCATTTTTATGAATGAAGGCTCTCTCTCTGGGCATCACCTTTATGAATGAAGTTTCTCTTTCTGGGCATCATCTTTATGAATGAAGGTACACTCTATGGGCATCATCTTTATGAAACAAATTTCTATCTCTTGTATCATCTTTATGAATGAAGGTTCTCTCTCTAGGCATCATCTTTATGAAATAAATTTCTCTGTTTGTGCATCATCTTTATGAAACAAAGTTCTCTGCTGGGCATAATCTTTAAGAAAGATGTTTCTCTCTCTTGGAATCATCTTTATGAATGAAGGTTCTCTGCATGTGCATCATCTTTATGAAAGAAGCTTCTCTGATTGGGCATCATCTTTATGAATGAAAGTTCTCTCCCTGGGCATCATCTTTATTAATAAAGGTTCTCTCTGTGGGCATCATCATTATGAATGAAGTTTCTCTGGACATCATCTTTAAGAATGAAGGTGCTCTCTCTGGGCATGATCTTTATGAACGAAGCCTCTCTTTCTGGGCATCACCTTTATGAATTTAAGTTCTCTCTCTAGGCATCAATTTTATGAATGAAGGTTCTCTCTCTGGGCATCATCTTTTTGAAAGAAGGTTCTCTTTCTGGGAATCATCTTTATGAATGAAGGTTCTCTGCCTGGGCATCATCTTATGAATGAAGTTTCCCTCTCTGGGCATCACCTTTAGGAATGAAGGCTCTCTCTCTGGGCATCATCTTTTCGAACGAACGTCTCTGCCTGGTTATAATATTTATGAATAAAGACTTTCTCTCTGGGCATCATCTGTATGAATTAGGGTTCTCTCTCTGGGTATCATCTTTATGAAACAAGTTTCTAAGTCTGGGCATCATCTATATGACTGAAGGTTCTCTGCCACGGCATCATCTTTATGAAAGAAGGCTCTCTTCTGGGCATAATGTTTATGAAATCAGGTTCACTCTGGGCATCATATTTATGAAAGAAAGTTCTTAGTTTGGGCATCATCTTTATGAAAGAATGTTCTCTGCCTGGGGATCATCTTTGTCAATGAAGGTTTTCTCCCTGGGCATCATCTTTTTGAATGAAGATTCTCTCTCGGGGCATCATCTTTATGAATGAAGGTTCTCTCTCTAGGCATCATCTTTAGGAAACAAGGTTTCCTGCCTGGCATCATCTATATGAATGAATGTTCTCTCTCTGGGCATCATCTTTATGAATGAAGGTTCTCTGATTGGGCATCATCTTTATGAATGAAGGTTCTTCGCTGGCGCATCATCTTTATGGTTGAAGGTTCTATGCCTGGGCATCATCTTTATTATTGAAGACACTCTTTCTGGGCACCATCTTTATGAAAGAAGGTTCTGTTCTGCGCATCATCTTTATGACAGAGGTCCTCTCTTTTGACATCATCTTTATGAATGAAGGTTCTCTCTTTGGGTATAATCTTTATGAATGAAGGTTGTCTCTCTGGGCATCATCTTTATGAATGAAGATTCTCTTTCGGGGCTTCATCTTTATGACTGAAGGTTCTCTCTAGGCATCATCTTTATGAAACAAGGTTCCCTACCTGGGCATCATCTATATGAATGAAGGTTCTCTCTCTGGGCATCATCATTATGAATGAAGGTTCTCTGATTGGGCATCATCTGTATGAGTGAAGGTTCTCTCTCTGGGCATCATCTTTATGAATCAAGGTCCTTTCTCTTGTATCTTCCTTATGAATGAAGGTTCTCCGCCTGAGCATCATCTTTATGGATGAAAGTTCTCTGCGTGGTCATCATCTTAATTAATGAAGACACTCTCACTGGGCTCCATCTTTATGAAAGAAGGTTCTCTCTCTGGGCATCATCTTTATGAAAGAATGTTCTCTGTCTCAGCATCATAAATATCAATGAAGGTTTTCTCTCTGTGCATCATCTTTATGAATGAATGTTCTCTCTCTGGGCATCTTTTTTATGAACGAAGGTTCTCTGCCTGGGCATCATCTTTATGAATGAAGGTTCTCTCTCTGGGCATCTTCTTTATAAAACATGGTTATCTGCCCAGGCATCTTCTATATGATTGAAGGCTCTCTGCCTGGGTATCATCTTTATGAAAGAAGGTTCTCTGCCTTGGCATCATCGTTATGAAAGATGTTTCTCTTTCTGGGCATCATCTTTATGAAACAAAGATCTCTGTTTGGGCATCATCTTTATGAAAAAAGGTTATCTCCCTGGGCATCATATTTATGAAGGAAGGTCTCTGTCTGGGCATCATCTTTATGAAAGAAGGTTCGCTCTCTGGCCATCATCATTATGAATGAAGGTTCTCTTGTCATCTTCTTAATGAATGAAGGTTCTCACTCTGGGCATCATCTTTATGAAAGCAGGTTATCTGTCTGGGCATCATATTTATGAAAGAAGTTGCTCTGTTTGGGCATCATCTTTATGAAAGAAGGTTCTCTGCCTGGGCATCATCGTTATGAAAGATGTTTCTCTTTCTGGGCATCATCTTTATAAAACAAGTTTCCCTGCCTGGGCATCATCTATATGAATGAAGGTTCTCTCTCTGCGCAACATCTTAATGAATGAAGGTTCTTTGCTTGGGCATCCTATTTATGAGTGAAGGTTCTCTCTTGGGCATCATCTTTATGAAAGCAAGTTCTCTCTTTGGGCATCATGTTTATGAAAAAAAGTTCTTTGTTAGGGCATCATCATTATGAAAGAATTTTGTCTTTCTGGGCATCAACTTTATGAAACAAGGTTCTCATCCTCGGTATCATCTTTATGAATGAAGATTCTTTCTCCGGGCATTATCTTTATGAATGAAAGTTTTCTCTCTGGGCATCATTTTTATTAAGATGGTTCTCTGCCTGGGCATCATCTTTATGAATGAATGTTCTCTCTCTGGGCATCATCTTTATGAAAGAAAGATCTCTGTTTGGTCATCATCTTTATGAAAAAAGTACTCTCTCTGGGCATCACCTTTATGAATTAAGGTTCTTTGATTGGTCATTATCTTTAAGAATGAAACCCTCTCTCTGGGCTCCATCTTTATGAAAAAGTTGCTCCCTCTGGGCATCATCTTTATTAAAGAATGTTCTCTTTCTCGGCAAAATATTTATCAATGAAGGTTTTCTCCCTGTGCATCATCTTTATGAATGAAGGTACTCTTTCTGGGCATCTTTTTTATGAACGAATGTTCTCTGCCTGGCATCATCTTTATCAATGAAGATTCTCTCTCTGGGTATCTTCTTTATGAAACAAGGTTCCCTGCACTGGCATCATCTATATGAATGAAGGCTCTCTGCCTGGGCATCATCTTTATGAAAGAAGGTTCTCTCTCTCAGCATCATCTTTATGAAAGTAAGTCTCTCTTTTGGCATCATCCATATGAAAAAACGTTCTCTCCCTGGGCATCATCTTTTTGAAATAAGGTTCTCTCTAGGCATCATCTTTATGAAACAAAGTTCCCTGCCTGGGCATCATCTATATGAATGAAGGTTCTCTCTCTGCGCATCATCTTTACGAAAGAAGGTTCTCTGCCTGGGCATCATCTTTGTGAATGCAGGTACATTCTCTGGGCATCATCATTATGAATGAAGGTTCTCTTGGCATCATCTTAATGAATGAAGGTTCTCTCTCCGGGCATCATCTTTATGAATGAAGGTTCTCTCTCTTGGGATCATCTTTATTAAAGAAAGTTCTCTCTCTGGGTATCATCTTTTTGATTGAAAGTTCACTCTCTGGGCATCATCTTTATGAATGAAAGTTCTCTGCCTTGGCATCATCTTTATGTATGAAGGTTCCCTCTCTGGGCAGCATCTTTTTTGAATAAAGGTTCTCTTTCTGGGCATCCTCTTAATGAAAGAAGGTTCTCTCTCTGGGCATCATATTTATGAATGAATGTTCTCTGCCTGATCATCATCTTTATGAATGAAGGAACTCTCTCTGGGTATCTTCTTTATGAAACAACGTTCTCTGCCTGTGCAATAAACTTATGAAAGAATGTTCACTGCCTGGGGTTCATCTTTGTGAATGAAGGTTTTCTCCATGGGCATCATCTTTATGAATGAAGGTTCTGTCATTGGGTATCATCTTTATGATTGAAGGTTGTCTCTCTTGGCATCATCTTTATGAAAGAAGGTTCTCGGTCTGGGCATCATCTTTATGAAAGAAGGTTCTCTCCCTGGGCTTCATTTTTACGAAAGAAGGTTCTCTGCCTGATCATCATCTTTATGAATGAAGGAACTCTCTCTGGGCATCTTCTTTATGAAACAAGGTTCTCTCTTTGGTATCATCTTTATGAATGAAGGTTCTCTGTCTGTGCTTCATCTTAATGATCGAAGGTTCTACCTCTGTGCATAATCTTTAGGAAAGAAGGTTCTCTACTTGTGCAATATCTTTACGAAAGAATGTTCCCTGCCTGGGCATCATCTTTGTGAATGAAGGTTTTCTCCTTGGGCATCATCTTTATGAATGAAGGTTCTGTCATTGGGTATAATCTTTATGAATGAAGGTTGTTTCTCTGGGCATCATTTTTATGAAAGAATGCTCTCTGTTTTGGCATCATCTTTATGAACGAAGGTTCTCTGCCTTGGCATTATCTTTATGAATAAAGGTTCTCTCTGTGGGAATCATCTTTTCCGTGAATTGCGAACTTGCTGAGTAGGGCTCAACTGGGCGTGAGCTCCCCAGAAGTAGAACGCAAAGGATGACTCTTTTTCTTCCCTCTGTATCTCTCCCTGTATCTCTCTAACTATCTCTCTCTCCCTCTCTCTCTCAGTCTCTCCCCTCTCTGTCAATCTCTTTCTTTTTCTATGCCTTCCCTTCCTCCTTTCGTTCATGTCCCCCTTCTTCATTTTCCTTTTATAATTTAAGGTAGGGAACATGGTCGTTGTGCATTGTATGACTAGGCTGACGATAAGGAGTTCCAAGCAGCAGTGATTCAGCTGGAGGACCATGAAAAATCCTTCGCCGACGAAGGTTTTCAGTGTCTGAAATCCACTGAGGCCAATCTCTGCTGTTCTGGGCAATAGCCATCGGGTGGAATCGATGGGAGATCAGTGAGTTTGGTTTGGGGTGGTCCTCGCAGCTGTCTTGGGATACTATCTGACCAGCTAGGATATAGGTGTAGCTCTTTTTCTATGCATATTGTTTTCCCGGTGCTCTTGATTGCCATGGCCCCCACCAATTCCTGCTGATGTAGGCTCCCGCACTAACTTCTCCAGAACCATCCAGAAGCTGCCCGTGTAAGCTTTCTTTCTATACTTGCCAAGACACACACTCTGACACCAGACCACTTTCTGGCCACCTTGCTCACGTGAAAGTGGTGTAATGCAACATTTTGCACTTGCGGGGACTGTCCAACCTTGCACAGTTTGATGTCATGTCAAATCTTGCACGCCAGGAGGTGTTTGAAACTTTCCTCCTCAGGCTTTGGGGATGTGGCCTGTAGTGTTGACTGTATGCTCCCAGGTTGATGGAGATATTCCACCAGGCACTACTTCCTTTCTCACGCAGGAGGGCAGGCAGGTGGCTAAAGGAGTCCTGGGTGGTCCACTAGGTGGGTAGGGAGGAACCTAGAGGGAGTTGGGGACCTGTAGTCCGCAGGCAGCACAAGGTCTTGTAAGAAAGGGGAACAGGAACGAAGGGAGTGAGTCTGAATAAGGCTAGCTAGTTCGGACACTGGCCCCACTCAGCAAACCGGTCGGTCAGCCATTGGCTGCAGGCCCCAGGGCTTGAAAGTCTTGTCAGGGGAAAGGTGTGCGGGAGCACCTTTGGCGACAGCGTTCTGAGGTGCGCCGCGGCAGCTTTGCGGGCACAGACTCAAGGCGGGAGCAACAGACAGCAGAATCCTAGGAATGCCTATGAGGGCTCTTGAGTTCTTTGCTCAGCACGGTGAAGAAGGCAACCCAAAACATCACGCTATGTCACCCAGGTGAGTTTGCATGAGGGAACCCGAAAGGGTCAAGTACACCTTGCTCAACGTGGTAAGTGCAGCTTGTGCAAAGCCAGCCAAGTCCACCGCCAGCGTCGCTGGCATGAACTAGCTGGCAGGCAGAAGCAGGTGGAAAACAAGAGCCGCCTGAGGGCAAGAGCCCAAGAGCTGGGGTCCCCTAGGAGCCCCGGAGCTGGCACTGAGTGGGGTACATGGGTGCTGCTTGGCCCAAGAGCACAGGACTCCCTGCGGACATGGAGTATGAGAGCCGAGGCACAGCATTAGGAGACTGCTTGCGTGCTGCCAGGGCGTGAAGGGTGGGGCCTGTCGGAGTTTCGCAAGCCGTAAGGCGCGGCTTCCTGTCTTTATCTGCGCCTGCCTGTCCTGGCTGGTGGTGAGGTCTGCTGATGGCAAGGACCCCCAGGTGGAGAGTAGGCACAGGCTCCCAAAGCTCAAAGGAGCCTCCAGATCCGTGAGCTCTCTGACAAGCAAGGGCCTAGGAGGCCGTAGCCTCCTTCACGTAGATCTCTTGAAGTCCCAGTGTCAACGCAGGAACCTTCGGAAGCGGGTGTGGGCCACTGCTCGGACCGCTTAGAGCGGGGCTACCTCGGGTAGCGTACGTTGGCCTAAAGGTTGTGGGGAACAAAACAGCCCGGGAAATCGCTGTCGGCCTTAGGCATCCCCCCTCCCAGGCCGAGGAACTCCACTTTCACCCCAGCCCGTGCGCTCTCTACAGGGGGACAGCAGCAGGCTCTGTGAAGAACCCGTGCCCGAGCTGGGGAAGCTCAGAAAGCCGGGCCCCAGGAATGCGCCTGGAACCATAGTTCTCACGCAAGCTGCTGGTGGGAAGGTTTTCCCGGTCTCACAGCCGGGCCGGCAGCGCTTCATGGGGGTGTGTGAGGCCGACTGCGAAGCCAGACGTTGCCTTCAAGGCCCTAGAACCACCCGCACTTGAGCTCAAACGTCAGGCAGCCCGGGCAACAAAGGCGCATGCCAATGGGATCGCTGAAAACAGACCAGGCAGGACTGGGCCCGAGAGAAGGATGGTAATTGGAAGTGCCCAGAGGGGACACACTTGGGGGTGGGGGGACACCCGTGGACCGAAAGAGCCCTCGTCTGGACCTAAAAGGCACCAGCCTTTGAGTGAAATTGGTCCCTGCGAAGTATGCCTCTGGATGTCTGTCTTTCAGACCTCCCCCTTATGTTGTCAGAGGTCTGTCCCTTCATGAAAGGCGACTCTGGTCCATCTGTCCACGGGTGTAAGGTGTGTATTACCTCTCGTTTATGACATCAATGGACTTTCGCTGCCTGAAAGGGGTCTCTGATAAATGTGTCCCCGCTTGTTCGGGGCGGAGCAGCACCCCTTATGACGTCAGCGGACTTTCCCTCTGTGAATGGCGACTCCGATCAAGGGTCTCTGAGGTCTTCGGGACGAAGCCAGCAGTGCACAGGCAAACCTGCCATGGATCGCAGTACAAATAGTAGGTTTCAATAAAATAAAAAACCTTAAACAACCTGGTCCATCCTGTGGACGGGGCAGACCCACCAATAATCCCGTAGTGTGAGCAAACCGGGGTGTGCCTTCAAGGAAGCAAAAGGCTCAGGATGTGCCAGAAGCTCCTACGCCCCAGTGAGCTCTCTCCGTGAATGGTGAACTTGCTGAGTAGGGCTCAACTGGGCGTGAGCTCCCCAGAAGTAGAACGCAAAGGATGACTCTTTTTCTTCCCTCTGTATCTCTCTCTGTATCTCCCTATCTCTCTTTCTCCCTCTCTCACTGTCTACCCTCTCTGTCAATCTCTTTCTTTCTCTATGCCTTCCCTTCCTCCATTCGTTCAGGTCCCCCTTCTTCATCTTCCTTTTAGACTTTATGTAGGGAGCCTGGCCGTTGTGCATTGCATGACTAAGCTGACGCTAAGGAGTTCCAAGCAGCAGTGATTCAGCTGGAGGACAATGAAACATCCATCGTTCGCCCCAGAAGCTTTTCACAGTGTCTAAAATCCACCGAGGCCAATCTCTGCTGTCCTGGGCAATAGTCATCAAGTGGAATCGATGGGAGATCAGTGAGTTTCGTTTGGGGTGGTCCTCTCAGCTGTCTTGGGATACTATCTGACCGGCTAGGATATAGGTGTAGCTCTTTTTCTATGCATATTGTTTTCCCTGTGCTCTTGATTGCCATGGCCCCCACCAATTCCTGCTGCTGTAGGCTCCTGCACCAGCTTCTCCAGAACCATCCAGAAGCTGCCCCTGTAAGCTGACTTTCTAGACTTGCCCAGTCACACACAATGACACCAGACCACTTTCTGGCCACCTTGCTCACGGGAAAGTGGTGTAATGCAACATTTTGCACTTGTGGGGATTGTCCAACCTTGCTCAGTTTGATGTCATGCCAAATCTTGCACGCCAGGAGGTGTTTGAAACTTTCCTCCTCAGGCTTTGGGGATGTGGCCTGTAGTGTTGACTGTATACTCCCAGGTTGATGGAGATATTCTACCAGGCACTGACTTCCTTTCTCACGCAGGAGGGCAGGCAGGTGGCTAAAGGAGTCCTTGGTGCTCCACTAGGTGGGTAGGGAGGAACCCAGAGGGAGTTGGGGACCTCTTGTCCGCAGGCAGCACAAGGTCTTGTGGGAAGGGGAACAGGCACGCAGGGAGTGAGTCTGAATTAGGCTAGCCAAGTGCGGACACTGGCCCCACTCAGCAAACCGGTCGGTCAGCCATGGCTGCAGGCCCCAGGGCTTGAAAGTCTTGTCAGGGGAAAGGTGTGCGGGAGCACCTTTGGCGACTGCGTTCTGAGGTGCGCCGCGGCAGCTTTGCGGGCACAGACTCAAGGCGGGAGCAACGGACAGAAGAGGCCTGGGAATGCCTATGAGGTTTCTTGAGTTCTTTGCTCGGCACGGTGAAGAAGGCAGCCCAAAGCAGCACGCTATATCACCCAGGTGAGTTTGCATGAGGTAACCCAAAAGGGTCAAGTACACTTTGCTCAACTTGGTAAGTGTAGCTTGTGCAAAGCCTTCCAAGTACACCTCCAGCGTCGCTGGCATGAACTAGCTGGCAGGGAGAAGAAGGTGGAATAAAAGAGCCGCCTGAGTGCAAGAGCCCAAGAGCATGGGGTCCCCTATATGCCCCGGAGCTGGCACTGATTGGGGTACATGGGTGCAGCTTGGCCCAAGAGCACTGGACTCCCTGCGGACATGCAGTATGAGAGCCCAGGCACAGCATTAGGAGATTGCTTGCGTGTGACCAGGGCGTGATGGGCGGGGCTTGTCGGAGTTTCGCCAGGCCGGAAGGTGCGGCCGGAAGGCGGGGCTTCCTGTCTTTATTCTGCGCCTGCCTGTCCTGGCTGGTCGTGAGGTCCGCTGATGGCAAGGACCCCCAGTTGGAGAGTAGGCACAGGCTCCCAAAGCTCAAAGGAGCCACCAGATCCGAAGTTCTCTGACAAGCAAGGGCCTAGGAGGCCATGGCCTCCTTCACGTAGATCTCTTGAAGTCCCATTGTCAACGCAGGAACCTTCGGAAGCGGGTGTGGGCCACTGCCCGGACCGCTTAGAGCGGGGCTACCTCGGGTAGCGGACGGTGGCCTAAAGGTTGTGGGGACCAAAACAGCCCGGGAAATCGCTGTCGGCCTTAGGCCTCCCCCCTCCCAGGCCGAGGACTCCACTTTCACCCCAGCCCGTCTGCTCTCTACAGGGGGACAGCAGCAGGCTCTGTGAAGCACCCGTGGCCCGAGCTGGGGAGGCTCAGAGAGCCGGGCCCCACGAAGGCGCCCGGAACCATAGTTCTCACGCAAGCTGCTGGTGGGAAGGTTTTCCCGGTGCCACTGCCGGGCCGGGAGCGCTTCATGGGGGTGTGTGAGCCCGACTGTGAAGCCAGACGTTGCCTTCAAGGCCCTAGAACCACCCGCACTTGAGCTCAAACGTCAGGCAGCCCGGGCAACAAAGGCGCATGACAATCGGATCGCTGAAAACAGAACTGGCAGGCCTGGGCCGAGAGAAGGATGGTAAATGGAAGTGCCCAGAGGGGACACCGTTGGAAGTGGACACCCGTGGACCGGAAGAGCCCTCGTCGGGATCTAAAAGGCACCAGCCCTTGAGTGAAATTGGTCCCTGCGAAGTATGCCTCCGCATGTCTTTCTTTCAGACCGCCCCCTCATGAAGGGGCGACTCTGGTCCATCTGTCCACGGGTGTACGGTGTGTAGTACCTCCCGTTTATGACATCAATGGACTGTCGCTGCCTGAAAGGGGTCTCTGATAAATGTGTCCCCGGTTGTTCGGGGCGGAGCAGCACCCCTTATGACGTCAGCGGACTTTCCCTCTGTGAACGGGGACTCCAATCAAGGGTCTCTGAGGTCTTCGGGATGAAGCCAGCAGTGCACAGGCATACCTGCCATGGATCGCAATACAAATAGTAGGTTTCAATAAAATAGAAAACCTTTAATAACCTGGCCCATCTTGTGGACGTGGTAGGCCCACCAATAATCCCGTAGTCTGAACGAACCGGGGTGTGCCTTCAAGGAATCAGAAGGCTCAGGATGTGCCAGAAGCTCCTACGCCCCAGTGAGCTCTTTCCGTGAATGGTGAACTTGCTGAGTAGGGCTCAACTGGGCGTGAGCTCCCCAGAAGTAGAACGCAAAGGATGACTCTTTTTCTTCCCTCTGTATCTCTCCCTGTATCTCTCTAACGATCTCTATCTCTCCCTCTCTCTCTCACGCTCTCCCCTCTCTGTCAATCTCTTTCTTTCTCTATGCCTTCCCTTCCTCCTTTTGTTCTTGTCCCCCTTCTTCATCTTCCTTTTAGACTTTATGGTAGGGAGCCTGGTCGTTATGCATTGCATGACTAAGCTGGCGCTAAGGAGTTCCAAGCAGCAGTGATTCAGCTGGAGGACCATGAAACATCCATCGTTCGCCCCAGAAGCTTTTCACAGTGTCTGAAATCCACTTCTCTCCTGGGCAATAGTCATCAAGTGGAATCGATGGGAGATCAGTGAGTTTCGTTTGGGGTGGTCCTCTCAGCTGTCTTGGGATACTATCTGACCGGCTAGGATATAGGTGTATCTCTTTTTCTATGCAAATTGTTTTCCCGTTGCTCTTGATTGCCATGGCCCCCACCAATTCCTGCTGCTGTAGGCTCCTGCACCAGCTTCTCCAGAACCATCCAGAAGCTGCCCCTGTAAGCTGACTTTCTAGACTTGCCCAGTCACACACACGGACAGCAGACCACTTTCTGGCCACCTTGCTCACGTGAAAGTGGTGTAATGCAACATTTTGCACTTGTGGGGATTGTCCAACCTTGCTCAGTTTGATGTCATGCCAAATCTTGCACGCCAGGAGGTGTTTGAAACTTTCCTCCTCAGGCTTTGGGGATGACGCCTGTAGTGTTGACTGTATACTCCCAGGTTGATGGAGATATTCTACCAGGCACTGACTTCCTTTCTCACGCAGGCGGGCAGTCAGGTGGCTAAAGGAGTCCTTGGTGCTCCACTAGGTGGGAAGAGAGGAACCTAGAGGGAGTTGGGGACCTCTAGTCCGCAGGCAGCACAAGGTCTTGTGGGAAGGGGATCAGGCAGGCAGGGAGTGAGTCTGAATAAGGCTAGCCAAGTGCGGACACTGGCCCCACTCAGCAAACCGGTCGGTCAGCCATTGGCTGCAGGGCCCAGGGCTTGAAAGTCTTGTCAGGGGAAAGGTCTGCGGGAGCTCCTAGGAAACTGCGTTCTGAGGTGTGCGCCGCGGCAGCTTTGCGGGCACAGACTCAAAGCGGAAGCAACGGACAAAAGAGTCCTGGGAATGCCTATGAGGTTTCTTGAGTTCTTTGATCGGCACGGTGAAGAAGGTTCTTTCTCTGGGCATCATCTTTATGAAAGAAGGTTCTCTGCCTATACATCATCTTTATGAAACAAGGTTCTCTGTTTGGGCATCATCTTTATGAAAGTAGGCTCTCTGCCTGGGAATCAAATTTAAGAAAGAAGGTTCTATGCCTGGGAATCATCTTTATGAAAGAAGGTTTTCTGCCTTGGCTACATCTTTGTGAGTGAAGGTAATTTCTCTGGACATCATCATTATGAATGAAGGTTCTCTCTGGGCGTCATCTTTATGAATGAAGGTTCTCTTTCTGGGCATCATCTTTATGAAAGAAAGATCTCTGTTTGGGCAACATCTTTATGAATGAAGGTTTTCTCTATGTGCATCATCTTTATGAAAGAAAGTTGGCTGTATGGGCATCATCTTTATGAAAGAAGGTTGTCTGCCTGGGCATCATCTCTACGAAAGAAAGTTCTCTACCTGGGCATCAACTTCTTAATGAAGGTTCTCACCCTGGGCATCACCTTTATGAATGAAGGTACTCTTTCTGTGCATCAATTTTATGAAACAAGTTTCTCTCTCTGGTATTATCTTTATGAAAGAAGGTTCTCTGCCTGGGCATAATCTTTACGAAAGGAAGTTCTCTGCCTGGGCATCATCTTTGTGAATGAATGTACTCTCTCTGGGCATCATCTTTATGAAACAAGATTGTCTCTCTGGCATCATCTTTATAAATTAAGGTTCTCTGTCTGGGCATCTTCTTTATGAATGAAGGTTCTCTCTCGGGGCATCCTCTTTATGAAAAAAGGTTCTCTGCCTGGGCATCATATTTATGAAAGTAGGTTCTCTTTCTGGGCATAATATTTATGAAAGAAGGTTCTCTGTTCGGGCATCATCTTTATGAAAGTAGGTTCTCTGCCTGGGAATCATCTATACGAAAGAAGGTTGTATGCCTGGGCATCATGTTTACGAAAGAAGTTTCTCTGCCTGGGCTACAGCTTTGTGAATTAAGGTACTTTCTCTGGGCATCATCTTTATGAATGAGGGTTCTCTCTCTGGGCATCATCTTTTTGAAAGAAGGTTCTCTCTCTGGGTATCATCATCATGAATGAAGGTTCTCTCTCTGGGCATCATCGTTACGAATGTAGGTTCTCTGCCTGGGCATCATCTGTATGAATCAATGTTCTTTCTCTTGTATCATCTTTATGCATGAAGGTTCTCTGACTGGGCATCATCTTTATGAATAAAGGTTCTCTGCCTGTGCATCATCTCTATGAATGAAGGCTCTCTGCCTGGGCATCATCTTTATGAAAGAAGTTTCTTTCCTTGTCAATCATTTTTATGAAAGAACGTTCTCTGTCTCAGCATCATCTTTATCAATGAAGGTTCTCTCTCGGTGCAGCATCTTTATGAAAGGAAGTTCTCTGCCTGGGCATCATCTTTACGAAAGGTTTTCAGCCTGGGCATCATCTTTATGAAAGAAGGTTCTCTGCTTGGGAATCCTCTTTACGAAAGAAGGTTCTATGCCTGGGCATCATATTTACGAAAGAAGGTTCTCTGCCTGGGCCTCATCTTTGTGAATGAAGGTATTTTCTCTGGGCATAATCATTATGAATGAAGGTTCTCTGGGCATCATCTTTATGAAAGAAAGTTCTCACCCTGGGCATCATCTTTATGAATGAAAGTTCACTCTCTGGGCATCATCTTTATGAATGAAGGCTCTCTCTCTGGGCACAATCTTTATTAAAGAAGGTTCTCTCTCGGGGCATCATCTTTAAGAAAGAAAGATCTCTGTTTGGGCATCATCTTTATGAAAAAAGGTTGTCTCTGGGCATCATATTTATGATTGAAGGGTCTCTCTATGGGCGTCATCTTTATGAATGAAGGTCCTTGCTCTGGGCAACATCTTCATGAATGAAAGTTATCTCTCTGGGCATCATCTTTATGAATGAAAGTTATCTGCTTGGGCTTCCTCTTTATAAATGAAGGTTCTCTCTCTGGGCATCGTCTTTATGAATGAAGGCTCTTTTCTGAGCATCGTCTTTATGAATAAAGGTTCTCTCTGGGAATCATCTTTATGAATGAAGATTCTCTGCCTGGCATCATCTTGATGAATGAAGGTTATCTGCCTGGGTATCATCTTCATGAATGAATGTTCCCTCTCTGGGCATCATCTTTATGAAAGCAAGTTCTCGCTCTGGGCATCATATTTATGAAAGAAAGTTCTCTGTTTGGGGATCATCTTTTTGAAAGATGGTTCTCTCTGGGCATCATATTTATGAAAGAAAGTTCTCTGTTTGGGCATCTTCTCTATGAAAAAAGGTTTTCTCTCTGGGCATCATATTTATGAATGAAGGTTCTCTCTATCGGCATCATCTTTATGAACAAAGGTTCTCTCTCTGGGAATCATCTTTATGAATGAAGTATGCCTGCCTGGGCATCATCTTTATGAAAGAAGGTTCTCTATGGGCATCATCTTTATGAAAGAATCTTCTCTGATTGGGCATCTTCCTTATGAAAGAAGGTTCTCTCTCTGGTCATCATCTCTATGAATGAAGGTTTTCTCTTTGGGAATCATCTTTATGAATGAAGGATCTCTGCCTGGGAATTTGCTTTTTGAAAGAAGGTTCTCTCTCTGGGCTTCATCTTTATGAATGAAGGATCTCTACCTGGGCATAATATTTATAAATAAATAGTCTGTCTCTGGGTATCATCTTTAAGAATTAAGGTTCTCTCTCTGGGCATCATTTTCATGAAACAAGTTTCTAAGTCTGAGCATCATCTTTATGAATGAAGGTTCTCTGCCGGGGCATCATCGTTATGAATGAAGGTTCTCTGCCTGGGCATCGTCTTCATGAAAGCAGGTTCTCTCTCTGGACATCATATTTATGAAAGAAGGTTCTCTCCCTGGGCATCATCTTTATGAAAGAAGGTTCTCTCTGTGCATCATCTTATGCAAGAAGGTTCTCTCTCTGGGCATGATCTTTATGAAAGAAGATTCTTGCTCTGGGCATCATCTTCATGAAAGAAGGTTCTCTCTCTGGGTATCATCTTTATGAATGAAGGCTCGCTCTCTGGGCATCTTCTTTATTAAAGAAGTTCTCTCGCTGGTCAATATCTTTATGAATGAAGGTTCTCTCTATGGGCATCACCTTTATTAAAGAAGGTTCTCAATCTGAGTATCATCTTCATGAATGAAGGTAATCTCTCTGGGCATCATCTTTACGAATGAATGTTCTCTGCCTGGGTATCATCTTTATGAAAGAAGGTTCTCTCCTGGGATCATCTTTATGAAAGAAAGATCTCTGTTTAGGCATCATCTTTATGAATGAAGGTTCTCTCTCTGGGCATCATCTATATGAAAGAAGGTACTCTCTCTGGGCATCAACTTTATGAATGAAGGTTCTCTCTCTGGGCATCATCTTTATTAAAGAAGGTTCTTTCTCTGGGCATCTTCTTTATGAATGATGGTTGTCTGTCTGGGCATCATCTTTATGAATGAAGGCTCTCTCTCTGGGCATCATCTTTATGAATAAAAGTTCTCTCTCTAGGCATCCTCTTTATGAATGAATGTTCTCTAACTGGAAATCATATTTATGAATGAAGGTTCTCTGCCTGGGCATCAGCTCTATGAAAGAAGGTTCTCTTCCCGGGCATCATCTTTATGAAAGAAGGTTCTCTATGGGCATCATCTTTATGAAAGAAGCTTCTCTGATTGGGCATAATCTTTAAGAATAAAGTTTCTCTCTGGGCATCATCTTGATGAAACAAGTTTCTAAGTCTGAGCATCATCTATATGAATGAAAGTTCTCTTCCGGGGCATTATCTTTATGAAAGAAGGCTCTCTCTCTGCGCATCATCTTTATGAAAGCAGGTTCTCTCTCTGGGCATCGTATTTATAAAAGAAGGTTCTGTGTTTCGGCATCATCTTTATGAGAGAAGTTTCTCTTTCTAGGCATCATCTTTATGAAACAAGGTTCTCTGCCTGGGCATCTTCTTTATGAATGAAGGTACTCTCTCTGGGCATCAACTTTATGAAACAAGATTCTCTCTCTGGCATCATCTTTATAAATGAAAGTTCTCTGTCTGGTCATCATTTTTATGAATGAAGGTTCTCTCTCTGGGCATCATCTTTATGAAACAAGGTTCTCTGCCTGGGCATCATCTACATGAATGAAGCTGACTGCCTGGGCATCATCTTTATGAAAGCAGGTTCTCTCTCTGGGCATCATATTTATGAATGAAGGTTCTCTGTTTGGGCATAATCTTTTTTTTTTTTTAACAATTTATTGGGGCTGATACAATTCTTTTCACAGTTCATACATATACATACATCAATTGTATAAAGCACATCTGTACAGTCTTTGCCCTAATCATTTTTTTCTCTTTTCTTCTTTTACATTTTATTAGGGACTCCAACAACTCTTACCACAATCCATACATATACATACATCAATTGTATAAAGCACATCCATACATTCCCTGCCCCAATCATTCTCAAGGCATTTGCTCTCCACTTAAGCCCCTTGCATCAGGTCCTCTTTTTTTTCCCCCCCCTCCCTCCCCTTTCCCCCCTCCCTCATATGCCCTTGGTAATTTATACCTCGTTATTTTGTCATATCTTGCCCTATCCGGGGTCTCCCTTCCCCCCTTCTCTGCTGTCCCTCTACCAGGGAAGAGGTCACATGTGGTTCCTTGTAATCAGTTCCCCCTTTCCAACCCACTCACCCTCCACTCTCCCAGCATCGTCCCTCACACCCTTGGTCCTGAAGGTATCATCCACCCTGGATTCCCTGTACCTCCAACCCTCATATGTACCAGTGTACAGCCTCTGTCCTATCCAGCCTTGCAAGGTAGAATTCGGATCATGGTAGTTGGGGGGAGGAAGCATCCAGGATCTGGGGGAAAGCTGTGTTCTTCATCGATACTACCTCACACCCTAATTAACCCATCTCCTCTCCTAGTCCCCTCCATGAGGGGATCTCCATTGGCCGACACTTGGGCCTTGGGTCTCCACTCTGCACTTCCCCCTTCATTTAATATAATATATATATACACATACATATATACATATACACATATATACACATACATACACACACTTATATCTTTTTTTTTTTGCATGATGCCTTATATCTGGTCCCTTGGGCACCTCGTGATCGCATTGGCCGGTGTGCTTCTTCCATGTGGGCTTATTTGTTTCTGAGCGAGATTGCCGCTTGTTCACCTTCAAGCCTTTAAGACCCCAGACACTATCTCTTTTGATAGTCGGGCACCATCAGCTTTCTTCACCACATTTGCTTGTGCACCCATTTGTCTTCAGCGATCCTATCATGGAGGTGTGCAGTCAATGATATGATTTTTTGTTCTTTGATGCCTGGTAACTGATCCCTTTGGGACCACTCGATCACACAGGCTGGTGTGTTCTTCCATGTGGACTTTGTTGCCTCGGAGCTAGATGGCCGCTTGTTTATCTTCAAGCCTTTAAGACCCCAGTCACTATCTCTTTTGATAGCCGGGCACCATCAGCTTTCTTCACCACATTTACTTGTTCACCCACTTTGGCTCCAGCCGTTGTGTTGGGAGAGTGAGCATCATAGAGTTCCAATTTAATAAAAGAAGGTATTCATGCATAGAGGGAGTGTTTGAGTAGAGGCCCAAGGTCCTTCCGCCACCTTAATACTTGACCTATAAATATCGACACAAAGATCTATTTCCCCAACCTCCTATATATATTTGCATGTACATGTCTTTGTCTAGACCTCCATGAATGCCCTTTGACTCCTAGCTCTTTCCTCCATCTCCCTTGACCTTCCTCCTGCCCTACTACCATGCTTCATCGCCACCTGGGCTAGAGTATACCTCTTCTCTAAGCAACCTTACCCTTGATCATTTCCCATCAGGCCTGCCACTCCCCCTTCTCTACCCTTTGGGGTCCCATGGTTTTCCCTTGTCCCTGGGTTTGTTAACACCACTTCCTTACCCCCCCTACCCCCCACCCCAAGTCCCCCCGGAACTGTCGGTCCCGTTGTTTTTCACCCAGATAGTTCATCCAGCCTGTCCTATTCAGACAGACCTGTGGAGTCACTAACATGCACGAAAACTAGACAGAGGAACACAAAGCAATAGTATACAACCAGACAACAAAACAACCAAAACAAACCACTGAAAAAGAACAGAACAAAACAGTTTACAAGAGAAAAGCTTGTAGTTAGTTCAGGGATCTTTGCTGGCCCTTAGGAGCGTTTTCCAGTCCAGTCTGTTGGGGCACCACGCCCTGGCCCCAAGTCCACTCTCAGCATTCCCTGGGGACCTTGCCACTCCATTCTCTTGCTGTTCCGCTGCACTCCCCCAGTGATTTGCCTCGGTGTGGTGGGATCAGGTCAGGTGCAATTCCCACACTGTGTCTCCGGTGCTGTCCCCTGTATCGCCCTTAGTCACTGAGGGGCATCATGTCTCATAGTAGGGCCAGCCATGTTGTTCTCTCTGTGGACTGGCTGCTCTACTCAGGAACATCATCATCACGGCCTGGTGGGCCAGGCTGTGCTCCACTCTCTCCTCCTGCCCCTTCATCTGCTCCCGTGTGCTCTGATCAAATATGTCCATCTCCCATAGCTGCAGGGTCAATGTCGTCCTTTGGAACAAGTTCTTTTCGGGGGAGGGGCAGGAATCCACTTAATTTATGGTGCTGGGGCCAGCCTCCCAGACCTCTCCACCGGTTCCTTCCTCCACGCCGGAATATTTCATTCACACCTTGCGACACTGGGTTGATGTCTGGTCCCACTTTCCCTGTGGAGATATAAACCATACCCTCCCCTTGGGTGGATTAATGCCCCATTTCTGTCATGCTGATTGTACTTACCTCAGGGGACTCATGTTGTACCTGTCCCTTTGGGTCTGGCTTACCTCGCTTAACATAATTCCTTCCAGCTCTTCCCATGAAATAACGTGTTTCATGTGCTCATCGGTGCTTTTTAGTGCTGCATAATACTCCATTGTGTGTATGTGCCAAAGTTTGCTAATCCACTCGTCTATCGATGGAAACCTAGGCTGTTTCCAAGTCTTTGCTATTGTGAATTGTGCCGCAATAAACATTGGAGCGCATATGACTGGTCGTGTTTTATTTGCTGCTTCAGCCGGGTATATGCCCAGTAGAGGGATGGCTGGGTCGTAAGGTATATCAATTTCCATTTTCTTTATGTATCGCCAGATTGCTTTCCACAGTGTCTGTACAAATCTGCACGACCACCAGCAGTGGAGGAGGGTTCCTATTTCACCACAGCCCCTCCAACACTTGTTGCTCTCTGATTTACTGATCTGAGCTAGCCTGAGGGGTGTTAGGTGGTATCTCATGGTTGTTTTGATTTGCATTTCTCTTATGGCAAGGGACTTCGAGCACTTTCTCATATATTTATTGGCCATATTGAACTCCTCTCTAGTGAAAGTTCTTCTCATTTCTTTTGCCCACTTCCTTAGGGGGTTAACTGTTTTCCTCTTTTTGCAGGTCATGATGGAGTTGTAGATTTTAGTAATGAGCCCTTTTTCTGACGTGTCATTACTAAAAATCTTCTCCCAGTCTGTGGGTTGCCTTGTCACCCTCTTGGCAAAGTCTTTCGAGGTGCACAGGTATTTTATTCTTATTAGATCCCATTTGTCAATTTCCAGATCACCTGTGTGTGTCCCCTTCCCTGTTGCAGTGAGCCTATGTGCTCCCTGGGCCAGTGCTCTGAGATTAGTCCCGATTCCCTCCTTAATGGTCCTGATGGTTTGGGGTTTGACTTCTAGATCTGTGATCCACCTTGAGTGTATTCTTGTGCATGGGGTGAGGTAGACGTCTTGTTTCAACTTTCTACATGTGGATATCCATTGTTTCCAGCACCACTTATTAAAGAGGGCATCTGCTTCCCACTTGACGTTTTTGGGACCCTTGTCGAAGATCAGTTGTCTATATACTGATGATTTTACTCCTGGGCTTTCTATTCTTTTCCACTGGTCTGAGTGTCTATCATTGTGCCAGTACCATGCTGTTTTGACCACTGTAGCTGTGTAGTAGGCATTAAAATCAGGTAGGGCGAGTCCTCCAATTGTGTCCTTCTTCTTGAGGAGTTCTCTGCTAATTCTGGGTTTCTTCCCTCTCCATATGAAGTTGGTGGTCAGTTTTTCCAATTCTTTGAAGAAGGTTGATGGTAATTGGATTGGTATAGCATTGAACTTGTAGAGTGCTTTAGGAAGAACTGTCATCTTTACTATGTTCAGCCTACCTAACTATGAGCAGGGGAGCTTCATCCATTTGTGAAAGTCACTTTTGGTTTCCTGTAATAGGGTTTTATAATTATGCTTATATAGGTCTTTAGTATTTTTTGTTAAGTATATTCCTAGGTATTTCAGTTTGTTCTTGGCTACTGTGAAGGGTACTTCCCTCTTAATCGCCTCTTCCATGGCCCTGTCCGATGTGTATAGAAACCATACCGACTTCTGTTTATTGATCTTGTATCCTGCTACTCTTCCGTATTCCTCTATTGCTGTAAGTATTCCAACTGTGGAGTTTTGGGGGTCTTCAATGTATAGGATCATGTCTTCTGCAAATAATGATAGTTTCACCTCCTCCTCTCCCAACTGGATCCCTTTGATGTCCTTCCGCTGTCTTATGTTGTTAGCCAGAACCTCCAAAACGATATTGAATAGAAGAGGGGACAGGGGGAATCCTTGTCTTGTACCCTTTTTCAGTGGTATTGTTCTTGTCTTTTCTCCATTGACTATGAGGTTGGCTGTTGGTCTTTCATAGATAGCTTGTATGAGCTTGAGTAACTTACCTTCCAATCCTATCTTCATGAGTGTTTTGATTAGGAATGGATGCTGGATGTTGTCAAATGCTTTTTCTGCATCTATGGATATTATCATATGGTTTTTATCCTTTTTCTTCTCGATGTGGTGTATGATATTGATGGATTTTCGGATGTTAATCCATCACTGCATCGCTGGGATGAATCCTACTTGGTCGTGGTGAATGATATGTTTGATGTTCCTTTGTATTCTATTGGCCAATATTTTGTTAAGGATTTTTGCATCTATGTTCATTAGAGATATTGGTCTATAATTCTCTACACTTGTGGGGTCTTTTCCCTGTTTGGGTATCAAAGTAATGCTGGCTTCGTAAAATGAGTTTGGGAGCTTGCCGTTCTTTTCTATGTTATGGAATACTTTGTGGAGGATCGGTGTCAGCTCTTCCCTGAATGTTTGGTAAAATTCTGCTGTGTAGCCATCTGGCCCTGGGGCCTTTTTCCTTGGTAGGTTTTTGATGACACTCTCTATTTCTTCCTTCGCTATGGGTTTGTTGAGGTTCTTGATCTCTGTCTCAGATAATCTAGGGATAGATTGTTTTTCTAAATATTTATCCATGTCTTCCAGGTTTCTGATTTCATTAGAATACAAACCTTCATAGTACTTTGTGATTATCCTTTTTATCTCATTGGGGTCTGTTGTTATTGCCCCCGATTCATCCCTCATCCTGGCTATTGATGATTGTTCCTTTCTATCTTTGGTAAGCTTTGCCAGGGGAGTGTCAATTTTATTAATTCGTTCATAAAACCAGCTTCTAGTTGCGTTAATCCTTTGCATTGTTCTTTTGTCTTCCCACTGGTTTAACTCCGCCCTGATTTTTATTATTTCTTTTCTCTTGCTATTGGAGGGGTAGTTCTGTTGACTCTGTTCTAGTTGTTGGAGGTTTTGTGTTACCATATCTGTCATACGCCTTTCTTCTTTTTTCATGTATGCATTCAGTGATATCAAGCTACCTCTGATAACTGCCTTTGCAGTGTCCCATAAGTTTTGATATGTTGTATGCTCCTTCTCATTAGTTTCTAGAAATTTCCTGATATCCTCTCTGATCTGGACCTTAACCCATTCATGTCGCAGGAGATCGTTGTTTATTCTCCAATTGGTGGCCCTTGCTTTTCTGGGTGCCCTTCTATTAATCTCCAGCTTTATGGCATGGTGGTCTGAGAAAGACATCTGGATAATATCTATGTGTTTGAATTTACTCAGGCTGGCCTTGTGCCCCAGCATGTGATCTATTCTTGAGAAAGATCCGTGTGGATTGGAGAAGAATGTGAAACCTTTTGCTTTTGGATGAAAGGCTCTATAGATGTCTATCAGGCCCTGTTGCCTAATTACATTGTTTAGCTCTCTGGCCTCTTTGCTGAGCTTCTTTCCCTGTGACCTGTCTTTCTCTGATAGTGGAGTGTTGAAGTCCCCCACTATTATTGTTGTTTCCATGATTTCTTCTGTCATTTTTTTAATAGTTTGTTTGACGAAGTTTGCCGCACCATTATTAGGTGCGTAAATATTCAGTATGCTTATTGCTTCCTGGTTTACTGAGCCTTTGAGCATTATGTAATGTCCCTCTTTGTCTCTTTTTATGTTTTGGATCTTGAGATCCATTTTGTCGGAGATTAAGATAGCCACTCCTGCCTTCTTGGAGTTACCATTTGCTTGGTAAACTTTCTGCCAGCCCTTTATTCTCAGCATATGCTTGTCTGCTTGCTTAAGGTGTGTCTCTTGCAGGCAGCAGATTGATGGGTTATGTTTTCTAATCCAATCCTCCAGCCTCTTTCTTTTAACATATGAATTGAGCCCATTTGTATTCAAAGTGATTATTACAATCTCTGGCTTCATGGTTGCCATATTCTGTTTTGTGTTTTGGGTCTTTGCCTATCTTCCTTCATATCAGTGTACTGCGTTTGAGTGGAGGGTTTCTATCCTGTCCTCTTTTCCATCTGAGACCGTGTTGTCCTGGTACGTGTTGCTGGCATGTTGGCTTCTAGATGGAGATGGGCTATATGGTGGTCTCCTGGTGGTTCTAGTTGGAGCTTGATCTTCTGGCCATAGTGAGTCAGCCAGTATGTTCTGCAGGGTCGGGTGACTTGCAGTATATTTTTTGAGTTCTTCCTTGTCCTGGAAGACCCTTATTTACCCTCTATCTTAATGGATAACTTGGCAGGGTATAGGATTCTGGGGGAGGCATTTTCATCTTTCAGTTTTTGGAAGATGTTGCTCCATTCTCTCCTCCTCTTCATGGTTTCTGCGGATAAGTCTGAGCATAACCTTACTTGCGCTCCTTTGTATGTGACTGTCTTCCTTTCTCTTGATGCTCGTAGAATTTTCTCTTTTTCCTCTAAGTTGGATAATTTTACAATTATATGTCTTGGCGTGTTCTTCTTGGTGTTTAGCTTAGCCGGCGTCCTCTCTGCTTCCTGTATGAGAGTCGGATTCTCCTTTGTTAGGTTGGGGAAATTTTCTTCCAGGAATTCCTTTGCTATCTTGGCGGTCGATTTGTGTGTTATGTTGTGTTCCGGTAGACCGATTATTCGAATATTATTCCTCTTCATAGCATCTGTCATTGATCTCAGGCTGTCTTCTGTTTCTTTAATTTTCCTATCTGATTGTTTTTCTCGCTTGCTTCGTTTGGTTTGAGCGTCCTCGAGTTCACTGATACGGTTCTCAGCCTCCTCAAGCCTAGATATAGCTTCTGTGACCTTTTGTGTGGCCTCTGCTACCTCCTCTGTTAGTTTCTGCAGTTCCTTTTGGTGGATAGTATTCATCCCCTCTATTGTAGACTTCATCCCCTCTATTGTGCATTTCATCCCTTCTATCGTTGCATCCTTATTTTGGTTTGCTTCTCTTAGCTCCTGTATTACTGCAAGCAGAGTTCTGAAGATTTCCTTTTGTGGCTGATCTATATCTGTTTCTTCTATGAGTGACGTTAGGTCTGTTAAAGTGCCTCGTTTTTCTGATTTTTTTGTTGGGAGTGATGTGGTCTGTTGATTTTTCCTTGATCCTTTAATAGGCCCCATGCTTCTGGGAGACAGGAGTAACCTTATTGTGTGGAGGCTCAGGCCACTGTGCCGTCTCCTGGGGTGGCTGGGCGGGCTGCGGCAGGCTTAGGGCTGGCACTGGGGACCCAACAGGGCCCCAGGTGGTGAGAGCTGGCTGGAGCTCACTGATGGCTCCTCAGGGACTGCAAATCCGAGACCCAGGCTCCACTGCAGGTGGAGTGTTTGATCTGCCCGGGCTGTGAGCGGGCGCGGGGAGGCCCTTTGGATAGCTGCGCAGGCAGCTGCGGGACACTGCAGGGAACAATGGTGTTCGCTCTCCGCCCTTTTGGCGCGAAACCGCAGGGGGTAATGGTGCCGGCAAAGGAGGCTTGGCGCGAAACCGCAGGGGGCAATGGCGCCCTTCCTCTGCTCAGGCTCAGAGTCACGGCCGCCGGGGTCCCCGCAGCACCTGGGGAGGGCACCTACTCTTGTGCCTTGTGCAGGGGGGGGCCCTTGGTGGGCAGACTCAGCAGCGCGGGGCGCGGCGCTCCGCGGAAGCTCAGGGTCCGGGACAGGCACGGGTTGGGCTATGGCTCCTGTTGGGGGGAAGTGCTCAGCGCAGGGTCCCCGCCAGGAGTGGAGCTGGCACTAGGCTGCCAGGGGCTGGCGGGGGCGGGCGGGTGTGGGAGGCCAGCGCACGGAGGGCAGGTGGAGAGGTCCGCGGCAGCGGTGCGGGTGGATGGTCCCCTGTGGGGGTCGCCAGACAACCCGCGGGTCCGCTCCCCTGAGCTTGGATGAATGGAGGGAGGGACGTGGGCCCGAGGGCAGATCGCTGCCCTGTGGGGAGAGGGGAACTGCGGGAGAGGAAAGCTTCTCTCCCAGTGGGGATCCGCGATAGGGAGTGGGGAGTGGGCCGCTGGAGTAGGCAGGGCAGGCAAGCGGCTCTGGGCTGGCGTCGGGTTTGGGGATGGAGCCTAAGCCGGTCGCCAGTGAGCTCACGGAAGCTTAGTGGCCAGAGATGTCCCACTAGTCCGGTCCTCTTTCACCTAGACCCCTGCTCCGGACAAATACGTGGGGTAGGACTGGGGTGCTGTCCCAGGGGATATTTCACTCACCAGACTCTTACTATTCAGCTACCTGGTCGCCAATCCCGCTTTGTTTGGAGGAGCTCTCAGAGTATGCGGGTGTCCCTGTCGGCCATCTTCCCCCTCCTGGGGCATAATCTTTATGAAAGAAGGTTCTTTGCCTGGGAATCATCTTTACGAAAGAACGTTTTATGCCTGGGCATCATCTTTATGAATGAAGGTTCTCTGGGCATCATCTTTATGAATGAAGGCTCTACTTCTGGGCATAATCTTTATGAATAAAAGTTATTACTCTGGGCATCCTCTTTATGAAATAAGGTTTTCTCTCTGGAAATCATCTTTATGAATGAAGGTTCTCTGCCAGGGCATCATCTTTATGAATGAAGGTTCTCTGCCTGGGCATCATCTTTATGAAAGAAGGTTCTCTCTCTGGTATCATCTTTATGAAAGAAGTTTCTCTCTCTGTCCATCACCTTGATAAATGAAGGTTCTCTCTCTGGCCATCATCTTTACGAATGAATGTTCTCTGCCTGGCATCATCTTTACGAATGAATGCTCTCTCCCTGGGCATCATCTTCATAAATGAAGGTTCTCTCTCTGGCAATCATCTTTACGAATGAATGTTCTCTGCCTGGGCATCATCTTTATGAATGAATGTACTCTTTCTGGGCTTCATCTTTATGAATGAAGGCTCTCACTCTGGGCATCATCTTTATGAAAGAAGGTTCTCTCTCTGGGCATCATCTTTATGAAAAAAAGTTTCTTTGTCTGCGCATCATCTTTATGAAAGAAGTTTCTCTTTCTGGGCACCATATTTATGAAAGAAAGATCTCTCTTTGGGCATCATCTTTATGAATAAAGGTTTTCTCTATGGGCCTCATCTTTATGAAAGTAGATTCTTTCTCTGGACATAATCTTCATGAATGAAGGTTCTCTCTCTGGGCATCATCTTTATAAATGAAAGTTATCTGCCTGGGCATCATCTTTATGAAGAAACATTCTCTCTCTGGGCATCATATTTATGAAAGAAGGTTCTCTGTCTGGGCATCATCTTTATGAAAGAAGTTTCTCTCTGTGGGCATCATCATTATGAATGAATGTTCTCTGTTTGGGCATCGTCTTTATGATAGAAGGTTCTCTGCCTGGGAATCATCTTTAAGAATAAAGGTACACTCTCTGGGTATCATCTTTATGAAACAAGGTTCTAAGTCTGGGCATCATCTATATGAATGAAGGTTTTCTGCCGGGGAATCATCTTTATGAATGAAGGTTCTCTGCCTGGACATCATCTTTATGAATGAAGGCTTTCTCTCTGGCCATCATCTTTATGAAAGAAGGTTCTCTCTCTGGGCATCATATTTAAAAAAGAGGTTTCTCTATCTGGGAATCAGCTTTATTAATAAAGGTCCTCTCTATGGGCGTCATTTTTATGAAAGAATGTTCTTTCTCTGGGCATCATCTTTATGAAAGAAAGTTCTCTACCTGGGCATCATATTTATGAAAGAAGGTTCTCTGTTTGGGCATCATCTTTATGAAAGAAGGTTCTCTGCCTGGGCATCCTCTTTACGAAAGAAGGTCCTATGCCGGGGCATCATCTTTACTAAAGAAAGTTCTCTGCCTGTTTATCATCTTTGTGAATGAAGGTGCTCTCTCTGGGCCTTCATCATTATGAATGAAGGTTATCTGGGCATCATCTTTATGAATGAAGGTTCTCTCTCTTGGCTTCATCATTAAGAATGAAGGTTCATTGCCTGGGCATCATCTTTATGAAAGAAGGTTCTCTGCCTGGGAATCATCATTACGAAAGAAGTTTCTCTTTCTGGGCATCATCTTGATGAATGAAAGTTCTCTGCCTGCCAGGGCTTTATCTTTATGAATGAATGTTCTCTCCTTGGGCATCCTCTTTTTGAAAGAAGGTTCTCTCTCTATGCATCATCTTCATGAATGAAGGTTCTCTCTGTGGGTATCATCTTTATGAATGATGGTTCTCTGCCTGGGCATCATCTTTATGAATGAAGGTTCTCTGCCTGATCATCATTTTTATGAATGAAGGTACTCTCTCTAGGCATCATTTTTATGAAACAAGGTTCTCTGTCTGGTATTATCTTTATGAATGAAGATTTTCTGTCTGGGCATCATGTTTATGATCGAAGGTGCTCTCTCAGGGCATCATCTTTATGAAAGAAAGATCCCTGTTTGGGCATCAACTTTATGAAAGAAGGTTCTTTCTCTGGGCATCACCTTTATGAAAGAAGATTTTCTCTCTGTGCATCATTGTTATGAAAGAAGGTTCTCTGCCTGGGCATCATCTTTACGAAAGTTCCTCTGCCTGGGCATAATCATTATGAATGAAGTTTCTTTCCCTAGGCATCATCTTTATGAATGAAGGTTCTCTATGGGCATCATCTTTACGAAAGAAACATCTCTGTTTGGGCATCATCTTTATGAAAGAAGGTTTTCTCTCTCGGCATCATCTTTATGAATGAATGTTCTCTCCATTGTCATCATCTTTATGAAAGCATGTTCTCTCTCTGGGCATCATCTTTATGAATGAGAGTTCTCTGCCTTGACATCATCTTTATGAATCAAGGTTCTTTCTTTGGGCCACATCTTTATTGAATAAAGGTTCTCTCTTTGGGCATCATCTTTATGAATGAAGGTTCTCTGTCTGGGCATCATCTTTATGAAAGAAAGATCTCTATTTGGGCATCATCTTTATGAAATAAGGTTTTCTCTATGGGCATCATCTTTATGAAAGAAGGTTCTCTGCCAGGGAATCATCTTTATGAAAGAAGGTTCTCTACCTGGGCATCATCTCTATGAAAGAATGTTCTCTACCTGGGCATCATCCTTGTGAATGAAGGTTCTCTGGGCATCAACTTATGAATGAAGGTTCTCTCCCTAGGCATCATCTTTATGAAAGAAAGATCATTGTTTGTGCATCATCTTTATGGAAGAAGGTTTTCTCTCTGGGCATCATCTTTATGAATGAAGGTTCTCTGCCTGATCATCATCTTTATGAATAAAGGAAGTCTCTCTGGGCATCAAATTTATGAAACAAGGTTCTCTCTCTGGTATTATCTTTACGAAAGAATGTTCTCTGCCTGGGCATCATCTTTATGAATGAAGGCTCTCCCTCTGGGAATCATCTTTATGAATGGAAGTTCTCTGTTTCGGCATCATCTTTATGAAAGAAGTTGCTCTCTCTGGGCATCACCTTTATGAACGAAGGTTCTCTGTCTGGGCATCATCTCTATGAAAGAAAGTTCTCAGTCTGGGCATCATGTTTACGAAAGGTTCTCTGCCTGTGCATCATATTTATGAATGAATGTACTCCCTCTGGGCATCATCTTTATGAAAGAAGATTGTCTCTCTTGCATCATCTTTATAAAGTAAGGTTCTCTGCCTGGGCATCATCTTTATGAATGAAGGTTCTCTCTCTGGGCATCATATTTATGAAAGAAGGTTCTCTGTTTGGGCATCATCTTTATCAATGTAGGATATCTGCCTGGGAATCATCTTTACGAAAGAAGGTTCTATGCCAGGGCTACATCTTTGTGAATAAAGGTACTATCTCTGGGCATCATCATTATGCATGAAGGTTCTCTCTCTTTGCATCATCTTTTTGAATGAAGCTTCTCTCTGTGGGCATCATCTTTATGAATGAGGGTTCTCTCTCTCGGCATCATCTTTTTGAAAGAAGGTTCTCTCTCTGGGTATCATCATCATGAATTAAGTTTCTCTCTCTGGGCATCATCTTTACGAATGTAGGTTCTCGGTCTGGGCATCATCTTTATGAAACAATGTTCTTTCTCTTGTATCATCTTTATGCATGAAGGGTCTCTGACTGGGCATCATCTTTATGAATGAAGGTTCTCTCTGGGCACCATCTTTATTAAAGCAGGTGTTCTCTCTCTGGGCATCTTCTTTATGAAACAAGGTTCCCTGCCCGGGCATCATCTATATGAATGAAGGCTCTATGCCTGGGCATCATCTTTATGAAATAAGGTTCTCTCTCTCGACATCATCTTTATGAAAGAAAGATCTCTGTTTGGGCATCATCTTTATGAAGAAACGTTCTCTCTCTGGGCATCATATTTATGAAAAAGGTTCTCTGTCTGGGCATCATCTTTATGAAAGAAGTTTCTCTCTGTGGGCACCATCATTATGAATGAATGTTCTCTGTTTGGGCATCGTCTTTATGATAGAAGGTTCTCTGCCTGGGAATCATCTTTAAGAAAGATGCTTCTATGCCTGGGCATCATATTTACGAAAGAATGTTCACTGCCTGGGCATTATCTTTGTGAATGAAGGTTTTCTCGTTGGGCATCATCTTTATGAATGAAGGTTTTGTCATTGGGTATAATCTTTATGAATGAAGGTTGTCTCTCTGGGCATTATATTTATGAAAGCAGGTTCTCTGTTTGGGCATCATCTTTATGAACGAAGGTTCTCTGCCTAGGCATTATCTTTATGAATAAAGGTTCTCTCACTGGGCATCATTTTTTCCGTGAATGGTGAACTTGCTGAGTAGGGCTCAACTGGGCGTGAGCTCCCCAGAAGTAGAACGCAAAGGATGACTCTTTTTCTTCCCTCTGTATCTCTCCCTGTATCTCTTTAACTATCTCTCTCTCGCTCTCTCTCTCACTCTCTCCCCTCTCTGTCAATCTCTTTCTTTCTCTACGCCTTCCCTTCCTTCTTTCGTTCATGTCCCACTTCTTCATCTTCCTTTTATAATTTAAGGTAGGGAACCTGATCGTTGTGCATTGCATGACTAAGCTGATGCTAAGGAGTTCCAAGCAGCAGTGATTCAGCTGGAGGACCATGAAACATTGTTCACCCCCGAAGGTTTTCACAGTGTCTGAAATCCACCGAGGCCAATCTCTGCTGTTCTGGGCAATAGCCATCAGGTGGAATCAATGGGAGATCAGTGAGTTTGGTTTGGGATGGTCCTCTCAGCTGTCTTGGGATACTATCTGACCGGCTAGGATATAGGTGTATTCTTTTTCTATGCATATTGTTTTCCCGGTGCTCTTGATTGCCATGGCCCACACCAATTCCTGCTGCTGTAGGCTCCCGCACCAGCTTCTCCAGAACCATCCAGAAGCTGCCCGTGTAAGCTGTCTTTCTAGACTTGCCCAGACACACACTCTGACACCAGACCACTTTCTGGCCACCTTGCTCACGGAAAAGTGGTATAATGCAACATTTTGCACTTGCGGGGATTGTCCAACCTTGCTCAGTTTGATGTCATGCCAAATCTTGCACGCCAGGAGGTGTTTGAAACTTTCCTCCTCAGGCTTTGGGGATGACGCCTGTAGTGTTGACTGTATGCTCCCAGGTTGATGGAGATATTCCACCAGGCACTGACTTCCTTTCTCACGCAGGAGGGCAGGCAGGTGGCTAAAGGAGTCCTTGGTGCTCGACTAGGTGGGTAGGGAAGAACCCAGAGGGAGTTGGGGACCTCTAGTCCGCAGGCAGCACAAGGTCTTGTGGGAAGGGGATCAGGCAGGTAGGGAGTAAGTCTGAATAAGGCTAGCCAAGTGCGGACACTGGCCCCACTCAGCAAACCGGTCAGTCAGCCATTGGCTGCAGGGCCCAGGGCTTGAAAGTCTTGTCAGGGGAAAGGTCTGCCGGAGCACCTTTGGCAACTGCGTTCTGAGGTGCGCCTCGGCAGCTTTGCGGGCACAGACTCAAGGCAGGACCAACGGACAGAAGAGTTCTGGAAATGCCTATGAGTTTTCTTGAGTTCTTTGCTCGGCACGGTGAAGAAGGCAGCCCAAAGCAGGACGCTATGTCACCCAGGTGAGTTTGCATGGGGAACCCGAAAGGGTCAAGTACAGCTTGCTCAAAGTGGTAATTGCAGCTTGTGCAAAGCCAGCCAAGTCCACCGCCAGCGTCGCTGGCATGAACTAGCTGGCAGGCAGAAGCAGGTTGAAAACAAGAGCCGCCTTAGTGCCAGAGCCCAAGAGCATGGGGTCCCAAAGGAGCCCCGGAGCTGGCACTGATTGGGGTACATGGGTGCTCCTTGGCCCAAGAGCACGGGACTCCCTGCGGACATGGAGTCTGAGAGCCGAGGCACAGCATTAGGAGACTGCTGGCTTGCTCCCAGGGCGTGATGGGCGGGGCCTGTCGGAGTTTCGCAAGCTGGAAGGCGGGGCTTCCTGTCTTTATTCTGCGCCTGCCTGTCCTGGCTGGTGGTGAGGTCTGCTGATGGCAAGGACCCCCAGGTGGAGAGTAGGCACAGGCTCCCAACACTCCAAAGAGCCTCCAGATCCGTGAGCTCTCTGACAAGCAAGGGCCTAGGCCGTGACCTCCTTCACGTAGATCTATTCAGTCCCAGTGTCAACGCAGGAACCTTCGGAAGCGGGTGTGGGCCACTGCTCGGACCGCTTAGAGCGGGGCTACCTCGGGTAGCGGACGTTGGCCTAAAGATTGTGGGGACCAAAACAGCCCGGGAAATCGCTGTCGGCCTTAGGCATCCCCCCTCCCAGGCCGAGGACTCCACTTTCACCCCAGGCCGTCCACTCTCTACAGGGAGACAGCAGAAGGCTCTGTGAAGAACCCGTGGCCAGAGCTGGGGAAGCTCAGAAAGCCGGGCCCCACAAAGGCTCCCGGAACCATAGTTCTCATGCAAGCTGCTGGTGGGAAGGTTTTCCCGGTCCCACTGCAGGGCCTGTAGCGCTTCATCGGGGTGTGTGTCCCCGACTGCGAAGCCAGACGTTGCCTTCAAGGCCCTAGAACCTCCCGCACTTGAGCTCAAACGTCAGGCAGCCCTGGTAACCAAGACGAATGCCAATCGGATCGCTGAAAACAGACCAGGCAGGACTAGGTCCGAGAGAAGCATGGTAAATGGAAGTGCCCAGGCTGGACACACTTGGGGGGGGGGGGGACACCCGTGGACCGGAAGAGCCATTGTCGGGACCTAAAAGGCACCAGCCCTTGAGTGAAATTGGTCCCCGAGAAGTATGCCTCCGGATGTCTGTCTTTCAGACCGCCCCCTTATGTTGTCAGAGGTCTGTCCCTTCATGAAAGGCGACTCTGGTCCATCTGTCCACGGGTATACGGTGTGTAGTACCTCCCGTTTAGGACATCAATGGACTGTTGCTGCCTGAAAGGGGTCTCTGATAAATGTGTCCCCGCTTGTTCAGGGCGAAGCAGCACACCTTATGACGTCAGCGGACTTTCACTCTGTGAACGGCGACTCCGATCACGGGTCTCTGAGGTCTTCGGGATGAAGCCAGCAGTGCACAGGCAAACCTGCCATGGATTGCAATACAAATGATAGGTTTCAATAAAATAGAAAACCTTAAATATCCTGGCCCATCGGGTGGACGGGGCAGACCCACCAATAATCCCGTAGTCTGAACGAACCGGGGGATGCCTTCAAGGAAGCAGATCGCTCAGGATGTGCCAGAAGCTCCTACGCCCCAGTGAGCTCTTTCCGTGAATGGTGAACTTGCTGAGTAGGGCTCAACTGGGCGTGAGCTCCCCAGAAGTAGAACGCAAAGGATGACTCTTTTTCTTCCCTCTGTATCTCTCCCTGTATCTCTCTCTCCCTCTCTCTCTCGGTCTCTCTCTCTCATGTCTCCCCTCTCTGTCAATCTCCTTCTTTCTCTATGCCTTCCCGTCCTTCTTTCGTTCATGTCCCCCTTCTTCATCATCCTTTTGTAATTTATGGTAGGGAACCTGGTCGTTGTGCATTGCATGACTAAGCTGACGCTAAGGAGTTCCAAGCAGCAGTGATTCAGCTGGAGGACCATGAAACATTCATCGTTCGCCCCCGAAGTTTTCTCAGTGTCTGAAATCCACTTAGGCCAATCTCTGCTGTCCTGGGCAATAGTCATCAAGTGGAATCGATGGGAGATCAGTGAGTTTCGTTTGGGGTGGTCCTCTCAGCTGTCTTGGGATACTATCTGACCGGCTAGGATATAGGTGTAGCTCTTTTTCTATGCATATTGTTTTCCCGGTGCTCTTGATTGCCATGGCCCCCACCCAATTCCTGCTGCTGTAGGCTTTGCAACAGCTTCTCCAGAACCATCCAGAAGTTGCCCGTGTAAGCTGTCTTTCTAGACTTGTCCAGTCACACACACTGACACCAGACCACTTTCTGGCCACCTTGCTCACGGGAAAGTGGTGTAATGCAACATTTTGCACTTGCGGGGATTGTCCAACCTTGCTCAGTTTCATGTCATGCCAAATCTTGCACGCCAGGAGGTGTTTGAAACTTTCCTCCTCAGGCTTTGGGGATGTGTTCTGTAGTGTTGACTGTATACTCCCAGGTTGATGGAGATATTCCACCAGGCACTGACTTCCTTTCTCACGCAGGAGGGCAGGCAGGTGGCTAAAGGAGTCCTTGGTGTTCCACTAGGTGGGAAGAGAGGAACCTAGAGGGAGTTGGGGACCTCTAGTCCGCAGGCAGCACAAGGTCTTGTGGGAAGGGGATTAGGCAGGCAGGGAGTGAGTCTGAATTAGGCTAGCCAAGTGCGGACACTGGCCCCACTCACCAAACCGGTCGGTCAGCCATTGGCTGCAGGGCCCAGGGCTTGAAAGTCTTGTCAGGGGAAAGGTCTGCGAGAGAACCTTGGCGACTGCGTTCTGAGGTAAGCCGCGGCAGCTTTGCGGGCACAGACTCAAGGCGGGAGCAATGGACAGAAGTGTCCTGGGAATGCCTATGAGGTTTCTTGAGTTCTTTGCTCGGCACGATGAAGAAGGCAGCCCAAAGCAGCACGCTATGTCACCCAGGTGAGTTTGCATGAGGGAACCCGAAAGGGTCAAGTACAGCTTGCTCAAAGTGGTAATTGCAGCTTGTGCAAAGCCAGCCAAGTCCACCGCCAGCGTCGCTGGCATGAACTAGCTGGCAGGCAGAAGCAGGTTGAAAACAAGAGCCGCCTTAATGCAAGAGCCCAAGAGCTTGGGGTCCACTAGTAGCCCCGGAGCTGGCACTATTGGGGTACATGGGTGCTACTTGGCCCAAGAGCACTGGACTCCCTGCGGACATGGAGTCTGAGAGCCGAGGCACAGCATTAGGAGACTGCTTGCTTGCTCCCAGGACGTGATGGGCGGGGCCAGTCGGAGATTCGCAAGCCGGAAGGCGGGGCTTCCTGTCTTTATTCTGTGCCTGCCTGTCCTGGCTGATGGTGAGGTCCCCTGATGGCAAGGACCCCCAGGTGGAGAGTAGGCACAGGCTCGCAAAGCTCAAAGGAGCCTCCAGATCCGTGAGCTCTCTGAGCAGCAAGGGCCTTGGATGCCGTAGCCTCCTTCAAGTAGATCTCTTGAAATCCCAGTGTCAACCCAGGAACCTTCAGAAGCGGGTGTCGGCCACTGCCTGGACCGCTTAGAGCTGGGCTACCTCGGGTAGCGGACGGTGGCCTAAAGATTGTGGGGACCAAAACAGCCCGGGAAATCGCTGTCGGCCTTAGGCCTCCCCCGTCCCAGGACGAGGACTCCACTTTCACCCCAGCCCGTCCGCTCTCTACAGGGAGACAGCAGCAGGCTCTGTGAAGAACCCGTGGCCCGAGCTGGGGAGGCTCAGAGAGCCGGGCCCCACGAAGGCGCCCGGAACCATAGTTCTCACGCAAGCTGCTGGTGGAAGGTTTTCTCGGTCCCATGGCCTGGCCGGCAGCGCTTCATGGGGGTGTGTGAGGCCGACTGCGAAGCCAGACGTTGCCTTCAAGGCCCTAGAACCACCCGCAATTGAGCTCAACCGTCAGGCAGCCCGGGCAACAAAGGCGCATTCCAATCCGATCGCTGAAAACAGACCTGGCAGGACTGGGCCCGAGAGAAGGATGGTAAATGGAAGTGCCCAGGGGGGACACAGTTGGGGGGGGGGACACCCGTGGACCGGAAGAGCCCTCGTCGGGACCTAAAAGGCACCAGCCCTTGAGTGAAATTGGTCCCTGCGAAGTATGCCCGCGGATGTCTGTCTTTCAGACCGCCCCCTTATGTTGTCGGAGGTCTGTCCCTTCATGAAGGGCGATTCTGGTCCATCTGTCCACGGGTGTACGGTGTGTACCCTCCCGTTTATGACATCAATGGACTGTCGCTGCCTGAAAGGGGTCTCTGATAAATGTGTCCCCGGTTGTTCGGGGCGGAACAGCACCCGTTATGACGTCAGCGGACTTTCACTCTCTGAACGGGGACTCCAATCAAGGGTCTCTGAGGTCGTCGGGATGAAGCCAGCAGTGCACAGGCAAACCTGTCATGGATCGCAATACAAATAGTAGGTTTCAATAAAATAGAAAACCTTAAATAACCTGGCCAATCCTGTGGACGGGGTAGACCCACCAATAATCCCGTAGTCTGAACAAACCGGGGTGTGCCTTCAAGGAAGCAAAAGGCTCAGGATGTGCCAGAAGCTCCTACGCCCTAATGAGCTCTTTCCGTGAATGGTGAACTTGCTGAGTAGGGCTCAACTGGGCGTGAGCTCCCCAGAAGTAGAACGCAAAGGATGACTCTTTTTCTTCCCTCTGTATCTCTCCCTGTATCTCTCTAACTATCTCCCTCTCTCCCTCTCTCTCTCACTCTCTACCCTTTCTGTCAATCTCTTTCTTTCTCTATGCCTTCCCTTCCTCCTTTCGTTCTTGTCCCCCTTCTTCATCTTCCTTATAGACTTTATGGTAGGGAGCCTGGTCGTTGTGCATTGCATGACTAAGCTGACACTAAGGAGTTCCAAGCAGCAGTGATTCAGCTGGAGGACCATGAAACATGGATCGCCCCCGAAGGTTTTCACAGTGTCTGAAATCCACCGAGGCCAATCTCTGCTGTCCTGGGCAATAGTCATCAAGTGGAATCGATGGGAGATCAGTGAGTTTCGTTTGGGGTGGTCCTCTCAGCTGTCTTGGGATACTATCTGACCGGCTAGAATATAGGTGTAGCTCTTTTTCTATGCATATTCTTTTCCCTGTGCTCTTGATTGCCTTGGCCCCACCAATTCCTGCTGCTGTAGGCTTCTGCACCAGCTTCTCCAGAACCATCCAGAAGCTGCCCGTGTAAGCTGTCTTTCTAGACTTGCCCAGTCACACACACTGACACCAGACAACACTCTGGCAACCTTGCTCACGGGAAAGTGGTGTAATGCAACATTTTGCACTTGCGGGGATTGTCCAACCGTGCTCAGTTTGATGTCATGCCAAATCTTGCACGCCAGGAGTTGTTTGAAACTTTCCTCCTCAGGCTTTGGGGATGTGGCCTGTAGTGTTGACTGTATGCTCCCAGGTTGATGGAGATATTCCACCAGGCACTGACTTCCTTATTCACGCAGGAGGGCAGGCAGGTGGCTAAAGGAGTCCTTGGTGCTTCAATAGGTGGGAAGAGAGGAACCTAGAGGGAGTTGGGGACCTCTAGTCTGCAGGCAGCACAAGGTCTTGTGGGAAGGGGATCAGGTAGGCAGGGAGTGAGTCTGAATTAGGCTAGCCAAGCAGTCACTGGCCCCACTCAGCAAACCGGTCGGTCAGCCATTGGCTGCAGGGCCCAGGGCTTGAAAGTCTTGTCAGGGGAAAGGGCTGCGGAGCACCTTGGCAACTGCGTTTTGAGGTACGCTGCGGCAGCTTTGCGGGCACAGACTCAAGCCGGAGCAACGGACAAAAGAGTCCTGGGAATGCCTATGAGGTTTCTTGAGTTCTTTGCTTGGCACGGTGAAGAAGGTTCTTTCTCTGGGCATCATCTTTATGAAAGAAGGTTCTCAGTCTGGGTATCATCTTTATGAAAGAAGGTTCTCTGTTTGGGCATCATCTTTATGAAAGTAGTTTCTCTGCCTGGGAATCATCTTTACGAAAGAAGGTTCTATACCTGGGAATCATCTTTATGAAAGAAGGTTCTCTGCCTTGGCTACATCTTTGGGAATGAAGGTACTTTCTCTGGACATCATCATTCTGAAAGAAGGTTCTCTCTGGGCATTATCTTTATGAATGACGTTTCTCTTTCTGGGCATCATCTTTATGAATGAGGGCTCTCTCTCTGGGCATCATCTTTTTGAAAGAATGATCTCTGTTTGGGCATCATCTTTATGAATGAAGGTTTTCTCTATGGGCATCATCTTTATGAACGAAAATTTGCTGTCTGGGCATCATATTTATGAAAGAAGGTTCTATGCCTGGGCATCATCTCTACGAAAGAAAGTTCTCTACCTGGGCATCATCTTTTTGAATGAAGGGGCTCTGCGAATCAACTTCTTAATGAAGGTTCTCTCCCTGGGCATCACCTTTATGAATGAAGGTACACTCTCTGGGCATCAACTTTTTGAAACAAGTTTCTCTCTCTGGTTATCTTTATGAAAGAAGGTTCTCTGCTTGGGCATCATCTTTACGAAAGAATGTTCTATTCCTGGGCATCATCTTTGTGAAGGAAGGTTCTCTCTCTGGGCATCATCTTTATGAATGAAGGCTCTCTCTCTGGGCATCATCTTTATGAATGGAAGTTCTCTGTTTGGGCATCATCTTTTTGAAAGAAGGTTTTCTCTCTGGGTATCATCATCATGATGAAGGTTTTCTCTCTGGGCATCATCGTTACGAACGTAGGTTCTCTACTTGGGCATCATCTTTATGAAACAATATCCTTTCTCTTGTATCATCTTTATGCATGAAGGTTCTCTGACTGGGCATCATCTTTATGAATGAAGGTTCTCTGCCTGGGCATCATCTTTATGAAAAAGTTTCTTTCCCTGTGAATTATCTTTATGAAAGAATGTTCTCTGTCTCAGCATCATCTTTATCAATGAAGGTTCTCTCTCTGGGCAGCATCTTTATGAAAGAAAGTTCTCTGCCTGGGCATCATCTTTACAAAAGGTTTTCGGCCTGGGCATCATCTTTCTGAAAGAAGGTTCTCTGGTTGGGAACCTCTTTACGAAAGAAGGTTCTCTGTCTGGGCCTCATCTTTGTGAATGAAGGTATTTTCTCCGGGCATCATCATTATGAATGAAGGTTCTGTGGGCATCATCTTTATGAAAGAAAGTTCTCACTCTGGGCATCATCTTTATGAATGAAGGCTCTCTCTCTGGGCACCATCGTTATTAAAGAAGGTTCTCTCTCTTGGCATCATCTTTTTGAAAGAAAGATCTCTGTTTGGGCATCATCTTTATGAAAAAAGGTTCTCTCTCTGGGCATCATATTTATGATTGAATGTTCTCTCTATGGGCGTCATCTTTATGAATGAAGGTCCTCTCTTTGAGAATCATCTTTATGATTGAAGTTTCTCTGCGTGGACATTTTCTTTTTGAAAGAAGGTTCTCTCAGGGCATCATCTTTATGAAAGAAGGTTCTCTGCCTGGGCATCATCTTTATGATAGAAGGTTCTCTGGTTGTGCACCATCTTTATGAATCAAGGTTCTCTCTATGAGCGTTCTCTTTATGAAAGAAGGTTCTTGCTCTGGGCATCTTCTTCATGAATGAAAGTTATCTCTCTGGGCATCATCTTTATGAATGAAAGTTATCTCCCTGGGCTTCATCTTTATAAATGAAGGTTCTCTCTCTGGGTATCATCTTTATGAATGAAGATTCTCTGCCTGGGCATCATCTTGATGAATGAAGGTTATCTGCCTGGGCATCATCTTTATGAATGAATGTTCTCTCTCTCGCATCATCTTTATGAAAGAAGGTTCTCTTCCTGGGAATCATCTTTACGAAAGTTTTTCTGCCTGGGAATCATCTTTATGAAATAAATCTCTCTCTCTGGACATCATCTTTATGAAAGCAGGTTCTCGCTCTGGGCATCATCTTTATGAAAGAAAGATCTCTGTTTGGGCATCTTCTCTATGAAAAAAGATTCTCTCTCTGGGCATCATATTTATGAATGAAGGTTTTATCTATCGGCATCATCTTTATGAACGAAGGTTCTCTCTCTGGGAATCATCTTTATGAATGAAGTATTCTTGCCTGGGCATCATCTTTATGAATGAACGTTCTCTGCCTGGGCATCGTCTTTATGAAAGAAGGTTCTCTCTATGGGCATCATCTTTATGAAAGAATCTTCTCTGATTGGGCATCTTCCTTATGAAAGAAGGTTCTCTCTCTGGTCATCATCTTTATGAATGAAGGTTCTCTCTTTGGGAATCATCTTTATGAATGAAGGATCTCTGCCTGGGCATTTTCTTTTTGAAACAAGGTTCTCTGCCTGGGCATCATCTTTAATAATTAAGGTTCTCTCTCTGGGCATCATCTTCATTAAACAAGTTTCTAAGTCTGAGCATCATCTATATGAATGAAGGTTCTCTGCCGGGGCATCATCGTTATGAAAGGAGGTTCTCTCTCTGGGCATCATATTTATGAAAGAAGGTTCTCTGTTGGGGCATCATCTTTATGAAAGAAGGTTCTTCGCCTGGGAATCATCTTTACGAAAGAAAGATTTATGCCTGGGCATCATCTTCATGAATGAAGGTTCTCTGGGCATCATCTTTATGAGTGAAGGCTCTCTCTCTGGGCATCATATTTATGAATAAAAGTTCTCTCTCTGGGCATCTTCTTTATGAATGAAAGTTCTCTAACTGGGAATCATCTTTATGCATGATGGTTCTCTGCCTGGGCATCATCTCTATCAAAGAAGGTTCTCTTCCCGGGCATCATCTTTATGAAAGAACGTTCTCTCTATGGGCATCATCTTTATGACAGAAGCTTCTCTGATTGGGCATAATCTTTAAGAATAAAGTTTCTCTCTGGGCATCATCTTGATGAAACTAGTTTCTAATTCTGAGCATCATCTATATGAATGAAGGTTCTCTTCCGGGGCATTATCTTTATGAAAGAAGGCTCTCTCTCTGGGCATCATCTTTATGAAAGCAGGTTCTCTCTCTGGGCATCGTATTTATAAAAGAAGGTTCTGACTTCTGGGAAGATGGCGACGGAGTGACACACACCAGAAGGACTCCGCAGAATCCAGCCCAGGAGAGTTGCTCAGAGTGAAATTCAATGCCACTGGATCGCAGGAAGTGCTTCATAAAAATAAGTAGGCACAGATCCATGGGGTTTTGATGGGCTGGGGGCTTTTGGCTTACCTCAGTGGAAGCCGGCTGGGGCTCGACCCTAGTCCAGTTGCCAGATCTGCCCAAGCAGGGACCATTTGGAGCCTGTAGCAGGGCTTGGTCTCAGCACAGCCACAGTTTTTCCCTATCTGCCTCAGTGCAGGAACAGGACTCTTGCGGCTCCACCGGCAGGGATCGGGGTTCATCTACATTGTTGCTTCTGTTTGCGTCTCTGCTTTATATTCCCACACAGCCTTGGAGGGCTTCGCCGGGGCTTTTTCAAGGCACAGCCGCAGCCGCAGCCGCGCCGCGTGGTCTGAGCAGGGAATAAACCCAAACCCCCACAGCTCCATAGGCAGGGATCAAGCTTCAGCTACACGACGGCGTCTGTTAACATCTCTGCTCTCTGTCCCCCCATTTCTCTGGGGGCGGCTCAGCAGTTTTCTTGCGAACCTTCTTGGGGCTCAGCTGCGAACTACAGCTGGGGCTTGGGGCAGGGAGTAAGCCCTTGTAGATCCACAGGCAGGGAGTGGGACTCAGCTACATAGTTTCTTTTGCTTCCCTCGCTTCCCTGTACCCCTGCACAGTCTAGTCTCACTTTTTGATTTTTCTCAACCCCCTTGTTCCTGCCCTGCTTTCTCACACTCCATTGGGGACTTACGGGGCACTCCCATTGCCCTAGGGCATTTGCGCCTGGGTCACACCCAGCTAGGTGAGCTCCACCCTGCATAGATAGCCCAAGGCTAGGGTAAGGCCTGCTTGCTCTCCAGGGGATACTCCTCAGACTTCTCACCAGGGAGTGCCTGCCTGTGTACCTGGGGACATAAGGCAGCTCAGCCAACACTTATCAATATTCAAATCAATAGCGGGAACTTCAGCCCAGCCTCTGCAACACAGGTGCAGGCAGTTGATCTGCCATCTGGGGCACTCCCCTAATAGGGAAGCCACAGGAAGATAAAGTGGTAGGTTAATCCCATAGCAAAATCAGCTGTAGGCAGATCGAAGAAGAATTCCTATAAGTCTTCCAGAGAGAGACTAGAAAATGGCACCTGGTCCCTCAAAAACAACTCAACGCAAACAGCCATCACCCCCAACGACCTCAACGAAAAAACAGGAGAAACAAAAGGCAAAGGAAGAAGATGTCCTGAACATAACAACATACATAGAAGAAGCAGACATTGAGATGCCATACAAAGAAGCTCTCAGAATGGTGCTTGGAGCGATGCAGAATATGAGGGAAACACTACAGAAAAAGGATGAAATGATAGAGGAGATAAAAGACATATACCAAAGGAAAATACAGGAGCTTGAGGAGCAGGTAACGAAAAACAATAGCAGAATCATGTTCCTCGATTGGAGGAATCAGAGAACCGCATCAGTGACGTGGAGGACAGCCAAGCAGACTTTAATAAACGTGAACAAAAATCTAATAAGAGCATCAGAGAAGCCGAAGAAAACCTAAGAGCTATGTCTGA
The DNA here is from genome assembly GCF_050624435.1 of Tenrec ecaudatus. Lineage (NCBI taxonomy): Eukaryota > Metazoa > Chordata > Mammalia > Afrosoricida > Tenrecidae > Tenrec > Tenrec ecaudatus. The sequence continues at coordinate 15,137,378 of NC_134549.1, forward strand.
TGCTATGAAGCGGAACAACATTAGAATTATTGGCCTACCGGAGGAAGACACAACAAAGAAGTCATCTGCAACAATAGCGAGAGAATTCTTGGAGGAAAACTTCCCCAGCCTAATGAATGAAAACCAAGCAACCATCCAGGAGGCTGAAAGAACACCAGCACGACGAGAACCCAAGAAGAAATCACCAAGGCACATAATAGTTAAACTTTCAAACTTTGAGGAAAAGGAGAAAATCATGAGAGCAGCTAGGGAAAAGCAAGCAATCACATATAAAGGTTCCCACATAAGGATATGCTCAGACCTATCAGCAGAAACTATGAAAAAAAGGAGAGAGTGGAGTAACATATTCCAAAAATTGAAAGAAAACAAGGCAAATCCAAGAATACTCTACCCAGCCAAATTATCGATCAAGATCGATGGAGAAGTAAAAGTCTTCCCAGACAAGGAAAAACTAAAAAAATACGTTACAACAAACCCAGCATTACAAAAGATCCTTGTCGACTCAGTATGGGCAGAAGAACAACACTCACCAAGCACAAATAAGACACCAGCACATAGAACAACCTCACCCAGAGCACAACAAAGAGAAAACAGACCCCAAGATAGCAATGCCTTAAGGATGGAAAGAAGTCAAGAATGATACACACACAAAACACACACTAATGAGAAAGGAAAGTAGGAAAACTCCCAACACAAAAAGTATAAAATGGCATCACAGAGTCCGCACATGGAGATAATAACCCTGAATATCAATGGCCTGAACTCAGGCATTAAAGACTGAGACTAGCAGAATGGCTTAGAAAACACAACCCATCAATTTGCTGCCTACAGGAGACACATCTCAAAGCTACAGACAAAAATAGGCTGAGAATCAAAGGCTGGAGAAGGACCTACCAAGCAAACAGCAACACAAAAAAAGCAGGGGTTGCAATCCTTATCTCGGATAAAATTGACCTCAACGTGCAAACCATATAAAGAGATAAGGAGGGACACTATATAATGCTCAAGGGAATGATAGACATTGAACCACTAAGCATTGTAAACATATATTCCCCGAATGAGAGACCAGCTCAATACGTGAATCAAACACTCCAAAAGATTAAGAAAGAAATCACAGACTCGACAATTATAGTGGCTGACTTCAACACACCACTCACTGAGAAAGATAGATCACAGGGAAAGAAACTCAACAAGGAGACTAGAGAGCTAAACTCCACAATTAGACAATTTGACCTAATAGATATTTACAGAGCTTTTCATCCAAATACAAAAAATTTCACATTCTTTTCAAGTCCTCATGGCACATATTCGAACATAGACCACATGCTGGGGCATAAGGCAAATCTACATAAATTTAAGCACATTGAAATAATACAGACCTCTCTCTCTGACCACTGTGCCATAAGACTGGAAATCAACAAAAGGAAGACAAAGAAAATAAGAGCAAATAATTGGAGGATGAATAACTCTCTACTGCAAAAGGAGTGCATACTGGTGCAGATCCGAGATGAAATCAGGAAATTTCTTGAAACCAACGAAAATGAGCACACAACGTACCAAAACTTATGGGACACAGCAAAGGCAGTCATCAGAGGAAGGTTCATAGCAATACAAGCACACCTGAGAAAGGAAGAGAGACTCATGACGGATACGCTGACACAAAATTTACAAAAACTAGAGCTGAGTCAGCAGGACAACCCTACTAATAGCAAAAGAAAAGAAATTATAAAAATCAGGGCTGAGATTCAGGAGAGGGAAAATAAAAAAACTATGGAAAAAATTAATATCGCTAAAAGTTGGTTCTTTGAAAAGATAAACAGGATCGATAGACCATTGGCAAACCTAACCAAAGAAAGGAGGGAACAAATCTCAATAGCAAGAAAAAGGGAAGAAAGAGGGGTCATTACAACAGACCCTAATGAAATCAAAAGGATAGTTACACAATACTATGAAGGATTGTACTCCAATGAATTCAACAATTTGGAAGACATGGACAAATTCCTGGAAAAACAATCCCTCCCTAGACTATCCTCGGTGGACATCAAGAATCTCAACAGACCCATCGCAATAGAAGAAATAGGAAAGGTTATCAAGGGATTACCAACAAAAAAATCCCCTGGACCAGATGGATACACTGGAGAATTCTACCTAGCATTCAGGGAAGAACTAATACCAATCCTACACAAACTTTTCCAGAACATAGAAAAAGATGGCAAACTCCCAAACTCCTTTTATGGAGCTAGTATAACTCTGATACCCAAACCGGGCAAGGATCCCACAAGAATCGAGAACTACAGACCGATATCCCTAATGAACATTGATGCAAAAATCCTTAACAAAATACTAGCCAACAGAATACAAAAGTATATAAAACAAATAATTCACCATGACCAAGTGGGATTCATACCAGGGATGCAGGGATGGTTCAACATACGAAAGACCATTAGTATTATTCGTGACATTGACATGAAAAAGTATAAGAATCACATGATTATATCAATAGACGCAGAAAAAGCATTCGACAACATCCAACACCAATTCCTGTTTAAGACACTAGCGAAGATAGGAATGGAAGGAAAGTTCCTCAAGACAATACAAGCTATATATGAAAAACCAACAGCCAAAGTCATAGTCAATGGAGAAAAGACTAACACAATCCCACTGAAAAAGGGAACCAGACAAGGATGCCCCTTGTCTCCACTCCTATTTAATATCGTGCTGGAGGTTTTAGCTAACAGCATAAGGCAAAGAAGTGACATCAAAGGTATTCGTCTGGGGAAGGAAGAGGTGAAACTATCGTTATTTGCAGATGATATGATTTTATATATGGAAAATCCCAAAAGTTCCACAAGGGGAGTACTGGAAGCAATAGAAGAGTTTGGCAGAGTGGCAGGATACAAGATCAACAAACAGAAGTCCATCGGACTGTTATACACATCAGATAAGACCACAGAAGAAGAGATCAAAAAGGTGGTACCCTTCACAATAGCCAAACACAAACTGAAATATCTAGGGATACACTTGACTGAAAAAACAAAAGATCTATATAGGGAAAACTATAGAACACTATTACAAGAAACCAAGAGCGACCTCAACAAATGGAAGAATATTCCATGCTCTTGGATTGGGAGACTTAATATAGTTAAGATGTCAGTTCTGCCAAAGGCACTATATAAGTTTAATGCTATCCTGATACAATTACCATCATCTTTCTTCAAAGAAATGGAAAAACTGATTACCAACTTCATATGGAGAGGGAAAAAGCCCAGAATTAGCAGAGAACTCCTCAAGAAGAAGGACACCGTGGGAGGGCTTGCTTTACCTGACTTTGGCACAACTATACAGCCACAGTTCTCAAAACTGCAGGGTATTGGTTGACAGATACTCAGACCAATGGAAAAGAACTGAAAACCCAGAAATAAAAGCATCAGCATACACACAGCTGATCTTTGACAAGGGCCCGAAAAAGATCAAATGGGAAGCAGATGCCCCCTTTAACAAGTGGTGCCTGGCATCATCTTTACGAAAGAATGTTCTCTGCCTGGGCATCATCTTTGTGAAGGAATGTTCTCTCTCTGGGCATCATCTTTATGAATGAAGGCTCTCTCTCTGGGAATCATCTTTGTGAATGGAAGTTCTCTGTTTGGGCATCATATTTATGAAAGAAGTTGCTCTCTCTGGGCATCATCTTTATGAACGAAGGTTCTCTGTCTGGGCATCATCTTTATGAAAGAAAGTTCTCAGCCTAGGCATCATCTTTACGAAAGGTTCTCTGCCTGTGCATCAGCTTTATGAATGAATGTACTCTCTCTGGTCATCATCTTTATGAAACAAGATTGTCTCTCTGGCATCATCTTTATAAAGTTCTCTGTCTGGGCTTCTTTATGAATGAAGGTTCTCTCTCTGGGCATCATCTTTATGAATGAGGGTTCTCTCTCTGGGCATCATCTTTTTGAAAGAAGGTTCTCTCTCTGGGTATCATCATCATGAATGAAGGTTCTCTCTCTGGGCATCATCTTTACGAATGTAGGTTCTCTGCCTGGGAATCATCTTTATGAAACAATGTACTTTCTCTTGTATCATGTTTATGCATGAAGGTTCTCTGACTGGGCATCATCTTTATGATTGAAGGTTCTCTCTAGGGCATCACCTTTATGAATGAAGGTTCTCTCTGGAGCATCATCTTAATGAAAGAAGGTACTCTGCCTGGACATCATCTTTATGAAAGAAAGTTCTCTGCCTGGGCATCATCTTTATGAATGAAGGTTCTCTCTCTGGGCATCATCTTTATGAATGAAGGTTCTCTCCCTGGGCATCATCTTTATGATGAAGGCTCCCTGTCTGGGCATCATCTTTATGAAACAAGGTTCTCTCTCTATTGGCATCATCTTTATGAATGAAGGTTCTCTCTATGGGCATCATTTTTATGAAAGAAGGTTCTCTCTCTGGGCATCATCTTTATAAAGAAAGTTCTCTGTTTGGGCATCATCATTATGAAAGAACGTTCTTTGTCTCGGCATCATCTTTATCAATGAAGGTTCTCTCTCCGGGCATTATCTTTATGAAACAAGGTTCTCTGACTGGGCATTATCTTTTTGAATGAAAGTTGTCTCTCTGTGCATCATCTTTATGAATCAAGGTTCTCTATCTGGGCATCATCTTATGAATGAAGGTTCTCTCTCTGGGCATCACCTTTATGAATATATGTTCTCTCTCTGGGCATCATCTTATGAATGAAGCTTCTCTCTCTGGGCATCACCGTTATGAATGTATGTTCTCTCTCTGGGCATGATCTTTACGAATGAAAGTTCTCTTTCTGGGCATCATCATTATGAAAGAAGGTGCCCTGCCTGGACATCATCTTTATCAAAGAAGGTTCTCTACCAGGGCATCATCTTTATGAATGAAGGTACGCTCTCTGGGCATCTTCTTTATGAAACAAGGTTCTCTCTCTGGTATCATCTTAATGAATGAAGGTTCTCTGCCTGGGAATCATCTTTATGATTTAAGGTTCTCTGGGCATCATCGTTATGAAACAAGGTTCTCTGCCTGGCTATCATCTATATGAATGAGAGTTGTCTCTTTGTGTATCATCGTTATGAATGAAGGTTCTCTCTCTGGGCATCATCTTTATGAATTAAGATTCTCTGGGCATCATCTTATGAATGAAGTATCTCTCTCTGGGCATCATCTTTATGAAAGAATTTTCTCTGCCTGGGTATTATCTTTACGAAAGTAGGTTCTCTGCCTGGGCATCATCTTTATGAATGAAGGTACGCTCTCTGGGCATCATCTTTATGAAACAAGGTTCTCTGCCTGGCTATCATCTATATGAATGAGTTGTCTCTCTGGGCATCATCATTATGAATGAAGGATCTCTGCCTAGGCCACATCTTTATGAAAGAAAGTTCTCTCTCTGGGCATCATCTTTATGAATGAAGGTTCTCTGTGCATCATCTTATTAATGAAGGTTCTCCCTCTGGGCATCACCTTTATGAAAGAAGGTTCTCTCTCTGGGCATCATCTCCATGAATGATGGTTCTCTCCCTGGGCATCATTTTTATGAATAAAGGTTCTCTCTGTGACATTATCTTTATCAACGAAAGTTCTCTCTCTGGGCATCATCTTTATGAATGACGGTTCTCTCTCTGGGCATCATCTTTATGAATGAAGGTTCTCTCTCTAGGAATCAGCTTTATGAATGAAGTTTCTCTCCTTGGGCAACATCTTTATGAATGAACGCTCTTCCTCTGTGCATCATATATAAAAACAGTTTCTCCACCTGGGAATCATCTTTATGAAAGAATGTTCTCTGCCTCAGCATTATCTTTGTGAATGAAGGTTCTCTGCCTGGGCATCATCTTTATGAATGAAGGTTCTCTTCCTGGGCAACATATTTATGAATGAAGGCTCTTTATCTGGGCATCATATTAATGTAAGAAGGTTCTCTGCCTGGGAATATTCTTTATGAAAAAAGGTTCTCTCTCTGGGCATCACCTTTATTAAAGAAGTTTCTTTCTCTGGGCATCATCTTATGAATTAATGTACTCTCTCTGGGCATCATCTTTATGAAAGAAGGTTCTTTCTCTGGGCATCATCTCCATGAATGATGGTTCTCTCCCTGGGCATCATCTTTATGAATGAATGTTCTTTGCCTGGGCATCATCTTTATGAATGACGGTTCTCTCTTGGGAATCATCTTTATGAATGAAGGTTCTCTGCCTCGGCATCATCTTTATGAATGAAGGTTCTCTCTCTGGACATCACATTAATGAATGAAGGTTCTCTGCCTAGGCAACATCTTTATAAATGAAGGCGCTTTTTGTGGGCATCATATTTATGAAAGAAGTTTCTCTGCCTGCGAATCAAATTTATGAAAGAATGTTCTCTGCCTGGCCATCATCTTTGTGAATGAAGTTTCGCTCTTTGGGCATCATCTTTATGAATGAAGGTTCTCTCTCTGGGCATCATCTTTAGTAATGCATGTTCTATGGGCATCATCTTATGAATTAAGGTTCTCACTCTGGGCAACACCTTTATGTAAAAGGTTCTTTCTCTGAGAAACACCTTTATGTAAGAAGGTTTTTCTCTGGGCATCATCTTTATGAATGAAGGTTCTCTCTCTGGGCATCATGTTTATGAAGGAAGGTTCTCTGACTGGGCATCATGTTTATGAAGGAAGGTTCTCTCTCTGGGCATCATCTTTATGAATGAAGGTACTCTCTCTGGGCATGATCTTTATGAAACAAGGTTCTCTGCCTGGCTATCATCTATATGAATGAAAGTTGTCTCTCTGTGCATCATCTTGAATCAAGGTTCTCTATCTGGGCATCATCTTATGAATGAATGTTCTCTCTCTGGGCATCACCTTTATGAATGAATGTTCTCTCTCTGGGTATCATCTATATGAATGAAAATTCTCTCTCTGGGCATCATCTTTATGAAACAATGTTCCCTGCATGGACATCATCTTTACGAAAGAAGGTTCTCTACCTGGGCATAATCTTTATGAATGAAGGTACGCTCTCTGGGCAAAATCTTTATGAAACAAGGTTCTCTCTCTGGTATCATATTCATGATTTAAAGTTCTCTGGGCATCATCTTTATGAAACAAGGTTCTCTGCCAAGCTATCATCTATATGAATGAGAGTTGTCTCTTTGTGTATCATCTTTATGAATGAAGGTTCTCTCTCTGGGCATCATCTTTATGAATTAAGGTACTCTGGGCATCATATTATGAATGAAGATGCTCTCTCTGGGCATCACCTTTATGAATCAAGTTTCTCTCTCTGGGCATCATCTTTATGAATGAAGGTTCTCTGTGCATCATCTTATGAATGAAGGTTCTGTCTCTGGGCATCACCTTTATGAAAGAAGGTTCTCTCTCTGGGCATCATCTCCTTGAATGATGGTTCTCTCCCTGGGCATCATCTAATGAATGAAGGTTCTCTGCCTAGGCATCATCTTTATGAATGAAGGTTCTCTCTCTGGACATCACATTAATGAATGAAGGTTCTCTGCGTAGGCAACATCTTTATAAATGAAGGCGCTTTTTGTGGGCATCATATTTATGAAAGAAGTTTCTCTGCCTGGGAATCAAATTTATGAAAGAATGTTCTCTGCCTGGCCATCATCTTTGTGAATGAAGTTTCGCTCTTTGGGCATCATCTTTATAAATGAAGGTTCTCTCTCTGGGCATCATCTTTAGTAATGCATGTTCTATGGGCATCATCTTATGAATTAAGGTTCTCACTCTGGGCAACACCTTTATGTAAAAGGTTCTTTCTCTGAGAAACACCTTTATGTAAGAAGGTTTTTCTCTGGGCATCATCTTTATGAATGAAGGTTCTCTCTCTGGGCATCATGTTTATGAAGGAAGGTTCTCTCTCTGGGCATCATCTTTATAAATGAAGGTACTCTCTCTGGGCATGATCTTTATGAAACAAGGTTCTCTGCCTGGCTATCATCTATATGAATGAAAGTTGTCTCTCTGTGCATCATCTTGAATCAAGGTTCTCTATCTGGGCATCATCTTATGAATGAATGTTCTCTCTCTGGGCATCACCTTTATGAATGAATGTTCTCTCTCTGGGCATCATCTATATGAATGAAAATTCTCTCTCTGGGCATCATCATTATTAAACAAGGTTCCCTGCATGGACAACATCTTTACGAAAGAAGGTTCTCTACCAGGGCTTCATCTTTATGAATGAATGTACGCTCTCTGGGCAAAATCTTTATGAAACAAGGTTCTCTCTCTGGTATCATATTCATGATTTAAGGTTCTCTGGGCATCATCTTTATGAAACAAGGTTCTCTGCCAAGCTATCATCTATATGAATGAGAGTTGTCTCTTTGTGTATCATCTTTATGAATGAAGGTTCTCTCTCTGGGCATCATCTTTATGAATTAAGGTACTCTGGGCATCATATTATGAATGAAGGTGCTCTCTCTGGGCATCACCTTTATGAATCAAGTTTCTCTGCCTGGGCATTATCTTTACGAAAGAAGGTTCACTACCTGGCCATCATCTTTATGAATGAAGGTACGCTCTCTTGGCATCATCTTATGAAACAAGGTTCTCTGCCTGGCTATCATCTATATGAATGAAAGTTGTCTCTCTGGGCATCATCATTATGAATGAAGGATCTCTGCCTAAGCACCATCTTTATGAATGAAAGTTCTCTCTCTGGGCATCATCTTTATGAATGAAGGTTCTCTGTGCATCATCTTATGAATGAAGGTTCTGTCTCTGGGCATCACCTTTATGAAAAAAGGTTCTCTCTCTGGGCATCATCTCCATGAATGATGATTCTCTCCCTGTGCATCATTTTTATGATTGAAGGTTCTCTCTGTGAGCATTATCTTTATGAATGAAAATTCTCTGCCTTGGCATCATCTTTATGAATGACGGTTCTCTCTCTGGGCATCATCTTTATGAATGAAGGTACTATTCCTGGGCATCATCTTTATGAATGAAGGTTCTCTCTCTAGGAATCAGCTTTATGAATGAAGGTTATTTGCCTGGGCAACATCTTTATGAATGAACGCTCTTCCTCTGTGCATCATATATAAAAAAAGTTCTCCGCCTGGGTATCATCTTTATGAAAAAATGTTCTCTGCCTTGGCATCATCTTTGTGAATGAAGGTTCTCTGCCTGGGAATCATCTTTATGAATGAAGGTTCTCTTACTGGGCAACATATTTATGAATGAAGGCTCTTTATTGGGCATCATATTTATGAAAGAAGGTTCTCTGCCTTGGATTCATCTTTATGAGAAAAGGTTCTCTCTCTGGGCCTCACCTTTATTAAAGAATTTTCTTTCTCTGGGCATCATGTTATGAATTAAAGTACTCTCTCTGGGCATCACTTTTATGAAAGAAGGTTCTTTCTCTGGGCATCATCTCCATGAATGATGGTTCTCTGCCTAGGCAACATCTTTATAAATGAAGGCTCTTTCTGTGGGCATCATATTTATGAAAGAAGTTTCTCTGCCTGGGAATCAAATTTATGAAAGAAAGTTCTCTGCCTGGCCATCATCTTTGTGAATGAAGTTTCTCTCTTTGGGCATCATCTTTATGAATGAAGGTTCTCTCTCTGGGCATCTTCTTTATGAATGCATGTTCTCTGTGCATCATCTTATGAATGAAGGTTCTCACTCTGGGCAACACCTTTATGTAAGAAGGTTCTTTCTCTGGGCATCATCTTCATGAATGATGGTTCTCTCTCTGGGCATCATCTTTATGAATGAAAGTTTCTGCGTGTGCATCATCTTTATGAAAGAAGGTTCTTTCTCTGGGCATCATCTTCATGAATGAAGGTTCTCTCTCTGGAAATCATCTTTATGAATGAAGGTTCTCTCTCTGGGCATCTTTTTTATGAAACAAGGTTCCCTGCCTGGGCATCATGTATCTGAATGAAGGTTCTCTCGGTCTGCATCATCTTTATAAAGAAATTTCTCTGTTTGGGCATCATCTTTATGAAGGAACGTTCTCTATCTCGGCATCATCTTTATCAATAAAGGTTCTCCTACTGGGCATCATTTTTATGAATGAAGGTTCTCTGACTTGGCATCATCTTCATGAAACAAGGTTCTCTCTCTGGTGTCATCTTAATGAATGAAGATTCTCTGTCTGGAAATCATCTTTATGATTGAAGGTTCTCTCTCTGGGAATCATCTTTTTGAAACAAGGTTCTCTGCCTGGCTATAATCTATATGAATGCAAGTATTCTCTCTGTGCATCATCTTTATGAATAAGTTTCTCTCTCTGGGCATGATCTTAATGAAGGAAGGTTCTCTGGGCATCATCTTATGAATGAAGGTTCTCTCTCTGGGCATCACCTTTATGAATGAAGGTTCTCTCTGGAGCATCATATTATGAAAGAAGGTACTCCTCCTGGACATAATCTTTATGAAAGAAAGTTCTCTACCTGTGCATCATCTTTATGAATGAAGTACGCTCTCTGGACATCATCTTTATGAAACATCGTTCTCTCTCTGGTATAATCTTTATTAATGAAGGTTCTCTGTCTGGGAATCATCTTTATGATTGAAGTGTCTCTCTCTGGGCATCATCTTTATAAAACAAGGTTCTCTGCCTGGCTATCATCTATATGAATGAAAGTTGTCTCTCTGGGCATCATCTATATGAATAAAGGAACTCTGCCGGGGCATCATCTTTATGATTGAAGGTTCTCTCTCTGGGCATAATCTTTATGAATGAAGATTCTCTCTCTGGGCATCATCTTTATGAATGAAGGTTCTCTCCCTGGGCATCATCTTTATGATGAAGTCTCCCTTTCTGGGCATCATATTTATGAAACAAGTTTCTCTCTCTATTGGCAACATCTTTATGAAAGAAGGTTCTTTCTCTGGGTTTCATCTTCATGAAACAAGGTTCTCTCTCTGGAAATCATCTTTATGAATGAAGGTTCTCTCTGGCCATCATCTTTATGAAACAAGGTTCCCTACCTGGGCATCATCTATATGAATGAAGGTTCTCTCTCTGGGCATCCTCTTTAAGAAAGAAGTTCCCTCTCTGGGCATCATCTTTATGAATGACGGTTCTCTCTCTGGGCATCATCTTTATGAATGAAGGTTCTCTGTGCATCATCTTATGAATTAAGGTTCTGTCTCTGGGCATAACCTTTATGAAAGAAGGTTCTCTCTCTGGGCATCATCTTTATGAATGAAGATTCTCTGTCTGGGAATCATCTATATTAAACAAGGTTCCTTTCTGGTATCATCTTTATGGATAAAGATTCTATCGATGGACATAATCTTTATGAAACAAGGTTCTTTTCCAGTGCATCATCTTTTTGAATGAATGTTCTCTCTCTGGGCTTCATCTTTATGAAAGAAGGTTCTATCTCTGGGCATCATCTTCATGAATGAAGGTTCTCTCTCTGGGCATCATCCTTATGAAAGAAGTTTCTCTATCTGCGCATCATCTTTATGAAAGAAGGTTCTCTGCCTGGGCATCATCTTTATGAATGAAGGCTCTCTCTCTAGGCATCATCTTTATGAAAGATTGTTCTCTCTCTGGGCATCATCTTTATGAAAAAAAGATCTCTGCTTGAGCATCATCTGTATGGAAAAATTTCTGTCTCTGAGCATCATCTTTATGAAAGAAGGTCCTCATCCTGGGCATCATCTTTATAAAAGAAGGTGTTCTCTTTGGGCATCACCTTTATGAAAGAAGGTTCTTATTTGGGCATCATCTTCATGAATGAAGGTTCTCTGGGCATCATCTTATGAATGAAGGTTCTCTCTCTGGGCATCATCTTTATGAATGAAGGTTCTCTCTCTGGGCATCATCTTTATGAATTAAGGTACTCTGGGCATCATCTTATGAATGAAGATGCTCTCTCTGGGCATCACCTTTATGAATGAAGTTTCTCTGCCTGGGCATTATCTTTACCAAAGAAGGTTCTCTACCTGGCCATCATCTTTATGAATGAAGGTAGGCTCTCTTGGCATCATCTTATGAAACAAGGTTCTCTGCCTGGCTATCATCTATATGAATGAAAGTTGTCTCTCTGGGCATCATCATTATGAATGAAGGATTTCTGCCTAGGCACCATCTTTATGAATGAAAGTTCTCTCTCTCTGGGCATCATCTTTACGTGTGAAGGTTCTCTCTCTGGGCATCATCTTTATGAATGAAGGTTCTCTGGGCATCATCTTATGAATGAAGGTTCTCTCTCTGGGCATCACCTTTATGTAAGAAGGTTCTTTCCCTGGGCATCATCTTCATGAATGATGGTTCTCTCTCAGGGCATCATCTTTATGAATGAAAATTTCTGCCTGGGCATAATCTTTATGAATGACGGTTCTCTTCTGGGCATCATGTTTATGATCAAGGCTCTCTGTCTGGGCATCATCTTTATGAATGAATGTTCTCACTCTAGGAATCAGCTTTATGAATGAAGGTTCTTTGCCTGGGCAACATCTTTATGAATGAACGCTCTTCCTCTGTGCATCATATATAAAAAAAAGTTCTCCGCCTGGGTATCATCTTTATGAAAAAATGTTCTCTGCCTCGGCATCATCTTTGTGAATGAAGGTTCTCTGCCTGGGAATCATCTTTATGAAAGAAGGTTCTCTTACTAGGCCACATATTTATGAATGAAGGCTCTTTATTGGGCATCATATTTATGAAAGAAGGTTCTCTGCCTGGGAATCATCTTTATGAAAAAAGGTTCTCTCTCTGGGCCTCACCTTTAATAAAGAAGTTTCTTTCTCTGGGCATCATGTTATGAATTAAAGTACTCTCTCTGGGCATCACCTTTTTGAAAGAAGGTTCTTTCTCTGGGCATCATCTCCATGAATGATGGTTCTCTCCCTGGGCATCATCTTTATGAATGAATGTTCTTTGCCTGGGCATCATCTTTATGAATGACGGTTCTCTCTTGGGAATCATCTTTATGAATGAAGGTTCTCTGCTTGGGCATCATCTTTATGAATGAAGGTTCTCTCTCTGGACATCACATTTATGAATGAAGGTTTCTGCCTAGGCAACATCTTTATAAATGTAGGCTCTTTCTGTGGGCATCATATTTATGAAAGATGTTTCTCTGCCTGGGAATCAAATTTATGAAAGAAAGTTCTCTGCCTGGCCATCATCTTTGAGAATGAATTTTCTCTCTTTGGGCATCATCTTTATGAAAGAAGGTTCTCTGTTTCGGCATCATCTTTACGAAAGAAGGTTCTCTACCTGGGCATCATCTTTATGAATGAAGGTACGCTCTCTGGGCATCATCTTTATGAAAAATTATTCTCTCTCAAGTATCATCTTTATGAATGAAGGTTCTCTGTCTGGGCATCATCTTTATGAAAGGATGGTCTCTCTTTGGGCATCATCTTTATGAAAGAAGGTTCTCTGCCTGGGCATCATCTTTATGAATGAAGGTACTCTCTCTGTGCATCATATTACGAAACAAGGTTCTCTCTCTGATATCATCTTTATGAATAAAGGTTCTCTGCGTGGACAGCATCTTTATGACTAAATGTTCTCACTCTGGGCATCCTCTTTATGGAAGAAGGTTCTCTTTCTGGGCATCATCTTTATGAATGAAGACTCTTTATCTGGGCATCATTTTATGTATAATGGTTCTCCCTCTGGTCATCTTTTTTATGAGAGAATGTTCTAACTCTGGGCATCATCTTTACGAAAGGTTCTCTTTCTGGGCATCATCTGTATGAATGAAGGTAATCTCTCCAGGAATCATCTTTATGAAACAAGATTCTCTCTTTGGCATTATCTTTATAAATGCAGGTTCTCTGTCTGGGCATCTTCTTTATGAATGAAGGTTCTCTCTCTGGGCATCATCTTTATGAAAAAAGGTTCTCTCCCTGGGCATCATCTTTATGAAAGAAGGTTCTACGTTTGGACATCATCTTTATGAAAGGAGGTTCTCTGCCTGGGAATCATCTTTATGATTGAAGGTTCTCTCTCTGGGCATCATCTTTATGAAACTACGTTCTCTGCCTGGGCCTCATCCATATGAATGAAAGATGTCTCTCTTGGCATCATCTTTATGTATGAAGGTTTTCTGTCAGGGCATCATCGATATTAAAGAAGGTTCTCTCTCTGGTATCATCTTAATGGATAAAGGTTCTATGAATGGTCATCATCTTTATGAAAGAAGGTTCTTTTCCAGGGCATCATCTTTTTGAATGAAGGTTCTCTCTCTGGGCTTCATCTTTATGAAAGAAGGATCTCTCTCTGGGCATCATCTTTATTAATGAAGGTTCTCTCTATGGGCATCACCTTTATGAAAGAAGGTTCTGTATCTGGGCACCATCTTTATGAAAGAATGTCCTCTCTCTGGGCATCATCTTTATGAAACAAGGTTCACTGCCTGGGCGTCATCTATATGAATGAAAGTTGTCTCTCTGGGCATCATCTTTATGAAAGAAGGTTCTCTCTCTGGGCATCATCTTTATGAATGAAGATTCTCTGCCTGGGAATCATCTATATTAAACAAGGTTCCTCTCTGGTATCATCTTTATGGATAAAGGTTCTATCGATGGACATCATCTTTATGAAACAAGGTTCTTTTTTTTAACAATTTATTGGGGCTGATACAATTCTTTTCACAGTTCATACATATACATACATCAATTGTATAAAGCACATCTGTACAGTCTTTTCCCTAATCATTTTTTTCTCTTTCTTCTTTTACATTTTATTAGGGACTCAAACAACTCTTACCACAATCCATACATATACATACATCAATTGTATAAAGCACATCCATACATTCCCTGCCCCAATCATTCTCAAGGCATTTGCTCTCCACTTAAGCCCCTTGCATCAGGTCCTCTTTCCCCCCCCCTCCCTCCTCTTTCCCCCCTCCCTCGTATGCCCTTGGTAATTTATACCTCGTTATTTTGTCATATCTTGCCCTATTCGGGGTCTCCCTTCCCCCCTTCTCTGCTGTCCCTCTCCCAGGGAAGAGGTCACATGTGGCTCCTTGTAATCAGTTCCCCCTTTCCAACCCACTCACCCTCCACTCTCCCAGCATCGTCCCTCACGCCCTTGGTCCTGAAGGTATCATCCACCCTGGATTCCCTGTACCTCCAACCCTCATATGTACCAGTGTACAGCCTCTGTCCTATCCAGCCCTGCAAGGTAGAATTCGGATCATGGTAGTTGGGGGGAGGAAGCATCCAGGATCTGGGGGAAAGCTGTGTTCTTCATCGATACTGCCTCACACCCTAATTAACCCATCTCCTCTCCTAAGCCCCTCTATGAGGGGATCTCCATTGGCCGACATTTGGGCCTTGGGTCTCCACTCTGCACTTCCCACTTCATTTAATATAATATATATATACACATACATATATACATATACACATATATACACATACATACACACACTTATATCTTTCTTTTTTTTTAAACAATTTATTGGGGCTGATACAATTCTTTTCACAGTTCATACATATACATACATCAATTGTATAAAGCACATCTGTACAGTCTTTGCCCTAATCATTTTTTTCTCTTTACTTCTTTTACATTTTATTAGGGACTCAAACAACTCTTACCACAATCCATACATATACATACATCAATTGTTTAAAGCGCATCCATACATTCCCTGCCCCAATCATTCTCAAGGCATTTGCTCTCCACTTAAGCCCCTTGCATCAGGTCCTCTTTTTTCCCCCCACCTCCCTCCCTTTTCCCCCCTCCCTCATATGCCCTTGGTAATTTATACCTCGTTATTTTGTCATATCTTGCCCTATCCGGGGTCTCCCTTCCCCCCTTCTCTGCTGTCCCTCTACCAGGGAAGAGGTCACATGTGGTTCCTTGTAATCAGTTCCCCCTTTCCAACCCACTCACCCTCCACTCTCCCAGCATCGTCCCTCACGCCCTTGGTCCTGAAGGTATCATCCACCCTGGATTCCCTGTACCTCCAACCCTCATATGTAGCAGTGTACAGCCTCTGTCCTATCCAGCCTTGCAAGGTAGAATTCGGATCATGGTATTTGGGGGGAGGAAGCATCCAGGATCTGGGGGAAAGCTGTGTTCTTCATCGATACTACCTCACACCCTAATTAACCCATCTCCTCTCCTAAGCCCCTCTATGAGGGGATCTCCATTGGCTGACACTTGGGCCTTGGGTCTCCACTCTGCACTTCCCCCTTCATTTAATATAATATATATATATACATACATATATACATATATACACATACATACACACACTTATATCATTTTTTTTTTTGCATGATGCCTTATATCTGGTCCCTTGGGCACCTCGTGATCGCACTGGCCGGTGTGCTTCTTCCATGTGGGCTTATTTGCTTCTGAGCGAGATGGCCGCTTGTTCACCTTCAAGCCTTTAAGACCCCAGACACTATCTCTTTTGATAGCCGGGCACCATCAGCTTTCTTCACCACATTTGCTTGTGCACCCATTTGTCTTCAGCGATCCTATCATGGAGGTGTGCAGTCAATGATATGATATTTTGTTCTTTGATGCCTGGTAACTGATCCCTTTGGGACCACTCGATCACACAGGCTGGTGTGTTCTTCCATGTGGACTTTGTTGCTTCTGAGCTAGATGGCCGCTTGTTTATCTTCAAGCCTTTAAGACCCCAGTCACTATCTCTTTTGATAGCCGGGCACCATCAGCTTTCTTCACCACATTTACTTGTTCACCCACTTTGGCTCCAGCCGTTGTGTCGGGAGAGTGAGCATCATAGAGGTCCAATTTAATAAAAGAAGGTATTCATGCATAGAGGGAGTGTTTGAGTAGAGGCCCAAGGTCCTTCCGCTACCTTAATACTTGACATATAAATATAGACACAAAGATCTAATTCCCCAACCTCCTATATATATTTGCATGTACATGTCTTTGTCTAGACCTCCATGAATGCCCTTTGACTCCTAGCTCTTTCCTCCATCTCCCTTGACCTTCCTCCTGCCCTACTACCATAATTCATCGCCACCTGGGCTAGAGTATACCTCTTCTCTAAGCAACTTTACCCTTGATCATTTCCCAACAGGCCTGCCACTCCCCCTTCTCTACCATTTGGTGTCCCATGTTTTTCCCTTGCCCCTGGGTTTGTTAACACCACTTCCTTACCCCCCCCTACCCCCCCACCCCAAGTCCCCCCGGACTGTCGGTCCCGTTGTTTTTCATCCAGATAGTTCATCCAGCCTGTCCTATTCTGACAGACCTGTGGAGTCACTAACAGTGCATCATCTTTTTGAATGAAGGATCTCTCTCTGGGCTTCATCTTTATGAAAGAAGTTTCTTTCTCTGGGCATCATCTTAATGAATGAAGGTTCTCTCTCTGGGCATCATCCTTATGAAAGAAGTTTCTCTATCTGCACATCATCTTTATGAAAGAAGGTTCTCTGCCTGGGCATCATCTTTATGAATGAAGGTTCTCTCTCTAGGCATAATCTTTATGAAAGATTGTTCTCTCTCTGGGCATCATCTTTATGAAAGAAAGATCTGTGCTTGAGTATCATCTTTATGGAAAAATTTCTGTCTCTGAGCATCATCTTTATGAAAGAAGGTCCTCAGCCTGGGCATCATCTTTATAAAAGAAGGTGTTCTATTTGGGCACCACCTTTATGAAAGAAGGTTCTTTCTTGGGCATCATCTTCATGAATGAAGGTTCTCTCTCTGGGCATCATCTTTATGAATGAAAGTTCTCTGCCTGTGCATCATCTATATGAACGAAACTTGTCTCTCTCGGCATCATCTTTATGAATGAAGGTTCTGTCTCTGGGCATTATCTTTATGAAGGAAGGCTCTCTCTCCGGGCAGCATTTTTATTGAACAAAGATTCTCTTTCTGGGTATCCTCTTTATGAATGAAAGTTCTTTCTCTGGGCATCATCTTTATGAATGAAGGTTCTCTGCCTGATCATCATCTTTATGAAAGAAACTTCTCTATCTCGGCATTATCTTTATGAATGAAGGTTCTCTCATTGAGTATAATATTTATGAATGAAAGTTGTCTCTCTGGCCATCATCTTTATGAAAGAAGGTTCTCTGTTTGGGCATCATCTTTATGAACGAAGGTTCTCTGCTATGGTATTATTTTATGAATAAAGGTTCTCTCTCTGTGCATCATCTTTATGAATGAAGGTTCTCTCTTGGCATCATCTTTATAAACAAGGTCCTAATCCAGGGCATCATCTATAGGAAAGCAGGTTCTCTGCCTAGGCAACATCTTTATGAATGAAGGCTCTTTCTCTGGGCAGCATATTTATGAAAGAAGTTTCTCTGCCTGGGAATCATCTTTAGAAAAATATGTTCTCTGCCTGGGCATCATCTTTTTGAATGGAGGTTCTCAATCTGTGCATCATCTTTACGTGTGAAGGTTCTCTCTCTGGGCATCATTTTATTAATGAAGGTTCTCTGGGCATCATCTTATGAATGAAGGTTCTCTCTCTGGGCATCATCCTTATGAAAGAAGTTTCTCTATCTGTGCATCATCTTTATGAAAGAAGGTTCTCTGCCTGGGCATCACCTTTATGAATGAAGGCTCTCTCTCTAGGCATCATCTTTATGAAAGATTGTTCTCTCTCTTGGCATCATCTTTATGAAAAAAAGATCTCTGCTGGAGCATAATCTTTATGGAAAAATTTCTGTCTCTGAGCATCATCTTTATGAAAGAAGGTACTCAGCCTGGGCATCACTTTATGAAATAAGGTGTTCTCTTTGGGCATCACCTTTGTGAAAGAAGGTTCTTTCTTGAGCATCATTTTCATGAATGAAGGTTCTCTCTCTGGGCATCATCATTATGAATGAAAGTTCTCTCCCTGGGCATCATCTATATGAACGAAAGTTATCTCTCTCGGCATCATCTTTATGAATGAAGGTTCTCGGCCTGGGCAAAATCTTTATGAATGAAGGTTCTGTCTCTGGGCATTATCTTTATGAATGAAGGCTCTCTATCTGGGCAGCATTTTTATTGAACAAAGATTCTCTTTCTGGGTATCCTCTTTATGAATGAAAGTTCTTTCTCTGGGCATCATCTTTATGAATGAAGGTTCTCTGCCTGATCATCATCTTTATGAAAGAAACTTCTCTTTCTCGGCATTATCTTTATGAATGAAGGTTCTCTCATTGAGTATAATATTTATGAATGAAGGTTGTCTCTCTGGCCATCATCTTTATGAATGAAGGTTCTTGTTTGGGCAAATTCTTTATGAACGAAGGTTCTCTGCTATGGAATTATTTTATGAATAAAAGTTCTCTCTCTGTGCATCATCTTTATGAATGAAGGTTCTCTCTTGGCATCATCTTTATAAACAAGGTTCTAATTCTGGGCATCATCTATATCAAAGCAAGTTCTCTGCCTAGGCAACATCTTTATCAATGAAGGCTCTTTCTCTGGGCAGCATATTTATGAAAGAAGGTTCTCTGCCTGGGAATCATGTTTAGAAAAATATGTTCTCTGCCTGGGCATCATCTTTGTGAATGGACGTTCTCTGGGCATCATCTTATGAATGAAGGTTCTCTCTCTGGGCATCACCTTTATGTAAGAAGGTGCTCTCTCTGGGCATCATCTTAATGAATGATGGTTCTCTCTCTGGGCATCATCTTTATGAATGAAAATTTCTGCCTGGGCATCATCTTTGTGAATGAAGGTTCTGTCTCTGGGCATCATCTTTATGAAAGAAAGTTCTCTCTCTGGGCTTCACCTTTATGAATGACGGTTTTCTCTCTGGGCATCATCTTTATGAATGAAGGTTTTTGCCTGGGCATCATCTTTATGAATGAAGGTTCTCTCTCTGGGCATCATATTTGTGAATGAAAGTTTCTGCCTGGGCATCATCTTTATGAATGACAGTTCTCTTCTGGGCATCATGTTTATGATGAAGGCTCTCTGTCTGGGCATCATCTTTATGAAAGGAGGTTCTCTCTCAGGGCACCATCTTTATGAAACAAGATTCCCTTCTGAGCATCATCATTATGAATGAATATTCTCTGTTTCGGCATCGTCTTTATGAAAGAAGTTTCTCTTCCTGGGAATCATCTTTACGAAAATGGTTCTTTGCCTGGGCATAATCTTTGTGAATGAAGGTTCTCTCTGGGCATCATCTTTATGAATAAAGATTCTCTGGGCATCATCTTATGAATGAAGGTTCTCTCTCTGTGCATCATCTTTATGAAAGAAAGTTCTGTCTCTGGGCATCACCTTGATGAAAGAAAGGTCTCTCGGTGGGCATCATCTTCATGAAAGAAAGATCTCTGTTTGTGCATCATCTTTATGAATGAAGGATCTCTCTATGTGCATCATATTTATGAAAGAAGGTTCTTTGCTTAGGCATCATCTTTATGAAAGAAAATTCTCTGCCTGGGCATCATCTTTATGAAAGAAGATTCTCTAACTGGGCATCATCTTTGTGAATGAAGGTTCTCTGTCTGGGCAGCATCTTTATGAATGAAGGTTCTCTCTTTGGGTATCATCTTTATGAATGAAGGCTCTCTCTCTGGGCAACATCTTTATGAAAGCAGGTTCTCTTCCTAGGCAACATCTTTATCAATGAAGGCTCTTTCTCTTGGCATCATATTTATGAAAGAAGGTTCTCTGCCTGGGAATCATCTTTAGAAAAATATGTTCTCTGCCTGGGAATCATCTTTGTGAATGGAGGTTCTCTCTCTGTGCATCATCTTTATGAATGAAGGTTCTGTCTCTGGGCATCATCTTGATGAAAGAAAGGTCTCTCTCTGGGCATCATCTTTATGAAAGAAAGATCTCTGTTTGTGCATCATATTTATGAATGAAGGCTCTCTCTATGTGCATCATATTTAGGAAAGAAGGTTCTTTGTTTGGGCATCATCTTTATGAAAGAAAATTCTCTGCCTGGGCATCATTTTTACCAAAAAAGGTTCTCTGCCTGGGCATCATCTTTGTGAATGAAGGTTCTCTCTTTGGGCATCATCTTTATGAATGAAGGCTCTCTCTCTGTGCATCATATTTATGAAAGAAGATTCTCTGCCTTGAATCATCTTTATGAAAAACAGTTCTCCCTCTGGGCATCACCTTTATGAAAGAAGGTTCTTTCTCTGAGCATCATCTTCATGAATGATGGTTCTCTCCCTGGGCATCATCTTTGTGAATGAAGGTTCTCTCTCTGGGCATCATCTTTATGAATGAAAGTTATCTGCCTGGGCATCATCTTTATGAATGACGGTTCTCTCTCTGAGCACCATTTTTATGAATGAAAGTTATCTGCCTGGGCATCATCTTTATTAATGAAGGTTCTCTCTCTGGCCCTTATCTTTATGAATTATGTTTCTCTGGGCATCATCTTATGAATGAAGGTTCTCACTCGGGCATCACCTTTATGAATGAAGATTTTCTGCCTTGGCATCATCTTTATAAATGAAGGTTCTCTCTGTGGGCATCACCTTTATGAATGAAGGTTCTCTGCCTGGGCAACATCTTTATCAATGAAGGCTCTTTCTCTGGGCATCATATTTATGAACGAAGATTCTCTGCCTGGGCATCATCTTTGTGAATGAAGGTTCTCTCTCTGGGCATCATCTTTATGAATAAAGGTTCTCTGGGCATCATCTTAAATGAAAGTTCTCTCTCTGGGCGTTACCTTTATTAAAGAAGGTTCTTTCTCTGGGCATCATCTCCATGAATGATGGTTCTTTCCTGGGCATCATTTTTATGAATGACGGTTTTCTCTTTGGGCACCATCTTTATGAAAGAACGTTCTTGCCTGGGGAACATCTTTATGAATGAAGGCACTTTCTTGGGAATCATATTTATGAAAGAAGGTTCTCTTCCTGGGAATCATCTTTATGAAAAAATGTTCTCTCTCGGCATCATCTTTATGAATGAAAGTTCTCTCTCTGGGCATCATATTTAAGAAAGAAGTTTCTCTGACTGGGCATCATCTTACGAAAGTTTCTCTGACTGGGCATCATCTTTATGAATGACGGTACTCTCTCCGGGCATCATCTTTATGAAACAAGATTCTCTCTCTGGCATCATCTTTGTAAATGTAGGTTCTCTGTCTGGGCATCATCTTTATGAAAGAAGGTTCTCTGCCAGGGCATCATCTTAATAAAAGATGGTTCTCTGCCTGGGCATCATCTTTACGAAGAAGGTTCTCTACCTGGGCAACATCTTTATGAATGAAGGTACGCTCTACGGGCATCATCTTTATGAAACAAGATTCTCACTCTGCGCATCATCTTTATGAAAGAATGGTCTCTGCCTGGGCATCATCTTTGTGAGTCAGGGTTCTCTCTCTGTGCATCATCTTTATGATTGAAAGTACTCTGGGTATCATGTTATGAATGAAGTTCTCTCTCTAGGCATCACCTTTATGAAAGAAGGTTCTTTCTCTGGGCATCATCTCCATGAATGATGGTTCTCTCCCTGGGCATCATTTTTATGAATGACGGTTCTCTCTCTGGGCATCACCCTTATGAATGAAGGTTTTCTGCCTAGCAACATCTTTTGAATGAAGTCTCTTTCTCTGGGCGGCATATGTATGAAAGAAGGTTCTCTGTCTGGGCATCATCTTTATTAAAAAAGGTTCTCTCTCTGGGCATCATCATTATGAATGAAGGTTCTCTTGGCATCATCTTAATGAATGAAGGTTCTCTCTCTGGGCAACATCTTTATGAATGAAAGTTCACTCTCTGGGCAACATCTTTATGAATGAAGACTCTCTCTATGTGCATCATATTTATGAAAGAAGGTTCTCTGTTTGGGCATCATCTTTATGAATGAAGGCTCTCTCTCTGGGCATCTTCTTTATGAATAAAAGTTTTATCTCTGGGCATCCTCTTTATGAACGAAGGTTCTCTCTCTGGGAATCATCTTTATTAAACAAGTTTCTAAGTCTGGGCATCAACTATATGAATGAAGGTTCTCTCTGTGGGCATCATCTTTATGAATGAAAGTTCTCTGCCTGGGCATCATCTTTATGAATGACGGTTCTCTGCCTGGGCATCATCTTATGAATGAAGGTTCTCTCTCTGGGCATCATCTTTATGAATTAAGGTTCTCTGCCTGGGAAACATCTTTATGAATGAAGGTTCTTTCTCTGGACAACATATTTATGAAAGAAGGTTCTCTGCCTGGGAATAATCTTTATGAAAGAATGTTCTCTGCCTGGGCATAATCTTTGTGAATGAAGGTTCTCTGGACATCATCTTATGAATGACGGTTCTCTCTCTGGGCATCACATTTATGAAAGAAGGTTCTTTCTATGGCCATCATCTCCATTAATGAAGGTTCTCTCCCTGGGCATCATTTTTATGAATGAAGGTTCTCTCTGTGGGCATCATCTTTAAGAATGAATGTTCTCTGCCTGGGTATCATCTTTATACATGACGGTTCTCTCTCTGGGCATCATCTTTATGAATGAAAGATCATTCCCTGGGCAACATCATTATGAATGAAGGCTCTTTTATGAAAGAAGGTTCACTGTTTGGGCATCATCTTTATGAAAGAAGATTCTCTGCCTGCGCATCATCTTTATGAAAGAAACTTCTCTGTCTGGGCCTCATCTTTATGAATGAAGGTTCTTTCATTGGGTATAATATTTATGAATGAAGGTTCTCTCTCTGGGCATCATCTTTATGAATGAAAGTTCTCTGGGCATCATCTTATGAATGAAGGTTCTCTCTCTGGGCATCATCTTTATTAATGAAAATTTCTGCCTGGGCATCATCTTTATGAATGACGGTTCTCTTCTGGGCATCATGTTTATGATCAAGGCTCTCTTTCTGGGCATCATCTTTATGAAAGAAGGTTCTCTCTCTGGAGATCATCTTTATGAAACAACGTTCTCTCTCTGAGCATCATCACTATGAATGAATGTTCTCTTTTTGGGCATCGTCTGTATGAAAGAAGGTTCTCTTCCTAGGAATCATCATTACAAAAATGGTTCTATGCCTGGGCATCATCTTTACGAAAGAAGGTTCTCTGCCTGGGCATAATTTTTGTGAATGAAGGATCTCTTGGCATCATCTGAAAGAATGAAGGATCTCTCTCTGGGAATCATCTTTATGAATGAAGGTTCTCTGACTGGGCATCATATTACGAAAGTTTCTCTGACTGGGCATCTTCTCTATGAATGACGGTACTCTCTCTGGGCATCATCTTTATGAAACAAGATTCTCTCTCTGGCATCATCTTTATAAATGTAAGTTCTCTGTCTGGGCATCATCTTTATGAAGGAAGGTTCTTTCTGGGCATCATCTTCATGAATGATGGTTCTCTACCAGGGCATCATTTTTATCAATGAAGGTTCTCGCTCTGTGCATTATCTTTATGAATGAAAGTTATTTGCCTGGGCATCATCTTTATGAATGACGGTTCTCTCTCTGGGCATCACCTTTATGAATGAAGGTTCACTGCAGAGGCATCATCTTTATGAATGAAGGTTCTCTCTCTGGGCATCATCTTTATGAATAAAAGTTTTATCTCTGGGAATCCTCTTTATGAAAGAAGGTTCTCTCTCTGGGAATCATCTTTATGAAACAAGTTTCTAAGTCTGGGCATCAACTATATGAATGAAGGTTCTCTCTGTGGGCATCATCTTTATGAATGAAAGTTCTCTGCCTGGGCATCATCTTTATGAATGACGGTTCTCTGCCTGGGCATCATCTTATGAATGAAGGTTCTCTCTCTGGGCATCATCTTTATGAATTAAGGTTCTCTGCCTGGGAAACATCTTTATGAATGAAGGCTCTTTTTCTGGACAACATATTTATGAAAGAAGGTTCTCTGCCTTTGAATAATCTTTATGAAAGAATGCTCTCTGCCTGGGCATCATCTTTGTGAATGAAGGTTCTCTCTCTGGGCATGATCTTTATGAATGAAGGTTCTCTGCCTGGGCATCATCTTCCTGAATGAAGGTTCTCTCTCTGGGCATCATCTTTATGAATGACGGTTCTCTCTTTGGGCATCATCTTTATGAATGAAGGTTCTCTCTCTGGGCATCATCTTTATGAATAAAAGTTTTATCTCTGTGCATCCTCTTTATGAAAGAATGTTCTCTCTCTGGGAATCATCTTTATGAAACAAGTTTCTAAGTCTGGGCATCAACTATATAAATGAAGGTTCTCTGCCAGGGCATCATCTTTATGAGAGGAGGCTATCACTCTGGGCATCATATTTTAAAAGCAGGTTCTCTCTTTGGGCATCATCTTTAAGAAAGGAGGTTCTCTTTCTAGGCATCATCTTTATGAAGCAAGGTTTCTGCCTGGGCATCACCTTTTTCAATGAAGGTTCTCTCTCGGGCATCTTCTTTTTGAAACAAATTCCCGGCCTGTGCATCATCTATATGAATGAATGTTCTCTCTCTGGGCATCATCTTCATAAAGAAAGTTCTCTGTTTGGGCATCATCTTTATGAAAGAACGTTTTCTGTCTCGGCATCACCTTATTAAATGAAGGTTCTCTCTCTGGGCATCATCTTTATGAATGAAAGTTCTCTCTCTGGGCACCATTTTTATTAAAGAAGGTTCTCTGCCTGGGAATCATCTTTATGAAAAAAATGTTCTCTCTTGGCATCATATTTGTGAATGAAGGTTCTCTCTCTGGGCATCATCTTTATGAAACAAGGTTCTCTCTCTGGTATCATCTTAATGAATGAAGGTTCTCTGTCTTGGAATAATCTTCATGATTGAAGGTTCTCTCTCTGGGCAACATCTTTATGAAGGAAGGTTCTTTCTGGGCATCATCTTCATGAATGATGGTTCTCTACCAGGGCATCATTTTTATCAATGAAGGTTCTCGCTCTGTGCATTATCTTTATGAATGAAAGTTATTTGCCTGGGCATCATCTTTATGAATGACGGTTCTCCTTCTGGGCATCACCTTTATGAATGAAGGTTCACTGCAAAGGCATCATCTTTATGAATGAAGGTTCTCTCTGTGGGCATCATCATTATGAATAAAAGTTTTATCTCTGGGCATCCTCTTTATGAAAGAAGGTTCTCTCTCTGGGAATCATCTTTATGAAACAAGTTTCTAAGTCTGGGCATCAACTATATGAATGAAGGTTCTCTCTGTGGGCATCATCTTTATGAATGAAAGTTCTCTGCCTGGGCATCATCTTTATGAATGATGGTTCTCTGCCTGGGCATCATCTTATGAATGAAGGTTCTCTCTCTGGGCATCATCTTTATGAATTAAGGTTCTCTGCCTGGGAAACATCTTTATGAATGAAGGCTCTTTCTCTGGACAACATATTTATGAAAGAATGTTCTCTGCCTGGGAATAATCTTTATGAAAGAATGTTCTCTGCCTGGGCATCATCTTTGTGAATGAAGGTTCTATCTCTGGGCATCATCTTTATGAATGAAGGTTCTCTGCCTGGGCATCATCTTCCTGAATGAAGGTTCTCTCTCTGGGCATCATCTTTATGAATGACGGTTCTCTCTTTGGGCATCATCTTTATGAATGAAGGCTCTCTCTCTGGGCATCCTCTTTATGAATAAAAGTTTTATATCTGTGCATCCACTTTATGAAAGAATGTTCTCTCTCTGGGAATCATCTTTATGAAACAAGTTTCTAAGTCTGGGCATCAACTATATAAATGAATGTTCTCTGCCAGGGCATCATCTTTATGAGAGAAAGCTATCACTCTGGGCATCTTATTTTAAAAGCAGGTTCTCTCTTTGCGCATCATCTTTAAGAAAGGAGGTTCTCTTTCTAGGCATCATCTTTATGAAGCAAGGTTTCTGCCTGGGCATCACCTTTTTGAATGAAGGTTCTCTCTCGGGCATCTTCTTTTTGAAACAAATTCCCTGCCTGTGCATCATCTATATGAATGAATGTTCTCTCTCTGGGCATCATCTTCATAAAGAAAGTTCTCTGTTTGGGCATCATCTTTATGAAAGAACGTTCTCTGTCTCGGCATCATCTTATTAAATGAAGGTTCTCTCTCTGGGCATCATCTTTATGAATGAAAGTTCTCTCTCTGGGCACCATTTTTATTAAAGAAGGTTCTCTGCCTGGGAATCATCTTTATGAAAAAAAAGTTCTCTCTTGGCATCATATTTGTGAATGAAGGTTCTCTCTCTGGGCATCATCTTTATGAAACAAGGTTCTCTCTCTGGTATCATCGTAATGAATGAAGGTTCTCTGTCTTGGAATAATCTTTATGATTGAAGGTTCTCTCTCTGGGCATCATCTTTTTGAAACAAGGTTCTCTGCCTGTCTATCATCTATATGAATGAAAATTGTCTCTCTGTGCATCATCTTTACTAAAAAGGTTCTCTTCCTGGGCATCATCTTTATGAATGAAGGTACGCTCTATGGGCATCATCTTTATGAAACAAGATTCTCACTCTGCGCATCATCTTTATGAAAGAATGGTCTCTGCCTGGGCATCATCTTTGTGAATGAGGGTTCTCTCTCTGTGCATCATCTTTATGATTGAAGGTACTCTGGGCATCATGTTATGAGTGAAGTTTCTCTCTCTGGGCATCACCTTTATGAAAGAATGTTCTTTCGCTGGGCATCATCTCCAAGAATGATGGTTCTCTCCTTGGGCATCATTTTTATGAATGACGGTTCTCTCTCTGGGCATCACCCTTATGAATGAAGGTTTTCTGCCTAGCAACATCTTTTGAATGAAGGCCCTTTCTCTGGGCAGCATATTTATGAAAGAAGGTTCTCTGTCTGTGCATCATCTTTATTAAAAAAGATTCTCTCTCTGGGCATCATCATTATGAATGAAGGTTCTCTTGACATCATCTTAATGAATGAAGGTTCTCTCTCTGGGCAACATCTTTATGAATGAAAGTTCACTCTCTGGGCAACATCTTTATAAATGAAGACTCTCTCTATGTTCATCATATTTATGAAAAAATGTTCTCTGTCTGGGCATCATCTTTATTAAAAAAGGTTCTCTCTCTGGGCATCATCTTTATGATTTAAGGCTCTCTCTCTGGGTAGCTTTTTTATTGAAAAAGATTCTCTTTCTGGGTATCCTCTTTATGAAAGAAAGTTCTCTCTCTGGGCATCATCCTTATTAAAGAAGGTTCTCTGCCGTATCATCATCTTTATGAAAGAAAGTTTTCTGTCTGGGCCTCATCTTAATGAATGAAGGTTCTCTAATTGGTATAATATTTATGAATGAAGGTTGTCTCCTGGGCATCATCTTTATGAAAGAAGGTTCTCTGTTTGGGCATCATCTTTATGAAGGAAGGTTCTCTGCTGTGGCATTATCCTTATGAACAAAGGTTCTCTCTGTGTGTATCATCTTTATGAATGCAGGTTCACTCTCTTGGCATCATCTTTATAAACAAGGTTCTAATTCTGGGCATCATCTATATGAATAAAGGTTCTCTGCCTGGGCATCATCTATGTGAATGAAGGTTCTGTCTCCGGGCATCATCTTTATGAATGACGGTTCTCTTCTGGGCATCATCTTTGTGAATGGAGGTTCTCTCTCTGTGCATCATCTTTATGAATGAAGGTTCTCTGGGCATCATCTTATGAATGAAGGTTCTCCTCCTGGGCATCACCTTTATGTAAGAAGGTTCTTTCTGTGGGCATCATCTTCATGAATGATGGTTCCCTCCTTGGGCATCATTTTTATGAATGACGGTTCTTTCTCTGGGCATCACCCTTATGAATGAAGGTTTTCTGCCTAGCAACATCTTTTGAATGAAGGCTCTTTCTCTGGGTAGCATATTTATGAAAGAAGGTTCTCTGTCTGGGCATCATCTTTATTAAAAAAGGTTCTCACTCTGGGCATCATCATTATGAATGAAGGTTCTCTTGGCATCATCTTAATGAATGAAGGTTCTCTCTTGGGCAACATCTTTATGAATGAAGACTCTCTCTATGTGCATCATATTTATGAAAGAAGGTTCTCTGTTTGGGCATCATCTTTATGAAAGAAGGTTCTCTTCCTGGGCATCATCTGTATGAAAGAAGGTTCTCTGCCTGGGCATCATATTTGTGAATGAAAGTTCTCTCTCTGGGCATCATCTTTAAGAAACAAGGTTCTCTCTCTCGTATCATCTTAATGAATGAAGGTTCTCTGTCTTGGAATAATCTTTATGATTGAAGGTTCTCTCTCTGTGTATCATCTTTATGATTGAAGGTACTGTGGGCATCATGTTATGAATGAAGTTCTCTCTCTGGGCATCACCTTTATGAAAGAAGGTTCTTTCTCTGGGCATCATCTCCATGAATGATGGTTCTCTCCCTGGGCATCATTTTCATGAATGACGGTTCTCTCTCTGGGCATCACCCTTATGAATGAAGGTTTTCTGCCTAGCAACATCTTTTGAATGAAGGCTCTTTCTCTGGGCAGCATATTTATTAAAGAAAGTTTTCTGTCTGGGCATCATCTTTATTAAAAAAGGTTCTCTCTCTGGGAATCATCTTTATGAATGAAGGTTCTCTTGGCATCATCTTAATGAATGAAGGTTCTCTCTCTGGGCAACATCTTTGTGAATGAAAGTTCATTCTCTGGGCAACATCTTTATGAATGATGACTCTCTCTATGTGCATCATATTTATGAAAGAAGGTTCTCTGTTTGGGCATCATCTTTATGAATGAAGGCTCTCTCTTTGGGCATCATCTTTATGAATAAAAGTTTTATCTCTGGGCATCCTCTTTATGAAAGAAGGTTCTCTCTCTGGGAATCATCTTTATGAAACAAGTTTCTAAGTCTGGACATCAACTATATGAATGAAGGTTCTCTGCCAGGGCATCATCTTTATGAGAGAAGGCTATCACTCTGGGCATCATCTTACGAATGAAGGTTCTCTCTCTGGGCATCATCTTTATGAATTAAGGTTCTCTGCCTGGGAAACATCTTTATGAATGAAGGCTTTTTCTCTGGACAACATATTTATGAAAGAAGGTTCTCTGCCTGGGAATAATCTTTATGAAAGAATGTTCTCTGCCTGGGCATCATCTTTGTGAATGAAGGTTCTCTCTCTGGGCATCATCTTTATGAATGAAGGTTCTCTGGACATCATCTTATGAATGACGGTTCTCTCTCTGGGCATCATCTTTATCAATGAAGGTTCTCTGCCTGTGCATCATCTTCCTGAATGAAGGTTCTCTCTCTGGGCATCATCTTTATGAATGACGGTTCTCTCTTTGGGCATCATCTTTATGAATGAAGGCTCTCTCTCTGGGCATCATCTTTATGAATAAAAGTTTTATCTCTGTGCATCCTCGTTATGAAAGAAGGTTCTCTCTCTGGGAATCATCTTTATGAAACAAGTTTCTAAGTCTGGGCATCAACTATATGAATGAAGGTTCTCTGCCAGGGCATCATCTTTATGAGAGAAGTCTATCACTCTGGGCATCATATTTTAAAAGCAGGTTCTCTATTTGGGCATCATCTTTAAGAAAGGAGGTTCTCTTTCTAGGCATCATCTTTATGAAGCAAGGTTTCTTCCTGGGCATCACCTCTTTGAATGAAGGTTCTCTCTCGGCCATCTTCTTTTTGAAACAAATTCCCTGCCTGTGCATCATCTATATGAATGAATGTTCTCTCTCTGGGCATCATCTTCATAAAGAAAGTTCTCTGTTTGGGCATCATCTTTATGAAAGAACGTTCTCTGTCTCGGCATCACCTTATTAAATGAAGGTTCTCTCTCTGGGCATCATCTTTATGAATGAAAGTTCTCTCTCTGGGCACCATTTTTATTAAAGAAGGTTCTCTGCCTGGGAATCATCTTTATGAATAAAAAGTTCTCTCTTGGCATCATATTTGTGAATGAAGGTTCTCTCTCTGGGCATCATCTTTATGAAACAAGATTCTCTCTCTGGCATCATCTTTATAAATGTAAGTTCTCTGTCTGGGCATCATCTTTATGAAGGAAGGTTCTTTCTGGGCATCATCTTCATGAATGATGGTTCTCTACCAGGGCATCATTTTTATCAATGAAGGTTCTCGCTCTGTGCATTATCTTTATGAATGAAAGTTATTTGCCTGGGCATCATCTTTATGAATGACGGTTCTCTCTCTGGGCATCACCTTTATGAATGAAGGTTCACTGCAGAGGCATCATCTTTATGAATGAAGGTTCTCTCTCTGGGCATCATCTTTATGAATGAAGGTTCTCTGGACATCATCTTATGAATGACGGTTCTCTCTCTGGGCATCACCTTTATGAAAGAAGGTTCTTTCTATGGCCATCATCTCCATTAATGAAGGTTCTCTCCCTGGGCATCATTTTTATGAATGAAGGTTCTCTCTGTGGGCATCATCTTTAAGAATGAATGTTCTCTGCCTGGGTATCATCTTTATACATGACGGTTCTCTCTCTGGGCATCATCTTTATTAATGAAAGATCATTCCCTGGGCAACATCATTATGAATGAAGGCTCTTTTATGAAAGAAGGTTCACTGTTTGGGCATCATCTTTATGAAAGAAGATTCTCTGCCTGCGCATCATCTTTATGAAAGAAACTTCTCTGTCTGGGCCTCATCTTTATGAATGAAGGTTCTTTCATTGGGTATAATATTTATGAATGAAGGTTCTCTCTCTGGGCATCATCTTTATGAATGAAAGTTCTCTGGGCATCATCTTATGAATGAAGGTTCTCTCTCTGGGCATCATCTTTATTAATGAAAATTTCTGCCTGGGCATCATCTTTATGAATGACGGTTCTCTTCTGGGCATCATGTTTATGATCAAGGCTCTCTTTCTGGGCATCATCTTTATGAAAGAAGGTTCTCTCTCTGGAGATCATCTTTATGAAACAACGTTCTCTCTCTGAGCATCATCACTATGAATGAATGTTCTCTTTTTGGGCATCGTCTGTATGAAAGAAGGTTCTCTTCCTAGGAATCATCTTTACAAAAATGGTTCTATGCCTGGGCATCATCTTTACGAAAGAAGGTTCTCTGCCTGGGCATAATTTTTGTGAATGAAGGATCTCTTGGCATCATCTGAAAGAATGAAGGATCTCTCTCTGGGAATCATCTTTATGAATGAAGGTTCTCTGACTGGGCATCATATTACGAAAGTTTCTCTGACTGGGCATCTTCTCTATGAATGACGGTACTCTCTCTGGGCATCATCTTTATGAAACAAGATTCTCTCTCTGGCATCATCTTTATAAATGTAAGTTCTCTGTCTGGGCATCATCTTTATGAAGGAAGGTTCTTTCTGGGCATCATCTTCATGAATGATGGTTCTCTACCAGGGCATCATTTTTATCAATGAAGGTTCTCGCTCTGTGCATTATCTTTATGAATGAAAGTTATTTGCCTGGGCATCATCTTTATGAATGACGGTTCTCTCTCTGGGCATCACCTTTATGAATGAAGGTTCACTGCAGAGGCATCATCTTTATGAATGAAGGTTCTCTCTCTGGGCATCATCTTTATGAATAAAAGTTTTATCTCTGGGAATCCTCTTTATGAAAGAAGGTTCTCTCTCTGGGAATCATCTTTATGAAAGAAGGTTCTCTCTCTGGGAATCATCTTTATGAAACAAGTTTCTAAGTCTGGGCATCAACTATATGAATGAAGGTTCTCTCTGTGGGCATCATCTTTATGAATGACGGTTCTCTGCCTGGGCATCATCTTATGAATGAAGGTTCTCTCTCTGGGCATCATCTTTATGAATTAAGGTTCTCTGCCTGGGAAACATCTTTATGAATGAAGGCTCTTTTTCTGGACAACATATTTATGAAAGAAGGTTCTCTGCCTTTGAATAATCTTTATGAAAGAATGCTCTCTGCCTGGGCATCATCTTTGTGAATGAAGGTTCTCTCTCTGGGCATGATCTTTATGAATGAAGGTTCTCTGCCTGGGCATCATCTTCCTGAATGAAGGTTCTCTCTCTGGGCATCATCTTTATGAATGACGGTTCTCTCTTTGGGCATCATCTTTATGAATGAAGGTTCTCTCTCTGGGCATCATCTTTATGAATAAAAGTTTTATCTCTGTGCATCCTCTTTATGAAAGAATGTTCTCTCTCTGGGAATCATCTTTATGAAACAAGTTTCTAAGTCTGGGCATCAACTATATAAATGAAGGTTCTCTGCCAGGGCATCATCTTTATGAGAGAAGGCTATCACTCTGGGCATCTTATTTTAAAAGCAGGTTCTCTCTTTGGGCATCATCTTTAAGAAAGGAGGTTCTCTTTCTAGGCATCATCTTTATGAAGCAAGGTTTCTGCCTGGGCATCACCTTTTTCAATGAAGGTTCTCTCTCGGGCATCTTCTTTTTGAAACAAATTCCCGGCCTGTGCATCATCTATATGAATGAATGTTCTCTCTCTGGGCATCATCTTCATAAAGAAAGTTCTCTGTTTGGGCATCATCTTTATGAAAGAACGTTTTCTGTCTCGGCATCACCTTATTAAATGAAGGTTCTCTCTCTGGGCATCATCTTTATGAATGAAAGTTCTCTCTCTGGGCACCATTTTTATTAAAGAAGGTTCTCTGCCTGGGAATCATCTTTATGAAAAAAAAGTTCTCTCTTGGCATCATATTTGTGAATGAAGGTTCTCTGCCTAGGCAACATCTTTATGAATGACGGTTCTCTGCCTGGGCATCATCTTATGAATGAAGGTTCTCTCTCTGGGCATCATCTTTATGAATTAAGGTTCTCTGCCTGGGAAACATCTTTATGAATGAAGGCTCTTTTTCTGGACAACATATTTATGAAAGAAGGTTCTCTGCCTTTGAATAATCTTTATGAAAGAATGCTCTCTGCCTGGGCATCATCTTTGTGAATGAAGGTTCTCTCTCTGGGCATGATCTTTATGAATGAAGGTTCTCTGCCTGGGCATCATCTTCCTGAATGAAGGTTCTCTCTCTGGGCATCATCTTTATGAATGACGGTTCTCTCTTTGGGCATCATCTTTATGAATGAAGGTTCTCTCTCTGGGCATCATCTTTATGAATAAAAGTTTTATCTCTGTGCATCCTCTTTATGAAAGAATGTTCTCTCTCTGGGAATCATCTTTATGAAACAAGTTTCTAAGTCTGGGCATCAACTATATAAATGAAGGTTCTCTGCCAGGGCATCATCTTTATGAGAGGAGGCTATCACTCTGGGCATCATATTTTAAAAGCAGGTTCTCTCTTTGGGCATCATCTTTAAGAAAGGAGGTTCTCTTTCTAGGCATCATCTTTATGAAGCAAGGTTTCTGCCTGGGCATCACCTTTTTCAATGAAGGTTCTCTCTCGGGCATCTTCTTTTTGAAACAAATTCCCGGCCTGTGCATCATCTATATGAATGAATGTTCTCTCTCTGGGCATCATCTTCATAAAGAAAGTTCTCTGTTTGGGCATCATCTTTATGAAAGAACGTTTTCTGTCTCGGCATCACCTTATTAAATGAAGGTTCTCTCTCTGGGCATCATCTTTATGAATGAAAGTTCTCTCTCTGGGCACCATTTTTATTAAAGAAGGTTCTCTGCCTGGGAATCATCTTTATGAAAAAAATGTTCTCTCTTGGCATCATATTTGTGAATGAAGGTTCTCTCTCTGGGCATCATCTTTATGAAACAAGGTTCTCTCTCTGGTATCATCTTAATGAATGAAGGTTCTCTGTCTTGGAATAATCTTCATGATTGAAGGTTCTCTCTCTGGGCAACATCTTTATGAAGGAAGGTTCTTTCTGGGCATCATCTTCATGAATGATGGTTCTCTACCAGGGCATCATTTTTATCAATGAAGGTTCTCGCTCTGTGCATTATCTTTATGAATGAAAGTTATTTGCCTGGGCATCATCTTTATGAATGACGGTTCTCCTTCTGGGCATCACCTTTATGAATGAAGGTTCACTGCAAAGGCATCATCTTTATGAATGAAGGTTCTCTCTGTGGGCATCATCATTATGAATAAAAGTTTTATCTCTGGGCATCCTCTTTATGAAAGAAGGTTCTCTCTCTGGGAATCATCTTTATGAAACAAGTTTCTAAGTCTGGGCATCAACTATATGAATGAAGGTTCTCTCTGTGGGCATCATCTTTATGAATGAAAGTTCTCTGCCTGGGCATCATCTTTATGAATGATGGTTCTCTGCCTGGGCATCATCTTATGAATGAAGGTTCTCTCTCTGGGCATCATCTTTATGAATTAAGGTTCTCTGCCTGGGAAACATCTTTATGAATGAAGGCTCTTTCTCTGGACAACATATTTATGAAAGAATGTTCTCTGCCTGGGAATAATCTTTATGAAAGAATGTTCTCTGCCTGGGCATCATCTTTGTGAATGAAGGTTCTATCTCTGGGCATCATCTTTATGAATGAAGGTTCTCTGCCTGGGCATCATCTTCCTGAATGAAGGTTCTCTCTCTGGGCATCATCTTTATGAATGACGGTTCTCTCTTTGGGCATCATCTTTATGAATGAAGGCTCTCTCTCTGGGCATCCTCTTTATGAATAAAAGTTTTATATCTGTGCATCCTCTTTATGAAAGAATGTTCTCTCTCTGGGAATCATCTTTATGAAACAAGTTTCTAAGTCTGGGCATCAACTATATAAATGAATGTTCTCTGCCAGGGCATCATCTTTATGAGAGAAAGCTATCACTCTGGGCATCTTATTTTAAAAGCAGGTTCTCTCTTTGCGCATCATCTTTAAGAAAGGAGGTTCTCTTTCTAGGCATCATCTTTATGAAGCAAGGTTTCTGCCTGGGCATCACCTTTTTGAATGAAGGTTCTCTCTCGGGCATCTTCTTTTTGAAACAAATTCCCTGCCTGTGCATCATCTATATGAATGAATGTTCTCTCTCTGGGCATCATCTTCATAAAGAAAGTTCTCTGTTTGGGCATCATCTTTATGAAAGAACGTTCTCTGTCTCGGCATCATCTTATTAAATGAAGGTTCTCTCTCTGGGCATCATCTTTATGAATGAAAGTTCTCTCTCTGGGCACCATTTTTATTAAAGAAGGTTCTCTGCCTGGGAATCATCTTTATGAAAAAAAAGTTCTCTCTTGGCATCATATTTGTGAATGAAGGTTCTCTCTCTGGGCATCATCTTTATGAAACAAGGTTCTCTCTCTGGTATCATCGTAATGAATGAAGGTTCTCTGTCTTGGAATAATCTTTATGATTGAAGGTTCTCTCTCTGGGCATCATCTTTTTGAAACAAGGTTCTCTGCCTGTCTATCATCTATATGAATGAAAATTGTCTCTCTGTGCATCATCTTTACTAAAAAGGTTCTCTTCCTGGGCATCATCTTTATGAATGAAGGTACGCTCTATGGGCATCATCTTTATGAAACAAGATTCTCACTCTGCGCATCATCTTTATGAAAGAATGGTCTCTGCCTGGGCATCATCTTTGTGAATGAGGGTTCTCTCTCTGTGCATCATCTTTATGATTGAAGGTACTCTGGGCATCATGTTATGAGTGAAGTTTCTCTCTCTGGGCATCACCTTTATGAAAGAATGTTCTTTCGCTGGGCATCATCTCCAAGAATGATGGTTCTCTCCTTGGGCATCATTTTTATGAATGACGGTTCTCTCTCTGGGCATCACCCTTATGAATGAAGGTTTTCTGCCTAGCAACATCTTTTGAATGAAGGCTCTTTCTCTGGGCAGCATATTTATGAAAGAAGGTTCTCTGTCTGTGCATCATCTTTATTAAAAAAGGTTCTCTCTCTGGGCATCATCATTATGAATGAAGGTTCTCTTGACATCATCTTAATGAATGAAGGTTCTCTCTCTGGGCAACATCTTTATGAATGAAAGTTCACTCTCTGGGCAACATCTTTATAAATGAAGACTCTCTCTATGTTCATCATATTTATTAAAAAAATGTTCTCTGTCTGGGCATCATCTTTATTAAAAAAGGTTCTCTCTCTGGGCATCATCTTTATGATTTAAGGCTCTCTCTCTGGGCAGCTTTTTTATTGAAAAAGATTCTCTTTCTGGGTATCCTCTTTATGAAAGAAAGTTCTCTCTCTGGGCATCATCCTTATTAAAGAAGGTTCTCTGCCGTATCATCATCTTTATGAAAGAAAGTTTTCTGTCTGGGCCTCATCTTAATGAATGAAGGTTCTCTAATTGGTATAATATTTATGAATGAAGGTTGTCTCCTGGGCATCATCTTTATGAAAGAAGGTTCTCTGTTTGGGCATCATCTTTATGAAGGAAGGTTCTCTGCTATGGCATTATCCTTATGAACAAAGGTTCTCTCTGTGTGTATCATCTTTATGAATGCAGGTTCTCTCTCTTGGCATCATCTTTATAAACAAGGTTCTAATTCTGGGCATCATCTATATGAATAAAGGTTCTCTGCCTGGGCATCATCTATGTGAATGAAGGTTCTGTCTCCGGGCATCATCTTTATGAATGACGGTTTTCTCTCTGGGCATCATCTTTATGAATGACGGTTCTCTTCTGGGCATCATCTTTGTGAATGGAGGTTCTCTCTCTGTGCATCATCTTTATGAATGAAGGTTCTCTGGGCATCATCTTATGAATGAAGGTTCTCCTCCTGGGCATCACCTTTATGTAAGAAGGTTCTTTCTGTGGGCATCATCTTCATGAATGATGGTTCCCTCCTTGGGCATCATTTTTATGAATGACGGTTCTTTCTCTGGGCATCACCCTTATGAATGAAGGTTTTCTGCCTAGCAACATCTTTTGAATGAAGGCTCTTTCTCTGGGCAGCATATTTATGAAAGAAGGTTCTCTGTCTGTGCATCATCTTTATTAAAAAATGTTCTCTCTCTGGGCATCATCATTATGAATGAAGGTTCTCTTGGCATCATCTTAATGAATGAAGGTTCTCTCTCTGGGCAACATCTTTATGAATGAAAGTTCATTCTCTGGGCAACATCTTTATGAATGAAGACTCTCTCTATGTGCATCATATTTATGAAAGAAGGTTCTCTGTCTGGGCATCATCTTTATTAAAAAAGGTTCTCACTCTGGGCATCATCATTATGAATGAAGGTTCTCTTGGCATCATCTTAATGAATGAAGGTTCTCTCTTGGGCAACATCTTTATGAATGAAGACTCTCTCTATGTGCATCATATTTATGAAAGAAGGTTCTCTGTTTGGGCATCATCTTTATGAAAGAAGGTTCTCTTCCTGGGCATCATCTGTATGAAAGAAGGTTCTCTGCCTGGGCATCATATTTGTGAATGAAGGTTCTCTCTCTGGGCATCATCTTTAAGAAACAAGGTTCTCTCTCTCTTATCATCTTAATGAATGAAGGTTCTCTGTCTTGGAATAATCTTTATGATTGAAGGTTCTCTCTCTGTGTATCATCTTTATGATTGAAGGTACTGTGGGCATCATGTTATGAATGAAGTTCTCTCTCTGGGCATCACCTTTATGAAAGAAGGTTCTTTCTCTGGGCATCATCTCCATGAATGATGGTTCTCTCCCTGGGCATCATTTTCATGAATGACGGTTCTCTCTCTGGGCATCACCCTTATGAATGAAGGTTTTCTGCCTAGCAACATCTTTTGAATGAAGGCTCTTTCTCTGGGCAGCATATTTATGAAAGAAAGTTTTCTGTCTGGGCATCATCTTTATTAAAAAAGGTTCTCTCTCTGGGAATCATCTTTATGAATGAAGGTTCTCTTGGCATCATCTTAATGAATGAAGGTTCTCTCTCTGGGCAACATCTTTATGAATGAAAGTTCATTCTCTGGGCAACATCTTTATGAATGATGACTCTCTCTATGTGCATCATATTTATGAAAGAAGGTTCTCTGTTTGGGCATCATCTTTATGAATGAAGGCTCTCTCTTTGGGCATCATCTTTATGAATAAAAGTTTTATCTCTGGGCATCCTCTTTATGAAAGAAGGTTCTCTCTCTGGGAATCATCTTTATGAAACAAGTTTCTAAGTCTGGACATCAACTATATGAATGAAGGTTCTCTGCCAGGGCATCATCTTTATGAGAGAAGGCTATCACTCTGGGCATCATCTTACGAATGAAGGTTCTCTCTCTGGGCATCATCTTTATGAATTAAGGTTCTCTGCCTGGGAAACATCTTTATGAATGAAGGCTTTTTCTCTGGACAACATATTTATGAAAGAAGGTTCTCTGCCTGGGAATAATCTTTATGAAAGAATGTTCTCTGCCTGGGCATCATCTTTGTGAATGAAGGTTCTCTCTCTGGGCATCATCTTTATCAATGAAGGTTCTCTGCCTGTGCATCATCTTCCTGAATGAAGGTTCTCTCTCTGGGCATCATCTTTATGAATGACGGTTCTCTCTTTGGGCATCATCTTTATGAATGAAGGCTCTCTCTCTGGGCATCATCTTTATGAATAAAAGTTTTATCTCTGTGCATCCTCGTTATGAAAGAAGGTTCTCTCTCTGGGAATCATCTTTATGAAACAAGTTTCTAAGTCTGGGCATCAACTATATGAATGAAGGTTCTCTGCCAGGGCATCATCTTTATGAGAGAAGGCTATCACTCTGGGCATCATATTTTAAAAGCAGGTTCTCTATTTGGGCATCATCTTTAAGAAAGGAGGTTCTCTTTCTAGGCATCATCTTTATGAAGCAAGGTTTCTTCCTGGGCATCACCTCTTTGAATGAAGGTTCTCTCTCGGCCATCTTCTTTTTGAAACAAATTCCCTGCCTGTGCATCATCTATATGAATGAATGTTCTCTCTCTGGGCATCATCTTCATAAAGAAAGTTCTCTGTTTGGGCATCATCTTTATGAAAGAACGTTCTCTGTCTCGGCATCACCTTATTAAATGAAGGTTCTCTCTCTGGGCATCATCTTTATGAATGAAGGCTCTCTCTTTGGGCATCATCTTTATGAATAAAAGTTTTATCTCTGGGCATCCTCTTTATGAAAGAAGGTTCTCTCTCTGGGAATCATCTTTATGAAACAAGTTTCTAAGTCTGGACATCAACTATATGAATGAATGTTCTCTCTCTGGGCATCATCTTCATAAAGAAAGTTCTCTGTTTGGGCATCATCTTTATGAAAGAACGTTCTCTGTCTCGGCATCATCGTATTAAATGAAGGTTCTCTCTCTGGGCATCATCTTTATGAATGAAAGTTCTCTCTCTGGGCACCATTTTTATTAAAGAAGGTTCTCTGCCTAGGAATCATCTTTATGAAAAAAAAGTTCTCTCTTGGCATCATATTTGTGAATGAAGGTTCTCTGCCTGGGCATCATCTTTATGAATGACGGTTCTCTGCCTGGGCATCATCTTATGAATGAAGGTTCTCTCTCTGGGCATCATCTTTATGAATTAAGGTTCTCTGCCTGGGAAACATCTTTATGAATGAAGGTTCTTTCTCTGGACAACATATTTATGAAAGAAGGTTCTCTGCCTGGGAATAATCTTTATGAAAGAATGTTCTCTGCCTGGGCATCATCTTTGTGAATGAAGGTTCTCTGGACATCATCTTATGAATGACGGTTCTCTCTCTGGGCATCACCTTTATGAAAGAAGGTTCTTTCTATGGCCATCATCTCCATTAATGAAGGTTCTCTCCCTGGGCATCATTTTTATGAATGAAGGTTCTCTCTGTGGGCATCATCTTTAAGAATGAATGTTCTCTGCCTGGGTATCATCTTTATACATGACGGTTCTCTCTCTGGGCATCATCTTTATGAATGAAAGATCATTCCCTGGGCAACATCATTATGAATGAAGGCTCTTTTATGAAAGAAGGTTCACTGTTTGGGCATCATCTTTATGAAAGAAGATTCTCTGCCTGCACATCATCTTTATGAAAGAAACTTCTCTGTCTGGGCCTCATCTTTATGAATGAAGGTTCTTTCATTGGGTATAATATTTATGAATGAAGGTTCTCTCTCTGGGCATCATCTTTATGAATGAAAGTTCTCTGGGCATCATCTTATGAATGAAGGTTCTCTCTCTGGGCATCATCTTTATTAATGAAAATTTCTGCCTGGGCATCATCTTTATGAATGACGGTTCTCTTCTGGGCATCATGTTTATGATCAAGGCTCTCTTTCTGGGCATCATCTTTATGAAAGAAGGTTCTCTCTCTGGAGATCATCTTTATGAAACAACGTTCTCTCTCTGAGCATCATCACTATGAATGAATGTTCTCTTTTTGGGCATCGTCTGTATGAAAGAAGGTTCTCTTCCTAGGAATCATCTTTACAAAAATGGTTCTATGCCTGGGCATCATCTTTACGAAAGAAGGTTCTCTGCCTGGGCATAATTTTTGTGAATGAAGGATCTCTTGGCATCATCTGAAAGAATGAAGGATCTCTCTCTGGGAATCATCTTTATGAATGAAGGTTCTCTGACTGGGCATCATATTACGAAAGTTTCTCTGACTGGGCATCTTCTCTATGAATGACGGTACTCTCTCTGGGCATCATCTTTATGAAACAAGATTCTCTCTCTGGCATCATCTTTATAAATGTAAGTTCTCTGTCTGGGCATCATCTTTATGAAGGAAGGTTCTTTCTGGGCATCATCTTCATGAATGATGGTTCTCTACCAGGGCATCATTTTTATCAATGAAGGTTCTCGCTCTGTGCATTATCTTTATGAATGAAAGTTATTTGCCTGGGCATCATCTTTATGAATGACGGTTCTCTCTCTGGGCATCACCTTTATGAATGAAGGTTCACTGCAGAGGCATCATCTTTATGAATGAAGGTTCTCTCTCTGGGCATCATCTTTATGAATAAAAGTTTTATCTCTGGGAATCCTCTTTATGAAAGAAGGTTCTCTCTCTGGGAATCATCTTTATGAAACAAGTTTCTAAGTCTGGGCATCAACTATATGAATGAAGGTTCTCTCTGTGGGCATCATCTTTATGAATGAAAGTTCTCTGCCTGGGCATCATCTTTATGAATGACGGTTCTCTGCCTGGGCATCATCTTATGAATGAAGGTTCTCTCTCTGGGCATCATCTTTATGAATTAAGGTTCTCTGCCTGGGAAACATCTTTATGAATGAAGGCTCTTTTTCTGGACAACATATTTATGAAAGAAGGTTCTCTGCCTTTGAATAATCTTTATGAAAGAATGCTCTCTGCCTGGGCATCATCTTTGTGAATGAAGGTTCTCTCTCTGGGCATGATCTTTATGAATGAAGGTTCTCTGCCTGGGCATCATCTTCCTGAATGAAGGTTCTCTCTCTGGGCATCATCTTTATGAATGACGGTTCTCTCTTTGGGCATCATCTTTATGAATGAAGGTTCTCTCTCTGGGCATCATCTTTATGAATAAAAGTTTTATCTCTGTGCATCCTCTTTATGAAAGAATGTTCTCTCTCTGGGAATCATCTTTATGAAACAAGTTTCTAAGTCTGGGCATCAACTATATAAATGAAGGTTCTCTGCCAGGGCATCATCTTTATGAGAGGAGGCTATCACTCTGGGCATCATATTTTAAAAGCAGGTTCTCTCTTTGGGCATCATCTTTAAGAAAGGAGGTTCTCTTTCTAGGCATCATCTTTATGAAGCAAGGTTTCTGCCTGGGCATCACCTTTTTCAATGAAGGTTCTCTCTCGGGCATCTTCTTTTTGAAACAAATTCCCGGCCTGTGCATCATCTATATGAATGAATGTTCTCTCTCTGGGCATCATCTTCATAAAGAAAGTTCTCTGTTTGGGCATCATCTTTATGAAAGAACGTTTTCTGTCTCGGCATCACCTTATTAAATGAAGGTTCTCTCTCTGGGCATCATCTTTATGAATGAAAGTTCTCTCTCTGGGCACCATTTTTATTAAAGAAGGTTCTCTGCCTGGGAATCATCTTTATGAAAAAAATGTTCTCTCTTGGCATCATATTTGTGAATGAAGGTTCTCTCTCTGGGCATCATCTTTATGAAACAAGGTTCTCTCTCTGGTATCATCTTAATGAATGAAGGTTCTCTGTCTTGGAATAATCTTCATGATTGAAGGTTCTCTCTCTGGGCAACATCTTTATGAAGGAAGGTTCTTTCTGGGCATCATCTTCATGAATGATGGTTCTCTACCAGGGCATCATTTTTATCAATGAAGGTTCTCGCTCTGTGCATTATCTTTATGAATGAAAGTTATTTGCCTGGGCATCATCTTTATGAATGACGGTTCTCCTTCTGGGCATCACCTTTATGAATGAAGGTTCACTGCAAAGGCATCATCTTTATGAATGAAGGTTCTCTCTGTGGGCATCATCATTATGAATAAAAGTTTTATCTCTGGGCATCCTCTTTATGAAAGAAGGTTCTCTCTCTGGGAATCATCTTTATGAAACAAGTTTCTAAGTCTGGGCATCAACTATATGAATGAAGGTTCTCTCTGTGGGCATCATCTTTATGAATGAAAGTTCTCTGCCTGGGCATCATCTTTATGAATGATGGTTCTCTGCCTGGGCATCATCTTATGAATGAAGGTTCTCTCTCTGGGCATCATCTTTATGAATTAAGGTTCTCTGCCTGGGAAACATCTTTATGAATGAAGGCTCTTTCTCTGGACAACATATTTATGAAAGAATGTTCTCTGCCTGGGAATAATCTTTATGAAAGAATGTTCTCTGCCTGGGCATCATCTTTGTGAATGAAGGTTCTATCTCTGGGCATCATCTTTATGAATGAAGGTTCTCTGCCTGGGCATCATCTTCCTGAATGAAGGTTCTCTCTCTGGGCATCATCTTTATGAATGACGGTTCTCTCTTTGGGCATCATCTTTATGAATGAAGGCTCTCTCTCTGGGCATCCTCTTTATGAATAAAAGTTTTATATCTGTGCATCCTCTTTATGAAAGAATGTTCTCTCTCTGGGAATCATCTTTATGAAACAAGTTTCTAAGTCTGGGCATCAACTATATAAATGAATGTTCTCTGCCAGGGCATCATCTTTATGAGAGAAAGCTATCACTCTGGGCATCTTATTTTAAAAGCAGGTTCTCTCTTTGCGCATCATCTTTAAGAAAGGAGGTTCTCTTTCTAGGCATCATCTTTATGAAGCAAGGTTTCTGCCTGGGCATCACCTTTTTGAATGAAGGTTCTCTCTCGGGCATCTTCTTTTTGAAACAAATTCCCTGCCTGTGCATCATCTATATGAATGAATGTTCTCTCTCTGGGCATCATCTTCATAAAGAAAGTTCTCTGTTTGGGCATCATCTTTATGAAAGAACGTTCTCTGTCTCGGCATCATCGTATTAAATGA
This sequence comes from Tenrec ecaudatus, assembly GCF_050624435.1. Classification (NCBI taxonomy): domain Eukaryota; kingdom Metazoa; phylum Chordata; class Mammalia; order Afrosoricida; family Tenrecidae; genus Tenrec; species Tenrec ecaudatus. Next base: position 15,181,412 of record NC_134549.1, read on the forward strand.
AGGTTCTCTCTCTGGGCATCACCTTTATGAATGAAAGTTCTCTCTCTGGGCACCATTTTTATTAAAGAAGGTTCTCTGCCTGGGAATCATCTTTATGAAAAAAAAGTTCTCTCTTGGCATCATATTTGTGAATGAAGGTTCTCTCTCTGGGCATCATCTTTATGAAACAAGGTTCTCTCTCTGGTATCATCGTAATGAATGAAGGTTCTCTGTCTTGGAATAATCTTTATGATTGAAGGTTCTCTCTCTGGGCATCATCTTTTTGAAACAAGGTTCTCTGCCTGTCTATCATCTATATGAATGAAAATTGTCTCTCTGTGCATCATCTTTACTAAAAAGGTTCTCTTCCTGGGCATCATCTTTATGAATGAAGGTACGCTCTATGGGCATCATCTTTATGAAACAAGATTCTCACTCTGCGCATCATCTTTATGAAAGAATGGTCTCTGCCTGGGCATCATCTTTGTGAATGAGGGTTCTCTCTCTGTGCATCATCTTTATGATTGAAGGTACTCTGGGCATCATGTTATGAGTGAAGTTTCTCTCTCTGGGCATCACCTTTATGAAAGAATGTTCTTTCGCTGGGCATCATCTCCAAGAATGATGGTTCTCTCCTTGGGCATCATTTTTATGAATGACGGTTCTCTCTCTGGGCATCACCCTTATGAATGAAGGTTTTCTGCCTAGCAACATCTTTTGAATGAAGGCTCTTTCTCTGGGCAGCATATTTATGAAAGAAGGTTCTCTGTCTGTGCATCATCTTTATTAAAAAAGGTTCTCTCTCTGGGCATCATCATTATGAATGAAGGTTCTCTTGACATCATCTTAATGAATGAAGGTTCTCTCTCTGGGCAACATCTTTATGAATGAAAGTTCACTCTCTGGGCAACATCTTTATAAATGAAGACTCTCTCTATGTTCATCATATTTATGAAAAAATGTTCTCTGTCTGGGCATCATCTTTATTAAAAAAGGTTCTCTCTCTGGGCATCATCTTTATGATTTAAGGCTCTCTCTCTGGGCAGCTTTTTTATTGAAAAAGATTCTCTTTCTGGGTATCCTCTTTATGAAAGAAAGTTCTCTCTCTGGGCATCATCCTTATTAAAGAAGGTTCTCTGCCGTATCATCATCTTTATGAAAGAAAGTTTTCTGTCTGGGCCTCATCTTAATGAATGAAGGTTCTCTAATTGGTATAATATTTATGAATGAAGGTTGTCTCCTGGGCATCATCTTTATGAAAGAAGGTTCTCTGTTTGGGCATCATCTTTATGAAGGAAGGTTCTCTGCTATGGCATTATCCTTATGAACAAAGGTTCTCTCTGTGTGTATCATCTTTATGAATGCAGGTTCTCTCTCTTGGCATCATCTTTATAAACAAGGTTCTAATTCTGGGCATCATCTATATGAATAAAGGTTCTCTGCCTGGGCATCATCTATGTGAATGAAGGTTCTGTCTCCGGGCATCATCTTTATGAATGACGGTTTCTCTCTGGGCATCATCTTTATGAATGACGGTTCTCTTCTGGGCATCATCTTTGTGAATGGAGGTTCTCTCTCTGTGCATCATCTTTATGAATGAAGGTTCTCTGGGCATCATCTTATGAATGAAGGTTCTCCTCCTGGGCATCACCTTTATGTAAGAAGGTTCTTTCTGTGGGCATCATCTTCATGAATGATGGTTCCCTCCTTGGGCATCATTTTTATGAATGACGGTTCTTTCTCTGGGCATCACCCTTATGAATGAAGGTTTTCTGCCTAGCAACATCTTTTGAATGAAGGCTCTTTCTCTGGGCAGCATATTTATGAAAGAAGGTTCTCTGTCTGTGCATCATCTTTATTAAAAAATGTTCTCTCTCTGGGCATCATCATTATGAATGAAGGTTCTCTTGGCATCATCTTAATGAATGAAGGTTCTCTCTCTGGGCAACATCTTTATGAATGAAAGTTCACTCTCTGGGCAACATCTTTATGAATGAAGACTCTCTCTATGTGCATCATATTTATGAAAGAAGGTTCTCTGTCTGGGCATCATCTTTATTAAAAAAGGTTCTCACTCTGGGAATCATCATTATGAATGAAGGTTCTCTTGGCATCATCTTAATGAATGAAGGTTCTCTCTTGGGCAACATCTTTATGAATGAAGACTCTCTCTATGTGCATCATATTTATGAAAGAAGGTTCTCTGTTTGGGCATCATCTTTATGAAGGAAGGTTCACTTCCTGGGCATCATCTGTATGAAAGAAGGTTCTCTGCCTGGGCATCATATTTGTGAATGAAGGTTCTCTCTCTGGGCATCATCTTTAAGAAACAAGGTTCTCTCTCTCGTATCATCTTAATGAATGAAGGTTCTCTGTCTTGGAATAATCTTTATGATTGAAGGTTCTCTCTCTGTGTATCATCTTTATGATTGAAGGTACTGTGGGCATCATGTTATGAATGAAGTTCTCTCTCTGGGCATCACCTTTATGAAAGAAGGTTCTTTCTCTGGGCATCATCTCCATGAATGATGGTTCTCTCCCTGGGCATCATTTTCATGAATGACGGTTCTCTCTCTGGGCATCACCCTTATGAATGAAGGTTTTCTGCCTAGCAACATCTTTTGAATGAAGGCTCTTTCTCTGGGCAGCATATTTATGAAAGAAAGTTTTCTGTCTGGGCAATATCTTTATTAAAAAAGGTTCTCTCTCTGGGAATCATCTTTATGAATGAAGGTTCTCTTGGCATCATCTTAATGAATGATGGTTCTCTCTCTGGGCAACATCTTTATGAATGAAAGTTCATTCTCTGGGCAACATCTTTATGAATGATGACTCTCTCTATGTGCATCATATTTATGAAAGAAGGTTCTCTGTTTGGGCATCATCTTTATGAATGAAGGCTCTCTCTTTGGGCATCATCTTTATGAATAAAAGTTTTATCTCTGGGCATCCTCTTTATGAAAGAAGGTTCTCTCTCTGGGAATCATCTTTATGAAACAAGTTTCTAAGTCTGGACATCAACTATATGAATGAAGGTTCTCTGCCAGGGCATCATCTTTATGAGAGAAGGCTATCACTCTGGGCATCATCTTACGAATGAAGGTTCTCTCTCTGGGCATCATCTTTATGAATTAAGGTTCTCTGCCTGGGAAACATCTTTATGAATGAAGGCTTTTTCTCTGGACAACATATTTATGAAAGAAGGTTCTCTGCCTGGGAATAATCTTTATGAAAGAATGTTCTCTGCCTGGGCATCATCTTTGTGAATGAAGGTTCTCTCTCTGGGCATCATCTTTATCAATGAAGGTTCTCTGCCTGTGCATCATCTTCCTGAATGAAGGTTCTCTCTCTGGGCATCATCTTTATGAATGACGGTTCTCTCTTTGGGCATCATCTTTATGAATGAAGGCTCTCTCTCTGGGCATCATCTTTATGAATAAAAGTTTTATCTCTGTGCATCCTCGTTATGAAAGAAGGTTCTCTCTCTGGGAATCATCTTTATGAAACAAGTTTCTAAGTCTGGGCATCAACTATATGAATGAAGGTTCTCTGCCAGGGCATCATCTTTATGAGAGAAGGCTATCACTCTGGGCATCATATTTTAAAAGCAGGTTCTCTATTTGGGCATCATCTTTAAGAAAGGAGGTTCTCTTTCTAGGCATCATCTTTATGAAGCAAGGTTTCTTCCTGGGCATCACCTCTTTGAATGAAGGTTCTCTCTCGGCCATCTTCTTTTTGAAACAAATTCCCTGCCTGTGCATCATCTATATGAATGAATGTTCTCTCTCTGGGCATCATCTTCATAAAGAAAGTTCTCTGTTTGGGCATCATCTTTATGAAAGAACGTTCTCTGTCTCGGCATCACCTTATTAAATGAAGGTTCTCTCTCTGGGCATCATCTTTATGAATGAAGGCTCTCTCTTTGGGCATCATCTTTATGAATAAAAGTTTTATCTCTGGGCATCCTCTTTATGAAAGAAGGTTCTCTCTCTGGGAATCATCTTTATGAAACAAGTTTCTAAGTCTGGACATCAACTATATGAATGAAGGTTCTCTCTCTGGGCATCATCTTTATGAATGACGGTTCTCTCTTTGGGCATCATCTTTATGAATGAAGGCTCTCTCTCTGGGCATCCTCTTTATGAATAAAAGTTTTATATCTGTGCATCCTCTTTATGAAAGAATGTTCTCTCTCTGGGAATCATCTTTATGAAACAAGTTTCTAAGTCTGGGCATCAACTATATAAATGAATGTTCTCTGCCAGGGCATCATCTTTATGAGAGAAAGCTATCACTCTGGGCATCTTATTTTAAAAGCAGGTTCTCTCTTTGCGCATCATCTTTAAGAAAGGAGGTTCTCTTTCTAGGCATCATCTTTATGAAGCAAGGTTTCTGCCTGGGCATCACCTTTTTGAATGAAGGTTCTCTCTCGGGCATCTTCTTTTTGAAACAAATTCCCTGCCTGTGCATCATCTATATGAATGAATGTTCTCTCTCTGGGCATCATCTTCATAAAGAAAGTTCTCTGTTTGGGCATCATCTTTATGAAAGAACGTTCTCTGTCTCGGCATCATCGTATTAAATGAAGGTTCTCTCTCTGGGCATCACCTTTATGAATGAAAGTTCTCTCTCTGGGCACCATTTTTATTAAAGAAGGTTCTCTGCCTGGGAATCATCTTTATGAAAAAAAAGTTCTCTCTTGGCATCATATTTGTGAATGAAGGTTCTCTGCCTGGGCATCATCTTTATGAATGACGGTTCTCTGCCTGGGCATCATCTTATGAATGAAGGTTCTCTCTCTGGGCATCATCTTTATGAATTAAGGTTCTCTGCCTGGGAAACATCTTTATGAATGAAGGTTCTTTCTCTGGACAACATATTTATGAAAGAAGGTTCTCTGCCTGGGAATAATCTTTATGAAAGAATGTTCTCTGCCTGGGCATCATCTTTGTGAATGAAGGTTCTCTGGACATCATCTTATGAATGACGGTTCTCTCTCTGGGCATCACATTTATGAAAGAAGGTTCTTTCTATGGCCATCATCTCCATTAATGAAGGTTCTCTCCCTGGGCATCATTTTTATGAATGAAGGTTCTCTCTGTGGGCATCATCTTTAAGAATGAATGTTCTCTGCCTGGGTATCATCTTTATACATGACTGTTCTCTCTCTGGGCATCATCTTTATGAATGAAAGATCATTCCCTGGGCAACATCATTATGAATGAAGGCTCTTTTATGAAAGAAGGTTCACTGTTTGGGCATCATCTTTATGAAAGAAGATTCTCTGCCTGCGCATCATCTTTATGAAAGAAACTTCTCTGTCTGGGCCTCATCTTTATGAATGAAGGTTCTTTCATTGGGTATAATATTTATGAATGAAGGTTCTCTCTCTGGGCATCATCTTTATGAATGAAAGTTCTCTGGGCATCATCTTATGAATGAAGGTTCTCTCTCTGGGCATCATCTTTATTAATGAAAATTTCTGCCTGGGCATCATCTTTATGAATGACGGTTCTCTTCTGGGCATCATGTTTATGATCAAGGCTCTCTTTCTGGGCATCATCTTTATGAAAGAAGGTTCTCTCTCTGGAGATCATCTTTATGAAACAACGTTCTCTCTCTGAGCATCATCACTATGAATGAATGTTCTCTTTTTGGGCATCGTCTGTATGAAAGAAGGTTCTCTTCCTAGGAATCATCATTACAAAAATGGTTCTATGCCTGGGCATCATCTTTACGAAAGAAGGTTCTCTGCCTGGGCATAATTTTTGTGAATGAAGGATCTCTTGGCATCATCTGAAAGAATGAAGGATCTCTCTCTGGGAATCATCTTTATGAATGAAGGTTCTCTGACTGGGCATCATATTACGAAAGTTTCTCTGACTGGGCATCTTCTCTATGAATGACGGTACTCTCTCTGGGCATCATCTTTATGAAACAAGATTCTCTCTCTGGCATCATCTTTATAAATGTAAGTTCTCTGTCTGGGCATCATCTTTATGAAGGAAGGTTCTTTCTGGGCATCATCTTCATGAATGATGGTTCTCTACCAGGGCATCATTTTTATCAATGAAGGTTCTCGCTCTGTGCATTATCTTTATGAATGAAAGTTATTTGCCTGGGCATCATCTTTATGAATGACGGTTCTCTCTCTGGGCATCACCTTTATGAATGAAGGTTCACTGCAGAGGCATCATCTTTATGAATGAAGGTTCTCTCTCTGGGCATCATCTTTATGAATAAAAGTTTTATCTCTGGGAATCCTCTTTATGAAAGAAGGTTCTCTCTCTGGGAATCATCTTTATGAAACAAGTTTCTAAGTCTGGGCATCAACTATATGAATGAAGGTTCTCTCTGTGGGCATCATCTTTATGAATGAAAGTTCTCTGCCTGGGCATCATCTTTATGAATGACGGTTCTCTGCCTGGGCATCATCTTATGAATGAAGGTTCTCTCTCTGGGCATCATCTTTATGAATTAAGGTTCTCTGCCTGGGAAACATCTTTATGAATGAAGGCTCTTTTTCTGGACAACATATTTATGAAAGAAGGTTCTCTGCCTTTGAATAATCTTTATGAAAGAATGCTCTCTGCCTGGGCATCATCTTTGTGAATGAAGGTTCTCTCTCTGGGCATGATCTTTATGAATGAAGGTTCTCTGCCTGGGCATCATCTTCCTGAATGAAGGTTCTCTCTCTGGGCATCATCTTTATGAATGACGGTTCTCTCTTTGGGCATCATCTTTATGAATGAAGGTTCTCTCTCTGGGCATCATCTTTATGAATAAAAGTTTTATCTCTGTGCATCCTCTTTATGAAAGAATGTTCTCTCTCTGGGAATCATCTTTATGAAACAAGTTTCTAAGTCTGGGCATCAACTATATAAATGAAGGTTCTCTGCCAGGGCATCATCTTTATGAGAGGAGGCTATCACTCTGGGCATCATATTTTAAAAGCAGGTTCTCTCTTTGGGCATCATCTTTAAGAAAGGAGGTTCTCTTTCTAGGCATCATCTTTATGAAGCAAGGTTTCTGCCTGGGCATCACCTTTTTCAATGAAGGTTCTCTCTCGGGCATCTTCTTTTTGAAACAAATTCCCGGCCTGTGCATCATCTATATGAATGAATGTTCTCTCTCTGGGCATCATCTTCATAAAGAAAGTTCTCTGTTTGGGCATCATCTTTATGAAAGAACGTTTTCTGTCTCGGCATCACCTTATTAAATGAAGGTTCTCTCTCTGGGCATCATCTTTATGAATGAAAGTTCTCTCTCTGGGCACCATTTTTATTAAAGAAGGTTCTCTGCCTGGGAATCATCTTTATGAAAAAAATGTTCTCTCTTGGCATCATATTTGTGAATGAAGGTTCTCTCTCTGGGCATCATCTTTATGAAACAAGGTTCTCTCTCTGGTATCATCTTAATGAATGAAGGTTCTCTGTCTTGGAATAATCTTCATGATTGAAGGTTCTCTCTCTGGGCAACATCTTTATGAAGGAAGGTTCTTTCTGGGCATCATCTTCATGAATGATGGTTCTCTACCAGGGCATCATTTTTATCAATGAAGGTTCTCGCTCTGTGCATTATCTTTATGAATGAAAGTTATTTGCCTGGGCATCATCTTTATGAATGACGGTTCTCCTTCTGGGCATCACCTTTATGAATGAAGGTTCACTGCAAAGGCATCATCTTTATGAATGAAGGTTCTCTCTGTGGGCATCATCATTATGAATAAAAGTTTTATCTCTGGGCATCCTCTTTATGAAAGAAGGTTCTCTCTCTGGGAATCATCTTTATGAAACAAGTTTCTAAGTCTGGGCATCAACTATATGAATGAAGGTTCTCTCTGTGGGCATCATCTTTATGAATGAAAGTTCTCTGCCTGGGCATCATCTTTATGAATGATGGTTCTCTGCCTGGGCATCATCTTATGAATGAAGGTTCTCTCTCTGGGCATCATCTTTATGAATTAAGGTTCTCTGCCTGGGAAACATCTTTATGAATGAAGGCTCTTTCTCTGGACAACATATTTATGAAAGAATGTTCTCTGCCTGGGAATAATCTTTATGAAAGAATGTTCTCTGCCTGGGCATCATCTTTGTGAATGAAGGTTCTATCTCTGGGCATCATCTTTATGAATGAAGGTTCTCTGCCTGGGCATCATCTTCCTGAATGAAGGTTCTCTCTCTGGGCATCATCTTTATGAATGACGGTTCTCTCTTTGGGCATCATCTTTATGAATGAAGGCTCTCTCTCTGGGCATCCTCTTTATGAATAAAAGTTTTATATCTGTGCATCCTCTTTATGAAAGAATGTTCTCTCTCTGGGAATCATCTTTATGAAACAAGTTTCTAAGTCTGGGCATCAACTATATAAATGAATGTTCTCTGCCAGGGCATCATCTTTATGAGAGAAAGCTATCACTCTGGGCATCTTATTTTAAAAGCAGGTTCTCTCTTTGCGCATCATCTTTAAGAAAGGAGGTTCTCTTTCTAGGCATCATCTTTATGAAGCAAGGTTTCTGCCTGGGCATCACCTTTTTGAATGAAGGTTCTCTCTCGGGCATCTTCTTTTTGAAACAAATTCCCTGCCTGTGCATCATCTATATGAATGAATGTTCTCTCTCTGGGCATCATCTTCATAAAGAAAGTTCTCTGTTTGGGCATCATCTTTATGAAAGAACGTTCTCTGTCTCGGCATCATCTTATTAAATGAAGGTTCTCTCTCTGGGCATCATCTTTATGAATGAAAGTTCTCTCTCTGGGCACCATTTTTATTAAAGAAGGTTCTCTGCCTGGGAATCATCTTTATGAAAAAAAAGTTCTCTCTTGGCATCATATTTGTGAATGAAGGTTCTCTCTCTGGGCATCATCTTTATGAAACAAGGTTCTCTCTCTGGTATCATCGTAATGAATGAAGGTTCTCTGTCTTGGAATAATCTTTATGATTGAAGGTTCTCTCTCTGGGCATCATCTTTTTGAAACAAGGTTCTCTGCCTGTCTATCATCTATATGAATGAAAATTGTCTCTCTGTGCATCATCTTTACTAAAAAGGTTCTCTTCCTGGGCATCATCTTTATGAATGAAGGTACGCTCTATGGGCATCATCTTTATGAAACAAGATTCTCACTCTGCGCATCATCTTTATGAAAGAATGGTCTCTGCCTGGGCATCATCTTTGTGAATGAGGGTTCTCTCTCTGTGCATCATCTTTATGATTGAAGGTACTCTGGGCATCATGTTATGAGTGAAGTTTCTCTCTCTGGGCATCACCTTTATGAAAGAATGTTCTTTCGCTGGGCATCATCTCCAAGAATGATGGTTCTCTCCTTGGGCATCATTTTTATGAATGACGGTTCTCTCTCTGGGCATCACCCTTATGAATGAAGGTTTTCTGCCTAGCAACATCTTTTGAATGAAGGCCCTTTCTCTGGGCAGCATATTTATGAAAGAAGGTTCTCTGTCTGTGCATCATCTTTATTAAAAAAGATTCTCTCTCTGGGCATCATCATTATGAATGAAGGTTCTCTTGACATCATCTTAATGAATGAAGGTTCTCTCTCTGGGCAACATCTTTATGAATGAAAGTTCACTCTCTGGGCAACATCTTTATAAATGAAGACTCTCTCTATGTTCATCATATTTATGAAAAAATGTTCTCTGTCTGGGCATCATCTTTATTAAAAAAGGTTCTCTCTCTGGGCATCATCTTTATGATTTAAGGCTCTCTCTCTGGGTAGCTTTTTTATTGAAAAAGATTCTCTTTCTGGGTATCCTCTTTATGAAAGAAAGTTCTCTCTCTGGGCATCATCCTTATTAAAGAAGGTTCTCTGCCGTATCATCATCTTTATGAAAGAAAGTTTTCTGTCTGGGCCTCATCTTAATGAATGAAGGTTCTCTAATTGGTATAATATTTATGAATGAAGGTTGTCTCCTGGGCATCATCTTTATGAAAGAAGGTTCTCTGTTTGGGCATCATCTTTATGAAGGAAGGTTCTCTGCTGTGGCATTATCCTTATGAACAAAGGTTCTCTCTGTGTGTATCATCTTTATGAATGCAGGTTCACTCTCTTGGCATCATCTTTATAAACAAGGTTCTAATTCTGGGCATCATCTATATGAATAAAGGTTCTCTGCCTGGGCATCATCTATGTGAATGAAGGTTCTGTCTCCGGGCATCATCTTTATGAATGACGGTTCTCTTCTGGGCATCATCTTTGTGAATGGAGGTTCTCTCTCTGTGCATCATCTTTATGAATGAAGGTTCTCTGGGCATCATCTTATGAATGAAGGTTCTCCTCCTGGGCATCACCTTTATGTAAGAAGGTTCTTTCTGTGGGCATCATCTTCATGAATGATGGTTCCCTCCTTGGGCATCATTTTTATGAATGACGGTTCTTTCTCTGGGCATCACCCTTATGAATGAAGGTTTTCTGCCTAGCAACATCTTTTGAATGAAGGCTCTTTCTCTGGGTAGCATATTTATGAAAGAAGGTTCTCTGTCTGGGCATCATCTTTATTAAAAAAGGTTCTCACTCTGGGCATCATCATTATGAATGAAGGTTCTCTTGGCATCATCTTAATGAATGAAGGTTCTCTCTTGGGCAACATCTTTATGAATGAAGACTCTCTCTATGTGCATCATATTTATGAAAGAAGGTTCTCTGTTTGGGCATCATCTTTATGAAAGAAGGTTCTCTTCCTGGGCATCATCTGTATGAAAGAAGGTTCTCTGCCTGGGCATCATATTTGTGAATGAAGGTTCTCTCTCTGGGCATCATCTTTAAGAAACAAGGTTCTCTCTCTCGTATCATCTTAATGAATGAAGGTTCTCTGTCTTGGAATAATCTTTATGATTGAAGGTTCTCTCTCTGTGTATCATCTTTATGATTGAAGGTACTGTGGGCATCATGTTATGAATGAAGTTCTCTCTCTGGGCATCACCTTTATGAAAGAAGGTTCTTTCTCTGGGCATCATCTCCATGAATGATGGTTCTCTCCCTGGGCATCATTTTCATGAATGACGGTTCTCTCTCTGGGCATCACCCTTATGAATGAAGGTTTTCTGCCTAGCAACATCTTTTGAATGAAGGCTCTTTCTCTGGGCAGCATATTTATGAAAGAAAGTTTTCTGTCTGGGCATCATCTTTATTAAAAAAGGTTCTCTCTCTGGGAATCATCTTTATGAATGAAGGTTCTCTTGGCATCATCTTAATGAATGAAGGTTCTCTCTCTGGGCAACATCTTTGTGAATGAAAGTTCATTCTCTGGGCAACATCTTTATGAATGATGACTCTCTCTATGTGCATCATATTTATGAAAGAAGGTTCTCTGTTTGGGCATCATCTTTATGAATGAAGGCTCTCTCTTTGGGCATCATCTTTATGAATAAAAGTTTTATCTCTGGGCATCCTCTTTATGAAAGAAGGTTCTCTCTCTGGGAATCATCTTTATGAAACAAGTTTCTAAGTCTGGACATCAACTATATGAATGAAGGTTCTCTGCCAGGGCATCATCTTTATGAGAGAAGGCTATCACTCTGGGCATCATCTTACGAATGAAGGTTCTCTCTCTGGGCATCATCTTTATGAATTAAGGTTCTCTGCCTGGGAAACATCTTTATGAATGAAGGCTTTTTCTCTGGACAACATATTTATGAAAGAAGGTTCTCTGCCTGGGAATAATCTTTATGAAAGAATGTTCTCTGCCTGGGCATCATCTTTATGAATGAAGGTTCTCTGGACATCATCTTATGAATGACGGTTCTCTCTCTGGGCATCATCTTTATCAATGAAGGTTCTCTGCCTGTGCATCATCTTCCTGAATGAAGGTTCTCTCTCTGGGCATCATCTTTATGAATGACGGTTCTCTCTTTGGGCATCATCTTTATGAATGAAGGCTCTCTCTCTGGGCATCATCTTTATGAATAAAAGTTTTATCTCTGTGCATCCTCGTTATGAAAGAAGGTTCTCTCTCTGGGAATCATCTTTATGAAACAAGTTTCTAAGTCTGGGCATCAACTATATGAATGAAGGTTCTCTGCCAGGGCATCATCTTTATGAGAGAAGTCTATCACTCTGGGCATCATATTTTAAAAGCAGGTTCTCTATTTGGGCATCATCTTTAAGAAAGGAGGTTCTCTTTCTAGGCATCATCTTTATGAAGCAAGGTTTCTTCCTGGGCATCACCTCTTTGAATGAAGGTTCTCTCTCGGCCATCTTCTTTTTGAAACAAATTCCCTGCCTGTGCATCATCTATATGAATGAATGTTCTCTCTCTGGGCATCATCTTCATAAAGAAAGTTCTCTGTTTGGGCATCATCTTTATGAAAGAACGTTCTCTGTCTCGGCATCACCTTATTAAATGAAGGTTCTCTCTCTGGGCATCATCTTTATGAATGAAAGTTCTCTCTCTGGGCACCATTTTTATTAAAGAAGGTTCTCTGCCTGGGAATCATCTTTATGAATAAAAAGTTCTCTCTTGGCATCATATTTGTGAATGAAGGTTCTCTCTCTGGGCATCATCTTTATGAAACAAGATTCTCTCTCTGGCATCATCTTTATAAATGTAAGTTCTCTGTCTGGGCATCATCTTTATGAAGGAAGGTTCTTTCTGGGCATCATCTTCATGAATGATGGTTCTCTACCAGGGCATCATTTTTATCAATGAAGGTTCTCGCTCTGTGCATTATCTTTATGAATGAAAGTTATTTGCCTGGGCATCATCTTTATGAATGACGGTTCTCTCTCTGGGCATCACCTTTATGAATGAAGGTTCACTGCAGAGGCATCATCTTTATGAATGAAGGTTCTCTCTCTGGGCATCATCTTTATGAATGAAGGTTCTCTGGACATCATCTTATGAAAGAAGGTTCTCTCTCTGGGCATCACCTTTATGAAAGAAGGTTCTTTCTATGGCCATCATCTCCATTAATGAAGGTTCTCTCCCTGGGCATCATTTTTATGAATGAAGGTTCTCTCTGTGGGCATCATCTTTAAGAATGAATGTTCTCTGCCTGGGTATCATCTTTATACATGACGGTTCTCTCTCTGGGCATCATCTTTATTAATGAAAGATCATTCCCTGGGCAACATCATTATGAATGAAGGCTCTTTTATGAAAGAAGGTTCACTGTTTGGGCATCATCTTTATGAAAGAAGATTCTCTGCCTGCGCATCATCTTTATGAAAGAAACTTCTCTGTCTGGGCCTCATCTTTATGAATGAAGGTTCTTTCATTGGGTATAATATTTATGAATGAAGGTTCTCTCTCTGGGCATCATCTTTATGAATGAAAGTTCTCTGGGCATCATCTTATGAATGAAGGTTCTCTCTCTGGGCATCATCTTTATTAATGAAAATTTCTGCCTGGGCATCATCTTTATGAATGACGGTTCTCTTCTGGGCATCATGTTTATGATCAAGGCTCTCTTTCTGGGCATCATCTTTATGAAAGAAGGTTCTCTCTCTGGAGATCATCTTTATGAAACAACGTTCTCTCTCTGAGCATCATCACTATGAATGAATGTTCTCTTTTTGGGCATCGTCTGTATGAAAGAAGGTTCTCTTCCTAGGAATCATCTTTACAAAAATGGTTCTATGCCTGGGCATCATCTTTACGAAAGAAGGTTCTCTGCCTGGGCATAATTTTTGTGAATGAAGGATCTCTTGGCATCATCTGAAAGAATGAAGGATCTCTCTCTGGGAATCATCTTTATGAATGAAGGTTCTCTGACTGGGCATCATATTACGAAAGTTTCTCTGACTGGGCATCTTCTCTATGAATGACGGTACTCTCTCTGGGCATCATCTTTATGAAACAAGATTCTCTCTCTGGCATCATCTTTATAAATGTAAGTTCTCTGTCTGGGCATCATCTTTATGAAGGAAGGTTCTTTCTGGGCATCATCTTCATGAATGATGGTTCTCTACCAGGGCATCATTTTTATCAATGAAGGTTCTCGCTCTGTGCATTATCTTTATGAATGAAAGTTATTTGCCTGGGCATCATCTTTATGAATGACGGTTCTCTCTCTGGGCATCACCTTTATGAATGAAGGTTCACTGCAGAGGCATCATCTTTATGAATGAAGGTTCTCTCTCTGGGCATCATCTTTATGAATAAAAGTTTTATCTCTGGGAATCCTCTTTATGAAAGAAGGTTCTCTCTCTGGGAATCATCTTTATGAAACAAGTTTCTAAGTCTGGGCATCAACTATATGAATGAAGGTTCTCTCTGTGGGCATCATCTTTATGAATGAAAGTTCTCTGCCTGGGCATCATCTTTATGAATGACGGTTCTCTGCCTGGGCATCATCTTATGAATGAAGGTTCTCTCTCTGGGCATCATCTTTATGAATTAAGGTTCTCTGCCTGGGAAACATCTTTATGAATGAAGGCTCTTTTTCTGGACAACATATTTATGAAAGAAGGTTCTCTGCCTTTGAATAATCTTTATGAAAGAATGCTCTCTGCCTGGGCATCATCTTTGTGAATGAAGGTTCTCTCTCTGGGCATGATCTTTATGAATGAAGGTTCTCTGCCTGGGCATCATCTTCCTGAATGAAGGTTCTCTCTCTGGGCATCATCTTTATGAATGACGGTTCTCTCTTTGGGCATCATCTTTATGAATGAAGGTTCTCTCTCTGGGCATCATCTTTATGAATAAAAGTTTTATCTCTGTGCATCCTCTTTATGAAAGAATGTTCTCTCTCTGGGAATCATCTTTATGAAACAAGTTTCTAAGTCTGGGCATCAACTATATAAATGAAGGTTCTCTGCCAGGGCATCATCTTTATGAGAGAAGGCTATCACTCTGGGCATCATATTTTAAAAGCAGGTTCTCTATTTGGGCATCATCTTTAAGAAAGGAGGGTTCTCTTTCTAGGCATCATCTTTATGAAGCAAGGTTTCTGCCTGGGCATCACCTTTTTGAATGAAGGTTCTCTCTCGGGCATCTTCTTTTTGAAACAAATTCCCGGCCTGTGCATCATCTATATGAATGAATGTTCTCTCTCTGGGCATCATCTTCATAAAGAAAGTTCTCTGTTTGGGCATCATCTTTATGAAAGAACGTTTTCTGTCTCGGCATCACCTTATTAAATGAAGGTTCTCTCTCTGGGCATCATCTTTATGAATGAAAGTTCTCTCTCTGGGCACCATTTTTATTAAAGAAGGTTCTCTGCCTGGGAATCATCTTTATGAAAAAAATGTTCTCTCTTGGCATCATATTTGTGAATGAAGGTTCTCTCTCTGGGCATCATCTTTATGAAACAAGGTTCTCTCTCTGGTATCATCTTAATGAATGAAGGTTCTCTGTCTTGGAATAATCTTCATGATTGAAGGTTCTCTCTCTGGGCAACATCTTTATGAAGGAAGGTTCTTTCTGGGCATCATCTTCATGAATGATGGTTCTCTACCAGGGCATCCTTTTTATCAATGAAGGTTCTCGCTCTGTGCATTATCTTTATGAATGAAAGTTATTTGCCTGGGCATCATCTTTATGAATGACGGTTCTCCTTCTGGGCATCACCTTTATGAATGAAGGTTCACTGCAAAGGCATCATCTTTATGAATGAAGGTTCTCTCTGTGGGCATCATCATTATGAATAAAAGTTTTATCTCTGGGCATCCTCTTTATGAAAGAAGGTT
Source organism: Tenrec ecaudatus (assembly GCF_050624435.1). Classification (NCBI taxonomy): domain Eukaryota; kingdom Metazoa; phylum Chordata; class Mammalia; order Afrosoricida; family Tenrecidae; genus Tenrec; species Tenrec ecaudatus. Next base: position 15,197,035 of record NC_134549.1, read on the forward strand.
CTCTCTCTGGGAATCATCTTTATGAAACAAGTTTCTAAGTCTGGGCATCAACTATATGAATGAAGGTTCTCTCTGTGGGCATCATCTTTATGAATGAAAGTTCTCTGCCTGGGCATCATCTTTATGAATGATGGTTCTCTGCCTGGGCATCATCTTATGAATGAAGGTTCTCTCTCTGGGCATCATCTTTATGAATTAAGGTTCTCTGCCTGGGAAACATCTTTATGAATGAAGGCTCTTTCTCTGGACAACATATTTATGAAAGAATGTTCTCTGCCTGGGAATAATCTTTATGAAAGAATGTTCTCTGCCTGGGCATCATCTTTGTGAATGAAGGTTCTATCTCTGGGCATCATCTTTATGAATGAAGGTTCTCTGCCTGGGCATCATCTTCCTGAATGAAGGTTCTCTCTCTGGGCATCATCTTTATGAATGACGGTTCTCTCTTTGGGCATCATCTTTATGAATGAAGGCTCTCTCTCTGGGCATCCTCTTTATGAATAAAAGTTTTATATCTGTGCATCCTCTTTATGAAAGAATGTTCTCTCTCTGGGAATCATCTTTATGAAACAAGTTTCTAAGTCTGGGCATCAACTATATAAATGAATGTTCTCTGCCAGGGCATCATCTTTATGAGAGAAAGCTATCACTCTGGGCATCTTATTTTAAAAGCAGGTTCTCTCTTTGCGCATCATCTTTAAGAAAGGAGGTTCTCTTTCTAGGCATCATCTTTATGAAGCAAGGTTTCTGCCTGGGCATCACCTTTTTGAATGAAGGTTCTCTCTCGGGCATCTTCTTTTTGAAACAAATTCCCTGCCTGTGCATCATCTATATGAATGAATGTTCTCTCTCTGGGCATCATCTTCATAAAGAAAGTTCTCTGTTTGGGCATCATCTTTATGAAAGAACGTTCTCTGTCTCGGCATCATCTTATTAAATGAAGGTTCTCTCTCTGGGCATCATCTTTATGAATGAAAGTTCTCTCTCTGGGCACCATTTTTATTAAAGAAGGTTCTCTGCCTGGGAATCATCTTTATGAAAAAAAAGTTCTCTCTTGGCATCATATTTGTGAATGAAGGTTCTCTCTCTGGGCATCATCTTTATGAAACAAGGTTCTCTCTCTGGTATCATCGTAATGAATGAAGGTTCTCTGTCTTGGAATAATCTTTATGATTGAAGGTTCTCTCTCTGGGCATCATCTTTTTGAAACAAGGTTCTCTGCCTGTCTATCATCTATATGAATGAAAATTGTCTCTCTGTGCATCATCTTTACTAAAAAGGTTCTCTTCCTGGGCATCATCTTTATGAATGAAGGTACGCTCTATGGGCATCATCTTTATGAAACAAGATTCTCACTCTGCGCATCATCTTTATGAAAGAATGGTCTCTGCCTGGGCATCATCTTTGTGAATGAGGGTTCTCTCTCTGTGCATCATCTTTATGATTGAAGGTACTCTGGGCATCATGTTATGAGTGAAGTTTCTCTCTCTGGGCATCACCTTTATGAAAGAATGTTCTTTCGCTGGGCATCATCTCCAAGAATGATGGTTCTCTCCTTGGGCATCATTTTTATGAATGACGGTTCTCTCTCTGGGCATCACCCTTATGAATGAAGGTTTTCTGCCTAGCAACATCTTTTGAATGAAGGCTCTTTCTCTGGGCAGCATATTTATGAAAGAAGGTTCTCTGTCTGTGCATCATCTTTATTAAAAAAGGTTCTCTCTCTGAGCATCATCATTATGAATGAAGGTTCTCTTGACATCATCTTAATGAATGAAGGTTCTCTCTCTGGGCAACATCTTTATGAATGAAAGTTCACTCTCTGGGCAACATCTTTATAAATGAAGACTCTCTCTATGTTCATCATATTTATTAAAAAAATGTTCTCTGTCTGGGCATCATCTTTATTAAAAAAGGTTCTCTCTCTGGGCATCATCTTTATGATTTAAGGCTCTCTCTCTGGGCAGCTTTTTTATTGAAAAAGATTCTCTTTCTGGGTATCCTCTTTATGAAAGAAAGTTCTCTCTCTGGGCATCATCCTTATTAAAGAAGGTTCTCTGCCGTATCATCATCTTTATGAAAGAAAGTTTTCTGTCTGGGCCTCATCTTAATGAATGAAGGTTCTCTAATTGGTATAATATTTATGAATGAAGGTTGTCTCCTGGGCATCATCTTTATGAAAGAAGGTTCTCTGTTTGGGCATCATCTTTATGAAGGAAGGTTCTCTGCTATGGCATTATCCTTATGAACAAAGGTTCTCTCTGTGTGTATCATCTTTATGAATGCAGGTTCTCTCTCTTGGCATCATCTTTATAAACAAGGTTCTAATTCTTGGCATCATCTATATGAATAAAGGTTCTCTGCCTGGGCATCATCTATGTGAATGAAGGTTCTGTCTCCGGGCATCATCTTTATGAATGACGGTTTTCTCTCTGGGCATCATCTTTATGAATGACGGTTCTCTTCTGGGCATCATCTTTGTGAATGGAGGTTCTCTCTCTGTGCATCATCTTTATGAATGAAGGTTCTCTGGGCATCATCTTATGAATGAAGGTTCTCCTCCTGGGCATCACCTTTATGTAAGAAGGTTCTTTCTGTGGGCATCATCTTCATGAATGATGGTTCCCTCCTTGGGCATCATTTTTATGAATGACGGTTCTTTCTCTGGGCATCACCCTTATGAATGAAGGTTTTCTGCCTAGCAACATCTTTTGAATGAAGGCTCTTTCTCTGGGCAGCATATTTATGAAAGAAGGTTCTCTGTCTGTGCATCATCTTTATTAAAAAATGTTCTCTCTCTGGGCATCATCATTATGAATGAAGGTTCTCTTGGCATCATCTTAATGAATGAAGGTTCTCTCTCTGGGCAACATCTTTATGAATGAAAGTTCACTCTATGGGCAACATCTTTATGAATGAAGACTCTCTCTATGTGCATCATATTTATGAAAGAAGGTTCTCTGTCTGGGCATCATCTTTATTAAAAAAGGTTCTCACTCTGGGCATCATCATTATGAATGAAGGTTCTCTTGGCATCATCTTAATGAATGAAGGTTCTCTCTTGGGCAACATCTTTATGAATGAAGACTCTCTCTATGTGCATCATATTTATGAAAGAAGGTTCTCTGTTTGGGCATCATCTTTATGAAAGAAGGTTCTCTTCCTGGGCATCATCTGTACGAAAGAAGGTTCTCTGCCTGGGCATCATATTTGTGAATGAAGGTTCTCTCTCTTGGCATCATCTTTAAGAAACAAGATTCTCTCTCTCGTATCATCTTAATGAATGAAGGTTCTCTGTCTTGGAATAATCTTTATGATTGAAGGTTCTCTCTCTGTGTATCATCTTTATGATTGAAGGTACTGTGGGCATCATGTTATGAATGAAGTTCTCTCTCTGGGCATCACCTTTATGAAAGAAGGTTCTTTCTCTGGGCATCATCTCCATGAATGATGGTTCTCTCCCTGGGCATCATTTTCATGAATGACGGTTCTCTCTCTGGGCATCACCCTTATGAATGAAGGTTTTCTGCCTAGCAACATCTTTTGAATAAAGGCTCTTTCTCTGGGCAGCATATTTATGAAAGAAAGTTTTCTGTCTGGGCATCATCTTTATTAAAAAAGGTTCTCTCTCTGGGAATCATCTTTATGAATGAAGGTTCTCTTGGCATCATCTTAATGAATGATGGTTCTCTCTCTGGGCAACATCTTTATGAATGAAAGTTCATTCTCTGGGCAACATCTTTATGAATGATGACTCTCTCTATGTGCATCATATTTATGAAAGAAGGTTCTCTGTTTGGGCATCATCTTTATGAATGAAGGCTCTCTCTTTGGGCATCATCTTTATGAATAAAAGTTTTATCTCTGGGCATCCTCTTTATGAAAGAAGGTTCTCTCTCTGGGAATCATCTTTATGAAACAAGTTTCTAAGTCTGGACATCAACTATATGAATGAAGGTTCTCTGCCAGGGCATCATCTTTATGAGAGAAGGCTATCACTCTGGGCATCATCTTACGAATGAAGGTTCTCTCTCTGGGCATCATCTTTATGAATTAAGGTTCTCTGCCTGGGAAACATCTTTATGAATGAAGGCATTTTCTCTGGACAACATATTTATGAAAGAAGGTTCTCTGCCTGGGAATAATCTTTATGAAAGAATGTTCTCTGCCTGGGCATCATCTTTGTGAATGAAGGTTCTCTCTCTGGGCATCATCTTTATGAATGAAGGTTCTCTGGACATCATCTTATGAATGACGGTTCTCTCTCTGGGCATCATCTTTATCAATGAAGGTTCTCTGCCTGTGCATCATCTTCCTGAATGAAGGTTCTCTCTCTGGGCATCATCTTTATGAATGACGGTTCTCTCTTTGGGCATCATCTTTATGAATGAAGGCTCTCTCTCTGGGCATCATCTTTATGAATAAAAGTTTTATCTGTGTGCATCCTCGTTATGAAAGAAGGTTCTCTCTCTGGGAATCATCTTTATGAAACAAGTTTCTAAGTCTGGGCATCAACTATATGAATGAAGGTTCTCTGCCAGGGCATCATCTTTATGAGAGAAGGCTATCACTCTGGGCATCATATTTTAAAAGCAGGTTCTCTATTTGGGCATCATCTTTAAGAAAGGAGGTTCTCTTTCTAGGCATCATCTTTATGAAGCAAGGTTTCTTCCTGGGCATCACCTCTTTGAATGAAGGTTCTCTCTCGGCCATCTTCTTTTTGAAACAAATTCCCTGCCTGTGCATCATCTATATGAATGAATGTTCTCTCTCTGGGCATCATCTTCATAAAGAACGTTCTCTGTTTGGGCATCATCTTTATGAAAGAACGTTCTCTGTCTCGGCATCACCTTATTAAATGAAGGTTCTCTCTCTGGGCATCATCTTTATGAATGAAAGTTCTCTCTCTGGGCACCATTTTTATTAAAGAAGGTTCTCTGCCTGGGAATCATCTTTATGAATAAAAAGTTCTCTCTTGGCATCATATTTGTGAATGAAGGTTCTCTCTCTGGGCATCATCTTTATGAAACAAGGTTCTCTCTCTGGTATCAACTTAATGAATGAAGGTTCTCTGTCTTGGAATAATCTTCATGATTGAAGGTTCTCTCTCTGGGCATCATCTTTTTGAAACAAGGTTCTCTGCCTGTCTATCATCTATATGAATGAAAATTGTCTCTCTGTGCATCATCTTTACTAAAAAGGTTCTCTTCCTGGGCATCATCTTTATGAATGAAGGTACGCTCTATGGGCATCATCTTTATGAAACAAGATTCTCACTCTGCGCATCATCTTTATGAAAAATGGTCTCTGCCTGGGCATCATCTTTGTGAATGAGGGTTCTCTCTCTGTGCATCATCTTTATGATTGAAGGTACTCTGGGCATCATGTTATGAATGAAGTTTATCTCTCTGGGCATCACCTTTATGAAAGAAGGTTCTTACTCTGGGCATCATCTCCATGAATGATGGTTCTCTCCCTGGGCATCATTTTTATGAATGACGTTTCGCTCTCTGGGCATCACCCTTATGAATGAAGGTTTTCTGCCTAGCAACATCTTTTGAATGAAGGCTCTTTCTCTGGGCAGCATATTTATGAAAGAAGGTTCTCTGTCTGGGCATCATCTTTATTAAAAAAAGGTTCTCTCTCTGGGCATCATCATTATGAATGAAGGTTTTCTTGGCATCATCTTAATGAATGAAGGTTCTCTCTCTGGGCAACATCTTTATGAATGAAAGTTAACTCTCTTGGCAACATCTCTATGAATGAAGACTCTCTCTATGTGCATCATATTTATGAAAGAAGGTTCTCTGTTTGGGCATCATCTTTATGAAAGAAAGTTCTCTTCCTGGGCATCATCTGTACGAAAGAAGGTTCTCTGCTTGGGCATCATCTTTTGAATGAAAGTTCTCCCTCTAGGCTTCATCTTTATGATTTAAGGCTCTCTCTTGGGCTGCATTTTTATTGAAAAAGATTCTCTTTCTGGGTATCCTCTTTATGAAAGAAAGTTCACTCTCTGGGCATCATCCTTATTAATGAAGGTTCTTTGCCTGATCATCATCTTTATGAAAGAAAGTTTTCTCTCTGGGTCTCATCTTTATGAATGAAGGTTCTCTAATTGGGTATAATATTTATGAATGAAGGCTGTCTCCTGGGCATCATCTTTATGAAAGAAGGATCTCTGTTGGGGCATCATCTTTATGAAGGAAGGTTCTCTGCTATGGCATTATCCTTATGCATAAAGGTTCCATCTCTGTGCATCGTCTTTATGAATGAAGGTTCTCTCTCTTGGCATCATCTTTATAAACAAGATTCTAATACTGGGCATCATCTATATGAATGAAGGTTCTCTGCCTGGCATCATCTATATGAATGAAGGTTCTGTGTCCGGGCATCATTTTTATGAAAGAAAGGTCTCTCTCTGGGCATCATCTTTATGAATGACTGTTTTCTCTCTGGGCATCATCTTTATGAATGACGGTTCTCTTCTGGGCATCATCTTTTTGAATGGAGGTTCTCTCTCTGTGCATCATCTTTATGAATGAAGGTTCTCTGGGCATCATCTTATGAATGAAGGTTCTCCTCCTGGGCATCACCTTTATGTAAGAAGGTTCTTTCTCTGGGCATCATCTTCATGAATGATGGTTCTCTCTCTGGGCATCATCTTTATGAATGAAAATTTCTGCCTGGGCATCATCTTTATGAATGATGTTTCTCTTCTGGGCATCTTGTTTATGATCAAGGCTCTCTGTCTGGGCATCATCTTTATTAAAGAATGTTCTCTCTGTGGGCATCATCTTTATGAATGAAAGTTCTCTGTCTGGGCATCATCTTTATGAATGACGGTTCTCTTCTGGGCATCATGTTTATGATTAAGGTTCTCTGTCTGGGCGTCATCTTTATGAAAGAATGTTCTCTCTGTGTGCATCATCTTTATGAATGAAGGTTCTCTGCCTAGGCAACATCTTTATGAATGAAGGCTCTTTCTCTGGGCAGCATATTTATGAAAGAGGTTCTCTTCCTGGGAATCATCTTTATGAAAAAATGTTCTCTCTCAAAATCATCTTTATGAATGAAAGTTCTCTCTCTGGGCATCATCTTTAAGAATAAAGTTTTTCTCACTGGGCATCATCTTACGAAAGTTTCTCTGACTGGGCATCATCTTTATCAATGACGGTACTCTCTCTGGGCATCATCTTTATGAAACAAGATTCTCTCTCTGGCATCATCTTTATAAATGTAGGTTCTCTGTCTGGGCATCATCTTTATGAAAGAAGGTTCTCTGCCAGGGCATCATCTTTATGAATGAAGGCTCTCTCTCTGGGCAGCATCTTTATTGAATGAAGGTTCTCTCTCTGGGCATCACCTTTATGAATGAAGTTTCTCTGCCTGGGCAACATATTTATGAATGAAGGCTCTTTCTCTGGGCATCATATTTATGAAAGAAGGTTCTCTGCCCGGCCATCATCTTTGTAAAAGAAAGCTCTCTCTCTGTGCATCATCTTTATGAATGACGGTTCTCTGGGCATCATCTTTTGAATGAAGGTTCTCTCTCTGGGCATCAACTTAATGAAAAAATGGTCTTTCTATGGCCATCATCTCCATTAATGATGGTTCTCTCCCTGGGCTCATTTTTATGAATGAAGGTTCTCTCTGTGGGCATCATCTTTATGATAGAAAGATTTCTGCCTGGTCATCATCTTTACAAAGAAGGTTCTCTCTCTGGGCATCACCTTTATAAATGAAGGTTCGCTCCATGGGCATCATCTTTATGAAAGAAGGTACTCTCTCTGGACATCACCTTTATGAATGAAGGTTCTCTGCCTGTGCATCATCTTTATCAATGAAGGCTCTTTCTCTGGGCAGCATATATATGAAAGAATGTTCTCTGTCTGGGCATCATCTTTATTAAAAAAGGTTCTCTCTCTGGGCATCATCATTATGAATGAAGGTACTCTGTTTGGGTATCATCATTATGGATGAAAGATCATTCCCTGGGCAACATCTTTATGAAAGAAGGCTCTCTCTATGTGCATCATATTTATGAAAGAAGGTTCACTGTTTGGGCATCATCTTTATGAAATAAGATTCTCTGCCTGGGCATCATCTTTGTGAATGAAGGTTCTCTGCCTGGGCATCATCTTTATGAATGAAGGTTCTCTCTCTGGGCATCATCTTTATGAATGAAGGCTCTCTCTCTGGGCAGCAGCATTAGTGAATAAACGTTCTTTTTCTGGGCATCCTCTTTAAGAAAGAAGATTCTCTCTCTGGGCATCATCTTTAGGAATGAAGGTTCTCTCTCTGGGCATCACCTTTATGAAAGAAGGTTTTCTCTGGGCAGCTTATTAATGAAAGAAGTTTCTCTGTCTGGGCATCACCATTATTAAAAAAGGTTCTCTCTCTGGGCATCATCATTATGAATGAAGGTTCTCTGTTTGGGCATCGTCTTTATGAAAGAAGGTTCTCTTCCTGGGAATCATCTTTACGAAAGAAGGTTCTATGCCTGGGCATCATCTTTACGATAGAAGGTTCTCTGCCTGGGCATAATCTTTGTGAATGAAGGTACATTCTTTGGGCATCATTATTATAAATGACGGTTCTCTGGGCATCATCTTTATGAATGAAGGCTCTCTCTCTGGGCAGCATCATTATTGAATAAAGTTTCTCTTTCTGGGCATCCTCTTTAAGAAAGAAGGTTCTCTCTCTGGGCATCATCTTTATGAAAGAAGGTTCTCTGCCTGGTCATCATCTTTACGAAGAAGGTTCTCTACCTGGGCATCATCTTTATGAATGAAGGTACGCTTTCTGGGCATCATCTTTATGAAACAAGATTCTCTCTCTTGTATCATCTTTATGAATGAAGGTTCTCTCTCTGGGCATCACCTTTATGAATGAAGGTTCTCTGCCTGGGCCTCATCTTTATGATTGAAGGTTCTCTCTCTGGGCATCACCTTTATGAATGAAGTTTCTCTGCCTGCGCAATATATTTATGAATGAAGGCTCTTTCTCTGGGCATCATATTTAAGAAAGAAGGTTCTCTGCCTGGGAATCATCTTTATGAAAGAATGTTCTCTGCCTGGCCATCATCTTTGTGAATGAAGGTTCTCTCTCTGTGCATCATCTTTATGAATGACGGTCTGGGCATCATCTTTTCAATGAAGGTTCTCTCTCTGGTCATCACCTTTATGAAAAATTGGTCTTTCTAGGGCCATCATCTCCACTAATGATGGTTCTCTCCCTGGGCATCATTTTTATGAATGAAGGTTCTTTCTGTGGGCATCATCTTTATGAAAGAAAGTTCTCTGCCTGGTCATCATCTTTACGAAGAAGGTTCTCTCCCTGCGCATCATCTTTATGAATGACGGTTCTCTCTCTTTGGCATCATCTTTATGAATGAAGGTTCTCTGCCTGTGCATCATCTTTATGAATGAAGGTTCTCTCTCTGGGCATCATCATTATGAATGAATGTACTCTGTTTGGGCATCATCTTTATGAATGAAAGATCATTCCCTTGGCAACATCTTTATGAAAGAAGGCTCTCTCTATTTGCATCATATTTATGAAAGAAGGTTCGCTGTTTTGGCCTCATCTTTCTGAAATAAGATTCTCTGCCTGGGCATCATCTTTGTGAATGAAGGTTCTCTGCCTGGGCATCATCTTTATGAATGAAAGTTCTCTCTCAGGGCATCATCTTTATGAATGAAGCCTCTCTCTGGGCAGCAGCATTAGTGAATAAAGGTTCTTATTCTGGGCATCCTCTTTAAGAACGAAGGTTCTCTCTCTGGGCATCATCTTTAGGAATGAAGGTTCTCTCTCTGGGCATCACTTTTATGAAAGAAGGATTTTCTGGGCAGCTTTTTTATGAAAGTAGTTTCTCTGTCTGGGCATCATCATTATTAAAAAAGGTTCTCTCTCTGGGCATCATCATTATGAATGAAGGTTCTCTGTTTGTGCATCGTCTATATGAAAGAAGGTTCTCTTCCTGGGAATCATCTTTACGAAAGAAGGTTCTATGCCTGGGCATCATCTTTACGATAGAAGGTTCTCTGCCTGGGCATAATCTTTGAGAATGACGGTACTTTCTTTGGGCATCATTATTATAAATGACGGTTCTCTCGGCAACATCTTATTAATGATGGTTCTCTCTCTGGGCATCATCTTTATGAACGAAAGTTTCTGTCTGGGCATCATCTTTATGAATGACGGTTTTCTTCTGGGCATCATGTTTATGATCAAGGCTCACTGTCTGGGCATCATCTTTATGAAAGACGGTTCTCTCTGTGGGCATCATCTTTATGAATGAAGGTTCTCTGCCTAGGCATCATCTTTATGAATGACGGTTCTCTCTCTGGGCATCATCTTTGTGAATGAAGGTTCTCTCTCTGGGCATCACCTTTATGAATGAAGGTTCTCTGCCTAGGCAACATCTTGATGAATGAAGGCTCTTTCTCTGGGCAGCATATTTATGAAAGAAGGTTCTCTCTGTGGGAATCATCTTTATGAAAGAATGTTCTCTGCCTGGGCATCATCTTTGTGAATGGAGGTTCTCTCTCTGTGCATCATCTTTATGAATGAAGGTTCTCTCTCTGGGCATCATCTTTATGAATGAAAGTTTCTGCCTGGGCATCATCTTTATGAATGACGGTTCTCTTCTGGGCATCATGTTTATGATGAAGGCTCTTTGTCTGGGCATCATCTTTATGAAAGAAGGTTCTCTCTCTGGGCATCATCTTTATGAAAAAAGGTTCTCTCTCTGAGCATCATCATTATGAATGAATGTTCTCTGTTTGGGCATCGTCTTTATGAAAGAAGGTTCTCTTCCTGGGAATCATCTTAAGAAAATGGTTCTATGCCTAGGCATCATCTTTACGAAAGAAGGTTCTCTGCCTGGGCATAATCTTTATGAATGAAGGTACTTTCTTTGGGCATCATCATTATCAATGAAGGATCTCTTGGCATCATCTTTATGAATGAAGGTTCTGTCTCTGGGCATCATCTTTATGAAAGAAAGGTCTCTCTCTGGGCATCATCTTTATGAATGAAAGTTCACTCTCTGGGCAACATCGTTATGAATGAAGGCACTCTCTATGTGCATCATATTTATGAAAGAAGTTTCTCTGTTTGGGCATCATCTTTATGAAAGAAGATTCTCTGTCGCGCGCCAGGTCTCGCCAGCAAGAAAAGACGCACCACAACAGGATTCTTCCACAAGCATTTATTTTTTCATTATGTGGTAAAAGACCTTGAAACCCCAAACTATTGCTGCTTATATATGCTCTATGGGGACGTGCTGTGCCTTGATTGGTGCATTTGCCAAAACCTCATGCATAGATTGGTGAGTTCACCAGAAACTTCGTTTGCATACTCCATGGTGGAGTTATGACTACGTCATCTCAGCATCGCGCATGCGCTAAGTGGTTGTTTTCCACTTAGTTGGACCACCGCCCTGACTGCCTGGCGCCATCTAGTAGTAGCAGCGAGAGTTGCAGCTACCCACATCACGAGAGCTGTGGCTTCCCACATCTCGCGAGAGCTACGGCTTCCCACATCTCCTCCTTTCTTTTTTATTTTAAGCCTAATCCATCGATCAATTCCAGAGCCTCCAGCAGCTCCAAAAGATCAAGATGGATATAAAGTCCATCGATCCATCCCGGAGCCTCCAGCAGCCCCAGGAGATCAAGATGGATATAAAAACCCAAATCTGGTCACCCTGATGTGTGCAATGAGCAAAGCTCCACATGGTGCAAGGGCTGACCAAGATCCAATTTCTGTCACTCTTCCCAGTGCAATGGGACAATTCCCTTGGGGTGCAGGAGCTGACAACTTATGGGGGTTAATTTTCTCTTAACAAAGAAAGCCAAAGATCATGGGAACCACCACGCTCAATCGCTAAGAGCGCCTGCGTGATGATGACTTTGTCACGTTTCTGCTGGGCTTTAAGCTTGCAGAGCAACCATAGCAACAACACTCCTCCACAGCACATTATTGCAGCAAATGTAAACACCCCCACCCACTCTTTAAAGTAGGAAAAGGCAGTAGAAAGCCAAGAAGTAAAATCTCCAACAGTTAAGGGTTTCATTCTTGTGCCATTAAGAGTCGTAATCTGCATCCGGAGTTGTTCTTGAAGTTCTTCCAGCTCAGCTGTCCATTGTCCTGTAAGATACTGGGATATAGTCTTGCTGCTAAAAGAAGACTCATTCAAGAATTCTAAAGGTGTTATGCACAAATTAGGTGTTGAAGAAACACAACTTAATTGCACCATGCTCGTAAGAGTATCCACTTGTTGTAATAAATCAACTCTCTGGTTCACTAACAGTAAACCAGACATTAATCGAGCATCCAACTTATGGACTGTAGATAAAGCCTCTGATGTAGATTGCGTAATATTGTTAATGACATTTGCTGTCATTACTTGATTGGACATAGCCAATCCTGCTGTAACCGCTGCTGCAGCTGAGATAGTAATAGCTGTAATAATTGCTGCAGTAATGCCAAAATCTCTCTTATATCTATAAAGTGTAGCAATAGGAAAAGTATTGGGATCTGCTTCAACCGGTACAGGTATCATAGTGGGAATCTTTACTAACAAGGCAAATGGCTCAGAGCCATTCCAACATTCAGCAAGCCAACACTGACTGCTAAAGCTATTACATGAAGCTTCCCAACATGTATCATATGCATGACTAATGTTGAATGTTAACAGAAAGAAAAATGGGGGCTGGACACAAACAGGTGATGGCTGAAATTGCACTCTTGATATATTAACCATAGTATTTACTTTCAGCCTCTTTGTAGTGGTATTGTATACACCGGTGACATTGTATAAAGTATCATTAATTCCAAACATTTTTGCAAAAGGAGTCACTATTGTAGATGCTCCACGTTGATTATATAATATCCATTCATACCACGGCCAAGTATTATCAGGACCAGTGATATTAATTTAATACTGCCATTCCATTTTGCTTTACCTAAAGCTGGAGTCATATCAAAACCTGGTATAATAGGTTTGTTCCGATAGTTTGGAGACTGACATTGAGTAAAAGAAGGCGGAAAACCTTTTTCAGGTAAACAACTAGGTAATATGACACTTCTGGTCACATTAGGTGGCACTACTGATTCATAGATGGGCCCAGAGGGCCTAGATCCCTCACGAATCATCATGAGTGTTGTTATATTTACACCTTTTCCTTTCTCAGAGGTGCCACTTCCACCTGTAGCACCTTGTGCAACTTTCATAAGGGTGGATATAATATTATTAACTGCAGAGTCTCCAGAAGGATCCACCCAATTGACTAAAGATCCATTTCTTACATGTATACAAGGTGCACTAGTATTAATGGTGGTAAAACACAAACTATATGCCAATGTGAAATTGCTTGCATTATATACTTTAGGAGGCTCCCCTCTAGGTGTAATACATGGTATTCCCAAATCACATTGCGTTGATAAGAATAAGGGTAATATTGACGCATTCGAGTGTATGGGAATAGGTACAGGTCAAGTTTTAGCTATGGCCCATAAAAAAACTACTTTAATTATTGGGGTCCATATTACCATCAGTATCAGCAACATTATTAGGTTGCTCATCGTCTTCTACATTCTTCCTGCTCCCACAATCTTCATCCTCCTTAATTAGTCTCACCAGTCTCTCTGGCACCCAGATGGGGTTTTCTTCTTTCTGTGGAAAAACACAAATTGCTCCCCTGGACCTGATTAATATGGGGTCCGGGCCATACCATTTATTATCCAATACATTGTTCCTTTGGGCCATTTCCTTTGGTGGCTTTGGCCATTGTCCATGTCTGTCTGCAGCTGATTGGCCTTTCTCATCCAGATTTTAAAAATTTAGAGTAAAAAGAGTTAAAGATAAGGCCATTCTAGGGGTAGTGACCGTCACGGCCTCTATTCCCCCTTTTTGTTTTAATAAATATTGTTTTAAAGTACGATGACACCGTTCCACAATTCCTTGCCCTTGGGGATTGTTCGGCAAGCCCGTGAGGTGTTTTACTTGCATTTGCAAGCAAAACTGTCGGAACTTGGTGGAAGTATATGCAGGCCCATTATCCGTTTTAATATGGTGGGCTTGCCCCATGCACTCCAAGCTTCTAAGCAATGTTGAATTACTTGGCTGGATTTTTCCCCCGTTAGGGGTGTTGCATGTACAATGCCAGAACTGGTGTCCACTGACACATGCACGTACTGCAACTTTCCAAAAGCAGATATGTGGGTAACGTCCATTTGCCAGATGTCGAGAGGACGGACGCCTCGAGGATTTACTCCAACTGAAGGTTTAGAAATAAATTCTGCACACTTGGCGCACTGCAACACAATAGTACGAGCCTCTGCACGAGTAATTGAAAACTTAATGCGTAGAGTGGCAGCAGGCACATGATACAGCTCATGAAAGTCTTTAGCAAGTTCAAAATTGGATTTAGTTAATACAGGAAAAGCTCTTGTAGCTTGATCAGCCAAATCATTACTTTTCACCATAGGTCACGGAAGCAAGCTATGAGCACGTATGTGCTGAATATAAAATGGGTGTTTTCGTTGCAAAATACATTTTCTAATTTGAGACAAGATGTCTGCTACCTTGCTAGATTGCTTAATGTAGCCAGCAATTTCCAGCTTAGATAATGCGTTGACTACGTAATGGGAGTCAGATATGATGTTAATTGGTTCCGTGAATTTCTTAAAAACTTCTAAGACCACCAAACATTCTACTAATTGAGGTGCATTAGCTAAAAATTGTAATGTAGTCACTTGATTATTTATCACATAACATCCTTTACCTGTTTTAGAGCCATCTGTATAAATGTCTAAAGCTTCCTTAATGGGGTTGTTAACAGTGACACGGGGAAAAATTACTGGATGTGCAGCCACAAACTGCAACAAAGAATGTTTAGGATAATGGTTGTCTATTAGTCCATTAAAACTGCATTTAAAAATTGCCCACTCCTCTGTAGTGGCGCACAGTGTAGCAACTTGCTCACTAGTATATGGGACAATGACACTGCTAGGTTCTTTTCCAAAATGCATAATAGCTGTCTCTACTCCCTTTAAGGCCATTTTGGCTACCATAGAATGATAGTGTTCAGTAGTTTTTGAAGGTGAGGAGTGAGCATGGATCCACAACAAAGGTCCAGTCTGCCACAATACCGCAGTAGGCGCGCAGGCAGTTTTTAAAATGCACAGTTGAAAAGGAGATTTTATGTCTATTCTATCCAACCGCGCTTCAGAAATCGCTTTTTCAACCTGTTCTAATACTTTTTGAGCTTGAGGAGTGATTTCTCGAGGAGAAGTAATGTGGTTTTCTCCTTCCAAGATATTGAACAATGGCTTAAGGTCAGCAGTGGATATCTTTAAATATGGGCGGAGCCAATTGATATCTCCTAGCAACTTTTGAAAATAATTTAATGTCTTTAACTGATCCTTCCGTATAGTCAATTTTTGAGGTGTTATATGACATGGCCTTATTGTGGCTCCTAAAAACTGTCCAATTGAAGATTGTTGAACCTTATCTGGTGCTATTGCTAACTGATGGGATTCTACTTCCTTAACTACCTCACTGTATCCCTGCTGCACATCTAGCTCCTCTTCTCCAGTTATTAATATATCATCCATGTAATGGTAAATTTTTAACTGACCAAATTTTTCTCTGACAGGTGCTAAAGCGTGGTCCACAAATAACTGACACATAGTAGGACTATTAGTCATTCCTTGTGGCAAAACTCGCCACTGATAACGTTTATCAGGTTCTTCATGATTAATGGAGGGTAGAGTAAAAGCAAATCTTTCCTTATCTTTCTCATACAAAGGAATGGAGAAAAAACAATCCTTAATGTATATTATAATGACAGTCCATCCTTTAGGTATTGCAGATAACAATGGAAGGCCTTTCTGTACAGGACCCATGAGTGACATTTGGGCATTGATGGCTCATAGATCATGTAACAGCCTCCATTTTCCTGATTTCTTTTTAATGACAAAAATAGGTGTGTTCCAAGGTGACACAGATGGTTCTAAATGTCCTAGTTCTAGCTGTTCTTTAACTAACTTTTGTGCCGCAATTAATTTTTCTACTGGAAGCGGCCACTGTGGTACCCAAACTGGCTCTGCTGAGAGCCATGGAATGGGTAGCGGCTCCGCAGTGGCCCCTAGGAAAAACCCAGACCTGTGCGATCTTTCTTCACTGCTACTTCTATTGGTTCAGGACAACCCTGCAGGTGTTTCCCTACTCCCTTTCCCGGTACATATCCCATTTTTTGCATAAGTTCTTGACTTATAGGTGAGTAATCATTAGTTAGTACTAATCCTAGATCTGTTAATATGTCTCTTCCCCACAAATTTACGGGTAAGGGGAGAACATATGGCTTGAACTGGCCTGATTGTCCTTCCTCAGCCTTCCAGTGCAACCGCCTGGTGCTTATCATAGGCATGGATGCATACCCGAGTCCTTGTAGAGACTGTGAAGATTGTGTTACTGGCCAGCAGGAAGGCCACCATTTAGTGGATATAATGCTTTTATCTGCCCCTGTGTCCAATAAACCTTCAAAGTTTTTCCCTTCAATATTCTGTGTCAAAGTTGGGCGTTGATCCAACTGCACCGAAAAGAAAGCTCCAGCTTCTCCTGATGATCCAAAACTCCTTTTTTCCCTACTAATTTTGGTACTTGGAAACAGTGCATGCTCACTAGGCAATACCAAGAGCTGCGCTATACGGTCTCCAGGTGAGATGGCATATATTCCCCGTGGAGAGGAACACATCGCCTTTACTTGTCCTGTAAAATCCTGATCAATAACTCCTGGGTGCACAATTAAACCTTTTAAGGTGGTGGAGGACCTGCCAAGCAGCAAGCCCATGGTGCCTTCTGGAAGGGGACCATAAAAATCTGTAGGAATGGGCTGACACCCCTGCTGTGGTGTTAGTACTGCTCTGGTGGTGGCACTGAGGTCCACCCCTGCGGATCCCGCAGTGGCCCTTTTGGGATTGGCCTCCCCAGTGGGAAGAGGCCGTCCTCCTGGATTGCCCCATACATTTGCAGGCCCTGGGGACGAGGGCCCCACTTCCCGTTTTTTGGCTCCAGGTAATATTGCTCTAGGGGGCTTCCCTTGCTATCTTTTACAGATCTGCACTCGTTGGCCCAATGTCTACCTTTACCACACCGAGGACACACACCCGGGGTCCTTTTGGGCCCTGTCCCAGTTTGACAATGTTTTTTAATATGACCTTCCCTACCACACTGAAAGCATCTTAATGGGCCTCTTTTTTGGGCCGCTATTACTGCAGCAGTCAGTCCTGCATTAGTTAAAGGACCACCAACTTCCCTGCAAGTCTTCATCCATGCCTGCAATCCTTTAGACTTCCATGGTGTAATAACTGCTCTACATTCTTTAGTACACTGCTCAAAGACTAACTGCTCAATGAGAGGCATAGCTGTATCTTGATCTCCAAAAATTTTTCCTGCTGCTTCCAACATTCGTGCCACAAAATCTGAAAAAGGTTCAGTAGGTCCCTGTACAATTTTTGTTAAGTTGCCTCTAACCTCTCCTTTATTAGGTAAAGTTCTCCATGCCTTGCTTGCAGCAGAATTTATTTGCTGATATACTTGCAATGGATATGCTGTCTGATTACTAACCCATCTTCCTTGGCCTGTAAGCATTTCAAAATCCCATGCTGGCTGCCCTGCCACAGCATTTTCTCTAGCCTGAGCTGTTAATAAATCCTGCCATAAAGATTTCCATTCCAGGTACTGTCCTGTAGTCAATACTGCTTTTGTTACAAATGTACAATCGGCAGGAGTCATAGCTTGACTCGTAAGCCTTTCAATTAAAGATTGAGTATAATTTGCACTTACTCCATAAGCTCTCACAGCTTCAGCTAAGTCCTTTACTTGCTTGTGTTCTACGGGTGTATGATAACGAGCGTTATTCTGATCCTCAAATACTGCATACATTTGTTGAATTTCTCTATGGATATTGGGTGGGCAAAAGGAATAGCCACACCCTTTTTGCTTTTCTTCCTTATAAGGAGGTGGTGCTGCTGGGCTCACAGCTGACTTCCGCATAGCACTATACCGCCCTCTTTCGGCCGCTTTTAATGCATCTTGCCGACTTTCCTCATAGCGAGCAGCTATCTCCTCTAACTGCTCCTCCTCCTCCTCTTATATTTCCAAGAGTTCTAGTTCTCGCCACGGATTTAAAGACTCCGAATGGCGGGCACGGTCTAGTTCTCGCCACGGATATAAAGGCTCCGAATGGCGGGTACAGTTCTTCTTCTGTTGATCAACTTCCTCCTCTAATTCTACCTGCGCAGTTTCTTCTGTTTGGGCATGCCTTTCCCGAGTCTCCTTGGACTCGCCCCGAGCCTCTTTGGACTCGCCCCAAGCCTCTTTGGACTCGCCCCGAGCCTCTTTGGACTCGCCCCGAGCCTCTTTGGACTCGCCCCGAGCCTCTTTGGACTCGCCCCGTTCTGTTTCTGACATGCTTTCCTGAACGTCCTCCAAAGCCTGCTGTCCCTGCTGTAATGACTGTCTACACTCTTTATCCTCAATACATGCTTTTATTAACTTCCAGATGGGTCTAGTTCCCAGTTTCAATTTCCCTTCTTTTGCAGCTCGGTCTACATCCCAGCCCAGTTTGTTCCAACTCGCCAAAGTTAGAGAACCTGTAGATAAAACCACGGTGCTATCTCATCCACATTTGTTTCAAACTTACGCAGCGTCGGCTCTGAAATTTTTAATCCTCTCTTCCTTAATAAAGCATCAAGCGCTGTAACCATGGTGTTTATTGCTACGTTCCCCATATTCCCTACTTATGTAGACAAGAATTTAACACACAGGTTCACACGATTTTATTTGCAAGATAAGAAGCAGCAGGCTGTCCGCCATTGAAACCGAGAGTGAAAGTATTAGAATGCATACAACAGTTTGCAGCTTTAGCAATCGTTCAGGCTCATATCTCTCAGAACTTACCTCTATAATTCCGTGTGGTTCTGAATCCTCCCTGTTGGGGGTCTCCGCTCGTGCCTTAGATGATCGTAAATTCCCGGGTTCTTGGCACAAATTGTCGCGCGTCAGGTCTCGCCAGCAAGAAAAGACACACCACAACAGGATTCTTCCACAAGCATTTAATTTTTCATTATGCGGTAAAAGACCTTGAAACCCCAAACTACTGCTGCTTATATATGCTCTAGGGGACGTGCTGTGCCTTGATTGGTGCATTTGCCAAAACCTCATACATAGATTGGTGAGTTCACCAGAACCTTCGTTTGCATACTCCATGGTGGAGTTATGACTACGTCATCTCAACATCGCGCATGCGCTAAGTGGTTGTTTTCCACTTAGTTGGACCACCGCCTTGACTGCCCGGCGCCATCTAGTAATGGCGGCAAGACTTGCGGCTACCCATATAACGAGAGCTGTGGCTTCCCACATCTCGCGAGAGCTACGGCTTCCCACAAATCTCTGCCTAGGTATCATCTTTATGAATGAAAGTTCTCTGCCTGAGCTTCATATTTACAAAAGCAGGTTCCCTGCCTGGGCATCATCTTTGTGAATGAAGGTTCTCTGCCTGGGCATCATCTTTATGAATGAAGGTTCTCTCTCTGGGCATCATCTTTGTGAATGAAGGCTCTAACTCTGGGCAGCATCTTTATTGAATAAAGGTTCCCTTTCTGGGCATCCTCTTTAAGAAAGAAGTTCCCTCCCTGGGCATCATCTTTATGAATGAAGGTTCTCTCTCTGGCATCATCTTTATGAAAGAAGGTTCTCTGCCTGGTCATCATCTTTACGAAGAAGGTTCTCTACCTGGGCATCATGTTTATGAATGATGGTACGCACTCTGGGCATCATCTTTTTGAAACAAGTTTTTCTTCCTGGCTATCATCAATATGAATGAAAGTTGTCTCTCTGTGCATCATCTTTATGAATGAAGGTTCTCTCTCTGGGCATCATCTTTATGAAAGAATGTCCTCTCTATGGGCATCATCTTTATGAAAGAAAGATCTCTGTTTGGACATCATCTTTATGAATGAAGGCTCTCTCTATGTGCATCATATTTATGAAAGAAGGTTCTCTGTTTGGGCATCATCTTTATCAAAGAAGATTCTCTGCCTGGGCATCATCTTTATGAAAGAAAGTTTTCACACTGGGCACCATCTTTATGAATGAAGGTTCACTGCCTGATCATCATCTTTATGAAAGAAAGTTCTCTGTCTGGGCAGCATCTTTATGAATGAAGTTTCTCTCATTGAGTATAATATTTATGAAAGAAAGTTGTATCTCTGGGCATCATCTTTATGAAAGAAGGTTCTCTGTTTGGGTATCATCTTTACGAACGAAGGTTCTCTGCTACGGCGTTATCTTTATGAATAAAGGTTCTCTTTCTGGGCATCCTCTTTAAGAAAGAAGTTCACTCTCTGAGGATCATCTTTATGAATGACGGTTCTATCTCTGGGCATCATCTTTATTAATGAAGGTTCTCCTTCTGGGGCTCATCTTTTTGGATGAAGATTCCCTGAGCATCATCTTATGAATGAATGTTCTCTGCCTGGGCATCACATTTATGAATGAAGGTTCTCTGCCTGGCCATCATCTCTATGAATGAATGTTCTCTCTCTGGGCATCAGCTTTATGAATGAAGGTTCTCTGCCTGGGCAACATGTTTATGAATGAAGGCTCTTTCTCTGGGCATCATGTTTATGAAAGAAGGTTCTCTGTCTGGGCATCATCTTTATTAAAAAAGGTTCTCTCTCTGGGAATCATCATTATGAATGAAGGTTCTCTGTTTGGGCATCGTTTTTATGAAAAAGGTTCTCTTCCTGGGAATCATCTTTACAAAAGATGGTTCTGTGCCTGGGCATCATCTTTAAGAAAGAAGGTTCTCTGCCTGGGCATAATCTTTGTGAATGATGGTACTTTTTTTGGGCATCATCATTATGAATGAAAGTTCTAATGGCATTATCTTAATGAATGAAAGTTCTCTCTCTGGGCATCATCTTTATGAATTAAGGTACACTCTCTGGGCATCATCTTTATGAAACAAGTTTCTCTCTCTGGTATCATCTTAATGAATGAAGGTTTTCTGTCTGGGAATCATGTTTATGATTGAAGGTTTTCTCTCTGGGATTCATCTTTATGAAACAAGGTTCTCAGCCTGGCTATAATCTATTTGAATGAAAGTTGTCTCTTTGTGTATCATCTTTATGAATGAAGGTACTCTCTGTGGGCATCATCTTTATGTATTAAGGTTCTCTGGGCATCATCTTATGAATGAAGGTGCTCTCTCTGGGAATCACGTTTATGAATGAAGGTTCTCTCTCTGGGCATCAACATTATGAATGAATGTTCTCGGTTTGAGCATCGTCTTTATGAAAGAAGGTTCTCTTCCTGGGAATCATCTTTATGAAAATGGTTCTATGCCTGGGCATCATCTTCACGAAAGAATGTTCTCTGCCTGGGCATAACCTTTGTGAATGAAGGTACTTTCTTTGGGCATCATCATTATGAAAGAAGGATCTCTTCTAATCATCTTAATGAATGAAGGTTCTCTCTCAGGGCATCATCTTTATGAATGAAGGTTCTCTCTCTGGGCATCATCATTATGAATGAAAGGTCTCTCTCTGGGCATCATCTTTATGAATGAAAGTTCACGCTCTGCGCAACATCTTTATGAATGAAGGCTCTCTCTATGTGCATCATATTTTTGAAAGAAGGTTCTCTGTTTGAGCATCATCTTTATGAAAGAAGATTCTCTGCCTGGGCATCATCTTTATGAAAGAGGTTCTCTGCCTGGGCATCATCTTTACAAAATAAGGTTCTCTGCCTGGGCATCATCTTTGTGAATGAAGGTTCCCTGCATGGGCATCATCTTTATGAATGAAAGCTCTCTCCCTGGGCAGCATCTTTAATGAATAAAGGTTCTCTTTCTGGGCATCATCTTTACGAAGAAGGTTCTCTACCTGGGCATCATCTTTATCAATGAAGGTACGCTCTCTGGGCATCATCTTTATGAAACAAGGTTCTCTCTCTGGTATCATCTTAATGAATGAAGGTTCTCTGTCTGGGTATAATCTTTATGATTGAAGGTTCTCTCTCTTGGCATCATCTTTTTGAAACAAGGTTCTCTGCCTGGCTCTCATCTGTATGAATGAAAGTTGTTTCTCTGTGCATCATCTTTATGAATGAAGGTTCTCTCTGTGTGCATCATCTTTATGAATGAATGTTCTCTCTCTTTGCATCATCTTTAAAAATAAGGTTCTAATTCTGGGCATCATCTATATGAATGAAGGTTCTCTCTCTGGGCATCATCTTTATGATAGAATGTTCTCTCTCTGGGCATCATCTTTATGAATGAAGGTTCTCTCTGTGTGCATCATATTTATGAATGAATGTTCTCTCTCTTTGCATCATCTTTAAAAAGAAGGTTCTAATCCTGGGCATCATCTATATGAATGAAGGTTCTCTGCCTGGGCATCATCTATATGAATGAAGGTTCTCTCTCTGGGCATCATCTTTATGATAGAATGTTCTCTCTCTGGGCATCATCTTTATGAAAGAAAGATCTCTGTTTGGGCATCATCTTTATGAAAGAAGATTCTCTGCCTGGGCATCATCTTTATGAAAGAAGGTTCTCTGCCTGGGCATCCTCTTTACGAAAGAAAGTTCTCTGCCTGGGCATCATCTTTGGGAATGAAGGTTCTCTGCCCGGGCAGCATCTTTATGAATGAAGGCTCTCTCTCTGGGCAAAATCTTTATTGAACAAAGGTTCTCTTTCTGGGTATCCTCTTTATGAAAGAAAGTTCTCTCTCTTGGCATCATCTTTATGAATGAAGGTTCTCTGCCTCATCATCATCTTTATGAGAGAAGGTTCTCTGTCTGGGCATCATCTTTATGAAACAATTTTCTCTCTTTGGTATCACCTTTATGAATGAAGGTTCTTTGCCTGGGCAACATCTTAATGAATGAAGGCTCTTTCTCTGGGCATCATCTTAATGAAAAAAGGTTCTCTATCAGGGAATCACCTTTATGAAAGAAGGTTCTTTCTCTGGGCATCATCTTCATGAATGATGGTTCTCTCCCTCGGCATCATTTTTATGAATGAAGGTTCTCGCTCTGTGCATTATCTTTATGAATGAAGGTTCTCTCTCTGGGCATTATCTTTATGAATTGAGGCTCTCTCTCTGGGCAGCATTTTTATTGAACCAAGATTCTCTTTCTGGGTATCCTCTTTATGAAAGAAAGTTCTTTCTCTGGGCATCATCTTTATGAATGAAGGTTCTCTGCCTGATTATCATCTTTATGAATGAAGGTTCTCTGCCTGATTATCATCTTTATGAAAGAAAGTTCTCTGTCGGGCATCACCTTTATGAATGAAGGTTCTCTGCCTGGGCAACATCTTTATGAATGAAGGCTCTTTCTGTGGACATCATATTTATGTAAGAAGGTTCTCTCTCTGGGCATCATCTTTATGAAAGAATGCTCTCTGCCTGGGCATCATCTTTGTGAATGAAGGTTCTCTCTCTGGGCATCATCTTTATGAAAGAAGGTTCTCTGCCTGTTCATCATCTTTACGAAAAAGGTTCTCTACCTGGGCATCATCTTTATGAATGAAGGTACGCTCTCTGGGCATCATCTATTTGAAACAAGGTTTTCTGCCTGGCTATCATCTATATGTATGAAAGTTGTCTCTCTGCGCATCATCTTTATGAATGAAGGTTCTCTCTCTGGGCATCATCTTTATGAAAGAATGTTCTCTCTATGGGCATCATCTTTATGAAAGAAAGATCTCTGTTTGGGCATCATCTTTATGAATGAAGGCTCCTTATGTGCATCATATTTATGAAAGAAGGTTCTCTGTTTGGGCATCATCTTTATAAAAGAATGTTCTCTACCTGGGCATCATCTTTACGAAAGAAGGTTGTCTGGCTTGGCATCATCTTTGTGAATGAAGGTTCTCTGCCTGGGCATCATCTTTATGAATGAAGGTTCTCTCTCTGGGCATTATCTTTAAGAATTAAGGCTCTCTCTCTGGGCAGCATTTTTATTGAACAAAGATTCTCTTTCTGGGTATCCTCTTTATGAAAGAAAGTTCTTTCTCTGGGCATCATCTTTATGAATGAAGTTTCTCTGGCTGATTAACATCGTTATGAAAGAAAGTTCTCTGTTTGGGCATCATCTGTATGAACGAAGGTTCTCTGCTATGGCATTATCTTTATGAATATAGGTTCTCTCAATGTGCATCATCTTTATGAATGAAGTTTCTCTC
Organism: Tenrec ecaudatus; assembly: GCF_050624435.1. Lineage (NCBI taxonomy): Eukaryota > Metazoa > Chordata > Mammalia > Afrosoricida > Tenrecidae > Tenrec > Tenrec ecaudatus. The sequence goes on from NC_134549.1 coordinate 15,221,298, forward strand.
TCTTGGCATCATCTTTATAAACAAAGTTCGAATTCTGGGCATCATCTATATGAATGATGGTTCTATGTCTGGGCATCATCAATATGAAAGAAGGCTGTCTCTCTGGGCATCATCTTTATGAAAGCAGGTTCTCTGCCTAGGCAACATCTTTATTAATGAAGGCTCTTTCTCTGGGCAGCATATTTATGAAAGAAGTTTCTCTGCCTGGGAATCATCTTTAGAAAAATATGTTCTCTGCCTGGGCATCATCTTTATGAGTGGAGGTTCTCTCTCTGTGCATCACCTTTATGCATGAAGGTTCTCTCTCTGGGCATCATCTTTATGTAAGAAGGTACTTTCTCTGGGCATAATCTTCATGAATGATGGTTCTCTCTATGGGCATCATCTTTATGAATGAAAATTTCTGCCTGGACATTATCTTTATGAATGACGGTTCTCTTCTGGGCATCATGGTTATGATCAAGGTTCTCTGTCTGGGCATCATCTTTCTGAAAGAAGGTTCTCTCTGTGGGCATCATCTTTATGAATTACGGTTCTCTCTCTGGGCATCATCTTTATGAACGAAGGTTCTCTCTGTGGGCATCACCTTTACGAATGAAGGTTCTCTACCTAGGCAACATCTTTATGAATGAAGGCTCTTTCTCTGGGCAGCATATTTATGAAAGTAGGTTCTCTACCTGGGCATCATCTTTATGTATTAAGGTTCTCTCACTGGGCATCACCTTTATGAATGAAGGTTCTCTGCCTAGGCAACAACTTTATGAATGAAGGCTCTTTCTCTGGGCAGCATATTTATGAAAGAAGGTTCTCTGCCTTGGAATCATCTTTGTTAATGGAGGTTCTCCTTCTGTGCATGATCTTTATGATAGAAGGTTCTCTCTCTGTGCATCATCTTTATGAATGAAGGTTCCCTTCTGGGCATCATCTTTAAGAATGACCGTTCTCTCTCTGGGCATCATCTTTATGAACGAAGGTTTTCTCCCTGGGCATCACCTTTATGAATGAAGGTTTTCTCTCTGGGCATTATCTTTATGAATGAAGGTTCTCTCTCTGTGCATCACCTTTATGAATGAAGGTTCTCTCTCTGGGCATCATCTTTATGTAAGAAGGTACTTTCTCTGGGCATAATCTTCATGAATGATGGTTCTCTCTATGGGCATCATTTTTATGAATGAAAATTTCTGCCTGGACATCATCTTTATGAATGACGGTTCTCTTCTGCGCATCATGGTTATGATCAAGGTTCTCTGTCTGGGCATCATCTTTCTGAAAGAAGGTTCTCTCTGTGGGCATCATCTTTATGAATTACGGTTCTCTCTCTGGGCATCATCTTTATGAACGAAGGTTCTCTCGCTGGGCATCACCTTTACGAATGAAGGTTCTCTACCTAGGCAACATCTTTATGAATGAAGGCTCTTTCTCTGGGCAGCATATTTATGATAGAAGGTTCTCTACCTGGGCATCATCTTTATGTATGAAGGTTCTCTCACTGGGCATCACCTTTATGAATGAAGGTTCTCTGCCTAGGCAACAACTTTATGAATGAAGGCTCTTTCTCTGGGCAGCATATTTATGAAAGAAGGTTCTCTGCCTGGGAATCATCTTTGTTAATGGAGGTTCTCCTTCTGTGCATGATCTTTATGATAGAAGGTTCTCTCTCTGTGCATCATCTTTATGAATGAAGGTTCCCTTCTGGGCATCATCTTTAAGAATGACCGTTCTCTCTCTGGGCATCATCTTTATGAACGAAGGTTTTCTCACTGGGCATCACCTTTATGAATGAAGGTTCTCTCTCTGGGCATCATCTTTATGAATGAAGGTTCTCTCTCTGGGCATCACCTTTATGAATGAAGGTTCTCTGCCTAGGCAACATCTTTATGAATGACGGTTCTCTTCTGGGCATCATGTTTATGATGAAGGCTCTCAGCCTGGGCATCATCTTTATGAATGACGATTCTCTTCTGGGCATCATCATTATGAAGGAAGGATCTCTTCGAATCATCTTAATGAATGAAGGTTCTCTCTCAGGGCATCATCTTTATGAATGAAGGTTCTCTCTCTGGGCATCATCTTTATGAAACAAAGATCTCTCCTGGCATCATCTTTATTAATGAAAGGTCACGCTCTGGGCAACATCTTTATGAATGAAGGCTCTCTCTATGTGCATCATATTTTTGAAAGAAGGTTCTCTGTTTGAGCATCATCTTTATGAAAGAAATTATCTGCCTGGGCATCATATTTATGAAAGAGGCTCTCTGCCTGGGCATCATATTTACAAAAGAAGGTTCTCTGCCTGGGCATCATCTTTGTGAATGAAGGTTCCCTGCCTGGGCATCATCTTTATGAATGAAGGTTCTCTCTCTGGGCATCATCTTTATGAATGAAGGCTCTCTCCCTGGGCAGCATCTTTATTGAATAAAGGTTCCTTTCTGGGCATCATCTTTACGAAGAAGGTTCTCTACCTGGGCATCATCTTTATGAATGAAGGTACGCTCTCTGGGCATCATCTTTATGAAACAAGGTTCTCTCTCTGGTATCATCTTAATGAATGAAGGTTCTCTGTCTGGGAATAATCTTTATGATTGAAGGTTCTCTCTCTTGGCATCATCTTTTTGAAACAAGGTTCTCTGCCTGGCTCTCATCTGTATGAATGAAAGTTGTCTCTCTGTGCATCAACTTTATGAATGGAGTTTCTCTCTGTGTGCATCATCTTCAGGAATGAATGTTCTCTCTCTTTGCATCATCTTTAAAAAGAAGGTTCTAATTCTGGGCATCATTTATATGAATGAAGGTTCTCTCTCTGGGCATCATCTTTATGATAGAATGTTCTCTCTCTGGGCATCATCTTTATGAATGAAGGTTCTCTCTGTGTGCATCATATTTATGAATGAATGTTCTCTCTCTTTGCATCATCTTTAAAAAGAAAGTTCTATTTCTGGGCATCATCTATATGAATGAAGGTTCTCTGCCTGGGCATCATCTATATGAATGAAGGTGTTCTCTCTGGGCATCATCTTTATGATAGTATGTTCTCTCTCTGGGCATCATCTTTATGAAAGAAAGATCTCTGTTTGGGCATCAACTTTGTGAATGAGGGCTCTCTCTATGTGCATCATATTAATGAAAGAACGTTCTCTGTTTGGGCATCATCTTTATGAAAGAAGATTCTCTGCCTGGGCATCATCTTTATGAAAGAAGATTCTCTGCCTGGGCATCATCTTTACGAAAGAAGGTTCTGTGCCTGGGCATCATCTTTGGGAATGAAGGTTCTCTGCCGGGCAGCATCTTTATGAATGAAGGCTCTTTCTCTGGGCAAAATTTTTATTGAATAAAGGTTCTCTTTCTGGGTATCCTCTTTATGAAAGAAAGTTCTCTCTCTTGGCATCATCTTTATGAATGAAGGTTCTCTGCCTCATCATCATCTTTATGAGAGAAGGTTCTCTGTCTGGGCATCATCTTTATGAAACAATTTTCTCTCTTTGGTATCACCTTTATGAATGAAGGTTCTTTGCCTGGGCAACATCTTAATGAATGAAGGCTCTTTCTCTGGGCATCATCTTAATGAAAAAAGGTTCTCTATCAGGGAATCACCTTTATGAAAGAAGGTTCTTTCTCTGGGCATCATCTTCATGAATGATGGTTCTCTCCCTCGGCATCATTTTTATGAATGAAGGTTCTCGCTCTGTGCATTATCTTTATGAATGAAGGTTCTCTCTCTGGGCATTATCTTTATGAATTGAGGCTCTCTCTGGGCAGCATTTTTATTGAACCAAGATTCTCTTTCTGGGTATCCTCTTTATGAAAGAAAGTTCTTTCTCTGGGCATCATCTTTATGAATGAAGGTTCTCTGCCTGGGCATCATTTTATGAATATAAGCTTTCTCTCTGTTCGTCATCTTCATCAAAGAAAGTTTTCTCTCTGGGCATTATCTTTATGAAAGAATGTTCTCTGTTTGGCATCACCATTATGAAGGAAGGTTCTCTCTCTGGGCTTCATCTTTATCAATGAAGGTTCTCTCTCTGGGCATCATCTTTATGATAGAATGTTCTCTCTCTGGGCATCATCTTTATGAAACATAGATCTCTGTTTGGGCATCAACTTTATGAATGAGGGCTCTCTCTAAGTGCATCATATTAATGAAAGAACGTTCTCTGTTTGGCATCATCTTTATGAAAGAAGATTCTCTGTCTGGGCATCATCTTTAGGAGAGAAGGTTCTCTGCCTGGGCATCATCTTTACGAAAAAAGGTTCTCTGCCTGGGCATCATCTTTGGGAATGAAGGTTCTCTGCCGGGGCAGCATCTTTATGAATGAAGGTTCTCTCTTTGGGCATCATCTTTATGAATGAAGGCTCTCTCTCTGGGCAAAATCTTTATTGAACAAAGGTTCTCTTTCTGGGTATCCTCTTTATGAAAGAAAGTTCTCTCTCTTGGCATCATCTTTATGAATGAAGGTTCTCTGCCTCATCAGCATCTGTATGAAAGAAGGTTCTCTGTCTGGGCATCATCTTTATGAAACAATTTTCTCTCTTTGGTATCACCTTTATGAATGAAGGTTCTTTGCCTGGGCAACATCTTAATGAATGAAGGCTCTTTCTCTGGAAATCATATTTATGAAAGATGGTTCTCTCTCTGGGCATCATCTTTATCAAAGAATGTTCTCTGCCTGGGCATCATCTTTGTGAATGAAGGTTCTCTCTCTGGGCAAATTCTTTATGAATGAAGGTTCTCTCTCTGGGCATCATCTTTATGAAAGAAGGTTCTCTGCCTGTTCATCTTTACGAAAAAGGTTCTCTACCTGGGCATCATCTTTATGAATGAAGGTACGCTCTCTGGGCATCATCTATTTGAAACAAGGTTTTCTGCCTGGCTATCATCTATATGTATGAAAGTTGTCTCTCTGCGCATCATCTTTATGAATGAAGGTTCTCTCTATGGGCATCATCTTTATGAAAGAAAGATCTCTGTTTGGGCATCATCTTTATGAAAGTATGTTCTCTATATGGGCATCATCTTTATGAAAGAAAGATCTCTGTTTGGGCATCATCTTTATGAATGAAGGCTCCTTATGTGCATCATATTTATGAAAGAAGGTTCTCTGTTTGGGCATCATCTTTATGAAAGAATGTTCTCTACCTGGGCATCATCTTTACGAAAGAAGGTTGTCTGTCTGGGCATCATATTTATGAAAGAAGGTTCTCTACCTGTGCATCATCTTTATGTATGAAGGTTCTCTCACTGGGCATCACCTTTACGAATGAAGGTTCTCTGCCTAGGCAACATCTTTATGAATGAAGGCTCTTTCTCTGGGCAGCATATTTATGAAAGAAGGTTCTTTGCCTGGGAAACATCTTTGTTAATGGAGGTTCTCTTCTGGGCATCATCTTTAAGAATGACAGTTCTCTCTCTGGGCATCATCTTTATGAACGAAGGTTCTCTCTGGGCATCACGTTTATGAATGAAGGTTCTCTCTCTGGGCATCATCTTTATGAACAAAAGTTTTATCTCTGGGCATCACCTTTATGAATGAAGGTTCTCTTTCTGGGCATCACCTTTATGAATGAAGGTTCTCTGGCTAGGCAACATCTTTATGAATGACGGTTCTCTTCTGGGCATCATGTTTATGATGACGGCTCTCTGCCTGGGCATCATCTTTATGAATGAAGGGTCCCTGCCTGGGCATCATCATTATGAATGAAGGATCTCTTCGAATCATCTTAATGAATGAAGGTTCTCTCTCAGGGCATCATCTTTATGAATGAAGGTTCTCTCTCTGGGCATCATCTTTATGAAAGAAAGGTCTCTCTCTGGGCATCATCTTTATGAATGAAAGTTCACGCTCTGGGCAACATCTTTATGAATGAAGGCTCTCTCTATGTGCATCATATTTTTGAAAGAAGGTTCTCTTTTTGAGCATCATCTTTATGAAAGAAGATTCTCTGCCCAGGCATCATCTTTACAAAAGAAGGTTCTCAGCCTGGGCATCATCTTTGTGAATGAAGGTTCCCTGCCTGGGCATCATCTTTATGAAAGAAAGTTCTCTCTCTTGGCATCATCTTTATGAATGAAGGTTCTCTGCCTCATCAGCATCTGTATGAAAGAAGGTTCTCTGTCTGGGCATCATCTTTATGAAACAATTTTCTCTCTTTGGTATCACCTTTATGAATGAAGGTTCTTTGCCTGGGCAACATCTTAATGAATGAAGGCTCTTTCTCTGGAAATCATATTTATGAAAGATGGTTCTCTCTCTGGGCATCATCTTTATCAAAGAATGTTCTCTGCCTGGGCATCATCTTTGTGAATGAAGGTTCTCTCTCTGGGCAAATTCTTTATCAATGAAGGTTCTCTCTCTGGGCATCATCTTTATGAAAGAAGGTTCTCTGCCTGTTCATCTTTACGAAAAAGGTTCTCTACCTGGGCATCATCTTTATGAATGAAGGTACGCTCTCTGGGCATCATCTATTTGAAACAAGGTTTTCTGCCTGGCTATCATCTATATGTATGAAAGTTGTCTCTCTGCGCATCATCTTTATGAATGAAGGTTCTCTCTATGGGCATCATCTTTATGAAAGAAAGATCTCTGTTTGGGCATCATCTTTATGAAAGTATGTTCTCTATATGGGCATCATCTTTATGAAAGAAAGATCTCTGTTTGGGCATCATCTTTATGAAAGTATGTTCTCTATATGGGCATCATCTTTATGAAAGAAAGATCTCTGTTTGGGCATCATCTTTATGAATGAAGGCTCCTTATGTGCATCATATTTATGAAAGAAGGTTCTCTGTTTGGGCATCATCTTTATGAAAGAATGTTCTCTACCTGGGCATCATCTTTACGAAAGAAGGTTGTCTGTCTGGGCATCATATTTATGAAAGAAGGTTCTCTACCTGTGCATCATCTTTATGTATGAAGGTTCTCTCACTGGGCATCACCTTTACGAATGAAGGTTCTCTGCCTAGGCAACATCTTTATGAATGAAGGCTCTTTCTCTGGGCAGCATATTTATGAAAGAAGGTTCTTTGCCTGGGAAACATCTTTGTTAATGGAGGTTCTCTTCTGGGCATCATCTTTAAGAATGACAGTTCTCTCTCTGGGCATCATCTTTATGAACGAAGGTTCTCTCTGGGCATCACCTTTATGAATGAAGGTTCTCTCTCTGGGCATCATCTTTATGAACAAAAGTTTTATCTCTGGGCATCACCTTTATGAATGAAGGTTCTCTTTCTGGGCATCACCTTTATGAATGAAGGTTCTCTGGCTAGGCAACATCTTTATGAATGACGGTTCTCTTCTGGGCATCATGTTTATGATGACGGCTCTCTGCCTGGGCATCATCTTTATGAATGAAGGGTCCCTGCCTGGGCATCATCATTATGAATGAAGGATCTCTTCGAATCATCTTAATGAATGAAGGTTCTCTCTCAGGGCATCATCTTTATGAATGAAGGTTCTCTCTCTGGGCATCATCTTTATGAAAGAAAGGTCTCTCTCTGGGCATCATCTTTATGAATGAAAGTTCACGCTCTGGGCAACATCTTTATGAATGAAGGCTCTCTCTATGTGCATCATATTTTTGAAAGAAGGTTCTCTTTTTGAGCATCATCTTTATGAAAGAAGATTCTCTGCCCAGGCATCATCTTTACAAAAGAAGGTTCTCAGCCTGGGCATCATCTTTGTGAATGAAGGTTCCCTGCCTGGGCATCATCTTTATGAATGAAGGTTCTCTCTCTGGGCATCATCTTTATGAATGAAGGCTCTGTCCCTGGGCAGCATCTTTAAGCTGATGGTGCCCGGCTATCAAAAGAGATAGTGACTGGGGTCTTAAAAGCTTGAAGAGAAACAAGCGGCCATCTAGCACAGAAGCAACAAAGTCCACATGGAAGAACACACCATCCTGTGTGATCGAGTGGTCCCAAAGGGATCAGTTACCAGGCATCAAAGAACAAAAAATCATATCATTGACTGCACACCTCCATGATAGGATCGCTGAAGACAAATGGGTGCATAAGCAAATGTGGTGAAGAAAGCTGATGGTGCCCGGCTATCAAAAGAGATAGTGTCTGGGGTCTTAAAGGCTTGAAGGTGAACAAGCGGCCATCTCGCTCAGAAACAAATAAGCCCACATGGAAGAAGCACACCGGCCAGTGCGATCACGAGTTGCCCAAGGCACCAGGTATAAGGCATCATGCAAAAAAAAAAAAAAGATATAAGTGTGTGTATGTATGTGTATTTATGTGTATATGTATATATGTATGTGTATATATATTATATTAAATGAAGGGGGAAGTGCAGAGTGGAGACCCAAGGCCCAAGTGTCAGCCAATGGAGATCCCCTCATAGAGGGGCTTAGGAGAGGAGATGGGTTAATTAGGGTGTGAGGTAGTATCGATGAAGAACACAGCTTTCCCCCAGATCCTGGATGCTTCCTCCCCCCAACTACCATGATCCGAATTCTACCTTGCAGGGCTGGATAGGACAGAGGCTGTACACTGGTACATAGGAGGGTTGGAGATACAGGGAATCCAGGGTGGATGATACCTCCAGGACCAAGGGAGTGAGGGACGATGCTGGGAGAGTGGAGGGTGAGTGGGTTGGAAAGGGGGAACTGATTACAAGGAGCCACATGTGACCTCTTCCCTGGGAGAGGGACAGCAGAGAAGGGGGGAAGGGAGACCCCGAATAGGGCAAGATATGACAAAATAACGAGGTATAAATTACCAAGGGCATATGAGGGAGTGGGGAAAAGGGAGGGAGGGGGGGAAAAAAAGAGGACCAGATGCAAGGGGCTTAGGTGAAGAGCAAATGCCTTGAGAGTGATTGGGACAGGGAGTGTATGGGTGTGCTTTGTACAATTGATGTATGTATATGTATGGATTGTGGTAAGAGTTGTTGGAGTCCCTAATAAAATGTAAAAGAAGAAAAAAAAAAAGAAAATGATTAGGGCAAAATATGTACAGATGTGCTTTATACAATTGATGTATGTCTATGTATGGATTGTGATAAGTGTTGTATGAGCCCCTAATAAAATGTTTAAAAAAAAAAAAAAAAGATGATGCCCAGGCAGAGAACTGTCATTCACAAAGATGATGCCCAGCCAGACAACCTTCTTTCGTAAAGATGATGCCCAGGTAGAGAACTTTATTTCATAAAGATGATGCCCAAACAGAGAACCTTCTTTCATAAATATGATGCACATAAGGAGCCTTCATTCATAAAGATGATGCCCAAACAGAGATCTTTCTTTCATAAAGATGATGCCCATAGAGAGAACATTCTTTCATAAAGATGATGCCTAGAGAGAGAACCTTCATTCATAAAGATGATGCCCAGAGAGAAAACTTTCGTTCATAAAGATGATGCCCAGAGAGAGAACCGTCATTCTTAAAGATGATGCCCTCAGAGAGAACCTTCATTCATTAAGATGATGCCAAGAGATCCTTCATTCATAATGATGATGCCAAAAAAAATACCTTCATTCACAAAGGTTATGCCCAGGCAGAGAACATTTTTTCGTAAAGATGATGCCAAGGCATAGAACCATTTTCATAAAGATGATTCCCAGGAAGAGAACCTTCTTTCATAAAGACGATGCTCAAACAGAGAACATACATTCATAATGTTGATGACCAGAGAGAGAACCTTCATTCATAAACGTGATTCCCAGAGAGAGCACCTTCATTCATAAGATGATGCCCAGAGAACCTTAATACATAAAGATGATGCCCACAGAGAGAACCTTCATTCATAAAGATGATACACAAAGAGACAACTTTCATTCATATAGATGATAGCCAGGCTGAGAACCTTGTTTCATAAAGATGATGCCCAGACAGAAAACCTTCATTCATTAAGATGATACCAGAGAGAGAAACTTGTTTAAAAAAGATGATGCCCAGAGAGTGTACTTTAATTCATAAAGATGATGCCCAGAGAGAGAACTTTCATTCATTAAGATGATGCCATGAGAACTTTCATTCATAATGATGATGCCCAAAAAAAGTTCCATCATTCACAAAGATAATGCCCAGGCAGAGAACCTTCTTTCGTAAAGATGATGCCCAGGCAGAGAACCTTCATTCATATAGATGATGCCCAGAATTAGAACCTTCTTTTTAAAGATGATGCAAAGAGAGAGAACCTTCATTCATAAAGATGATGCACACAGAGACAACTTTCATTCATACAGATGAGAGCCAGGCAGAGAAACTTGATTCAAAAAGATGATGCCAAGAGAGAGAACCTTCAATCATAAAGATTTTTCCAAGACTGAGAACATTCATTCATTAAGATAATACCAGAGAGAGAACCTTGTTTCATAAAGATGATGCCCAGAGAGCATACCTTCATTCATAAAGATGATGCCCAGGTAGAGAACCTTCTTCGTAAAGATGATGCCCAGAAAGAGAACCTTTATTTGATAAAGATGCTGCCCAGGGAGAGAGACTTCATTCATAAAGATGATGCCCAGAGACAGAACCTTCATTCATAAAGATGAAGGTTTTCTCTCTGGGCATCATCTTTATGAATGAAGGTTCTCTCTCTGGGCATCATCTTTATGAAAGAATGTTCTCTCTATGAGCATTATCTTTATGAAAGAAAGATCTCTGTTTGAGCATCATCTTTATGAATGAAGGCTCCTTATGTGCATCATATTTATGAAAGAAGGTTCTCTGTTTGGGCATCATCTTTCTGAAAGAAAGTTCTCTACCTGGGCATCATCTTTATAAACAAAGTTCTAATTCTGGGCATCATCTATATGAATGATGGTTCTATGTCTGGGCATCATCAATATGAAAGAAGGCTCTCTCTCTGGGCATCATCTTTATGAAAGCAGGTTCTGTGCATAGGCAACAACTTTATGAATGAAGGCTCTTTCTCTGGGCAGCATATTTATGAAAGAAGTTTCTCTGCCTGGGAATCATCTTTAGAAAAATATGTTTTCTGCCTGGGAATCATCTTTATGAGTGGAGGTTCTCTCTCTGTGCATCATCTTTATGAATGAAGGTTCTCTTCTGGGCATCATCTTTATGAATGAAGGTTCTCTGGGCATCATCTTATGAATGAAGTTCTCTCTCTGGGCATCAGCATTATGTAAGAAGGTACTTTCTCTGGGCATAATCTTCATGAATGATGGTTCTCTCTCTGAGCATCATCTTTATGAATGAAAATTTCTGCCTGGACATCATCTTTATGAATGACGGTTCTCTTCTGGGCATCATGTTTATGATCAAGGTTCTCTGTCTGGGCATCATCTTTCTGAAAGAAGGTTCTCTCTGTGGGCATCATCGTTATGAATTACGGTTCTCTCTCTGGGCATCACCTTTACGAATAAAGGTTCTCTACCTGGGCATCATCTTTATGAATGAAGGTTCTCTCACTGGGCATCACCTTTACGAATGAAGGTTCTCTGCCTAGGCAACATCTTTATGAATGACGGCTCTTTCTCTGGGCAGCATATTTATGAAAGAAGGTTCTCTGCCTGGGAATCATCTTTGTTAATGGAGGTTCTCCTTCTGTGCATCATCTTTATGATAGAAAGTTCTCTCTCTGTGCATCATCTTTATGAATGAAGGTTCTCTTCTGGGCATCATCTTTAAGAATGACGGTTCTCACTCTGGGCATCATCTTTATGAACGAAGGTTTTCTCTCTGGGCATCACCTTTATGAATGAAGGTTCTCTCTCTGGGCATCATCTTTATGAACAAAGGTTTTCTCTCTGGGCATCACCTTTATGAATGAAGGTTCTCTACCTGGGCATCATCTTTATGAATGAAGGTTCTCTTTCTGGGCATCACCTTTATGAACGAAGGTTCTTTGCCTAGGCAACATCTTTATGAATGACGGTTCTCTTCTGGGCATCATGTTTATGATGACGGCTCTCTGCCTGGGCATCATCTTTATGAATGACGGTTCTCTTCTGGGCATCATCATTATGAATGAAGGATCTTTTCGAATCATCTTAATGAATGAAGGTTTTCTCTCAGGGCATCATCTTTATGAATGAAGGTTCTCTCTCTGGGCATCACCTTTATGAAAGAAAGGTCTCTCTCTGGGCATCATCTTTATTAATGAAAGTTCACGCTCTGGGCAACATCTTTATGAATGAAGGCTCTCTCTATGTGAATCATATTTTTGAAAGAAGGTTCTCTGTTTGAGCATCATCTTTATGAAAGAAGATTCTCTGCCTGGGCATAATCTTTATGAAAGAGGCTCTCTGCCTGGGCATCATCTTTACAAAAGAAGGTTCTCGGCCTGGGCATCATCTTTGTGAATGAAGGTTCCCTGCCTGGGCATCATCTTTATGAATGAAGTCTCTCTCCCTGGGCAGCATCTTTATCGAATAAAGGTTCTCTTTCTGGGCATCATCTTTATGAAACAAGGTTCTCTCTCTGGTATCATCTTAATGAATGAAGGTTCTCAGTCTGGGAAAAATCTTTATGATTGAAGGTTCTCTCTCTTGGCATCATCTTTTTGAATCAAGTTTCTCTGCCTGGCTCTCATCTGTATGAATGAAAGTTGTCTCTGTGTGCATCATCTTTATGAATGAAGGTTCTCTCTGTGTGCATCATCTTTATGAATGAATGTTCTCTCCCTTTGCATCATCTTTAAAAAGAAGGTTCTAATTCTGGGCATCATCTATATGAATGATGGTTCTCTGCCTGGGCATCATCTTTACGAAAGAAGGTTCTCTGCCTGGGCATTATCTTTGTGAATGATGGTTCTTTTTTGGGCATCATCATTATGAATGAAAGTTCTCATGGCATCATCTTAATGAATGAAAGTTCTCTCTCTGGGCATCATCTTTATGAATTAAGGTACACTCTCTGGGCATCATCTTTATGAAACAAGTTTCTCTCTCTGGTATCATCTTAATGAATGAAAGTTTTCTGTCTGGGCATCATCTTTATGAAACAAGGTTCTCAGCCTGGCTATCATCTAAATGAATGAAAGTTGTCTCTTTGTGTATCATCTTTATGAATGAAGGTTCTCTCTGTGGGCATCATCTTTATGTATTAAGGTTCTCTGGGCATCATCTTATGAATGAAGGTGCTCTCTCTGGGAATCACGTTTATGAATGAATGTTCTCTCTCTGGGCATCAACATTATGAATGAATGTTTTCTGTTTGAGCATCGTCTATATGAAAGAAGGTTCTCTTCCTGGGAATCATCTTTATGAAAATGTTCTATGCCTTGGCATCATCTTTACGAAAAAATGTTCTCTGCCTGGGCATAACCTTTGTGAATGAAGGTACTTTCTTTGGGCATCATCATTATGAATGAAGGATCTCTTGGCATCATCTTAATGAATTAAGGTTCTCTCTCTGGGCATCACCTTTATGAAAGAAAGGTCTCTCTCAGGGCAACATCTTTATGAATGAAGGTTCTGTCTCTGGGCATCATCTTTATGAAAGAAAGGTCTCTCTCTGGCCATCAACTTTATGAATGAAAGTTCATGCTCTGGGCAACATCTTTATGAATGAAGGCTCTCTCTATGTGCATCATATTTATAAAAGAAGGTTCTCTGCTCAGAAAAAAATAAGCCCACATGGAAGAAGCACACCGGCCAGTGCGATCACGAGGTGCCCAAGGGACCAGTTATAAGGCATCATGCAAAAAAAAGATGTAAGTGTGTGTATGTATGTGTATATATGTGTATATGTATATATGTATGTGTATATATATATTATATTAAATGAAGGGGGAAGTGCAGAGTGGAGACCCAAGGCCCAAGTGTCGGCCAATGGAGATTCCCTCATAGAGGGGCTTAGGAGAGGAGATGGGTTAATTAGGGTGTGAGGTAGTATCGATGAAGAACACAGCTTTCCCCCAGATCCTGGATGCTTCCTCCCCCCAACTACCATGATCCGAATTCTACCTTGCAGGGCTGGATAGGACAGAGGCTGTACACTGGTACATATGAGGGTTGGAGGTACAGGGAATCCAGGGTGGATGATACCTTCAGGACCAAGGGCGTGAGGGACGATGCTGGGAGAGTGGAGGGTGAGTGGGTTGGAAAGGGGGAACTGATTACAAGGAGCCACATGTGACCTCTTCCCTGGGAGAGGGACAGCAGAGAAGGGGGGAAGGGAGACCCCGAATAGGGCAAGATATGACAAAATAACGAGGTATAAATTACCAAGGGCATATGAGGGAGGGGAGAAAGGGGAGGGAGGGGGGAGGAAAGAGGACCTGATGCAAGGGGCTTAAGTGGAGAGCAAATGCCTTGAGAATGATTGGGGCAGGGAATGTATGGATGTGCTTTATACAATTGATGTATGTATATGTATGGATTGTGGTAAGAGTTGTTGGAGTCCCTAATAAAATGTAAAAGAAGAAAAGAGAAAAAAATGATTAGGGCAAAGACTGTACAGATGTGCTTTATACAATTGATGTATCTATATGTATGAACTGTGAAAAGAATTGTATCAGCCCCAATAAATTGTTAAAAAGGAAAATAATATACAACCAGACAACAAAACAACCAAAACAAACCACTGAAAAAGAACAGAACAAAACAGTTCACAAGAGAAAAGCTTGTAGTTAGTTCAGGGATCTTTGCTGGCCCTTAGGAGCGTTTTCCAGTCCAGTCTGTTGGGGCACCACGCCCTGGCCCCAAGTCCACTTTCTGCATTCCCTGGGGACCTTGCCACTCCATTCCCTTGCTGTTCCGCTGCGGTGGGATCAGGTCAGGTGCAATTCCCACACTGTGTCTCCGGTGCTGTCCCCTGTATCGCCCTTAGTCACTGAGGGGCATCATGTCTCATAGTAGGGCCAGCCATGTTGTTCTCTCTGTGGACTGGCTGCTCTACTCAGGAACATCATCATCACGGCCTGGTGGGCCGACTCCACAGGTCTGTCTGAATAGGACAGGCTGGATGATCTATCTGGATGAAAAACAACGGGACCGACAGTTCTGGGAGGACTTGGGGTGGGGGGTAGGGGGGGTAAGGAAGTGGTGTTAACAAACCCAGGGACAAGGGAAAAACATGGGACCCCAAAGGGTAGAGAAGGGGGAGTAGCAGGCCTGATGGGAAATGATCAAGGGTAAGGTTGCTTAGAGAAGAGGTATACTCTAGCCCAGCTGGCGATGAAGCATGGTAGTAGGGCAGGAGGAAGGTCAAGGGAGATGGAGGAAAGAGCTAGGAGTCAAAGGGCATTCATGGAGGTCTAGACAAAGACATGTACATGCAAATATATATAGGAGGTTGGGGAAATAGATCTTTGTGTCGATATTTATAGGTCAAGTATTAAGGTGGCGGAAGGACCTTGGGCCTCTACTCAAACACTCCCTCTATGCATGAATACCTACTTTTATTAAATTGGAACTCTATGATGCTCACTCTCCCAACACAACGGCTGGAGCCAAAGTGGGTGAACAAGTAAATGTGGTGAAGAAAGCTGATGGTGCCCGGCTATCAAAAGAGATAGTGACTGGGGTCTTAAAGGCTTGAAGATAAACAAGTGGCCATCTAGCTCAGAAGCAACAAAGTCCACATGGAAGAACACACCAGCCTGTGTGATCGAGTGGTCCCAAAGGGATCAGTTACCAGGCATCAAAGAACAAAAAATCATATCATTGACTGCACACCTCCATGATAGGATCGCTGAAGACAAATGGGTGCACAAGCAAATGTGGTGAAGAAAGCTGATGGTGCCCGGCTATCAAAAGAGATAGTGTCTGGGGTCTTAAAGGCTTGAAGGTGAACAAGCGGCCATCTCGCTCAGAAACAAATAAGCCCACATGGAAGAAGCACACCGGCCAGTGCGATCACGAGGTGCCCAAGGGACCAGATATAAGGCATCATGCAAAAAAAAATGATATAAGTGTGTGTATGTATGTGTATATATGTATATATGTATGTATATATATATATATATATATATATATATATTATATTAAATGAAGAGGGAGGTGCAGAGTGGAGACCCAAGGCCCAAGTGTCGGCCAATGGAGATCCCCTCATAGAGGGGCTTAGGAGAGGAGATGGGTTAATTAGGGTGTGAGGTAGTATCGATGAAGAACACAGCTTTCCCCCAGATCCTGGATGCTTCCTCCCCCCAACTACCATGATCCGAATCTACCTTGCAGGGCTGGATAGGACAGAGGCTGTACACTGCTACATATGAGGGTTGGAGGTACAGGGAATCCAGGGTGGATGATACCTTCAGGACCAAGGGCGTGAGGGACGATGCTGGGAGAGTGGAGGGTGAGTGGGTTGGAAAGGGGGACCTGATTACAAGGATCCACATGTGACCACTTCCCTGGGAGAGGGACAGCAGAGAAGGGGGGAAGGGAGACCCCGAATAGGGCAAGATATGACAAAATAACGAGGTATAAATTACCGAGGGCATATGAGGGAGGGGGTAAAGGGGAGGAAGGGGGGGGGGAAGAGGACCTGATGCAAGGGGCTTAAGTGGAGAGCAAATGCCTTGAGAATGATTGGGGCAGGGAATGTATGGATGTGCTTTATACAATTGATGTATGTATATGTATGGATTGTGGTAAGAGTTGTTGGAGTCCCTAATAAAATGTAAAAGAAGAAAAGAGAAAAAAATGATTAGGGCAAAGACTGTACAGATGTGCTTTATACAATTGATGTATCTATATGTATGAACTGTGAAAAGAATTGTATCAGCCCCAATAAATTGTTAAAAAAAAAAAGAAGGTTCTCTGTTTGAGCATCATCTTTATGAAAGAA
Organism: Tenrec ecaudatus; assembly: GCF_050624435.1. Taxonomy (NCBI): domain Eukaryota; kingdom Metazoa; phylum Chordata; class Mammalia; order Afrosoricida; family Tenrecidae; genus Tenrec; species Tenrec ecaudatus. The sequence continues at coordinate 15,237,997 of NC_134549.1, forward strand.
GATTCTCTGTCTGGGCATCATCTTTAAGAAAGAAGGTTCTCTGCCTGGGCATAATCTTTGTGAATGAAGGTACATTCTTTAGGCTTCATCATTATGAATGAAGGATCTCTTGGCATCATCTTAATGAATGAAGGTTCTCTCTCAAGGAATCATCTTTATGAATGAAAGTTCTGTCTCTGGGCATCATCTTTATGAAAGAAAGGTCTCTCTCAGGGCATCACCTTTTTGAATGAAAGTTCACCCTCTGGGCAACATCTTTATGAATGAAGGCTCTCTGTATGTGCATCATATTTATGAAAGTAGGTTCTCTGTTTGAGCATCATCTTTATGAATGAAGATTCTCTGCCTGGCATCATCTTTATGAAAGTAGATTCTCTGCCTGGGCATCATCTTGACGAAAGAAGGTTTTCTGCCTGTGCATAATCTTATGAAAGAAGGTTCTCTCTCTGGGAATCATCTTTATGAAACAAGTTTCTAAGTCTGGGCATCAACTATATGAATGAAAGTTCTCTGCCAGGGCATCATCTTTATGAGAGAAAGCTATCGCTCTGGGCATCATCTTTTTGAAAGCAGGTTCTCTCTTTTGGCATTATCTTTATGAAAGGCGGTATTCTTTCTAGACATCATCTTTATGAAACAAAGTTCTCTGCCTGGGCATCCTCTTTATGAAAGAAGGTTCTCTCTCTGGTAATGATCTTTATGAAACAAATTTCTAAGTCTGGGCATCAACTATATGAATGAAGGTTCTCTCTGTGGGCATCATCTTTATGAATGAAAGTTCTCTGCCTGGGCATCATCTTTATGAATGACGGTTCTCTGCCTGGGCATCATCTTATGAATGAAGGTTCTCTCTCTGGGCATCATCTTTATGAATTAAGGTTCTCTGCCTGGGAAACATCTTTATGAAAGAAGGCTCTTTCTCTGGACAACATATTTATGAAAGAAGGTTCTCTGCCTGGGCATCATCTTTGTGAATGAAGGTTCTCTCTCTGGGCATCATCTTTATGAATGAAGGTTCTCTGCCTGTGCATCATCTTCCTGAATGAAGGTTCTCTCTCTGGGCATCATCTTTATGAATGACGGTTCTCTCTTTCGGCATCATCTTTATGAATGAAGGCTCTCTCTCTGGGCATCATCTTTATGAATAAAAGTTTTATATCTGTGCATCCTCTTTATGAAAGAAGGTTCTCTCTCTGGGAATCATCTTTATGAAACAAGTTTCTAAGTCTGGGCATCAACTATATGAATGATGGTTCTCTCTCTGGGCATCATCTTTATGAATGAAAATTTCTGCCTGGACATCATCTTTATGAATGACGGTTCTCTTCTGGGCATCATGTTTATGATCAAGGTTCTCTGTCTGGGCATCATCTTTCTGAAAGAAGGTTCTCTCTGTGGGCATCATCTTTATGAATTACGGTTCTCGCTCTGGGCATCATCTTTATGAACGAAGGTTCTCTCTCTGGGCATCACCTTTATGAATGAAGGTTCTCTACCTAGGCAACATCTTTATGAATGAAGGCCTTTTCTCTGGGCAGCATATTTATGAAAGAAGGTTCTCTACCTGGGCATCATCTTTATGAATGAAGGTTCTCTCACTGGGCATCACCTTTACGAATGAAGGTTCTCTGCCTAGGCAACATCTTTATGAATGAAGGCTCTTTCTCTGGGCAGCATATTTATGAAAGAAGGTTCTCTGCCTTAGAATCATCTTTGTTAATGGAGGTTCTCCTTCTGTGCATCATCTTTATGAATGAAGGTTCTCTTCTGGGTATCATCTTTAAGAATGACGGTTCTCTCTCTGGGTATCATCTTTATGAACCAAGGTTTTCTCTCTGGGCATCACCTTTATGAATGAAGGTTCTCAACCTGGGCATCATCTTTATGAATGAAGGTTCTCTCTCTGGGCATCACCTTTATGAATAAAGGTTCTCTGCCTAGGCAACATCTTTATGAATGACGGTTCTCTTCTGGGCATCATGTTTATGATGAAGGCTCTCTGCTTGGGCATCATCTTTATGAATGACGGTTCTCTTCTGGGCATCATCATTATGAATGAAGTACCTTTTCGAATCATCTTAATTAATGAAGGTTCTCTCTCAGGGCATCATCTTTATGAATGAAGGTTCTCTCTCGGGGCATCATCTTTATGAAAGAAAGGTCTCTCTCTGGGCATCATCTTTATTAATGAAAGTTCACGCTCTGGGCAACATCTTTATGAATGAAGGCTCTCTCTATGTGCATCATATTTTTGGAAGAAGGTTCTCTGTTTGAGCATCATCATTATCAAAGAAGATTCTCTGCCTGGGCATCATCTTTATGAAAGAGGTTCTCTGCCTGGGCAACATACTTACGAAAGAAAGTTCTCTGCCGGGGCATCATCTTTGTGAATGAAGGTTTCCAGCCTGGGCATCATCTTTATGAATGAAGGTTCTCTCTCTGGGCATCATCTTTATGAATGAAGGCTCTCTTTTGTGCAGCATCTTTATTGAATAAAGGTTCTCTTTCTGGGCATCATCTTTATGAAGACTGTTCTCTACTTGGGCATCATCTTTATGAATGAAGGTACGCTCACTGGGCATCATCTTTATGAAACAAGGTTCTCTATGGTATCATCTTAATGAATAAAGTTCTCTGTCTGGGAATAATCTTTATGATTGAAGGTTCTCTCTCTGGGGAACATCTTTTTGAAACAAGGTTCTCTAGCTGGCTCTCATCTATTTGAATGAAAGTTGTCTCTCTGTGCATCATCTTTATGAATGAAGTTTCTCTCTCTGGGCATCATCTTTATGAAAGAAAGTTCTCTCTCTCGGCATAATCTTTATGAAAGAAAGATCTCAGTTTGGGCATCAACTTTATGAATGAAGGCTCTCTCTAGGTGCATCATATTAATGAAAGAAATTTCTCTGTTTGGGCATCATCTTTATGAAAGAAGGTTCTCTGCCTGTGCATCATCTTTACGAAAGAAGGTTCTCTGCCTGGGCATCATCTTTATGAATGAAGGTTCTCTCTTTGGGAATCATCTTTATGAATGAAAGCTCTCTCTGTGGCAACATCTGTATTGAACAAAGGTTTTCTTTCTGGGTATCCTCTTTATGAAAGAAAGTTCTCTCTCTGGGCATCATCTTTATGAATGAAGGTTTTCTGCCTCATCATCATCTTTATGAATGAAGGTTCTCTCTCTGGGCATTTTCTTTATTAATGAAGGTTCTCTCTCTGGGCATCCTCTTTATGAAAGAAGGTTCTCTCTGTGGGAATCATCTTTATGAAACAAGTTTCTCAGTCTGGGCATCAACCATATGCATGAAGGTTCTCTGCCAGGGCATCATCTTTATGAGAGAAGGCTATCACTCTGGGCATCATCTTTTTGAAAGCAGGTTCTCTATTTGGGCATCATCTTTATGAAAGGAGGTTCTCTTTCAAGGCATCATCTCTATGAAACAAGGTTCTCTGCCTGGGCATCACCTTTTTGAAGGAAGGTTCTCTCTCTGGGCATCTTCTTTATGAAACAAATTCCCTGCCTGTGCATCATCTATATGAATGAAGGTTCTCTCCCTGGGCATCATCTTCATAAAGAAACTTCTCTGTTTGGCCATCATCTTTATGAAAGAACGTTCTCTGTCTCGGCATCATCTTTATCAATGAAGGTTCTCTCTCTGGGCATCATCTTTATGAATGAAAGTTCTCTCTCTGGGCAACATCTTTATGAATGAAGGTTCTCTGGGCATCACCTTTATGAAAGAAGGTTCTCTCTCTGGGCATCATCTCCATGAATGATGGTTCTCTCCCTTGGCATCATTTTTATGATTGTAGGTTCTCTCTGTGGGCATCATCTTTATGAATGAAAGTACTCTGCCTGGCATCATCTTTATGAATGACGGTTTTCTCTCTGGGCAACACCTTTATGAATGAAGGTTCTATGCCTCGGGAACATCTTTATGAATGAAGGCTCTTTCTCTGGGCATCATATTTATGAAAGAATGTTCTCTTCCTGGGAATCTTCTTTATGAAAAAATGTTCTCTCTCGGCATCATCTTTATGAATGAAGGTTCTCTCTCTGGGCATCATCTTTATTAATAACGGTTCTCTCTCTGGGCATCATCTTATGAATGAAGGTTATTTCTCTGGGCATCCCCTTTATGTAAGTAGGTTCTTTCTCTTGACATCATCTCCATGAATGATGGTTCTCTCTCTGGGAATCATCTTTATGAATGACGATTCTTCTCTGGGCATCATCTTTATGAATGAAAGTTCTCTCTCTCTTGGCATCATCTTTATGAATGACGTTTCTCTCTGGGCATCATCTTTATGAAAGAAGGTTCTCTCTCTGGGAATCATCTTTATGAAACAAGTTTCTAAGTCTGGGCATCAACTATATGAATGAAGGTTCTCTGCCAGGGCATCATCTTTATGAGAGAAAGCTATCGCTCTGGGCATCATCTTTTTGAAAGCAGGTTCTCTCTTTTGGCATTATCTTTATGAAAGGCGGTATTCTTTCTAGGCATCATCTTTATGAAACAAAGTTCTCTGCCTGGGCATCCTCTTTATGAAAGAAGGTTCTCTCTCTGGTAATGATCTTTATGAAACAAATTTCTAAGTCTGGGCATCAACTATATGAATGAAGGTTCTCTCTGTGGGCATCATCTTTATGAATGAAAGTTCTCTGCCTGGGCATCATCTTTATGAATGACGGTTCTCTGCCTGGGCATCATCTTATGAATGAAGGTTCTCTCTCTGGGCATCATCTTTATGAATTAAGGTTCTCTGCCTGGGAAACATCTTTATGAAAGAAGGCTCTTTCTCTGGACAACATATTTATGAAAGAAGGTTCTCTGCCTGGGCATCATCTTTGTGAATGAAGGTTCTCTCTCTGGGCATCATCTTTATGAATGAAGGTTCTCTGCCTGTGCATCATCTTCCTGAATGAAGGTTCTCTCTCTGGGCATCATCTTTATGAATGACGGTTCTCTCTTTCGGCATCATCTTTATGAATGAAGGCTCTCTCTCTGGGCATCATCTTTATGAATAAAAGTTTTATATCTGTGCATCCTCTTTATGAAAGAAGGTTCTCTCTCTGGGAATCATCTTTATGAAACAAGTTTCTAAGTCTGGGCATCAACTATATGAATGATGGTTCTCTCTCTGGGCATCATCTTTATGAATGAAAATTTCTGCCTGGACATCATCTTTATGAATGACGGTTCTCTTCTGGGCATCATGTTTATGATCAAGGTTCTCTGTCTGGGCATCATCTTTCTGAAAGAAGGTTCTCTCTGTGGGCATCATCTTTATGAATTACGGTTCTCGCTCTGGGCATCATCTTTATGAACGAAGGTTCTCTCTCTGGGCATCACCTTTATGAATGAAGGTTCTCTACCTAGGCAACATCTTTATGAATGAAGGCCTTTTCTCTGGGCAGCATATTTATGAAAGAAGGTTCTCTACCTGGGCATCATCTTTATGAATGAAGGTTCTCTCACTGGGCATCACCTTTACGAATGAAGGTTCTCTGCCTAGGCAACATCTTTATGAATGAAGGCTCTTTCTCTGGGCAGCATATTTATGAAAGAAGGTTCTCTGCCTTAGAATCATCTTTGTTAATGGAGGTTCTCCTTCTGTGCATCATCTTTATGAATGAAGGTTCTCTTCTGGGTATCATCTTTAAGAATGACGGTTCTCTCTCTGGGCATCATCTTTATGAACCAAGGTTTTCTCTCTGGGCATCACCTTTATGAATGAAGGTTCTCAACCTGGGCATCATCTTTATGAATGAAGGTTCTCTCTCTGGGCATCACCTTTATGAATAAAGGTTCTCTGCGTAGGCAACATCTTTATGAATGACGGTTCTCTTCTGGGCATCATGTTTATGATGAAGGCTCTCTGCTTGGGCATCATCTTTATGAATGACGGTTCTCTTCTGGGCATCATCATTATGAATGAAGTATCTTTTCGAATCATCTTAATGAATGAAGGTTCTCTCTCAGGGCATCATCTTTATGAATGAAGGTTCTCTCTCGGGGCATCATCTTTATGAAAGAAAGGTCTCTCTCTGGGCATCATCTTTATTAATGAAAGTTCACGCTCTGGGCAACATCTTTATGAATGAAGGCTCTCTCTATGTGCATCATATTTTTGGAAGAAGGTTCTCTGTTTGAGCATCATCATTATCAAAGAAGATTCTCTGCCTGGGCATCATCTTTATGAAAGAGGTTCTCTGCCTGGGCAACATACTTACGAAAGAAAGTTCTCTGCCGGGGCATCATCTTTGTGAATGAAGGTTTCCTGCCTGGGCATCATCTTTATGAATGAAGGTTCTCTCTCTGGGCATCATCTTTATGAATGAAGGCTCTCTTTTGTGCAGCATCTTTATTGAATAAAGGTTCTCTTTCTGGGCATCATCTTTATAAAGACTGTTCTCTACTTGGGCATCATCTTTATGAATGAAGGTACGCTCTCTGGGCATCATCTTTTTGAAACAAGGTTCTCTATGGTATCATCTTAATGAATAAAGTTCTCTGTCTGGGAATAATCTTTATGATTGAAGGTTCTCTCTCTGGGGAACATCTTTTTGAAACAAGGTTCTCTAGCTGGCTCTCATCTATTTGAATGAAAGTTGTCTCTCTGTGCATCATCTTTATGAATGAAGTTTCTCTCTCTGGGCATCATCTTTATGAAAGAAAGTTCTCTCTCTTGGCATAATCTTTATGAAAGAAAGATCTCAGTTTGGGCATCAACTTTATGAATGAAGGCTCTCTCTAGGTGCATCATATTAATGAAAGAAATTTCTCTGTTTGGGCATCATCTTTATGAAAGAAGGTTCTCTGCCTGTGCATCATCTTTACGAAAGAAGGTTCTCTGCCTGGGCATCATCTTTATGAATGAAGGTTCTCTCTTTGGGAATCATCTTTATGAATGAAAGCTCTCTCTGTGGCAACATCTGTATTGAACAAAGGTTTTCTTTCTGGGTATCCTCTTTATGAAAGAAAGTTCTCTCTCTGGGCATCATCTTTATGAATGAAGGTTTTCTGCCTCATCATCATCTTTATGAATGAAGGTTCTCTCTCTGGGCATTTTCTTTATTAATGAAGGTTCTCTCTCTGGGCATCCTCTTTATGAAAGAAGGTTCTCTCTGTGGGAATCATCTTTATGAAACAAGTTTCTCAGTCTGGGCATCAACCATATGCATGAAGGTTCTCTGCCAGGGCATCATCTTTATGAGAGAAGGCTATCACTCTGGGCATCATCTTTTTGAAAGCAGGTTCTCTATTTGGGCATCATCTTTATGAAAGGAGGTTCTCTTTCAAGGCATCATCTCTATGAAACAAGGTTCTCTGCCTGGGCATCACCTTTTTGAAGGAAGGTTCTCTCTCTGGGCATCTTCTTTATGAAACAAATTCCCTGCCTGTGCATCATCTATATGAATGAAGGTTCTCTCCCTGGGCATCATCTTCATAAAGAAACTTCTCTGTTTGGCCATCATCTTTATGAAAGAACGTTCTCTGTCTCGGCATCATCTTTATCAATGAAGGTTCTCTCTCTGGGCATCATCTTTATGAATGAAAGTTCTCTCTCTGGGCAACATCTTTATGAATGAAGGTTCTCTGGGCATCACCTTTATGAAAGAAGGTTCTCTCTCTGGGCATCATCTCCATGAATGATGGTTCTCTCCCTTGGCATCATTTTTATGATTGTAGGTTCTCTCTGTGGGCATCATCTTTATGAATGAAAGTACTCTGCCTGGCATCATCTTTATGAATGACGGTTTTCTCTCTGGGCAACACCTTTATGAATGAAGGTTCTATGCCTCGGGAACATCTTTATGAATGAAGGCTCTTTCTCTGGGCATCATATTTATGAAAGAATGTTCTCTTCCTGGGAATCTTCTTTATGAAAAAATGTTCTCTCTCGGCATCATCTTTATGAATGAAGGTTCTCTCTCTGGGCATCATCTTTATTAATAACGGTTCTCTCTCTGGGCATCATCTTATGAATGAAGGTTATTTCTCTGGGCATCCCCTTTATGTAAGTAGGTTCTTTCTCTTGACATCATCTCCATGAATGATGGTTCTCTCTCTGGGAATCATCTTTATGAATGACGATTCTTCTCTGGGCATCATCTTTATGAATGAAAGTTCTCTCTCTCTTGGCATCATCTTTATGAATGACGTTTCTCTCTGGGCATCATCTTTATGAAAGAAGGTTCTCTCTCTGGGAATCATCTTTATGAAACAAGTTTCTAAGTCTGGGCATCAACTATATGAATGAAGGTTCTCTGCCAGGGCATCATCTTTATGAGAGAAAGCTATCGCTCTGGGCATCATCTTTTTGAAAGCAGGTTCTCTCTTTTGGCATTATCTTTATGAAAGGCGGTATTCTTTCTAGGCATCATCTTTATGAAACAAAGTTCTCTGCCTGGGCATCCTCTTTATGAAAGAAGGTTCTCTCTCTGGTAATGATCTTTATGAAACAAATTTCTAAGTCTGGGCATCAACTATATGAATGAAGGTTCTCTCTGTGGGCATCATCTTTATGAATGAAAGTTCTCTGCCTGGGCATCATCTTTATGAATGACGGTTCTCTGCCTGGGCATCATCTTATGAATGAAGGTTCTCTCTCTGGGCATCATCTTTATGAATTAAGGTTCTCTGCCTGGGAAACATCTTTATGAAAGAAGGCTCTTTCTCTGGACAACATATTTATGAAAGAAGGTTCTCTGCCTGGGCATCATCTTTGTGAATGAAGGTTCTCTCTCTGGGCATCATCTTTATGAATGAAGGTTCTCTGCCTGTGCATCATCTTCCTGAATGAAGGTTCTCTCTCTGGGCATCATCTTTATGAATGACGGTTCTCTCTTTCGGCATCATCTTTATGAATGAAGGCTCTCTCTCTGGGCATCATCTTTATGAATAAAAGTTTTATATCTGTGCATCCTCTTTATGAAAGAAGGTTCTCTCTCTGGGAATCATCTTTATGAAACAAGTTTCTAAGTCTGGGCATCAACTATATGAATGATGGTTCTCTCTCTGGGCATCATCTTTATGAATGAAAATTTCTGCCTGGACATCATCTTTATGAATGACGGTTCTCTTCTGGGCATCATGTTTATGATCAAGGTTCTCTGTCTGGGCATCATCTTTCTGAAAGAAGGTTCTCTCTGTGGGCATCATCTTTATGAATTACGGTTCTCGCTCTGGGCATCATCTTTATGAACGAAGGTTCTCTCTCTGGGCATCACCTTTATGAATGAAGGTTCTCTACCTAGGCAACATCTTTATGAATGAAGGCCTTTTCTCTGGGCAGCATATTTATGAAAGAAGGTTCTCTACCTGGGCATCATCTTTATGAATGAAGGTTCTCTCACTGGGCATCACCTTTACGAATGAAGGTTCTCTGCCTAGGCAACATCTTTATGAATGAAGGCTCTTTCTCTGGGCAGCATATTTATGAAAGAAGGTTCTCTGCCTTAGAATCATCTTTGTTAATGGAGGTTCTCCTTCTGTGCATCATCTTTATGAATGAAGGTTCTCTTCTGGGTATCATCTTTAAGAATGACGGTTCTCTCTCTGGGCATCATCTTTATGAACCAAGGTTTTCTCTCTGGGCATCACCTTTATGAATGAAGGTTCTCAACCTGGGCATCATCTTTATGAATGAAGGTTCTCTCTCTGGGCATCACCTTTATGAATAAAGGTTCTCTGCGTAGGCAACATCTTTATGAATGACGGTTCTCTTCTGGGCATCATGTTTATGATGAAGGCTCTCTGCTTGGGCATCATCTTTATGAATGACGGTTCTCTTCTGGGCATCATCATTATGAATGAAGTATCTTTTCGAATCATCTTAATGAATGAAGGTTCTCTCTCAGGGCATCATCTTTATGAATGAAGGTTCTCTCTCGGGGCATCATCTTTATGAAAGAAAGGTCTCTCTCTGGGCATCATCTTTATTAATGAAAGTTCACGCTCTGGGCAACATCTTTATGAATGAAGGCTCTCTCTATGTGCATCATATTTTTGGAAGAAGGTTCTCTGTTTGAGCATCATCATTATCAAAGAAGATTCTCTGCCTGGGCATCATCTTTATGAAAGAGGTTCTCTGCCTGGGCAACATACTTACGAAAGAAAGTTCTCTGCCGGGGCATCATCTTTGTGAATGAAGGTTTCCTGCCTGGGCATCATCTTTATGAATGAAGGTTCTCTCTCTGGGCATCATCTTTATGAATGAAGGCTCTCTTTTGTGCAGCATCTTTATTGAATAAAGGTTCTCTTTCTGGGCATCATCTTTATAAAGACTGTTCTCTACTTGGGCATCATCTTTATGAATGAAGGTACGCTCTCTGGGCATCATCTTTTTGAAACAAGGTTCTCTATGGTATCATCTTAATGAATAAAGTTCTCTGTCTGGGAATAATCTTTATGATTGAAGGTTCTCTCTCTGGGGAACATCTTTTTGAAACAAGGTTCTCTAGCTGGCTCTCATCTATTTGAATGAAAGTTGTCTCTCTGTGCATCATCTTTATGAATGAAGTTTCTCTCTCTGGGCATCATCTTTATGAAAGAAAGTTCTCTCTCTTGGCATAATCTTTATGAAAGAAAGATCTCAGTTTGGGCATCAACTTTATGAATGAAGGCTCTCTCTAGGTGCATCATATTAATGAAAGAAATTTCTCTGTTTGGGCATCATCTTTATGAAAGAAGGTTCTCTGCCTGTGCATCATCTTTACGAAAGAAGGTTCTCTGCCTGGGCATCATCTTTATGAATGAAGGTTCTCTCTTTGGGAATCATCTTTATGAATGAAAGCTCTCTCTGTGGCAACATCTGTATTGAACAAAGGTTTTCTTTCTGGGTATCCTCTTTATGAAAGAAAGTTCTCTCTCTGGGCATCATCTTTATGAATGAAGGTTTTCTGCCTCATCATCATCTTTATGAATGAAGGTTCTCTCTCTGGGCATTTTCTTTATTAATGAAGGTTCTCTCTCTGGGCATCCTCTTTATGAAAGAAGGTTCTCTCTGTGGGAATCATCTTTATGAAACAAGTTTCTCAGTCTGGGCATCAACCATATGCATGAAGGTTCTCTGCCAGGGCATCATCTTTATGAGAGAAGGCTATCACTCTGGGCATCATCTTTTTGAAAGCAGGTTCTCTATTTGGGCATCATCTTTATGAAAGGAGGTTCTCTTTCAAGGCATCATCTCTATGAAACAAGGTTCTCTGCCTGGGCATCACCTTTTTGAAGGAAGGTTCTCTCTCTGGGCATCTTCTTTATGAAACAAATTCCCTGCCTGTGCATCATCTATATGAATGAAGGTTCTCTCCCTGGGCATCATCTTCATAAAGAAACTTCTCTGTTTGGCCATCATCTTTATGAAAGAACGTTCTCTGTCTCGGCATCATCTTTATCAATGAAGGTTCTCTCTCTGGGCATCATCTTTATGAATGAAAGTTCTCTCTCTGGGCAACATCTTTATGAATGAAGGTTCTCTGGGCATCACCTTTATGAAAGAAGGTTCTCTCTCTGGGCATCATCTCCATGAATGATGGTTCTCTCCCTTGGCATCATTTTTATGATTGTAGGTTCTCTCTGTGGGCATCATCTTTATGAATGAAAGTACTCTGCCTGGCATCATCTTTATGAATGACGGTTTTCTCTCTGGGCAACACCTTTATGAATGAAGGTTCTATGCCTCGGGAACATCTTTATGAATGAAGGCTCTTTCTCTGGGCATCATATTTATGAAAGAATGTTCTCTTCCTGGGAATCTTCTTTATGAAAAAATGTTCTCTCTCGGCATCATCTTTATGAATGAAGGTTCTCTCTCTGGGCATCATCTTTATTAATAACGGTTCTCTCTCTGGGCATCATCTTATGAATGAAGGTTATTTCTCTGGGCATCCCCTTTATGTAAGTAGGTTCTTTCTCTTGACATCATCTCCATGAATGATGGTTCTCTCTCTGGGAATCATCTTTATGAATGACGATTCTTCTCTGGGCATCATCTTTATGAATGAAAGTTCTCTCTCTCTTGGCATCATCTTTATGAATGACGTTTCTCTCTGGGCATCATCTTTATGAAAGAAGGTTCTCTCTCTGGGAATCATCTTTATGAAACAAGTTTCTAAGTCTGGGCATCAACTATATGAATGAAGGTTCTCTGCCAGGGCATCATCTTTATGAGAGAAAGCTATCGCTCTGGGCATCATCTTTTTGAAAGCAGGTTCTCTCTTTTGGCATTATCTTTATGAAAGGCGGTATTCTTTCTAGGCATCATCTTTATGAAACAAAGTTCTCTGCCTGGGCATCCTCTTTATGAAAGAAGGTTCTCTCTCTGGTAATGATCTTTATGAAACAAATTTCTAAGTCTGGGCATCAACTATATGAATGAAGGTTCTCTCTGTGGGCATCATCTTTATGAATGAAAGTTCTCTGCCTGGGCATCATCTTTATGAATGACGGTTCTCTGCCTGGGCATCATCTTATGAATGAAGGTTCTCTCTCTGGGCATCATCTTTATGAATTAAGGTTCTCTGCCTGGGAAACATCTTTATGAAAGAAGGCTCTTTCTCTGGACAACATATTTATGAAAGAAGGTTCTCTGCCTGGGCATCATCTTTGTGAATGAAGGTTCTCTCTCTGGGCATCATCTTTATGAATGAAGGTTCTCTGCCTGTGCATCATCTTCCTGAATGAAGGTTCTCTCTCTGGGCATCATCTTTATGAATGACGGTTCTCTCTTTGGGCATCATCTTTATGAATGAAGGCTCTCTCTCTGGGCATCATCTTTATGAATAAAAGTTTTATATCTGTGCATCCTCTTTATGAAAGAAGGTTCACTCTCTGGGAATCATCTTTATGAATGACGGTTCTCTCTTTGGGCATCATCTTTATGAATGAAGGCTCTCTCTCTGGGCATCATCTTTATGAATAAAAGTTTTATATCTGTGCATCCTCTTTATGAAAGAAGGTTCACTCTCTGGGAATCATCTTTATGAAACAAGTTTCTAAGTCTGGGCATCAACTATATGAATGATGGTTCTCTCTCTGGGCCTCATCTTTATGAATGAAAATTTCTGCCTGGACATCATCTTTATGAATGACGGTTCTCTTCTGGGCATCATGTTTATGATCAAGGCTCTCTGTCTGGGCATCATCTTTCTGAAAGAAGGTTCTCTCTGTGGGCATCATCGTTATGAATTACGGTTCTCTCTCTGGGCATCACCTTTATGAATGAAGGTTCTCTACCTGGGCATCATCTTTATGAATGAAGGTTCTCTCACTGGGCATCACCTTTACGAATGGAGGTTCTTTGCCTAGGCAACATCTTTATGAATGACGGTTCTCTTCTGGGCATCATCATTATGAATGAAGGATCTCTTCGAATCATCTTAATGAATGAAGGTTCTCTCTCACCGCATCATCTTTATGAATGAAGGTTCTCTCTATGGGCATCACCTTTATGAAAGAAAGGTCTCTCTTTGGGCATCATCTTTATTAATGAAAGTTCACGCTCTGGGCAACATCTTTATGAATGAAGGCTCTCTCTATGTGCATCATATTTTTGAAAGAAGGTTCTCTGTTTGAGCATCATCTTTATGAAAGAAGATTCTCTGCCTGGGCATCATCTTTACAAATGAAGGTTCTCTGCCTGGGCATCATCTTTGTGAATGAAGGTTCCCTGCCTGGGCATCATCTTTATGAATGAAGGTTCTCTCCCTGGGCATCATCTTTATGAATGAAGGCTCTATCCCTGGGCAGCATCTTTATTGAATAAAGGTTCTCTTTCTGGGCATCATCTTTACGAAGAAGGTTCTCTACCTGGGCATCATCTTTATGAATGAAGGTACGCTCTCTGGGCATCATCTTTATGAAACAAGGTTCTCTCTCTGGTAACATCTTAATGAATGAAGGTTCTCAGTCTGGAAAAAATCTTTATGATTGAAGGTTCTCTCTCTTGGCATCATCATTTTGAAACAAGTTTCTCTACCTGGCTCTCATCTGTGTGAATGAAAGTTGTCTCTCTGTGCATCATCTTTATGAATGAAGGTTCTCTCTGTGTGCATCATCTTTACGAATGAATGTTCTCTCTCTTTGCATCATCTTTAAAAAGAAGGTTCTAATTCTGGGCATCATCTATATGAATGAAGGTTCTCTGCCTGGGCATCATCTTTACGAAAGAAGGTTCTCTGCCTGGGCATTATCTTTGTGAATGATGGTCCTTTTTTGGGCATCATCATTATGAATGAAAGTTCTCATGGCATCATCTTAATGAATGAAAGTTCTCTCTCTGGGCATCTTCTTTATGAATTAAGGTACACTCTCTGGGCATCATCTTTATGAAACAAGTTTCTCTCTCTGGTATCATCTTAATGAATGAAGGTTTTCTGTCTGGGCATCATCTTTATGAAACAAGGTTCTCAGCCTGGCTATCATCTATATGAATGAAAGTTGTCTCTTTGTGTATCATCTTTATGAATGAAGGTTCTCTCTGTGGGCATCATCTTTATGTATTAAGTTTCTCTGGGCATCATCTTATGAATGAAGGTGCTCTCTCTGGGAATCACCTTTATGAATGAAGGTTCTCTCTCTGGGCATCAACATTATGAATGAATGTTCTCTGTTTGAGCATCGTCTTTATGAAAGAAGGTCCTCTTCCCGGGAATCATCTTTATGAAAATGGTTCTATGCCTTGGCATCATCTTTATGAAAAAATGTTCTCTGCCTGGGCATAACCTTTGTGAATGAAGGTACTTTCTTTGGGCATCATCATTATGAATGAAGGATCTCTAGGCATCATCTTAATGAATGAAGGTTCTCTCTCAGGGCATCATCTTTATGAATGAAGGTTCTGTCTCTTGCCATCATCTTTATGAAAGAAAGGTCTCTCTCTGGGCATCATCTTTATGAATGAAAGTTCATGCTCTGGGCAACATCTTTATGAATGAAGGCTCTCTCTATGTGCATCATATTTATAAAAGAAGGTTCTCTGTTTGAGCATCATCTTTATGAAAGAAGATTCTCTGCCTGGGCATCATCTTTAAGAAAGAAGGTTCTCAGCCTGGGCATCATCTTGACAAAAGAAGGTTTTCTGCCTGTGCATAATCTTATGAATGAAGGTTCTCTGCCTGGAAATCACCTTTATGAATGAAGGTTCTCTGCCAGTACATCATCTCTATGAATGAAGGTTCTCTCTCTGGTCATCACCTTTATGAATGAAGGTTCTCTGCCTGGGCAACATGTTTATGAATGAAGGCTCTCTGCCTGGGCAACATGTTTATGAATGAAGGCTCTTACTCTGGGCATCATATTTATGAAAGAAGTTCTCAGTCTGGGCATCATCTTAATTAAAAAAGGTTCTCTCTCTGGGCATGATTAATATGAATGAAGGTTCTCTGTTTGGGCATCGTTTTTATGAAAAAGGTTCTCTTTCTGGGCATCATCTTTACGAAAGAATGTTCTATGCCTGGGCATAACCTTTGTGAATGAAGGTACTTTCTTTGGGCATCATCATTATGAATGAAGGATCTCTTCGAATCATCTTAATGAATGAAGGTTCTCTCTCAGGGCATCATCTTTATGAATGAAGGTTCTCTCTCTGGGCATCATCTTTATGAAAGAAAGGTCTCTCTCTGGGCATCATCTTTATGAATGAAAATTCACTCTGTGGGCAACATCTTTATGAATCAAGGCTCTCTCTATGTGCATCATATTTTTGAAAGAAGGTTCTCTGTTTGAGCATCATCATTATGAAAGAAGGTTCTCTGCCTGGGCATCATCTTTATGAAAGAGGTTCCCTGCCTGGGCATCATCTTTACAAAAGAAGGATCTCTGCCTAGGCATCATTTTTGTGAATGAAGGTTCCCTGCCTGGGCATCATCTTTATGAATGAAGGTTCTCTCTCTGGGCATCATCTTTATGAATGAAGGCTCTCTCCCTGGGCAGCATCTTTATTGAATAAAGGTTCTCTTTCTGGGCATCATCTTTATGAAAGAAGGTTCTCTACCTGGGCATCATCTTTATGAATGAAGGTACGCTCTCTGGAAATCATCTTTATGAAACAAGGTTCTCTCTCTGGTATCATCTTAATGAATGAAGGTTCTCTGTCTCGGAATAATCTTTATGATTGAAGGTTCTCTCTCTGGGCATCATCTTTTTGAAACAAGGTTCTCTGCCTGGCTCTCATCTGTATGAATGAAAGTTGTCTCTCTGTGCATCATCTTTATGAATGAAGGTTCTCTCTGCGTGCATCATCTTTATGAATGAATGTTCTCTCTCTTTGCATCATCTTTAAAAAGAAGGTTCTAATTCTGGGCATCATCTATATGAATGAAGGTTCTCTCTCTGGGCATCATCTTTATGAAAGAAGATTCTCTGCCTGGGCATCATCTTTATGAAAGAAGGTTCTCTGCCTGTGCATCATCTTTACGAAAGAAGGTTCTCTGCCTGGGCATCATCTTTATGAATGAAGGTTCTCTCTTTGGGAATCATCTTTATGAATGAAAGATCTCTCTGTGGCAACATCTGTATTGAACAAAGGTTTTCTTTCTGGGTCCTCTTTATGAAAGAAAGTTCTCTCTCTGGGCATCATCTTTATGAATGAAGGTTTTCTGCCTCATCATCATCTTTATGAATGAAGGTTCTCTCTCTGGGCATTTTCTTTATTAATGAAGGTTCTATCTCTGGGCATCCTCTTTATGAAAGAAGGTTCTCTCTGTGGGAATCAACTTTATGTAACAAGTTTCTAAGTCTGGGCATCAACCATATGCATGAAGGTTCTCTGCCAGGGCATCATCTTTATGAGAGAAGGCTATCACTCTGGGCATCATCTTTTTGAAAGCAGGTTCTCTATTTGGGCATCATCTTTATGAAAGGAGGTTCTCTTTCTAGGCATCATCTTTATGAAACAAGGTTCTCTGCCTGGACCTCACCTTTTTGAAGGAAGGTTCTCTCTCTGGGCATCTTCTTTATGAAACAAATTCCCTGCCTGTGCATCATCTATATGAATGAAGGTTCTCTCCCTGGGCATCATCTTCATAAAGAAACTTCTCTGTTTGGCCATCATCTTTATGAAAGAACGTTCTCTGTCTCGGCATCATCTTTATCAATGAAGGTTCTCTCTCTGGGCATCATCTTTATGAATGAAAGTTCTCTCTCTGGGCAACATCTTTATGAATGAAGGTTCTCTGGGCATCACCTTTATGAAAGAAGGTTCTCTCTCTGGGCATCATCTCCATGAATGATGGTTCTCTCCCTTGGCATCATTTTTATGATTGTAGGTTCTCTCTGTGGGCATCATCTTTATGAATGAAAGTACTCTGCCTGGCATCATCTTTATGAATGACGGTTTTCTCTCTGGGCAACACCTTTATGAATGAAGGTTCTATGCCTCGGGAACATCTTTATGAATGAAGGCTCTTTCTTTGGGCATCATATTTATGAAAGAATGTTCTCTTCCTGGGAATCATCTTTATGAAAAAATGTTCTCTCTCGGCATCATCTTTATGAATGAAGGTTCTCTCTCTGGGCATCATCTTTATTAATAACGGTTCTCTCTCTGGGCATCATCTTATGAATGAAGGTTATCTCTCTGGGCATCCCCTTTATGTAAGTAGGTTCTTTCTCTTGACATCATCTCCATGAATGATGGTTCTCTCTCTGGGAATCATCTTTATGAATGACGATTCTTCTCTGGGCATCATCTTTATGAATGAAAGTTCTCTCTCTCTTGGCATCATCTTTATGAATGACGTTTCTCTCTGGGCATCATCGTTATGAAAGAAGGTTCTCTCTCTGAGCATCATCTTTATGAAACAAGTTTCTAAGTCTGGGCATCAACTATATGAATGAAGGTTCTCTGCCAGGGCATCATCTTTATGAGAGAAGGCTATCACTCTGGGCATCATATTTTAAAAGCAGGTTCTCTCTTTGGGCATCATCTTTAAGAAAGGAGGTTCTCTTTCTAGGCCTCATCTTTATGAAGCAAGGTTTCTGCCTGGGCATCACCTTTTTGAATGAAGGTTCTCTCTCGGGCATCTTCTTTTTGAAACAAATTCCCGGCCTGTGCATCATCTATATGAATGAATGTTCTCTCTCTGGGCATCATCTTCATAAAGAAAGTTCTCTGTTTGGGCATCATCTTTATGAAAGAACGTTCTCTGTCTCGGCATCATCTTATTAAATGAAGGTTCTCTTTGTGGGCATCATCTTTATGAAAGAAGGTTCTCTGACTGGGCATCATCTTACGAAAGTTTCTCTGACTGGGCATCCTCTTTATGAATGACGGTACTCTCTCTGGGCATCATCTTTATGAAACAAGATTCTCTCTCTGGCATCATCTTTATAAATGTAAGTTCTCTGTCTGGGCATCATCTTTATGAAAGTAAGTTCTCTCTCTGGGCATCCTCTTTATGAATAAAGGTTTTCGGTGTGGACATCATTTTTATGAATGAAGGCTCTCTATCCGGGCATCATTTTTATGAAAGAATGTTCTCTGTTTGCATCATCTTTGTGAATGAAAGTTCTTTCTTTGGGCATCATATTTATGAATGAAAGTTCTCTCTGGGCATCATTTTTATGAATGAATGTTCTATGGGCATCATGTTATGACTGAAGGTTCTCTCTCTGGGCGTCACCTTTATGAATGAAAGTTCTCTGCCAGGGCATCATCTTTATGAGAGAAGGCTATCACTCTGGGCATCATCTTTTTTAAAGCAGGTTCTCTCTTTTGGCATAATCTTTATGAAAGGAGGTTCTCGTTCTAGGCATCGTCTTTATGAAACAAGTCTCTGCCTGGGCATCACCATTTTGAACGAAGGTTCTCTCTCTGGGCATCTTCTTTATGAAACAAATTCCCTGCCTGTGCATCATCTATATGAATGAAGGTTCTCTCTCTGGGCATCATCTTCATAAAGAACGTTCTCTGTTTGGGCATCATCTTTATTAAAGAACGTTCTCTGTCTCGGCATCATCTTTATCAATGAAGGTTCTCTCACTGAGCATCATCTTTATGAATGAAAGTTCTCTGTCTGCGCATCATCTTTATGAAAGAAGGTTCTCTGACTTTGCATCATCTTTATGAAACAAGATTCTCTCTCTGGCATCATCTTTATAAATGTGAGTTTTCTGCCTGGGCATCATCTTTATGAAAGAAGGTTCTTTCTCTGGGCATCATCTTCATGCATGATGGTTCTCTACCTGGGCATGATTTTTATGAATGAAGGTTCTCTCTCTGTGCCTCATCTTTATGAATTAAGGGTCTCTGGTCATCATCTTATGAATCAAGGTTCTCTCTCTGGTCATCAACTATATGAATGAAGATTCTCTGCCTGGGCAACATCTTTATGAATGAAGGCTCTTTCTCTGGACATCATATTTAGGAAAGAATGTTCTCAGCCTGGGAATCATCTTTATGAAAGAATGTTCTCTGCCTGGGCATCATCTTTGTGAATGAAGGT
This sequence comes from Tenrec ecaudatus, assembly GCF_050624435.1. NCBI lineage: Eukaryota > Metazoa > Chordata > Mammalia > Afrosoricida > Tenrecidae > Tenrec > Tenrec ecaudatus. The sequence goes on from NC_134549.1 coordinate 15,257,447, forward strand.
TTTCTCTTGTGCATCATATTTATGAATGAAGGTTCTCTGGGCATAATCTTATGAATGAAGGTTCTCTCTCTGGTTATCACCTTTATGAAAGAAGGTTCTTTCTCTGGGCATCATCTCCATGAATGATGGTTCTCCCTGGGCTTCATTTTTATGAATGAAGTTTTTCTCTGTGGGCATCATCTTTAAGAATGAAAGTTCTCTGCCTGGGCATCATCTTTATGAATGACGGTTCTCTCTCTGGGCATTATCTTTATGAATGAAGGTTCTCTCTATGGGCATCACCTTTATGAATGAAAGTTCTCTGCCTGGGGAACATCTTTATGAATGAAGGCTATTTCTCTGGGCATCATATTTATGAAAGAAGGTTCTCTTCCTGGGAATCATCTTTATGAAAAAATGTTCTTTCTTGGCATCATCTTTGTGAATGAATGTTCCCTCTCTGGGCATCATCTTTATGAATGAAGTTTCTCTCTGTATCATCTTATGAATGAAGGTTATCTATCTGGGCATCCCTTTTATGTAAGTAGGTTCTTTCTTTGGGCATCATCTTCATGAATGATGGTTCTCTCTCTGGGAATCATCTTTAGGAATGACGATTCTCTGTCTGGGTATCATCTTTATGAATGAAAGTTCTCTCTCTCTGGGCATCATCTTTATGAATGACGGTTTTCTCTCTGGGCAACACCTTTATGAATAAAGGTTCTCTGCCTGAGAAACATCTTTATGAATGAAGGCTCCTTCTCTGGACATCATATTTAGGAAAAAATGTTCTCAGCCTGGGAATCATCTTTATGAAAGAATGTTCTCTGCCTGGGCATCATCTTTGTGAATGAAGGTTTTCTCTCTGGGCATCATATTTATGAATGAAGGTTCTCTGGGCATAATCTTATGAATGCAGGTTCTCTCTCTGGTTATCACCTTTATGAAAGAAGGTTCTTTCTCTGGGCATCATCTTCATGAATGATGGTTCTCCCTGGGCATCATTTTTATGAATGAAGTTTCTCTCTGTGGGCATCATCTTTAAGAAAGGAGGTTCTCTTTCTAGGCCTCATCTTTATGAAGCAAGGTTTCTGCCTGGGCATCACCTTTTTGAATGAAGGTTCTCTCTCGGGCATCTTCTTTTTGAAACAAATTCCCTGCCTGTGCATCATCTATATGAATGAATGTTCTCTCTCTGGGCATCATCTTCATAAAGAAAGTTCTCTGTTTGGGCATCATCTTTATGAAAGAACGTTCTCTGTCTCGGCATCATCTTATTAAATGAAGGTTCTCTTTGTGGGCATCATCTTTATGAAAGAAGGTTCTCTGACTGGGCATCATCTTACGAAAGTTTCTCTGACTGGGCATCCTCTTTATGAATGACGGTACTCTCTCTGGGCATCATCTTTATGAAACAAGATTCTCTCTCTGGCATCATCTTTATAAATGTAAGTTCTCTGTCTGGGCATCATCTTTATGAAAGTAAGTTCTCTCTCTGGGCATCCTCTTTATGAATAAAGGTTTTCGGTGTGGACATCATTTTTATGAATGAAGGCTCTCTATCCGGGCATCATTTTTATGAAAGAATGTTCTCTGTTTGCATCATCTTTGTGAATGAAAGTTCTTTCTTTGGGCATCATATTTATGAATGAAAGTTCTCTCTGGGCATCATTTTTATGAATGAATGTTCTATGGGCATCATGTTATGACTGAAGGTTCTCTCTCTGGGCGTCACCTTTATGAATGAAAGTTCTCTGCCAGGGCATCATCTTTATGAGAGAAGGCTATCACTCTGGGCATCATCTTTTTTAAAGCAGGTTCTCTCTTTTGGCATAATCTTTATGAAAGGAGGTTCTCGTTCTAGGCATCATCTTTATGAAACAAGTCTCTGCCTGGGCATCACCATTTTGAACGAAGGTTCTCTCTCTGGGCATCTTCTTTATGAAACAAATTCCCTGCCTGTGCATCATCTATATGAATGAAGGTTCTCTCTCTGGGCATCATCTTCATAAAGAACGTTCTCTGTTTGGGCATCATCTTTATTAAAGAACGTTCTCTGTCTCGGCATCATCTTTATCAATGAAGGTTCTCTCACTGAGCATCATCTTTATGAATGAAAGTTCTCTGTCTGCGCATCATCTTTATGAAAGAAGGTTCTCTGACTTTGCATCATCTTTATGAAACAAGATTCTCTCTCTGGCATCATCTTTATAAATGTGAGTTTTCTGCCTGGGCATCATCTTTATGAAAGAAGGTTCTTTCTCTGGGCATCATCTTCATGCATGATGGTTCTCTACCTGGGCATGATTTTTATGAATGAAGGTTCTCTCTCTGTGCCTCATCTTTATGAATTAAGGGTCTCTGGTCATCATCTTATGAATCAAGGTTCTCTCTCTGGTCATCAACTATATGAATGAAGATTCTCTGCCTGGGCAACATCTTTATGAATGAAGGCTCTTTCTCTGGACATCATATTTAGGAAAGAATGTTCTCAGCCTGGGAATCATCTTTATGAAAGAATGTTCTCTGCCTGGGCATCATCTTTGTGAATGAAGGTTTTCTCTTGTGCATCATATTTATGAATGAAGGTTCTCTGGGCATAATCTTATGAATGAAGGTTCTCTCTCTGGTTATCACCTTTATGAAAGAAGGTTCTTTCTCTGGGCATCATCTCCATGAATGATGGTTCTCCCTGGGCTTCATTTTTATGAATGAAGTTTTTCTCTGTGGGCATCATCTTTAAGAATGAAAGTTCTCTGCCTGGGCATCATCTTTATGAATGACGGTTCTCTCTCTGGGCATTATCTTTATGAATGAAGGTTCTCTCTATGGGCATCACCTTTATGAATGAAAGTTCTCTGCCTGGGGAACATCTTTATGAATGAAGGCTCTTTCTCTGGGCATCATATTTATGAAAGAAGGTTCTCTTCCTGGGAATCATCTTTATGAAAAAATGTTCTTTCTTGGCATCATCTTTGTGAATGAATGTTCCCTCTCTGGGCATCATCTTTATGAATGAAGTTTCTCTCTGTATCATCTTATGAATGAAGGTTATCTATCTGGGCATCCCTTTTATGTAAGTAGGTTCTTTCTTTGGGCATCATCTTCATGAATGATGGTTCTCTCTCTGGGAATCATCTTTAGGAATGACGATTCTCTGTCTGGGTATCATCTTTATGAATGAAAGTTCTCTCTCTCTGGGCATCATCTTTATGAATGACGGTTTTCTCTCTGGGCAACACCTTTATGAATAAAGGTTCTCTGCCTGAGAAACATCTTTATGAATGAAGGCTCCTTCTCTGGACATCATATTTAGGAAAAAATGTTCTCAGCCTGGGAATCATCTTTATGAAAGAATGTTCTCTGCCTGGGCATCATCTTTGTGAATGAAGGTTTTCTCTCTGGGCATCATATTTATGAATGAAGGTTCTCTGGGCATAATCTTATGAATGCAGGTTCTCTCTCTGGTTATCACCTTTATGAAAGAAGGTTCTTTCTCTGGGCATCATCTTCATGAATGATGGTTCTCCCTGGGCATCATTTTTATGAATGAAGTTTCTCTCTGTGGGCATCATCTTTAAGAAAGGAGGTTCTCTTTCTAGGCATCATCTTTATGAAGCAAGGTTTCTGCCTGGGCATCACCTTTTTGAATGAAGGTTCTCTCTCGGGCATCTTCTTTTTGAAACAAATTCCCTGCCTGTGCATCATCTATATGAATGAATGTTCTCTCTCTGGGCATCATCTTCATAAAGAAAGTTCTCTGTTTGGGCATCATCTTTATGAAAGAACGTTCTCTGTCTCGGCATCATCTTATTAAATGAAGGTTCTCTTTGTGGGCATCATCTTTATGAAAGAAGGTTCTCTGACTGGGCATCATCTTACGAAAGTTTCTCTGACTGGGCATCCTCTTTATGAATGACGGTACTCTCTCTGGGCATCATCTTTATGAAACAAGATTCTCTCTCTGGCATCATCTTTATAAATGTAAGTTCTCTGTCTGGGCATCATCTTTATGAAAGTAAGTTCTCTCTCTGGGCATCCTCTTTATGAATAAAGGTTTTCGGTGTGGACATCATTTTTATGAATGAAGGCTCTCTATCCGGGCATCATTTTTATGAAAGAATGTTCTCTGTTTGCATCATCTTTGTGAATGAAAGTTCTTTCTTTGGGCATCATATTTATGAATGAAAGTTCTCTCTGGGCATCATTTTTATGAATGAATGTTCTATGGGCATCATGTTATGACTGAAGGTTCTCTCTCTGGGCGTCACCTTTATGAATGAAAGTTCTCTGCCAGGGCATCATCTTTATGAGAGAAGGCTATCACTCTGGGCATCATCTTTTTTAAAGCAGGTTCTCTCTTTTGGCATAATCTTTATGAAAGGAGGTTCTCGTTCTAGGCATCATCTTTATGAAACAAGTCTCTGCCTGGGCATCACCATTTTGAACGAAGGTTCTCTCTCTGGGCATCTTCTTTATGAAACAAATTCCCTGCCTGTGCATCATCTATATGAATGAAGGTTCTCTCTCTGGGCATCATCTTCATAAAGAACGTTCTCTGTTTGGGCATCATCTTTATTAAAGAACGTTCTCTGTCTCGGCATCATCTTTATCAATGAAGGTTCTCTCACTGAGCATCATCTTTATGAATGAAAGTTCTCTGTCTGCGCATCATCTTTATGAAAGAAGGTTCTCTGACTTTGCATCATCTTTATGAAACAAGATTCTCTCTCTGGCATCATCTTTATAAATGTGAGTTTTCTGCCTGGGCATCATCTTTATGAAAGAAGGTTCTTTCTCTGGGCATCATCTTCATGCATGATGGTTCTCTACCTCGGCATGATTTTTATGAATGAAGGTTCTCTCTCTGTGCCTCATCTTTATGAATTAAGGGTCTCTGGTCATCATCTTATGAATCAAGGTTCTCTCTCTGGTCATCAACTATATGAATGAAGATTCTCTGCCTGGGCAACATCTTTATGAATGAAGGCTCTTTCTCTGGACATCATATTTAGGAAAGAATGTTCTCAGCCTGGGAATCATCCCTATGAAAGAATGTTCTCTGCCTGGGCATCATCTTTGTGAATGATGGTTTTCTCTTGTGCATCATATTTATGAATGAAGGTTCTCTGGGCATAATCTTATGAATGAAGGTTCTCTCTCTGGTTATCACCTTTATGAAAGAAGGTTCTTTCTCTGGGCATCATCTCCATGAATGATGGTTCTCCCTGGGCTTCATTTTTATGAATGAAGTTTTTCTCTGTGGGCATCATCTTTAAGAATGAAAGTTCTCTGCCTGGGCATCATCTTTATGAATGACGGTTCTCTCTCTGGGCATTATCTTTATGAATGAAGGTTCTCTCTATGGGCATCACCTTTATGAATGAAAGTTCTCTGCCTGGGGAACATCTTTATGAATGAAGGCTCTTTCTCTGGGCATCATATTTATGAAAGAAGGTTCTCTTCCTGGGAATCATCTTTATGAAAAAATGTTCTTTCTTGGCATCATCTTTGTGAATGAATGTTCCCTCTCTGGGCATCATCTTTATGAATGAAGTTTCTCTCTGTATCATCTTATGAATGAAGGTTATCTATCTGGGCATCCCTTTTATGTAAGTAGGTTCTTTCTTTGGGCATCATCTTCATGAATGATGGTTCTCTCTCTGGGAATCATCTTTAGGAATGACGATTCTCTGTCTGGGTATCATCTTTATGAATGAAAGTTCTCTCTCTCTGGGCATCATCTTTATGAATGACGGTTTTCTCTCTGGGCAACACCTTTATGAATAAAGGTTCTCTGCCTGAGAAACATCTTTATGAATGAAGGCTCCTTCTCTGGACATCATATTTAGGAAAAAATGTTCTCAGCCTGGGAATCATCTTTATGAAAGAATGTTCTCTGCCTGGGCATCATCTTTGTGAATGAAGGTTTTCTCTCTGGGCATCATATTTATGAATGAAGGTTCTCTGGGCATAATCTTATGAATGCAGGTTCTCTCTCTGGTTATCACCTTTATGAAAGAAGGTTCTTTCTCTGGGCATCATCTTCATGAATGATGGTTCTCCCTGGGCATCATTTTTATGAATGAAGTTTCTCTCTGTGGGCATCATCTTTAAGAAAGGAGGTTCTCTTTCTAGGCCTCATCTTTATGAAGCAAGGTTTCTGCCTGGGCATCACCTTTTTGAATGAAGGTTCTCTCTCGGGCATCTTCTTTTTGAAACAAATTCCCTGCCTGTGCATCATCTATATGAATGAATGTTCTCTCTCTGGGCATCATCTTCATAAAGAAAGTTCTCTGTTTGGGCATCATCTTTATGAAAGAACGTTCTCTGTCTCGGCATCATCTTATTAAATGAAGGTTCTCTTTGTGGGCATCATCTTTATGAAAGAAGGTTCTCTGACTGGGCATCATCTTACGAAAGTTTCTCTGACTGGGCATCCTCTTTATGAATGACGGTACTCTCTCTGGGCATCATCTTTATGAAACAAGATTCTCTCTCTGGCATCATCTTTATAAATGTAAGTTCTCTGTCTGGGCATCATCTTTATGAAAGTAAGTTCTCTCTCTGGGCATCCTCTTTATGAATAAAGGTTTTTGGTGTGGACATCATTTTTATGAATGAAGGCTCTCTATCCGGGCATCATTTTTATGAAAGTATGTTCTCTGTTTGCATCATCTTTGTGAATGAAAGTTCTTTCTTTGGGCATCATATTTATGAATGAAAGTTCTCTCTGGGCATCATTTTTATGAATGAATGTTCTATGGGCATCATGTTATGACTGAAGGTTCTCTCTCTGGGCGTCACCTTTATGAATGAAAGTTCTCTGCCAGGGCATCATCTTTATGAGAGAAGGCTATCACTCTGGGCATCATCTTTTTTAAAGCAGGTTCTCTCTTTTGGCATAATCTTTATGAAAGGAGGTTCTCGTTCTAGGCATCGTCTTTATGAAACAAGTCTCTGCCTGGGCATCACCATTTTGAACGAAGGTTCTCTCTCTGGGCATCTTCTTTATGAAACAAATTCCCTGCCTGTGCATCATCTATATGAATGAAGGTTCTCTCTCTGGGCATCATCTTCATAAAGAACGTTCTCTGTTTGGGCATCATCTTTATTAAAGAACGTTCTCTGTCTCGGCATCATCTTTATCAATGAAGGTTCTCTCACTGAGCATCATCTTTATGAATGAAAGTTCTCTGTCTGCGCATCATCTTTATGAAAGAAGGTTCTCTGACTTTGCATCATCTTTATGAAACAAGATTCTCTCTCTGGCATCATCTTTATAAATGTGAGTTTTCTGCCTGGGCATCATCTTTATGAAAGAAGGTTCTTTCTCTGGGCATCATCTTCATGCATGATGGTTCTCTACCTGGGCATGATTTTTATGAATGAAGGTTCTCTCTCTGTGCCTCATCTTTATGAATTAAGGGTCTCTGGTCATCATCTTATGAATCAAGGTTCTCTCTCTGGTCATCAACTATATGAATGAAGATTCTCTGCCTGGGCAACATCTTTATGAATGAAGGCTCTTTCTCTGGACATCATATTTAGGAAAGAATGTTCTCAGCCTGGGAATCATCTTTATGAAAGAATGTTCTCTGCCTGGGCATCATCTTTGTGAATGAAGGTTTTCTCTTGTGCATCATATTTATGAATGAAGGTTCTCTGGGCATAATCTTATGAATGAAGGTTCTCTCTCTGGTTATCACCTTTATGAAAGAAGGTTCTTTCTCTGGGCATCATCTCCATGAATGATGGTTCTCCCTGGGCTTCATTTTTATGAATGAAGTTTTTCTCTGTGGGCATCATCTTTAAGAATGAAAGTTCTCTGCCTGGGCATCATCTTTATGAATGACGGTTCTCTCTCTGGGCATTATCTTTATGAATGAAGGTTCTCTCTATGGGCATCACCTTTATGAATGAAAGTTCTCTGCCTGGGGAACATCTTTATGAATGAAGGCTCTTTCTCTGGGCATCATATTTATGAAAGAAGGTTCTCTTCCTGGGAATCATCTTTATGAAAAAATGTTCTTTCTTGGCATCATCTTTGTGAATGAATGTTCCCTCTCTGGGCATCATCTTTATGAATGAAGTTTCTCTCTGTATCATCTTATGAATGAAGGTTATCTATCTGGGCATCCCTTTTATGTAAGTAGGTTCTTTCTTTGGGCATCATCTTCATGAATGATGGTTCTCTCTCTGGGAATCATCTTTAGGAATGACGATTCTCTGTCTGGGTATCATCTTTATGAATGAAAGTTCTCTCTCTCTGGGCATCATCTTTATGAATGACGGTTTTCTCTCTGGGCAACACCTTTATGAATAAAGGTTCTCTGCCTGAGAAACATCTTTATGAATGAAGGCTCCTTCTCTGGACATCATATTTAGGAAAAAATGTTCTCAGCCTGGGAATCATCTTTATGAAAGAATGTTCTCTGCCTGGGCATCATCTTTGTGAATGAAGGTTTTCTCTCTGGGCATCATATTTATGAATGAAGGTTCTCTGGGCATAATCTTATGAATGCAGGTTCTCTCTCTGGTTATCACCTTTATGAAAGAAGGTTCTTTCTCTGGGCATCATCTTCATGAATGATGGTTCTCCCTGGGCATCATTTTTATGAATGAAGTTTCTCTCTGTGGGCATCATCTTTAAGAAAGGAGGTTCTCTTTCTAGGCATCATCTTTATGAAGCAAGGTTTCTGCCTGGGCATCACCTTTTTGAATGAAGGTTCTCTCTCGGGCATCTTCTTTTTGAAACAAATTCCCTGCCTGTGCATCATCTATATGAATGAATGTTCTCTCTCTGGGCATCATCTTCATAAAGAAAGTTCTCTGTTTGGGCATCATCTTTATGAAAGAACGTTCTCTGTCTCGGCATCATCTTATTAAATGAAGGTTCTCTTTGTGGGCATCATCTTTATGAAAGAAGGTTCTCTGACTGGGCATCATCTTACGAAAGTTTCTCTGACTGGGCATCCTCTTTATGAATGACGGTACTCTCTCTGGGCATCATCTTTATGAAACAAGATTCTCTCTCTGGCATCATCTTTATAAATGTAAGTTCTCTGTCTGGGCATCATCTTTATGAAAGTAAGTTCTCTCTCTGGGCATCCTCTTTATGAATAAAGGTTTTCGGTGTGGACATCATTTTTATGAATGAAGGCTCTCTATCCGGGCATCATTTTTATGAAAGAATGTTCTCTGTTTGCATCATCTTTGTGAATGAAAGTTCTTTCTTTGGGCATCATATTTATGAATGAAAGTTCTCTCTGGGCATCATTTTTATGAATGAATGTTCTATGGGCATCATGTTATGACTGAAGGTTCTCTCTCTGGGCGTCACCTTTATGAATGAAAGTTCTCTGCCAGGGCATCATCTTTATGAGAGAAGGCTATCACTCTGGGCATCATCTTTTTTAAAGCAGGTTCTCTCTTTTGGCATAATCTTTATGAAAGGAGGTTCTCGTTCTAGGCATCGTCTTTATGAAACAAGTCTCTGCCTGGGCATCACCATTTTGAACGAAGGTTCTCTCTCTGGGCATCTTCTTTATGAAACAAATTCCCTGCCTGTGCATCATCTATATGAATGAAGGTTCTCTCTCTGGGCATCATCTTCATAAAGAACGTTCTCTGTTTGGGCATCATCTTTATTAAAGAACGTTCTCTGTCTCGGCATCATCTTTATCAATGAAGGTTCTCTCACTGAGCATCATCTTTATGAATGAAAGTTCTCTGTCTGCGCATCATCTTTATGAAAGAAGGTTCTCTGACTTTGCATCATCTTTATGAAACAAGATTCTCTCTCTGGCATCATCTTTATAAATGTGAGTTTTCTGCCTGGGCATCATCTTTATGAAAGAAGGTTCTTTCTCTGGGCATCATCTTCATGCATGATGGTTCTCTACCTCGGCATGATTTTTATGAATGAAGGTTCTCTCTCTGTGCCTCATCTTTATGAATTAAGGGTCTCTGGTCATCATCTTATGAATCAAGGTTCTCTCTCTGGTCATCAACTATATGAATGAAGATTCTCTGCCTGGGCAACATCTTTATGAATGAAGGCTCTTTCTCTGGACATCATATTTAGGAAAGAATGTTCTCAGCCTGGGAATCATCCCTATGAAAGAATGTTCTCTGCCTGGGCATCATCTTTGTGAATGAAGGTTTTCTCTTGTGCATCATATTTATGAATGAAGGTTCTCTGGGCATAATCTTATGAATGAAGGTTCTCTCTCTGGTTATCACCTTTATGAAAGAAGGTTCTTTCTCTGGGCATCATCTCCATGAATGATGGTTCTCCCTGGGCTTCATTTTTATGAATGAAGTTTTTCTCTGTGGGCATCATCTTTAAGAATGAAAGTTCTCTGCCTGGGCATCATCTTTATGAATGACGGTTCTCTCTCTGGGCATTATCTTTATGAATGAAGGTTCTCTCTGTGGGCATCACCTTTATGAATGAAAGTTCTCTGCCTGGGGAACATCTTTATGAATGAAGGCTCTTTCTCTGGGCATCATATTTATGAAAGAAGGTTCTCTTCCTGGGAATCATCTTTATGAAAAAATGTTCTTTCTTGGCATCATCTTTGTGAATGAATGTTCCCTCTCTGGGCATCATCTTTATGAATGAAGTTTCTCTCTGTATCATCTTATGAATGAAGGTTATCTATCTGGGCATCCCTTTTATGTAAGTAGGTTCTTTCTTTGGGCATCATCTTCATGAATGATGGTTCTCTCTCTGGGAATCATCTTTAGGAATGACGATTCTCTGTCTGGGTATCATCTTTATGAATGAAAGTTCTCTCTCTCTGGGCATCATCTTTATGAATGACGGTTTTCTCTCTGGGCAACACCTTTATGAATAAAGGTTCTCTGCCTGAGAAACATCTTTATGAATGAAGGCTCCTTCTCTGGACATCATATTTAGGAAAAAATGTTCTCAGCCTGGGAATCATCTTTATGAAAGAATGTTCTCTGCCTGGGCATCATCTTTGTGAATGAAGGTTTTCTCTCTGGGCATCATATTTATGAATGAAGGTTCTCTGGGCATAATCTTATGAATGCAGGTTCTCTCTCTGGTTATCACCTTTATGAAAGAAGGTTCTTTCTCTGGGCATCATCTTCATGAATGATGGTTCTCCCTGGGCATCATTTTTATGAATGAAGTTTCTCTCTGTGGGCATCATCTTTAAGAAAGGAGGTTCTCTTTCTAGGCATCATCTTTATGAAGCAAGGTTTCTGCCTGGGCATCACCTTTTTGAATGAAGGTTCTCTCTCGGGCATCTTCTTTTTGAAACAAATTCCCTGCCTGTGCATCATCTATATGAATGAATGTTCTCTCTCTGGGCATCATCTTCATAAAGAAAGTTCTCTGTTTGGGCATCATCTTTATGAAAGAACGTTCTCTGTCTCGGCATCATCTTATTAAATGAAGGTTCTCTTTGTGGGCATCATCTTTATGAAAGAAGGTTCTCTGACTGGGCATCATCTTACGAAAGTTTCTCTGACTGGGCATCCTCTTTATGAATGACGGTACTCTCTCTGGGCATCATCTTTATGAAACAAGATTCTCTCTCTGGCATCATCTTTATAAATGTAAGTTCTCTGTCTGGGCATCATCTTTATGAAAGTAAGTTCTCTCTCTGGGCATCCTCTTTATGAATAAAGGTTTTCGGTGTGGACATCATTTTTATGAATGAAGGCTCTCTATCCGGGCATCATTTTTATGAAAGAATGTTCTCTGTTTGCATCATCTTTGTGAATGAAAGTTCTTTCTTTGGGCATCATATTTATGAATGAAAGTTCTCTCTGGGCATCATTTTTATGAATGAATGTTCTATGGGCATCATGTTATGACTGAAGGTTCTCTCTCTGGGCGTCACCTTTATGAATGAAAGTTCTCTGCCAGGGCATCATCTTTATGAGAGAAGGCTATCACTCTGGGCATCATCTTTTTTAAAGCAGGTTCTCTCTTTTGGCATAATCTTTATGAAAGGAGGTTCTCGTTCTAGGCATCATCTTTATGAAACAAGTCTCTGCCTGGGCATCACCATTTTGAACGAAGGTTCTCTCTCTGGGCATCTTCTTTATGAAACAAATTCCCTGCCTGTGCATCATCTATATGAATGAAGGTTCTCTCTCTGGGCATCATCTTCATAAAGAACGTTCTCTGTTTGGGCATCATCTTTATTAAAGAACGTTCTCTGTCTCGGCATCATCTTTATCAATGAAGGTTCTCTCACTGAGCATCATCTTTATGAATGAAAGTTCTCTGTCTGCGCATCATCTTTATGAAAGAAGGTTCTCTGACTTTGCATCATCTTTATGAAACAAGATTCTCTCTCTGGCATCATCTTTATAAATGTGAGTTTTCTGCCTGGGCATCATCTTTATGAAAGAAGGTTCTTTCTCTGGGCATCATCTTCATGCATGATGGTTCTCTACCTGGGCATGATTTTTATGAATGAAGGTTCTCTCTCTGTGCCTCATCTTTATGAATTAAGGGTCTCTGGTCATCATCTTATGAATCAAGGTTCTCTCTCTGGTCATCAACTATATGAATGAAGATTCTCTGCCTGGGCAACATCTTTATGAATGAAGGCTCTTTCTCTGGACATCATATTTAGGAAAGAATGTTCTCAGCCTGGGAATCATCTTTATGAAAGAATGTTCTCTGCCTGGGCATCATCTTTGTGAATGAAGGTTTTCTCTTGTGCATCATATTTATGAATGAAGGTTCTCTGGGCATAATCTTATGAATGAAGGTTCTCTCTCTGGTTATCACCTTTATGAAAGAAGGTTCTTTCTCTGGGCATCATCTCCATGAATGATGGTTCTCCCTGGGCTTCATTTTTATGAATGAAGTTTTTCTCTGTGGGCATCATCTTTAAGAATGAAAGTTCTCTGCCTGGGCATCATCTTTATGAATGACGGTTCTCTCTCTGGGCATTATCTTTATGAATGAAGGTTCTCTCTATGGGCATCACCTTTATGAATGAAAGTTCTCTGCCTGGGGAACATCTTTATGAATGAAGGCTCTTTCTCTGGGCATCATATTTATGAAAGAAGGTTCTCTTCCTGGGAATCATCTTTATGAAAAAATGTTCTTTCTTGGCATCATCTTTGTGAATGAATGTTCCCTCTCTGGGCATCATCTTTATGAATGAAGTTTCTCTCTGTATCATCTTATGAATGAAGGTTATCTATCTGGGCATCCCTTTTATGTAAGTAGGTTCTTTCTTTGGGCATCATCTTCATGAATGATGGTTCTCTCTCTGGGAATCATCTTTAGGAATGACGATTCTCTGTCTGGGTATCATCTTTATGAATGAAAGTTCTCTCTCTCTGGGCATCATCTTTATGAATGACGGTTTTCTCTCTGGGCAACACCTTTATGAATAAAGGTTCTCTGCCTGAGAAACATCTTTATGAATGAAGGCTCCTTCTCTGGACATCATATTTAGGAAAAAATGTTCTCAGCCTGGGAATCATCTTTATGAAAGAATGTTCTCTGCCTGGGCATCATCTTTGTGAATGAAGGTTTTCTCTCTGGGCATCATATTTATGAATGAAGGTTCTCTGGGCATAATCTTATGAATGCAGGTTCTCTCTCTGGTTATCACCTTTATGAAAGAAGGTTCTTTCTCTGGGCATCATCTTCATGAATGATGGTTCTCCCTGGGCATCATTTTTATGAATGAAGTTTCTCTCTGTGGGCATCATCTTTAAGAAAGGAGGTTCTCTTTCTAGGCCTCATCTTTATGAAGCAAGGTTTCTGCCTGGGCATCACCTTTTTGAATGAAGGTTCTCTCTCGGGCATCTTCTTTTTGAAACAAATTCCCTGCCTGTGCATCATCTATATGAATGAATGTTCTCTCTCTGGGCATCATCTTCATAAAGAAAGTTCTCTGTTTGGGCATCATCTTTATGAAAGAACGTTCTCTGTCTCGGCATCATCTTATTAAATGAAGGTTCTCTTTGTGGGCATCATCTTTATGAAAGAAGGTTCTCTGACTGGGCATCATCTTACGAAAGTTTCTCTGACTGGGCATCCTCTTTATGAATGACGGTACTCTCTCTGGGCATCATCTTTATGAAACAAGATTCTCTCTCTGGCATCATCTTTATAAATGTAAGTTCTCTGTCTGGGCATCATCTTTATGAAAGTAAGTTCTCTCTCTGGGCATCCTCTTTATGAATAAAGGTTTTCGGTGTGGACATCATTTTTATGAATGAAGGCTCTCTATCCGGGCATCATTTTTATGAAAGAATGTTCTCTGTTTGCATCATCTTTGTGAATGAAAGTTCTTTCTTTGGGCATCATATTTATGAATGAAAGTTCTCTCTGGGCATCATTTTTATGAATGAATGTTCTATGGGCATCATGTTATGACTGAAGGTTCTCTCTCTGGGCGTCACCTTTATGAATGAAAGTTCTCTGCCAGGGCATCATCTTTATGAGAGAAGGCTATCACTCTGGGCATCATCTTTTTTAAAGCAGGTTCTCTCTTTTGGCATAATCTTTATGAAAGGAGGTTCTCGTTCTAGGCATCATCTTTATGAAACAAGTCTCTGCCTGGGCATCACCATTTTGAACGAAGGTTCTCTCTCTGGGCATCTTCTTTATGAAACAAATTCCCTGCCTGTGCATCATCTATATGAATGAAGGTTCTCTCTCTGGGCATCATCTTCATAAAGAACGTTCTCTGTTTGGGCATCATCTTTATTAAAGAACGTTCTCTGTCTCGGCATCATCTTTATCAATGAAGGTTCTCTCACTGAGCATCATCTTTATGAATGAAAGTTCTCTGTCTGCGCATCATCTTTATGAAAGAAGGTTCTCTGACTTTGCATCATCTTTATGAAACAAGATTCTCTCTCTGGCATCATCTTTATAAATGTGAGTTTTCTGCCTGGGCATCATCTTTATGAAAGAAGGTTCTTTCTCTGGGCATCATCTTCATGCATGATGGTTCTCTACCTGGGCATGATTTTTATGAATGAAGGTTCTCTCTCTGTGCCTCATCTTTATGAATTAAGGGTCTCTGGTCATCATCTTATGAATCAAGGTTCTCTCTCTGGTCATCAACTATATGAATGAAGATTCTCTGCCTGGGCAACATCTTTATGAATGAAGGCTCTTTCTCTGGACATCATATTTAGGAAAGAATGTTCTCAGCCTGGGAATCATCTTTATGAAAGAATGTTCTCTGCCTGGGCATCATCTTTGTGAATGAAGGTTTTCTCTTGTGCATCATATTTATGAATGAAGGTTCTCTGGGCATAATCTTATGAATGAAGGTTCTCTCTCTGGTTATCACCTTTATGAAAGAAGGTTCTTTCTCTGGGCATCATCTCCATGAATGATGGTTCTCCCTGGGCTTCATTTTTATGAATGAAGTTTTTCTCTGTGGGCATCATCTTTAAGAATGAAAGTTCTCTGCCTGGGCATCATCTTTATGAATGACGGTTCTCTCTCTGGGCATTATCTTTATGAATGAAGGTTCTCTCTATGGGCATCACCTTTATGAATGAAAGTTCTCTGCCTGGGGAACATCTTTATGAATGAAGGCTCTTTCTCTGGGCATCATATTTATGAAAGAAGGTTCTCTTCCTGGGAATCATCTTTATGAAAAAATGTTCTTTCTTGGCATCATCTTTGTGAATGAATGTTCCCTCTCTGGGCATCATCTTTATGAATGAAGTTTCTCTCTGTATCATCTTATGAATGAAGGTTATCTATCTGGGCATCCCTTTTATGTAAGTAGGTTCTTTCTTTGGGCATCATCTTCATGAATGATGGTTCTCTCTCTGGGAATCATCTTTAGGAATGACGATTCTCTGTCTGGGTATCATCTTTATGAATGAAAGTTCTCTCTCTCTGGGCATCATCTTTATGAATGACGGTTTTCTCTCTGGGCAACACCTTTATGAATAAAGGTTCTCTGCCTGAGAAACATCTTTATGAATGAAGGCTCCTTCTCTGGACATCATATTTAGGAAAAAATGTTCTCAGCCTGGGAATCATCTTTATGAAAGAATGTTCTCTGCCTGGGCATCATCTTTGTGAATGAAGGTTTTCTCTCTGGGCATCATATTTATGAATGAAGGTTCTCTGGGCATAATCTTATGAATGCAGGTTCTCTCTCTGGTTATCACCTTTATGAAAGAAGGTTCTTTCTCTGGGCATCATCTTCATGAATGATGGTTCTCCCTGGGCATCATTTTTATGAATGAAGTTTCTCTCTGTGGGCATCATCTTTAAGAAAGGAGGTTCTCTTTCTAGGCATCATCTTTATGAAGCAAGGTTTCTGCCTGGGCATCACCTTTTTGAATGAAGGTTCTCTCTCGGGCATCTTCTTTTTGAAACAAATTCCCTGCCTGTGCATCATCTATATGAATGAATGTTCTCTCTCTGGGCATCATCTTCATAAAGAAAGTTCTCTGTTTGGGCATCATCTTTATGAAAGAACGTTCTCTGTCTCGGCATCATCTTATTAAATGAAGGTTCTCTTTGTGGGCATCATCTTTATGAAAGAAGGTTCTCTGACTGGGCATCATCTTACGAAAGTTTCTCTGACTGGGCATCCTCTTTATGAATGACGGTACTCTCTCTGGGCATCATCTTTATGAAACAAGATTCTCTCTCTGGCATCATCTTTATAAATGTAAGTTCTCTGTCTGGGCATCATCTTTATGAAAGTAAGTTCTCTCTCTGGGCATCCTCTTTATGAATAAAGGTTTTCGGTGTGGACATCATTTTTATGAATGAAGGCTCTCTATCCGGGCATCATTTTTATGAAAGAATGTTCTCTGTTTGCATCATCTTTGTGAATGAAAGTTCTTTCTTTGGGCATCATATTTATGAATGAAAGTTCTCTCTGGGCATCATTTTTATGAATGAATGTTCTATGGGCATCATGTTATGACTGAAGGTTCTCTCTCTGGGCGTCACCTTTATGAATGAAAGTTCTCTGCCAGGGCATCATCTTTATGAGAGAAGGCTATCACTCTGGGCATCATCTTTTTTAAAGCAGGTTCTCTCTTTTGGCATAATCTTTATGAAAGGAGGTTCTCGTTCTAGGCATCATCTTTATGAAACAAGTCTCTGCCTGGGCATCACCATTTTGAACGAAGGTTCTCTCTCTGGGCATCTTCTTTATGAAACAAATTCCCTGCCTGTGCATCATCTATATGAATGAAGGTTCTCTCTCTGGGCATCATCTTCATAAAGAACGTTCTCTGTTTGGGCATCATCTTTATTAAAGAACGTTCTCTGTCTCGGCATCATCTTTATCAATGAAGGTTCTCTCACTGAGCATCATCTTTATGAATGAAAGTTCTCTGTCTGCGCATCATCTTTATGAAAGAAGGTTCTCTGACTTTGCATCATCTTTATGAAACAAGATTCTCTCTCTGGCATCATCTTTATAAATGTGAGTTTTCTGCCTGGGCATCATCTTTATGAAAGAAGGTTCTTTCTCTGGGCATCATCTTCATGCATGATGGTTCTCTACCTGGGCATGATTTTTATGAATGAAGGTTCTCTCTCTGTGCCTCATCTTTATGAATTAAGGGTCTCTGGTCATCATCTTATGAATCAAGGTTCTCTCTCTGGTCATCAACTATATGAATGAAGATTCTCTGCCTGGGCAACATCTTTATGAATGAAGGCTCTTTCTCTGGACATCATATTTAGGAAAGAATGTTCTCAGCCTGGGAATCATCTTTATGAAAGAATGTTCTCTGCCTGGGCATCATCTTTGTGAATGAAGGTTTTCTCTTGTGCATCATATTTATGAATGAAGGTTCTCTGGGCATAATCTTATGAATGAAGGTTCTCTCTCTGGTTATCACCTTTATGAAAGAAGGTTCTTTCTCTGGGCATCATCTCCATGAATGATGGTTCTCCCTGGGCTTCATTTTTATGAATGAAGTTTTTCTCTGTGGGCATCATCTTTAAGAATGAAAGTTCTCTGCCTGGGCATCATCTTTATGAATGACGGTTCTCTCTCTGGGCATTATCTTTATGAATGAAGGTTCTCTCTATGGGCATCACCTTTATGAATGAAAGTTCTCTGCCTGGGGAACATCTTTATGAATGAAGGCTCTTTCTCTGGGCATCATATTTATGAAAGAAGGTTCTCTTCCTGGGAATCATCTTTATGAAAAAATGTTCTTTCTTGGCATCATCTTTGTGAATGAATGTTCCCTCTCTGGGCATCATCTTTATGAATGAAGTTTCTCTCTGTATCATCTTATGAATGAAGGTTATCTATCTGGGCATCCCTTTTATGTAAGTAGGTTCTTTCTTTGGGCATCATCTTCATGAATGATGGTTCTCTCTCTGGGAATCATCTTTAGGAATGACGATTCTCTGTCTGGGTATCATCTTTATGAATGAAAGTTCTCTCTCTCTGGGCATCATCTTTATGAATGACGGTTTTCTCTCTGGGCAACACCTTTATGAATAAAGGTTCTCTGCCTGAGAAACATCTTTATGAATGAAGGCTCCTTCTCTGGACATCATATTTAGGAAAAAATGTTCTCAGCCTGGGAATCATCTTTATGAAAGAATGTTCTCTGCCTGGGCATCATCTTTGTGAATGAAGGTTTTCTCTCTGGGCATCATATTTATGAATGAAGGTTCTCTGGGCATAATCTTATGAATGCAGGTTCTCTCTCTGGTTATCACCTTTATGAAAGAAGGTTCTTTCTCTGGGCATCATCTTCATGAATGATGGTTCTCCCTGGGCATCATTTTTATGAATGAAGTTTCTCTCTGTGGGCATCATCTTTAAGAAAGGAGGTTCTCTTTCTAGGCCTCATCTTTATGAAGCAAGGTTTCTGCCTGGGCATCACCTTTTTGAATGAAGGTTCTCTCTCGGGCATCTTCTTTTTGAAACAAATTCCCTGCCTGTGCATCATCTATATGAATGAATGTTCTCTCTCTGGGCATCATCTTCATAAAGAAAGTTCTCTGTTTGGGCATCATCTTTATGAAAGAACGTTCTCTGTCTCGGCATCATCTTATTAAATGAAGGTTCTCTTTGTGGGCATCATCTTTATGAAAGAAGGTTCTCTGACTGGGCATCATCTTACGAAAGTTTCTCTGACTGGGCATCCTCTTTATGAATGACGGTACTCTCTCTGGGCATCATCTTTATGAAACAAGATTCTCTCTCTGGCATCATCTTTATAAATGTAAGTTCTCTGTCTGGGCATCATCTTTATGAAAGTAAGTTCTCTCTCTGGGCATCCTCTTTATGAATAAAGGTTTTCGGTGTGGACATCATTTTTATGAATGAAGGCTCTCTATCCGGGCATCATTTTTATGAAAGAATGTTCTCTGTTTGCATCATCTTTGTGAATGAAAGTTCTTTCTTTGGGCATCATATTTATGAATGAAAGTTCTCTCTGGGCATCATTTTTATGAATGAATGTTCTATGGGCATCATGTTATGACTGAAGGTTCTCTCTCTGGGCGTCACCTTTATGAATGAAAGTTCTCTGCCAGGGCATCATCTTTATGAGAGAAGGCTATCACTCTGGGCATCATCTTTTTTAAAGCAGGTTCTCTCTTTTGGCATAATCTTTATGAAAGGAGGTTCTCGTTCTAGGCATCATCTTTATGAAACAAGTCTCTGCCTGGGCATCACCATTTTGAACGAAGGTTCTCTCTCTGGGCATCTTCTTTATGAAACAAATTCCCTGCCTGTGCATCATCTATATGAATGAAGGTTCTCTCTCTGGGCATCATCTTCATAAAGAACGTTCTCTGTTTGGGCATCATCTTTATTAAAGAACGTTCTCTGTCTCGGCATCATCTTTATCAATGAAGGTTCTCTCACTGAGCATCATCTTTATGAATGAAAGTTCTCTGTCTGCGCATCATCTTTATGAAAGAAGGTTCTCTGACTTTGCATCATCTTTATGAAACAAGATTCTCTCTCTGGCATCATCTTTATAAATGTGAGTTTTCTGCCTGGGCATCATCTTTATGAAAGAAGGTTCTTTCTCTGGGCATCATCTTCATGCATGATGGTTCTCTACCTGGGCATGATTTTTATGAATGAAGGTTCTCTCTCTGTGCCTCATCTTTATGAATTAAGGGTCTCTGGTCATCATCTTATGAATCAAGGTTCTCTCTCTGGTCATCAACTATATGAATGAAGATTCTCTGCCTGGGCAACATCTTTATGAATGAAGGCTCTTTCTCTGGACATCATATTTAGGAAAGAATGTTCTCAGCCTGGGAATCATCTTTATGAAAGAATGTTCTCTGCCTGGGCATCATCTTTGTGAATGAAGGTTTTCTCTTGTGCATCATATTTATGAATGAAGGTTCTCTGGGCATAATCTTATGAATGAAGGTTCTCTCTCTGGTTATCACCTTTATGAAAGAAGGTTCTTTCTCTGGGCATCATCTCCATGAATGATGGTTCTCCCTGGGCTTCATTTTTATGAATGAAGTTTTTCTCTGTGGGCATCATCTTTAAGAATGAAAGTTCTCTGCCTGGGCATCATCTTTATGAATGACGGTTCTCTCTCTGGGCATTATCTTTATGAATGAAGGTTCTCTCTATGGGCATCACCTTTATGAATGAAAGTTCTCTGCCTGGGGAACATCTTTATGAATGAAGGCTCTTTCTCTGGGCATCATATTTATGAAAGAAGGTTCTCTTCCTGGGAATCATCTTTATGAAAAAATGTTCTTTCTTGGCATCATCTTTGTGAATGAATGTTCCCTCTCTGGGCATCATCTTTATGAATGAAGTTTCTCTCTGTATCATCTTATGAATGAAGGTTATCTATCTGGGCATCCCTTTTATGTAAGTAGGTTCTTTCTTTGGGCATCATCTTCATGAATGATGGTTCTCTCTCTGGGAATCATCTTTAGGAATGACGATTCTCTGTCTGGGTATCATCTTTATGAATGAAAGTTCTCTCTCTCTGGGCATCATCTTTATGAATGACGGTTTTCTCTCTGGGCAACACCTTTATGAATAAAGGTTCTCTGCCTGAGAAACATCTTTATGAATGAAGGCTCCTTCTCTGGACATCATATTTAGGAAAAAATGTTCTCAGCCTGGGAATCATCTTTATGAAAGAATGTTCTCTGCCTGGGCATCATCTTTGTGAATGAAGGTTTTCTCTCTGGGCATCATATTTATGAATGAAGGTTCTCTGGGCATAATCTTATGAATGCAGGTTCTCTCTCTGGTTATCACCTTTATGAAAGAAGGTTCTTTCTCTGGGCATCATCTTCATGAATGATGGTTCTCCCTGGGCATCATTTTTATGAATGAAGTTTCTCTCTGTGGGCATCATCTTTAAGAAAGGAGGTTCTCTTTCTAGGCATCATCTTTATGAAGCAAGGTTTCTGCCTGGGCATCACCTTTTTGAATGAAGGTTCTCTCTCGGGCATCTTCTTTTTGAAACAAATTCCCTGCCTGTGCATCATCTATATGAATGAATGTTCTCTCTCTGGGCATCATCTTCATAAAGAAAGTTCTCTGTTTGGGCATCATCTTTATGAAAGAACGTTCTCTGTCTCGGCATCATCTTATTAAATGAAGGTTCTCTTTGTGGGCATCATCTTTATGAAAGAAGGTTCTCTGACTGGGCATCATCTTACGAAAGTTTCTCTGACTGGGCATCCTCTTTATGAATGACGGTACTCTCTCTAGGCATCATCTTTATGAAACAAGATTCTCTCTCTGGCATCATCTTTATAAATGTAAGTTCTCTGTCTGGGCATCATCTTTATGAAAGAATGTTCTCTCTCTGGGCATCATCTTTATGAATGAAAGTTCACTTCCTGGGCAACATTTTTTGAATGAAGGCTCTCTCTATGTGCAGCATATTTAAGAAAGAAGGTTCTCTGTTTGGGCATCATCTTTATGAAAGAAGATTCTCTGCCTGAGTATCATCTTTATGAAAGAAGGTTCTCTGCCTGTGTATCATCTTTAGAAAAGAAGGTTCTCTGCCTGGACATGATCTTTATGAATAAAGGTTCTCTCTCTGGGCATCATCTTTATGAATGAAAGTACGCTCTCTGGGCCTCATCTTTATGAAACAAGGTTCTCTAACTGGTATCATCTTAATGAATGAAAGTTCTCTGTCTGGGAATAATCTTTGGGATTGAAGGTTCTCTCTTTGGGCATCATCTTTTTGAAACAAGGTTCTCTACCTGGCTATCATCTATATGAATGAAAGTTGTCTCTCTGTGCATCATCTTTATGAAAGAAGGTTCTCTGCCTGGGCATCATCTTTACGAAGAAGGTTCTCTACCTAGGCATCATCTTTATGAATGAAGGTACGCTCTCTGGGCATCATCTTTATGAAACAAGATTCTCTCTCTGCGCATCATCTTTATGAATGAAGGTTCTCTGCCGTGCATCATCTTTATGAATGATGGTACTCTCTCTGGGCATCATCTTTATGAATGAAGGTTCTCTGCCTGCGCATCATCTTTATGAATGAAGGTTCTCTCTCTGGGCATCACCTTTAAGAATTAATGTTCTCTCCATGCGCATCTTCTTTTGGAATGAAGGTTCTCTCTCTGGGCATCACCCTTATGAATGAAGGTTCTCTGCCTAGGCAACATCTTTTGAATGAAGGCTCTTTCTCTGGGCAGCATATGAAAGAATGTTCTCTGCCTGGCCATCATCTTTGTGAATGAAGTTTCTCTCTTTGTGCATCATCTTTATGAATGAAGGTTCTCTCTCAGGGCATCATCTTTATGAATGAAGGTTCTCTCTCTGGGCATCATCTTTATGAAAGAAAGGTCTCTCTCTGGGCATCATCTTTATGAATGAAAATTCACTCTGTGGGCAACATCTTTATGAATCAAGGCTCTCTCTATGTGCATCATATTTTTGAAAGAAGGTTCTCTGTTTGAGCATCATCATTATGAAAGAAGGTTCTCTGCCTGGGCATCATCTTTATGAAAGAGGTTCCCTGCCTGGGCATCATCTTTACAAAAGAAGGATCTCTGCCTAGGCATCATTTTTGTGAATGAAGGTTCCCTGCCTGGGCATCATCTTTATGAATGAAGGTTCTCTCTCTGGGCATCATCTTTATGAATGAAGGCTCTCTCCCTGGGCAGCATCTTTATTGAATAAAGGTTCTCTTTCTGGGCATCATCTTTATGAAAGAAGGTTCTCTACCTGGGCATCATCTTTATGAATGAAGGTACGCTCTCTGGAAATCATCTTTATGAAACAAGGTTCTCTCTCTGGTATCATCTTAATGAATGAAGGTTCTCTGTCTCGGAATAATCTTTATGATTGAAGGTTCTCTCTCTGGGCATCATCTTTTTGAAACAAGGTTCTCTGCCTGGCTCTCATCTGTATGAATGAAAGTTGTCTCTCTGTGCATCATCTTTATGAATGAAGGTTCTCTCTGCGTGCATCATCTTTATGAATGAATGTTCTCTCTCTTTGCATCATCTTTAAAAAGAAGGTTCTAATTCTGGGCATCATCTATATGAATGAAGGTTCTCTCTCTGGGCATCATCTTTATGAAAGAAGATTCTCTGCCTGGGCATCATCTTTATGAAAGAAGGTTATCTGCCTGTGCATCATCTTTACGAAAGAAGGTTCTCTGCCTGGGCATCATCTTTATGAATGAAGGTTCTCTCTTTGGGAATCATCTTTATGAATGAAAGATCTCTCTGTGGCAACATCTGTATTGAACAAAGGTTTTCTTTCTGGGTCCTCTTTATGAAAGAAAGTTCTCTCTCTGGGCATCATCTTTATGAATGAAGGTTTTCTGCCTCATCATCATCTTTATGAATGAAGGTTCTCTCTCTGGGCATTTTCTTTATTAATGAAGGTTCTCTCTCTGGGCATCACCTTTAAGAATTAATGTTCTCTCCATGCGCATCTTCTTTTGGAATGAAGGTTCTCTCTCTGGGCATCACCCTTATGAATGAAGGTTCTCTGCCTAGGCAACATCTTTTGAATGAAGGCTCTTTCTCTGGGCAGCATATGAAAGAATGTTCTCTGCCTGGCCATCATCTTTGTGAATGAAGTTTCTCTCTTTGTGCATCATCTTTATGAATGAAGGTTCTCTCTCTGGGCATCATCTTTATGAATGCATGTTCTCTGGGTATCATCTTATGAATGAAGGTTCTCACTGTGGGCAACACCTTTATGTAAGAAGGTTCTTTCTCTGGGCATCAGCTTCATGAATGATGGTTCTCTGTCTGGGCATCATCTTTATGAATGAAAGTTTCTGCCTGGTCTTCATCTTTATGAAAGAATGTTCTTTCTCTGGGCATCATCTTCATAAATGAAGGATCTATCTCTGGAAATCATCTTTATGAATGAAGGTTCTCTCTCTGAGCATGTTCTCTATTAAAAAAGGTTCCCTGCCTGGGCATCATCTATATGAATAAAGGTTCTCTCGGTGGGCATCATCTTATTAAAGAAATTTCTCTGTTTGGGCATCATCTTTATGAAGGAACGTTCTCTATCTCGGCATCATCTTTATCAATAAATGTTCTCACACTGGGCATCATTGTTATGAATGAAGGTTCTCTCTCTGGGCATCATCTTTATGAAAGAATATTCTCTGACTGGGCTTCATCTTCATGATACAAGGTTCTCTCTCTGGTATCATCTTAATGAATGAAGATTCTCTGTCTGGAAATCATCTTTATGATTGAAAATTCTCTCTCTGGGAATCATCTTTTTGAAACAAGGTTCTCTGCCTGGCTATAATCTATATGAATGAAAGTTGTCTCTCTGTGCATCATCGTTATGAATAAGATTCTCTCTCTGGGCATGATCTTAATGAAGGAAGGTTCTCTGGGCATCATCTTATGAATGAAGGCTCTTTCTGGGCATCACCTTTATGAATGAGGGTTCTCTCTTGAGCATCATCTTAATGAAAGAAGGTACTCTGCCTGGACATCATCTTTATGAAAGAAAGTTCTCTACCTGGGCATCATCTTTATGAATGACGGTTCTCTCTCTGGGCATCATATTTATGAATGAAGGCTCTCTCTCTGGGCATCACCTTTATGAATAAAAGTTTTATCTCTGGGCATCCTCTTTATTAAAGAAGGTTCTCTCTCTGGGAATCATCTTTATGAAACAAGTTTCTAAGCCTGGGCATAAAATATATGAATGAAATTTCTCTCTCTGGGCATCATCTTTATGAAAGAAAGTTCTCTCTCTGGGAATCATCTTCATGAATGATGGTTCTATCTCTGGGCATCATCTTCATAAATGAAAATTTCTGCCTGGACATCATCTTTATGAATGACTGTTCTCTTCTGGGCATCATGTTTATGATCAAGGCTCTCTGTCTGGGCATCATCTTTCTGAAAGAAGGTTCTCTCTGTGGGCATTATCTTTATGATTGAAAGTTCTATGCCTGGGCATCATCTTTATGAATGACGGTTCTCTCTCTGGGCATCATCTTTATGAATGAAGGTTCTCTCTCTGGGCATCATATTAATGAAACAAGGTTCTCTCTCTGAGCATCATCATCATGAATGAATGTTCTCTGTTTGGGCATCACCTGTATGTAAGAAGGTTCTCTCTCTGGGCATCATCTTCATGAATGATGGTTCTCTTCTGGGCATCATGTTTATGATGAAGGCTCTCTGTCTGGGCATCATCTTTATGAAAGAAGATTCTCTCTCTGAGCATCATCTTTATATAACAAGATTCTCTCTCTGAGCGTCATCATTATGAATAAATGTTCTCTATTTGGGTATCGTCTTTATGAAAGAAGGTTCTCTTCCTGGAAATCATCTTTACGAAAATGGTTCTCTGCCTGGGCATAATCTTTGTGAATTTAGGTACTTTCTTTGGGCATAATCATTATGAGTGAAGGATCTCTTGGCATCATCTTAATGAATGAAGGTTCTCTCTCTGGGCATCATCTTGATGAAAGAAAGGTCTCTCTCTGGGCATCATCTTTATGAAAGAAAGATCTCTGTTTGTGCATCATCTTTATGAATGAAGGCACTCTCTATGTGCATCATATTTATGAAAGAAGGTTCTTTGTTTGGGCATCATCTTTATGAAAGAAAATTCTCTGGCTGGGCATCATCTTTATGACAGAAGGTTCTCTGCCTGGGCATCATCTTTGTGAATGAAGGTTCTCTCTTTGGCCATCATCTTTATGATTGAAGGCTCTCGCTCTGGGCAGCATCTTTATTGAACAAAGGATTTCTTTCTGGGTAGCCTCTTTATGAAAGAAAGTTCTCTCTCTGGGCATCATCTTTATAAAACAAGGTTCTCTCTTTGCTATTACCTTTATGAATGAAGATTCTCTGCCTGGGGAACATCTTTATGAATGAAGGCTCTTTCTCTGGGCATCATCTTAACGAAAGAAGGTTCTCTGCCTGGGCATCATCTTTGTGAATGAAGGTTCTCTCTTTGGCCATCATCTTTATGATTGAAGGCTCTCGCTCTGGCCAGCATCTTTATTGAACAAAGGATTTCTTTCTGGGTAGCCTCTTTATGAAAGAAAGTTCTCTCTCTGGGCATCATCTTTATAAAACAAGGTTCTCTCTTTGATATTACCTTTATGAATGAAGATTCTCTGCCTGGGGAACATCTTTATGAATGAAGGTTCTTTCTCTGGGCATCACCTTTATGAAAGAGGTTCTCTGCTTGGGCATAATCTTTATGAATGAAGGTTTTCTGTCTGGGCATCATCTTTATGAATGAAGGTTCTCTCTGTATCGTCTTATGAATGCAGGTTATCTCTCTGGGCATCACCTTTATGTAAGTAGGTTCTTTCTCTGGACATCATCTTCATGAATTATGGTTCTCTCTCTGGGAATCATCTTTATGAATGACGATTCTCTATCTGGGCATCATCTTTATGAATGAATGTTCTCTCTCTGGGCATCATCTTTATGAAAGAAGGTTCTCTGGGCATCCCCTTTATGAAAGAAGGTTCTTTCTCTGGGCATCATCTCCATGAATGATGGTTCTCTCCCTGGGCATCATTTTTATGAATGAAGGTTCTCTCTGTGGGCATCATCTTTATGAATGAAAGTTCTCTGCCTGGGCATCATCTTTATGAATGATGGTTCTCTCTGTGGGCAACACCTTTATGAATGAAGGTTCTCTACCTGGGGAACATCTTTATGAATGAAGGCTCTATCTCTGGGCATCATATTTATGAAAGAAGGTTCTCTGCCTTGAATCATCTTTATGAAAAAAGGTTCTTTCTCTGGGCATCACCTTTATGAAAGAAGGTTCTCTGCTTGGGCATAAATTTTATGAATGAACGTTCTCTATCTGGGCATCACCTTTATGAATGAATGTTCTCTGCCTGGGGAACATCTTTATGAATGAAGGCTCTTTCTCTGGGCATCATATTTATGACAGAAGGTTCTCTTCCTGGGAATCAACTTTATGAAAAAATGTTCTCTCTTGGCATCATCTTTGTGAATGAAGGTTCTCTCTCTGGGCATCATCTTTATGAATGAAGGTTCTCTCTGTTAATCTTATGAATGAAGGTTATCTCTCTGGGCATCACCTTTATGTAACTATGTTCTTTCTCTGGACATCATCTTCATGAATGATGGTTCTCTCTCTGGGAATCATCTTTATGAATGACGATTCTCTAACTGGGCATCATCTTTATGAATGAAAGTTCTCTCTATCTGGGCATCATCTTTATAAATGACGGTTCTCTTTCTGGGAATCATCTTTATGAATGAAAGTTCTCTCTCTGGGCATCATCTTTATGAATGAAGGTTCTCTGGGCATCCCCTTTATGAAAGAAGGTTCTTTCTCTGGGCATCATCTCCATGAATGATGGTTCTCTCCCTGGGCATCATTTCTATGAATGAAGGTTTTCTCTGTGGGCATCATCTTTATGAATGAAAGTTCTCTGCCTGGGCATCATCTTTATGAATGATGGTTTTCTCTCTGGGCAACACCGTTATGAAAGAAGGTTCTCTTCCTGGGATCATCTTTATGAAAAAATGTTCTCCCTTGGCATTATCTTTATGAATGAAGGTTCTCTCTCTGGGCATCATCTTTATTAATGAAGGTTCTCTGGGCATCATCTTATGAATGAAGGTTATCTCTCTGGGCATCACATTTATGTAAGTAGGTTCTTTCTCTGGGCATCATCTTTATGAATGAAAGTTCTCTCTCTCTGGCATCATCTTTATGAATGATGGTCCTCTCTCTGCATCATCTTTATGAAAGAAGGTTCTCTGCCAGGGCATCATCTTTATGAGAGAAGCCTATCATCTTTTTGAAAGCAGGTTTTCTCTTGGGCATCATCTTAATGAAAGGAGGTTTTCTTTCTAGGCATCATCTTTATGAAACAAAGTTCTCTGCCTGGGCATCACCTTTTTGAATGATGGTTCTCTCTCTGGGCATCTTCTTTATGAAACAAATTCCCTGCCTGTGCATCATCTATATGAATGAAGGTTCTCTCTCTGGGCATCATCTTCTTAAAGAAAGTTCTCTGTTTGGGCATCATCTTTATTAAAGAACGTTCTCTGTCTCGGCATCATCTTTATCAATGAAGGTTCACTCTCTGGGCATCATCTTTATTAAAGAAGGTTCTCTGACTGGCATCACCTTACGAAAGTTTCTCTGACTGGGCATCCTCTTTATGAATGACGGTACTCTATCTGGGCACCATCTTTATGAAACAAGATTCTCTCTCTGGCATCATCTTTATAAAAGTAGGTTCTCTGTCTGGGCATCATCTTTATTAAAGAAGGTTCTTTCTCTGGGCATCATCCCCATGAATGATGGTTCTCTCCCTGGGCATCATTTTTATGAATGAAAGTTCTCTCTGTGGGCATTATCTTTAAGAATGAATATTCTCTGCCTGGGCATCATCTTTACGAATGACGATCACTCTCTGGGCATCATCTTTATGAATGAAGGTTCTATCTCTGGGCATCATCTTTATGAATGAAGGTTCTCTCCATGGGAATCATCTTTATGAAAGAAGATTCTCTCTCTGGACATCACCTTTATGAATGAAGATTCTTTGCCTAGGCAACATCTTTATTAATGAAGGCTCTTTCTCTGCGTAGCTTATTTATGAAAGAATGTTCTCTGTCTGGGCATCATCTCTATTAAAAAAGGTTCTCTCTCTGGGCATCATCATTATGAATGAAGGTTCTCTGTTTGGGCATCGTCTTTATGAAAGAAGGTTCTCTTCCGGGGAATCATCTTTACCAAAGATGGTTCTATGCCTGGGCATCATCTTTATTAAAGAAGGTTCTCTGTCTGGGCATAATCTTTGTGAATGAAGGTACTTTCTTTGGGCATCATCATAATAAATCAAGGTTCTTTTGGCATCATCTTAATGAATGAAGGTTCTCTCACTGGGCATCATTTTATGAATATAGGTTCTCTCTCCGGGCATCATCTTTATGAAAGAATGTTCTCTCTCTGGGCATCATCTTTATGAATGAAAGTTCACTCCCTGGGCAACATCTTTATGAATGAAGGCTCTCTCTATGTGCATCATATTTATGAAAGAAGGTTCTCTGTTTGGGCATCATCTTTATGAAAGAAGGTTCTCTGCCTGGACATCATCTTTATGAATGAAGGTCCTCTCTCTGGGCATCATCTTTATGAATGAAGGCTCTCTCTCTCGGCAGCATCATTATTGAATAAAGGTTCTCTTTCTGGGCATCCCCTTTAAGAAAAATGGTGCTCTCTCTGGTCATCATCTTTATGAATGAAGATTCTCTCTCTGGGCATCATCTTTATGAAAGAAGGTTCTCTGCCTGGTCATCATCTTTACGAAGAAGGTTCTCTGCCTGGGCTTCATCTTTGTGAATGAAGGTTCTCTGCCTGGGCAGCATCTTTATGAATGAAGGTTCTCTCTTTGGCATCACCTGTATGAATGAATGTTCTCTGCCTGGGGAACATCTTATGAATGAAGGCTCTTTCTCTGGGCATCATATTTATGAAAGAAGGTTCTCTTACTGGGAATCATCTTTATGAAAAAATGTTCTCTCTCGGCATCATCTTTATGAATGAAAGTTCTCTCTCTGGGCATCATCTTTATAAACAAGGTTCTAATTCTGGGCATCATCTATATGAAAGCAGGTTCTCTGCCTAGGCACCATCTTTATGAATGAAGGCTCTTTCTCTGGGCAGCATATTTATGAAAGAATGTTCTCTGTCTGGGAATCATCTTTAGAAAAATATGTTCTCTGCCTGGGCATCATCTTTGTGAATGGAGGTTCTCTCTCTGTGCATCATCTTTATGTGTGAAGGTTCTCTCTTTGGGCATCATCTTCATTAATGAAGGTTCTCTGGGCATCATCTCATGAATGAAGGTTCTCTCTCTGGGCATCACCTTTATGTAAGAAGGTTCTCTCTCTGTGCATCAACTTTATGATTGAAGGTTCTCTCTCTGGGCATCATCTTTATGAATGAAGGTTCTCTGGGCATCATCTTATGAATGAAGGTTCTCTATCTGGGCATCACCTTTTTGAAGAAGGTTCTATCTCTGGGCATCATCTTCATGAATGAAGGTTCTCTCTCTGGGCATCACCTTTATGTAAGAAGGTTTTATCTCTTGGCATCATCTTCATGAATGATGGTTCTCTCTCTGGGCATCATCTTTATGAATGAAAGTTACTTCCTGGGTATCATCTTTATGAGTGACGGTTCTATTCTTGGTATCATCTTTATGAATGAAGGTTCTGTCTCTGGGTATAATCTTTATGAAAGAGAGTTCTCTCTTTGGGCTTCATCTTTATGAATGCTGGTTCTCTCTCTGGGCATCATCTTTGTGAATGAAAGTTTCTGCTTGGGCATCATCTTTATGAATGACGGTTCTCTTCTGGGCATCATGTTTATGATGAACGCTCTCTGTCTGGGCATCATCTTTATGAAAGAAGGTTCTCTCTCTGGGGATCATCTTTATGAAACAAGATTCCCTTTTGAGAATCAAAATTATGAATGAATGTTCTCTGTTTCGGCATTGGACTTATTGAAAGAAGGTTCTCTTCCTGGGAATCATCTTTACGAAAATGGTTCTCTGCCTGGGCATAATCTTTGTGAATGAAGGTTCTCGCATTGGGCAGCATCTTTATGAATGAAGGTTCTGTCTCTGGGCATCACCTTGATGAAAGAAAGGTCTCTCTCTGGGAATCATTTTTATGAAAGAAAGATCTCTGTTTGTGCATCATCTTTATGAATGAACGCTCTCTCTATGTGCATCATATTTATGAAAGAAGGATCGTTGTTTGGGCATCATCTTTATGAAAGAAAATTCTCTGCCTGGGCATCATCTTTATGAAAGAAGGTTCTCTGCCTGGGCATCATCTTTACCAAAGAAGGTTCTCTGCCTGGGTTTCATCTTTGTGAATGTAGGTTCTCTGCCTGGGCAGCATCTTTATGAATGAAGGTTTTCTCTTTGGCATCACCTGTATGAATGAATGTTCTCTGCCTGGGGAACATCTTATGAATGAAGGCTCTTTCTCTGGGCATCATATTTATGAAAGATGGTTCTCTTCCTGGGAATCATATTTATGAAAAAATGTTCTCTCTCGGCATCATATTTATGAATGAAAGTTCTCTCTCTGGGCATCATCTTTAAGAAAGAAGGTTCTCTGACTGGGCATCATCTTACGAAAGTTTCTCTGACAGGGCATCATCTTTAAGAATGAAAGTACGCTCTCTGGGCATCATCTTTATGAAACAAGATTCTCTCTCTGGTATCATCTTTATGAATGAAGGTTCTCTCTCTGGGCATCACCTTTATGAATGAAGGTTCTCTGCCTGGGCATCATCTTAATGAATGAAGTTTCTCTTCCTTGGCAACATCTTTATGATTGAAGGCTCTTTCTCTGGGCATCATATTTATGAAAGAAGGTTCTCTGCCTGGGAATCATCTTTATGAAAGAATGTTCTCTGCCTGACCATCATCTTTATGAATGAAGGTTCTCTGGGCATCATTTTATGAATGAAGGTTCTCTCTCTGGGCATCACCTTTATGAAACAAGGTTCTTTCTATGGCCATCTTCTCCATTAATGATGGTTCTGTCCCTGGGCATCATTTTTATGAATGAACGTTCTCTCTGTGGGCATCATCTTTAAGAATGAATGTTCTCTGCCTGTGTATCATCTTTATAAATGACGGTTCTCTCTCTGGATATCATGTTTATGAATGAAAGATCATTCCCTGGGCAACATCTTCATGAATGAAGGCTCTTTTATGAAAGAAGCTTCACTGTTTGGGCATCATCTTTATGAAAGAAGATTCTCTGCCGGGGCATCATCTTTATGAATGAAGGTTCTTCGGGCATCATCTTATGAATGAAGGTTCTCTCGCTGGGCATCATTTTTTTGTAAGAAGGTTCTCTCCCTAGGCATCATCTTCATGAATGATGGTTATCTCTCTGGGCATCATCTTTATTAATGAAAATTTCTGCCTGGGCATCATCTTTATGAATGATGGTTCTCTTCTGGGCATCATATTTATGATCAAGGCTCTCTGTCTGGGCATCATCTTTATGAAAGAAGGGTCTCTCTCTGGACATCATCTTTATGAAACAAGGTTCTCTCACTGAGCATCATCATTATGAATGAATGTTCTCTGTTTGGGCATCATCTTTATGAAAGAAGGTTCTCTCTCTGGACATCATCTTTATGAAACAAGGTTCTCTCACTGAGCATCATCATTATGAATGAATGTTCTCTGTTTGGGCATCGTCTGTATGAAAGAAGGTTCTCTTCCTATGAATCATCTTTACGAAAATGGTTCTATGCCTCGGCATCATCTTTACGAAAGAAGGTTCTCTGCCTGGGCATAATCTTTGTGAATGAAGGTACTTTCTTTGGACATCATCATTATGAATGAAGGATCTCTTGGCATCATCTTAATGAATGAAGGTTCTCTCTCTGGGCATCATCTTTATGAATGAAGGTTCTCTGACTGGGCATCATCTTACGAAAGTTTCTCTGACTGGGCATCCTCTTATGAATGACGGTACGCTCTCTGGGCATCATCTTTATGAAACAAGATTGTCTCTCTGGCATCATCTTTATAAATGTAGGTTCTCTGTCTGGGCATCATCTTTATGAAAGAAGGTTCTTTCTCTGGGCATCATCTTCATGAATGATGGTTCTCTACCAGGGCATCATTTTTATGAATGAAGGTTCTAGCTCGGTGCATTATCTTTATGAATGAAAGTTATCTGCCAGGGCATCATCTTTATGAATGACGGTTCTCTCTCTTGGCATCACATTTATGAATGAAGGTTCACTGCCTGGGCATCATCTTTATGAATGAAGGTTCTCTCTCTGGGCCTCATCTTTATGAATTAAGGTTCTCTGCCTGGGCAACATCTTTATGAATGAAGGTTCTCTCTCTGGGCATCACCTTTATGAATGAAGGTTCTCTGCCTAGGCAAAATCTTATGAATTAATGCTCTTTCTCTGGGCAGCATATTTATGAAAGAATGTTCTCTGTCTGGGCATCATCTTTATTAAAAATGGTTCTCTCTCTGGGAATCATCATTATGAATGAAGGTTCTCTGTTTTGGCATCGTCTTTATGAAAGAAGGTTCTCTTCCTGGGAATCATCTTTACGAAAGATGGTTCTATGCCTTGGCATCATCTTTACGTAAGAAGGTTCTCTGCCTGGGCATCATCTTTGTGAATGAAGGTTCTCTCTCTGGGCATCCTCTTAATGAAAGAAGGTTCTTTGCCTGGTCATCATCTTCACGAAGAAGGTTCTCTACCTGGGCATCATCTTCGTGAACGGAGGTTCTCTCTCTGTGCATCATCTTCATGAATGATGGTTCTCTCTCTGGGCATCATCTTTATGAATGAAGGCTCTTTCTCTGGGCAGCATATTTATGAAAGAAGGTTCTCTGCCTGGGAATCATCTTTATGAAAGAATGTTCTCTGCCTGGACATCATCTTTGTGAATGGAGGTTCTCTCTCTGTGCATCATCTTTGTGAATGAAGGTTCTCTGGGCATCATCTTATGAATGAAGTTTCTCTATCTGGGCATCACCTTTATGTAAGAAG
The DNA here is from genome assembly GCF_050624435.1 of Tenrec ecaudatus. Classification (NCBI taxonomy): domain Eukaryota; kingdom Metazoa; phylum Chordata; class Mammalia; order Afrosoricida; family Tenrecidae; genus Tenrec; species Tenrec ecaudatus. Next base: position 15,291,430 of record NC_134549.1, read on the forward strand.
GTTCTTTCTCTGGGCATCATCTTCATGAATGATGGTTCTCTCCCTGGGCATCATCATTATGAATGAAGGTTCTCTGTTTGGTCATCGTCTTTATGAAAGAAGATTCTCTTCCTGGGAATCATCTTTACGAAAGATGGTTCTATTCCTGGGCATCATCTTTACGAAAATAGGTTCTCTGCCTGGGCATAATCTTTGTGAATGAAGGTACTTTCTTTGGGCATCATCATTATGAATGAAGGTTCTCTTGGCATCATCTTAATGAATGAAGGTTCTCTGCCTGGGCATCATCTTTATGAAAGAAAATTCTCTGCCTGCGCATCCTCTATGTGAATGAAGATTCTCTCTTTGGGCATCATCTTTATGAAAGAAGGTTCTCTGCCTGTGCATCATCGTTGTGAATGAAGTCCCCCCCCCCCCCCGGCATCATCTTTATGAAAGAAAGTTCAATGCCTGGGCAACATCTTTATGAATGAAGGCACTCTCTTTGGGCACCATATTTATGAATGAAGGTACTCTCTCTGTGCATCATCTTTATGTAACAAGGTTTTCTCTATGGTATCATCTTTATGAATGAAGGTTCTCTGTCTGGAAATCATCTTTATGAATTAAGGTTCTCTGGGCATCATCTTATGAATGAAGGTTCTCTCTCTGGGCATCACCTTTATGAATGAAGGTTCTCTATCTCGGCATCATCTTTATGAATGAAGGTTCTCTCTCTGGGCATCACCTTTATGAATGAAGGTTCTCTGCCTAGGCAATATCTTTATTAATGAAGGCTCTTTCTCTGGGCATCATATTTATGAAAGAAGGTTCTCTGTTTGGGCATCATCTTTCTGAAAGATGATTCTCTGCCGGGGCATCATCTTTATGAAAGAAGGTTCTCTGCCTGGACATCATCTTAACGAAAGACGGTTCTCTGACTCGGCATCATCTTTATGAATGAAGGTTCTCTCTCTGGACATCATCTTTATTAATGAAGGCTCTTTCCCTGAGCAGCATCTTTGTTTAACAAAGATTCTCTTTCTGGGTATCGTCTTTATGAAAAAAAAATTCTCTCTCTGGGCATCATCTTTATGAACGAAGTTTCTCTGCCTGATTATCATCTTTATGAAAAAAGATTCTGTTTGGGCATCGTCTTTATGAAAGAAGATTCTCTTCCTGGGCATCATCTTTATGAAAGAAAGTTCTCTGCCTGGGCATCATCTTTACGAAAGAAAGTTCTCTGCCTGGGCATCATCTTTGTCAATGAAGGTTCTCTGCCTGGGTATCATCTTTATGGTTTAAGGTTCTCTCTCTGGCCATCATCTTTTTGAAACAAGGTTCTATGCCTGGCTATCATCTATATGAATGAAAGTTGTCTCTCTGTGCATCATCTTTTTAAATGATGATTCTCTCTCTGGGCATCATCTTTATGAAAGAAGGTTCTCTGGCTGGGCATAATCTTTGTGAATGAAGGTACTTTCTTTGGGCATCATCATTAGGAATGAAGGTTCTCTTGGCATCATCTTAATGAATGAAGGTTCTGTGTCTGGGCATCATCTTTATGGAAGAAAGTTCACTCTCCGGACAACATCTAATGAATGCCGGCTCTCTCTATGTGCATCATATTTATGAAAGAATGTTCTCTGTTTGAGCAACATCTTTATGAAAGAAGATTATCTGCCTGGGCATCATCTTTATGAAAGAAGGTTTCCTGCCTGGGCATCATCTTTACGAAAGAAGGTTCTCTGCCTGGGCATCATCTTTGTGAATGAAGGTTTTCTCCCTGGCATCATCTTTATGAATGAAGGTCCTCTCATTGGGTATCATCTTTATGAATGAATGTTGTGTCTCTTTGCCTCATCTTTATAAAGAAAGTTCTGTGTTTGGGCATCATCTTTATGAAAGAAACTTCTCTGCAATGGCATCATCTTTATGAATGACGGTACTCTCTCTGGGCATCAACTTTACGAAACAAGATTCTCTCTCTGGCATCATCTTTATAAATGAAGTTTCTCTATCTGGACATCATCTTTATGAACGAGGTTCTCTGTTTGGGCATCATCTTTATGAAAGAAGGTTCTCTGCCTGGGCATCAACTTTACGAAAGAAGGTTCTCAACCTGGGCATTATCTTTATGGATGAAGGTTCTCTCTCTGGGCATCATCTTTATGAATGAAGGTTCTCTGTTTGGGCTATTTCTTTATGAAAGAAGGTACACTCTATGGGTATAATCTTTATGAATGAATGTTGTCTCTCTGGGCATCATCTTTATGAAAGAAGGTTCCCTGTTTGGGCATCATCTTTATGAACAAAGGTTCTCTGCCTGGGCATTATCTTTATGAATGAAGGTTCTCTCTGGGCATCGCCTTTATGAATGAAGGTTCTCTGCATGGGCAACATCTTTATTAATGAAGGCTCTTTCTCTGGGCATCATTTTTATGAGAGAAGGTTCTCTGCTTGGGAATCATCGTTATGAAAGAAGGTTATCTGCCTGGGCATCATCTTTGTGAATGAAGGTTCTCTCTCTGGGTATCATCTTTAAGACAGAAGGGTCTCTGCATGGACATCATCTTGATGGAAGAAATTTCTCTCTCTGGGCATCATCTTTGTGATTGAAGGTACACTCTATGGGTATAATCTTTATGAATGAAGTTGTATCTCTGGGCATCATCTTTATGAAAGAAGGTTCCCTGTTTGGGCATCATCTTTATGAACGAAGTTTCTCTGCCTTGGCATTATCTTTATGAATAAAGGTTCTCTCTCTGTGCATCATCTTTATGAGTGAAGGTTCACTCTATGGACATCATCTTTATGAATGAAGGTTCTCTCTCTGGGCATCATCTTTCTGAAAGAAGATTCTCTTCCTGTGCATCATCTTTATGAAAGATGGTTTCCTGCCTGGGCATCATCTTTACGAAAGAAGGTTCTCTGCCTGGGCATCATCTTTGTGAATGAAGGTTTTCTCCCTGGCATCATCTTTATGAATGAAGGTCCTCTCATTGGGTATCATCTTTATGAATGAATGTTGTGTCTCTTTGCCTCATCTTTATAAAGAAAGTTCTATGTTTGGGCATCATCTTTATGAAAGAAACTTCTCTGCAACGGCATCATCTTTATGAATGACGGTACTCTCTCTGGGCATCAACTTTACGAAACAAGATTCTCTCTCTGGCATCATCTTTATAAATGAAGGTTCTCTATCTGGACATCATCTTTATGAAAGAAGGTTCCCTGTTTGGGCATCATCTTTATGAAAGAAGGTTCTCTGCCTGGGCATCAACTTTACGAAAGAAGGTTCTCACCCTGGGCATTGTCTTTATGGATGAAGGTTCTCTCTCTGGGCATCATCTTTATGAACGAAGGTTCTCTGCCTGGGCATTATCTTTATGAATGAAGGTTCTCTCTGGGCATCGCCTTTATGAATGAAGATTCTCTGCATGGGCAACATCTTTATTAATGAAGGCTCTTTCTCTGGGCATCATATTTATGAGAGAAGGTTCTCTGCTTGGGAATCATCGTTATGAAAGAAGGTTATCTGCCTGGGCATCATCTTTGTGAATGAAGGTTCTCTCTCTGGGTATCATCTTTAAGAAAGAAGGTACTCTGCATGGGCATCATCTTGATGAAAGAAATTTCTCTCTCTGGGCATCATCTTTATGATTGAAGGTACACTCTATGGGTATAATCTTTATGAATGAATTTGTATCTCTGGGCATCATCTTTAGGAAGGAAGGTTCTCTGTTTGGGCATCATCTTTAGGAATGAAGCTTCTCTGCCTGGGCATCATCTTTATGAATGACGGTTCTCTCTCTGGGCATCATCTTTATGAATTAAGATTCTCTGGGTATCATATTATGAATGAAGGTTCTCTGACTGGGAATCATCTTCATGAATGATGGTTCTCTCTCTGGGCATCACCTTTATGAATGAAGGTTCTCTGTTTGGGCATCTTCTTTATGAAAGTAGGTACACTCTTTTGGTATAATGTTTATGAATGAATGTTGTCTCACTGGGCATCATCTTTATGAAAGAAGGTTCCCTGTTTTGGCATCATCTTTATGAACGAAGGTTCTCTGCCTTGGCATTATTTTTATGAATGAAGGTTCTCTCTGGGCGTCGCCTTTATGAATGAAGGTTCTCTGCATGGGCAACATCTTTATTAATGAAGGCTCTTTTCTGAGCATCATATTTATGAGAGAAGGTTCTGTGCTTGGGAATCATCGTTATGAAAGAAGGTTATCTGCCTGGGCATCATCTTTGTGAATGAAGGTTCTCTCTCTGGGTATCATCTTTAAGAAAGAAGGTTCTCTGCATGGGCATCATCTTGATGAAAGAAATTTCTCTCTCTGGGCATCATCTTTATGATTGAAGGTACACTCTATGGGTATAATCTTTATGAATGAAGTTGTATCTCTGGGCATCATCCTTATGAAAGAAGGTTCTCTGTTTGGGCATCATCTTTAGGAATGAATGTTCTCCATCTGGGCATCATCTTTATCAACAAGGTTCTAATTCTGGGCATCATCTATATGAATGAAGGTTCTCTGCCTGGGCATCACCTATATGAAAGAAGGCTCTCTCTCTGGATATAATCGTTAGGAAAGCAGGTTCTCTCTATGGGCATCATATTTATGAAAGAAAGTTCTCTCTCTGAGCATCATCTTCATAAACAAATTCTGTGTTTGGGCATCATCTTTATGAAAGAACCTTCTCTGCCATGGCATCATCTTTATGAATGACGGTACTCTGTTGCGCATCAACCTTATGAAACAAGATTCTCTCTCTGGCATCATCTTTATAAATGAAGATTCTCTGTCTGGGCATCATCTTTATGAAAAAAGGTTCTCTGTTTGGGCATCATCTTTATGAAAGAAAGTTCTCTGCCTGGGCATCATCTTTATGAATGAAGGTTCTCTCTCTGGGCATCATCTTTAGGAAAATTGGTTCTCTTCTGGGCATCTTCTGTATGTAAGAAGGTTATATGCCTGGGCATCATCTTTATGAAACAAGGTTCTCTACCTGGGCATCATCTTTCTGAATGAAGGTACGCTCTCTGGGCATCATCTTTATGAAAGAAGGTTCTCTACCTCTGCATCATCTTTATGAATGAATGTTCTCTGTCTGGGAATCATCTTTATGATTGAAGGTTCTCTCTTTGGGCATCATCTTTATGAAACAAGGTTCTCTGCCTGGCTATCATCTACATGAATGAAAGTTGTCACTCTCGGCATCATCTATATGAATGAAGGTTCTCTGCCTGGGCATCATCTTTATGAATAAAGGTTCTCTCTCTGGGCATCATCTTTATGAATTAAGGTTCTCTGGGTATCATATTATGAATGAAGGTTCTCTCTCTGGGCATCACCTTTATGAATGAAGGTTCCCTGCTTGGAATCATGTTTATGAATGATGGTTCTCTCTCTGGGCATCACCTTTATGAATGAAGGTTCTCTGTATGGGCATCTTCTGAATGAAAGTAGGTACACTCTAAGGGTATAATCTTTATGAATGAATGTTGTCTCTCTGGGCATCATCTTTATGAACGAAGGTTCCCTGTTTGGGCATCATCTTTATGAACCAAGGTTCTCTGCCTTGGCATTATCTTTATGAATAAAGGTTCTCTCTCTGTGCATCATCTTTATGATTGAAGGTTCTGTGTCAGGGCATCATCTTTATGAAACAAAGTTCTCTCTTTGGTATCATCTTTATGAATGAAAGTTCCCTCTATGGGCATCATCTGTATGATTGAATGTTACCTCTCTGGGCATCATCTTTATGAAAGAAGGTTCTCTGCCTGTGCATCATCTTTACGAAAGAATGTACACTGCCTGGGCATCATCTTTGTGAGTGAAGTTTTTCTTCCTGGGCATCAACTTTATGAATGAAGGTTCTCTGTTTGGGCATCATCTGTACGAAAGAAGGTTCTCTACCTGGGCATCATCTTTATGAATGAAGGTACGCTCTCTGGGCATCATCTTTATGAAATAAGGTTCTCTATCTAGTATCATCTTTATGAATGGATGTTCTCTGTCTGGGAATCATCTTTATGATTGAAGGTTCTCACTCTGGGCATCATCTATATGAATGAAAGTTGTCTCTCTGGACATAATCTTTATGAATGAAGGTTCTCTCTCTGTGCATCATCTTTATGAATGAAGGTTCTCTCTCTTGGCATCATGTTTATAAACAAGGTTATAATTCTGGGCATCATCTATATGAATGAAGGTTCTCTGCCTGGGCATCATGTATACGAAAGAAGGCTCTCTCTCTGGGTATCATCTTTATGAAAGCAGGTTCTCTGCCTGGGCATCATCTTTGTGAATGAAGATTCTGCGTCTGGGCATCATCTTTAAGAAAGAAGGTTCTCTGCATGGGCATCATCTTGATGAAAGAAATTTCTCTCTCTGGGCATCATCTTTATGATTGAAGGTACACTCTATGGGTATAATCTTTATGAATGAAGTTGTATCTCTGGGCATCATCTTTAGGAAAATTGATTCTCTTCTGGGCATCTTCTGTATGTAAGAAGGTTCTCTGCCTGGGCATCATCTTTATGAAACAAGGTTCTCTACCTGGGCATCATCTTTCTGAATGAAGGTACGCTCTCTGGGCATCATCTTTATGAAATAAGGTTCTCTATCTAGTATCATCTTTATAAATGGATGTTCTCTGTCTGGGAATCATCTTTATGTTTGAAGGTTCTATCTCTGGGCATCATCTTTATGAAACAAGGTTCTCTGCCTGGCTATTATCTACATGAATGAAAGTTGTCACTCTCGGCATCATCTTTATGAATGAACGTTCTCTGCCGGGCATCATCTTTATAAATGAAGGTTCTCTCTCTCGGCATCATCTTTATGAATTAAGATTCTCTGGGTATCATCTTATGAATGAAGGTTCTCTGACTGGGAATCATCTTCATGAATGGTGGTTCTCTCTCTGGGCATCACCTTTATGAATGAAGGTTCTCTGTTTGGGCATCTTCTTTATGAAAGTAGGTACACTCTATGGGTATAATCGTTATGAATGAATGTTGTCTCTCTGGGCATCATCTTTATGAAAGAAGGTTCCCTGTTTTGGCATCATCTTTATGAACGAAGGTTCTCTGCCTTGGCATTATCTTTATGAATAAAGGTTCTCTCTCTGTGCTTCATCTTTATGATTGAAGGTTCTCTGCCTGGGCATCATCTTTATGAAACAAGGTTCTCTCTTTGGTATCATCTTTATGAATGAAGGTTCCATCTATGGGCATCATCTTTTTGATTGAAGGTTCTCTCTCTGGGCATCATCTTTATGAAAGAAGGTTTCCTGCCTGTGCATCATCTTTACGAAAGAATGTTCACTCCCTGGGCATCATCTTTGTGAATGAAGTTTTTCTACCTGGGCATCATCTTTATGAATGAAGGTTCTCACATTGGGTAATATCTTTATTAATGAAGGTTGTCTCTCTGGGCATCATCTTTATGAAAGAAGGTTCTCTGTTTCGGCATCATCTTTACGAAAGAAGGTTCTCTACCTGGGCATCATCTTTATGAATGAAGGTACGCTCTCTGGGCATCATCTTTATGAAATAAGGTTCTCTATCTAGTATCATCTTTATGAATGGATGTTCTCTCTCTGGGAATCATCTTTATGATTGAAGGTTCTCTCTCTGTGCATCATGTTTATGAAACAAGGTTCTCTGTCTGGGAATCATCTATATGAGTGAAAGTTGTCACTCTGGGCATCATCTTTATGAATAAAGGTTCTCCACCTGGGCAACATCTTTATGAATGAAGGTATTCTCTCTGTTCATCATATTTATGAAACAAGGGTCTCTCTCTGGTATCATCTTTATGAGTGAAGGATCATTGTCTGGGCATCATCTTTTTGATTCAAGGTTCTCTATCTGGGCATCATCTTTTTGAAACAAGGTTCATTGCCTGGATATCATCTATATGAATGAAAGTTGTCTCTCTGTGCATCATCTTTATGCAAGAAGGTTCTCTGGCTGGGCATAATCTTTGTGAATCAAGGTACTTTCTTTGGGCATCATCATTAGGAATGAAGGTTCTCTGGGCATCATCTTAATGAATGAAGGTTCTCTCTCTGGGCATCATCTTAATGAATGAAGGTTCTGTCGCTGGGCATCATCTTTATGAAAGAATGTTCGCTTTCTGGGCATCATCTTTATGAATGAAGGCTCTCTCTCTGGGCAGCATCTTTATTGAACTAAGGTTCTCTTTCGGGGAATCCTCTTTATGAAAGAAAGTTCTCTCTCTGGCCATCATCTTTATGAATGAAGGTTCTCTGCCTGATCATCATCTTTATGAAAGAAGGTTCTCTGTTTTGGCATCATCTTTATGAAAGAAGATTCTCTCTTTGGTATCATCATTATGAATGAAGGTTCCCTCTATGGGCATCATCTTTAAAATTGAGGTTCTCTCTCTGGGCATCATCTTTATGAAAGAAGGTTCTCTGCCTGTGCATCATCTTTGTGAATGAAGTTTTTATTCCTGGCATCATCTTTATGAATGAAGGTCCTCTCATTGGGTATAATCTTTATGAATTAATGTTGTCTCTCTGGGCATCATCTTTATGAACGAAGGTTCTCTGCCTTTCATTATCTTTATGAATAAAGGTTCTCTCTCTGTGCATCATCTTTATAAATGAATGTTCTATCTCTGGGCATCATCTTTATAAACAAGGTTCTATTTCTGGGCATAATCTTTATGAATGAAGGTACACTCTATGGGTATAATCTTTATGAATGAATGTTGTCTCTCTGGGCATCACCTTTATGAATGAAGGTTCACTGCATGGGCAACATCTTTATTAATGAAGGCTCTTTCTCTGGGCATCATTTTTATGAGAGAAGGTTCTCTGCTTGGGAATCATCGTTATGAAAGAAGGTTATCTGCCTGGGCATCATCTTTGTGAATGAATGTTCTCTCTCTGTGCATCACCTTCATGAAAGAACGTTCTCGGCCTGGGTAACATCTTTAGGAAGAAAGCTCTTTCTCTGGGCATCACCTTTATTAATAAAAGTTTTATCTCTGGGCATCCTCTTTATGAAAGTATGTTCTCTCTCTGGGAATCATCTTTATGAATGAAAGTTCTCTACTTGGCATCATCTTTATGAATGAAGGTTCTCTCTCTGTGCATCATCTTTATGAATGAAGGTTCTCTGCCTGGGCATCATCTTTACCAAGAAGGTTCTCTAACTGGCATCATCTTTATGAATGAAGGTTCTATGACTGGGCATTATCTCTATGAATGAAGGCTCTCTCTCTGGGCATCATCTTTATGAAAGAAGGTTCTCTCTCTGGGCATCATCTTTATGAATAAAGGTTCTCTCTCTGGGCATCCTATTTATGAAATAAGATTCTAGGTCTGAGCATCATCTTTACGAAACGTTCTCTCTCTGGGCATCAACTTTATGAAAGAAGGTTCTCTCTCTGGGCATCAACTTCATGAATGAAGGTTCTTACTCTGGGCATCATCTTTATGAAAGAAGGTTCTCTCTCTGGACATCATCTTCATGAATGAAGGTTCTCTCTCTGGGCATCATCTTTATGAATGAAGGTTCTTTCTCTGGGCATCATCTTTAAGAGAGAAGGTTCTCTCTCTGGGCATCATCTTTATGAAAGAAGCTTTCCTCTCCCGCAGTTCCCCTCTCCCCGCAGGGCAGCGATCTGCCCTCGAGTCAACGTCCCTCCCTCCATTCACCCAAGCTCAGGGGAGCGGACCCGCGGGTTGTCTGGTGACCCCCACGGGTGACCATCCACCCGCACCGCTGCCGCGGACCTCTCCAGCTGCCCTCCGTGCGCCGGCCTCCCACCCCCGCACGCCCCCGCCAGGCCCTGGCAGCCTAGCACCAGCTCCACTCCTGGCGGGGACCCTGCGCTGAGCACTTCCCGCCAACAGGAGCCATAGCCCAACCCGCGCCTGTCCCGGACCCTGAGCTTCTGCAGAGCGCCGCGCCCAGCGCTGCTGAGACTGCCCACCAAGGGGCCCTCCCTGCGCAAGGCACAAGAGTAGGTGCCCTCCGCAGGATGCTGCGGGGACCCCGGCGGCGGCGACTCTGAGCCTGAGCTGAGGAAGGGCGCCATTGCCTCCTGAGGTTTCGCGCCAAACCTCCTTTGCGGTCTCCATTACCCCCTGCGGTTTCGCACCAAGCCACTAAGGTACGCGGGTTTCTGAGCTCAGAGCAAGGCGGAGAGCAAACACCATTGTTCCCTGCAGTGTCGCGCAGCTGTCTGCGCAGCTGTCCGAGGGGCCTCCCCGCGCTCGCTCACAGCCCGGGCAGATCAAACATTCCACCTGCAGTGGAGCCTGGGTCTCGGCTTTGCAGTCCTGAGGAGCCGTCATTGAGCTCCAGCCAGCTCTCACCACCTGGGGCCATGTTGGGTCCCCAGCACCAGCCCTAAGCCTGCCGCAGCACGCCCCAGCCACCCAAGGAGACAGCACAGTGGCCTGAGCCTCCACACAATAAGGTTACTCCTGTCTCCCAGAAGCATGGAGCCTATTAAAGGATCAAGGAAAAATCAACAGACCACATCACTCCCAACAAAAAAATCAGAGAAACGAGGCACTTTAACAGACCTAACGTCACTCAAAGAAGAAACAGATATAGATCAGCCACAAAAGGAAATCTTCAGAACTCTGCTTGCAGTAATACAGGAGCTAAGAGAAGCAAACCAAAATAAGGATGCAACGATAGAAGGGATGAAATGCACAATAGAGGGGATGAAGTCCACAATAGAGGGGATGAATACTATCCACCAAAAGGAACTGCAGAAACTAACAGAGGAGGTAGCAGAGGCCACACAAAAGGTCACAGAAGCTATATCTAGGCTTGAGGAGGCTGGGAATCGTATCAGTGAACTCGAGGACGCTCAAACCAAACGAAGCAACTGAGAAAAACAATCAGATAGGAAAATTAAAGAAACAGAACACAGCCTGAGATCAATGACAGATGCTATGAAGAGGAATAATATTCGAATAATCGGTCTACCGGAACACAACATAACACACAAATCGACCGCCAAGATAGCAAAGGAATTCCTGGAAGAAAATTTCCCCAACCTAACAAAGAAGAATCCGACTCTCATACAGGAAGCAGAGAGGACGCCGGCTAAGCTAAACACCAAGAAGAACACGCCAAGACATATAATTGTAAAATTATCCAACTTAGAGGAAAAAGAGAAAATTTTACGGGCATCAAGAGAAAGGAAGACAGTCACATACAAAGGAGCGCAGGTAAGAATATGCTCAGACTTATCAGCAGAAACCATGAAGAGGAGGAGAGAATGGAGCAACATCTTCCAAAAACTGAAAGATGAAAATGCCTCCCCCAGAATCCTATACCCTGCCAAGTTATCCATTAAGATAGAGGGTAAATAAGGGTCTTCCAGGACAAGGAAGAACTCAAAAAATATACTGCAAGTCACCCGACCCTGCAGAACATACTGGCTGACTCACTATGGCCAGAAGATCAAGCTCCAACTAGAACCACCAGGAGACCACCATATAGCCATTCTCCATCTAGAAGCCAACATGCCAGCAACACGTACCAGGACAACACGGTCTCAGATGGAAAAGAGGACAGGATAGAAACCCTCCACTCAATAGCAGTACACTGACATGAAGGAAGATAGGCAAAGACCCAAAACACAAAACAATATGGCAACCATGAAGCCAGAGATTGTAATAATCACTCTGAATACAAATGGGCTCAATTCATATGTTAAAAGAAAGAGGCTGGAGGATTGGATTAGAAAACATAACCCATCAATCTGCTGCCTGCAAGAGACACACCTTAAGCAAGCAGACAAGCATATGCTGAGAATAAAGGGCTGGCAGAAAGTTTACCAAGCAAATGGTAACTCCAAGAAGGCAGGAGTGGCTATCTTAATCTCCGACAAAATGGATCTCAAGATCCAAAACATAAAAAGAGACAAAGAGGGACATTACATAATTCTCAAAGACTCAGTAAACCAGGAAGCACTAAGCATACTGAATATTTACGCACCTAATAATGGTGCGGCAAATTTCGTCAAACAAACTATTAAAAAAATGACAGAAGAAATCACGGAAACAACAATAATAGTGGGGGACTTCAACACTCCACTATCAGAGAAAGACATGTCACAGGGAAAGAAGCTCAGCAAAGAGGCCAGAGAGCTAAACAATGTAATTAGGCAACAGGGCCTGATAGACATCTATAGAGCCTTTCATCCAAAAGCAAAAGGTTTCACATTCTTCTCCAATCCACACGGATCTTTCTCAAGAATAGATCACATGATGGGGCATAAGGCCAGCCTGAGTAAATTCAAACACATAGATATTATCCAAACGTCTTTCGCAGACCACCATGACATAAAGCTGGAGATTAATAGGAGGGCACCCAGAAAAGCAAGGGCCACCAATTGGAGAATAAACAACGATCTCCTGCGACATGAATGGCTTAAGGTCCAGATCAGAGAGGATATCAGGAAACTTCTAGAAACTAATGAGATAGAGCATACAACATATCAAAACTTATGGGACACTGCAAAGGCAGTTATCAGAGGTAGCTTGATATCACTGAATGCATACATGAAAAAAGAAGAAAGGCGTATGACAGATATGGTAACACAAAACCTCCAACAACTAGAACAGAGTCAACAGAACTACCCCTCCAATAGCAAGAGAAAAGAAATAATAAAAATCAGGGCGGAGTTAAACCAGTGGGAAGACAAAAGAACAATGCAAAGGATTAACGCAACTAGAAGCTGGTTTTATGAACGAATTAATAAAATTGACACTCCCCTAGCAAAGCTTACCAAAGATAGAAAGGAGCAATCATCAATAGCCAGGATGAGGGATGAATCGGGGCAATAACAACAGACCCCAATGAGATAAAAAGGATAATCACAAAGTACTATGAAGGTTTGTATTCTAATGAATTCAGAAACCAGAAGACATGGATAAATATTTAGAAAAACAATCTATCCCTAGATTATCTGAGACAGAGGTCAAGAACCTCAACAAACCCATAGCGAAGGAAGAAATAGAGAGTGTCATCAAAAACCTACCAAGGAAAAAGGCCCCAGGGCCAGATGGCTACACAGCAGAATTTTACCAAACATTCAGGGAAGAGCTGACACCGATCCTCCACAAAGTATTCCATAACACAGAAAAGAACGGCAAGCTCCCAAACTCATTTTACGAAGCCAGCATTACTTAGATACCCAAACAGGGAAAAGACCCCACAGGTGTAGAGAATAATAGACCAATATCTCTAATGAACATAGATGCAAAAATCCTTAACAAAATATTGGCCAATAGAATACAAAGGAACATCAAACATATCATTCACCACTACCAAGTAGGATTCATCCCAGCGATGCAGGGATGGTTTAACATCCGAAAATCCATCAATATCATACACCACATCGAGAAGAAAAAGGATAAAAACCATATGATAATATCCATAGATGCAGAAAAAGCATTTGACAACATCCAGCATCCATTCCTAATCAAAACACTCATGAAGATAGGATTGGAAGGTAAGTTACTCAAGCTCATACAAGCTATCTATGAAAGACCAACAGCCAACATCATAGTCAATGGAGAAAAGACAAGAACAATACCACTGAAAAAGGGTACAAGACAAGGATGCCCCCTGTCCCCTCTTCTATTCAATATCGTTTTGGAGGTTCTGGCTAACAACATAAGACAGCAGAAGGACATCAAAGGGATCCAGTTGGGAGAGGAGGAGGTGAAACTATCGTCATTTGCAGATGACATGATCCTATACATTGAAGACCCCCAAAACTCCACAGTTGGAATACTTACAGCAATAGAGGAATACGGAAGAGTAGCAGGATACAAGATCAATAAACAGAAGTCGGTAGGGTTTCTATACACATCGGACAGGGCCATGGAAGAGGTGATTAAGAGGGAAGTACCCTTCACAGTAGCCAAGAACAAACTGAAATACCTAGGAATATACTTAACAAAAAATACTAAAGACCTATATAAGCATAATTATAAAACCCTATTACAGGAAACCAAAAGTGACCTTCACAAATGGATGAAGCTCCCCTGCTCATGGTTAGGTAGGCTGAACATAGTAAAGATGACAGTTCTTCCTAAAGCACTCTACAAGTTCAATGCTATACCAATCCAATTACCATCAACCTTCTTCAAAGAATTGGAAAAACTGACCACCAACTTCATATGGAGAGGGAAGAAACCCAGAATTAGCAGAGAACTCCTCAAGAAGAAGGACACAATTGGAGGACTCGCCCTACCTGATTTTAATGCCTACTACATAGCTACAGTGGTCAAAACAGCATGGTACTGGCACAATGATAGACACTCAGACCAGTGGAAAAGAATAGAAAGCCCAGGAGTAAAATCATCAGCATATAGACAACTGATCTTCGACAAGGGTCCCAAAAACGTCAAGTGGGAAGCAGATGCCCTCTTTAATAAGTGGTGCTGGAAACAATGGATATCCACATGTAGAAAGTTGAAACAAGACGTCTACCTCACCCCATGCACAAGAATACACTCAAGGTGGATCACAGATCTAGAAGTCAAACTCCAAACCTTCAGGACCATTAAGGAGGGAATCGGGACTAATCTCAGAGCACTGGCCCAGGGAGCACATAGGCTCACTGCAACAGGGAAGGGGACACACACAGGTGATCTGGAAATCGACAAATGGGATCTAATAAGAATAAAACACCTGTGCACCTCGAAAGACTTTGCCAAGAGGGTGACAAGGCAACCCACAGACTGGGAGAAGATTTTTAGTAATGACACGTCAGACAAAGGGCTCATTACTAAAATCTACAACACCATCATGACCTGCAAAAAGAGGAAAACAGTTAACCCCCTAAGGAAGTGGGCAAAAGAAATGAGAAGAACTTTCACTAGAGAGGATATCAATATGGCCAATAAATATATGAGAAAGTGCTCGAAGTCCCTTGCCATAAGAGAAATGCAAATCAAAACAACCATGAGATACCACCTAACACCCCTGAGGCTAGCCCAGATCAGTAAATCAGAGAGCAACAAGTGTTGGAGGGGCTGTGGTGAAGTAGGAACCCTCCTCCACTGCTGGTGGTCGTGCAGATTTGTACAGCCACTGTGGAAAGCAATCTGACGATACCTAAAGAAAATGGAAATTGATCTACCTTATGACCCAGCCATCCCTCTACTGGGCATATACCCGGTTGAAGCAGCAAATAAAACACGACCAGTCATATGCGCTCCAATGTTTATTGCGGCAAAATTCACAAGAGCAAAGACTTGGAAACAGCCTAAGTTTCCATCGATAGACGAGTGGATTAGCAAACTTTGGCACATACACACAATGGAGTATTATGCAGCACTGAAAAGCACCGATGAGCACATGAAACACGTTATTTCATGGGAAGAGCTGGAAGGAATTATGTTAAGCGAGGTAAGCCAGACCCAAAGGGACAGGTACAACATGAGTCCCCTGAGGTAAATACAATCAGCATGACAGAAATGGGGCATTAATCCACCCAAGGGGAGGGTATGGTTTATATCTCCACAGGGAAAGTGGGACCAGACTTCAACCCAGTGTCGCAAGGTGTGAATGCAATATCCCGGCGTGGAGGACGGAACCGGTGGAGAGGTCTGGGAGGCTGGCCCCAGCACCATAAATTAAGTGGATTCCTGCCCCTCCCCCGAAAAGAACTTGTTCCAAAGGACGACATTGACCCTGCAGCTATGGGAGATGGACATATTTGATCAGAGCACACGGGAGCAGATGAAGGGGCAGGAGGAGAGAGTGGAGCACAGCCTGGCCCACCAGGCCGTGATGATGATGTTCCTGAGTAGAGCAGCCAGTCCACAGAGAGAACAACATGGCTGGCCCTACTATGAGACATGATGCCCCTCAGTGACTAAGGGCGATACAGGGGACAGCACCGGAGACACAGTGTGGGAATTGCACCTGACCTGATCCCACCACACCGAGGCAAATCACTGGGGGAGTGCAGCGGAACAACAAGGGAATGGAGTGGCAAGGTCCCCAGGGAATGCGGAAAGTGGACTTTGGGCCCAGGGCGTAGTGCCCCAACAGACTGGACTGGAAAACGCTCCTAAGGGCCAGCAAACGATCCCTGAACTAACTACAAGCTTTTCTCTTGTGAACTATTTTGTTCTGTTCTTTTTCAGTGGTTTGTTTTGGTTGTGTTGTTGTCTGGTTGTATGCTGTTGCTTTGTTTTCCTCTGTCTAATTTTCGTGCATGTTAGTGACTCCACAGGTCTGTCTGAATAGGAGAGGCTGGATGAACTATCTGGATGAAAAACAACGGGACCGACAGTTCCGGGGGGACTTTGGGTGGGGGGTAGGGGGGGTAAGGAAGTGGTGTTAACAAACCCAGGGACAAGGGAAAAACATTGGACCCCAAATGGTAGAGAAGGGGGAGTGGCAGGCCTGGTGGGAAATGATCAAGGGTAAGGTTGCTTAGAGAAGAGGTATACTCTAGCCCAGGTGGTGATGAAGCATGGTAGTAGGGCAGGAGGAAGGTCAAGGGAGATGGAGGAAAGAGCTAGGAGTCAAAGGGCATTCATGGAGGTCTAGACAAAGACATGTACATGCAAATATATATAGGAGGATGGGGAAATAGATCTATGTGTCTATATTTATAGGTCAAGTATTAAGGTGGCGGAAGGACCTTGGGCCTCTACTCAAACACTCCCTCTATGCATGAATACCTTCTTTTATTAAATTGGAACTCTATGATGCTCACTCTCCCAACACAACGGCTGGAGCCAAAGTGGGTGAACAAGTAAATGTGGTGAAGAAAGCTGATGGTGCCCGGCTATCAAAAGAGATAGTGACTGGGGTCTTAAAAGCTTGAAGAGAAACAAGCGGCCATCTAGCACAGAAGCAACAAAGTCCACATGGAAGAACACACCAGCCTGTGTGATCGAGTGGTCCCAAAGGGATCAGTTACCAGGCATCAAAGAACAAAAAATCATATCATTGACTGCACACCTCCATGATAGGATCGCTGAAGACAAATGGGTACATAAGCAAATGTGGTGAAGAAAGCTGATGGTGCCCGGCTATCAAAAGAGATAGTGTCTGGGGTCTTAAAGGCTTGAAGGTGAACAAGCGGCCATCTAGCTCAGAAGCAAATAAGCCCACATGGAAGAAGCACACCGGCCAGTCCGATCACGAGATGCCCAAGGGACCAGGTATAAGGCATCATGCAAAAAAAAAAAGATATAAGTGTGTGTATGTATGTGTATATATGTGTATATGTATATATGTATATATATATATATATGTATATATATATCATATTAAATGAAGGTGGAAGTGCAGAGTGGAGACCCAAGGCCCAAGTGTCGGCCAATGGAGATCCCCTCATAGAGGGGTTTAGGAGAGGTGATGGGTTAATTAGGGTGTGAGGTAGTATCGATGAAGAACACAGCTTTCCCCCAGATCCTGGATGCTTCCTCCCCGCAACTACCATGATCCGAATACTACCTTGCAGGGCTGGATAGGACAAAGGCTGTACACTGGTACATATGAGGGTTGGAGGTACAGGGAATCCAGGGTGGATGATACCTTCAGGACCAAGGGTGTGAGGGACGATGCTGGGAGAGTGGAGGGTGAGTGGGTTGGAAAGGGGGAACTGACTACAAGGATCCACATGTGACCTCTTCCCTGGCAGAGGGACAGCAGAGAAGGGGGGAAGGGAGACTCCAGATAGGGCAAGATATGACAAAATAACGATGTATAAATTACCAAGGGCATATGAGGGAGGGGGAATTGGGGAGGGAGGGGGGGAAAAAAAGAGGACCTGATGCAAGGGGCTTAAGTGGAGAGCAAATGCTTTGAGAATGATTGGGGCAGGGAATGTATGGATGTGCTTTATACAATTGATGTATGTATATGTATGGATTGTGGTAAGAGTTGTTTGAGTCCCTAATAAAATGTAAAAGAAGAAAAGAGAAAAAAATGATTAGGGCAAAGACTGTACAGATGTGCTTTATAGAATTGATGTATGTATATGTATGAACTGTGAAAAGAATTGTATCAGCCCCAATAAATTGTTAAAATAAAAAAATTATAAAAAAAAAGAAAAAAGGTTCTGTCTCTGGGCATCATATTTATGATTGAATGTTCTCTCTATGGGCGTCATCTTTATGAATGAAGGTCCTCTCTTTGAGAATCATCTTTATGATTGAAGGTACTATGCCTGGACATTTTCTTTTTGAAAGAAGGTTCTCTCTCAGGGCATCATCGTTATGAAAGAAGGTTCTCTGGCTGTGCATCATCTTTATGAATGAACGTTCTCTGGCTGTGCATCATCTTTTTGAATCAAGGTTCTCTCTATGGGCGTCCTCTTATTGAAAGAAGGTTCTTGCTCTGGGCATCATCTTCATGAATGAAAGTTATCTCTCTGGGCATCATCTTTATGAATGAAAGTTATCTTTCTGGGCTTCATCTTTATAAATGAAGGTTCTCTCTCTGGGCATCATCTTTATGAATGAAGGCCCTTTCTCTGAGCATCGTCTTTATGAATAAAGGTTCTCTCTTTCGGAATCATCTTTATGAATGAAGATTCTCTGCGTGGGCATCATCTTGATGAATGAAGGTTATCTGCCTGGGCATCATCTTTACGAATGTATGTTCTCTCTCTTGGGCATCATCTTTATGAAAGAAGGTTCTCTTCCTGCGCATCATCTTTACGAAAGTTTTTCTGCCTGGGCATCATCTTTATGAAATGAATCTCTCTCTCTGGGCATCATCTTTATGAAAGCAGGTTCTCGCTCTGGGCATCATATTTATAAAAGAAAGTTCTCTGTTTCGGCATCATCTTTATGAAAGACGGCTCTCTCTCTGAGCATCATATTTATGAAAGAAATTTCTCTGTTTGGGCATCATCTTTATGAAAGACGGTTCTCTCTGGGCATCATCTTTATGAAAGAAAGATCTCTGTTTGGGCATCTTCTCTATGAAAAAGGGTTCTCTCTCTGGGCATCATCTTTATGAATGAAGGTTCTCTCTATCGGCATCATCTTTATGAATGAAGGTTCTCGCTCTGGGAATCATCTTTATGAATGAAGTATTCCTGCCTGGGCATCATCTTTATGAATGAAGGTTCTCTGTCTGGGCATCGTCTTTATGAAAGAAGGTTCTCTCTATGGGCATCATCTTTATGAAAGAATCTTCTCTGATTGGACATCTTCCTTTTGAAGAAGGTTCTCTCTCTGGTCATCATCTTTATGAATGAAGGTTCTCTCTTTGGGAATCATCTTTATGAATGAAGGATCTCTGCCTGGGCATCATCTTTATGAAAGAAGGTTCTATCTCTGGGCTTCATCTTTATGAACGAAGGTTCTCTACCTGGGCATACTATTTATGAATAAATATTCTCTCTCTGGGCATCATCTTTAAGAATTAAGGTTCTCTCTCTCTCTCATGAAACAAGTTTCTAAGTCTGAGCATCATCTATATGAATTAAGGTTCTCTGCCGGGGCATCATCGTTATGTATGAAGGTTCTCTGCCTGGGCATCGTCTTCATGAAAGCAGGTTGTCTCTCTGGACATCATATTTATGAAAGAAGGTTCTGTGTTTGGGCATCATCTTTATGAAAGAAGGTTCTCTGCCTGGGCATCATCTTTATGAAAGAAGGTGCTCTGTCTGTGCATCATCTTATGAAAGAAGGTTCTCTGCCTGGGCATCTTCTTTATGAATGAAGGTACTCTCTCTGGGCATCAACTTTATGAAACAAGATTCTCTCTCTGGCATCATCTTTATAAATGAAAGTTCTCTGTCTGGTCATCATTTTTATGAATGAAGGTTTTCTCTCTGGGCATCATCCTTATGAAACAAGGTTCTCTGCCTGGGCATCATCTATATGAATGAAGCTGACTGCCTGGGCATCATCTTTATGAAAGCAGGTTCTCTCTCTGGGCATCATATTTATGAAAGAAGGTTCTCTGTTGGGGCATCATCTTTATGAAAGAAGGTTCTTTGCCTGGGAATCATATTTATGAAAGAAAGTTTTATGCCTGGGCATCATCTATATGAATGAAGGTTCTCTGGGCATCATCTTTATGAATGAAGGCTCTCCTTCTGGGCATCATCTTTATGAATAAAAGTTATTACTCTGGGCATCCTCTTTATGAAATAAGGTTCTCTCTCTGGAAATCATCTTTATGAATGAAGGTTCTCTGCCTGGGCATCATCTTTATAAATGAAAGTTCTCTGCCTGTTTATCATCTTTATAAATAAAGTTCTCTCTCTGGGCATCATCTTTATGAATTAAGGCTCTCTCTCTGGACATCATCTTTATGAATAAATGATCTCTCTCTGGGCATTCTCTTTATGAAACAAGGTTCTACGTCTGGGTATCATCTATATGAATGAAGGTTCTCTGCCTGGGAATCATCATTACGAAAGTTTCTCTGCCTGGCATCATCTTTATGAATGAAGGTACTGTCTCTGGGCATCATCTTTACGAAAGAAGGTTCTCTTCCTGGGCATCATCTTTGTGAATCAAGGTACTCTCTCTGGGCATCATCATTGTGAATGAAGGTTTTCTGGGCATCATCTTTATGAATGAACGTTCCCTCTCTGGGCATCATCTTTATGAGTGAAGATTTTCGTTCTGGGCATCATGTTTATGAAAGAAAGTTCTCTCTCTGGGCATCATCTTTATGAATGAAGGTTCTCTGCCTGGGCATCATCTGTATGAATGAAGCTTCTCTCTCTGGGCATCATCTTTATGAAAAAAAGGTTCTCTGTCTGTGCATCATCTTTATAAAAGAAGTTTCTCTCTCTGTCCATCATCTTGATAAATGAAGGTTCTCTCTCTGGCCATCATCTTTACGAATGAATGTTCTCTGCCTGGCATCATCTTTACGAATGAAGGCTCTCTCTCTGGGCATCATCTTTATTTATGAAGGCTCTCTCCCTGTGCATCATCTTTATGAAAGAAGGTTCTCTCTCTGGGCATCATCTTTATTAAAAATCGTTCTCTGTCTGCGCATCATCTTTATGAAAGAAGTTTCTCCCTCTGTGCATCTCATAAATGAAGGTTCTCTTTCTGGCCATCATCTTTACGAATGGATGTTCTCTGTCTGGGCATCATCTTTATGAAAGAAGTTTCTCTTTCTGGTCATCATCTTGTTGAATGAAAGTTCTCTGCCTGGGCATCACCTTTATGAAACAAAGGTCTAAGTCTGGGCATCATCTATATAAATGAAGGTTCTCTGCTGGGGCTTCATCTTTATGAAAGAAGGCTCTCTCTCTCTCTGGGCATCATCTTTATGAAAGCAAGTTCTCTCTCTGGGAATCACATTTAATAAAGATGGTTCTCTGTTTTGGCATCATCTTTATTAAAGAAGGTTCTCTCTCTGGGCATTATTTTTATGAAACAAAATTCTGTCTCTGGTATCAGCTTTAGTAATAATGGTTCTCTGCTGAGCATCATTTTATGAATGAAGGTTCTCTCACTGGGCATCATCTTTATGAAACAAGGGTCCCTGTCTGGGAATCATCTTTATGAATGAAGGTTCTCTCTCTGGGCATCATCTTTATGAAACAAGGTTCTCTCTGTGGTATCATCTTTATGAATGAAGGCTCTCTCTCTGGGCATCATCCTTATGAAAGAAAGATCTCTGTTTGGGCATCATCTTTATGAAAGAAGGTTCTTTCTCTGGACATAATCTTCACGAATGAAGGTTCTCTCTCTGGGCATCATCTTTATAAATGAAAGTTATCTGTCTGGGCATCATCTTTATGAATAAAGGTTCTCTCTCTGGGCATCATCTTTATGAATAAAGGTTCTCTCTCTGGGCATCCTCTTTATGAATGAAGGTTCTCTTCCTGGGCAACATTTTATGAATGTAGGTTCTCCCTCTGGGCATCATTTTATGAATGTAGGTTCTCTGGGCATCATCTTTATGAAAGAAGGTTTTCTGCCTGGGCATCATCTTTAAAAAAGTACTTTCTCTGCCTGGGCATCATCTTTATGAATGAAGGTACTCTCTGGGTAATATCTGTATGAAACCAGGTTCTCTCTCCGGTATAATCGTTATGAATGAAGGTTCTCTGCCTGGGCATCATGTTTATGAATGAAGGTTCACTCTCTGGGCATCCTATTTATGAAATAAGGTCCTAGGTCTGAGCATCATCTTTACGAAACGTTCTCTCTCTGGGCATCAACTTTATGAAAGAAGGTTCTCTCTCTGGGCATCAACTTCATGAATGAAGGTTCTTACACTGGGCATCATCTTTATGAGAGAAGGTTCTCTCTCTGGACATCATCTTCATGAATGAAGGTTCTCTCTATAGGGATCATCTTTCTTGATGAAGGTTCTCCCTCTGGCCTTTATTTTATGAATGTAGGGTCTCTGGACATCATCTTCATGAATGAAGGTTCTCTCTCTGGGCATCATCTTTATGAATGAAGGTTCTTTCTCTGGGCATCATCTTTAAGACAGAAGGTTCTCTCTCTGGGCATCATCTTTATGAATGAAGCTTCTCTGATTTGGCATCATCGTTATGAATGAAGGTTCTCTGCCTGGGCATCAACTTTAAGAAAGAAGGTTCTCTCTCTGGGCATCATCTTCAAGAAAGAAGGTCTCCCTCTGGGCATCATCTATAAGAATGAAAGTTCTCTGCCTGGGCATCATCTTTACGAAAGGTTATCTGCCTGGGCTTCATCTTTAGGAATGAAGGTTCTGTCCCTGGGCATCATTTTTATGAAACAAGATTATCTGTCTGGGCATCATATATATGAATGAAGTATCTCTCTCTGGGCATCATCTTTATGAAAGAAGGTTTTCTGCCTGGGCATCATCTTACGAAAGTACTTTCTCTACCTGGGAATCATCTTTATGAATGAAGGTATCTCTGTGGGTATCATCTTTATGAAACAAGGTTCTCTGGTGGACATCATCTTTATGAATGAAGGTACACTCTCTGGGCATCATCTTTATGAAACAAGGTTCTTTCTCTGGTAACATCTTTATGAATGAAGGTTCTCTTTCTGGGCATCATCTTTATTAATGAAGGTTCTCTGCCTTGGCATTATCTTTATGAATGAAGGATCTCTGCCTGGGCATCATCTTTATGAAAGAAGGTCCTCTCTCGGGGCATCATCTTCATGAAACAAGATTCTCTGTCTGGGCATCGTATATATGAATGAAGTATCTCTCTCTGGGCATCATCTTTATGAAAGAAGGTTTTCTGCCTGGGCATCATCTTTATGAAAGTAGGTTCTATGCCTGTGCATCATCTTTAAGAAAGAAGGTCTCTCTCTGCGCATCATCTATATGAATGAATGTTCTCTACCTGGGCATCATCTTTACGAAATGTTATCTGCCTGGGCATCATCTTTATGAATGAAGGTTCTCTCTCTGGGCATCATCTTTATGAAACAAGATTCTCTGTCTGGGCATCATATATATGAATGAAGTATCTCTCTCTGGGCATCATCTTTAAGAAAGAAGGTTTTCTGCCTGGGCATCATCTTACGAAAGTACTTTCTCTGCCTGGGAATCATCTTTATTAATGAAGGTACTCTCTGTGGGTATCATCTTTATGAAACAATGTTCTCTGGTGGACATCATCTTTATGAATGAATGTCCTCTGTCTGGGAATCATTTTTATGAATGAAGGTTCTCTGACTGGGCATCATGTTTATGAATGAAGGTTCTCTGCCTGGACATCTTCTTTGAATGAAGGTTCTCTCTCTGGGCATCCTCTTTATGAAATAAGGTTCTCTGCCTTGGCATCATCATTACGAAAGGTTCTCTGCCTGGGGATCATCTTTATGAATGAAGGTTCCCTCTCTCGACATCATCTTTAAGAAACAAGATTCTCTGTCTTGGCATCATATATATGAATGAAGATTATCTCTCTGGGCATCATCTTTATGAATAAAGGTTCTCTCTTGGCATCATTTTATGAATGTAGGTTCTCTGGGCATCATCTTTATGAAAGAAGGTTTTCTGCCTGGGCATCATCTTTATGAAAGTACTTTCTCTGCCTGGGCATCATCTTTATGAATGAAGGTACTCTCTGGGTAATATCTGTATGAAACCAGGTTCTCTCTCCGGTATAATCGTTATGAATGAAGGTTCTCTGACTGGGCATCATGTTTATGAATGAAAGTTCACTCTCTGGGCATCATCTCTATGAATGAAGGTTCTCTCTCTGGGCATCATCTTTATGAATGAAGGTTCTCTCTCTGCGCATCATCTTTATGAATGAAGGTTCTCTCTTGGGCATCAACTCATGATAGAATGTTTTCTCTCTGGGCATCAACTTTATGAAAGAAAGTTCTATCTTGGGCATCAAATTATGAAAGAACGTTTTCTCCCTGGCATCAACTTTATGAATGAAGGTACTCTCTCTTGGCATCATCTTTATGAAACAAGGTTCTCTGGTGGACATCATCTTTATGAATGAAGGTACACTCTCTGGGCATCATCTTTATGAAATAAAGTTCTTTCTCTGGTAACATCTTTATGAATGAAGGTTCTCTTTCTGGGCATCATCTTTATTAATGAAGGTTCTCTGCCTTGGCATTATCTTTATGAATGAAGGATCTCTGCCTGGGCATCATCTTTATGAAAGAAGGTCCTCTCTCGGGGCATCATCTTTATGAAACAAGATTCTCTGTCTGGGCATCATATATATGAATGAAGTATCTCTCTCTGGGCATCATCTTTATGAAAGAAGGTTTTCTGCCTGGGCATCATCTTTATGAAAGTAGGTTCTATGCCTGTGCATCATCTTTAAGAAAGAAGGTCTCTCTCTGCGCATCATCTATATGAATGAATGTTCTCTACCTGGGCATCATCTTTACGAAAGGTTATCTGCCTGGGCATCATCTTTATGAATGAAGGTTCTCTCTCTGGGCATCATCTTTATGAAACAAGATTCTCTGTCTGGGCATCATATATATGGATGAAGTATCTCTCTCTGGGCATCATCTTTATGAAAGAAGGTTTTCTGCCTGGGCATCATCTTACGAAAGTACTTTCTCTGCCTGGGAATCATCTTTATTAATGAAGGTACTCTCTGTGGGTATCATCTTTATGAAACAATGTTCTCTGGTGGACATCATCTTTATGAATGAATGTCCTCTGTCTGGGAATCATTTTTATGAATGAAGGTTCTCTGACTGGGCATCATGTTTATGAATGAAGGTTCTCTGCCTGGACATCTTCTTTATGAATGAAGGTTCTCTCTCTGGGCCTCCTCTTTATGAAATAAGGTTCTCTGCCTTGGCATCATCATTACGAAAGGTTCTCTGCCTGGGGATCATCTTTATGAATGAAGGTTCCCTCTCTCGACATCATCTTTAAGAAACAAGATTCTCTGTCTGGGCATCATATATATGAATGAAGATTATCTCTCTGGGCATCATCTTTATGAATAAAGGTTCTCTCTCTGGGCATCATTTTATGAATGTAGGTTCTCTGGGCATCATCTTTATGAAAGAAGGTTTTCTGCCTGGGCATCATCTTATGAAAGTACTTTCTCTGCCTGGGCATCATCTTTATGAATGAAGGTACTCTCTGGGTAATATCTGTATGAAACCAGGTTCTCTCTCCGGTATAATCGTTATGAATGAAGGTTCTCTGCCTGGGCATCATGTTTATGAATGAAAGTTCACTCTCTGGGCATCATCTCTATGAATGAAGGTTCTCTCTCTGGGCATCATCTTTATGAATGAAGGTTCTCTCTCTGCGCTTCATTTTTATGAATGAAGATTCTCTCTTGGGCATCAACTTATGATAGAATGTTTTCTCTCGGGCATCAACTTTATGAAAGAAAGTTCTATCTTGGTCATCAAATTATGAAAGAACGTTTTATCTCTGGGCATCAACTTTATGAATGAAGGTACTCTCTCTTGGCATCATCTTTATGAAACAAGGTTCTCTCTCTGGACATCATCTTTATGAATGAAGGCTCTCTCTCTGGGCATCATCTTTATGAAAGAAGGTTCTCTCTCTGGGAATCATCTTTATTGATGAAGGTTCTCTCTCTGGGCATCCTATTTATGAAATAAGATTCTAGGTCTGAGCATCATCTTTACGAAACGTTCTCTCTCTGGGCATCAAGTTTATGAAAGAAGGTTCTCTCTCTGGGCATCATCTTTATGAATAAAGGTTCTCTCTCTGGGCATCCTATTTATGAAATAAGATTCTAGGTCTGAGCATCATCTTTACGAAACGTTCTCTCTCTGGGCATCAAGTTTATGAAAGAAGGTTCTCTCTCTGGGCATCAACTTCATGAATGAAGGTTCTTACTCTGGGCATCATCCTTATGAAAGAAGATTCTCTCTCTGTACATCATCTTCATGAATGAAGGTTCTCTCTCTGGGCATCATCATTATTATGAAGGTTCTCCCTCTGGCCTTCATTTTATGAGAGTAGGGTCTCTGGACATCATCTTCATGAATGAAGGTTCTCTCTCTGGGCATCATCTTTATGAATGAAGGTTCTTTCTCTGGGCATCATCTTTAAGACAGAAGGTTCTCCCTATTGGCATCATCGTTATGAAAGAAGCTTCTCTGATTTGGCATCATCTTTATGAATGAAAGTTCTCTGCCTGGGCATCATCTTAATGAATGAAGGCTCTCTCTGGGCATCATATATATGAACAAAAATTATCTCTCTGGGCATCACATTTATGAATAAAGTTTCTCTCTCTGGGCATCATTTTATGAATGTAGGTTTTCTGGGCATCATCTTTATGAAAGAAGGTTTTCTGCCTGGGCATCATCTTGACAAAAGTACTTTCTCTACCTGGGCATCATCTTTATGAATGAAGGTACTCTCAGGGTAATATCTGTATGAAACCAAGTTCTCTCTCCGGTATAATCGTTATGAATGAAGGTTCTCTGCCTGGGCATCAAGTTTATGAATGAAGGTTCACTCTCTGGGCATCATCTCTATGAATGAAGGTTCTCTCTCTGGGCATCATCTTTATGAATGAAGGTTCTCTCTGCGCATCATCTTTATGAATGAAGGTTCTCTCTTGGGCATCAACTTATAATAGAATGTTTTCTCTCTGGGCATCAACTCTATGAAAGAAGGTTCTCTCTTGGGCATCATATTATGAAAGAACGTTTTCTCTCTGGGCATCAACTTTATGAATGAAGGTACTCTCTCTTGGCATCATCTTTATGAAACAAGGTTCTCTCTCTGGACATCATCTTTATGAAAGAAGGTTCTCTCTCTGGGCATCATCTTTATGAATAAAGGTTCTCTCTCTGGGCATCCTATTTATGAAATAAGATTCTAGGTCTGAGCATCATCTTTACGAAACGTTCTCTCTCTGGGCATCAACTTTATGAAAGAAGGTTCTCTCTCTGTGCATCAACTTCATGAATGAAGGTTCTCTCTCTGGGCATCATCTTTATGAATGAAGGTTCTTTCTCTGGGCATCATCTTTAAGACAGAAGGTTCTCTCTCTGGGCATCATCTTTATGAAAGATCCTTCTCTGATTTGGCATCATCGTTATGAATGAAGATTCTCTGCCGGGGCATCATCTTTAAGAAAGAAGGTTCTCTCTCTGGGCATCATCTTCATGAAAGAAGGTCTCCTTCTGGGCATCATCTATAAGAATGAAAGTTCTCTGCCAGGGCATCATCTTTACAAAAGGTTCTCTGCCTGGGCATCATCTTTATGAATGAAGGTTTTCTCTCTGGGCATCATCTTAATGAAACAAAGTTCTCTCTCTGGGCATGATCTTTATGAAAAAAGGTTTTTTACCTTGTCATCATCTTTACGAAAGTACATTCTCTGCTGGGAATCATCTTTATGAATGAAGGTACTCTCTCTGGGTATCATCTTTATGAAACAAGGTTCTCTGGTGGACATCACCTTTATGAATGAATGTCCTCTGTCTGGTCATCATCTTTATGAATGAAGGTTCTATCTCTGGGCATCATCTTTATGAAAGAAGGTTCTCTCTTTGGGAATCATCTTTATGAATTAAGATTCTCTCAGGGCTTCATCTTTATGAAAGAAGGTTCTCTTGGGCATCATCTTTATGAATGAAAGTTCTCCCTCTAGGCATCATCTTTATGATAGAAGGTTCTCTCTCTGGGCATCATCTTTATGAATGAAGGTTCTCTGCCTGGGCAACATCTTTATGAATAAAGCTTCTCTCTCTGGGCATCCTCTTTATGAAATAAGGTTCTAGTTCTGGGCATCATCTTTACGAAAGATTCTCTGCCTGGGGATCATCTTTATGAATTAAAGTTCTCTGCCTGGGCATCATCTAAATGAATGAAGGCTCTCTCTGGGCATCATATATGTGAATAAAGATTATCTCTCTGGGCATCATCTTTATGAATAAAGGTTCTCTCTCTGGGCATCATTTTATGAATGTAGGTTCTCTGGGCATCATCTTTATGAAAGAAGGTTTTCTGCCTGGGCATCATCTTGACCAAAGTACTTTCTCTGCCTGGGCATCATCTTTATGAATGAAGGTACTGTCTGGGTAATATCTTTATGAAACCAGGTTCTCTCTCCGGTATAATCGTTATGAATGAAGGTTCTCTGCCTGGGCATCATGTTTATGAATGAAAGTTCACTCTCTGGGCATCCTATTTATGAAATAAGGTTCTAGGTCTCAGCATCATCCTTACGAAACGTTCTCTCTCTGGGCATCAACTTTATGAAAGAAGGTTCTCTCTCTGGGCATCAACTTCATGAATGAAGGTTCTTACTCTGGGCATCATCTTTATGAAAGAAGGTTCTCTCTCTGGACATCATCTTCATCAATGAAGGTTCTCTCTCTGGGCATCATGTTTCTTGATGAAGGTTCTCCCTCTGGCCTTCTTTTTATGAATGTAGGGCCTCTGGACATCATCTTCATGAATGAAGGTTCTCTCTCTGGGCATCATCTTTATGAATGAAGGTTCTTTCTCTGGGCATCATCTTTAAGACAGAAGGTTCTCTCCCTGGGCATCATCTTTATGAATGAAGCTTCTCTGATTTGGCATCATCGTTATGAATGAAGGTTCTCTGCCTGGGCATCATCTTTAAGAAAGAAGGTTCTCTCTCTGGGCATCATCTTCATGAAAGAAGGTCTCCCTCTGGGCATCATCTATAAGAATGAAAGTTCTCTGCCTGGGCATCATCTTTATGAAAGGTTCTCTGCCTGGGCATCACCTTTATGAATGAAGGTTTTCTCTCTGGGCATCATCTTAATGAAACAAGGTTCTCTCTCTGGGCATGATATTTATGAAAAAAGGTTTTTTGCCTTGGCATCATCTTTACGAAAGTACGTTCTCTGCCTGTGAATCATCTTTATGAATGAAGGTACTCTCTGGGTAATATCTTTATGAAACCAGGTTCTCTCCCTGTATAATCGTTATGAATGAAGGTTCTCTGCCTGGGCATCATGTTTATGAAACACGGTTCTCTGTCTGGTCATCAGCTATATGAATGAATGTTCCGTCTCTGTGCATCATCTTTAGGAATAAAGGCTCTCTCTCTGGGCATCATCTTCAAGAAAGAATGTTCTCTGGGAATCATCTCTATGAAAGAAATTTCTCTGTTTGGGAATCTACTTTATGAAAGAAGGTTCTCTATCTGGGCATCAACTTTATGAATGAAGGTACTCTCTCTGGGCATCAACTTTATGAAACAAGATTCTCTCTCTGGCATCATCTTTATAAATGAAAGTTCTCTGTCCGGTCATCATTTTTATGAATGAAGGTTCTCTCTCTGGGCATCATCCTTATGAAACAAGGTTCTCTGCCTGGGCATCATCTATATGAATGAAGCTGACTGCCTGGGCATCATCTTTATGATAGCAGGTTCTCTCTCTGGGCATCATATTTATGAAAGAAGGGTCTCTGTTGGGGCATCATCTCTTTGAAAGAAGGTTCTTTGCCTGGGAATCATATCTATGAAAGAAAGTTTTATGCCTGGGTATCATCTATATGAATGAAGGTTCTCTGGGCATCATCTTTATGAATGAAGGCTCTCCTTCTGGGCATCATCTTTATGAATGAACGTTCCCTCTCTGGGCATCATCTTTATGAGTGAAGATTTTCGCTCTGGGCATCATGTTTATGAAAGAAAGTTCTCTCTCTGGGCATCATCTTTATGAATGAAGGTTCTCTGCCTGGGCATCATCTGTATGAATGAAGCTTCTCTCTCTGGGCATCATCTTTATGAAAAAAAGGTTCTCTGTCTGTGCATCATCTTTATAAAAGAAGTTTCTCTCTCTGTCCATCATCTTGATAAATGAAGGTTCTCTCTCTGGCCATCATCTTTACGAATGAATGTTCTCTGCCTGGCATCATCTTTACGAATGAAGGCTCTCTCTCTGGGCATCATCTTTATTTATGAAGGCTCTCTCCCTGGGCATCATCTTTATGAAAGGAGGTTCTCTCTCTGGGCATCATCTTTATTCAAAATCGTTCTCTGTCTGCGCATCATCTTTATGAAAGAAGTTTCTCCCTCTGTGCATCTCATAAATGAAGGTTCTCTTTCTGGCCATCATCTTTACGAATGGATGTTCTCTGTCTGGGCATCATCTTTATGAAAGAAGTTTCTCTTTCTGGTCATCATCTTGTTGAATGAAAGTTCTCTGCCTGGGCATCACCTTTATGAAACAAAGGTCTAAGTCTGGGCATCATCTATATAAATGAAGGTTCTCTGCTGGGGCTTCATCTTTATGAAAGAAGGCTCTCTCTCTCTCTGGGCATCATCTTTATGAAAGCAAGTTCTCTCTCTGGGAATCACATTTAATAAAGATGGTTCTCTGTTTTGGCATCATCTTTATTAAAGAATGTTCTCTCTCTGGGCATTATCTTTATGAAACAAAGTTCTGTCTCTGGTATCAGCTTTAGTAATGATGGTTCTCTGCTGAGCATCATTTTATGAATGAAGGTTCTCTCACTGGGCATCATCTTTATGAAACAAGGGTCCCTGTCTGGGAATCATCTTTATGAATGAAGGTTCTCGCTCTGGGCATCATCTTTATGAAACAAGGTTCTCTCTGTGGTATCATCTTTATGAATGAAGGCTCTCTCTCTGGGCATCATCCTTATGAAAGAAAGATCTCTGTTTGGGCATCATCTTTATGAAAGAAGGTTCTTTCTCTGGACATAATCTTCACGAATGAAGGTTCTCTCTCTGGGCATCATCTTTATAAACGAAAGTTATCTGTCTGGGCATCATGTTTATGAATAAAGGTTCTCTCTCTGGGCATCATCTTTATGAATAAAGGTTCTCTCTCTGGGCATCCTCTTTATGAATGAAGGTTCTCTTCCTGGGCAACATTTTATGAATGTAGGTTCTCCCTCTGGGCATCATTTTATGAATGTAGGTTCTCTGGGCATCATCTTTATGAAAGAAGGTTTTCTGCCTGGGCATCATCTTTAAAAAAGTACTTTCTCTGCCTGGGCATCATCTTTATGAATGAAGGTACTCTCTGGGTAATATCTGTATGAAACCAGGTTCTCTCTCCGGTATAATCGTTATGAATGAAGGTTCTCTGCCTGGGCATCATGTTTATGAATGAAGGTTCACTCTCTGGGCATCCTATTTATGAAATAAGGTTCTAGGTCTGAGCATCATCTTAACGAAATGTTCTCTCTCTGGGCATCAACTTTATGAAAGAAGGTTCTGTCTCTGGGCATCAACTTCATGAATGAAGGTTCTTACACTGGGCATCATCTTTATGAGAGAAGGTTCTCTCTCTGGACATCATCTTCATGAATGAAGGTTCTCTCTATAGGGATCATCTTTCTTGATGAAGGTTCTCCCTCTGGCCTTCATTTTATGAATGTAGGGTCTCTGGACATCATCTTCATGAATAAAGGTTCTCTCTCTGGGCATCATCTTTATGAATGAAGGTTCTTTCTCTGGGCATCATCTTTAAGACAGAAGGTTCTCTCTCTGGGCATCATCTTTATGAATGAAGCTTCTCTGATTTGGCATCATCGTTATGAATGAAGGTTCTCTGCCTGGGCATCAACTTTGAGAAAGAAGGTTCTCTCTCTGGGCATCATCTTCAAGAAAGAAGGTCTCCCTCTGGGCATCATCTATAAGAATGAAAGTTCTCTGCCTGGGCATCATCTTTAGGAATGAAGGTTCTGTCCCTGGGCATCATTTTTATGAAACAAGATTATCTGTCTGGGCATCATATATATGAATGAAGTATCTCTCTCTGGGCATCATCTTTATGAAAGAAGGTTTTCTGCCTGGGCATCATCTTACGAAAGTACTTTCTCTACCTGGGAATCATCTTTATGAATGAAGGTATCTCTGTGGGTATCATCTTTATGAAACAAGGTTCTCTGGTGGACATCATCTTTATGAATGAAGGTACACTCTCTGGGCATCATCTTTATGAAACAAGGTTCTTTCTCTGGTAACATCTTTATGAATGAAGGTTCTCTTTCTGGGCATCATCTTTATTAATGAAGGTTCTCTGCCTTGGCATTATCTTTATGAATGAAGGATCTCTGCCTGGGCATCATCTTTATGAAAGAAGGTCCTCTCTCGGGGCATCATCTTCATGAAACAAGATTCTCTGTCTGGGCATCATATATATGAATGAAGTATCTCTCTCTGGGCATCATCTTTATGAGAGAAGGTTTTTTGCCTGGGCATCATCTTTATGAAAGTAGGTTCTATGCCTGTGCATCATCTTTAAGAAAGAAGGTCTCTCTCTGCGCATCATCTATATGAATGAATGTTCTCTACCTGGGCATCATCTTTACGAAAGGTTATCTGCCTGGGCATCATCTTTATGAATGAAGGTTCTCTCTCTGGGCATCATCTTTATGAAACAAGATTCTCTGTCTGGGCATCATATATATGGATGAAGTATCTCTCTCTGGGCATCATCTTTATGAAAGAAGGTTTTCTGCCTGGGCATCATCTTACGAAAGTACTTTCTCTGCCTGGGAATCATCTTTATTAATGAAGGTACTCTCTGTGGGTATCATCTTTATGAAACAATGTTCTCTGGTGGACATCATCTTTATGAATGAATGTCCTCTGTCTGGGAATCATCTTTATGAATGAAGGTTCTCTGACTGGGCATCATGTTTATGAATGAAGGTTCTCTGCCTGGACATCTTCTTTATGAATGAAGGTTCTCTCTCTGGGCATCCTCTTTATGAAATAAGGTTCTCTGCCTTGGCATCATCATTACGAAAGGTTCTCTGCCTGGGGATCATCTTTATGAATGAAGGTTCCCTCTCTCGACATCATCTTTAAGAAACAAGATTCTCTGTCTGGGCATCATATATATGAATGAAGATTATCTCTCTGGGCATCATCTTTATGAATAAAGGTTCTCTCTCTGGGCATCATTTTATGAATGTAGGTTCTCTGGGCATCATCTTTATGAAAGAAGGTTTTCTGCCTGGGCATCATCTTTATGAAAGTACTTTCTCTGCCTGGGCATCATCTTTATGAATGAAGGTACTCTCTGGGTAATATCTGTATGAAACCAGGTTCTCTCTCCGGTATAATCGTTATGAATGAAGGTTCTCTGCCTGGGCATCATGTTTATGAATGAAAGTTCACTCTCTGGGCATCATCTCTATGAATGAAGGTTCTCTCTCTGGGCATCATCTTTATGAATGAAGGTTCTCTCTCTGCGCTTCATTTTTATGAATGAAGATTCTCTCTTGGGCATCAACTTATGATAGAATGTTTTCTCTCGGGCATCAACTTTATGAAAGAAAGTTCTATCTTGGGCATCAAATTATGAAAGAACGTTTTCTCTCTGGGCATCAACTTTATGAATGAAGGTACTCTCTCTTGGCATCATCTTTATGAAACAAGGTTCTCTCTCTGGACATCATCTTTATGAACGAAGGCTCTCTCTCTGAGCATCATCTTTATGAAAGAAGGTTCTCTCTCTGGGAATCATCTTTATTGATGAAGGTTCTCCCTCTGGCCTTCATTTTATGAATGTAGGTTCTCTTGGCATCATGTTTATGAATGAAGGTTCTCTCTCAGGGCATCATCTTTATGAAAGAAGGTTCTCTCTCTGGGCATCATCTTTATGAATAAAGGTTCTCTCTCTGGGCATCCTATTTATGAAATAAGATTCTAGGTCTGAGCATCATCTTTACGAAACGTTCTCTCTCTGGGCATCAAGTTTATGAAAGAAGGTTCTCTCTCTGGGCATCAACTTTATGAATGAAGGTTCTTACTCTGGGCATCATCCTTATGAAAGAAGATTCTCTCTCGGGACATCATCTTCATGAATGAAGGTTCTCTCTCTGGGCATCATCATTATTGATGAAGGTTCTCCCTCTGGCCTTCATTTTATGAGAGTAGGGTCTCTGGACATCATCTTCATGAATGAAGGTTCTCTCTCTGGGCATCATCTTTATGAATGAAGGTTCTTTCTCTGGGCATCATCTTTAAGACAGAAGGTTCTCCCTATTGGCATCATCGTTATGAAAGAAGCTTCTCTGATTTGGCATCATCTTTATGAATGAAAGTTCTCTGCCTGGGTATCATCTATATGAATGAAGGTTCTCTGGGCATCATCTTTATGAATGAAGGCTCTCCTTCTGGGCATCATCTTTATGAATAAAAGTTATTACTCTGGGCATCCTCTTTATGAAATAAGGTTCTCTCTCTGGAAATCATCTTTATGAATGAAGGTTGTCTGCCTGGGCATCATCTTTATAAATGAATGTTCTCTGCCTGTTTATCATCTTTATAAATAAAGTTCTCTCTCTGGGCATCATCTTTATGAATTAAGGCTCTCTCTCTGGACATCATCTTTATGAATAAATGATCTCTCTCTGGGCATCCTCTTTATGAAACAAGGTTCTACGTCTGGGTATCATCTATATGAATTTAGGTTCTCTGCCTGGGAATCATCATTACGAAAGTTTCTCTGCCTGGCATGATCTATATGAATGAAGGTACTGTCTCTGGGCATCATCTTTACGAAAGAAGGTTCTCTTCCTGGGCATCATCTTTGTGAATCAAGGTACTCTCTCTGGGCATCATCATTGTGAATGAAGGTTTTCTGGGCATCATCTTTATGAATGAATGTTCCCTCTCTGGGCATCATCTTTATGAGTGAAGATTTTCGTTCTGGGCATCATGTTTATGAAAGAAAGTTCTCTCTCTGGGCATCATCTTTATGAATGAAGGTTCTCTGCCTGGGCATCATCTGTATGAATGAAGCTTCTCTCTCTGGGCATCATCTTTATGAAAAAAAGGTTCTCTGTCTGTGCATCATCTTTATAAAAGAAGTTTCTCTCTCTTTCCATCATCTTGATAAATGAAGGTTCTCTCTCTGGCCATCATCTTTACGAATGAATGTTCTCTGCCTGGCATCATCTTTACGAATGAAGGCTCTCTCTCTGGGCATCATCTTTATTTATGAAGGCTCTCTCCCTGGGCATCATCTTTATGAAAGAAGGTTCTCTCTCTGGGCATCATCTTTATTAAAAATCGTTCTCTGTCTGCGCATCATCTTTATGAAAGAAGTTTCTCCCTCTGTGCATCTCATAAATGAAGGTTCTCTTTCTGGCCATCATCTTTACAAATGGATGTTCTCTGTCTGGGCATCATCTTTATGAAAGAAGTTTCTCTTTCTGGTCATCATCTTGTTGAATGAAAGTTCTCTGCCTGGGCATCACCTTTATGAAACAAAGGTCTAAGTCTGGGCATCATCTATATAAATGAAGGTTCTCTGCTGGGGCTTCATCTTTATGAAAGAAGGCTCTCTCTCTCTCTGGGCATCATCTTTATGAAAGCAAGTTCTCTCTCTGGGAATCACATTTAATAAAGATGGTTCTCTGTTTTGGCATCATCTTTATTAAAGAATGTTCTCTCTCTGGGCATTATCTTTATGAAACAAAGTTCTGTCTGTGGTATCAGCTTTAGTAATGATGGTTCTCTGCTGAGCATCATTTTATGAATGAAGGTTCTCTCACTGGGCATCATCTTTATGAAACAAGGGTCCCTGTCTGGGAATCATCTTTATGAATGAAGGTTCTCGCTCTGGGCATCATCTTTATGAAACAAGGTTCTCTCTGTGGTATCATCTTTATGAATGAAGGCTCTCTCTCTGGGCATCATCCTTATGAAAGAAAGATCTCTGTTTGGGCATCATCTTTATGAAAGAAGGTTCTTTCTCTGGACATAATCTTCACGAATGAAGGTTCTCTCTCTGGGCATCATCTTTATAAATGAAAGTTATCTGTCTGGGCATCATGTTTATGAATAAAGGTTCTCTCTCTGGGCATCATCTTTATGAATAAAGGTTCTCTCTCTGGGCATCCTCTTTATGAATGAAGGTTCTCTTCCTGGGCAACATTTTATGAATGTAGGTTCTCCCTCTGGGCAT
This sequence comes from Tenrec ecaudatus, assembly GCF_050624435.1. Taxonomy (NCBI): domain Eukaryota; kingdom Metazoa; phylum Chordata; class Mammalia; order Afrosoricida; family Tenrecidae; genus Tenrec; species Tenrec ecaudatus. Next base: position 15,327,766 of record NC_134549.1, read on the forward strand.
CATTTTATGAATGTAGGTTCTCTGGGCATCATCTTTAAGAAAGAAGGTTTTCTGCCTGGGCATCATCTTTAAAAAAGTACTTTCTCTGCCTGGGCATCATCTTTATGAATGAAGGTACTCTCTGGGTAATATCTGTATGAAACCAGGTTCTCTCTCCGGTATAATCGTTATGAATGAAGGTTCTCTGCCTGGGCATCATGTTTATGAATGAAGGTTCACTCTCTGGGCATCCTATTTATGAAATAAGGTTCTAGGTCTGAGCATCATCTTAACGAAACGTTCTCTCTCTGGGCATCAACTTTATGAAAGAAGGTTCTCTCTCTGGGCATCAACTTCATGAATGAAGGTTCTTACACTGGGCATCATCTTTATGAGAGAAGGTTCTCTCTCTGGACATCATCTTCATGAATGAAGGTTCTCTCTATAGGGATCATCTTTCTTGATGAAGGTTCTCCCTCTGGCCTTCATTTTATGAATGTAGGGTCTCTGGACATCATCTTCATGAATGAAGGTTCTCTCTCTGGGCATCATCTTTATGAATGAAGGTTCTTTCTCTGGGCATCATCTTTAAGACAGAAGGTTCTCTCTCTGGGCATCATCTTTATGAATGAAGCTTCTCTGATTTGGCATCATCGTTATGAATGAAGGTTCTCTGCCTGGGCATCAACTTTAAGAAAGAAGGTTCTCTCTCTGGGCATCATCTTCAAGAAAGAAGGTCTCCCTCTGGGCATCATCTATAAGAATGAAAGTTCTCTGCCTGGGCATCATCTTTACGAAAGGTTATCTGCCTGGGCATCATCTTTATGAATGAAGGTTCTCTCTCTGGGCATCATCTTTATGAAAGAAGGTTTTCTGCCTGGGCATCATCTTATGAAAGTACTTTCTCTACCTGGGAATCATCTTTATGAATGAAGGTATCTCTGTGGGTATCATCTTTATGAAACAAGGTTCTCTGGTGGACATCATCTTTATGAATGAAGGTACACTCTCTGGGCATCATCTTTATGAAACAAGGTTCTTTCTCTGGTAACATCTTTATGAATGAAGGTTCTCTTTCTGGGCATCATCTTTATTAATGAAGGTTCTCTGCCTTGGCATTATCTTTATGAATGAAGGATCTCTGCCTGGGCATCATCTTTATGAAAGAAGGTCCTCTCTCGGGGCATCATCTTCATGAAACAAGATTCTCTGTCTGGGCATCATATATATGAATGAAGTATCTCTCTCTGGGCATCATCATTATGAAAGAAGGTTTTCTGCCTGGGCATCATCTTTATGAAAGTAGGTTCTATGCCTGTGCATCATCTTTAAGAAAGAAGGTCTCTCTCTGCGCATCATCTATATGAATGAATGTTCTCTACCTGGGCATCATCTTTACGAAATGTTATCTGCCTGGGCATAATCTTTATGAATGAAGGTTCTCTCTCTGGGCATCATCTTTATGAAACAAGATTCTTGTCTGGGCATCATATGTATGGATGAAGTATCTCTCTCTGGGCATCATCTTTATGAAAGAAGGTTTTCTGCCTGGGCATCATCTTACGAAAGTACTTTCTCTGCCTGGGAATCATCTTTATTAATGAAGGTACTCTCTGTGGGTATCATCTTTATGAAACAATGTTCTCTGGTGGACATCATCTTTATGAATGAATGTCCTCTGTCTGGGAATCATCTTTATGAATGAAGGTTCTCTGACTGGGCATCATGTTTATGAATGAAGGTTCTCTGCCCGGACATCTTCTTTATGAATGAAGGTTCTCTCTCTGGGCATCCTCTTTATGAAATAAGGTTCTCTGCCTTGGCATCATCATTACGAAAGGTTCTCTGCCTGGGGATCATCTTTATGAATGAAGGTTCCCTCTCTCGACATCATCTTTAAGAAACAAGATTCTCTGTCTGGGCATCATATATATGAATGAAGATTATCTCTCTGGGCATCATCTTTATGAATAAAGGTTCTCTCTCTGGGCATCATTTTATGAATGTAGGTTCTCTGGGCATCATCTTTATGAAAGAAGGTTTTCTGCCTGGGCATCATCTTTATGAAAGTACTTTCTCTGCCTGGGCATCACCTTTATGAATGAAGGTACTCTCTGGGTAATATCTGTATGAAACCAGGTTCTCTCTCCGGTATAATCGTTATGAATGAAGGTTCTCTGCCTGGGCATCATGTTTATGAATGAAAGTTCACTCTCTGGGCATCATCTCTATGAATGAAGGTTCTCTCTCTGGGCATCATCTTTATGAATGAAGGTTCTCTCTCTGCGCATCATCTTTATGAATGAAGGTTCTCTCTTGGGCATCAACTTATGATAGAATGTTTTCTCTCTTGGCATCAACTTTATGAAAGAAATTTCTATCTTGGGCATCAAATTATGAAAGAACGTTTTCTCTCTGGGCATCAACTTTATGAATGAAGGTACTCTCTCTTGGCATCATCTTTATGAAACAAGGTTCTCTGGTGGACATCATCTTTATGAATGAAGGTACACTCTCTGGGCATCATCTTTATGAAACAAGGTTCTTTCTCTGGTAACATCTTTATGAATGAATGTTCTTTTTCTGGGCATCATCTTTATTAATGAAGGTTCTCTGCCTTGGCATTATCTTTATGAATGAAGGATCTCTGCCTGGGCATCATCTTTATGAAAGAAGGTCCTCTCTCGGGGCATCATCTTTATGAAACAAGATTCTCTGTCTGGGCATCATATATATGAATGAAGTATCTCTCTCTGGGCATCATCTTTATGAATGAAGGTTCTCTCTCTGCGCTTCATTTTTATGAATGAAGATTCTCTCTTGGGCATCAACTTATGATAGAATGTTTTCTCTCGGGCATCAACTTTATGAAAGAAAGTTCTATCTTGGGCATCAAATTATGAAAGAACGTTTTCTCTCTGGGCATCAACTTTATGAATGAAGGTACTCTCTCTTGGCATCATCTTTATGAAACAAGGTTCTCTCTCTGGACATCATCTTTATGAATGAAGGCTCTCTCTCTGGGCATCATCTTTATGAAAGAAGGTTCTCTCTCTGGGAATCATCTTTATTGATGAAGGTTCTCCCTCTGGCCTTCATTTTATGAATGTAGGTTCTCTTGGCATCATGTTTATGAATGAAGGTTCTCTCTCAGGGCATCATCTTTATGAAAGAAGGTTCTCTCTCTGGGCATCATCTTTATGAATAAAGGTTCTCTTTCTGGGCATCCTATTTATGAAATAAGATTCTAGGTCTGAGCATCATCTTTACGAAACGTTCTCTCTCTGGGCATCAAGTTTATGAAAGAAGGTTCTCTCTCTGGGCATCAACTTCATGAATGAAGGTTCTTACACTGGGCATCATCCTTATGAAAGAAGATTCTCTCTCTGGACATCATCTTCATGAATGAAGGTTCTCTCTCTGGGCATCATCATTATTGATGAAGGTTCTCCCTCTGGCCTTCATTTTATGAGAGTAGGGTCTCTGGACATCATCTTCATGAATAATCTCAGAGCACTGGCCCAGGGAGCACATAGGCTCACTGCAACAGGGAAGGGGACACACACAGGTGATCTGGAAATTGACAAATGGTATCTAATAAGAATAAAACACCTGTGCACCTCGAAAGACTTTGCCAAGAGGGTGACAATGCAACCCACAGACTGGGAGAAGATTTTTAGTAATGACACGTCAGACAAAGGGCTCATTACTAAAATCTACAACACCATCATGACCTGCAAAAAGAGGAAAACAGTTAACCCCCTAAGGAAGTGGGCAAAAGAAATGAGAAGAACTTTCACTAGAGAGGAGATCAATATGGCCAATAAATATATGAGAAAGTGCTCGAAGTCCCTTGCCATAAGAGAAATGCAAATCAAAACAACCATGAGATACCACCTAACACCCCTGAGGCTAGCCCAGATCAGTAAATCAGAGAGCAACAAGTGTTGGAGGGGCTGTGGTGAAGTAGGAACCCTCCTCCACTGCTGGTGGTCGTGCAGATTTGTACAGCCACTGTGGAAAGCAATCTGACGATACCTAAAGAAAATGGAAATTGATCTACCTTATGACCCAGCCATCCCTCTACTGGGCATATACCCGGTTGAAGCAGCAAATAAAACACGGCCAGTCATATGCGCTCCAATGTTTATTGCGGCAAAATTCACAATAGCAAAGACTTGGAAACAGCCTAAGTTTCCATCGATAGACGAGTGGATTAGCAAACTTTGGCACATACACACAATGGAGTATTATGCAGCACTGAAAAGCACCGATGAGCACATGAAACACGTTATTTCATGGGAAGAGCTGGAAGGAATTATGTTAAGCGAGGTAAGCCAGACCCAAAGGGACAGGTACAACATGAATCCCCTGAGGTAAATACAATCAGCATGACAGAAATGGGGCATTAATCCATCCAAGGGGAGGGTATGGTTTATATCTCCACAGGGAAAGTGGGACCAGACTTCAACCCAGTGTCGCAAGGTGTGAATGCAATATCCCGGCGTGGAGGACGGAACCGGTGGAGAGGTCTGGGAGGCTGGCCCCAGCACCATAAATTAAGTGGATTCCTGCCCCTCCCCCGAAAGAACTTGTTCCAAAGGACGACATTGACCCTGCAGCTATGGGAGATGGACATATTTGATCAGAGCACACGGGAGCAGATGAAGGGGCAGGAGGAGAGAGTGGAGCACAGCCTGGCCCACCAGGCCGTGATGATGATGTTCCTGAGTAGAGCAGCCAGTCCACAGAGAGAACAACATGGCTGGCCCTACTATGAGACATGATGCCCCTCAGTGACTAAGGGCGATACAGGGGACAGCACCGGAGACACAGTGTGGGAATTGCACCTGACCTGATCCCACCACACCGAGGCAAATCACTGGGGGAGTGCAGCGGAACAGCAAGGGAATGGAGTGGCAAGGTCCCCAGGGAATGCTGAAAGTGGACTTTGGGCCCAGGGCGTAGTGCCCCAACAGACTAGACTGGAAAACGCTCCTAAGGGCCAGCAAACGATCCCTGAACTAACTACAAGCTTTTCTCTTGTGAACTATTTTGTTCTGTTCTTTTTCAGTGGTTTGTTTTGGTTGTTTTGTTGTCTGGTTGTATGCTGTTGCTTTGTTTTCCTCTGTCTAATTTTCGTGCATGTTAGTGACTCCACAGGTCTGTCTGAATAGGAGAGGCTGGATGAACTATCTGGATGAAAAACAACGGGACCGACAGTTCCGGGGGGACTTTGGGTGGGGGGTAGGGGGGGTAAGGAAGTGGTGTTAACAAACCCAGGGACAAGGGAAAAACATGGGACCCCAAATGGTAGAGAAGGGGGAGTGGCAGGCCTGGTGGGAAATGATCAAGGGTAAGGTTGCTTAGAGAAGAGGTATACTGTTGCCCAGGTGGCGATGAAGCATGGTAGTAGGGCAGGAGGAAGGTCAAGGGAGATGGAGGAAAGAGCTAGGAGTCAAAGGGCATTCATGGAGGTCTAGACAAAGACATGTACATGCAAATATATATAGGAGGATGGGGAAATAGATCTATGTGTCTATATTTATATGTCAAGTATTAAGGTGGCGGAAGGACCTTGGGCCTCTACTCAAACACTCCCTCTATGCATGAATACCTTCTTTTATTAAATTGGAACTCTATGATGCTCACTCTCCCAACACAACGGCTGGAGCCAAAGTGGGTGAACAAGTAAATGTGGTGAAGAAAGCTGATGGTGCCCGGCTATCAAAAGAGATAGTGACTGGGGTCTTAAAGGCTTGAAGAGAAACAAGCGGCCATCTAGCACAGAAGCAACAAAGTCCACATGGAAGAACACACCAGCCTGTGTGATCGAGTGGTCCCAAAGGGATCAGTTACCAGGCATCAAAGAACAAAAAATCATATCATTGACTGCACACCTCCATGATAGGATCGCTGAAGACAAATGGGTACATAAGCAAATGTGGTGAAGAAAGCTAATGGTGCCCGGCTATCAAAAGAGATAGTGTCTGGGGTCTTAAAGGCTTGAAGGTGAACAAGCGGCCATCTAGCTCAGAAGCAAATAAGCCCACATGGAAGAAGCACACCGGCCAGTCCGATCACGAGATGCCCAAGGGACCAGGTATAAGGCATCATGCAAAAAAAAAAAAAGATATAAGTGTGTGTATGTATGTGTATATATGTGTATATGTATATATGTATGTATATATATGTATATATATATCATATTAAATGAAGGTGGAAGTGCAGAGTGGAGACCCAAGGCCCAAGTGTCGGCCAATGGAGATCCCCTCATAGAGGGGTTTAGGAGAGGAGATGGGTTAATTAGGGTGTGAGGTAGTATCGATGAAGAACACAGCTTTCCCCCAGATCCTGGATGCTTCCTCCCCGCAACTACCATGATCCGAATTCTACCTTGCAGGGCTGGATAGGACAAAGGCTGTACACTGGTACATATGAGGGTTGGAGGTACAGGGAATCCAGGGTGGATGATACCTTCAGGACCAAGGGTGTGAGGGACGATGCTGGGAGAGTGGAGGGTGAGTGGGTTGGAAAGAGGGAAGTGACTACAAGGATCCACATGTGACCTCTTCCCTGGGAGATGACAGCAGAGAAGGGGGGAAGGGAGACTCCAGATAGGGCAAGATATGACAAAATAACGATGTATAAATTACCAAGGGCATATGAGGGAGGGGGAAATGGGGAGGGAGGGGGGGAAAAAAGAGGACCTGATGCAAGGGGCTTAAGTGGAGAGCAAATGCTTTGAGAATGATTGGGGCAGGGAATGTATGGATGTGCTTTATACAATTGATGTATGTATATGTATGGATTGTGGTAAGAGTTGTTTGAGTCCCTAATAAAATGTAAAAGAAGAAAAGAGAAAAAAATGATTAGGGCAAAGACTGTACAGATGTGCTTTATAGAATTGATGTATGTATATGTATGAACTGTGAAAAGAATTGTATCAGCCCCAATAAATTGTTAAAATAAAAAAATTATATAAAAAAAGAAAAAAGGTTCTGTCTCTGGGCATCATATTTATGATTGAATGTTCTCTCTATGGGCGTCATCTTTATGAATGAAGGTCCTCTCTTTGAGAATCATCTTTATGATTGAAGGTACTATGCCTGGACATTTTCTTTTTGAAAGAAGGTTCTCTCTCAGGGCATCATCGTTATGAAAGAAGGTTCTCTGGCTGTGCATCATCTTTATGAATGAACATTCTCTGGCTGTGCATCATCTTTATGAATCAAGGTTCTCTCTATGGGCGTCCTCTTATTGAAAGAAGGTTCTTGCTCTGGGCATCATCTTCATGAATGAAAGTTATCTCTCTGGGCATCATCTTTATGAATGAAAGTTATCTTTCTGGGCTTCATCTTTATAAATGAAGGTTCTCTCTCTGGGCATCATCTTTATGAATGAAGGCCCTTTCTCTGAACATCGCCTTATGAATGAAGGCCCTTTCTCTGAGCATCGTCTTTCTCTGAGCATCGTCTTTCTCTCTTTGGGGATCATCTTTATGAATGAAGATTCTCTGCGTGGGCATCATCTTGATGACTGAAGGTTATCTGCCTGGGCATCATCTTTACGAATGTATGTTCTCTCCCTTGGGCATCATCTTTATGAAAGAAGGTTCTCTTCCTGCGCATCATCTTTACGAAAGTTTTTCTGCCGGGGCATCATCTTTATGAAATGAATCTCTCTCTCTGGGCATCATCTTTATGAAAGCAGGTTCTCGCTCTGGGCATCATATTTATAAAAGAAAGTTCTCTGTTTCGGCATCATCTTTATGAAAGACGGTTCTCTCTCTGAGCATCATATTTATGAAAGAAATTTCTCTGTTTGGGCATCATCTTTATGAAAGACGGTTCTCTCTGGGCATCATCTTTATGAAAGAAAGATCTCTGTTTGGGCATCTTCTCTATGAAAAAGGGTTCTCTCTATCGGCATCATCTTTATGAATGAAGGTTCTCGCTCTGGGAATCATCTTTATGAATGAAGTATTCCTGCCTGGGCATCATCTTTATGAATGAAGGTTCTCTGTCTGGGCATCGTCTTTATGAAAGAAGGTTCTCTCTATGGGCATCATCTTTATGAAAGAATCTTCTCTGATTGGACATCTTCCTTTTGAAGAAGGTTCTCTCTCTGGTCATCATCTTTATGAATGAAGGTTCTCTCTTTGGGAATCATCTTTATGAATGAAGGATCTCTGCCTGGGCATCATCTTTATGAAAGAAGGTTCTATTTCTGGGCTTCATCTTTATGAACGAAGGTTCTCTACCTGGGCATACTATTTATGAATAAATATTCTCTCTCTCTGGGCGTCATCTTTAAGAATTAAGGTTCTCTCTCTCGGCATAATCTTCATGAAACAAGTTTCTAAGTCTGAGCATCATCTATATGAATTAAGGTTCTCTGCCGGGGCATCATCGTTATGTATGAAGGTTCTCTGCCTGGGCATCGTCTTCATGAAAGCAGGTTGTCTCTCTGGACATCATATTTATGAAAGAAGGTTCTGTGTTTGGGCATCATCTTTATGAAAGAAGGTTCTCTGCCTGGGCATCATCTTTATGAAAGAAGGTGCTCTGTCTGTGCATCATCTTATGAAAGAAGGTTCTCTGCCTGGGCATCTTCTTTATGAATGAAGGTACTCTCTCTGGGCATCAACTTTATGAAACAAGATTCTCTCTCTGGCATCATCTTTATAAATGAAAGTTCTCTGTCTGGTCATCATTTTTATGAATGAAGGTTCTCTCTCTGGGCATCATCCTTATGAAACAAGGTTCTCTGCCTGGGCATCATCTATATGAATGAAGCTGACTGCCTGGGCATCATCTTTATGAAAGCAGGTTCTCTCTCTGGGCATCATATTTATGAAAGAAGGTTCTCTGTTGGGGCATCATCTTTATGAAAGAAGGTTCTTTGCCTGGAAATCATATTTATGAAAGAAAGTTTTATGCCTGGGCATCAACTATATGAATGAAGGTTCTCTGGGCATCATCTTTATGAATGAAGGCTCTCCTTCTGGGCATCATCTTTATGAATAAAAGTTATTACTCTGGGCATCCTCTTTATGAAATAAGGTTCTCTCTCTGGAAATCATCTTTATGAATGAAGGTTGTCTGCCTGGGCATCATCTTTATAAATGAAAGTTCTCTGCCTGTTTATCATCTTTATAAATAAAGTTCTCTCTCTGGGCATCATCTTAATGAATTAAGGCTCTCTCTCTGGACATCATCTTTATGAATAAATGATCTCTCTCTGGGCATCCTCTTTATGAAACAAGGTTCTACGTCTGGGTATCATCTATATGAATGAAGGTTCTCTGCCTGGGAATCATCATTACGAAAGTTTCTCTGCCTGGCATGATCTTTATGAATGAAGGTACTGTCTCTGGGCATCATCTTTACGAAAGAAGGTTCCCTTCCTGGGCATCATCTTTGTGAATCAAGGTACTCTCTCTGGGCATCATCATTGTGAATGAAGGTTTTCTGGGCATCATCTTTATGAATGAACGTTCCCTCTCTGGGCATCATCTTTATGAGTGAAGATTTTCGTTATGGGCATCATGTTTATGAAAGAAAGTTCTCTCTCTGGGCATCATCTTTATGAATGAAGGTTCTCTGCCTGGGCATCATCTGTATGAATGAAGCTTCTCTCTCTGGGCATCATCTTTATTAAAAAAAGGTTCTCTGTCTGTGCATCATCTTTATAAAAGAAGTTTCTCTCTCTGTCCATCATCTTGATAAATGAAGGTTCTCTCTCTGGCCATCATCTTTACGAATGAATGTTCTCTGCCTGGCATCATCTTTACGAATGAAGGCTCTCTCTCTGGGCATCATCTTTATTTATGAAGGCTCTCTCCCTGGGCATCATCTTTATGAAAGGAGGTTCTCTCTCTGGGCATCATCTTTATTAAAAATCGTTCTCTGTCTGCGCATCATCTTTATGAAAGTAGTTTCTCCCTCTGTGCATCTCATAAATGAAGGTTCTCTTTCTGGCCATCATCTTTACGAATGGATGTTCTCTGTCTGGGCATCATCTTTATGAAAGAAGTTTCTCTTTCTGGTCATCATCTTGTTGAATGAAAGTTCTCTGCCTGGGCATCACCTTTATGAAACAAAGGTCTAAGTCTGGGCATCATCTATATAAATGAAGGTTCTCTGCTGGGGCTTCATCTTTATGAAAGAAGGCTCTCTCTCTCTCTGGGCATCATCTTTATGAAAGCAAGTTCTCTCTCTGGGAATCACATTTAATAAAGATGGTTCTCTGTTTTGGCATCATCTTTATTAAAGAATGTTCTCTCTCTGGGCATTATCTTTATGAAACAAAGTTCTGTCTCTGGTATCAGCTTTAGTAATGATGGTTCTCTGCTGAGCATCATTTTATGAATGAAGGTTCTCTCACTGGGCATCATCTTTATGAAACAAGGGTCCCTGTCTGGGAATCATCTTTATGAATGAAGGTTCTCGCTCTGGGCATCATCTTTATGAAACAAGGTTCTCTCTGTGGTATCATCTTTATGAATGAAGGCTCTCTCTCTGGGCATCATCCTTATGAAAGAAAGATCTCTGTTTGGGCATCATCTTTATGAAAGAAGGTTCTTTCTCTGGACATAATCTTCACGAATGAAGGTTCTCTCTCTGGGCATCATCTTTATAAATGAAAGTTATCTGTCTGGGCATCATCTTTATGAATAAAGGTTCTCTCTCTGGGCATCATCTTTATGAATAAAGGTTCTCTCTCTGGGCATCCTCTTTATGAATGAAGGTTCTCTTCCTGGGCAATATTTTATGAATGTAGGTTCTCCCTCTGGGCATCATTTTATGAATGTAGGTTCTCTGGGCATCATCTTTATGAAAGAAGGTTTTCTGCCTGGGCATCATCTTTACAAAAGTACTTTCTCTGCCTGGGCATCATCTTTATGAATGAAGGTACTCTCTGGGTAATATCTGTATGAAACCAGGTTCTCTCTCCGGTATAATCGTTATGAATGAAGGTTCTCTGCCTGGGCATCATGTTTATGAATGAAGGTTCACTCTCTGGGCATCCTATTTATGAAATAAGGTCCTAGGTCTGAGCATCATCTTTACGAAACGTTCTCTCTCTGGGCATCAACTTTATGAAAGAAGGTTCTCTCTCTGGGCATCAACCTCATGAATGAAGGTTCTTACACTGGGCTTCATCTTTATGAGAGAAGGTTCTCTCTCTGGACATTATCTTCATGAATGAAGGTTCTCTCTATAGGGATCATCTTTCTTGATGAAGGTTCTCCCTCTGGCCTTCATTTTATGAATGTAGGGTCTCTGGACATCATCTTCATGAATGAAGGTTCTCTCTCTGGGCATCATCTTTATGAATGAAGGTTCTTTCTCTGGGCATCATCTTTAAGACAGAAGGTTCTCTCTCTGGGCATCATCTTTATGAATGAAGCTTCTCTGATTTGGCATCATCGTTATGAATGAAGGTTCTCTGCCTGGGCATCAACTTTAAGAAAGAAGGTTCTCTCTCTGGGCATCTTCTTCAAGAAAGAAGGTCTCCCTCTGGGCATCATCTATAAGAATGAAAGTTCTCTGCCTGGGCATCATCTTTATGAAAGGTTATCTGCCTGGGCATCATCTTTAGGAATGAAGGTTCTGTCCCTGGGCATCATTTTTATGAAACAAGATTATCTGTCTGGGCATCATATATATGAATGAAGTATCTCTCTCTGGGCATCATCTTTATGAAAGAAGGTTTTCTGCCTGGGCATCATCTTACGAAAGTACTTTCTCTACCTGGGAATCATCTATATGAATGAAGGTATCTCTGTGGGTATCATCTTTATGAAACAAGGTTCTCTGGTGGACATCATCTTTATGAATGAAGGTACACTCTCTGGGCATCATCTTTATGAAACAAGGTTCTTTCTCGGGTAACCTCTTTATGAATGAAGGTTCTCTTTCTGGGCATCATCTTTATTAATGAAGGTTCTCTGCCTTGGCATTATCTTTATGAATGAAGGATCTCTGCCTGGGCATCATCTTTATGAAAGAAGGTCCTCTCTCGGGGCATCATCTTTATGAAACAAGATTCTCTGTCTGGGCATCATATATATGAATGAAGTATTTCTCTCTGGGCATCATCTTTATGAAAGAAGGTTTTCTGCCTGGGCATCATCTTTATAAAAGTAGGTTCTATGCCTGTGCATCATCTTTAAGAAAGAAGGTCTCTCTCTGCGCATCATCTATATGAATGAATGTTCTCTACCTGGGCATCATCTTTACGAAAGGTTATCTGCCTGGGCATCATCTTTATGAATGAAGGTTCTCTCTCTGGGCATCATCTTTATGAAACAAGATTTTCTGTCTGGGCATCATATATATGAATGAAGTATCTCTCTCTGGGCATCATCTTTATGAAAGAAGGTTTTCTGCCTGGGCATCATCTTACGAAAGTACTTTCTCTGCCTGGGAATCATCTTTATTAATGAAGGTACTCTCTGTGGGTATCATCTTTATGAAACAATGTTCTCCGGTGGATATCATCTTTATGAATGAATGTCCTCTGTCTGGGAATCATCTTTATGAATGAAGGTTCTCTGACTGGGCATCATGTTTATGAATGAAGGTTCTCTGCCTGGACATCTTCTTTATGAATGAAGGTTCTCTCTCTGGGCATCCTCTTTATGAAATAAGGTTCTCTGCCTTGGCATCATCATTCAGAAAGGTTCTCTGCCTGGGGATCATCTCTATGAATGAAGGTTCCCTCTCTCGACATCATCTTTAAGAAACAAGATTCTCTGTCTGGGCATCATATATATGAATGAAGATTATCTCTCTGGGCATCATCTTTATGAATAAAGGTTCTCTCTCTGGGTATCATTTTATGAATGTAGGTTCTCTGGGCATCATCTTTATGAAAGAAGGTTTTCTGCCTGGGCATCATCTTTATGAAAGTACTTTCTCTGCCTGGGCATCACCTTTATGAATGAAGGTACTCTCTGGGTAATATCTGTATGAAACCAGGTTCTCTCTCCGGTATAATCGTTATGAATGAAGGTTCTCTGCCTGGGCATCAAGTTTATGAATGAAGGTTCACTCTCTGGGCATCATCTCTATGAATGAAGGTTCTCTCTCTGGGCATCATCTTTATGAATGAAGGTTCTCTCTCTGCGCATCATCTTTATGAATGAAGGTTCTCTCTTGGGCATCAACTTATGATAGAATGTTTTCTCTCTGGGCATCAACTTTATGAATGAAGGTACTCTCTGGGTAATATCTGTATGAAACCAGGTTCTCTCTCCGGTATAATCGTTATGAATGAAGGTTCTCTGCCTGGGCATCAAGTTTATGAATGAAGGTTCACTCTCTGGGCATCATCTCTATGAATGAAGGTTCTCTCCCTGGGCATCATCTTTATGAATGAAGGTTCACTCTTGGGCATCAACTTATGATAGAATGTTTTCTCTCTGGGCATCATCTTTATGAAAAAAAGGTTCTCTGTCTGTGCATCATCTTTATAAAAGAAGTTTCTCTCTCTGTCCATCATCTTGATAAATGAAGGTTCTCTCTCTGGCCATCATCTTTACGAATGAATGTTCTCTGCCTGGCATCATCTTTACGAATGAAGGCTCTCTCTCTGGGCATCATCTTTATTTATGAAGGCTCTCTCCCTGGGCATCATCTTTATGAAAGAAGGTTCTCTCTCTGGGCATCATCTTTATTAAAAATCGTTCTCTGTCTGCGCATCATCTTTATGAAAGTAGTTTCTCCCTCTGTGCATCTCATAAATGAAGGTTCTCTTTCTGGCCATCATCTTTACGAATGGATGTTCTCTGTCTGGGCATCATCTTTATGAAAGAAGTTTCTCTTTCTGGTCATCATCTTGTTGAATGAAAGTTCTCTGCCTGGGCATCACCTTTATGAAACAAAGGTCTAAGTCTGGGCATCATCTATATAAATGAAGGTTCTCTGCTGGGGCTTCATCTTTATGAAAGAAGGCTCTCTCTCTCTCTGGGCATCATCTTTATGAAAGCAAGTTCTCTCTCTGGGAATCACATTTAATAAAGATGGTTCTCTGTTTTGGCATCATCTTTATTAAAGAATGTTCTCTCTCTGGGCATTATCTTTATGAAACAAAGTTCTGTCTCTGGTATCAGCTTTAGTAATGATGGTTCTCTGCTGAGCATCATTTTATGAATGAAGGTTCTCTCACTGGGCATCATCTTTATGAAACAAGGGTCCCTGTCTGGGAATCATCTTTATGAATGAAGGTTCTCGCTCTGGGCATCATCTTTATGAAACAAGGTTCTCTCTGTGGTATCATCTTTATGAATGAAGGCTCTCTCTCTGGGCATCATCCTTATGAAAGAAAGATCTCTGTTTGGGCATCATCTTTATGAAAGAAGGTTCTTTCTCTGGACATAATCTTCACGAATGAAGGTTCTCTCTCTGGGCATCATCTTTATAAATGAAAGTTATCTGTCTGGGCATCATCTTTATGAATAAAGGTTCTCTCTCTGGGCATCATCTTTATGAATAAAGGTTCTCTCTCTGGGCATCCTCTTTATGAATGAAGGTTATCTTCCTGGGCAATATTTTATGAATGTAGGTTCTCCCTCTGGGCATCATTTTATGAATGTAGGTTCTCTGGGCATCATCTTTATGAAAGAAGGTTTTCTGCCTGGGCATCATCTTTACAAAAGTACTTTCTCTGCCTGGGCATCATCTTTATGAATGAAGGTACTCTCTGGGTAATATCTGTATGAAACCAGGTTCTCTCTCCGGTATAATCGTTATGAATGAAGGTTCTCTGCCTGGGCATCATGTTTATGAATGAAAGTTCACTCTCTGGGCATCCTATTTATGAAATAAGGTCCTAGGTCTGAGCATCATCTTTACGAAACGTTCTCTCTCTGGGCATCAACTTTATGAAAGAAGGTTCTCTCTCTGGGCATCAACCTCATGAATGAAGGTTCTTACACTGGGCATCATCTTTATGAGAGAAGGTTCTCTCTCTGGACATCATCTTCATGAATGAAGGTTCTCTCTATAGGGATCATCTTTCTTGATGAAGGTTCTCCCTCTGGCCTTCATTTTATGAATGTAGGGTCTCTGGACATCATCTTCATGAATGAAGGTTCTCTCTCTGGGCATCATCTTTATGAATGAAGGTTCTTTCTCTGGGCATCATCTTTAAGACAGAAGGTTCTCTCTCTGGGCATCATCTTTATGAATGAAGCTTCTCTGATTTGGCATCATCGTTATGAATGAAGGTTCTCTGCCTGGGCATCAACTTTAAGAAAGAAGGTTCTCTCTCTGGGCATCTTCTTCAAGAAAGAAGGTCTCCCTCTGGGCATCATCTATAAGAATGAAAGTTCTCTGCCTGGGCATCATCTTTATGAAAGGTTATCTGCCTGGGCATCATCTTTAGGAATGAAGGTTCTGTCCCTGGGCATCATTTTTATGAAACAAGATTATCTGTCTGGGCATCATATATATGAATGAAGTATCTCTCTCTGGGCATCATCTTTATGAAAGAAGGTTTTCTGCCTGGGCATCATCTTACGAAAGTACTTTCTCTACCTGGGAATCATCTATATGAATGAAGGTATCTCTGTGGGTATCATCTTTATGAAACAAGGTTCTCTGGTGGACATCATCTTTATGAATGAAGGTACACTCTCTGGGCATCATCTTTATGAAACAAGGTTCTTTCTCGGGTAACATCTTTATGAATGAAGGTTCTCTTTCTGGGCATCATCTTTATTAATGAAGGTTCTCTGCCTTGGCATTATCTTTATGAATGAAGGATCTCTGCCTGGGCATCATCTTTATGAAAGAAGGTCCTCTCTCGGGGCATCATCTTTATGAAACAAGATTCTCTGTCTGGGCATCATATATATGAATGAAGTATTTCTCTCTGGGCATCATCTTTATGAAAGAAGGTTTTCTGCCTGGGCATCATCTTTATGAAAGTAGGTTCTATGCCTGTGCATCATCTTTAAGAAAGAAGGTCTCTCTCTGCGCATCATCTATATGAATGAATGTTCTCTACCTGGGCATCATCTTTACGAAAGGTTATCTGCCTGGGCATCATCTTTATGAATGAAGGTTCTCTCTCTGGGCATCATCTTTATGAAACAAGATTTTCTGTCTGGGCATCATATATATGAATGAAGTATCTCTCTCTGGGCATCATCTTTATGAAAGAAGGTTTTCTGCCTGGGCATCATCTTACGAAAGTACTTTCTCTGCCTGGGAATCATCTTTATTAATGAAGGTACTCTCTGTGGGTATCATCTTTATGAAACAATGTTCTCCGGTGGACATCATCTTTATGAATGAATGTCCTCTGTCTGGGAATCATCTTTATGAATGAAGGTTCTCTGACTGGGCATCATGTTTATGAATGAAGGTTCTCTGCCTGGACATCTTCTTTATGAATGAAGGTTCTCTCTCTGGGCATCCTCTTTATGAAATAAGGTTCTCTGCCTTGGCATCATCATTCAGAAAGGTTCTCTGCCTGGGGATCATCTCTATGAATGAAGGTTCCCTCTCTCGACATCATCTTTAAGAAACAAGATTCTCTGTCTGGGCATCATATATATGAATGAAGATTATCTCTCTGGGCATCATCTTTATGAATAAAGGTTCTCTCTCTGGGTATCATTTTATGAATGTAGGTTCTCTGGGCATCATCTTTATGAAAGAAGGTTTTCTGCCTGGGCATCATCTTTATGAAAGTACTTTCTCTGCCTGGGCATCACCTTTATGAATGAAGGTACTCTCTGGGTAATATCTGTATGAAACCAGGTTCTCTCTCCGGTATAATCGTTATGAATGAAGGTTCTCTGCCTGGGCATCAAGTTTATGAATGAAGGTTCACTCTCTGGGCATCATCTCTATGAATGAAGGTTCTCTCTCTGGGCATCATCTTTATGAATGAAGGTTCTCTCTCTGCGCATCATCTTTATGAATGAAGGTTCTCTCTTGGGCATCAACGTATGATAGAATGTTTTCTCTCTGGGCATCAACTTTATGAATGAAGGTACTCTCTGGGTAATATCTGTATGAAACCAGGTTCTCTCTCCGGTATAATCGTTATGAATGAAGGTTCTCTGCCTGGGCATCAAGTTTATGAATGAAGGTTCACTCTCTGGGCATCATCTCTATGAATGAAGGTTCTCTCCCTGGGCATCATCTTTATGAATGAAGGTTCACTCTTGGGCATCAACTTATGATAGAATGTTTTCTCTCTGGGCATCATCTTTATGAAAAAAAGGTTCTCTGTCTGTGCATCATCTTTATAAAAGAAGTTTCTCTCTCTGTCCATCATCTTGATAAATGAAGGTTCTCTCTCTGGCCATCATCTTTACGAATGAATGTTCTCTGCCTGGCATCATCTTTACGAATGAAGGCTCTCTCTCTGGGCATCATCTTTATTTATGAAGGCTCTCTCCCTGGGCATCATCTTTATGAAAGAAGGTTCTCTCTCTGGGCATCATCTTTATTAAAAATCGTTCTCTGTCTGCGCATCATCTTTATGAAAGTAGTTTCTCCCTCTGTGCATCTCATAAATGAAGGTTCTCTTTCTGGCCATCATCTTTACGAATGGATGTTCTCTGTCTGGGCATCATCTTTATGAAAGAAGTTTCTCTTTCTGGTCATCATCTTGTTGAATGAAAGTTCTCTGCCTGGGCATCACCTTTATGAAACAAAGGTCTAAGTCTGGGCATCATCTATATAAATGAAGGTTCTCTGCTGGGGCTTCATCTTTATGAAAGAAGGCTCTCTCTCTCTCTGGGCATCATCTTTATGAAAGCAAGTTCTCTCTCTGGGAATCACATTTAATAAAGATGGTTCTCTGTTTTGGCATCATCTTTATTAAAGAATGTTCTCTCTCTGGGCATTATCTTTATGAAACAAAGTTCTGTCTCTGGTATCAGCTTTAGTAATGATGGTTCTCTGCTGAGCATCATTTTATGAATGAAGGTTCTCTCACTGGGCATCATCTTTATGAAACAAGGGTCCCTGTCTGGGAATCATCTTTATGAATGAAGGTTCTCGCTCTGGGCATCATCTTTATGAAACAAGGTTCTCTCTGTGGTATCATCTTTATGAATGAAGGCTCTCTCTCTGGGCATCATCCTTATGAAAGAAAGATCTCTGTTTGGGCATCATCTTTATGAAAGAAGGTTCTTTCTCTGGACATAATCTTCACGAATGAAGGTTCTCTCTCTGGGCATCATCTTTATAAATGAAAGTTATCTGTCTGGGCATCATCTTTATGAATAAAGGTTCTCTCTCTGGGCATCATCTTTATGAATAAAGGTTCTCTCTCTGGGCATCCTCTTTATGAATGAAGGTTATCTTCCTGGGCAATATTTTATGAATGTAGGTTCTCCCTCTGGGCATCATTTTATGAATGTAGGTTCTCTGGGCATCATCTTTATGAAAGAAGGTTTTCTGCCTGGGCATCATCTTTACAAAAGTACTTTCTCTGCCTGGGCATCATCTTTATGAATGAAGGTACTCTCTGGGTAATATCTGTATGAAACCAGGTTCTCTCTCCGGTATAATCGTTATGAATGAAGGTTCTCTGCCTGGGCATCATGTTTATGAATGAAAGTTCACTCTCTGGGCATCCTATTTATGAAATAAGGTCCTAGGTCTGAGCATCATCTTTACGAAACGTTCTCTCTCTGGGCATCAACTTTATGAAAGAAGGTTCTCTCTCTGGGCATCAACCTCATGAATGAAGGTTCTTACACTGGGCATCATCTTTATGAGAGAAGGTTCTCTCTCTGGACATCATCTTCATGAATGAAGGTTCTCTCTATAGGGATCATCTTTCTTGATGAAGGTTCTCCCTCTGGCCTTCATTTTATGAATGTAGGGTCTCTGGACATCATCTTCATGAATGAAGGTTCTCTCTCTGGGCATCATCTTTATGAATGAAGGTTCTTTCTCTGGGCATCATCTTTAAGACAGAAGGTTCTCTCTCTGGGCATCATCTTTATGAATGAAGCTTCTCTGATTTGGCATCATCGTTATGAATGAAGGTTCTCTGCCTGGGCATCAACTTTAAGAAAGAAGGTTCTCTCTCTGGGCATCTTCTTCAAGAAAGAAGGTCTCCCTCTGGGCATCATCTATAAGAATGAAAGTTCTCTGCCTGGGCATCATCTTTATGAAAGGTTATCTGCCTGGGCATCATCTTTAGGAATGAAGGTTCTGTCCCTGGGCATCATTTTTATGAAACAAGATTATCTGTCTGGGCATCATATATATGAATGAAGTATCTCTCTCTGGGCATCATCTTTATGAAAGAAGGTTTTCTGCCTGGGCATCATCTTACGAAAGTACTTTCTCTACCTGGGAATCATCTATATGAATGAAGGTATCTCTGTGGGTATCATCTTTATGAAACAAGGTTCTCTGGTGGACATCATCTTTATGAATGAAGGTACACTCTCTGGGCATCATCTTTATGAAACAAGGTTCTTTCTCGGGTAACATCTTTATGAATGAAGGTTCTCTTTCTGGGCATCATCTTTATTAATGAAGGTTCTCTGCCTTGGCATTATCTTTATGAATGAAGGATCTCTGCCTGGGCATCATCTTTATGAAAGAAGGTCCTCTCTCGGGGCATCATCTTTATGAAACAAGATTCTCTGTCTGGGCATCATATATATGAATGAAGTATTTCTCTCTGGGCATCATCTTTATGAAAGAAGGTTTTCTGCCTGGGCATCATCTTTATGAAAGTAGGTTCTATGCCTGTGCATCATCTTTAAGAAAGAAGGTCTCTCTCTGCGCATCATCTATATGAATGAATGTTCTCTACCTGGGCATCATCTTTACGAAAGGTTATCTGCTTGGGCATCATCTTTATGAATGAAGGTTCTCTCTCTGGGCATCATCTTTATGAAACAAGATTTTCTGTCTGGGCATCATATATATGAATGAAGTATCTCTCTCTGGGCATCATCTTTATGAAAGAAGGTTTTCTGCCTGGGCATCATCTTACGAAAGTACTTTCTCTGCCTGGGAATCATCTTTATTAATGAAGGTACTCTCTGTGGGTATCATCTTTATGAAACAATGTTCTCCGGTGGACATCATCTTTATGAATGAATGTCCTCTGTCTGGGAATCATCTTTATGAATGAAGGTTCTCTGACTGGGCATCATGTTTATGAATGAAGGTTCTCTGCCTGGACATCTTCTTTATGAATGAAGGTTCTCTCTCTGGGCATCCTCTTTATGAAATAAGGTTCTCTGCCTTGGCATCATCATTCAGAAAGGTTCTCTGCCTGGGGATCATCTCTATGAATGAAGGTTCCCTCTCTCGACATCATCTTTAAGAAACAAGATTCTCTGTCTGGGCATCATATATATGAATGAAGATTATCTCTCTGGGCATCATCTTTATGAATAAAGGTTCTCTCTCTGGGTATCATTTTATGAATGTAGGTTCTCTGGGCATCATCTTTATGAAAGAAGGTTTTCTGCCTGGGCATCATCTTTATGAAAGTACTTTCTCTGCCTGGGCATCACCTTTATGAATGAAGGTACTCTCTGGGTAATATCTGTATGAAACCAGGTTCTCTCTCCGGTATAATCGTTATGAATGAAGGTTCTCTGCCTGGGCATCAAGTTTATGAATGAAGGTTCACTCTCTGGGCATCATCTCTATGAATGAAGGTTCTCTCTCTGGGCATCATCTTTATGAATGAAGGTTCTCTCTCTGCGCATCATCTTTATGAATGAAGGTTCTCTCTTGGGCATCAACGTATGATAGAATGTTTTCTCTCTGGGCATCAACTTTATGAATGAAGGTACTCTCTGGGTAATATCTGTATGAAACCAGGTTCTCTCTCCGGTATAATCGTTATGAATGAAGGTTCTCTGCCTGGGCATCAAGTTTATGAATGAAGGTTCACTCTCTGGGCATCATCTCTATGAATGAAGGTTCTCTCCCTGGGCATCATCTTTATGAATGAAGGTTCACTCTTGGGCATCAACTTATGATAGAATGTTTTCTCTCTGGGCATCATCTTTATGAAAAAAAGGTTCTCTGTCTGTGCATCATCTTTATAAAAGAAGTTTCTCTCTCTGTCCATCATCTTGATAAATGAAGGTTCTCTCTCTGGCCATCATCTTTACGAATGAATGTTCTCTGCCTGGCATCATCTTTACGAATGAAGGCTCTCTCTCTGGGCATCATCTTTATTTATGAAGGCTCTCTCCCTGGGCATCATCTTTATGAAAGAAGGTTCTCTCTCTGGGCATCATCTTTATTAAAAATCGTTCTCTGTCTGCGCATCATCTTTATGAAAGTAGTTTCTCCCTCTGTGCATCTCATAAATGAAGGTTCTCTTTCTGGCCATCATCTTTACGAATGGATGTTCTCTGTCTGGGCATCATCTTTATGAAAGAAGTTTCTCTTTCTGGTCATCATCTTGTTGAATGAAAGTTCTCTGCCTGGGCATCACCTTTATGAAACAAAGGTCTAAGTCTGGGCATCATCTATATAAATGAAGGTTCTCTGCTGGGGCTTCATCTTTATGAAAGAAGGCTCTCTCTCTCTCTGGGCATCATCTTTATGAAAGCAAGTTCTCTCTCTGGGAATCACATTTAATAAAGATGGTTCTCTGTTTTGGCATCATCTTTATTAAAGAATGTTCTCTCTCTGGGCATTATCTTTATGAAACAAAGTTCTGTCTCTGGTATCAGCTTTAGTAATGATGGTTCTCTGCTGAGCATCATTTTATGAATGAAGGTTCTCTCACTGGGCATCATCTTTATGAAACAAGGGTCCCTGTCTGGGAATCATCTTTATGAATGAAGGTTCTCGCTCTGGGCATCATCTTTATGAAACAAGGTTCTCTCTGTGGTATCATCTTTATGAATGAAGGCTCTCTCTCTGGGCATCATCCTTATGAAAGAAAGATCTCTGTTTGGGCATCATCTTTATGAAAGAAGGTTCTTTCTCTGGACATAATCTTCACGAATGAAGGTTCTCTCTCTGGGCATCATCTTTATAAATGAAAGTTATCTGTCTGGGCATCATCTTTATGAATAAAGGTTCTCTCTCTGGGCATCATCTTTATGAATAAAGGTTCTCTCTCTGGCATCCTCTTTATGAATGAAGGTTATCTTCCTGGGCAATATTTTATGAATGTAGGTTCTCCCTCTGGGCATCATTTTATGAATGTAGGTTCTCTGGGCATCATCTTTATGAAAGAAGGTTTTCTGCCTGGGCATCATCTTTACAAAAGTACTTTCTCTGCCTGGGCATCATCTTTATGAATGAAGGTACTCTCTGGGTAATATCTGTATGAAACCAGGTTCTCTCTCCGGTATAATCGTTATGAATGAAGGTTCTCTGCCTGGGCATCATGTTTATGAATGAAAGTTCACTCTCTGGGCATCCTATTTATGAAATAAGGTCCTAGGTCTGAGCATCATCTTTACGAAACGTTCTCTCTCTGGGCATCAACTTTATGAAAGAAGGTTCTCTCTCTGGGCATCAACCTCATGAATGAAGGTTCTTACACTGGGCATCATCTTTATGAGAGAAGGTTCTCTCTCTGGACATCATCTTCATGAATGAAGGTTCTCTCTATAGGGATCATCTTTCTTGATGAAGGTTCTCCCTCTGGCCTTCATTTTATGAATGTAGGGTCTCTGGACATCATCTTCATGAATGAAGGTTCTCTCTCTGGGCATCATCTTTATGAATGAAGGTTCTTTCTCTGGGCATCATCTTTAAGACAGAAGGTTCTCTCTCTGGGCATCATCTTTATGAATGAAGCTTCTCTGATTTGGCATCATCGTTATGAATGAAGGTTCTCTGCCTGGGCATCAACTTTAAGAAAGAAGGTTCTCTCTCTGGGCATCTTCTTCAAGAAAGAAGGTCTCCCTCTGGGCATCATCTATAAGAATGAAAGTTCTCTGCCTGGGCATCATCTTTATGAAAGGTTATCTGCCTGGGCATCATCTTTAGGAATGAAGGTTCTGTCCCTGGGCATCATTTTTATGAAACAAGATTATCTGTCTGGGCATCATATATATGAATGAAGTATCTCTCTCTGGGCATCATCTTTATGAAAGAAGGTTTTCTGCCTGGGCATCATCTTACGAAAGTACTTTCTCTACCTGGGAATCATCTATATGAATGAAGGTATCTCTGTGGGTATCATCTTTATGAAACAAGGTTCTCTGGTGGACATCATCTTTATGAATGAAGGTACACTCTCTGGGCATCATCTTTATGAAACAAGGTTCTTTCTCGGGTAACATCTTTATGAATGAAGGTTCTCTTTCTGGGCATCATCTTTATTAATGAAGGTTCTCTGCCTTGGCATTATCTTTATGAATGAAGGATCTCTGCCTGGGCATCATCTTTATGAAAGAAGGTCCTCTCTCGGGGCATCATCTTTATGAAACAAGATTCTCTGTCTGGGCATCATATATATGAATGAAGTATTTCTCTCTGGGCATCATCTTTATGAAAGAAGGTTTTCTGCCTGGGCATCATCTTTATGAAAGTAGGTTCTATGCCTGTGCATCATCTTTAAGAAAGAAGGTCTCTCTCTGCGCATCATCTATATGAATGAATGTTCTCTACCTGGGCATCATCTTTACGAAAGGTTATCTGCCTGGGCATCATCTTTATGAATGAAGGTTCTCTCTCTGGGCATCATCTTTATGAAACAAGATTTTCTGTCTGGGCATCATATATATGAATGAAGTATCTCTCTCTGGGCATCATCTTTATGAAAGAAGGTTTTCTGCCTGGGCATCATCTTACGAAAGTACTTTCTCTGCCTGGGAATCATCTTTATTAATGAAGGTACTCTCTGTGGGTATCATCTTTATGAAACAATGTTCTCCGGTGGACATCATCTTTATGAATGAATGTCCTCTGTCTGGGAATCATCTTTATGAATGAAGGTTCTCTGACTGGGCATCATGTTTATGAATGAAGGTTCTCTGCCTGGACATCTTCTTTATGAATGAAGGTTCTCTCTCTGGGCATCCTCTTTATGAAATAAGGTTCTCTGCCTTGGCATCATCATTCAGAAAGGTTCTCTGCCTGGGGATCATCTCTATGAATGAAGGTTCCCTCTCTCGACATCATCTTTAAGAAACAAGATTCTCTGTCTGGGCATCATATATATGAATGAAGATTATCTCTCTGGGCATCATCTTTATGAATAAAGGTTCTCTCTCTGGGTATCATTTTATGAATGTAGGTTCTCTGGGCATCATCTTTATGAAAGAAGGTTTTCTGCCTGGGCATCATCTTTATGAAAGTACTTTCTCTGCCTGGGCATCACCTTTATGAATGAAGGTACTCTCTGGGTAATATCTGTATGAAACCAGGTTCTCTCTCCGGTATAATCGTTATGAATGAAGGTTCTCTGCCTGGGCATCAAGTTTATGAATGAAGGTTCACTCTCTGGGCATCATCTCTATGAATGAAGGTTCTCTCTCTGGGCATCATCTTTATGAATGAAGGTTCTCTCTCTGCGCATCATCTTTATGAATGAAGGTTCTCTCTTGGGCATCAACTTATGATAGAATGTTTTCTCTCTGGGCATCAACTTTATGAATGAAGGTACTCTCTGGGTAATATCTGTATGAAACCAGGTTCTCTCTCCGGTATAATCGTTATGATTGAAGGTTCTCTGCCTGGGCATCAAGTTTATGAATGAAGGTTCACTCTCTGGGCATCATCTCTATGAATGAAGGTTCTCTCCCTGGGCATCATCTTTATGAATGAAGGTTCACTCTTGGGCATCAACTTATGATAGAATGTTTTCTCTCTGGGCATCAACTTTATGAAAGAAAGTTCTATCTTGGGCATCAAATTATGAAAGAACGTTTTCTCTCTGGGCATCAACTTTATGAATGAAGGTACTCTCTCTTGGCATCATCTTTATGAAACAAGGTTCTCTCTCTGGACATCATCTTTATGAATGAAGGCTCTCTCTCTGGGCATCATCTTTATGAAAGAAGGTTCTCTCTCTGGGAATCATCTTTATTGATGAAGGTTCTCCCTCTGGCCTTCATTTTATGAATGTAGGTTCTCTTGGCATCATGTTTATGAATGAAGGTTCTCTCTCAGGGCATCATCTTTATGAAAGAAGGTTCTCTCTCTGGGCATCATCTTTATGAATAAAGGTTCTCTCTCTGGGCATCCTATTTATGAAATAAGATTCTAGGTCTGAGCATCATCTTTACGAAACGTTCTCTCTCTGGGCATCAAGTTTATGAAAGAAGGTTCTCTCTCTGGGCATCAACTTCATGAATGAAGGTTCTTACTCTGGGCATCATCCTTATGAAAGAAGATTCTCTCTCTGGACATCATCTTCATGAATGAAGGTTCTCTCTCTGGGCATCATCATTATTGATGAAGGTTCTCCCTCTGGCCTTCATTTTATGAGAGTAGGGTCTCTGGACATCATCTTCATGAATGAAGGTTCTCTCTCTGGGCATCATCTTTATGAATGAAGGTTCTTTCTCTGGGCATCATCTTTAAGACAGAAGGTTCTCCCTATTGGCATCATCGTTATGAAAGAAGCTTCTCTGATTTGGCATCATCTTTATGAATGAAAGTTCTCTGCCTGGGCATCATCTTAATGAATGAAGGCTCTCTCTGGGCATCATATATATGAACAAAAATTATCTCTCTGGGCATCACATTTATGAATAAAGTTTCTCTCTCTGGGCATCATTTTATGAATGTAGGTTTTCTGGGCATCATCTTTATGAAAGAAGGTTTTCTGCCTGGGCATCATCTTGACAAAAGTACTTTCTCTACCTGGGCATCATCTTTATGAATGAAGGTACTCTCAGGGTAATATCTGTATGAAACCAGGTTCTCTCTCTGGTATAATCGTTATGAATGAAGGTTCTCTGCCTGGGCATCAAGTTTATGAATGAAGGTTCACTCTCTGGGCATCATCTCTATGAATGAAGGTTCTCTCTCTGGGCATCATCTTTATGAATGAAGGTTCTCTCTCTGCGCATCATCTTTATGAATGAAGGTTCTCTCTTGGGCATCAACTTATGATAGAATGTTTTCTCTCTGGGCATCAACTTTATGAAAGAAAGTTCTATCTTGGGCATCAAATTATGAAAGAATGTTTTCTCTCTGGGCATCAACTTTATGAATGAAGGTACTCTCTCTTGGCATCATCTTTATGAAACAAGGTTCTCTGGTGGACATCATCTTTATGAATGAAGGTACACTCTCTGGGCATCGTCTTTATGAAACAAGGTTCTTTCTCTGGTAACATCTTTATGAATGAAGGTTCTCTTTCTGGGCATCATCTTTATTGTTGAAGGTTCTCTGCCTTGGCATTATCTTTATGAATGAAGGATCTCTGCCTGGGCATCATCTTTATGAAAGAAGGTCCTCTCTCGGGGCATCATCTTCATGAAACAAGATTCTCTGTCTGGGCATCATATATATGAATGAAGTATTTCTCTCTGGGCATCATCTTTATGAAAGAAGGTTTTCTGCCTGGCATCATCTTTATGAAAGTAGGTTCTATGCCTGTGCATCATCTTTAAGAAAGAAGGTCTCTCTCTGCGCATCATCTATATGAATGAATGTTCTCTACCTGGGCATCATCTTTACGAAAGGTTATCTGCCTGGGCATCATCTTTATGAATGAAGGTTCTCTCTCTGGGCATAATCTTTATGAAACAAGATTTTCTGTCTGGGCATCATATATATGAATGAAGTATCTCTCTCTGGGCATCATCTTTATGAAAGAAGGTTTTCTGCCTGGGCATCATCTTACGAAAGTACTTTCTCTGCCTGGGAATCATCTTTATTAATGAAGGTACTCTCTGTGGGTATCATCTTTATGAAACAATGTTCTCTGGAGGACATCATCTTTATGAATGAATGTCCTCTGTCTGGGAATCATCTTTATGAATGAAGGTTCTCTGACTGGGCATCATGTTTATGAATGAAGGTTCTCTGCCTGGACATCTTCTTTATGAATGAAGGTTCTCTCTCTGGGCATCCTCTTTATGAAATAAGGTTCTCTGCCTTGGCATCATCATTCAGAAAGGTTCTCTGCCTGGGGATCATCTCTATGAATGAAGGTTCCCTCTCTCGACATCATCTTTAAGAAACAAGATTCTCTGTCTGGGCATCATATATATGAATGAAGATTATCTCTCTGGGCATCATCTTTATGAATAAAGGTTCTCTCTCTGGGTATCATTTTATGAATGTAGGTTCTCTGGGCATCATCTTTATGAAAGAAGGTTTTCTGCCTGGGCATCATCTTTATGAAAGTACTTTCTCTGCCTGGGCATCACCTTTATGAATGAAGGTACTCTCTGGGTAATATCTGTATGAAACCAGGTTCTCTCTCCGGTATAATCGTTATGAATGAAGGTTCTCTGCCTGGGCATCAAGTTTATGAATGAAGGTTCACTCTCTGGGCATCATCTCTATGAATGAAGGTTCTCTCTCTGGGCATCATCTTTATGAATGAAGGTTCTCTCTCTGCGCATCATCTTTATGAATGAAGGTTCTCTCTTGGGCATCAACTTATGATAGAATGTTTTATCTCTGGGCATCAACTTTATGAATGAAGGTACTCTCTGGGTAATATCTGTATGAAACCAGGTTCTCTCTCCGGTATAATCGTTATGAATGAAGGTTCTCTGCCTGGGCATCAAGTTTATGAATGAAGGTTCACTCTCTGGGCATCATCTCTATGAATGAAGGTTCTCTCCCTGGGCATCATCTTTATGAATGAAGGTTCACTCTTGGGCATCAACTTATGATAGAATGTTTTCTCTCTGGGCATCAACTTTATGAAAGAAAGTTCTATCTTGGGCATCAAATTATGAAAGAACGTTTTCTCTCTGGGCATCAACTTAATGAATGAAGGTACTCTCTCTTGGCATCATCTTTATGAAACAAGGTTCTCTCTCTGGACATCATCTTTATGAATGAAGGCTCTCTCTCTGGGCATCATCTTTATGAAAGAAGGTTCTCTCTCTGGGAATCATCTTTATTGATGAAGGTTCTCCCTCTGGCCTTCATTTTATGAATGTAGGTTCTCTTGGCATCATGTTTATGAATGAAGGTTCTCTCTCAGGGCATCATCTTTATGAAAGAAGGTTCTCTCTCTGGGCATCATCTTTATGAATAAAGGTTCTCTCTCTGGGCATCCTATTTATGAAATAAGATTCTAGGTCTGAGCATCATCTTTACGAAACGTTCTCTCTCTGGGCATCAAGTTTATGAAAGAAGGTTCTCTCTCTGGGCATCAACTTCATGAATGAAGGTTCTTACTCTGGGCATCATCCTTATGAAAGAAGATTCTCTCTCTGGACATCATCTTCATGAATGAAGGTTCTCTCTCTGGGCATCATCATTATTGATGAAGGTTCTCCCTCTGGCCTTCATTTTATGAGAGTAGGGTCTCTGGACATCATCTTCATGAATGAAGGTTCTCTCTCTGGGCATCATCTTTATGAAAGAAGGTTCTTTCTCTGGGCATCATCTTTAAGACAGAAGGTTCTCCCTATTGGCATCATCGTTATGAAAGAAGCTTCTCTGATTTGGCATCATCTTTATGAATGAAAGTTCTCTGCCTGGGCATCATCTTAATGAATGAAGGCTCTCTCTGGGCATCATATATATGAACAAAAATTATCTCTCTGGGCATCACATTTATGAATAAAGTTTCTCTCTCTGGGCATCATTTTATGAATGTAGGTTTTCTGGGCATCATCTTTATGAAAGAAGGTTTTCTGCCTGGGCATCATCTTGACAAAAGTACTTTCTCTACCTGGGCATCATCTTTATGAATGAAGGTCCTCTCAGGGTAATATCTGTATGAAACCAGGTTCTCTCTCTGGTATAATCGTTATGAATGAAGGTTCTCTTCCTGGGCATCAAGTTTATGAATGAAGGTTCACTCTCTGGGCATCATCTCTATGAATGAAGGTTCTCTCTCTGGGCATCATCTTTATGAATGAAGGTTCTCTCTCTGCGCATCATCTTTATGAATGAAGGTTCTCTCTTGGGCATCAACTTATGATAGAATGTTTTCTCTCTGGGCATCAACTTTATGAAAGAAAGTTCTATCTTGGGCATCAAATTATGAAAGAATGTTTTCTCTCTGGGCATCAACTTTATGAATGAAGGTACTCTCTCTTGGCATCATCTTTATGAAACAAGGTTCTCTGGTGGACATCATCTTTATGAATGAAGGTACACTCTCTGGGCATCATCTTTATGAAACAAGGTTCTTTCTCTGGTAACATCTTTATGAATGAAGGTTCTCTTTCTGGGCATCATCTTTATTGATGAAGGTTCTCTGCCTTGGCATTATCTTTATGAATGAAGGATCTCTGCCTGGGCATCATCTTTATGAAAGAAGGTCCTCTCTCAGGGCATCATCTTTATGAAACAAGATTCTCTGTCTGGGCATCATATATATGAATGAAGTATTTCTCTCTGGGCATCATCTTTATGAAAGAAGGTTTTCTGCCTGGGCATCATCTTTATGAAAGTAGGTTCTATGCCTGTGCATCATCTTTAAGAAAGAAGGTCTCTCTCTGCGCATCATCTATATGAATGAATGTTCTCTACCTGGGCATCATCTTTACGAAAGGTTATCTGCCTGGGCATCATCTTTATGAATGAAGGTTCTCTCTCTGGGCATCATCTTTATGAAACAAGATTTTCTGTCTGGGCATCATATATATGAATGAAGTATCTCTCTCTGGGCATCATCTTTATGAAAGAAGGTTTTCTGCCTGGGCATCATCTTACGAAAGTACTTTCTCTGCCTGGGAATCATCTTTATTAATGAAGGTACTCTCTGTGGGTATCATCTTTATGAAACAATGTTCTCTGGTGGACATCATCTTTATGAATGAATGTCCTCTGTCTGGGAATCATCTTTATGAATGAAGGTTCTCTGACTGCGCATCATGTTTATGAATGAAGGTTCTCTGCCTGGACATCTTCTTTATGAATGAAGGTTCTCTCTCTGGGCATCCTCTTTATGAAATAAGGTTCTCTGCCTTGGCATCATCATTACGAAAGGTTCTCTGCCTGGGGATCATCTCTATGAATGAAGGTTCCCTCTCTCGACATCATCTTTAAGAAACAAGATTCTCTGTCTGGGCATCATATATATGAATGAAGATTATCTCTCTGGGCATCATCTTTATGAATAAAGGTTCTCTTTCTGGGTATCATTTTATGAATGTAGGTTCTCTGGGCATCATCTTTATGAAAGAAGGTTTTCTGCCTGGGCATCATCTTTATGAAAGTACTTTCTCTGCCTGGGCATCACCTTTATGAATGAAGGTACTCTCTGGGTAATATCTGTATGAAACCAGGTTCTCTCTCCGGTATAATCGTTATGAATGAAGGTTCTCTGCCTGGGCATCAAGTTTATGAATGAAGGTTCACTCTCTGGGCATCATCTCTATGAATGAAGGTTCTCTCTCTGGGCATCATCTTTATGAATGAAGGTTCTCTCTCTGCGCATCATCTTTATGAATGAAGGTTCTCTCTTGGGCATCAACTTATGATAGAATGTTTTCTCTCTGGGCATCAACTTTATGAATGAAGGTACTCTCTGGGTAATATCTGTATGAAACCAGGTTCTCTCTCCGGTATAATCGTTATGAATGAAGGTTCTCTGCCTGGGCATCAAGTTTATGAATGAAGGTTCACTCTCTGGGCATCATCTGTATGAATGAAGGTTCTCTCCCTGGGCATCATCTTTATGAATGAAGGTTCACTCTTGGGCATCAACTTATGATAGAATGTTTTCTCTCTGGGCATCAACTTTATGAAAGAAAGTTCTATCTTGGGCATCAAATTATGAAAGAACGTTTTCTCTCTGGGCATCAACTTTATGAATGAAGGTACTCTCTCTTGGCATCATCTTTATGAAACAAGGTTCTCTCTCTGGACATCATCTTTATGAATGAAGGCTCTCTCTCTGGGCATCATCTTTATGAAAGAAGGTTCTCTCTCTGGGAATCATCTTTATTGATGAAGGTTCTCCCTCTGGCCTTCATTTTATGAATGTAGGTTCTCTTGGCATCATGTTTATGAATGAAGGTTCTCTCTCAGGGCATCATCTTTATGAAAGAAGGTTCTCTCTCTGGGCATCATCTTTATGAATAAAGGTTCTCTCTCTGGGCATCCTATTTATGAAATAAGATTCTAGGTCTGAGCATCATCTTTACGAAACGTTCTCTCTCTGGGCATCAAGTTTATGAAAGAAGGTTCTCTCTCTGGGCATCAACTTCATGAATGAAGGTTCTTACTCTGGGCATCATCCTTATGAAAGAAGATTCTCTCTCTGGACATCATCTTCATGAATGAAGGTTCTCTCTCTGGGCATCATCTTTATGAATGAAGGTTCTTTCTCTGGGCATCATCTTTAAGACAGAAGGTTCTCCCTATTGGCATCATCGTTATGAAAGAAGCTTCTCTGATTTGGCATCATCTTTATGAATGAAAGTTCTCTGCCTGGGCATCATCTTAATGAATGAAGGCTCTCTCTGGGCATCATATATATGAACAAAAATTATCTCTCTGGGCATCACATTTATGAATAAAGTTTCTCTCTCTGGGCATCATTTTATGAATGTAGGTTTTCTGGGCATCATCTTTATGAAAGAAGGTTTTCTGCCTGGGCATCATCTTGACAAAAGTACTTTCTCTACCTGGGCATCATCTTTATGAATGAAGGTTCTCTCTCTGGGCATCATCTTTATGAATGAAGGTTCTTTCTCTGGGCATCATCTTTAAGACAGAAGGTTCTCCCTATTGGCATCATCGTTATGAAAGAAGCTTCTCTGATTTGGCATCATCTTTATGAATGAAAGTTCTCTGCCTGGGCATCATCTTAATGAATGAAGGCTCTCTCTGGGCATCATATATATGAACAAAAATTATCTCTCTGGGCATCACATTTATGAATAAAGTTTCTCTCTCTGGGCATCATTTTATGAATGTAGGTTTTCTGGGCATCATCTTTATGAAAGAAGGTTTTCTGCCTGGGCATCATCTTGACAAAAGTACTTTCTCTACCTGGGCATCATCTTTATGAATGAAGGTACTCTCAGGGTAATATCTGTATGAAACCAGGTTCTCTCTCTGGTATAATCGTTATGAATGAAGGTTCTCTGCCTGGGCATCAAGTTTATGAATGAAGGTTCACTCTCTGGGCATCATCTCTATGAATGAAGGTTCTCTCTCTGGGCATCATCTTTATGAATGAAGGTTCTCTCTCTGCGCATCATCTTTATGAATGAAGGTTCTCTCTTGGGCATCAACTTATGATAGAATGTTTTCTCTCTGGGCATCAACTTTATGAAAGAAAGTTCTATCTTGGGCATCAAATTATGAAAGAATGTTTTCTCTCTGGGCATCAACTTTATGAATGAAGGTACTCTCTCTTGGCATCATCTTTATGAAACAAGGTTCTCTGGTGGACATCATCTTTATGAATGAAGGTACACTCTCTGGGCATCATCTTTATGAAACAAGGTTCTTTCTCTGGTAACATCTTTATGAATGAAGGTTCTCTTTCTGGGCATCATCTTTATTGATGAAGGTTCTCTGCCTTGGCATTATCTTTATGAATGAAGGATCTCTGCCTGGGCATCATCTTTATGAAAGAAGGTCCTCTCTCGGGGCATCATCTTTATGAAACAAGATTCTCTGTCTGGGCATCATATATATGAATGAAGTATCTCTCTCTGGGCATCATCTTTATGAAAGAAGGTTTTCTGCCTGGGCATCATCTTTATGAAAGTAGGTTCTATGCCTGTGCATCATCTTTAAGAAAGAAGGTCTCTCTCTGCGCATCATCTATATGAATGAATGTTCTCTACCTGGGCATCATCTTTACGAAAGGTTATCTGCTTGGGCATCATCTTTATGAATGAAGGTTCTCTCTCTGGGCATCATCTTTATGAAACAAGATACTCTGTCTGGGCATCATATATATGGATGAAGTATCTCTCTCTGGGCATCATCTTTATGAAAGAAGGTTTTCTGCCTGGGCATCATCTTACGAAAGTACTTTCTCTGCCTGGGAATCATCTTTATTAATGAAGGTACTCTCTGTGGGTATCATCTTTATGAAACAATGTTCTCTGGTGGACATCATCTTTATGAATGAATGTCCTCTGTCTGGGAATCATCTTTATGAATGAAGGTTCTCTGACTGCGCATCATGTTTATGAATGAAGGTTCTCTGCCTGGACATCTTCTTTATGAATGAAGGTTCTCTCTCTGGGCATCCTCTTTTTGAAATAAGGTTCTCTGCCTTGGCATCATCATTCAGAAAGGTTCTCTGCCTGGGGATCATCTCTATGAATGAAGGTTCTCTTACTGGGCATCATCTTTATGAATGAAGGTTCTCTCTCTGCGCATCATCTTTATGAATGAAGGTTCTTTCTCTGGGCATCATCTTTAAGACAGAAGGTTCTCTCTCTGGGCATCATCTTTATGAATGAAGCTTCTCTGATTTGGCATCATCGTTATGAATGAAGGTTCTCTGCCTGGGCATCAACTTTAAGAAAGAAGGTTCTCTCTCTGGGCATCATCTTCAAGAAAGAAGGTCTCCCTCTGGGCATCATCTATAAGAATGAAAGTTCTCTGCCTGGGCATCATCTTTATGAAAGGTTATCTGCCTGGGCATCATCTTTAGGAATGAAGGTTCTGTCCCTGGGCATCATTTTTATGAAACAAGATTATCTGTCTGGGCATCATATATATGAATGAAGTATCTCTCTCTGGGCATCATCTTTATGAAAGAAGGTTTTCTGCCTGGGCATCATCTTACGAAAGTACTTTCTCTACCTGGGAATCATCTATATGAATGAAGGTATCTCTGTGGGTATCATCTTTATGAAACAAGGTTCTCTGGTGGACATCATCTTTATGAATGAAGGTACACTCTCTGGGCATCATCTTTATGAAACAAGGTTCTTTCTCGGGTAACATCTTTATGAATGAAGGTTCTCTTTCTGGGCATCATCTTTATTAATGAAGGTTCTCTGCCTTGGCATTATCTTTATGAATGAAGGATCTCTGCCTGGGCATCATCTTTATGAAAGAAGGTCCTCTCTCGGGGCATCATCTTTATGAAACAAGATTCTCTGTCTGGGCATCATATATATGAATGAAGTATTTCTCTCTGGGCATCATCTTTATGAAAGAAGGTTTTCTGCCTGGGCATCATCTTTATGAAAGTAGGTTCTATGCCTGTGCATCATCTTTAAGAAAGAAGGTCTCTCTCTGCGCATCATCTATATGAATGAATGTTCTCTACCTGGGCATCATCTTTACGAAAGGTTATCTGCCTGGGCATCATCTTTATGAATGAAGGTTCTCTCTCTGGGCATCATCTTTATGAAACAAGATTTTCTGTCTGGGCATCATATATATGAATGAAGTATCTCTCTCTGGGCATCATCTTTATGAAAGAAGGTTTTCTGCCTGGGCATCATCTTACGAAAGTACTTTCTCTGCCTGGGAATCATCTTTATTAATGAAGGTACTCTCTGTGGGTATCATCTTTATGAAACAATGTTCTCTGGTGGACATCATCTTTATGAATGAATGTCCTCTGTCTGGGAATCATCTTTATGAATGAAGGTTCTCTGACTGGGCATCATGTTTATGAATGAAGGTTCTCTGCCTGGACATCTTCTTTATGAATGAAGGTTCTCTCTCTGGGCATCCTCTTTATGAAATAAGGTTCTCTGCCTTGGCATCATCATTACGAAAGGTTCTCTGCCTGGGGATCATCTCTATGAATGAAGGTTCCCTCTCTCGACATCATCTTTAAGAAACAAGATTCTCTGTCTGGGCATCATATATATGAATGAAGATTATCTCTCTGGGCATCATCTTTATGAATAAAGGTTCTCTCTCTGGGTATCATTTTATGAATGTAGGTTCTCTGGGCATCATCTTTATGAAAGAAGGTTTTCTGCCTGGGCATCATCTTTATGA
This sequence comes from Tenrec ecaudatus, assembly GCF_050624435.1. Lineage (NCBI taxonomy): Eukaryota > Metazoa > Chordata > Mammalia > Afrosoricida > Tenrecidae > Tenrec > Tenrec ecaudatus. The sequence goes on from NC_134549.1 coordinate 15,362,757, forward strand.
AAGTACTTTCTCTGCCTGGGCATCACCTTTATGAATGAAGGTACTCTCTGGGTAATATCTGTATGAAACCAGGTTCTCTCTCCGGTATAATCGTTATGAATGAAGGTTCTCTGCCTGGGCATCAAGTTTATGAATGAAGGTTCACTCTCTGGGCATCATCTCTATGAATGAAGGTTCTCTCTCTGGGCATCATCTTTATGAATGAAGGTTCTCTCTCTGCGCATCATCTTTATGAATGAAGGTTCTCTCTTGGGCATCAACTTATGATAGAATGTTTTCTCTCTGGGCATCAACTTTATGAATGAAGGTACTCTCTGGGTAATATCTGTATGAAACCAGGTTCTCTCTCCGGTATAATCGTTATGAATGAAGGTTCTCTGCCTGGGCATCAAGTTTATGAATGAAGGTTCACTCTCTGGGCATCATCTGTATGAATGAAGGTTCTCTCCCTGGGCATCATCTTTATGAATGAAGGTTCTCTCTCTGCGCATCATCTTTATGAATGAAGGTTCACTCTTGGGCATCAACTTATGATAGAATGTTTTCTCTCTGGGCATCAACTTTATGAAAGAAAGTTCTATCTTGGGCATCAAATTATGAAAGAACGTTTTCTCTCTGGGCATCAACTTTATGAATGAAGGTACTCTCTCTTGGCATCATCTTTATGAAACAAGGTTCTCTCTCTGGACATCATCTTTATGAATGAAGGCTCTCTCTCTGGGCATCATCTTTATGAAAGAAGGTTCTCTCTCTGGGAATCATCTTTATTGATGAAGGTTCTCCCTCTGGCCTTCATTTTATGAATGTAGGTTCTCTTGGCATCATGTTTATGAATGAAGGTTCTCTCTCAGGGCATCATCTTTATGAAAGAAGGTTCTCTCTCTGGGCATCATCTTTATGAATAAAGGTTCTCTCTCTGGGCATCCTATTTATGAAATAAGATTCTAGGTCTGAGCATCATCTTTACGAAACGTTCTCTCTCTGGGCATCAAGTTTATGAAAGAAGGTTCTCTCTCTGGGCATCAACTTCATGAATGAAGGTTCTTACTCTGGGCATCATCCTTATGAAAGAAGATTCTCTCTCTGGACATCATCTTCATGAATGAAGGTTCTCTCTCTGGGCATCATCATTCTTGATGAAGGTTCTCCCTCTGGCCTTCATTTTATGAGAGTAGGGTCTCTGGACATCATCTTCATGAATGAAGGTTCTCTCTCTGGGCATCATCTTTATGAATGAAGGTTCTCTCTCTGCGCATCATCTTTATGAATGAAGGTTCTCTCTTGGGCATCAACTTATGATAGAATGTTTTCTCTCTGGGCATCAACTTTATGAAAGAAAGTTCTATCTTGGGCATCAAATTATGAAAGAACGTTTTCTCTCTGGGCATCAACTTTATGAATGAAGGTACTCTCTCTTGGCATCATCTTTATGAAACAAGGTTCTCTGGTGGACATCATCTTTATGAATGAAGGTACACTCTCTGGGCATCATCTTTATAAAACAAGGTTCTTTCTCTGGTAACATCTTTATGAATGAAGGTTCTCTTTCTGGGCATCATCTTTATTGATGAAGGTTCTCTGCCTTGGCATTATCTTTATGAATGAAGGATCTCTGCCTGGGCATCATCTTTATGAAAGAAGGTCCTCTCTCGGGGCATCATCTTTATGAAACAAGATTCTCTGTCTGGGCATCATATATATGAATGAAGTATCTCTCTCTGGGCATCATCTTTATGAAAGAAGGTTTTCTGCCTGGGCATCATCTTTATGAAAGTAGGTTCTATGCCTGTGCATCATCTTTAAGAAAGAAGGTCTCTCTCTGCGCATCATCTATATGAATGAATGTTCTCTACCTGGGCATCATCTTTACGAAAGGTTATCTGCTTGGGCATCATCTTTATGAATGAAGGTTCTCTCTCTGGGCATCATCTTTATGAAACAAGATACTCTGTCTGGCCATCATATATATGGATGAAGTATCTCTCTCTGGGCATCATCTTTATGAAAGAAGGTTTTCTGCCTGGGCATCATCTTACGAAAGTACTTTCTCTGCCTGGGAATCATCTTTATTAATGAAGGTACTCTCTGTGGGTATCATCTTTATGAAACAATGTTCTCTGGTGGACATCATCTTTATGAATGAATGTCCTCTGTCTGGGAATCATCTTTATGAATGAAGGTTCTCTGACTGGGCATCATGTTTATGAATGAAGGTTCTCTGCCTGGACATCTTCTTTATGAATGAAGGTTCTCTCTCTGGGCATCCTCTTTATGAAATAAGGTTCTCTGCCTTGGCATCATCATTACGAAATATTCTCTGCCTGGGGATCATCTTTATGAATGAAGGTTCCCTCTCTCGACATCATCTTTAAGAAACAAGATTCTCTGTCTGGGCATCATATATATGAATGAAGATTATCTCTCTGGGCATCATCTTTATGAATAAAGGTTCTCTCTCTGGGTATCATTTTATGAATGTAGGTTCTCTGGGCATCATCTTTATGAAAGAAGGTTTTCTGCCTGGGCATCATCTTTATGAAAGTACTTTCTCTGCCTGGGCATCACCTTTATGAATGAAGGTACTCTCTGGGTAATATCTGTATGAAACCAGGTTCTCTCTCCGGTATAATCGTTATGAATGAAGGTTCTCTGCCTGGGCATCAAGTTTATGAATGAAGGTTCACTCTCTGGGCATCATCTCTATGAATGAAGGTTCTCTCCCTGGGCATCATCTTTATGAATGAAGGTTCTCTCTCTGCGCATCATCTTTATGAATGAAGGTTCACTCTTGGGCATCAACTTATGATAGAATGTTTTCTCTCTGGGCATCAACTTTATGAAAGAAAGTTCTATCTTGGGCATCAAATTATGAAAGAACGTTTTCTCTCTGGGCATCAACTTTATGAATGAAGGTACTCTCTCTTGGCATCATCTTTATGAAACAAGGTTCTCTCTCTGGACATCATCTTTATGAATGAAGGCTCTCTCTCTGGGCATCATCTTTATGAAAGAAGGTTCTCTCTCTGGGAATCATCTTTATTGATGAAGGTTCTCCCTCTGGCCTTCATTTTATGAATGTAGGTTCTCTTGGCATCATGTTTATGAATGAAGGTTCTCTCTCAGGGCATCATCTTTATGAAAGAAGGTTCTCTCTCTGGGCATCATCTTTATGAATAAAGGTTCTCTCTCTGGGCATCCTATTTATGAAATAAGATTCTAGGTCTGAGCATCATCTTTACGAAACGTTCTCTCTCTGGGCATCAAGTTTATGAAAGAAGGTTCTCTCTCTGGGCATCAACTTCATGAATGAAGGTTCTTACTCTGGGCATCATCCTTATGAAAGAAGATTCTCTCTCTGGACATCATCTTCATGAATGAAGGTTCTCTCTCTGGGCATCATCATTCTTGATGAAGGTTCTCCCTCTGGCCTTCATTTTATGAGAGTAGGGTCTCTGGACATCATCTTCATGAATGAAGGTTCTCTCTCTGGGCATCATCTTTATGAATGAAGGTTCTCTCTCTGCGCATCATCTTTATGAATGAAGGTTCTCTCTTGGGCATCAACTTATGATAGAATGTTTTCTCTCTGGGCATCAACTTTATGAAAGAAAGTTCTATCTTGGGCATCAAATTATGAAAGAACGTTTTCTCTCTGGGCATCAACTTTATGAATGAAGGTACTCTCTCTTGGCATCATCTTTATGAAACAAGGTTCTCTGGTGGACATCATCTTTATGAATGAAGGTACACTCTCTGGGCATCATCTTTATGAAACAAGGTTCTTTCTCTGGTAACATCTTTATGAATGAAGGTTCTCTTTCTGGGCATCATCTTTATTGATGAAGGTTCTCTGCCTTGGCATTATCTTTATGAATGAAGGATCTCTGCCTGGGCATCATCTTTATGAAAGAAGGTCCTCTCTCGGGGCATCATCTTTATGAAACAAGATTCTCTGTCTGGGCATCATATATATGAATGAAGTATCTCTCTCTGGGCATCATCTTTATGAAAGAAGGTTTTCTGCCTGGGCATCATCTTTATGAAATAGGTTCTATGCCTGTGCATCATCTTTAAGAAAGAAGGTCTCTCTCTGCGCATCATCTATATGAATGAATGTTCTCTACCTGGGCATCATCTTTACGAAAGGTTATCTGCCTGGGCATCATCTTTATGAATGAAGGTTCTCTCTCTGGGCATCATCTTTATGAAACAAGATACTCTGTCTGGCCATCATATATATGGATGAAGTATCTCTCTCTGGGCATCATCTTTATGAAAGAAGGTTTTCTGCCTGGGCATCATCTTACGAAAGTACTTTCTCTGCCTGGGAATCATCTTTATTAATGAAGGTACTCTCTGTGGGTATCATCTTTATGAAACAATGTTCTCTGGTGGACATCATCTTTATGAATGAATGTCCTCTGTCTGGGAATCATCTTTATGAATGAAGGTTCTCTGACTGGGCATCATGTTTATGAATGAAGGTTCTCTGCCTGGACATCTTCTTTATGAATGAAGGTTCTCTCTCTGGGCATCCTCTTTATGAAATAAGGTTCTCTGCCTTGGCATCATCATTACGAAAGGTTCTCTGCCTGGGGATCATCTCTATGAATGAAGGTTCCCTCTCTCGACATCATCTTTAAGAAACAAGATTCTCTGTCTGGGCATCATATATATGAATGAAGATTATCTCTCTGGGCATCATCTTTATGAATAAAGGTTCTCTCTCTGGGTATCATTTTATGAATGTAGGTTCTCTGGGCATCATCTTTATGAAAGAAGGTTTTCTGCCTGGGCATCATCTTTATGAAAGTACTTTCTCTGCCTGGGCATCACCTTTATGAATGAAGGTACTCTCTGGGTAATATCTGTATGAAACCAGGTTCTCTCTCCGGTATAATCGTTATGAATGAAGGTTCTCTGCCTGGGCATCAAGTTTATGAATGAAGGTTCACTCTCTGGGCATCATCTCTATGAATGAAGGTTCTCTCTCTGGGCATCATCTTTATGAATGAAGGTTCTCTCTCTGCGCATCATCTTTATGAATGAAGGTTCTCTCTTGGGCATCAACTTATGATAGAATGTTTTCTCTCTGGGCATCAACTTTATGAATGAAGGTACTCTCTGGGTAATATCTGTATGAAACCAGGTTCTCTCTCCGGTATAATCGTTATGAATGAAGGTTCTCTGCCTGGGCATCAAGTTTATGAATGAAGGTTCACTCTCTGGGCATCATCTGTATGAATGAAGGTTCTCTCCCTGGGCATCATCTTTATGAATGAAGGTTCTCTCTCTGCGCATCATCTTTATGAATGAAGGTTCACTCTTGGGCATCAACTTATGATAGAATGTTTTCTCTCTGGGCATCAACTTTATGAAAGAAAGTTCTATCTTGGGCATCAAATTATGAAAGAACGTTTTCTCTCTGGGCATCAACTTTATGAATGAAGGTACTCTCTCTTGGCATCATCTTTATGAAACAAGGTTCTCTCTCTGGACATCATCTTTATGAATGAAGGCTCTCTCTCTGGGCATCATCTTTATGAAAGAAGGTTCTCTCTCTGGGAATCATCTTTATTGATGAAGGTTCTCCCTCTGGCCTTCATTTTATGAATGTAGGTTCTCTTGGCATCATGTTTATGAATGAAGGTTCTCTCTCAGGGCATCATCTTTATGAAAGAAGGTTCTCTCTCTGGGCATCATCTTTATGAATAAAGGTTCTCTCTCTGGGCATCCTATTTATGAAATAAGATTCTAGGTCTGAGCATCATCTTTACGAAACGTTCTCTCTCTGGGCATCAAGTTTATGAAAGAAGGTTCTCTCTCTGGGCATCAACTTCATGAATGAAGGTTCTTACTCTGGGCATCATCCTTATGAAAGAAGATTCTCTCTCTGGACATCATCTTCATGAATGAAGGTTCTCTCTCTGGGCATCATCATTCTTGATGAAGGTTCTCCCTCTGGCCTTCATTTTATGAGAGTAGGGTCTCTGGACATCATCTTCATGAATGAAGGTTCTCTCTCTGGGCATCATCTTTATGAATGAAGGTTCTCTCTCTGCGCATCATCTTTATGAATGAAGGTTCTCTCTTGGGCATCAACTTATGATAGAATGTTTTCTCTCTGGGCATCAACTTTATGAAAGAAAGTTCTATCTTGGGCATCAAATTATGAAAGAACGTTTTCTCTCTGGGCATCAACTTTATGAATGAAGGTACTCTCTCTTGGCATCATCTTTATGAAACAAGGTTCTCTGGTGGACATCATCTTTATGAATGAAGGTACACTCTCTGGGCATCATCTTTATAAAACAAGGTTCTTTCTCTGGTAACATCTTTATGAATGAAGGTTCTCTTTCTGGGCATCATCTTTATTGATGAAGGTTCTCTGCCTTGGCATTATCTTTATGAATGAAGGATCTCTGCCTGGGCATCATCTTTATGAAAGAAGGTCCTCTCTCGGGGCATCATCTTTATGAAACAAGATTCTCTGTCTGGGCATCATATATATGAATGAAGTATCTCTCTCTGGGCATCATCTTTATGAAAGAAGGTTTTCTGCCTGGGCATCATCTTTATGAAAGTAGGTTCTATGCCTGTGCATCATCTTTAAGAAAGAAGGTCTCTCTCTGCGCATCATCTATATGAATGAATGTTCTCTACCTGGGCATCATCTTTACGAAAGGTTATCTGCTTGGGCATCATCTTTATGAATGAAGGTTCTCTCTCTGGGCATCATCTTTATGAAACAAGATACTCTGTCTGGCCATCATATATATGGATGAAGTATCTCTCTCTGGGCATCATCTTTATGAAAGAAGGTTTTCTGCCTGGGCATCATCTTACGAAAGTACTTTCTCTGCCTGGGAATCATCTTTATTAATGAAGGTACTCTCTGTGGGTATCATCTTTATGAAACAATGTTCTCTGGTGGACATCATCTTTATGAATGAATGTCCTCTGTCTGGGAATCATCTTTATGAATGAAGGTTCTCTGACTGGGCATCATGTTTATGAATGAAGGTTCTCTGCCTGGACATCTTCTTTATGAATGAAGGTTCTCTCTCTGGGCATCCTCTTTATGAAATAAGGTTCTCTGCCTTGGCATCATCATTACGAAAGATTCTCTGCCTGGGGATCATCTTTATGAATGAAGGTTCCCTCTCTCGACATCATCTTTAAGAAACAAGATTCTCTGTCTGGGCATCATATATATGAATGAAGATTATCTCTCTGGGCATCATCTTTATGAATAAAGGTTCTCTCTCTGGGTATCATTTTATGAATGTAGGTTCTCTGGGCATCATCTTTATGAAAGAAGGTTTTCTGCCTGGGCATCATCTTTATGAAAGTACTTTCTCTGCCTGGGCATCACCTTTATGAATGAAGGTACTCTCTGGGTAATATCTGTATGAAACCAGGTTCTCTCTCCGGTATAATCGTTATGAATGAAGGTTCTCTGCCTGGGCATCAAGTTTATGAATGAAGGTTCACTCTCTGGGCATCATCTCTATGAATGAAGGTTCTCTCCCTGGGCATCATCTTTATGAATGAAGGTTCTCTCTCTGCGCATCATCTTTATGAATGAAGGTTCACTCTTGGGCATCAACTTATGATAGAATGTTTTCTCTCTGGGCATCAACTTTATGAAAGAAAGTTCTATCTTGGGCATCAAATTATGAAAGAACGTTTTCTCTCTGGGCATCAACTTTATGAATGAAGGTACTCTCTCTTGGCATCATCTTTATGAAACAAGGTTCTCTCTCTGGACATCATCTTTATGAATGAAGGCTCTCTCTCTGGGCATCATCTTTATGAAAGAAGGTTCTCTCTCTGGGAATCATCTTTATTGATGAAGGTTCTCCCTCTGGCCTTCATTTTATGAATGTAGGTTCTCTTGGCATCATGTTTATGAATGAAGGTTCTCTCTCAGGGCATCATCTTTATGAAAGAAGGTTCTCTCTCTGGGCATCATCTTTATGAATAAAGGTTCTCTCTCTGGGCATCCTATTTATGAAATAAGATTCTAGGTCTGAGCATCATCTTTACGAAACGTTCTCTCTCTGGGCATCAAGTTTATGAAAGAAGGTTCTCTCTCTGGGCATCAACTTCATGAATGAAGGTTCTTACTCTGGGCATCATCCTTATGAAAGAAGATTCTCTCTCTGGACATCATCTTCATGAATGAAGGTTCTCTCTCTGGGCATCATCATTCTTGATGAAGGTTCTCCCTCTGGCCTTCATTTTATGAGAGTAGGGTCTCTGGACATCATCTTCATGAATGAAGGTTCTCTCTCTGGGCATCATCTTTATGAATGAAGGTTCTCTCTCTGCGCATCATCTTTATGAATGAAGGTTCTCTCTTGGGCATCAACTTATGATAGAATGTTTTCTCTCTGGGCATCAACTTTATGAAAGAAAGTTCTATCTTGGGCATCAAATTATGAAAGAACGTTTTCTCTCTGGGCATCAACTTTATGAATGAAGGTACTCTCTCTTGGCATCATCTTTATGAAACAAGGTTCTCTGGTGGACATCATCTTTATGAATGAAGGTACACTCTCTGGGCATCATCTTTATGAAACAAGGTTCTTTCTCTGGTAACATCTTTATGAATGAAGGTTCTCTTTCTGGGCATCATCTTTATTGATGAAGGTTCTCTGCCTTGGCATTATCTTTATGAATGAAGGATCTCTGCCTGGGCATCATCTTTATGAAAGAAGGTCCTCTCTCGGGGCATCATCTTTATGAAACAAGATTCTCTGTCTGGGCATCATATATATGAATGAAGTATCTCTCTCTGGGCATCATCTTTATGAAAGAAGGTTTTCTGCCTGGGCATCATCTTTATGAAAGTAGGTTCTATGCCTGTGCATCATCTTTAAGAAAGAAGGTCTCTCTCTGCGCATCATCTATATGAATGAATGTTCTCTACCTGGGCATCATCTTTACGAAAGGTTATCTGCTTGGGCATCATCTTTATGAATGAAGGTTCTCTCTCTGGGCATCATCTTTATGAAACAAGATACTCTGTCTGGCCATCATATATATGGATGAAGTCTCTCTCTCTGGGCATCATCTTTATGAAAGAAGGTTTTCTGCCTGGGCATCATCTTACGAAAGTACTTTCTCTGCCTGGGAATCATCTTTATTAATGAAGGTACTCTCTGTGGGTATCATCTTTATGAAACAATGTTCTCTGGTGGACATCATCTTTATGAATGAATGTCCTCTGTCTGGGAATCATCTTTATGAATGAAGGTTCTCTGACTGGGCATCATGTTTATGAATGAAGGTTCTCTGCCTGGACATCTTCTTTATGAATGAAGGTTCTCTCTCTGGGCATCCTCTTTATGAAATAAGGTTCTCTGCCTTGGCATCATCATTACGAAAGGTTCTCTGCCTGGGGATCATCTCTATGAATGAAGGTTCCCTCTCTCGACATCATCTTTAAGAAACAAGATTCTCTGTCTGGGCATCATATATATGAATGAAGATTATCTCTCTGGGCATCATCTTTATGAATAAAGGTTCTCTCTCTGGGTATCATTTTATGAATGTAGGTTCTCTGGGCATCATCTTTATGAAAGAAGGTTTTCTGCCTGGGCATCATCTTTATGAAAGTACTTTCTCTGCCTGGGCATCACCTTTATGAATGAAGGTACTCTCTGGGTAATATCTGTATGAAACCAGGTTCTCTCTCCGGTATAATCGTTATGAATGAAGGTTCTCTGCCTGGGCATCAAGTTTATGAATGAAGGTTCACTCTCTGGGCATCATCTCTATGAATGAAGGTTCTCTCTCTGGGCATCATCTTTATGAATGAAGGTTCTCTCTCTGCGCATCATCTTTATGAATGAAGGTTCTCTCTTGGGCATCAACTTATGATAGAATGTTTTCTCTCTGGGCATCAACTTTATGAATGAAGGTACTCTCTGGGTAATATCTGTATGAAACCAGGTTCTCTCTCCGGTATAATCGTTATGAATGAAGGTTCTCTGCCTGGGCATCAAGTTTATGAATGAAGGTTCACTCTCTGGGCATCATCTGTATGAATGAAGGTTCTCTCCCTGGGCATCATCTTTATGAATGAAGGTTCTCTCTCTGCGCATCATCTTTATGAATGAAGGTTCACTCTTGGGCATCAACTTATGATAGAATGTTTTCTCTCTGGGCATCAACTTTATGAAAGAAAGTTCTATCTTGGGCATCAAATTATGAAAGAACGTTTTCTCTCTGGGCATCAACTTTATGAATGAAGGTACTCTCTCTTGGCATCATCTTTATGAAACAAGGTTCTCTCTCTGGACATCATCTTTATGAATGAAGGCTCTCTCTCTGGGCATCATCTTTATGAAAGAAGGTTCTCTCTCTGGGAATCATCTTTATTGATGAAGGTTCTCCCTCTGGCCTTCATTTTATGAATGTAGGTTCTCTTGGCATCATGTTTATGAATGAAGGTTCTCTCTCAGGGCATCATCTTTATAAAAGAAGGTTCTCTCTCTGGGCATCATCTTTATGAATAAAGGTTCTCTCTCTGGGCATCCTATTTATGAAATAAGATTCTAGGTCTGAGCATCATCTTTACGAAACGTTCTCTCTCTGGGCATCAAGTTTATGAAAGAAGGTTCTCTCTCTGGGCATCAACTTTATGAATGAAGGTTCTTACTCTGGGCATCATCCTTATGAAAGAAGATTCTCTCTCTGGACATCATCTTCATGAATGAAGGTTCTCTCTCTGGGCATCATCATTCTTGATGAAGGTTCTCCCTCTGGCCTTCATTTTATGAGAGTAGGGTCTCTGGACATCATCTTCATGAATGAAGGTTCTCTCTCTGGGCATCATCTTTATGAATGAAGGTTCTTTCTCTGGGCATCATCTTTAAGACAGAAGGTTCTCCCTATTGGCATCATCGTTATGAAAGAAGCTTCTCTGATTTGGCATCATCTTTATGAATGAAAGTTCTCTGCCTGGGCATCATCTTAATGAATGAAGGCTCTCTCTGGGCATCATATATATGAACAAAAATTATCTCTCTGGGCTTCACATTTATGAATAAAGTTTCTCTCTCTGGGCATCATTTTATGAATGTAGGTTTTCTGGGCATCATCTTTATGAAAGATGGTTTTCTGCCTGGGCATCATCTTGACAAAAGTACTTTCTCTACCTGGGCATCATCTTTATGAATGAAGGTACACTCTGGGTAATATCTGTATGAAACCAGGTTCTCTCTCCGGTATAATCGTTATGAATGAAGGTTCTCTGCCTGGGCATCAAGTTTATGAATGAAGGTTCACTCTCTGGGCATCATCTCTATGAATGAATGTTCTCTCTCTGGGCATCATCTTTATGAATGAAGGTTCTCTCTGCGCATCATCTTTATGAATGAAGGTTCTCTCTTGGGCATCAACTTATGATAGAATGTTTTCTCTCTGGGCATCAACTCTATGAAAGAAGGTTCTCTCTTGGGCATCATATTATGAAAGAACGTTTTCTCTCTGGGCATCAACTTTATGAATGAAGGTACTCTCTCTTGGCATCATCTTTATGAAACAAGGTTCTCTCTCTGGACATCATCTTTATGAAAGAAGGTTCTCTCTCTGGGCATCATCTTTATGAATAAAGGTTCTCTCTCTGGGCATCCTAATTATGAAATAAGATTCTAGGTCTGAGCATCATCTTTACGAAACGTTCTCTCTCTGGGCATCAACTTTATGAAAGAAGGTACTCTCTCTGGGCATCAACTTCATGAATGAAGGTTCTTACTCTGGGCATCATATTTATGAAAGAAGGTTCTCTCTCTGGATATCATCTTAATGAATGAAGGTTCTCTCTCTGGGCATCATCTTTATGAATGAAGGTTCTTTCTCTGGGCATCATCTTTAAGACAGAAGGTTCTCTCTCTGGGCATCATCTTTATGAAAGATCCTTCTCTGATTTGGCATCATCATTATGAATGAAGTTTCTCTGCCGGGGCATCATCTTTAAGAAAGAAGGTTCTCTCTGTGGGCATCATCTTCATGAAAGAAGGTCTCCTTCTGGGCATCATCTATAAGAATGAAAGTTCTCTGCCAGGGCATCATCTTTACAAAAGGTTCTCTGCCTGGGCATCATCTTTATGAATGAAGGTTTTCTCTCTGGGCATCATCTTAATGAAACAAAGTTCTCTCTCTGGGCATGATCTTTATGAAAAAAGGTTTTTTACCTTGTCATCATCTTTACGAAAGTACATTCTCTGCTGGGAATCATATTTATAAATGAAGGTACTCTCTCTGGGTATCATCTTTATGAAACAAGGTTCTCTGGTGGACATCATCTTTATGAATGAATGTCCTCTGTCTGGTCATCATCTTTATGAATGAAGGTTCTATCTCTGGGCATCATCTTTATGAAAGAAGGTTCTCTCTTTGGGAATCATCTTTATGAATTAAGATTCTCTCAGGGCTTCATCTTTATGAAAGAAGTTTCTCTTGGGCATCATCTTTATGAATGAAAGTTCTCCCTCTAGGCATCATCTTTATGATAGAAGGTTCTCTCTCTGGGCATCATCTTTATGAATGAAGGTTCTCTGCCTGGGCAACATCTTTATGAATAAAGCTTCTCTTCTGGGCATCCTCTTTATGAAATAAGGTTCTAGTTCTGGGCATCATCTTTACGAAAGATTCTCTGCCTGGGGATCATCTTTATGAATTAAAGTTCTCTGCCTGGGCATCATCTAAATGAATGAAGGCTCTCTCTGGGCATCATATATGTGAATAAAGATTATCTCTCTGGGCATCATCTTTATGAATAAAGGTTCTCTCTCTGGGCATCATTTTATGAATGTAGGTTCTCTGGGCATCATCTTTATGAAAGAAGGTTTTCTGCCTGGGCATCATCTTGACCAAAGTACTTTCTCTGCCTGGGCATCATCTTTATGAATGAAGGTACTGTCTGGGTAATATCTTTATGAAACCAGGTTCTCTCTCCGGTATAATCGTTATGAATGAAGGTTCTCTGCCTGGGCATCATGTTTATGAATGAAAGTTCACTCTCTGGGCATCCTATTTATGAAATAAGGTTCTAGGTCTTAGCATCATCCTTACGAAACGTTCTCTCTCTGGGCATCAACTTTATGAAAGAAGGTTCTCTCTCTGGGCATCAACTTCATGAATGAAGGTTCTTATCTGGGCATCATCTTTATGAAAGAAGGTTCTCTCTCTGGGCATCATGTTTCTTGATGAAGGTTCTCCCTCTGGCCTTCTTTTTATGAATGTAGGGTCTCTGGACATCATCTTCATGAATGAAGGTTCTCTCTCTGGGCATCATCTTTATGAATGAAGGTTCTTTCTCTGGGCATCATCTTTAAGACAGAAGGTTCTCTCCCTGGGTATCATCTTTATGAATGAAGCTTCTCTGATTTGGCATCATCGTTATGAATGAAGGTTCTCTGCCTGGGCATCATCTTTAAGAAAGAAGGTTCTCTCTCTGGGCATCATCTTCATGAAAGAAGGTCTCCCTCTGGGCATCATCTATAAGAATGAAAGTTCTCTGCCTGGGCATCATCTTTACGAAAGGTTCTCTGCCTGGGCATCACCTTTATGAATGAAGGTTTTCTCTCTGGGCATCATCTTAATGAAACAAGGTTCTCTCTCTGGGCATGATATTTATGAAAAAAGGTTTTTTGCCCTGGCATCATTTATACGAAAGTACGTTCTCTGCCTGTGAATCATCTTTATGAATGAAGGTACTGTCTGGGTAATATCTTTATGAAACCAGGTTCTCTCCCTGTATAATCGTTATGAATGAAGGTTCTCTGCCTGGGCATCATGTTTATGAAACACGGTTCTCTGCCTGGTCATCAGCTATATGAATGAATGTTCCGTCTCTGTGCATCATCTTTAGGAATAAAGGCTCTCTCTCTGGGCATCATCTTCAAGAAAGAATGTTCTCTGGGAATCATCTCTATGAAAGAAATTTCTCTGTTTGGGAATCTACTTTATGAAAGAAGGTTCTCTATCTGGGCATCAACTTTATGAATGAAGGTTCTCTCTCTGGGCATCATCTTTATGAAACAAGGATCTCTGCCTGGTCATCATCTTTACGAAGAAGCATCTCTATCTTGGAATCATCTTTATGATTGAAGTTTCTCTCTCTGGGCGTCATCTTTATGAAACAATGTTCTCTACCTGGCTTTCATCTATATGATTAAAAGTTGTCTCTCTGGGCATCATCTATATGAATGAAGGTTCTCTCTCTGGGCTTCATCTTTATGAATGAAGGTTCTCGCTCTGGGCATCATCTTTATGAAACAAGGTTCTCACTTGAGGCATCATCTTTATGAATGAAGGTTCTCTCTCTGGGCATCATCTTTATGAAAGAAAGTTCTCTGCCTGGGCATCATCTCTACGAAGAAGGTTCTCTACCTGGGCATCATCTTTATGAATGAAGGTAGGCTCTCTAGGCATCATCTTTTTGAAACAAGGTTCTCTATCTGGTATCATCTTAATGAATGAAGGTTCTCTGCCTGGGAATCATCTTTATGAATGACTGTTCTCTCTCTGGGCATCACCTTTATGAAAGAAGGTTCTCGGCCTGGGTAACATCTTTATGAAGAAGGCTCTTTCTCTGGGCATCACCTTTATTAATAAAAGTTTTATCTCTGGGCATCCTCTTTATGAAAGTATGTTCTCTCTCTGGGAATCATCTTTATGAATGAAGGTTCTCTACTTGGCATCATCTTTATGAATGAAGGTTCTCTCTCTGTGCATCATCTTTATGAATGAAGGTTCTCTACCTGGGCATCATCTTTACCAAGAAGGTTCTCTAACTGGCATCATCTTTATGAATGAAGGTTCTATGACTGGGCATCATCTTTATGAATGAAGGTTCTCTGCCTGGGCATCATCTTTAAGACAGAAGGTTCTCTCTCTGGGCATCATCTTTATGAAAGAAGCTTTCCTCTCCCGCAGTTCCCCTCTCCCCGCAGGGCAGCGATCTGCCCTCGGGCCCACGTCCCTTCCTCCATTCATCCAAGCTCAGGGGAGGGGACCCGCGGGTTGTCTGGCGACCCCCACGGGTGACCATCCACCCGCACCGCTGCCGCGGACCTCTCCAGCTGCCCTCCGTGCGCCGGCCTCCCACCCCCGCACGCCCCCGCCAGGCCCTGGCAGCCTAGCACCAGCTCCACTCCTGGCGGGGACCCTGTGCTGAGCACTTCCCGCCAACAGGAGCCATAGCCCAACCCGCGCCTGTCCCGGACCCTGAGCTTCCGCAGAGCGCCGCGCCCAGCGCTGCTGAGTCTGCCCACCAAGGGCCCCTCCCTGCGCAAGGCACAAGAGTAGGTGCCCTCCGCAGGATGCTGCGGGGACCCCGGCGGCGGCGACTCTGAGCCTGAGCAAGGAAGGGCGCCATTGCCCCCTGCGGTTTCGCGCCAAACCTCCTTTGCGGGCTCCATTACCCCCTGCGGTTTCGCACGAAGCCACTACGGTCCGCGGGTTTCTGAGCTCAGATCAGGGCGGAGAGCGAACACCATTGTTCCCTGCAGTGTCGCGCAGCTGTCTGCGCAGCTGTCCGAGGGGCCTCCCCGCTCCCGCTCACAGCCCGGCAGATCAAACATTCCACCTGCAGTGGAGCCTGGGTCTCGGCTTTGCAGTCCCTGAGGAGCCGTCAGTGAGCTCCAGCCAGCTCTCACCACCTGGGGCCCTGTTGGGTCCCCAGTGCCAGCCCTAAGCCTGCCGCAGCCCGCCCCAAAGGTTCTCTCTTTGGGAATCATCTTTATGAATGAAGGATCTCTGCCTGTGCATTTTCTTTTTGAAAGAAGGTTCTCTCTCTGGGCTTCATCTTTATGAACGAAGGTTCTCTACCTGGGCATACTATTTATGAATAAATATTCTCTCTCTGGGCATCATCTTTAAGAATTAAGGTTCTCTCTCTCGGCATCATCTTCATGAAACAAGTTTCTAAGTCTGAGCATCATCTATATGAATTAAGGTTCTCTGCCCGGGCATCATCGTTATGTATGAAGGTTCTCTGCCTGGGCATCGTCTTCATGAAAGCAGGTTGTCTCTCTGGACATCATATTTATGAAAGAAGGTTCTGTGTTTGGGCATCATCTTTATGAAAGAAGGTTCTCTGTCTGTGCATCATCTTATGAAAAAAGGTTCTCTGCCTGGGCATCTTCTTTATGAATGAAGGTACTCTCTCTGGGCATCAACTTTAGGAAACAAGATTCTCTCCTGGCATCATCTTTATAAATGAAAGTTCACTGTCTGGTCATCATTTTTATGAATGAAGGTTCTCTCTCTGGGCATCATCCTTATGAAACAAGGTTCTCTGCCTGGGCATCATCTATATGAATGAAGCTGACTGCCTGGGCATCATCTTTATGAAAGCAGGTTCTCTCTCTGGGCATCATATTTATGAAAGAAGGGTCTCTGTTGGGGCATCATCTTTATGAAAGAAAGTTCTTTGCCTGGGAATCATATTTTTGAAAGAAAGTTTTATGCCTGGGTATCATCTATATGAATGAAGGTTCTCTGGGCATAATCTTTATGAATGAAGGCTCTCCTTCTGGGCATCATCTTTATGAATAAAAGTTATTACTCTGGGCATCCTCTTTATGAAATAAGGTTCTCTCTCTGGAAATCATCTTTATGAATGAAGGTTCTCTGCCTGGGCATCATCTTTATAAATGAAAGTTCTCTGCCTGTTTATCATCTTTATAAATAAAGTTCTCTCTCTGGGCATCATCTTTATGAATTAAGGCTCTCTCTCTGGACATCATCTTTATGAATAAATGATCTCTCTCTGGGCATCCTCTTTATGAAACAAGGTTCTACGTCTGGGCATCATCTTTATGAATGAAGGTTCTCTGCCTGGGCATCATCTTTACGAAAGTTTCTCTGCCTGGCATCATCTTTATGAATGAAGGTACTGTCTCTGGGCATCATCTTTATGAATGAAGGTTTTCTGGGCATCATCTTTATGAATGAACGTTCCCTCTCTGGGCATCATCTTTATGAGTGAAGATTTTCACTCTGGGCATCATGTTTATGAAAGAAAGTTCTCTTTCTGGCCATCATCTTTATGAATGAAGGTTCTCTGCCGGGGCATCTTCTGTATGAATGAAGCTTCTC
Organism: Tenrec ecaudatus; assembly: GCF_050624435.1. NCBI lineage: Eukaryota > Metazoa > Chordata > Mammalia > Afrosoricida > Tenrecidae > Tenrec > Tenrec ecaudatus. The sequence continues at coordinate 15,379,875 of NC_134549.1, forward strand.
TCTCTGGGCATCATCTTTATGAAAAAAAGGTTCTCTGTCTGTGCATCATCTTTATGAAAGAAGTTTCTCTCACTGTCCGTCATCTTGATAAATGAAGGTTCTCTCTCTGGCCATCATCTTTACGAATGAATATTCTCTGCCTGGCATCATCTTTACGAATGAAGGCGCTCTCTCCCTGGGCATCATCTTTATTTATGAAGGCTCTCTCCCTGGGCATCATCTTTATGAAAGAAGGTTCTCGCTCTGGGCATTTATGAAAGAATGTTCTTTCACTGGGCATCATCTTTATGAAAGAAGGTTCTCTCTCTGGGCATCATATTTATGAAAGAAGGTTCTCTGTTTGGGCATCATCTTTAAGAAAGAAGGTTCTCTCCCTTGGCATCATGTATATGAATGAAGGTTCTCTGCCAGGCCATCATCTTTATGAAAGAAGACTCTCTCTAAAGGCATCACCTTTATGAAAGAAGGTGTCTGTTTGGGCATCATCTTTATGAAAGAAGGATTTCTGTTTGGGCATCATCTTTATGAAAGAAGGTTCTCTGCCTTGGCATCATCTTTATGAAAGAAGGTTCTCTCTGTGGGCATCATCTTTATGAAAGAAGGTTCTCTGTTTGGGCATCATCTTTATGAAAGAAGGTTCTCTGCCTGGGCATCATCTTTATGAAAAAAGGTTCTCTGCCTGGGCATAATCTTTATGAAAAAAGGTCCTATGCCTGGGCATCATCTTTATGAAAGAAAGTTCTCTGCCTGGTTATCATCTTTGTGAATGAGGGTACTCTCTCTGGGCTTCATTATTATGAATGAAGGTTCTCTGGGCATCATCTTTAAGAATGAAGTTCCTTTGCCTGGGCATCATCTTTATGAAAGAAGGTTCTCTGCCTGGGAATCATCATTACGAAAGAAGTTTCTCTTTTTGGGCATCATCTTGATGAATGAAAATTCTCTGCCTTAGGCTTTATCTTTATGAATGAATGTTCTCTCCTTGGGCATCCTCTTTTTGAAAGAAGGCTCTCTCTCTGTGCATCATCTTCATGAATGACGGTTCTCTCTGAGGGCATCATCTTTATGAATGAGGGTTCTTTGCCTGGGCATCATCTTTATGAATGAAGGTACACTCTCTAGGCATCACCTTTATGAAAGAAGGTTCTCTATAGGCATCATCTTTACGAAAGAAACATCTCTGTTTGGGCATCATTTTTATGAAAGGCGGTATTCTCTCTCGGCATCATCTTTATGAATGAATGTTCTCTCCATTGGCATCATCTTTATGAAAGCATGTTCTCTCTCTGGGCATCATCTTAATGAATGAAGGTTCTCTCTCCGGGCATCATCTTTATGAATGAGAGTTCTCTGCCTTGGTATCATCTTTATGAATCAAGGTTCTTTCTCTGTGCCGCATCTTTATTGAATAAAGGTTCTCTCTCTGGGCATCATCTTTATGAATGAAGGTTCTCTGTCTGGGCATCATCTTTATGAAAGAAAGATCTCTGTTTGGGCATCATCTTTATGAAAGAAGGTTTTCTCTATGGGCATCATCTTTATGATGAAGGTTCTCTGCCTGGGAATCATCTTTATGAAAGAATGTTCTCTGCCTGGGCATCGTCTCTATGAAAGAATGTTCTCTACCTGGGCATCATCTTTGTGAATGAAGGTTCTCTGGGCATCAACTTATGAATGAAGGTTCTCTCCCTGGGCATCACTTTTATGAATGAAGGTTCTCTCTCTGGGCATCATCTGTATGAAAGAAAGATCATTGTTTGTGCATCATATTTATGGAAGAAGGTTCTCTCTCTGGGCATCATCTTTATGAATGAAGGTACTCTCTCTGGGCATCAAATTTATGAAACAAGGTTCTCTCTCTGGCATTATCTTTATGAAGTAAGGTTCTCTGCATGGGCATCATCTTTATGAATGAAGGTTCTCTCTATGGGCATCATATTTATGAAAGAAAGTTCTCTGTTTGGGCATCATCTTTATCAAAGTAGGTTCTCTGCCTGGGAATCATCTTTACGAAAGAAGGTTCTATGCCTGGGCATCATCTTTACGATAGAAGGTTCTCTGCCTGGGCTACATCTTTGTGAATGAAGGTACTTTCTCTGGGCATCATCTTTATGAATGAAGGTTCTCTCTCTGGGCATCATCTTTATGAAAGATGGTTCTCTCTCTGGGCATCATCTTTATGAATGAAGGTTCTCTCTCTGGGCATCATCTTTATGAATGAGGGTTCTCTCTCTGGGCATCATCTTTTTGAAAGAAGGTTCTCTCTCTGGGTATCATCATCATGAATGAAGGTTCTCTCTCTGGGCATCATCTTTACGAATGTAGGTTCTCTTCTTGGGCATCATCTTTATGAAACAAGGTTCTTTCTCTTGTATCATCTTTATGCATGAAGGTTCTCTGAGTGGGCATCATCTTTATGAATGAAGGTTCTCTCTGGGCATCATCTTTATTAAAGCAGGTTCTCTTTCTGGGCATCTTATTTAGGAAAGAATTTTCTCTGTTTGGGCATCATCTTTATGAATGAAGTTTCTCTCTCTGGGCATCTTCTTTATGAAACAAGGTTCCCTTCCAGGGCATCATCTATATGAATGAAGGCTCTATGCCTGGGCATCATCTTTATGAAGAAGGTTCTCTCTCTCGACATCATCTTTACGAAAGAAAGATCTCTGTTTGGGCATCATATTTATGAAAGAAGGTTCTCTGTCTGCGCATCATCTTTATGAAAGAAGTCTCGCTCTGTGGGCATCATCATTATGAATGAAGGTTCTCTGTTTGGGCATCGTCTTTATGATAGAAGTTTCTCTGCCTGGGAATCATCTTTAAGAAGGATGGTTCTCTGCCTGGGCATCATCTTTAGGAATGAAGGTACTTTCTCTGGGCATCATCATTATGAATGAAGGTTCTCTTGCCATCATCTTAATGAATGAAGGTTCTCCCTCTTGCCATCATCTTTATGAATGAAGGTTCTCTTTCTGTGCATCCTCTTTATGAAAGAAGGTTCTCTCTCTGGGCATCATCTTTATGAATGAAGGTTCTCTGCCTGATCATCATCTTTATGAATGAAGGAACACTCTCTGGGCATCTTCTTTCAGAAACAAGGTTCTCTCTTTGGTATCAGCTTTGTGAATGAAGGTTCTCTTATTGAGCACCATCTTTATGAATGAAGGTTCTCTCTCTGGGCATCATCTTTATGAATGAAGGCTCTCTCTCTGGGCATCATCTTTATGAAAGAAGTTTCTCTTTCTGGGCATCATCTTTATGAAAGAATGATCTCTGTTTGGGCATCATCTTTAGGAATGAATGTTTTCTCTATGGGCCTCATCTTTATGAAAGAAGGTTCTTTCTCTGGACATAATCTTCATGAATGAAGGTTCTCTCTCTGGGCATCATCTTTATAAAGGAAAGTTATCTGCCTTGGCATCATCTTTATGAATATAGGTTCTCTCTCTGGGCATCATCTTTATGGAGAAAGGTTTTCTTTCTGGGCATCCTCTTTATGAATGAAGGTTCTCTGCCAGGGCATCATCTTTATGAAAGAAGGCTCTCTCTCTGCGCATCCTATTTAGGAAAGAAGGTTCTCTGTTTGGGCATCATCTTTATATAAGAAGGTTCTCTCCCTTGGCATCATCTTTACAAAAGAAGGTTCTATATCTGGGCATCATCTATATGAATGAAGGTTCTCTGCCGGGGCATCATCTTTATGAAAGAATGCTCTCTCTAAAGGCATCACCTTTATGAAAGAAGGTGTCTGTTTGGGCATCATCTTTATGAAAGGAGATTCTCTGCCTGGGCATCATATTTATGAAAGAAGGTTCTTGCCTGGGCATCATCTTTGTGAATGAAGGTTCTCTGCCTTGGCATCATCTATATGAATGAAGGTTCTCTCTCTGGGCATCATCTTTGTGAATGAAGATTCTCTCTCTGGGCATCACTTTTATGAATGAAGGTTCTCTCCATGGGCATCACCTTTATGTATGAAGATTCTCTGCCTTGGCAACATCTTTATGAATGAAGGCTCTTTCTCTGGGCAGCTTATTTATGAAAGAAGGTTCTCTGTCTGCGCATCATCTTTATGAAAGAAGTCTCGCTCTGTGGGCATCATCATTATGAATGAAGGTTCTCTGTTTGGGCATCGTCTTTATGATAGAAGTTTCTCTGCCTGGGAATCATCTTTAAGAAGGATGGTTCTCTGCCTGGGCATCATCTTTAGGAATGAAGGTACTTTCTCTGGGCATCATCATTATGAATGAAGGTTCTCTTGCCATCATCTTAATGAATGAAGGTTCTCCCTCTTGCCATCATCTGTATGAATGAAGGTTCTCTTTCTGTGCATCCTCTTTATGAAAGAAGGTTCTCTCTCTGGGCATCATCTTTATGAATGAAGGTTCTCTGCCTGATCATCATCTTTATGAATGAAGGAACACTCTCTGGGCATCTTCTTTCAGAAACAAGGTTCTCTCTTTGGTATCAGCTTTGTGAATGAAGGTTCTCTTATTGAGCACCATCTTTATGAATGAAGGTTCTCTCTCTGGGCATCATCTTTATGAATGAAGGCTCTCTCTCTGGGCATCATCTTTATGGAAGAAGTTTCTCTTTCTGGGCATCATCTTTATGAAAGAATGATCTCTGTTTGGGCATCATCTTTAGGAATGAATGTTTTCTCTATGGGCCTCATCTTTATGAAAGAAGGTTCTTTCTCTGGACATAATCTTCATGAATGAAGGTTCTCTCTCTGGGCATCATCTTTATAAAGGAAAGTTATCTGCCTTGGCATCATCTTTATGAATATAGGTTCTCTCTCTGGGCATCATCTTTATGGAGAAAGGTTTTCTTTCTGGGCATCCTCTTTATGAATGAAGGTTCTCTGCCAGGGCATCATCTTTATGAAAGAAGGCTCTCTCTCTGCGCATCCTATTTAGGAAAGAAGGTTCTCTGTTTGGGCATCATCTTTATATAAGAAGGTTCTCTCCCTTGGCATCATCTTTACAAAAGAAGGTTCTATATCTGGGCATCATCTATATGAATGAAGGTTCTCTTCCGGGGCATCATCTTTATGAAAGAATGCTCTCTAAAGGCATCACCTTTATGAAAGAAGGTGTCTGTTTGGGCATCATCTTTATGAAAGGAGATTCTCTGCCTGGGCATCATATTTATGAAAGAAGGTTCTTGCCTGGGCATCATCTTTGTGAATGAAGGTTCTCTGCCTTGGCATCATCTATATGAATGAAGGTTCTCTCTCTGGGCATCATCTTTGTGAATGAAGATTCTCTCTCTGGGCATCACCTTTATGAATGAAGGTTCTCTCCATGGGCATCACCTTTATGTATGAAGATTCTCTGCCTTGGCAACATCTTTATGAATGAAGGCTCTTTCTCTGGGCAGCTTATTTATGAAAGAAGGTACTCTGTCTAGGCATCATCTTTATTAAAAAAGGTTCTCTCTCTGGGCATCACCTTTATGTAAGAAGTTTTTTTCTCTGGGCATCATCTCTATGAATGATGGTTCTCTTCTGGGCATCATGTTTATGATCAAGTTTCTCTGCCTAGGCATCATCTTTATGAATGACGGTTCTCTATCTGGGCATCATCTTTATGAATGAAGGTTCTCTGCCTCTGCATCATATTTAAGAAAGAAGGTTCTGTGCATGGGCATCATCTTTATAAAAGAAATTTCTCTTTCTGGGCATCATCTTTATGAATATAGTACACTCTATTGGTATAATCTTTATGAATGAATGTTCTCTCTCTGGGCATCATCTTTATAAAGAAAGTTCTGTGTTTGGGCATCATCTGTATGAAAGAACCTTCTCTGCCACGGCATCATATTTATGAATGATGGTACTCTCTCTGCGCATCAACTTTATGAAACAAGATTCTCTCTCTGGCATCATCTTTATAAATGAAGGTTCTCTGTGTGGGCATCATCTTTATGAAAGAAGATTTTCTGTTTGGGCATCATCTTTATGAAAGAAGGTTCTCTGCCTGGGCATCAACTTTACGAAAGAAGGTTCTCGGCCTAGGCATCATCTTTATGGATGAAGGTTCGCTCTCTGGGCATCATCTTTATGAATGAAGGTTCTCTGTTTGGGCATCATCTTTATGAAAGAAGTTTCTCTGCCTTAGCATCAACTTTACGAAAGAAGGTTCTCTGCCTGGGCATCATCTTTATGAATGAAGGTTCTCTCTCTGGGCATCATCTTTATGAATGAAGGTTCTCTCTTTGGGCATCATCTTTATGAAAGAAAGTTCTCTGCCTGGCCATCATCTTTATGAATGAAGGCACTCTCTCTGGGCACCATATTTATGAATGAAAGTACTCTCTCTGTGCATCATCTTTATTAAACAAGGTTCTCTCTCTGGTATCATCTTTATGAATGAAGGTTCTCTGTCTGGGAATCATCATTATGTCAAGTTTCTCTCTCTGGGCATCATCTTTATGAAACAAGGTTCTCTGCATGGGCATCATCTATACGAATGAAGGTTCTCTGTCTGAAATCATCTTTATGATTGAAGGTTCTCCTCTCTGGGCATCATCTTTATGAATTAAGGTTCTCTCTCTGGGCATCACCTTTATGAATGAAGGTTCTCTGCCTAAGCAACATCTTTATTAATGAGGCTCTTTCTCTGGGCATCATATTTATGAATGAAATTTCTCTTCTGGGCATCGTCTTTATGAATGAAGGTTCTTTCTCTGGGCATGATGTTTATGAAACAAGGTTCTATGCCTTGGCATCATCTTTATGAAAGAAGGTACTCTGTTTGGGCAACATCTTTATGAATGAAGGTTCTCTCTCTAGGCATCATCTTTATGAAAGAAGCTTCTCTGATTGGGCATCATCTTTATTAAACAAGGTTCTCTGTCTGGGCATTATCTTTATGAAAAAAGGCTCTCTCTCTGGGCAACATCTTTATGAAAGAAGGTTTTCTGCCTGGGCATCATCTTTATGAATGAAGGCTTTCTCTCTGGGCATCATTTTTATGAATGAATGTTCCCTCTCTGGCATCATCTTAATGAAAGAAAGTTCTCTCACTGGGCATCATCTTTATGAATGAAAGATCACTCCTTGGGCAACATCTTTATGAATGAAGGCTCTCTCTATGTGCATCATTTTTATTAAAGAAGATTCTCTGGCTGGGCATCATCTTTATGAAAGAATGTTCTCTGCCTGGGCATCATCTTTATGAAAGAAGGTTCTCTGCCGGGACATCATCTTTGTGAATGAAGGTTCTCTGTTGGGCATCGTCTTTATGAATGAAGGCTGTCTCTCTGGGCAGCATCATTAGTGAATAAAGGATCTCTTTCTGAGCATCCTCTTTAAGAAAGAAGGTCCTCTCTCCGCATATCATCTTTATGAATGAAGGTTCTCTCTCTGGGCATCATCTTTATGAAAGAAAGTTCTCTGCCTTGTCATCATCTTTAAGAAGAAGGTTCTCTAGCTGGGCATCATCTTTATCAATGAAGGTACGCTATCTGGGCATCATCTTTATGAAACAAGGTTCTCTCCCTGGTATCATCATAATGAATGAAGGTTGTCTGTCTGGGAATAATCTTTATGATTGAAGGTTCTCTCTCTGGGCATCACGTTTATGATGAAGTTTCTCTGCCTGGGCAACATCTTTATGAATGAAGGTTCTCTCTGTGGGCATCACCTTTATGTATGAAGGTTCTCTGTCTGGGCAACATCTTTATTAATGAAGGCTCTTTCTCTGGGCATCATATTTATGAAAGAAGGTTCTCTGCCTGGGCATCATCTTTTTGAATGAAGTTCTCTCTCTGGGCATCACCTTTATTAATGAAGGTTCTCTTACTGGGGAACATCTTTATGAATGAAGACTCTTTCTCTGGGCATCATATTTATGAAAGAAGGTTCTCTTCCTTGGAATCGTCTTTATGAAAACATGTTCTCTCTCGGCATCATCTTTGTGAATGAAGGTTCTCTCTTGGGCATCATCTTTATGAATGAAGGTTCTCTCTCTGGGCATCACCTTTATTAATGAAGGTTCTCTGGGCATCATCTTATGAATGAAGGTTCTCTCTCTGAGCATCACCTTTATGTAAGTAGGTTCTTTCTCTGGGCATCATCTTCATGAATGATTGTTCTCACCCTGGGAATCATCTTTATCAATGAAAGTTCTCTCTCTCTGGGCATCATCTTTATGAAAGCAGGTTCTCTGCCTAGGCAACATCTTTATGAATGAAGGCTCTTTATCTGGGCAGAATAATTATGAAAGAAGGTTCTCTGCCTATGAATCATCTTTAGAAAAATATGTTCTCTGCCTGGGAATCATATTTGTGAATGGTGGTTCTCTGTCTGTGCATCATCTTTATAAATGAAGGTTCTCTCTCTGGGCATCACCTTTATGAAGCAAAGTTCTCTGGGCATCATCTTATGAATGAAGGTTCTCTCTCTGGGCATCACCTTTACGTAAGAAGGTTCTTTCTCTGGGCATCATCTTCATGAATGATGGTACTCTCTCTGGGCATCATCTTTATGAATGAAAATTTCTCTTTCTGGGCATCATCTTTATGAATGAAAGTTCACTCTCTGGGCAACATCTTTATGAATGAAGGCTCTCTCTATGTGGATCATATTTATGAAAGAAGGTTCTCTGTTTGGGCATCATCTTTATGAAAGAAGGTTCTCTTCCTGGGCGTCATCTTTGTTAATGAAGGTTCTCTCTCTGGGCATCATCTATATGAATGAAGGCTCTCTCTCTGGGCAGCATCTTTATTGAATAAAGGTTCTCTTTCTGGGCATCTTCTTTAAGAAAGATAGTTCCCTCTCTGGCATCATCTTGATGAATGAAAATTTCTGCCTTGGCATCATCATTATGAAAGAAGGTTCTCTTCCTGGGAATCATCTTTACAAAAGATGGTTCTATGCCTTGGCATCATCTTTACGAAAGAAGGATCTCTGCATGGGCATAATCTTTATGAATGAAGGTACTTTCTTTGGGTGTCATCATTATGAATGAAGGTTCTCTAGGCATCATCTTAATAAATGAAGGTTCTCTCTCTGGGCATCATCTTTATGAATGAAGGTTCTATCTCTGGGCATCATCTTTATGAAGGAAAGTTCTCTTTCTGGGCATCATCTTTATGAATGAAAGTTCACTCTCTGGGCAACATCTTTATGAATGAAGGCTCTATCTATGTGCATCATATTTATGAAAGAAGGTTCCCTGTTTGGGCATCATCTTTATGAAAGAAGATTCTCTTCCTGGGCATCATCTTTATGAAAGAAGGTTCTCTGCCTGGACATCATCTTTGTGAATGAAGGTTCTCTCCTGGGCCTCATCTTTATGAATGAAGGCTCTCTCTCTGGGCAGCATATTTATTGAATAAAGGTTCTCTTTCTGGGCATCTTGTTTAAGAAAGAAAGTTCCCTCTCTGGGCATCATCTTTATGAATGAAGGTTCTCTCTCTGGGCATCATCTTAATGAAAGAAGGTTCTCTGCCTTGTCATCATATTTACGAAGAAAGTTCTCTACCTGGGCATCATCTTTATGAATGAAGGTATGCTCTCTGGGCATCATCTTTTTGAAACAAGGTTATCTGCCTGTCTATCATGTTTATGAAAGAAACTTGTCTCTCTGTGCATCATGTTTATGAATGAAGTTTCTCTCTCTGGGCATCATCTTTATGAAAGAATGTTCCTTCTATGGGCATCATATTTATGAAAGAGAGATCTCTGTTTGGGCATCATCTTTATGAATGAAGGCTCTCTCTATGTGCATTAAATTTACGAAAGAAGGTTCTCTGTTTGGGCATCATCTTTATGAAAGAGGATTCTCTGCCGGCGCATCATTTTTATGAAAAAAATTTCTCTACCTGGGCATCATCTTTAAGAAAGAAGGTTCTCTGCCTGGGCATCATCTTTGTGAATGAAAGTTCTATGCTGGACATCATCTTTATGAATGAAGGTTCTGTCTCTGTGCATCATCTTTATGAATGAAGGTTCTCTCTATGGGCATCATCTTTATGAAAGCTGGTTCTCTGCCTAGTCAATATCTTTATGAATGAAGGCTCTTTTTCCGGCCAGCATATTTATGAAAGAAGGTTCTCGGCCTGGAATCATCTTTAAAAAATATCATCTCTTCCTGGGCATCATCTTTGTGAATGGAGGTTCTCTCTCTGGGCATCATCTTTATGAATGAACGTTCTCTGGGCATCATCTTATGAATGAAGGTGTTCTCTCTGGGCATCATCTTTATGTAAGAAGGTTCTATCTCTGGGCATCATCTTTATGAATGACGGTACTCTTCAGGGCATCATGTTTATGATCCAGGCTCTCTGTCTGGGCATCATCTTTATGAAAGAAGTTCTCTCTGTGGGCATCATCTTTATGAATGAATGTTCTCTGCCTCGGCATCATCTTTATGAATGACGGTTCTTTCTCTGGGTATCATCTTTATGAATGAAAGTTCACTCTCTGGGCAACATCTTTATGAATGAAGGCTCTCTCTATGTGCATCATATTTATGAAAGAAGGTTCTCTGTTTGGGCATCATCTTTATGAAAGAAGATTCTCTGCATGGGCATCATCTTTATGAGAGAATGTTCTCTGCCTGGGCATCATCTTTGTGAATGAAGGTTCTCTGCCTGGGCATCATCTTTATGAATGAAGGCTCTCTCTCTGTGCATATTTGTATGAGTGAAGGTTCTCTCTCTGGGCATCATCTTTATGAAAGAAGGTTCTCTCTGTGGGCATCATCTTTATGAATGAAAGTCTCTGCTTGGCATCATCTTTATGAATGACGGTTCTTTCTATGGGAATCATCTTTATGAATGAAGGGTTTCTCTCTGTGCATCACCTTTGTGAATGAATGTTCTCTCCTTGGGCATCATGTTTATGAATGAAGGTTCTCTCTCTGGGCATCACCTTTATGAATGAAAGTTCTCTGCCTTGGCAACATCTTTATGAATGAAGGCTCTTTCTCTGGGCAGCATATTTATGAAAGAAAGTTCTCTGCCGGGGGAATCTTTTTTATGAAAGAATGTTCTCTACCTGAGCATCATCTTTGTGAATGGAGGTTCTCTCTCTGTGCATCATCATTATGAATGAAGGTTCTCTGTTTTGGCATCGTCTTTATGAAAGAAGGTTCTCTTCTTAGGAATCATCTTTACGAAAGATAGTTCTATACCTGGGATCATCTTTACGAAAGAAGGTTCTCTGCCTGGGCATAATCTTGTGAATGAAGGTACTTTCTTTGGGTATAATCATTATGAATGAAGATTCTCTTGGCATCATCTTAATGAATGAAGGTTCTCTCTCTGGGCATCATCTTAATGAATGAAGTTCTATCTCTGGGCATCATCTTTATGAAAGAAGGTTCACTCTCTGGGCAATATCTTTATGAATGAAGGCTCTCTCTATGTGCATCATATTTATGAATGAAGGTTCCCTGTTTGGGCATCATCTTTATGAAAGAAGATTCTCTGTCTGGGCATCATCTTTATGAAAGAAGGTTCTCTGCCTGGGCATCATCTTTGTGAATGAAGGTTCTCTGCCTGGGCATCATCTTTATGAATGAAGGTTCTCTCTCTGGGCATCATCTTTAAGAAAGAATGTTCTCTCTATGGGCATCATATTTATGAAAGAGAGATCTCTGTTTGGGCATCATCTTTATGAATGAAGGCTCTCTCTATGTGCATCATATTTATGAAAGAAAGTTCTCTGTTTGGGAATCTTCTTTATGAAAGAAGATTCTCTGCCTGAGCATCATCTTTATGAAAGAAGGTTCTCTACCTGGGTATCATCTTTACGAAAGAAGGTTCTCTGCCTGAGCATAATCTTTGTGAATGAAAGTTCTATGCCTGGGCATCATCTTTATGAATGAAGGTTCTGTCTCTGTGCATCATATTTATGAATGAAGGTTCTCTCTCTTGGCATCATCTTTATAAAGAAGGTTCTAATTCTGGGCATCATCTATATGAATGAAGATTCTCTGCCTGGGCATAATCTATATGAAAGAAGAGGTTCTCTCTGGACATCATCTTTATGAAAGCAGGTTCTCTGCCGAGTCAACATCTTTATGAATGAAGGCTCTTTCTCTGGACAGGATATTTATAAAAGAAGGTTCTCTGCCTGGAGTCATCTTTAGAAAAATATGATCTCTGCCTGGGCATCAACTTTGTGAATGGAGGTTCTCTCTCTGTGCATCATCTTTATGAATGAAGGTTCTCTCTCTGGGCATCATCTTTATGAATGAAGGTTCTCTGGGCATCATCTTATGAATGAAGGTTCTCTCTATGTGCATCATATTTATGAAAGCAGGTTCTCTGCCTGGGCATCATCGTTATGAAAGAAGATTCTCTGCCTGGGCATCATCTTTACGAAAGAAGGTTCTTGCCTGGGCATCATCTTTGTGAATGAAAGTTCTATGCCTGGGCGTCATCTTTATGAATGAAGATTCTCTCTATGGGCATCACCTTTATGTAATAAGGTTCTATCACTGGGCATCATCTTCATGAATGATGGTTCTCTCTCTGGGCATCATCTTTATGAATGAAAATTTCTGCCTGGGCATCATCTTTATGAATGACGGTTCTCTTCTGTGCATCATGTTTATGATCAAAGCTCTCTTTCTGGGCATCATCTTTATTAAAGAAGGTTCTCTCTCTGGGCATCATCTTTATGAATGAAGGTTCTCTGCCTTGGCAACATCTTTATGAATGAAGGCTCTTTCTTGGGCAGCATATTTATGAAAGAAGGTTCTCTGCCTGGGAATCATCTTTATGAAAGGATGTTCTCTGTCTGGGCATCATCTTTGTGAATGGAGGTTCTCTCTCTGGGCATCATCTTTATGAATGAAGGTTCTCTGGGCATAATATTATGAATGAAGTTTCTCTATCTGGGCATCACCTTTATGTAAGAAGGTTCTTTCTCTGGGCATTATCTTCATGAATGTTGTTTCTCTCACTGGGCATCATCATTATGAAAGAATTTTCTCTCTCTGTGCATCATCTTTAAAAAGAACGTTCTCTCTCTGGCATCATCTTTATGAATGAAAGTTCACTCTCTGGGCAACATCTTTATGAATGAAGGCTCTCTCTATGTGCATCATATTTATGAATGAAGGTTCTCTGTTTGGGTATCTTCTTTATGAAAAACGATTCTCTGCCTGGGCATCATCTTTATGAATGAAGGTACGCTCTCTGGGCATCATCTTTTCAAACAAGGTTCTCTGCCTGGCTATCATCTATATGAATGAAAGTTGTCTCTCTGTGCACCATCTTTATGAATGAAGGTTCTTTCTCTGGGCATCATCTTTATGAAAGAATGTTCTCTCTATGGGCATCATATTTATGAAAGAAAGATCTCTGTTTGGGCATCATTTTGTGAATGGAGGTTCTCTCTCTGTGCATCATCTTTATGAATAAAAGTTCTCTCTCTGGGCATCATCTTTATGAATGAAGGTACTCTGGGCATCATCTTATGAATGAAAGTTCTCTCTCTGGGCATCACCTTTAGGTAAGAAGGTTCTTTCTCTGGGCATCATTTTCATGAATGATTGTTCTCTCTCGGGGCATCATCTTTATGAATTAAAATTTCTGCCTGGGCATCATCTTTATGAATGACGGTTCTCTTCTGTGCATCATGTTTATGATCAAAGCTCTCTGTCTGGGCATCATCTTTATTAAAGAAGGTTCTCTCTCTGGTCATCTTCTTTATGAATGAAGGTTCTCTGCCTTGGCAACATCTTTATGAATGAAGGCTCTTTCTTGGGCAGCATATTTATGAAAGAAGGTTCTCTGCCTGGGAATCATCTTTATGAAAGTATGTTCTCTGTCTGGGCATCATCTTTGTGAATGGAGGTTCTCTCTCTGGGCATCATCTTTATGAATGAAGGTTCTCTGGGCATAATATTATGAATGAAGTTTCTCTATCTGGGCATCACCTTTATGTAAGAAGGTTCTTTCTCTGGGCATGATCTTCATGAATGGTGTTTCTCTCACTGGGCATCATCATTATGAAAGAATTTTCTCTCTCTGTGCATCATCTTTAAAAAGAAAGTTCTCTCTCTGGCATCATCTTTATGAATGAAAGTTCACTCTCTGGGCAACATCTTTATGAATGAAGGCTCTCTCTATGTGCATCATATTTATGAAAGAAGGTTCTCTGTTTGGGTATCTTCTTTATGAAAAACGATTCTCTGCCTGGGCATCATCTTTATGAATGAAGGTACGCTCTCTGGGCATCATCTTTTCAAACAAGGTTCTCTGCCTGGCTATCATCTATATGAATGAAAGTTGTCTCTCTGTGCACCATCTTTATGAATGAAGGTTCTTTCTCTGGGCATCATCTTTATGAAAGAATGTTCTCTCTATGGGCATCATATTTATGAAAGAAAGATCTCTGTTTGGGCATCATTTTGTGAATGGAGGTTCTCTCTCTGTGCATCATCTTTATGAATAAAAGTTCTCTCTCTGGGCATCATCTTTATGAATGAATGTACTCTGGGCATCATCTTATGAATGAAAGTTCTCTCTCTGGGCATCACCTTTAGGTAAGAAGGTTCTTTCTCTAGGCATCATTTTCATGAATGATGGTTCTCTCTCGGGGCATCATCTTTATGAATTAAAATTTCTGCCTGGGCATCATTTTATGAAAGACGGTTCTTTTCTGGGCATCATGTTTATGATCAAGGCTCTTTGTCTGGGCATAATCTTTATGAAAGGAGGTTCTCTCTGTGGGCATAATCTTTATGAATGAAGGTTCTCTCTCTGGGCGTCACCTTTATGAATGAAGGTTCTCTCACTGGGCATCACCTTTATGAATGAAGGTTCTCTTTCTGGGCATCACCTTTATGAATGAAGGTTCTCTGCCTTGGCAACATCTTTATGAATGAAGGCTCTTTCTCTGGGCAGCATATTTATGAAAGAACGTTCTCTGCCTGGGAATCATCTTTTTGAAAGAATGTTCTCTGCCTGGGCATCATCATTGTGAATGGAGGTTCTCTCTTTGTGCATCATCTTTATGAATGAAGGTTCTCTCTCTGGGCATCATCTTTATAAATGAAGGTTCTCTGGGCATCATCTTATGAATGAAGTTTCTCTATCTGGGCATCACCTTTATGTAAGAAGGTTCTTTCCCTTGGCTTCATCTTCATGAATGATGGTTCTCTCTCTGGGCATCATCATTATGAATGAAAGTTTTCTGTTTGGGCATCGTCTTTATGAAAGAAGGTTCTTTTACTAGGAATCATCTTTATGAAAGATGGTTCTATGCCTGGGCATCATCTTTATGAAAGAAGGTTCTCTGCCTGGGCATAATCTTTGTGAATGAAGGTACTTTCTTTGGGTATCATCATTACGAATGAAGATTCTCTTGGCATCATCTTAATGAATGAAGGTTCTCTCTCTGGGCATCATCTTTATGAATGATGGTTCTATCTCTGGGCATCATCTTTATGAAAGAAGGTTCTCTCTCTGGGCACCATCTTTATGAATGAAAGTTCACTCTCTGGGAAACATCTTTATGAATGAAGGTTCTCTCTATGTGGATCATATTTATGAAAGAAGGTTCTCTGTTTGGGTATCATCTTTATGAAAGAAAATTCTCTGCCTGGGCATCATCTTTATGAAAGAAGGTTCTCTGCCTGGGCATCATCTTTGTGAATGAAGGTTCTCTGCCTGGGCATCATCTTTATGAATGAAGGTTCTCTCTCTGGGCATCATCTTTATGAATGAAGGCTCCCTCTCTGGGCAGCATCTTTATTGAATAAAGGTTCTCTTTCTGGGCATCTTCTTTAAGAAAGAAAGTTCCCTCTCGGGGCATCATCTTTATCAATGAATGTTCTCTCTCTGGGCATCATCTTAATGAAAGAAGGTTCTCTGCCTGGTCATCATCTTTACGAAGAAGGTTCTCTACCTGGGCATCTTCTTTATGAATGGAGGTACGCACTCTGGACATCATCTTTTGAAAAAGTACTCTATGTGGGCATCATATTTATGAAAGAAATATCTCTGTTTGGGCATCATATTTATGAATGAAGGTTCTTTTCTGGGCATCATCTTCATGAATGATGGTTCTCTCTCTGGGCATCATTTTTATGAATGAAAATATCTGCCTGGGCATCATTTTTATGAATGACGGTTCTCTACTGGGCATCAAGTTTATGATCAAGGTTCTTTGTCTGGGCATCATCTTTATGAAAGAAGGTTCTCTCTGTGGGCATAATCTGTATGAATGAATGTTCTCTGCTTGGGCATCATCTTTATGAATGATGGTTCTTTCTCTAGGCATCATCTTTATGAATGAAGGTTCTCTCTCTGGGCATCACCTTTATGAATGAAGGTTCTCTTTCTGGGCATCACCTTTATGAATGAAGGTTCTCTACCTTGGCAACATCTTTATGAGTGAAGGCACTTTCTCTGGGCAGCATATTTATGAAAGAAAGTTCTCGGCCTGGGAATCATCTTTATGAAAGAATGTCTTCTGCCTGGGCATCATCTTTGTGAATGGAGGTTCTCTCTCTGGGCATCATCTTTATAAATGAAGGTACTCTGGGCACCATCGTATGAATCAAGTTTCTCTATCTGGGCATCACCTTTATGTAAGAAGGTTCTTTCCCCGGGCTTCATCTTCATGAATGATGGTTCTCTCTCTGGGCATCATCATTATGAATGAAGGTTCTCTGTTTGGGCATCGTCTTTATGAAAGAAGGTTCTCTTCCTAGGAATCATTTTTACGAAAGATGGTTCTATGCCTGGGCATCATCTTTACGAAAGAAGGTTCTCTGGTTGGACATAATCTTAGTGAATGAAAGTACTGTCTTTGGGTATCATCATTATGAATGAAGATTCTCTTGGCATCATCTTAATGAATGAAGGTTCTATCTCTGGGCATCATCTTTATGAAAGAAAGTTCTCTCTCTGGGCATCATCTTTATGAATGAATGTTCACTCTCTGGGCAACATCTTTATGAATGAAGGCTCTCTCTACTTGCATCATATTTATGAAAGAAGGTTCTCTGTTTGGGCATCTTCTTTATGAAAGAAGATTCTCTGCATGGGCATCTTCTTTATGAAAGAAGGTTCTCTGCCTGGGCATCATCATTGTGAATGAAGGTTCTCTGCCTGGGCATCATCTTTATGAATGAAGGTTCTCTTTCTGGGCAACATTTTTATGAATGAAGGCTCTCTCTCTTTGCAGCATCTTTATTGCAAAATGGTTCTCTTTCTGGACATTTTCTGTAAGAAAGAAAGTTCCCTCTCTGGGCATCATCTTTAGGAATGAAGGTTCTCTCTCTGGGCATCATCTTAATGAAATAAGGTTCTCTGCCTGGTCATCATCTTTACGAAGAAGGTTCTCAATCTGGGCATCATCTTTATGAATGAAGGTTCTCTCTCTGGGCATCATTTTTATGAATGAAGGCTCTCTCTCTTTTCAGCATCTTTATTGCAAAATGGTTCTCTTTCTGGACATTTTCTGTAAGAAAGAAAGTTCCCTCTCTGGGCATCATCTTTATGAATGAAGGTTCTCTCTCTGGGCATCATCTTAATGAAATAAGTTTCTCTGCCTGGTCATCATCTTTACGAAGAAGGTTCTCTACCTGGGCATCATATTTATGAATGAAGGTTGTCTCTCTGGGCATCATCTTTATGAAAGAATGTTTTCTCTATGTGCATCATATTTATGAAAGAAGGTTCTCTGTTTGG
The DNA here is from genome assembly GCF_050624435.1 of Tenrec ecaudatus. Taxonomy (NCBI): domain Eukaryota; kingdom Metazoa; phylum Chordata; class Mammalia; order Afrosoricida; family Tenrecidae; genus Tenrec; species Tenrec ecaudatus. The sequence continues at coordinate 15,397,539 of NC_134549.1, forward strand.
GCATCATCTTTATGAAAGAAGATTCTCTGCCTGGGCATCATCTTTATGAAAGAAGGTTCTCTACCTGGGCATCATCTTTACGAAAGATGGTTTTCTGCCTGGGCATCATCTTTGTGAATGAAAGTTCTATGCCTGGGCATCCATCTTTATGAATGAAGGTTCTCTCTCTGTGCATCATTTTTATCAATGAAGGTTCTCTCTCTTGGCATCATCTTTATAAACAAAGTTCCAATTCTGGGCATCATCTATATGAATGAAGGTTCTCTGCCTGGGCATCATCTATATGAAAGAAGGGTCTCTCTCTGGACATCATCTTTATGAAAGCTGGTTCTCTGCCTAAGCAACAACTTTATGAATGAAGGCTCTATCTCTGGGCAGCATATGTATGAAGGAAAGTTCTCTGCCTGGGAATCATCATTATGAAAGAATGTTCTCTGCCTGGGCATCATCTTTGTGAATGGAGGTTCTCTCCCTGTGCATCATCTTTATGAATGAAGGTTCTAACTCTGGGTATCATCTTTAAGAATGAAGGTTCTCTGGGCATCATCTTATGAATGAAGGTTCTCTCTCTGGGTATCATCTTTATGAATGAAGGTTCTCTGGGCATCATCTTATGAATGAAGGTTCTCTCTCTTGGCATCACCTTTATGTAAGAAGGTTCTCTTCCTGGGAATCATCTTTATGAAAAAAAATGTTCTCTTTTGGCATCATCTTCATGAATGATGGTTCTCTCTCTGGGCATCATCTTTATAAATGAACATTTCTGCCCGGTCATCATCTTTATGAATTACGGTTCTCTTCTGGGCATCATGTTTATGATCAAGGCTCTCTGTGCGGGCATCATCATTATGAAAGAAGGTTCTCTCTGTGGGCATCATCTTTATGAATGAAGGTTCTCTCTCTGGGCATCACCTTTATGAATGAAGGTTCTCTCCTTGGGCATCATCTTTTTGAATGAAGGTTCTCTCTCTGGGCATGACCTTTATGAATGAAGGTTCTCTGCCTAGGCAACATGTTTATGAATGAAGGCTCTTTCTCTGGCAGCATATTTATGAATAAGGTTCTCTGCCTGGGAATCATCTTTATAAAAGAATGTTCTCTGCCTGGGCATCATCTTTGTGAATGGAGGTTCTCTCTCTGGGCATCATCTTTTTGAATGAAGGTTCTCTCTTGGGCATCAACTTATAATAGAATGTTTTCTCTCTGGGCATCATGTTTATGAAAGAAGGTTCTCTGGGCATCATCTTATGGATGAAGTTTCTCTATCTTGGCATCACCTTTATGTAAGAAGGTTCTTTCTTTGGGCTTCATCTTCATGAATGATGGTTCTCTCTCTGGGCATCATCTTTATTAATGAAAGTTTCTGCCTGGACATCATCTTTATGAATGACGGTTCTGTTCTGGGCATCATTTTTATGATGAGGGCAATCTGTCTGGGCATCATCTTTATGAAAGAAGGTTCTCTCTATGGGCATCATCTTTATGAAACCATTTTCTCTCTCTGAGCATTATATTTATTAAAGAAGGTTCTCTGTCTGGTCATCATCTTTATTAAAGAAGGTTTTCTCTCTGGGTATCATCATTATGAATGAATGTCCTCTGTTTGGGCATCGTCTTTATGAAGGAAGGTTCTCTTCCTGGGAATCATCTTTACGAAAATGGTTCTATGCCTGGGCATCATCGTTACGAAAGAAGGTTTTCTGCCTGGCCATAATCTTTGTGAATAAATGTACTTTCTTTGGGCATCATCATTATGAATGAAGGTTCTCTGTTTGGGCATCGTCTTTATGAAAGAAGGTTCTCTTCCTGGGAATCATCTTTACGAAAATGGTTCTCTGCCTGGGCATCATGGTTACGAAAGAAGGTTTTCTGCCTGGGCATAATCTTTGTGAATAAAGGTACTTTCTTTGGGCATCATCATTATGAATGAAGGTTCTCTCTCTGGACATCATGTATATGAATGAAGGTCCTGTCTCTGGTCATCATCTTTATGAAAGAAAGGTCTCTTTTTGGGCATCATCTTTATGAATGAAAGTTCACTCTCTGGGCAACATCTTTATGAATGAATGCTCTCTCTATGTGCATCATATTTATGAAAGAAGGTTCTTTGTTTGGGCATCATCTTTATGAAAGGAGATTCTTGCCTGGGCATCATCTTTATGAAAGAAAGTTCTCTGCCTGGGCATTATCTTTGTGAATGAAGGTTCTCGGCCTGTGCATCATCTTTATGAATGTAGATTATCTCTCTTGGCAGCATCTTTATTGAATAAAGGTTCTCTTTCTTTGCATCCTCTTTAAGAAAGAAGGTTCTCTCTCTGAGCATCATCTTTATGAATGTAGATTATCTCTCTGGGCATCGTCTTCATGAATGATGGTTCTCTCCCTGGGCATCATATTTATGAATGAAAGTTCTCGCTCTGTGCATCATCTTTATGAATGAAGGTTCTCTCTCTGGGCATCATCTTTATGAATGTAGATTATCTCTCTGGGCATCATCTTTATGAATGCAGGTTCTCTGCCTAGGCAACATCTTTAAGAATGAAGTCTCTTTCTCTGGGCATCATATTTATGAAAGAAGGTTCTCTTCCTGGGAATCATCTTTATGAAAAAAATGTTCTCTTTTGACATCATCTTTGTTAATGAAGGTTCTCTCTCTGGGCATCATCTTTATGAATGACGATTCTCTGTCTGGGCATCATCTTTTTTTAAAATCTTTTTATTGGGGCTCATAAGGCTCTTATCACAATCTGTGCATACATCAAATGAGCAAAGCACCCTTATACATTCGTTGCACTCGTCACTCTCATAATTCACCTTCCCTTGGGTTCCTGGAATCAGCTCGGTTTCCTTTTTTCCCCCCCATCCTCCTCCCTCCCCGATCCCACCCCTTTTCCCTTGATAGTTTATAAATAATTATTATATCTTATCTTACACTCCCCGGCGTCTCCCCTCACCCGCCTCCCCCTTGACAATCTCCCAGAGAGGAGGTTACACATAGATCTCCGAGATCGGTTCTCCATTTCTACATGCCCTTCCCTCCTGGTGTCGCCTCTCCCAAAGCTGGTGTTGAAGGGTTCGTCTGTCCTAGATTCCCTGTGCCTCTAGATCCCCACTGCACCGCTGTACATCCTCTGGTACAACCAGGTCCGCAAGGCAAGGTAGGATTGGGGTCATGATGATTGGAGAGGAGGAAGCGTTCAGGAACTAGAGGAAGGTTTTGAGTTTCATTGTTGTTACACTGAACCTTGTGTGGCCCATCTCCTCCTCACTACCCCTCTGGAAGGGGTGTTCAGCTCTCTACAGGTGGGCATTGGGTCCCCATCATGCACTCCCCCTCTTTCACGGTGATGTGATTCTCACCACCACCCCACGTTTGATGATGGAGACCTGGTCTCCTCTGTCCTTCAGCGGAAGAAGCAGAGCACAGGGAGCAAGAGGGAGTATAAAGGATGGTCTACAGACAAACGAAAGGACCTTGAACTACTAGCAATTTTTCTTTTAATATTTGCTATCTTTTTGCTTAGTCTTTTTTAATTAGTTTTGTTTTTTACCTTGTAAATTTTGTATGTTAGTGGCTTTTCTGCTTATCAGCGTGTCGATGTTGCTTCTGTCAAAGCCATGTTCTTATGGGCCTCTTGGGTACAGTCAAAGTCATATCCATTTGTATGCACATATTGCTATGTCAGCAGGTCCACCTAGACAAGATAGGCTGGACAAATAATGAGAGAAGAAAACAACAGGACCAATGGTCCTGGAAGGACATGAGAGCGTGGGAGGTAGGGGAAGGGAGGAGGTGTCGCCCAACACAGAAACAAGGGAACAGCGAATGGTTCTAAACCAGAGGAGGGAGGGGAGGGGAGGACTGGAAGGGAGTGACCAAGAGCAAGGTAACTGAGAGGAACTACTGAATCCAGAATGAAGGCCAAACATGGTAATGGGTCGGGAGGAAAGCGAAAGGAAATAGAGGAAAGGAGTAGGAGGCAAAGTGCATACAGAGAAGCCTAAATACAGACATGTACATATGTAAATATATTTATGTTTATGGGGGCAATAGATTTATACGCATATATTTATAGGTTCAGTAGTAGGGTAGCAGATGGACATTGGGCCTCCTCATGCATAATCCCCCAATACAATAGCACCTCGCCCTGCTAAGCAGCCATTGCAGGATACCCATCTTCCCGACATGATCACTGAAGACAGCCGTGTGTGTAAGCAAATGTGCTGAAGAAAGCTGATGGTGCCCGGCTATCAAAAAAAGATATAGCGTCTGGGGTCTTAAAGGCTTGAAGGCAAATAAGCGGCCATCTAGCTCAGAAGCAACAAAGCCCACAAAGAAGCACACGGCCTAAGCGAACACAAGGTGTTGAATGGACCATGTAGCAGATACAAAGGAACAAAAACAATCATTGTGTGATCACCTTCCTCACATAATGGCTGAAGACGAAAGTGTGCATAAGCAAGTGTGGTGGAGAAGGCGGATGGTGTCCGGCTACTGAGAGATATAGCGTCTGGGGACTTAAAGGTTGAAAACAAACAAGCGGCCATCTAGCCCAGAAGCAACCGAGCCCACACGGAAGCAGCACACCAACATAGGTGACCATAATGGGCATCATCTTTATGAATGACGGTTCTCTCTCTGGGCATCATCATTATGAATAAAAGTTTTATCTCTGGGAATCCTCTTTATGAAAGAAGATTCTCTCTCTGGGAATCATCTTTATGAAACAAGTTTCTACGTCTGGGCATCAACTATATGAATGAAGGTTCTCTGCCAGGGCATCATCTTTATGAGAGAAAGCTATCACTCTGGGCATCATCTTTTTGAAAGCAGGTTCTCTCTTTTGGCATTATCTTTATGAAAGGCGGTATTCTTTCTAGGCATCATCTTTATGAAAGGAGGTTCTCTTTCTAGGCATCGTCTTTATGAAACAAGGTTCTCTGCCTGGGCATCACCTTTTTAAATGAAGGTTCTCTCTCTGGGCATCTTTTTTATGAAACAAATTCCCTGCCTGTGCATCATCTATATGAATGAAGGTTCTCTCTCTAAGCATCATCTTCATAAAGAAAGTTCTCTGTTTGGGCATCATCTTTATGATAGAAGGTTCTCTGACTGGGCATCATCTTACGAAAGTTTCCCTGCCTGGGCTTCATCTTTATGAATGACGATACTCTATCTGGACATCATCTTTATGAAACAAAATTCTCTCTCTGGCATCATCTTTATAAATGAAGGTTCTCTGCCAGGGCATCATCTTTTTGAAACAAGGTTCTCTTCCTGGGCATCATCTTACGAAAGAAAGTTCTCTGCCTGGGCATCATCTTTATGAGTGAGGGTTCTCCCTCTGCGCATCATCTTTATGTATGAAGGTTCTCTTTCTGGGCATCACATTTATGAATGAAGGTTCTCTGCCTGGGCATAATCATTATGAATGAACGTTCTCTCTCTGGGCATCACCTTTATGAATGAAGTTTCTCTGCCTGGGCAACATCTTTATGAATGAAGGCTTTTTCTCTGGGCATCATATTTATGAAAGAAGGTTCTCTGCCTGGGAATCATCTTTATGAAAGAATGTTCTCTGCCTGGGCATCATCTTTGTGAATGAAGGTTCTCTCTCTGTGCATCATCTTTATGAATGAAGGTTCTCTGGGCATCATCTTATAAATGAAGGTTCTTTCTATGTCCATCATCTCCATTGATTATTGTTCTCTCCCTGGGCATCGTTTTTATGAATGAAGGTTCTCTTTGTGGGCCTCATCTTTAAGAATGAATGTTCTCTGCCTGGCCATAATCTTTATGAATGAAAGTTCACTCTCTGGGCATCATCTTTATGAATGAAGGTTCTCTGCCTGGGCATCATCTTTATGAATGAATGTTCTCTGCCTGGCCATAATCTTTATGAATGAAAGTTCACTCTCTGGGCATCATCTTTATGAATGAAGGTTCTCTGCCTGGGCATCATCTTTATGAATGAATGTTCTCTCTCGGCATCACCTTTATGAATGAAGGTTCTCTCAATGGGCATCATCTTTATGAATGATGGTTCTCACTCTGGACATCACCTTTATGAATGAAGGTTCTCTGCCTAGGCAACATCTTTATGAATGAAGGCTCTTTCTCTGGGCAGCAATTTTATGAAAGAAGGTTCTCTGTATGGGCATCATCTTGATTAAAATAGGTTGTCTCTCTGGGCATCATCATTATGAATGAAGGTTCTCTGTTTGGGCATCGTCTTTATGAAAGAAGGTTCTCTTCCTGGGAATCATCTTTAGGAGAGTTGGTCCTATTCCTGGGCATCATCTTTACGAAAGAAGGTTTTCTGCCTGGGCATAATCTTTGTGAATGAAGGTACTTTCTTTTGGCATCTTCATTATGAATGAAGGTTCTCTCTCTGGGCATGCTCTTTATGAAAGAAAGTTCTATCTCTGGGCATCATCTTTATGAAAGAAAGTTCACTCTTGGGCAACATCTTTATGAATGAAGGCTCTCTCTATGTGCATCATATTTATGAAAGAAGGTTCTCTGTTTGGGCATCATCTTTATGAAAGAAGATTCTCTGCCTGGGCATCATCTTTATGAAAGTATGTTTTCTGCCTGGGCATCATCTTTACAAAAGAAGGTTCTCTACCTGGGCATCTTCTTTGTGAATGAAAGTTCTCTGCCTGGGCATCATCTTTATGAATTAAGGTTCTCTCTCAGGGCATCATCTTTATGAATGAAGGCTCTCTCTCTGGGCAGCATCTTTATTGAACAAAGGTTCTCTGCCTGGGCATCATCTTTACGAAAGAAGGCTCTCTGCCTGCGCAACATCTTTGTGAATGAAGGTTCTCTCTCTGGGCATCATCCTTATGAATGAAGGTTCTCTCTCTGGGCATCATCTTTATGAAATAAGGTTGTCTCTTTGGTATGATCTTTATGAATGAAGGTTCCCTCTATGGGCATTCTTTTTATGAAAGAAGGTTCTCTGCTTGGGCATCGTCTTTATGAACGAAAGTTCTCTCTCTGGGCATCATCTTTATGAATGAAAGTTCACTCTCTGGGCAACACCTTTATGAATGAAGGCTCTCTCTATGTGCATCTTATCTATGAAAGAAGGTTCTCTGTTTGGACATCATCATTATGAAAGAAGATTCTCTGCCTGGGCATCATCTTTATGAAAGAAGGTTCTCTGCCTGGGCATCATCTTTACGAAAGAAGGCTCTCTGCCTGGGCATCATCTTTGTGAATGAAGCTTCTCTCTCTGGGCATCATCCTTATGAATGAAGGTTCTCTCTCTGGGCATCATCTTTATGAATGAAGGCTCTCTCTCTGGGCAGCATCTTTATTGAACAAAGGTTCTCTTTCTGGGTATTCTCTTTATGAAAGAAAGTTCTCCCTCTGGGCATCATCTTTATGAAAGAAGCTTCTCTGTCTGGGCACCATCTTTATGAAACAAGGTTCTCTCTTTGGTATCATCTTTATGAATGAAGGTTCCCTCTATAAGCATTCTTTATGATTGAAGTTTGTCTCTCTGGGCATCATCTTTATGAACGAATGTTCTCTGCCTGGGAATCATCTTTATGAATGATGGTTCTCTTCTGGGCATCATGTTTATGATGAAGGCTCTCTGTCTGGGCATCATCTTTATGAAAAGAGGTTATCTCTGTGGACATCATCTTTATGAATGAAAGTTCTCTTCCTGGGCATCATCTTTATGAATGACGGTTCTCTCTCTGGGCATCATCATTATGAATGAAGGTTCTCTGTTTGGGCATCGTCTTTATGAAAGAAGGTTCTCTTCCTGGGAATCATCTTTACGAAAGATGGTTCTATGCCTGGGCATCATCTTTACGAAGGTAGGTTCTCTGCCTGGGCATAATCTTTGTTAATGAAGGTACTTTCTTTGGGCATCATCATTATGAATGAAGGTTCTCTTGGCATCATCTTAATGAATGAAGTTTCTCACTCTGGGCATCATCTTTATGAATGAAGGTTCTCTCTCTGGGCATCATCTTTATGATAGAAAGTTCTCTCACTGGGCATCATCTTTATGAATGAAAGTTCATTCTCTGGGCAACATCTTTATGAATGAAGGCTCTCTCTATGTGCATCATATTTATGAAAAAAGGTTCTCTGTTTGGGCATCATCTTTATGAAAGAGGATTCTCTGCCTGAGCATCATCTTTATGAAAGAAGGTTCTCTGCCTGGGCATAATCTTTGTGAATGAAGGTTCTCTTCCTGGGCATCATCTTTATGAATGAAAGTTCTCTCTCTAGGCATCATCTTTATGAATGAAGGCTCTCTCTCTGGGCAGCATCTTTATTGAACCAAGGTTCTCTTTCTGGGTATCCTCTTTATGAAAAATGTTCTCTCTCTGGGCATCATCTTTATGAATGAAGGTTCTCTGCCTGATCATCTTTATGAAAGAAGGTTCCCTCTATGGGGATCATCTTTATGATGGAAGGTTCTCTCTCTGGGCATCATTTTTTTGAAAGAAGGTTCTCAGCCTGTGCATCATCTTTACAAAAGAATGTTCACTGCCTGGGCATCATCTTTGTGAATGAAGTTTTTCTCCCTGGGCATCATCATTATGAAAGAAGGTTCTCTCATTGGGTATAATATTTTTGAAGGAAGGTTGTCTCTCAGGGCATCATCTTTATGAGAGTAGGTTCTCTGTTTGGGCATAATATTTATGAACGAAGGTTCTCTCTCTGCGCATCATCTTTATAAACAAGTTTCTAATTCTGGGCATCATCTATATGAATGAAGGATCTCTGCCTGGGCATCATCTATATGAAAGAAGGCTCTCTCTCTGGGCATAATCTTTATGGAAACAGGTTCTCTCTCTGGGCATCATATTTATGAAAGAAAGTTCTCTCTCTGGGTATCATCTTTATAAAGGAAGTTCTGTGTTTGGGCATCATCTTTATGAAAGAACCTTCTCTGCCATGGCATCATCTTTATGAATTACGGTACTCTCTCTGGGCATCAACTTTATGAAAAAAGATTCTCTGCCTGGGCATCATCTTTATGAAAGAAGGTTCTCTGTTTGGGCATCATCTTTATGAAAGAAGGTTCTCTGCCTGGGCATCAACTTTTGAAAGAAGGTTCTCTACCTGGGCATCATCTTTATGAATGAAAGTATGCTCTCTGGGCATCATCTTTATGAAACAAGGTTCTCTCTCTAGTATCATCTTAATGAATGAAGGTTCTCTGTCTGGGAATACACTTTATGATTGAAGGTTCTCTCTCTGGGCATCATCTTTATGTAACAAGGTTCTCTGCCTGGCTATCATCTACATGAATGAAAGTTGTCTCTCTGGGCATCATCTTTATGAATGAAGGTTCTCTCTCTGGGCATCATCTTTAAGAATTAAGGTTCTCTGGGTATCATCTTATGAATAAAGGTTCTCTCTCTGGGCATCACCTTTATGAATGAAGGTTCTCTGCCGGGCATCATCTTTATGAAAGAAAGTTCTCTGCCTGTGCATCATCGTTGTGAATGAAGTTATTCTTCCTGGCATCATCTTTATGAATGAAGGTCCTTTCATTGGGTATCATCTTTATGAAATAATGTTGTCTCTCTGGGCATGATCTCTATGAAAGAAGGTTCTCTGCCTGGGCATCAACTTTATGAAAGAATGTTCTCTGCCTGGGCATCATGTTTATGGATGAAGGTTCGCTCTCTGGGCATCATCTTTATGAATGAAGGTTCTCTCTTTGGGCATCATCTTTATGAAACAAGGTTCTCTATCTGGTATCATCTTTATGAATGAAGGTTCTCTGTCTGGGAATCATCTTTATGTCAAGGTTCTCTCTCTCGGCATCATCTTTATGAAACAAGGTACCCCGCATGGGCATCATCTATATTAATGAAGATTCTCTGTCTGGGAATCATCTTTATGATTGAAGGTTCTCTCTCTGGGCATCATCTTTATGAATTAAGGTTCTCTGGGCATCATCTTATGAATGAAGGTTCTCTCTCTGGGCATCACCTTTATGAATGAAGGTTCTCTGCCTAGGCAACATCTTTATTAATGAAGGCTCTTTCTCTGGGCATCATATTTATGAAATAAGGTTCTCTGCCTAGGTATCATCGTTATGAAAGAAGGCTATCTGCCTGGGCATCATCTTTGTGAATGAAGGTTCTCTGCCTCTGCATCATATTTAAGAAAGAAGGTTCTGTGCATGGGCATCATCTTTATAAAAGAAATTTCTCTTTCTGGGCATCATCTTTATGAATATAGTACACTCTATGGGTATAATCTTTATCAATGAATCTTGTTTCTCTGGGCATCATCTTTATAAAGAAAGTTCTGTGTTTGGGCATCATCTGTATGAAAGAACCTTCTCTGCCACGGCATCATATTTATGAATGACGGTACTCTCTCTGCGCATCAACTTTATGAAACAAGATTCTCTCTCTGGCATCATCTTTATAAATGAAAGTTCTCTGTGTGGGCATCATCTTTATGAAAGAAGATTTCCTGTTTGGGCATCATCTTTATGAAAGAAGGTTCTCTGCCTGGGCATCAACTTTACAAAAGGCGGTTCTCTGCCTGTGCATCATCTTTATGAATGAAGGTTCTCTCTGGGCATCATCTTTATGAATGAAGGTTCTCTGTTTGGGCATCATCTTTATGAAAGACAGTTCTCTGCCGGGGCATCAACTTTATGAATGAAGGCACTCTTTCTGGGCACCATATTTATGAATGAATGTACTCTCTCTGTGCATCATCTTTATGAAACAAGGTTCTCTCTCTGGTATCATCTTTATGAATGAAGGTTCTCTGTCTGGGAATCATCATTATGTCAACTTTCTCTCTCTGGGCATCATCTTTATGAAACAAGGTTCTCTGCATGGGCATCATCTATACGAATGAAGGTACTCTGTCTGGAATCATCTTTATGATTGAAGGTTCTCACTCTGGGCATCATCTTTATGAATTAAGGTGCTTTCTCTGGGCATCACCTTTATGAATGAAGGATCTCTGCCTAGGCAACATCTTTATTAATGAAGGCTCTTTCTCTGGGCATCATATTTATGAAAGAAAGTTCTCTGCCTAGGAATCATCGTTATGAAAGAAGGCTATCTGCCTGGGCATCATCTTTGTGAATGAAGGTTCTCTGCCTCTGCATCATATTTAAGAAAGAAGGTTCTCTGCATGGGCACAATCTTTATGAAAGAAATTTCTCTTTCTGGGCATCAACTTTATGAATGAAGTACACTCTATGGGTATAATCTTTATGAATGAATGTTGTCTCTCCGAGCATCATTTTATGAAAGAAGGTTCTCTGTTTGGGCATCATCTTTATGAACGAAGGTTCTCTCTCTGGTATCATCTTAATGAATGAAGGTTCTCTGTCTGGGAATCATCTTTATGATTGAAGGTTCTCTCTCTGGGCATCATCTTCTTGCAACAAGGTTTTCTGCCTGGCTATCATCTATATGAAAAAAAGTTCTCTCTCTGTGCATCATCTTTATGAATGAAAGTTCATTCTCTGGGCAACATCTTTATGAATGAAGGCTCTCTCGATGTGCATCATATTTATGAAAGAAGGTTCTCTGTTTGGGCATCGTCTTTATGAAAGAAGGTTCTCTTCCTGTGAATCATCTTTACGAAATATGGTTCTATGCCTGGGCATCATCGTTACGAAAGAAGGTTCTCTGCCTGGGCATAATCTTTGTGAATGAAGCTACTTTCTTTGGGCATCATTATTATAAATGAAGGTTCTCTTGCATTCATCTTAATGAATGAAGGTTCTCTCTCTGGGCCTCATTTTTATGAATGAATGCTCCCTCTCTGGCATCATCTTAATGAAAGAAAGTTCTCTCACTGGGCATCATCTTTATGAATGAAAGATCACTCCCTGGGCAACATCTTTATGAATGAAGGTTCTCTCTATGTGCATCATTTTTATGAAAGAAGATTCTCTGGCTGGGCATCATCTTTATGAAAGAATGTTCTCTGCCTGGGCATCATCTTTATGAAAGAAGGTTCTCTGCCGGGACATCATCTTTGTGAATGAAGGTTCTCTGTTGGGCATCATCTTTATGAATGAAGGCTGTCTCTCTGGGCAGCATCATTAGTGAATAAAGGATCTCTTTCTCAGCATCCTCTTTAAGAAAGAAGGTCCTCTCTCCGCATATCATTTTATGAATGAAGGTTCTCTCTCTGGGCATCATCTTTATGAAAGAAAGTTCTCTGCCTGGTCATCATCTTTACGAAGAAGGTTCTCTAGCTGGGCATCATCTTTATCAATGAAGGTACGCTATCTGGGCATCATCTTTCTGAAACAAGGTTCTCTCCCTGGTATCATCATAATGAATGAAGGTTGTCTGTCTGGGAATAATCTTTATGATTGAAGATTCTCTCTCTGGGCATCACCTTTATGATGAAGTTTCTCTGCCTGGGCAACATCTTTATGAATGAAGGTTCTCTCTGTGGGCATCACCTTTATGTATGAAGGTTCTCTGTCTGGGCAACATCTTTATTAATGAAGGCTCTTTCTCTGGGAATCATATTTATGAAAGAAGTTTCTCGGCCTGGGAATCATCTTTATGAAAGAATGTTCTCTGCCTGGGCATCATCTTTGTGAATGAAGGTTCTCTCTCTGGGCATCACCTTTATTAATGAAGGTTCTCTTCCTGGGAACATCTTTATGAATGAAGACTCTTTCTCTGGCATCATATTTATGAAAGAAGGTTCGCTTCCTTGGAATCGTCTTTATGAAAACATGTTCTCTCTCGGCATCATCTTTGTGAATGAAGGTTCTCTCTTGGGCATCATCTTTATGAATGAAGGTTCTCTCTCTGGGCATCATCTTCATGAATGATGGTTCTCTCTCTGGGCATCATCTTTATGAATGAAAATTTCAGCCTGGGAATCATCTTTATGAATGACGGTTCTCTTCTGTGCATCATGTTTATGATCAAGCCTCTCTGTCTGGGCATCATCTTTATTAAAGAAGGTTCTCCCTCTGGGCATCATCTTTATGAATGAAGGTTCTCTGCCTTGGCAACATCTTTATGAATAAGGCTCTTTCTTGGGCAGCATATTTATGAAAGAAGGTTCTCTGCCTGGGAATCATCTTTATGAAAGGATGTACATAATCTTAGTGAATGAAGGTACTTTCTGTGTGTATCATCATTATGAATGAAGATTCTCTAGGCATCATCTTAATGAATGAAGGTTCTATCTCTGGGCATCATCTTTATGAATAAAGATTCTATCTCTGGGCATCATCTTTATGAAAGAAGGTTCTCTCCCTGGGCATCATCTTTATGAATGAAAGTTCACTCTCTGGGCAACATCTTTATGAATGATGGCTCTCTCTATTTGCATCATATTTATGAAAGAAGGTTCTCTGTTTGGGCATCTTCTTTTTGAAAGAAGATTCTCTGCATGGGCATCTTCTTTATGAAAGAAGGTTCTCTGCCTGGGCATCATCTTTGTGAATGAAGGTTGTCTGCCTTGGCATCATCTTTATGAATGAAGGTTCTCTCTCTGGGCATCATTTTTATGAATGAAGGCTCCCTCTCTTTGCAGCATATTTATTGCAAAATGGTTCTCTTTCTGGACATCTTCTGTAAGAAAGGAAGTTCCCCCTCTGGGCATCATCTTTATGAATGAAGGTTCTCTCTCTGGGCATCATCTTAATGAAATAAGATTCTCTGCCTGGTCATCATCTTTACGAAGAAGCTTCTCTACCTGGGCATCATCTTTATGAATGAAGGTACGCTCTCTGGGCATCATCTTATTGAAACAAGGTTCTCTGCCTGGCTATCATCTATATGAATGAAAGTTGTCTCTCTGTGCATCATCTTTATGAATGAAGGTTCTCTCTCTGGGCATCATATTTATGAAAGAAGGTTCTCTGTTTGGGCATCATCTTTATGAAAGAAGATGCTCTGCCTGGGCATCATCTTTATGAAAGAATGTTCTCTACCTGGGCATCATCTTTACGAAAGATGGTTTTCTGCCTGGGCATCATCTTTGTGAATGAAAGTTCTATGCCTGGGCATCCATCTTTATGAATGAAGGTTCTCTCTCTGTGCATCATCTTTATCAATGAAGGTTCTCTCTCTTGGCATCATCTTTATAAACAAGGTTTTAATTCTGGGCATCATCTATATGAATGAAGGTTCTCTGCCTGGGCATCATCTATATGAAAGAAGGCTCTCTCTCTGGGCATCATATTTATGAAAGCAGGTTCTCTGCCTAAGCAACAACTTTATGAATGAAGGCTCTATCTCTGGGCAGCATATTTATGAAAGAAAGTTCTCTGCCTGGGAATCATCTTTATGAAAGAATGTTCTCTGCCTGGGCAACATCTTATGAATGAATGTTCTCTCTCTGGGTATCATCTTTATGAATGAAGGTTCTCTCTCTGGGCATCATCTTATGAATGAATGTTCTCTCTCTGGGTATCATCTTTATGAATGAAGGTTCTCTGGGCATCATCTTATGAATGAAGGTTCTCTCTCTTGGCATCACCTTTTTGTAAGAAGGTTCTCTTCCTGGGAATCATCTTTATGAAAAAAATGTTCTCTTTTGGCATCATCTCCATGAATGATGGTTCTCTCTCTGGCATCATCTTGATAAATGAAATTTTCTGCCCGGGCATCATCTTTATGAATTACGGTTCTCTTCTGGGCATCATGTTTATGATCATGGCTGTCTGTCTGGGCATCATTATTATGAAAGAAGGTTCTCTCTGTGGGCATCATCTTTATGAATGAAAGTTCTCTGTCTGGGCATCATCTTTATGAATGACGGTTCTCTCTCTGGGCATCACCGTTATGAATGAAGGTTCTCTCCCTGGGCATCATCTTTTTGAATGAAGGTTCTCTCTCTGGGCATCACCTTTATGAATGAAGGTTCTCTGCCTAGGCAACATCTTTATGAATGAAGGCTATTTCTCTGCAGCATATTTATGAAAGAAGGTTCTTTGCCTGGGAATCATCTTTATAAAAGAATCTTCTCTGCCTGGGCATCATCTTTGTGAATGGAGGTTCTCTCTCTGGGCATCATCTTTTTGAATGAAGGTTCTCTCTTGGGCATCAACTTATAATAGAATGTTTTCTCTCTGGGCATCAACTTTATGAAAGAAGGTTCTCTGGGCATCATCTTATGGATGAAGGTTCTCTATCTGGGCATCACCTTTATGTAAGAAGGTTCTTTCTCTGGGCTTCATCTTCATGAATGATGGTTCTGTCTCTGGGCATCATCTTTATTAATGAAAGTTTCTGCCTGGACATCATCTTTATGAATGACGGTTCTGTTCTGGGCATCATTTTTATGATGAGTGAAATCTCTCTGGGCATCATCTTTATGAAAGAAGGTTCTCTCTATGGGCGTCATCTTTATGAAACAATTTTCTCTCTCTGAGCATTATATTTATGAAAGAAGGTTCTCTGTCTGGGCATCATCTTTATTAAAGAAGGTTTTCTCTCTGGGTATCATCATTATGAATGAATGTCCTCTATTTGGGCATCGTCTTTATGAACGAAGGTTCTCTCTTTGGTATCATCTTAATGAATGAAGGTTCTCTGTCTGGGAATCATCTTTATGATTGAAGTGTCTCTCTGGGCATCATCTTTTTGCAACAAGGTTTTCTGCCTGGCTATCATCTATATGAAAGAAAGTTCTCTCTCTGTGCATCATCTTTATGAATGAAAGTCATTCTCTGGGCAACATCTTTATGAATGAAGGCTCTCTATGTGCATCATATTTATGAAAGAAGGTTCTCTGTTTGGGCATCGTCTTTATGAAAGAAGGTTCTCTTCCTGTGAATCATCTTTACGAAAGATGGTTCTATGTCTGGGCATCATCGTTACGAAAGAGGGTTCTCTGCCTGGGCATAATCTTTGTGAATGAAGCTACTTTCTTTGGGCATCATTATTATAAATGAAGGTTCGCTTGCATTCATCTTAATGAATGAATGTTCTCTCTCTGGGCCTCATTTTTATGAATGAATGCTCCCTCTCTGGCATCAACTTAATGAAAGAAAGTTCTCTCACTGGGCATCATCTTTATGAATGAAGGTTCTCTCTATGTGCATCATTTTTATGAAAGAAGATTCTCTGGCTGGGCATCATCTTTATGAAAGAATGTTCTCTGCCTGGGCATCATCTTTATGAAAGAAGGTTCTCTGCCAGGACATCATCTTTGTGAATGAAGGTTCTCTGTTGGGCATCATCTTTATGAATGAAGGCTGTCTCTCTGGGAAGCATCATTAGTGAATAAAGGATCTCTTTCTCAGCATCCTCTTTAAGAAAGAAGGTCCTCTCTCCGCATATCATTTTATGAATGAAGGTTCTCTCTCTGGGCATCATCTTTATGAAAGAAAGTTCTCTGCCTGGTCATCATCTTTACGAAGAAGGTTCTCTAGCTGGGCATCATCTTTATCAATGAAGGTACGCTATCTGGGCATCATCTTTCTGAAACAAGGTTCTCTCCCTGGTATCATTATAATGAATGAAGGTTGTCTGTCTGGGAATAATCTTTATGATTGAAGATTCTCTCTCTGGGCATCACCTTTATGATGAAGTTTCTCTGCGTGGGCAACATCTTTATGAATGAAGGTTCTCTCTGTGGGCATCAACCTTTATGTATGAAGGTTCTCTGTCTGGGCAACATCTTTATTAATGAAGGCTCTTTCTCTGGGAATCATATTTATGAAAGAAGGTTCTCGGCCTGGGAATCATCTTTATGAAATAATGTTCTCTGCCTGGGCATCATCTTTGTGAATGAAGGTTCTCTCTCTGGGCATCACCTTTATTAATGAAGGTTCTCTTCCTGGGAACATCTTTATGAAAGAAGACTCTTTCTCTGGCATCATATTTATGAAAGAAGGTTCTCTTCCTTGGAATCGTCTTTATGAAAACATGTTCTCTCTCAGCATCATCTTTGTGAATGAAGGTTCTCTCTTGGGCATCATCTTTATGAATGAAGGTTCTCTCTCTGGGCATCATCTTTATTAATGAAGGTTCTCTGGGCATCATCTTATGAATGAAGGTTCTCTCTCTGAGCATCACCTTCATGTAAGTAGGTTCTTTCTCTGGGCATCATCTTCATGAATGATGGTTCTCTCCCTGGGAATCATCTTTATCAATGAAAGTTCTCTCTCTCTGGGCATCATCTTTATGAATGACGCTTCTCTCTCTGGGCATCCCCTTTATGAATAAAAGTTTTATCTCTGGGCATCCTCTTTATAAAAGAAGGTTCTCTCTCTGGGAATCATCTTTATGAAACAAGTTACTAAGCCTGGGAATCAACTATATGAATTAAGGTTCTCTGCCAGGGCATCTTCTTTATGAAACAAATTCCCTGCCAGTGCATCATCTATATGAATGAAGGTTCTGTCTCTGGGCATCATCTTCATAAAGAAAATTCTCTGTTTTGGCATCATCTTTATGAAAGAATGTTCTCTATCTCGGCATCATCTTTATCAATGAAGGTTCTCTCTCTGGGCATCATCTTTATGAATGAATGTTCTCTGTCTGGGCATCAACTTTAAGAAAGAAGGTTCTCTGACTGGGAATCATCTTACAAAAGTTTCTCTGACTGGGCATCATCTTTATGAATGAAGGTTCTCTCTCTTGGAATCATCTTTATAAACAAGGTTCTAATTCTGGGCATCATCTATATGAATGGAGGCTCTCTCTCTCTGGACATCATCTTTATGAAAGCAGGTTCTCTGCCTAGGCAACATCTTTATGAATGAAGGCTCTTTCTCTGGGCAGCATATTTATGAAAGAAGGTTCTCTGCCTGGGAATCATCTTTAGAAAAATATGTTCTCTGCCTGGGCATCATATTTGTGAATGGTGGTTCTCTCTCTGTGCATCATCTTTATAAATGAAGCTTCTCTCTCTGGGCATCATCTTTATGAAGCAAAGTTCTCTGGGCATCATCTTATGAATGAAGGTTCTCTCTCTGGGCATCACCTTTATGTAAGAAGGTTCTTTCTCTGGGCATCATCTTCATGAATGATGGTTCTCTCTCTGGGCATCATCTTTATGAATGAAAATTTCTCTTTCTGGGCATCATCTTTATGAATGAAAGTTCACTCTCTGGGCAACATCTTTATGAATGAAGGCTCTCTTTATGTGGATCATATTTATGAAAGAAGGTTCTCTGTTTGGGCATCATCTTTATGAAAGAAGGTTCTCTGCCTGGGCATCATCTTTGTGAATGAAGGTTCTCTCTCTGGGCATCATCTATATGAATGAAGGCTCTCTCTCTGGGCAGCATCTTTATTGAATAAAGGTTGTCTTTCTGGGCATCTTCTTTAAGAAAGATAGTTCCCTCTCTGGGCATCATCTTGATGAATGAAAATTTCTGCCTTGGCATCATCATTATGAAAGAAGGTTCTCTTCCTGGGAATCATCTTTACAAAAGTTGGTTCTATGCCTTGGCATCATCTTTACGAAAGAAGGATCTCTGCATGGGCATAATCTTTATGAATGAAGGTACTTTCTTTGGGTGTCATCATTATGAATGAAGGTTCTCTAGGCATCATCTTTATGAAAGAATGTTCTGTACCTGGGCATCATCTTTGAGAATGAATGTTCTCTGCCTGGGCATCATCTTTATGAATGAAGGCTCTCTCTCTGAGCAACTTCTTTATGAGTGAAGGTTCTCTCTCTGGGCATCATCTTTATGAAAGAAGGTTCTCTGTTTGGGCATCTTCTTTATGAAAGAAGATTCTCTGCATGGGCATCTTCTTTATGAAAGAAGGTTCTCTGCCTGGGCATCATCTTTGTGAATGAAGGTTGTCTGCCTGGGCATCATCTTTATGAATGAAGGTTCTCTCTCTGGGCATCATTTTTATGAATGAAGGCTCCCTCTCTGTGCAGCATATTTATTGCAAAATGGTTCTCTTTCTGGATATCTTCTGTAAGAAAGGAAGTTCCCTCTCTGGGTATCATCTTTATGAATGAAGGTGCTCTCTCTTGGCATCATCTTAATGAAATAAGGTTCTCTGCCTGGTCATCATCTTTACGAAGAAGCTTCTCTACCTGGGCATCATCTTTATGAATGAAGGTACGCTCTCTGGGCATCATCTTTTTGAAACAAGGTTCTCTGCCTGGCTATCATCTATATGAATGAAAGTTTTCTCTCTGTGCATCATCTTTATGAATGAAGGTTCTCTCTCTGGGCATCATATTTATGAAAGAAGGTTCTCTGTTTGGGCATCATCTTTATGAAAGAAGATTCTCTGCCTGGGCATCATCTTTATGAAAGAATGTTCTCTACCTGGGCATCATCTTTACGAAAGATGGTTTTCTGCCTGGGCATCATCTTTGTGAATGAAAGTTCTATGCCTGGGCATCCATCTTTATGAATGAAGGTTCTCTCTCTGTGCATCATCTTTATCAATGAAGGTTCTCTCTCTTGGCATCATCTTTATAAACAAGGTTCTAATTCTGGGCATCATCTATATGAATGAAGGTTCTCTGCCTGGGCATCATCTATATGAAAGAAGGCTCTCTCTCTGGGCATCATATTTATGAAAGCAGGTTCTCTGCCTAAGCAACAACTTTATGAATGAAGGCTCTATCTCTGGGCAGCATATTTATGAAAGAAAGTTCTCTGCCTGGGAATCATCTTTATGAAAGAATGTTCTCTGCCTGGGCATCATCTTTGTGAATGGAGGTTCTCTCCCTGTGCATCATCTTTATGAATGAAGGTTCTCTCTCTGGGCATCATCCTATGAATGAATGTTCTCTCTCTGGGTATCATCTTTATGAATGAAGGTTCTCTGGGCATCATCTTATGAATGAAGGTTCTCTCTCTTGGCATCACCTTTATGTAAGAAGGTTCTCTTCCTGGGAATCATCTTTATGAAAAAAATGTTCTCTTTTGGCATCATCTTCATGAATGATGGTTCTCTCTCTGGCAACATCTTGATAAATGAAAATTTCTGCCCGGGCATCATCTTTATGAATTACGGTTCTCTTCTGGGCATCATGTTTATGATCAAGGCTCTCTGTCTGGGCTTCATCATTATGACAGAAGGTTCTCTCTTTGGGCATCATCTTTATGAATGAAAGTTCTCTGTCTGGGCATCATCTTTATGAATGACGGTTCTCTCTCTGGGCATCATCTTTATGAATGACGGTTCTCTCTCTGGGCATCACCGTTATGAATGAAGGTTCTCTCCCTGGGCATCATCTTTTTGAATGAAGGTTCTCTCTCTGGGCATCACCTTTTTGAATGAAGGTTCTCTGCCTAGGCAACATCTTTATGAATGAAGGCTATTTCTCTGGCAGCATATTTATGAAAGAAGGTTCTTTGCCTGGGAATCATCTTTATAAAAGAATGTTCTCTGCCTGGGCATCATCTTTGTGAATGGAGGTTCTCTCTCTGGGCATCATCTTTTTGAATGAAGGTTCTCTCTTGGGCATCAACTTATAATAGAATGTTTTCTCTCTGGGCATCAACTTTATGAAAGAAGGTTCTCTGGGCATCATCTTATGGATGAAGGTTCTCTATCTGGGCATCACCTTTATGTAAGAAGGTTCTTTCTCTGGGCTTCATCTTCATGAATGATGGTTCTCTCTCTGGGCATCATCTTTATTAATGAAAGTTTCTGCCTGGACATCATCTTTATGAATGACGGTTCTGTTCTGGGCATCATTTTTATGAAGAGGGCAATCTGTCTGGGTATCATCTTTATGAAAGAAGGTTCTCTCTATGGGCATCATCTTTATGAAACAATTTTCTCTCTCTGAGCATTATATTTATGAAAGAAGGTTCTCTGTCTGGGCATCATCTTTATTAAAGAAGGTTTTCTCTCTGGGTATCATCATTATGAATGAATGTCCTCTGTTTGGGCATCGTCTTTATGAAGGAAGGTTCTCCTCCTGGGAATCATCTTTACGAAAATGGTTCTATGCCTGGGCATCATCGTTACTAAAGAAGGTTTTCTGCCTGGGCATAATCTTTGTGAATAAAGGTACTTTCTTTGGGCATCATCATTATGAATGAAGGTTCTCTCTCTGGACTTCATGTATATGAATGAAGGTTCTGTCTCTGGTCATCATCTTTATGAAAGAAAGGTCTCTTTTTGGGCATCATCTTTATGAATGAAAGTTCACTCTCTGGGCAACATCTTTATGAATGAATGCTCTCTCTATGTGCATCATATTTATGAAAGAAGGTTCTCTGTTTGGGCATCATCTTTATGAAAGGAGATTCTCTGCCTGGGCATCATCTTTATGAAAGAAAGTTCTCTGCCTGGGCATTATCTTTGTGAATGAAGGTTCTCGGCCTGTGCATCAACTTTATGAATGTAGATTATCTCTCTTGGCAGCATCTTTATTGAATAAAGGTTCTCTTTCTTTGCATCCTCTTTAAGAAAGAAGGTTCTCTCTCTGGGCATCATCTTTACGAATGTTGATTATCTCTGTGGGCATCATCTTCATGAATGATGGTTCTCTCCCTGGGCATCATATTTATGAATGAAAGTTCTCACTCTGTGCATCATCTTTATGAATGAAGGTTCTC
The DNA here is from genome assembly GCF_050624435.1 of Tenrec ecaudatus. Lineage (NCBI taxonomy): Eukaryota > Metazoa > Chordata > Mammalia > Afrosoricida > Tenrecidae > Tenrec > Tenrec ecaudatus. Next base: position 15,419,036 of record NC_134549.1, read on the forward strand.
TCTCTGGGCATCATCTTTATGAATGTAGATTATCTCTCTGGGCATCATCTTTATGAAAGCAGGTTCTCTGCCTAGGCAACATCTTTATGAATGAAGTCTCTTTCTCTGGGCATCATATTTATGAAAGAAGGTTCTCTTCCTTGGAATCATCTTTATGAAAAAAATGTTCTCTTTTGGCATCATCTTTGTTAATGAAAGTTCTCTCTCTAGGCATCATCTTTATGAATGACGATTCTCTGTCTGGGGATCATCTTTTTTTTAAATCTTTTTATTGGGGCTCATAAGGCTCTTATCACAATCTGTGCATACATCAAATGAGCAAAGCACCCTTATACATTCATTGCACTCGCCACTCTCATAATTCACCTTCCACTTGGGTTCCCGGAATCAGCTCGGTTTCCCTTTTTTTTCCCCCATCCTCCTCCCTCCCCGTCCCACCCCTTTTCCCTTGATAGTTTATAAATAATTATTATATCTTATCGTACACTCCCCGGCGTCTCCCCTCACCCGCCTCCCCCTTTACAATCTCCCAGAGAGGAGGTTACACATAGATCTCCGAGATCAGTTCTCCCTTTCTACATGCCCTTCCCTCCTGGTGTCGCCTCTCCCAAAGCTGGTGTTGAAGGGTTCATCTGTCCTAGATTCCCTGTGCCTCTAGATCCCCACTGCACCGCTGTACATCCTCTGGTACAACCAGGTCCGCAAGGCAAGGTAGGATTGGGGTCATGATGATTGGGAGGGGAGGAAGCGTTCAGGAACTAGAGGAAGGTTTTGAGTTTCATTGTTGTTACACTGAACCTTGTGTGGCCCATCTCCTCCTCACTACCCCTCTGGAAGGGGTGTTCAGCTCTCTACAGGTGGGCATTGGGTCCCCATCATGCACTCCCCCTCTTTCATGGTGATGTGATTCTCACCACCACCCCACGTTTGATGATGGAGACCTGGTCTCCTCTGTCCTTCAGCGGAGGAAGCAGAGCACAGGGAGCCTGAAGGAGTATAAAGGATGGTCTACAGACCAACGAAAGGACCTTGAACTACTAGCAATTTTTCTTTTAATATTTGCTATCTTTTTGCTTAGTCTTTTTTAATTAGTTTTGTTTTTTACCTTGTAAATTTTGTATGTTAGTGGCTTTTCTGCTTATCAGCGTGTCGATGTTGCTTCTGTCAAAGCTATGTTCTTATGGGCCACTTGGGTACAGTCAAAGTCATATCCATTTGTATGCACATATTGCTATGTCAGCAGGTCCACCTAGACAAGATAGGCTGGACAAATAATGAGAGAAGAAAACAACAGGACCAATGGTCCTGGAGGGACATGAGAGCGTGGGAGGTAGGGGAAGGGAGGAGGTGTCGCCCAACACAGAAACAAGGGAACAGCGAATGGTTCTAAACCAGAGGAGGGAGGGGAGGGGAGGACTAGAAGGGAGTGATCAAGAGCAAGGTAACTGAGAGGAACTACTGAATCCAGAATGAAGGCCAAACATGGTAATGGGTCGGGAGGAAAGCGAAAGGAAATAGAGGAAAGGAGTAGGAGGCAAAGTGCATACAGAGAAGCCTAAATACAGACATGTACATATGTAAATATATTTATGTTTATGGGGGCAATAGATTTATACGCATATATTTATAGGTTCAGTAGTAGGGTAGCAGATGGACATTGGGCCTCCTCATGCATAATCCCCCGATACAATAGCACCTCGCCCTGCTAAGCAGCCATTGCAGGATACCCATCTTCCCGACATGATCACTGAAGACAGCCGTGTGTGTAAGCAAATGTGCTGAAGAAAGCTGATGGTGCTCGGCTATCAAAAGAAGATATACCGTCTGGGGTCTTAAAGGCTTGAAGGCAAATAAGCGGCCATCTAGCTCAGAAGCAACAAAGCCCACAGAGAAGAAGCACACGGCCTAAGCGAACACAAGGTGTTGAATGGACCATGTAGCAGATACAAAGGAACAAAAACAATCATTGTGTGATCACCTTCCTCACATAATGGCTGAAGACGAAAGTGTGCATAAGCAAGTGTGGTGAAGAAGGCGGATGGTGCCCGGCTACTGAGAGATATAGCGTCTGGGGACTTAAAGGCTTGAAAGCAAACAAGCGGCCATCTAGCCCAGAAGCAACCGAGCCCACACAGAAGCAGCACACCAACATAGGTGACCATGATGGGCATCATCTTTATGAATGACGGTTCTCTCTCTGGGCATCATCTTTATGAATGACGGTTCTCTCTCTGGGCATCATCTTTATGAATAAAAGTTTTATCTCTGGGAATCCTCTTTATGAAAGAAGATTCTCTCTCTGGGAATCATCTTTATGAAACAAGTTTCTAAGTCTGGGCATCAACTATATGAATGAAGGTTCTCTGCCAGGGCATCATCTTTATGAGAGAAGGCAATCACTCTGGGCATCATATTTTTGAAAGCAGGTTCTCTCTTTGGGCATCATCTTTATGAAAGGAGGTTCTCTTTCGAGGCATCGTCTTTATGAAACAAGGTTCTCTGCCTGGGCATCACCTTTTTGAATGAAGGTTCACTCTCTAGGCATCATCTTCATAAAGAATGTTCTCTGTTTGGGCATCATCTTTATGATAGAAGGTACTCTCTCTAGGCATCATCTTCATAAAGAAAGTTCTCTGTTTGGGCATCATCTTTAAGATAGAAGTTTCTCTGACTGGGCATCATCTTACGAAAGTTTCCCTGCCTGGGCTTCATCTTTATGAATGACGATACTCTCTCTGGACATCATCTTTATGAAACAAAATTCTCTCTCTGGCATCATCTTTAAAAATGAAGGTTCTGTGCCAAGGCATCATCTTTTTGAAACAAGCTTCTCTTCCTGGGCATCATCTTACGAAAGAAAGTTCTCTGCCTGGGCATCATCTTTGTGAATGAAGGTTCTCCCTCTGGGCATCATCTTTTGAATGAAGGTTCTCTTTCTGGGCATCACCTTTATGAATGAAGGTTCTCTGCCTGGGCATAATCATTATGAATGAACGTTCTCTCTCTGGGCATCACCTTTATGAATGAAGTTTCTCTGCCTGGGCAACATCTTTATGAATGAAGGCTTTTTCTCTGGGCATCATATTTATGATAGAAGGTTCTCTGCCTGGGAATCATCTTTATGAAAGAATGTTCTCTGTCTGGGCATCATCTTTGTGAATGAAGGTTCTCTCTCTGTGTATCATCTTTATGAATGAATGTTCTCTGGGCATCATCTTATGAATGAAGGTTCTTTCTATGTCCATCATCTCCATTGATTATTGTTCTCTCCCTGGGCATCGTTTTTATGAATGAAAATTCTCTCTGTGGGCATCATCTTTAAAAATGACTGTTCTCTGCCTGGGCATAATCTTTATGAATGAAAGTTCACTCTCTGGGCATCATCTTTATGAATGAAGGTTCTCTGCCTGGGCATCATCTTTATGAATGAATGTTCTCTCTCGGCATCACCTTTATGAATTAAGGTTCTCTCCATGGGCATCCTCTTTATGAATGAAGGTTCTCACTCTGGACATCACCTTTATGAATTAAGGTTCTCCGCCTAGGCAACATCTTTATGAATGAAGGCTCTTTCTCTGGGCAGCATTTTTATGAAAGAAGGTTCTCTGTATGGGCATCATCTTGATTAAAATAGGTTCTCTCTCTGGGCACCATCATTATGAATGAAGGTTCTCTGTTTGGGCATCGTCTTTATGAAATAAGGTTCTCTTCCTGGGAATCATCTTTAGGAGAGATGGTCCTATTCCTGGGCATCATCTTTTTGAAAGAAGGTTTTCTGCCTGGGCATAATCTTTGTGAATGAAGGTACTTTCTTTGGGCATCATCATTATGAATGAAGGTTCTCTCTCTGGGCATGCTCTTTATGAAAGAAAGTTCTATCTCTGGGCATCATCTTTATGAAAGAAAGTTCACTCTTGGGCAACATCTTTATGAATGAAGGCTCTCTCTATGTGCATCATATTTATGAAAGAAGGTTCTCTGTTTGGGCATCATCTTTATGAAAGAAGATTCTCTGCCTGGGCATCATCTTTATGAAAGTATGTTTTCTGCCTGGGCATCATCTTTACAAAAGAAGGTTCTCTACCTGGGCATCTTCTTTGTGAATGAAAGTTCTCTGCCTGGGCATCATCTTTATGAATTAAGGTTCTCTCTCAGGGCATCATCTTTATGAATGAAGGCTCTCTCTCTGGGCAGCATCTTTATGAATGAAGGTTCCCTCTATGAGCATTATTTTTATGAAAGAAGGTTCTCTGCTTGGGCATCGTCTTTATGAACGAAAGTCCTCTCTCTGGGCATCATTTTTATGAATGAACGTTCACTCTCTGGGTAACACCTTTATGAATGAAGGCTCTCTCTATGTGCATCTTATCTATGAAAGAAGGTTCTCTGTTTGGGCATCATCTTTATGTAAATAGATTCTCTGCCTGGGCATCAACTTTATGAAAGAAGGTTCTCTGCCTGGGCATCATCTTTACGAAAGAAGGCTCTCTGCCTGGGCATCATCTTTGTGAATGAAGGTTCTCTCTCTGGGCATCATCCTTATGAATGAAGGTTCTCTCTCTGGGCATCATCTTTATGAATGAAGGCTCTCTCTCTGGGCAGCATCTTTATTGAACAAAGGTTCTCTTTCTGGGTATCCTCTTTATGAAAGAAAGTTCTCCCTCTGGGCATCATCTTTATGAAAGAAGCTTCTCTGTCTGGGCACCATCTTTATGAAACAAGGTTCTCTCTTTGGTATCATCTTTATGAATGAAGGTTCCCTCTATAAGCATTCTTTATGATTGAAGGTTGTCTCTCTGGGCATCATCTTTATGAAAGAATGTTCTCTGCCTGGGCATCATCTTTATGATTGATGGTTCTCTTCTGGGCATCATGTTTATGATGAAGGCTCTCTGTCTGGGCATCATCTTTATGAATAGAGGTTCTCTCTCTGGGCATCATCTTTATGAATGAAAGTTCTCTTCCTGGGCATCATCTTTATGAATGACGATTCTCTCTCTGGGCATCATCATTATGAATGAAGGTTCTCTGTTTGGTCATCGTCTTTATGAAAGAATGTTCTCTTCCTGGGAATCATCCTTACGAAAGATGGTTCTATGCCTGGGCATCATCTTTACGAAGGTAGGTTCTCTGCCTGGGCATAATCTTTGTGAATGAAGGTACTTACTTTGGGCATCATCATTATGAATGAAGGTTCTCTTGGCATCATCTTAATGAATGAAGGTTCTCTCTCTGGGCATCATCTTTATGAATGAAGGTTCTCTCTCTGGGCATCATCTTTATGATAGAAAGTTCTCTCACTGGGCAACATCTTTATGAATAAAAGTTCATTCTCTGGGCAACATCTTTATGAATGAAGGCTCTCTCTATGTGCATCATATTTATGAAAGAAGGTTCTCTGTTTGCGCATCATCTTTATGAAAGAAGATTCTCTGCCTGAGCATCTTCTTTATTAAAGAAGGTTCTCTGCCTGGGCATCATCTTTGTGAATGATGGTTCTCTTCCTGGGCATCATCTTTATGAATGAAAGTTCTCTCTCTGTGCATCATCTTTATGAATGAAGGTTCTCTGCCTGATCATCATCTTTATGAAAGAAGGTTCCCTCTCTGGGCATCATCTTTATGATGGAAGGTTCTCTCTCTGGGCATCATCTTTATGAAAGAAGGTTCTCAGCCTGTGCATCATCTTTACAAAAGAATGTTCACTGCCTGGGCATCATCATTGTGAATGAAGTTTTTCTCCCTGGGCATCATCATTATGAAAGAAGGTTCTCTCATTGGGTATAATATTTATGAAGGAAGGTTGTCTCTCAGTGCATCATCTTTATGAGAGTAGGTTCTCTGTTTGGGCATAATCTTTATGAACGAAGGTTCTCTCTATGGGCATCATCATGTTTATAAACAATTTTCTAATTCTGGGCATCATATATATGAATGAAGGTTCTCTGCCTGGGCATCATCTATATGAAAGGAGGCTCTCTCTCTGGGCATAATCTTTATGAAAACAGGTTCTCTCTCTGGGCATCATATTTATGAAAGAAAGTTCTCTCTCTGGGTATCATCTTTATAAAGAAAGTTCTGTGTTTGGGCATCATCTTTATGAAAGAACCTTCTCTGCCACCGCATCATCTTTATGAATTACGGTACTCTCTCTGGGCATCAACTTTATGAAAAAAGATTCTCTCTCTGGCATCATCTTTATAAATGAAGATTCTCTGCCTGGGCATCATCTTTATGAAAGAAGGTTCTCTCTTTGGGCATCATCTTTATGAAAGAAGGTTCTCTGCCTGGGCATCATCTTTTGAAAGAAGGTTCTCTACCTGGGCATCATCTTTATGAATGAAGGTATGCTCTCTGGGCATCATCTTTATGAAACAAGGTTCTCTCTCTAGTATCATCTTAATGAATGAACGTTCTCTGCCTGGGAATCCTCTTTATGATTGAAGGTTCTCTCTCTGGGCATCATCTTTATGTAACAAGGTTCTCTGCCTGGCTATCGTCTACATGAATGAAAGTTGTCTCTCTGGGCATCATCTTTATGAATGAAAGTTCTCTCTCTGGACATCATCTTTAAGAATTAAGGTTCTCTGGGTATCATCTTATGAATAAAGGTTCTCTCTCTGGGCATCACCTTTATGAATGAAGGTTCTCTGCCTGGGCATCATCTTTATGAAAGAAAGTTCTCTGCCTGTGCATCATCATTGTGAATGAAGTTATTCTCCCTGGCATCATCTTTATGAATGAAGGTCCTCTCATTGGGTATCATCTTTATGAATGAATGTTGTGTCTCTTTGGCCTCATCTTTATTAAGAAAGGTCTGTGTTTGGGCATCATCTTTATGAAAGAAACTTTTCTGCAACGGCATCATCTTTATGAATGACGGTACACTCTCTGGGCATAAACTTTATGAAACAAAATTTTCTCTCTGGGCAACACCTTTATTGAACAAAGGTTCTCTGTCTGGGCATCATCTTTATGAAAGAAGGTTCTCTGTTTGGGCATCATCTTTATGAAAGAAGGTTCTCAGCCTGGGCATCAACTTTGCGAAAGAAGGTTTTCAACCTGGGCATTATCTTTATGGATGAAGGTTCTCTCCCTGGGCATCATCTTTATGAAAGAAGGTTCTCTGTTTGGGCATCATCTTTATGAAAGAAGGTTCTCAGCCTGGGCATCAACTTTGCGAAAGAAGGTTTTCAACCTGGGCATTATCTTTATGGATGAAGGTTCTCTCTCTGGGCATCATCTTTATGACTGAGGTTCTCTGTTTGGGCATCTTCTTTATGAAAGAAGTTACACTCTATGGGTCTAATCTTTATGAATGAATGTTGTCTCTCTGGGCATCATCTTTATGAAAGAAGGTTCCCTGTTTTGGCATCATCTTTATGAACGAAGTTTCTCTGCCTTGGCATTATCTTTATGAATAAAGGTCTCTCTGTGCATCATCTTTATGATTGAAGGTTCTCTGTCTGGGCATCATCTTTATAAAAGAAGGTTCTCTGCCTGTGCATCATCTTTACGAAAGAAGATTCTTTACCTGGGCTACATCTTTATGAATGAAAGTACGCTCTCTGGGCATCATCTTAATGAAATAAGGTTCTCTCTCAAGTATCATCTTTTGAATGAAGGTTCTCTGTCTGGGAATCATCTTTATGATTCAAGGTTCATTCTCTGGGCATCATGTTTATGAAAGAAGGTTTCCTGCCTGGGCATCATGTTTATGAAAGAAGGTTTCCTGCCTGGGCAACACCTTTATGAATGAAGGTACTCTCTCTGTTAATCATATTTATGAAAAAAGGGTCTCTCTCTGGTATCATCTTTATGAATGAAGGATCATTGTCTGGGAATCATCTTTATGATTCAAGGTTCTTTCACTGGGCATCATGTTTATGGAAGAAGGTTCTCTGTTTGGGCATTATCTTTATGAACGAAGGTTCCCTGACTCTCATTATCTTTATGAATAAAGGTTCTCTCTCTGGGCATCATCAATATGAATGAAGGCTCCCTCTCTGGGCATCATCTTTATGAAAGCAGGTTCTCTGCCTAGGCAACATCTTTATGAAAGAAGGCTCTCTCTCTGGGTATCATCTTTATGAAAGCAGGTTCTCTCTCAGGGCATCATATTTATGAAAGAAATTTCTCTCTATGGGCATCATCTTTATAAAGAAAGTTCTGAGTTTGGGCATCATCTTTATGAAAGAACCTTCTCTGCCACAAATCATCTTTATGAATGACTGTACTCTGTCTGGGCATCAACTTTATGAAACAAGATTCTCTCTCTGGCATCATCTTTATAAATGAAAGTTCTCTGTCTGGGTATCAAGTTTAAGAAAGAGGTTCTCTCTTTGGGCATCATCTATATGAACGAAGGTTCTCTGCCAGGCATCATCTTTATGAAAGAAGGTTCTCTGCCTGGGTATCAACTTTACAAAAGAAGGTTCTCTGCCTGGGCATCATCTGTATGAATGAATGTTCTCTCTCTGGGCATCATCTTTATGAATGAAGGTTCCCTCTTTGGGCATCATCTTTATGAAAGAAGGTTCTCTGCCTGGGCATCATCTTTACGAAAGACGGTTCTCTACCTGGGCATCATCTTTATGAATGAAGGTTCTCTCTCTGGGCATCATCTTTATGAATTAAGGTTCTCTATGCATCATCTTATGAATGAAGGTTCTCTCTCTGGGCATCACCTTTATGAATGAAGGTTCTCTGCCTAGGCATCATCTTTATGAATGGAGGTTCTCTCTGGGCATCAGCTTTATAAATGAAGTGTCTCTGCCTGGGCATCATCTTTATTAATGAAGGCTCTTTCTCTGGTCATCATCTTTAGGAAAGAAGGTTCTCTGCATGGGCATCATCTTTATGAAAGAAATTTCACTTTATGGGCATCATATTTATGAATGAAGGAACACTCTACGGGTATAATCTTTATGAATGAAGATTGTATCTCTGGGCATCATCTTTATGAAAGAAGGTTCTCTGCCTGTGCATCATCTTTATGAATGAAGGTTCTCTCTCTGGGCATCATCTTTATAAACAAGGTTCTAATTCTGGGCATAATCTATATGAATGAAGGTTCTCTGCCTGGGCATCATCTGTATGAATGAATGTTCTCTCTCTGGATATCATCTTTATGAATGAAGGTTCCCTCTTTGGGCATCATCTTTATGAAAGAAGGTTCTCTGCCTGGGCATCATCTTTACGAAAGACGGTTCTCTACCTGGGCATCAACTTTATGAATGAAGGTTCTCTCTCTGGGCATCATCTTTATGAATTAAGGTTCTCTATGCATCATCTTATGAATGAAGGTTCTCTCTCTGGGCATCACCTTTATGAATGAAGGTTCTCTGCCTAGGCATCATCTTTATGAATGGAGGTTCTCTCTGGGCATCAGCTTTATAAATGAAGTGTCTCTGCCTGGGCATCATCTTTATTAATGAAGGCTCTTTCTCTGGTCATCATCTTTAGGAAAGAAGGTTCTCTGCATGGGCATCATCTTTATGAAAGAAATTTCACTTTATGGGCATCATATTTATGAATGAAGGAACACTCTACGGGTATAATCTTTATGAATGAAGATTGTATCTCTGGGCATCATCTTTATGAAAGAATGTTCTCTGCCTGTGCATCATCTTTATGAATGAAGGTTCTCTCTCTGGGAATCATCTTTATAAACAAGGTTCTAATTCTGGGCATAATCTATATGAATGAAGGTTCTCTGCCTGGGCATCATCTATATGAAAGAAGGCTCTCTCTCTGGGTATCATCTTTATGAAAGCAGGTTCTCGCTATGGGCATCATATTTTTAAAGAAAGTTATGTGTTTGGGCATCATCTTTATGAAAGATCCTTCTCTGCCACAGCATCATCTTTATGAATGACGATACTCTCTCTGGGCATCAACTTTATGAAACAAGATTCTCTCTCTGGCATCATGTTTATGAAAGAGGGTTCTCTACCTGGGCATCATCTTTGGAAATGAAGGTACGCTTGCTGGGCCTCTTCTTTTTGAAAAAAGGTTCTCTCTACTACCATCTTTATGAATGAATGTTCTCTGTCTGGGAATCATCTTTATGATTGAAGGTTCTCTCTCTGGGCATCATCTTTATGAAACAAGGTTCTCTGCCTGGCTATCATCTACATGAATGAAAGTTGTCACTCTGGGCATCATCTATATGAATGAAGGTTCTCTGCCTGGACATTATCTTTATGAAAGACGGTTCTCTGGCTGGGCATATTCTTTGTGAATGAAGGAACTTTCTTTGGGCATTATCATTAGTAATGAAGGTTCTCTTGGCATCATCTTAATGAATGAAGGCTCTCTCTCTGGGCAGCATCTTTATTGAACAAAGATTTTCTCTCTGGGTATCCTCTTTATGAATGAAAATTCTGTCTCTTTGCATCATCTATATGAATGGGGTTGTCTGCCTGATCATCATTTTTATGAAAGAAGGTTCTCTGTTTGGGCATCATCTTTATGAAAGATGATTCTCTCTTTGGTATCATCTTTATGAATGAAGGTTCCCTCTATGGGCATCATCTTTATGATTGAAGGTTCTCTGTTTGGGCATCATCTTTATGAACGAAGGTTCTCTGCCTTTCATTACCTTTATGAATAAAGGTTCTCTCTCTGTGCATTATCTTTATGAATGAAGGTTCTCTCTTTGGGAATCAACTTTATAAACAAGGTTCTATTTCTGGGCATCACCTTTATGAATGAATGTTCTCTGCCTAGGCAACATCTTTATTATTGAAGGCTCTTTCTCTGGCATCATATTTATGAAAGAAGGTTCTCTGCTTGGAAATCATCGTTATGAAAGAAGGTTATCTTCCTGGGCATCATCTTTATTGATGAATGTTCTCTCTCTGGGCATCATTTTATGAATGTAGGTTCTCTGGGCATCATGTTTATGAATGAAGGTTCTCTCTCAGGACATCATCTTTATGAAAGAAGGTTCTCTCTTTGGGCATCATCTTTATGAATTAAGATTCTCTCTGGGCATCATTTTTATGAATGAATGCTCTCTCAGGGAATCATCTTTATGAAAGAAGATTCTCTTGGGTATCAACTTATGAAAGAAGGTTCTCTCTCTGGGCATCAACTTTATGAATGAAAGTACTCTATCTGCGCATCATTTTTATGAATGAAGGTTCACTCTGGGCATCATCTTTATGAATGAAGGTTCTCTGTCCTAGCATCATCTTTATGAATGTAAGTTTTCTGCCTGGGCATCATCTTAATGAATGAAGGCTCTCTCTGGGCATCATATATATGAATAAAGATTATCTCTCTGGGCATCATCTTTATGAATAAACGTTCTCTCTCTGGGCATCATTTTATGAATGTAGGTTCTCTGGGCATCATCTTTATGAAAGAAGGTTTTCTGCCTGGGCATCATCTTGACCAAACAACTTTCTCTGCCTAGGCATCATATTTTTGAATGAAGGCACTCTCAGGTAATATCTGTATGAAACCAGGTTCTCTCTCTGGTATAATCATTATGAATGAAGGTTCTCTGCCTGGGCATCATGTTTATGAATGAAGGTTCACTCTCTGGGCATCATCTCTATGAATGAAAGTTCTCTCTCTGGGCATCATCTTTATGAATGAAGGTTCTCTCTCTGCGCATCATCTTTATGAATGAAGGTTCTCTCTTGGGCATCAACTTATGATAGAATGTTTTCTCTCTGGGCATCAACTTTATGAAAGAAGGTTCTCTCTTGGGCATCAAATTATGAAAGAACGTTTTCTCTCTGGGCATCAACTTTATGAATGAAGGTACTCTCTCTTGGCATCATCTTTATGAAACAAGGTTCTCTCTCTGGACATCATCTTTATGAATGAAGGTTCTCTCTAAGGGCATCATCTTTATGAAAGAAGGTTCTCTCTCTGGGCATCATCTTTATGAATAAAGGTTCTCTCTGGACATCCTATTTATGAAATAAGATTCTAGGTCTGAGCATCATCTTTACGAAACGTTCTCTGTCTGGGCATCAAGTTTATGAAAGAAGGTTCTCTCTCTGGGCATCAACTTAATGAATGAAGGTTCTTACTCTGGGCATCATCTTTATGAAAGAAGGTTATCTCTCTGGACTTCATCTTCATGAATGAAGGTTCTCTCTCTGGGCATCATCTTTAAGACAGATGGTTCTCTCTCTGGGCATCATCTTTATGAAAGAAGCTTCTCTGATTTGGCATCATCGTTATGAATGAAGGTTCTCTGCCGGGGCATCATCTTTAAGAAAGAAGGTTCTCTCTCTGGGCATCATCTTCATGAAAGAAGGTCTCCCTCTGGGCATCATCTATAAGAATGAAAGTTCTCTGCCTGGGCATCATCTTGACAAAAGAACTTTCTCTGCCTAGGCATCATCTTTATGAATGAAGGTACTCTCGGGTAATATCTGTATGAAACCAGGTTCTCTCTCTGGTATAATAGTTATGAATGAAGGTTCTCTGCCTGGGCATCATGTTTATGAATGAAGGTTCACTCTCTGGGCATCATCTCTATGAATGAAGGTTCTCTGCCTGGGCATCATGTTTATGAATGAAGGTTCACTCTCTGGGCATCATCTCTATGAATGAAGGTTCTCTCTCTGGGCAGTATCTTTATGAATGAAGGTTCTCTATCTGCGCATCATCTTTATGAATGAAGGTTCTCTCTTGGGCATCAACTTATGATAGAATGTTTTCTCTCTGGGCATCAACTTTATGAAAGAAGGTTCTCTCTTGGGCATCAAATTATGAAAGAACGTTTTCTCTCTGGGCATCAACTTTATGAATGAAGGTACTCTCTCTTGGCATCATCTTTATGAAACAAGGTTCTCTCTCTGGACATCATCTTTATGAATGAAGGTTCTCTCTCAGGGCATCATCTTTATGAAAGAAGGTTCTCTCTCTGGGCATCATCTTTATGAATAAATGTTCTCTCTGGGCATCCTATTTATGAAATAAGATTCTAGGTCTGAGCATCATCTTTACGAAACGTTCTCTGTCTGGGCATCAAGTTTATGAAGGAAGGTACTCTCTCTGGGCATCAACTTAATGAATGAAGGTTCTTACTCTGGGCATCATCTTTGTGAAAGAAGGTTATCTCTCTGGACATCATCTTCATGAATGAAGGTTCTCTCTCTGAGCATCATCTTTAAGACAGATGGTTCTCTCTCTGGGCATCATCTTTATGAAAGAAGCTTCTCTGATTTGGCATCATCGTTATGAATGAAGGTTCTCTGCCGGGGCATCATCTTTAAGAAAGAAGGTTCTCTCTCTGGGCATCATCTTCATGAAAGAAGGTCTACTTCTGGGCATCATCTATAAGAATGAAAGTTCTCTGCCTGGGCATCATCTTTACGAAAGGTTCTCTGCCTGGGCATCATCTTTATGAATGAAGGTTTTCTCTCTGGGCATCATCTTAATGAAACAATGTTCTCTCTCTGGGCATTATCTTTATGAAAAAAGTTTTTTTACCTTGGCATCATCTTTACGAAAGTACGTTCTCTGCCTGGGCATCATCTTTATGAATGAAGGTACACTCTCTGGGTATCATCTTTCTCAAACAAGGTTCTCGTGTGGACATCATCTTTATGAATGAATATCCTCTGTCTGGTCATCATCTTTATGAATGAAGGTTCTCTCTATGGGCATCATTTTTATGAATTAAGATTCTCCCAGGGCTTCATCTTTATGAAAGAAGGTTCTCTTGGGCATCATCTTTATGAATGAAAGTTCTCCCTCTAGGCATCATCTTTATGAAAGAAGGTTCTCTCTCTGGGCATCATCTTCAAGAATGAAGGTTCTCTCTCTGGGCCTCATCTTTATGAATGAAGGTTCTCTGCCTGGGCAACGTCTTTATGAATAAATGTTCTCTCTCTGGGCATCCTCTTTATGAAATAATGTTCCAGGTCTGGGCATCATCTTTACGAAATATTCTCTGCCTGGGGATCATCTTTATGAATGAATGTTCTCTACCTGGGCATTATCTTAATGAATGAAGGCTCTCTCTGGGCATCATATATATGAATAAAGATTATCTCTCTGGGCATCATCTTTATGAATAAAGGTTCTCTCTCTGGGCATCATTTTATGAATGAAGGTTCTCTCTCTGGGCATCACCTTTATGAAAGAAAGTTTTCTGCCTGGGCGTCATCTTTACAAAAATACTTTCTCTGCCTGGGCATCATCTTTATGAATGCAGGTACTCTCTGGGTAATATCTTTATGAAACCAGGTTCTCTCTCCAGTATATTCGTTATGAATGAAGGTTCTCTGCCTGGGCATCATGTTTATGAATGAAGGTTCACTCTCTGGGCATCCTATTTATGAATTAAGGTTCTAGGTCTGAGCATCATCTTTAAGAAACGTTCTCTCTCTGGGCATCAATTTTATGAAAGAAGGTTCTCTCTCTGGGCATCAACTTCATGAATGAAGGTTCCTACTCTGGCCATCATCTTTATGAAAGAAGTTTCTCTCTCTGGACATCATTTTCATGAATGAAGGTTCTCTCTCTGTGCATCATCTTTCTTGATGAAGGTTCTCCCTCTGGCCTTCATTTTATGAATGTAGGGTCTCTGGACATCATATTTATGAATGAAGGTTCTCTCTCTGGGCATCATCTTTATGAATGAAGGTTCTTTCTCTGGGCATCATCTTTAAGACAGAAGGTTCTCTCTCTGGGCATCATCTTTATGAATGAAGCTTCTCTGATTTGGCATCATCGTTATGAATGAAGGTTCTCTTCCTGGGCATCATCTTCATGAAAGAAGGTCTCCCTCTGGGCATCATCTATAAGAATGAAAGTTCTCTGCCTGGGCATCAACTTTACGAAAGGTTATCTGCCTGGGCATCATCTTTATGAATGAAGGTTCTCTCTCTGGGCATCATCTTCATGAAAGAAGTTCTCCCTCTGGGCATCAATAATAAGAATGAAAGTTCTCTGCCTGGGCATCATCTTTACGAAAGGTTATCTGCCTGGTCATCATCTTTATGAATGAAGGTTCTCTCTCTGGGCATCATCTTTATGAAACAAGATTCTCTGTCTGGGCATCATATATATGAATGAAGTATCTCTCTCTGGGCATCATCTCTATGAAAGAAGGTTTTCTGCCTGGGCATCATCTTACGAAAGTACTTTCTCTGCCTGGGAATCATCTTTATGAATGAAGGTACTCTCTGTGGGTATCATCTTTATGAAACAAGGTTCTCTGCTGGACATCATCTTTATGGATGAAAGTACTCTCTGTGGGTATCATCTTTATGAAACAAGGTTCTCTGGTGGACATCATCTGTATGAATAAATGTCCTCTGTCTGGGTATCATCTTTATGAATGGTCTTTGACTGGGCATCATGTTTATGAATGAAAGTTCTCTGCCTGGACATCTTCTTTATGAATGAAGGTTCTCTCTCTGGGCATCATCTTTATGAAATAAGGTTCTCTGCCTTGGCATCATCATTACGAAAGGTTCTCTGCCTGGGGATCATCTTTATGAATGAAGGTTTCCTCTCTCGACATCATCTTTATGAAACAAGATTCTCTGTTTGGGCATCATATATATGAATGAAGTATCCCTTCTGGGCATCATCTTTATGAAAGACAGTTTTCTGCCTGGGCATCATCTTTATGAAAGTACTTTCTCTGCCTGGGCATCATCTATAAGAATGAAGGTACTCTCTCTGGGTATTATCTTTATGAAACAAGGTTCTCTCTCTGGACATCATCTTTATGAATGAAGGCTCTCTCTCTGGGCATCATCTTTAAGAAAGAAGGTTCTCTCTCTGGGAATCATCTTTATTGATGAAGGTTCTCCCTCTGGCCTTCGTTTTATGAATGTAAGTTCTCTGGGCATCATGTTTATGAATGAAGGTTCTCTCTCAGGGCATCATCTTTATGAAAGAAGGTTCTCTCTCTGGGCATCATCTTTATGAATAAAGGTTCTCTGTTTAGGCATCCTATTTATGAAATAAGATTCTAGGTCTGAGCATCATTTTTACGAAACGTTCTCTCTCTGGGCATCAAGTTTATGAAAGAAGGTTCTCTCTCTGGGCATCAACTTCATGAATGAAGGTTCTTACTCTGGGCATCATCCTTATGAAAGAAGGTTCTCTCTCTGGACATCATCTTCATGAATGAAGGTTTTTTCTCTGGGCATCATCTTTATTGATGAAGGTTCTCCCTCTGGCCTTCATTTTATGAGAGTAGGGTCTCTGAACATCATCTTTATGAATGAAGGTTCTCTCTCTGGGCATCATCTTTATGAATGAAGGTTCTTTCTCTGGGCATCATGTTTAAGACAGAAGGTTCTCCCTATTGGCATCATCTTTATGAAAGAAGCTTCTCTGATTTGGCATCATCTTTATGAATGAAAGTTCTCAGCCTGGGCATCATCTTAATGAATGAAGGCTCTCTCTGGGCATCATATACATGAATAAAGATTATCTCTCTGAGCATAACCTTTATGAATAAAGGTTCTCTCTCTGGGCATCATTTTATGAATGTAGGTTCTCTGGGCATCATCTTTATGAAAGAAGGTTTTCTGCCTGGGCATCATCTTGACAAAAGTACTTTCTCTGCCAGGGCATCATCTTTATGAATGAAGGTACTCTCTGGGTAATGTCTGTATGAAACCAGGTTCTCTCTCCGGTATAATCGTTATGAATGAAGGTTCTCTGCCTGGGCATCATGTTTATGAATGAAGGTTCACTTTCTGGGCATCATCTCTATGAATGAAGGTTCTCTCTCTAGGCATCATCTTTATGAATGAAGGTTCTTTCTCTGCGCATCATCTTTATGAATGAAGGGTCTCTCTTGGGCATCAACTTATGATAGAATGTTTTCTCTCTGGGCATCAACTTTATGAAAGAAGGTTCTCTCTTGGGCATCAAATTATGAAAGAACGTTTTCTCTCTGGGCATCAACTTTATGAATGAAGGTACTCTCTCTTGGCATCATCTTTATGAAACAAGGTTCTCTCTCTGGATATCATCTTTATGAAAGAAGGTTCTCTCTCTGGGAATCATCTTTATTGATGAAGGTTCTCCCTCTTGCCTTCGTTTTATGAATGTAGGTTCTCTGGGCATCATGTTTATGAATGAAGGTTCTCTCTCAGGTCATCATCTTTATGAAAGAAGGTTCTCTCTCTGGGCATCATCTTTATGAATAAAGGTTCTCTCTCTGGGCATCCTATTTATGAAATAGGATTCTAGGTCTGAGAATCATGTTTACGAAACGTTCTCTCTCTGGGCATCAACTTTATGAAAGAAGGTTCTCTCTCTGGGCATCAATTTCATGAATGAAGGTTCTTACTCTATGCATCATCTTTATGAATGAAGGTTCTTTCTCTGGGCATCATCTTTAAGACAGAAGGTTCTCTCTCTGGGCATCATCTTTATGAAAGAAATTTCTATCTCTGGGCATCATCTTTATGAAAGAAGCTTCTCTGCCTGGGCATCATCTTTGTGAAAGAAGGTACTCTCTCTGGGCATCATTTTTATGAAAGAATGTTCAATATGTGCATCATCTTTAGGAATGAAGGTTCTCTCTCTGGGCATCATCTTTATGAAAGAAGCTTCTCTGATTTGGCATCATCGTTATGAATGAAGGTTCTCTGCCGGGGCATCATCTTTAAGAAAGAAGGTTCTCCCTCTGGGCATCATCTTCATGAAAGAAGGTCTCCTTCTGGGCATCATGTATAAGAATGAAAGTTCTCTGCCTGGGCATCATCTTTACGAAAGATTCTCTGCCTGGGCATCACCTTTATAAATGAAGGTTTTCTCTCTGGGCATCATCTTAATAAAACAAGTTTCTCTCTCTGGGCATGATCTGTATGAAAAAAGGTTTTTTGCCTTGGCATCATCTTTACGAAAGTACATCTCTGCCTGGGAAAAATCTTTATGAATGAAGGTACTCTCTCTGGGCATCATCTTTATGAAAGAAGGTTCTCTCTTTGGGAATCATCTTTATGAATTAAGATTCTCTCAGGGCTTCATCTTTATGAAAGAAGGTTCTCTTGGGCATCATCTTTATGAATGAAAGTTCTCCCTCTAGGCATCATGTTTATGAAAGACGGTTCTCTCTCTGGGCATCTTCTTCATGAATGAAGGTTCTCTCTCTGGGCCTCATCTTTATGAATGTAGGTTCTCTGCCTGGGCAACATCTTTATGAATAAAGGTTCTCTGCCTGGTCATCATCTATACGAAGAAGGATCTCTATTTGGGAATCATCTTTATGAATGAAGGTTCTCTCTCTGGGCATCATCTTTAAGACAGAAGGTTCTCTCTCTGGGCATCATCTTTATGAAAGAAGCTTCTCTGATTTGGCATCATCGTTATGAATGAAGGTTCTCTGCCGGGGCATCATCTTTAAGAAAGAAGGTTCTCCCTCTGGTCATCATCTTCATGAAAGAACGTCTCCTTCTGGGCATCATCTATAAGAATGAAAGTTCTCTGCCTGGGCATCATCTTTACGAAAGTTTCTCTGCCTGGGCATCATCTTAATGAAACAAGGTTCTCTCTCTGGGCATGATCTGTATGAAAAAAGGTTTTTTGCCTTGGCATCATCTTTACGAAAGTACATCTCTGCCTGGGAATAATCTTTGTGAATGAAGGTACTCTCTCTGGGCATCATCTTTATGAAAGAAGGTTCTCTCTTTGGGAATCATCTTTATGAATTAAGATTCTCTCAGGGCTTCATCTTTATGAAAGAAGGTTCTCTTGGGCATCATCTTTATGAATGAAAGTTCTCCCTCTAGGCATCATGTTTATGAAAGAAGTTTCTCTCTCTGGGCATCATCTTCATGAATGAGGTTTCTCTCTCTGGGCCTCATCTTTATGAATGTAGGTTCTCTGCCTGGGCAACATCTTTATGAATAAAGGTTCTCTGTCTGGGCATCCTCTTTATGAAATAAGGTTCTAGGTCCTGGCATCATCTTTATGAAAGATTCTCTGACTGGGGATCATCTTTATGAATGAAAGTTCTCTGCCTGGGCATCATCTTAATGAATGAAGGCTCTCTCTAAGCATCATATATATGAATAAAGATTATATCTCTGGACATCATCAGTATGAATAAAGGTTCTCACTCTGGGCATCATTTTATGAATGTAGGTTCTCTGGGCATCATCTTTATGAAAGGAGGTTTTCTGCCTGGGCATCATCTTGACAAAAGTACTTTCTCTGCCTGGTCATCATCTTTATGAATGAACGTACTCTCTGGGTAATATCTTTATGAAACCAGATTCTCTCCCCTGTATAATCGTTATGAATGAAGGTTCTCTGCCTGGGCATCATGTTTATGAAACACGGTTCTCTGCCTGGGCATCAGCTATATGATTGAATATTCCGTCTCTGTGCATCATCTTTATGAATAAAGGCTCTCACTCTGGGCATCATCTTCAAGAAAGAAAGTTCTCTCTCTGGGAATCATCTCTATGAAAGAAATTTCTCCGTTTGGGAATCTACTTTATGAAAGAAGGTTCTCTATCTGGGCATCAACTTTATGAATGAAGGTTCTCTCTCTGGGCATCATCTTTATGAAAGAAGGTAGGCTCTCTAGGCATCATCTTTTTGAAACAAGATTCTCTATCTGGTATCATCTTAATGAATGCAGGTTCTCTGCCAGGGCATCATCTTTATGAATGACTGTTCTCTCTGGGCATCACCTTTATGAAAGAAGGTTCTCGGCCTGGGTAACATCTTTATTAAAGAAGGCTCTTTCTCTGGGCATCACCTTTATTAATAAAAGTTTTATCTCTGGGCATCCTCTTTATGAAAGTATGTTCTCTCTCTGGGAATCATCTTTATGAATGAAGGTTCTCTACTTGGCATCATCTTTATGAATGAAGGTTCTCTCTCTGTGCATCATCTTTATGAATGAAGGTTCTCTGCCTGGGCATCATCTTTACCAAGAAGGTTCTCTAACTGGCATCATCTTTATGAATGAAGGTTCTCTGACTGGGCATCATCTTTATGAATGAAGGTTCTCTGCCGGGGCATCATCTTTTTGAATGAAAGTTCTCTCTCTCTGGGCATCACCTTTATGAATGAAGGTTCTCTCCATGGGCATCATCTTTATGAAAGAAAGTTCTCAAAGCGGACGCCAGCCCAGAGCCGCTTGCCTGCCCTGACTAGACCAGCGCAGCAGGTCACGCTCCCCTACTCCTGCGGCCCACTCCCCACTCGCGTATCCCCACTGGGAGAGAAGCTTTCCTCTCCCGAAGTTCCCCTCTCCCCGCAGGGCAGCGATCTGCCCTAGGGCCCACGCCCCTCCCTCCATTCATCCAAGCTCAGGGGAGCGGACCCGCGGGTTGTCTGACGACCCCCACGGGTGACCGTCCACCCGCACCATTGCCGCGGACCTCTCCACCTGCCCTCCGTGCGCCGGCCTCCCACCCCCGCCCGCCCTCGCCAGCCCCTGGCAGCCTAGCACCAGCTCCACTCCTGACGGGGACCCTGCGCTGAGCACTTCCTGCCAACAGGATCCATAGCCCAACCCGCGCCTATCCTGGACCCTGAGCTTCCCCAGAGCGCCGTGCCCAGCGCTGCTGAGTCTGCCCACCAAGGGCCCCTCCCTGCGCAAGGCACAAGAGTAGGTGCCCTCCGCAGGGTGCTGCGGGGACCCCTGCGGCTGCGACTCTGAGCCTGAGCGGAGGAAGGGCGCCATTGCCCACTGCGGTTTCGCGCCAAGCCTCCTTTGCCAGCGCCATTACCCCCTGCGGTTTCGCGCCAAGCCACTATGGTCCGCGGGGTTGTGAGCTCAGAGCAGGGCGGAGAGCGAACACCATTGTTCCCTGCAGTGTTGCGCAGCTGTCTGCGCAGCTGTCCGAGGGGCCTCCCCGCGCCCGCTCACAGCCAGGGCAGATCAAACATTCCACCTGCAGTGGAGCCTGGGTCTCAGCTTTGCAGTCCCTGAGGAGCCGTCAGTGAGCTCCAGCCAGCTCTCACCACCTGGGGCCCTGTTGGGTCCCCAGTGCCAGCACTAAGCCTGCCGCAGCACGCCCCTGCCACCCCAGAAGACGGCAGAGTGGCCCTAGCCTCCACACAATAAGGTTACTCCTGTCTCCCAGAAGCATGGGGCCTATTAAAGGATCAAGGAAAAATCAACAGACCACATCACTCCCAACAAAAAAATCAGAGAAACGAGGCACTGTAACAGACCTAACGTCACTCATAGAAGAAACAGATAGAGATCAGCCACAAAAGGAAATCTTCAGAACTCTGCTTGCAGTAATACAGGAGCTAAGAGAAGCAAACCAAAATAAGGATGCAACGATAGAAGGGATGAAATGCACAATAGAGGGGATGAAGTCCACAATAGAGGGGATGAATACTATCCACCAAAAGGAATTGCAGAAATTAACAGAGGAGGTAGCAGAGGACACACAAAAGGTCACAGAAGCTATATCTAGGCTTGAGGAGGCTGAGAACCGTATCAGTGAACTCGAGGACGCTCATACCAAACGAAGCAAGCGAGAAAAACAATCAGATAGGAAAATTAAAGAAACAGAAGACAGCCTGAGATCAATGACAGATGCTATGAAGAGGAATAATATTCGAATAATCGGTCTACCGGAACACAACATAACACACAAATCGACCGCCAAGATAGCAAAGGAATTCCTGGAAGAAAATTTCCCCAACCTAACAAAGGAGAATCCGACTCTCATACAGGAAGCAGAGAGGACGCCGGCTAAGCTAAACACCAAGAAGAACACGCCAAGACATATAATTGTAAAATTATCCAACTTAGAGGAAAAAGAGAAAATTTTATGAGCATCAAGAGAAAGGAAGACAGTCACATACAAAGGAGCGCAAGTAAGGTTATGCTCAGACTTATCAGCAGAAACCATGAAGAGGAGGAGAGAATGAAGCAACATCTTCCAAAAACTGAAAGATGAAAATGCCTCCCCCAGAATCCTATACCCTGCCAAGTTATCCATTAAGATAGAGGGTAAATAAGGGTCTTCCAGGACAAGGAAGAACTCAAAATATATACTGCAAGTCACCCGACCCTGCAGAACATACTGGCTGACTCACTATGGCCAGAAGATCAAGCTCCAACTAGAACCACCAGGAGACCACCATATAGCCCATCTCCATCTAGAAGCCAACATGCCAGCAACACGTACCAGGACAACATGGTCTCAGATGGAAAAGAGGACAGGATAGAAACCCTCCACTCAAACGCAGTACACTGATATGAAGGAAGATAGGCAAAGACCCAAAACACAAAACAATATGGCAACCATGAAGCCAGAGATTGTAATAATCACTCTGAATACAAATGGGCTCAATTCATATGTTAAAAGAAAGAGGCTGGAGGATTGGATTAGAAAACATAACCCCTCAATCTGCTGCCTGCAAGAGACACACCTTAAGCAAGCAGACAAGCATATGCTGAGAATAAAGGGCTGGCAGAATGTTTACCAAGCAAATGGTAACGCCAAGAAGGCAGGAGTGGCTATCTTAATCTCCGACAAAATGGATCTCAAGATCCAAAACATATAAAGAGACAAAGAGGGACATTACATAATTCTCAAAGGCTCAGTAAACCAGGAAGCACTAATCATACTGAATATTTACGCACCTAATAATGGTGCGGCAAATTTCGTCAAACACACTATTTAAAAAATGACAGAAGAAATCACGGAAACAACCATAATAGTGGGGGACTTCAACACTCCACTATCAGAAAAAGACAGGCCACGGGGGAAGAAGCTCAGCAAAGAGGCCAGAGAGCTAAACAATGTAATTAGGCAACAGGGCCTGATAGACATCTATAGAGCCTTTCATCCAAAAGCAAAAGGTTTCACATTCTTCTCCAATCCACACGGATCTTTCTCAAGAATAGATCACATGCTGGGGCATAAGGCCAGCCTGAGTAAATTCAAACACATAGATATTATCCAAACGTCTTTCGCAGACCACCATGCCATAAAGCTGGAGATTAATAGGAGGGCACCCAGAAAAGCAAGGGCCACCAATTGGAAAATAAACAACGATCTCCTGCGACATGAATGGGTTAAGGTCCAGATCAGAGAGGATATCAGGAAATTTCTAGAAACTAATGAGAACGAGCATACAACATATCAAAACTTATGGGACACTGCAAAGGCAGTTATCAGAGGTAGCTTGATATCACTGAATGCATACATGAAAAAAGAAGAAAGGCGTATGACAGATATAGTAACACAAAACCTCCAACAACTAGAACAGAGTCAACAGAACTACCCCTCCAATAGCAAGAGAAAAGAAATAATAAAAATCAGGGCGGAGTTAAACCAGTGGGAAGACAAAAGAACAATGCAAAGGATTAACGCAACTAGAAGCTGGTTTTATGAACGAATTAATAAAATTGACACTCCCATGGCAAAGCTTACCAAAGATAGAAAGGAGCAATCATCAATAGCCAGGATGAGGGATGAATCGGGGGCAATAACAACAGACCCCAATGAGATAAAAAGGATAATCACAAAGTACTATGAAGGTTTGTATTCTAATGAATTCAGAAACCTGGAAGTCATGGATAAATATTTAGAAAAACAATCTCTCCCTAGATTATCTGAGACAGAGATCAAGAACCTCAACAAACCCATAGCGAAGGAAGAAATAGAGAGTGTCATCAAAAACCTACCAAGGAAAAAGGCCCCAGGGCCAGATGGCTACACAGCAGAATTTTACCAAACATTCAGGGAAGAGCTGACACCGATCCTCCACAAAGTATTCCATAACGTAGAAAAGAACGGCAAGCTCCCAAACTCATTTTACGAAGCCAGCATTACTTTGATACCCAAACAGGGAAAAGACCCCACAGGTGTAGAGAATTATAGACCAATATCTCTAATGAACATAGATGCAAAAATCCTTAACAAAATATTGCCCAATAGAATACAAAGGAACATCAAACATATCAGTCACCACGACCAAGTAGGATTCATCCCAGCGATGCAGGGATGGTTTAACATCCGAAAATCCATCAATATCATACACCACATCGAGAAGAAAAAGGATAAAAACCATATGATAATATCCATAGATGCAGAAAAAGCATTTGACAACATCCAGCATCCATTCCTAATCAAAACACTCATGAAGATAGGATTGGAAGGTAAGTTACTCAAGCTCATACAAGCTATCTATGAAAGACCAACAGCCAACATCATAGTCAATGGAGAAAAGACAAGAACAATACCACTGAAAAAGGGTACAAGACAAGGATGCCCCCTGTCCCCTCTTCTATTCAATATCGTTTTGGAGGTTCTGGCTAACAACATAAGACAGCGGAAGGACATCAAAGGGATCCAGTTGGGAGAGGAGGAGGTGAAACTATCGTTATTTGCAGATGACATGATCCTATACATTGAAGACCCCCAAAACTCCACAGTTGGAATACTTACAGCAATAGAGGAATACGGAAGAGTAGCAGGATACAAGATCAATAAACAGAAGTCGGTAGGGTTTCTATACACATCGGACAGGGCCATGGAAGAGGCGATTAAGAGGGAAGTACCCTTCACAGTAGCCAAGCACAAACTGAAATACCTAGGAATATACTTAACAAAAAATACTAAAGACCTTTATAAGCATAATTATAAAACCCTATTACAGGAAACCAAAAGTGACCTTCACAAATGGATGAAGCTCCCCTGCTCATGGTTAGGTAGGCTGAACATAGTAAAGATGACAGTTCTTCCTAAAGCACTCTACAAGTTCAACGCTATACCAATCCAATTACCATCAACCTTCTTCAAAGAATTGGAAAAACTGACCACCAACTTCATATGGAGAGGGAAGAAACCCAGAATTAGCAGAGAACTCCTCAAGAAGAAGGACACAATTGGAGGACTCACCCTACCTGATTTTAATGCCTACTACACAGCTACAGTGGTCAAAATAGCATGGTACTGGCACAATGATAGACACTCAGACCAGTGGAAAAGAATAGAAAGCCCAGGAGTAAAATCATCAGCATATAGACAACTGATCTTCGACAAGGGTCCCAAAAACGTCAAGTGGGAAGCAGATGCCCTCTTTAATAAGTGGTGCTGGAAACAATGGATATCCACATGTAGAAATTTGAAACAAGACGTCTACCTCACCCCATGCACAAGAATACACTCAAGGTGGATCACAGATCTAGAAGTCAAACCCCAAACCATCAGGACCATTAAGGAGGGAATCGGGACTAATCTCAGAGCACTGGCCCAGGGAGCACATAGGCTCACTGCAACAGGGAAGGGGACACACACAGGTGATCTGGAAATTGACAAATGGGATCTAATAAGAATAAAACACCTGTGCACCTCGAAAGACTTTGCCAAGAGGTTGACAAGGCAACCCACAGACTGGGAGAAGATTTTTAGTAATGACACGTCAGACAAAGGGCTCATTACTAAAATCTACAACACCATCATGACCTGCAAAAAGAGGAAAACAGTTAACCCCCTAAGGAAGTGGGCAAAAGAAATGAGAAGAACTTTCACTAGAGAGGAGATCAATATGGCCAATAAATATATGAGAAAGTGCTCGAAGTCCCTTGCCATAAGAGAAATGCAAATCAAAACAACCATGAGATGCCACCTAACACCCCTGAGGCTGGCCCAGATCAGTAAATCAGAGAGCAACAAGTGTTGGAGGGGCTGTGGTGAAGTAGTAACCCTCCTCCACTGCTGGTGGTCGTGCAGATTTGTACAGCCACTGTGGAAAGCAATCTGCCGATACCTAAAGAAAATGGAAATTGATCTACCTTACGACCCAGCCATCCCTCTACTGGGCATATACCCGGTTGAAGCAGCAAATAAAACACGACCAGTCATATGCGCTCCAATGTTTATTGCGGCACAATTCACAATAGCCAAGACTTGGAAACAGCCTAAGTTTCCATCGATAGACGAGTGGATTAGCAAACTTTGGCACATACACACAATGGAGTATTATGCAGCACTGAAAAGCACCGATGAGCACATGAAACACGTTATTTCATGGGAAGAGCTGGAAGGAATTATGTTAAGCTAGGTAAGCCAGACCCAAAGGGACAGGTACAACATGAGTCCCCTGAGGTAAGTACAATCAGCATGACAGAAATGGGGCATTAATCCACCCAAGGGGAGGGTATGGTTTATATCTCCACAGGGAAAGTGGGACCAGACTTCAACCCAGTGTCGCAAAGTGTGAATGCAATATCCCAGCGTGGAGGAGGGAACCGGTGGAGAGGTCTGGGAGGCTGGCCCCAGCACCATAAATTAAGTGGATTCCTGCCCCTGCCCCGAAAAGAATTTATTCCAAAGACGACATTTACTCTGCAGCTATGGGAGATGGACATATTTGATCAGAGCACACGGGAGCAGATGAAGGGGCAGGAGGAGAGAGTGGAGCACAGCCTGGCCCACCAGGCCGTGATGATGATGTTCCTGAGTAGAGCAGCCAGTCCACAGAGAGAACAACATGGCTGGCCCTACTATGAGACATGATGCCCCTCAGTGACTAAGGGCGATACAGGGGACAGCACCGGAGACACAGTGTGGGAATTGCACCTGACCTGATCCCACCACACCGAGGCAAATCACTGGGGGAGTGCAGCGGAACAGCAAGGGAATGGAGTGGAAAGGTCCCCAGGGAATGCTGAAAGTGGACTTTGGGCCCTGGGCGTGGTGCCCCAACAGACTGGACTGGAAAACGCTCCTAAGGGCCAGCAAACGATCCCTGAACTAACTACAAGCTTTTCTCTTGTGAACCGTTTTGTTCTGTTCTTTTTCAGTGGTTTGTTTTGGTTGTTTTGTTGTCTGGTTGTATACTGTTGCTTTGTTTTCCTCTGTCTAGTTTTCGTGCATGTTAGTGACTCCACAGGCCAGTCTGAATAGGACAGGCTGGATGAACTATCTGGATGAAAAACAACGGGACCGACAGTTCCGGGGAGACTTTGGGTGGGGGGTAGGGGGGGTAAGGAAGTGGTGTTAACAAACCCAGGGACAAGGGAAAAACATGGGACCCCAAATGGTAGAGAAGGGGGAGTGGCAGGCCTGGTGGGAAATGATCAAGGGTAAGGTTGCTTAGAGAAGAGGTATACTGTAGCCCAGGTGGCGATGAAGCATGGTAGTAGGGCAGGAGGAAGGTCAAGGGAGATGGAGGAAAGAGCTAGGAGTCAAAGGGCATTCATGGAGGTCTAGACAAAGACATGTACATGCAAATATATATAGGAGGATGGGGAAATAGATCGATGTGTCTATATTTATAGGTCAAGTATTAAGATGGCGGAAGGACCTTGGGCCTCTACTCAAACACTCCCTCAATGCATGAGTACCTTCTTTTATTAAATTGGAACTCTATGATGCTCACTCTCCCGACACAACGGCTGGAGCCAAAGTGGGTGAACAAATAAATGTGGTGAAGAAAGCTGATTGTGCCCGGCTATCAAAAGAGATAGTGACTGGGGTCTTAAAGGCTTGAAGAGAAACAAGCGGCCATCTAGCTCAGAAGCAACAAAGTCCAAATGGAAGAACACACCAGCCTGTGTGATTGAGTGGTCCCAAAGGGATCAGTTACCAGGCATCAAAGAACAAAAAATCATATCATTGACTGCTCACCTCCATGATAGGATCGCTGAAGACAAATGGGTGCATAAGCAAATGTGGTGAAGAAAGCTGATGGTGCCTGGCTATCAAAAGAGATAGTGTCTGGGGTCTTAAAGGCTTGAAGGTGAACAAGCGGCCATCTCGCTCAGAAACAAATAAGCCCACATGGAAGAAGCACACCGGCCAGTGCGATCACGAGGTGGCCAAGGGACCAGGTATAAGGCATCATGCAAAAAAAAAAATAGATATAAGTGTGTGTATGTATGTGTATATATGTGTATATGTATATATGTATGTGTATATATGTATATATATATCATATTAAATGAAGGGGGAAGTGCAGAGTGGAGACCCAAGGCCCAAGTGTCGGCCAATGGAGATCCCCTCATAGAGGGGTTTAGGAGAGGAGATGGGTTAATTAGGGTGTGAGGTAGTATCGATGAAGAACACAGCTTTCCCCCAGATCCTTGATGCTTCCTCCCCCCAACTACCATGATCCGAATTCTACCTTGCAGGGCTGGATAGGACAGAGGCTGTACACTGGTACATATGAGGGTTGGAGGTACAGGGAATCCAGGGTGGATGATACCTTCAGGACCAAGGGTGTGAGGGACGATGCTGGGAGAGTGGAGGGTGAGTGGGTTGGAAAGGGAGAACTGATTACAAGGATCCACATGTGACCTCTTCCCTGGGAGAGGGACAGCAGAGAAGGGGGGAAGGGAGACTCCGGATAGGGCAAGATATGACAAAATAACGATGTATAAATTACCAAGGGCATATGAGGGAGAGGGGAAAGGGGAGGGAGGGGGGGAAAGAGGACCTGATGCAAGGGGCTTAAGTGGAGAGAATGATTGGGGCAGGGAATGTATGCATGTGCTTTATACAATTGATGTATGTATATGTATGGATTGTGGTAAGAGTTGTTTGAGTCCCTAATAAAATGTAAAAGAAAAAAATGATTAGGGCAAAGACTGTACAGATGTGCTTTATACTGCTTAGAGCGGGCTACCTCGGCTAGCGGATGGTGGCCTAAAGGTTCTGGGGACCAAACACCACTTTCACCCCAGCCCGTCCGCTCTCTATAGGGGGACAGCAGCATGCTCTGTGAAGAACCCGAGGCCCTAGCTGGGTAGGCTCAGAGAACCGGGCCCCACAAAGGCGCCCGGAACCATAGTTCTCACGCAGCTGCTGGTGGGAAGAATTTCCCATTACACGGCCGCTCCGACAGCGCTTCATGGGGGTGTGTGAGCCCGCCTGCGAAGCCAGACGTTGCCTTCAAGGCCCTAGAACCACCCGCACTTGAGCTCAAACGTCAGGAAGCTCGGGCAACAATGGCGAATGCCAATCGGATGGCTGAAAACAGACCCGGCAGAACTGGGCCGAGAGAAGGATGGTAACTGGAAGTGCCCAGGGGGGACACAGTTGGGGGGGGACACCCGTGGACCAGAAGAGCCCTCGTCGGGACCTAAAAGGCACCAGCCCTTGAGTGAAATTGGTCCCTGCGAAGTATGCCTCCGGATGTCTGTCTTTCAGACCGCCCCCTTATGTTGTCAGAGGTCTGTCCCTTCATGAAGGGCGACTCTGGTCCATCTGTCCACGGGTGTACGGTGTGTAGTACCTCCCGTTTATGACATCATTGGACTGTCGCTGCCTGAAAGGGGTCTCTGATAACTGTGTCCCCGCTTGTTCGGGGCGGAGCAGCACCCCTTATGACGTCAGCGGACTTTCCCTCTGAGAATGGCGACTCCGATCAAGGGTCTCTGAGGTCTTCGGGATGAAGCCAGCAAGTGCACAGGCAAACCTGCCATGGATCGCAATACAAATAGTAGGTTTCAATTAAATAAAAAAACCTTAAATAACCTGGCCCATACTGTCGACGCAGCAGACCCCCCAATAATCCCGTAGTCTGAACGAACCAGGGGGATGCCTTCAAGGAAGCAGAAGGCTCAGGATGTGCCAGAAGCTCCTACGCCCCAGTGAGCTCTTTCCGTGAATGGTGAACTTGCTGAGTAGGGCTCAACTGGGTGTGAGCTCCCCAGAAGTAGAACGCAAAGGATGACTCTTTTTCTTCCCTCTGTATCTCTCCCTGTATCTCTCTAACTATCTCTCTCTCTCACAGTCTCCCCTCTCTGTCAATCTCCTTCTTTCTCTATGCCTTCCCTTCCTTCTTTCGTTCATGTCCCCCTTCTTCATCTTCCTTTTAGACTTTATGGTAGGGAGCCTAGTCGTTGTGCATTGCATGACTAAGCTGACGCTAAGGAGTTCCAAGCAGCAGTGATTCAGCTGGAGGACCATGAAACATGGATCGCCCCCGAAGGTTTTCACAGTGTCTGAAATCCACCGAGGCCTGGGCAATAATCACCAAGTGGAATCGATGGGAGATCAGTGAGTTTGGTTTGGGGTGGTCCTCTCACCTGTCTTGGGATGCTATCTGACCGGCTAGGATATAGGTGTAGCTCTTTTTCGATGCATATTGTTTTCCCTGTGCTCTTGATTGCCATGGCCCCCACCAATTCCTGCTGCTGTAGTCTTTGCACCAGCTTCTCCAGAACCATCCAGAAGCTGCTCGTGTAAGCTGTCTTTCTAGACTTGCCCAGTCACACACACTGACACCAGACCACTTTCTGGCCACCTTGCTCATGGGAAAGTGGTGTAATGCAACATTTTGCACTTGCGGGGATTGTCCAACCTTGCTCAGTTTGATGTCATGCCAAATCTTGCACGCCAGGAGGTGTTTGAAACATTCCTCCTCAGGCTTTAGGGATGTTGCCTGTAGTGTTGACTGTATACTCCCAGGTTGATGGAGATATTCCACCAGGCACTGACTTCCTTTCTCACGCAGGAGGGTAGGCAGGTGGCTAAAGGAGTCCTTGGTGCTCCATTAGGTTGGTAGGGAGGAACCTGGAGGGAGTTGGGAACCTCTAGTCCGCAGGCAGCACAAGGTCTTGTGGGAAGGGGATCAGGCAGGCAGGGAGTGAGTCTGAATTAGGCTAGCCAAGTGCGGACACTGGCCCCACTCAGCAAACCGGTCGGTCAGCCATTGGCTGCCATGCCCAGGGCTTGAAAGACTTGTCAGGGGAAAGCTCTGCAGGACCACCTTGGCGACTGCGTTCTGAGGTGCGCCGCGGCAGCTTTGCGGGCACAGACTCAAGGCGGGAGCAATGGATAGAAGAGTCCTGGGAATGCCTATGAGGTTTCTTGAGTTCTTTGCTCGGCACGGTGAAGAAGGTTCTTTCTCTGGGCATCATCTTTATGAAAGAAGGTTCTCTGCCTGGGCATCATCTTTATGAAAGAAGGTTCTCTGTTTGGGCATCATCTTTATGAAAGTAGGTTCTCTGCCTGGGAATCATCTTTATGAAAGAAGGTTCTATGCCTGGGAATTATATTTTTGAAAGAAGGGTCTCTGCCTTGGCTACAATTTGTGAATGAAGGTACTTTCTCTGGACATCATCATTATGAATGAAGGTTCTCTTTCTGTGCATCCTCTTTATGAAAGAAGGTTCTCTCTCTGGGCATCATCTTTATGAATGAAGGTTATCTGCCTGATCATTATCTTTATGAATGAAGGAACACTCTTGGCATCTTCTTTATGAAACAAGGTTCTCTCTTTGGTATCATCTTTATGAAAGAATGTTCTTTCCCTGGGCATCATCTTTATGAAAGAAGGTTCTCTGCCTGTGCATCATCTTTACTAAAGAATGTTCACTGCCTGGGCATCATCTTTGTGAATGAAATTTTTCTCCCTGGGCATCATCTTTATGAATGAAGGTTCTGTCATTGGGTATAATCTTTATGCAAGAAGGTTGTCTCTCTGGGCATTATTTTTATGAAAGAAGGTTCTCTGTTTGGGCATCATCTTTATGAACGAAGGTTCTCTGCCTTGGCATTATCTTTGTGAATAAAAGTTCTCTCTCTGGGCATCATCTTTTCCATGAATGGTAAACTTGCTGAGTATGGCTCAACTGGGCGTGAGCTCCCCAGAAGTAGAACGCAAAGGATGACTCTTTTTCTTCTCTCTGTATCTCTCCCTGTATCTCTCTATCTCTCTCTCCCTCTCTCTCTCACTCTCTCCCCTCTCTCTCAATCTCTTTCTTTCTCTATGCCTTCCCTTCCTTCTTTCG
Organism: Tenrec ecaudatus; assembly: GCF_050624435.1. Taxonomy (NCBI): domain Eukaryota; kingdom Metazoa; phylum Chordata; class Mammalia; order Afrosoricida; family Tenrecidae; genus Tenrec; species Tenrec ecaudatus. The sequence continues at coordinate 15,450,710 of NC_134549.1, forward strand.
TTCATGTCCCCCTTCTTCATCTTCCTTTTATAATTTAAGGTAGGGAGCCTGGTCGTTGTGCATTGCATGACTAAGCTGACGCTAAGGAGATCCAAACAGCAGTGATTCAGCTGGAGGACCATGAAACATTGTTCGCCCCCGAAGGTTTTCAGTGTCTGAAATCCACCGAGGCCAATCTCTGCTGTTCTGGGCAATAGCCATCAAGTGGAATCGATGGGAGATCAGTGAGTTTGGTTTGGGGTGGTCCTCTCACCTGTCTTGGGATACTCTGACCGGCTAGGATATTGGTGTAGCTCTTTTTCTATGAATATTGTTTTCCCGGTGCTCTTGATTGCCATGGCTCCACCAATTCCTGCTGCTGTAGGCTCCCGCACCAGCTTCTCCAGAACCATCCAGAAGCTGCCCGTGTAAGCTGTCTTTCTAGACTTGCCCAGACACACACTCTGACACCAGACTACTTTCTGGCCACCTTACTCACGGGAAAGTGGTGTAATGCAACATTTTGCACTTGCGGGGATTGTCCAACCTTGCTCAGTTTGATGTCATGCCAAATCTTGCACGCCAGGAGGTGTTTGAAACATTCCTCCTCAGGCTTTGGGGATGTGGCCTGTAGTGTTGACTGTATGCTCCCAGGTTGATGGAGATATTCCACCAGGCACTGACTTCCTTTCTCACGCAGGAGGGCAGGCAGGTGGCTGAAGGAGTCCTTGGTGCTCCACTAGGTGGGTAGGGAGGAACCCAGAGGGAGTTGGGGACTTCTAGTCCGCAGGCAGCACAAGGTCTTGTGGGAAGGGGATCAGGCAGGCAGGGAGTGAGTCTGAATAAGGCTAGCTAGTGCAGACACTGGCCCCACTCAGCAAACCGGTCGGTCAGCCATGGCTGCCGTGCCCAGGGCTTGAAAGTCTTGTCAGGGGAAAGGTCTGCGGGAGCACCTTGGCGACTGCGTTCTGAGGTGCGCCGCGGCATCTTTGCAGGCACAGACTCAAGGCGGGAGCAACGGACAGAAGAGTCCTGGAAATGCCTATGAGGTTTCTTGAGTTCTTTGCTCGGCACGGTGAAGAAGGCAGCCCAAAGCAGCATGCTATGTCACCCTGTGAGTTTGCATGAGGGAACCCGAAAGGGTCAAGTACACCTTGCTCAACGTGGTAAGTTCAGCTTGTGCAAAGCCCTCCAAGTCCACCGCCAGCGTCGCTGGCATGAACTAGCTGGCAGGCAGAAGCAGGTGGAAAACAAGAGCCGCCTGATGGCAAGAGCCCAAGAGAATGGGGTCCCCTAGGAGCCCCGGAGCTGGCACTGAGTGGGGTACATGGGTGCTGCTTGGCCCAAGAGCACAGGACTCCCTGCGGACATGGATTCTGAGAGCCGAGTACAGCATTAGAAGACTGCTTGCGTGCTCCCAGGGCGTGATGGGCGGGGCCTGTCGGAGTTTCGCGGGGCCAGAAGGCGGGGCTTTCTGTCTTTATTCTGCGCCTGCCTGTCCTGGCTGGTGGTGAGGTCCGCTGATGGCAAGGACCCCCAGGTGGAGAGTAGGCACAGGCTCCCAAAGCTCAAAGGAGCCTCCAGATCCGTGAGCTCTCTGACAGGCAAAGGCCTAGGAGGCCGTGGCCTCCTTCCCGTAGATCTCTTGAAGTCACAGTGTCAACGCAGGAACCTTGGGAAGCGGGTGTGGGCCACTGGCCTGACCGCTTAGAGCGGGGCTACCTCGGGTAGCGGATGGTGTCCTAAAGGTTGTGGGGACCAAAACAGCCCGGGAAATCGCTCTCAGCCTTAGGCCGGCCCCTCCCAGGCCGAGGACTCCACTTTCACCCCAGCCCGTCCGCTCTCTACAGGGGGACAGCAGCAGGCTCTGTGAAGAACCCGTGGCCCGAGCTGGGGAGGCTCAGAGAGCCGGGCCCCACGAATGCCCCCGGAACCATAGTTCTCACGCAAGCTGCTGGTGGAAGGTTTTCTCGTTCCCACGGCCTGGCCGGGAGCGCTTCATGGGGGGGGGGGTGTCCCCGACTGCGAAGCCAGACGTTTCCTTGAAAGCCCTAGAACCACCCGCACTTGAGCTCAAACGTCAGGCAGCCCGGGCAACAAAGGCGCATGCCAATCGGATCGCTGAAAACAGACCCGGCAGGACTGGGCCCGAGAGAAGGATGGTAACTGGAAGTGCCCAGGGGGGACACAGTTTTTGGGGGGGACACCCTTGGAATGGAAGGGCCCTCGTCGGGATCTAAAAGGCACCAGTCCTTGAGTGAAATTGGTCCCTGCGAAGTATGCCTCCGGATGTCTGTCTTTCAGACCGCCCCCTCATGTTGTCAGAGATCTGTCCCTTCATGAAGGGCGACTCTGGTCCATCTGTCCACGGGTGTACGGTGTGTAGTACCTCCCGTTTATGACATCAATGGACTGTCGCTGCCTGAAAGGGGTCTCTGATAACTGTGTCCCCGCTTGTTCGGGGCGGAGCCGCACCCCTTATGACGTCAGCGGACTTTCCCTCTGTAAACGGAGACTCCAATCAAGGGTCTCTGAGGTCTTCGGGATGAAGCCAGCAGTGCACAGGCAAACTTGCCATGGATCACAATACAAATAGTAGGTTTCAATAAAATAAAAACCTTAAATAACCAGGCCCATCCTGTCGACGGGGCAGACCCACCAATAATCCCATAGTCTGAACGAACCGGGGGGTGCCTTCAAGGAAGCAGATTGCTCAGGATGTGCCAGAAGCTCCTACGCCCCAGTGAGCTCTTTCCGTGAATGGTGAACTTGCTGAGTAGGGCTCAACTGGGCGTGAGCTCCCCAGAAGTAGAACGCAAAGGATGACTCTTTTTCTTCCCTCTGTATCTCTCCCTGTATCTCTCTAACTATCTCTCTTTCTCCCTCTCTCTTTCACTGTCTCCCCTCTCTGTCAATCTCTTTCTTTCTCTATGCGTTCTCTTCCTGCATTCGTTCAGGTCCCCCTTCTTCATCATCCTTTAAGACTTTATGGTAGGGAGCCTGGTCGTTGTGCATTGCATGACTAAGCTGACGCTAAGGAGTTCCAAGCAGCAGTGATTCAGCTGGAGGACCATGAAACAACGTTCATCCCCGAAGGTTTTCACAGTGTCTGAAATCCACGAAGGCCAATCTCTGCTGTTCTGGGCAATAGTCATCAAGTGGAATCGATGGGAGATCAGTGAGTTTCGTTTGGGGTGGTCCTCTCAGCTGTCTTGGGATGCTATCTGACCGGCTAGGATATAGGTGTAGCTCTTTTTCTATGCATATTGTTTTCCCTGTGCTCTTGATTGCCATGGCCCCCACCAATTCCTGCTGCTGTAGTCTTTGCACCAGCTTCTCCAGAACCATCCAGAAGCTGCTCGTGTAAGCTGTCTTTCTAGACTTGCCCAGTCACACACACTGACACCAGACCACTTTCTGGCCACCTTGCTCATGGGAAAGTGGTGTAATGCAACATTTTGCACTTGCGGGGATTGTCCAACCTTGCTCAGTTTGATGTCATGCCAAATCTTGCACGCCAGGAGGTGTTTGAAACATTCCTCCTCAGGCTTTAGGGATGTTGCCTGTAGTGTTGACTGTATACTCCCAGGTTGATGGAGATATTCCACCAGGCACTGACTTCCTTTCTCACGCAGGAGGGCAGGCAGGTGGCTGAAGGAGTCCTTGGTGCTCCACTAGGTGGGTAGGGAGGAACCCAGAGGGAGTTGAGGACTTCTAGTCCGCAGGCAGCACAAGGTCTTGTGGGAAGGGGATCAGGCAGGCAGGGAGTGAGTCTGAATTAGGCTAGCCATGTGCGTACACTGGCCCCACTCAGCAAACCGGTCGGTCAGCCATTGGTTGCAGGGCACAGGGTTTGAAAGTCTTGTGTGGGAATGGTCTGCGGGAGCAACTTTGGCACTGCCTTCTGAGGTGCGCCGCGACAACTTTGCGGGAGCAATGGACAGAAGAGTCCTGGGAATGCCTGTGAGGTTTCTTGAGTTCTTTGCTCAGCACGGTGAAGAAGGTTCTTTCTCTGGGCATCATCTTTATGAAAGAAGGTTCTCTGCCTGGGCATCATCTTTATGAATGAAAGTACTCTCCCTGGGCATCATCTTTATGAAAGTAGGTTCTCTGCCTGGGAATAATCTTTACGAAAGAAGGTTCTATGCCTTGGCATCATCTTTATGAAAGGTTCTCTGCCTTGGCTACATCTTTGTGAATGAAGGTACTTTCTCTGGGCATCATCATTATGAATGAAGGTTCTCTCTGGGCATCATCTTTATGAATGAAAGTTCTCTCTCTGGGCATTATATTTATGAAAGAATGATCTCTCTCTGGGCATCAACTTTATGAATGATGGTTCTCTCTCTGGGCACCATCTTTTTGAAAGATGGTTCTCACTCTGGGTTTCATCTTTATGAAAGAAGGTTCTCTCTCAGGACATCATCTTAATGAATGTAGGTTCTCTGCCTTGGCATCATCTTTATGAATGAAGGTTCTCTCTCTGGGCATCATATTTATGAAACAAGGATCTCAGCCTGGGCATCATCTTTATGAAAGAAGGCACTCTCTCTGGACATCATCTTTATGAAGCAGGTTCACTAACTGGGCATTATATTTATGAAAGAAGGTTCTCTGTTTAGGCATCATCTTTATGAAAGAAGGTTCTCTGCCTGGGAATCACCTTTACGAAAGAAGGTTCTCTATCTGAGCATCATCTTTATGAAAGAAAGATCTCTCTTTGGGCATCATCTTTATGAAAGAAGGTTTTTTCTCTGGGCAACATCTTTATGAAAGAATGTTCGCTGTCTGGGCATCATATTTATGAATGAAGTTTCTCTCTCTGTGCATCATCTTTATGAAAGAATGTTCTCTGCCTGGGAATCATCTTTATGAAAGAAGGTTGTCTGCGTGGGCACCATGTCTACTAAAGAATGTTGTCTACCAGGGCATCATCTTTGTGAATGAAGGTTCTTTCTCTGGGCATTATCTTTATGAAAGAAGGTTGTCTGCGTGGGCATCATCTTTACTAAAGAAGGTTCTATGTCTCGGCATCATCTACAAGAATGAATGTTCTCTACCTGGGCATCATCTTTAAGAATAAAGGTACACTCTCTGCGTATCATCTTTATGAAACAAGGTTCTAAGTCTGGGCATCACCTATATGAATGAAGGTTCTCTGCCGGGGAATCATCTTTATGAAAGAAGTCTCTCTCTCTAGGCATCATCTTTATGAAAGCAGGTTCTCTCTCAGGATATCATATTTATTAAAGAAGGTTCTCTGTTTGGGCATCATCTTTATCAATTAAGGTTCTCTGGGCATCATCTTATGAATGAAGGGTCTCTCTCTGGAAATCACCTTTATGAAAGAATGTTCTCTGCCTGGGCATCATCTTTGTGAATGAAGGTACTTTCTCTGGGCATCATCATTATGAATGAAGGTTCTCTTTCTGTGCATCCTCTTTATGAAAGAAGGTTCTCTCTCTGGGCATCATCTTTATGAATGAAGGTTATCTGCCTGATCATTATCTTTATGAATGAAGGAACACTCTTGGCATCTTCTTTATGAAACAAGGTTCTCTCTTTGGTATCATCTTTATGAAAGAATGTTCTTTCCCTGGGCATCATCTTTATGAAAGAAGGTTCTCTGCCTGTGCATCATCTTTACTAAAGAATGTTCACTGCCTGGGCATCATCTTTGTGAATGAAATTTTTCTCCCTGGGCATCATCTTTATGAATGAAGGTTCTGTCATTGGGTATAATCTTTATGCAAGAAGGTTGTCTCTCTGGGCATTATTTTTATGAAAGAAGGTTCTCTGTTTGGGCATCATCTTTATGAACGAAGGTTCTCTGCCTTGGCATTATCTTTGTGAATAAAAGTTCTCTCTCTGGGCATCATCTTTTCCATGAATGGTAAACTTGCTGAGTATGGCTCAACTGGGCGTGAGCTCCCCAGAAGTAGAACGCAAAGGATGACTCTTTTTCTTCTCTCTGTATCTCTCCCTGTATCTCTCTATCTCTCTCTCCCTCTCTCTCTCACTCTCTCCCCTCTCTCTCAATCTCTTTCTTTCTCTATGCCTTCCCTTCCTTCTTTCGTTCATGTCCCCCTTCTTCATCTTCCTTTTATAATTTAAGGTAGGGAGCCTGGTCGTTGTGCATTGCATGACTAAGCTGACGCTAAGGAGATCCAAACAGCAGTGATTCAGCTGGAGGACCATGAAACATTGTTCGCCCCCGAAGGTTTTCAGTGTCTGAAATCCACCGAGGCCAATCTCTGCTGTTCTGGGCAATAGCCATCAAGTGGAATCGATGGGAGATCAGTGAGTTTGGTTTGGGGTGGTCCTCTCACCTGTCTTGGGATACTCTGACCGGCTAGGATATTGGTGTAGCTCTTTTTCTATGAATATTGTTTTCCCGGTGCTCTTGATTGCCATGGCTCCACCAATTCCTGCTGCTGTAGGCTCCCGCACCAGCTTCTCCAGAACCATCCAGAAGCTGCCCGTGTAAGCTGTCTTTCTAGACTTGCCCAGACACACACTCTGACACCAGACTACTTTCTGGCCACCTTACTCACGGGAAAGTGGTGTAATGCAACATTTTGCACTTGCGGGGATTGTCCAACCTTGCTCAGTTTGATGTCATGCCAAATCTTGCACGCCAGGAGGTGTTTGAAACATTCCTCCTCAGGCTTTAGGGATGTTGCCTGTAGTGTTGACTGTATACTCCCAGGTTGATGGAGATATTCCACCAGGCACTGACTTCCTTTCTCACGCAGGAGGGCAGGCAGGTGGCTGAAGGAGTCCTTGGTGCTCCACTAGGTGGGTAGGGAGGAACCCAGAGGGAGTTGAGGACTTCTAGTCCGCAGGCAGCACAAGGTCTTGTGGGAAGGGGATCAGGCAGGCAGGGAGTGAGTCTGAATTAGGCTAGCCATGTGCGTACACTGGCCCCACTCAGCAAACCGGTCGGTCAGCCATTGGTTGCAGGGCACAGGGTTTGAAAGTCTTGTGTGGGAATGGTCTGCGGGAGCAACTTTGGCACTGCCTTCTGAGGTGCGCCGCGACAACTTTGCGGGAGCAATGGACAGAAGAGTCCTGGGAATGCCTGTGAGGTTTCTTGAGTTCTTTGCTCAGCACGGTGAAGAAGGTTCTTTCTCTGGGCATCATCTTTATGAAAGAAGGTTCTCTGCCTGGGCATCATCTTTATGAATGAAAGTACTCTCCCTGGGCATCATCTTTATGAAAGTAGGTTCTCTGCCTGGGAATAATCTTTACGAAAGAAGGTTCTATGCCTTGGCATCATCTTTATGAAAGGTTCTCTGCCTTGGCTACATCTTTGTGAATGAAGGTACTTTCTCTGGGCATCATCATTATGAATGAAGGTTCTCTCTGGGCATCATCTTTATGAATGAAAGTTCTCTCTCTGGGCATTATATTTATGAAAGAATGATCTCTCTCTGGGCATCAACTTTATGAATGATGGTTCTCTCTCTGGGCACCATCTTTTTGAAAGATGGTTCTCACTCTGGGTTTCATCTTTATGAAAGAAGGTTCTCTCTCAGGACATCATCTTAATGAATGTAGGTTCTCTGCCTTGGCATCATCTTTATGAATGAAGGTTCTCTCTCTGGGCATCATATTTATGAAACAAGGATCTCAGCCTGGGCATCATCTTTATGAAAGAAGGCACTCTCTCTGGACATCATCTTTATGAAGCAGGTTCACTAACTGGGCATTATATTTATGAAAGAAGGTTCTCTGTTTAGGCATCATCTTTATGAAAGAAGGTTCTCTGCCTGGGAATCACCTTTACGAAAGAAGGTTCTCTATCTGAGCATCATCTTTATGAAAGAAAGATCTCTCTTTGGGCATCATCTTTATGAAAGAAGGTTTTTTCTCTGGGCAACATCTTTATGAAAGAATGTTCGCTGTCTGGGCATCATATTTATGAATGAAGTTTCTCTCTCTGTGCATCATCTTTATGAAAGAATGTTCTCTGCCTGGGAATCATCTTTATGAAAGAAGGTTGTCTGCGTGGGCACCATGTCTACTAAAGAATGTTGTCTACCAGGGCATCATCTTTGTGAATGAAGGTTCTTTCTCTGGGCATTATCTTTATGAAAGAAGGTTGTCTGCGTGGGCATCATCTTTACTAAAGAAGGTTCTATGTCTCGGCATCATCTACAAGAATGAATGTTCTCTACCTGGGCATCATCTTTAAGAATAAAGGTACACTCTCTGCGTATCATCTTTATGAAACAAGGTTCTAAGTCTGGGCATCACCTATATGAATGAAGGTTCTCTGCCGGGGAATCATCTTTATGAAAGAAGTCTCTCTCTCTAGGCATCATCTTTATGAAAGCAGGTTCTCTCTCAGGATATCATATTTATTAAAGAAGGTTCTCTGTTTGGGCATCATCTTTATCAATTAAGGTTCTCTGGGCATCATCTTATGAATGAAGGGTCTCTCTCTGGAAATCACCTTTATGAAAGAATGTTCTCTGCCTGGGCATCATCTTTGTGAATGAAGGTACTTTCTCTGGGCATCATCATTATGAATGAAGGTTCTCTTTCTGTGCATCCTCTTTATGAAAGAAGGTTCTCTCTCTGGGCATCATCTTTATGAATGAAGGTTATCTGCCTGATCATTATCTTTATGAATGAAGGAACACTCTTGGCATCTTCTTTATGAAACAAGGTTCTCTCTTTGGTATCATCTTTATGAAAGAATGTTCTTTCCCTGGGCATCATCTTTATGAAAGAAGGTTCTCTGCCTGTGCATCATCTTTACTAAAGAATGTTCACTGCCTGGGCATCATCTTTGTGAATGAAATTTTTCTCCCTGGGCATCATCTTTATGAATGAAGGTTCTGTCATTGGGTATAATCTTTATGCAAGAAGGTTGTCTCTCTGGGCATTATTTTTATGAAAGAAGGTTCTCTGTTTGGGCATCATCTTTATGAACGAAGGTTCTCTGCCTTGGCATTATCTTTGTGAATAAAAGTTCTCTCTCTGGGCATCATCTTTTCCATGAATGGTAAACTTGCTGAGTATGGCTCAACTGGGCGTGAGCTCCCCAGAAGTAGAACGCAAAGGATGACTCTTTTTCTTCTCTCTGTATCTCTCCCTGTATCTCTCTATCTCTCTCTCCCTCTCTCTCTCACTCTCTCCCCTCTCTCTCAATCTCTTTCTTTCTCTATGCCTTCCCTTCCTTCTTTCGTTCATGTCCCCCTTCTTCATCTTCCTTTTATAATTTAAGGTAGGGAGCCTGGTCGTTGTGCATTGCATGACTAAGCTGACGCTAAGGAGATCCAAACAGCAGTGATTCAGCTGGAGGACCATGAAACATTGTTCGCCCCCGAAGGTTTTCAGTGTCTGAAATCCACCGAGGCCAATCTCTGCTGTTCTGGGCAATAGCCATCAAGTGGAATCGATGGGAGATCAGTGAGTTTGGTTTGGGGTGGTCCTCTCACCTGTCTTGGGATACTCTGACCGGCTAGGATATTGGTGTAGCTCTTTTTCTATGAATATTGTTTTCCCGGTGCTCTTGATTGCCATGGCTCCACCAATTCCTGCTGCTGTAGGCTCCCGCACCAGCTTCTCCAGAACCATCCAGAAGCTGCCCGTGTAAGCTGTCTTTCTAGACTTGCCCAGACACACACTCTGACACCAGACTACTTTCTGGCCACCTTACTCACGGGAAAGTGGTGTAATGCAACATTTTGCACTTGCGGGGATTGTCCAACCTTGCTCAGTTTGATGTCATGCCAAATCTTGCACGCCAGGAGGTGTTTGAAACATTCCTCCTCAGGCTTTGGGGATGTGGCCTGTAGTGTTGACTGTATGCTCCCAGGTTGATGGAGATATTCCACCAGGCACTGACTTCCTTTCTCACGCAGGAGGGCAGGCAGGTGGCTGAAGGAGTCCTTGGTGCTCCACTAGGTGGGTAGGGAGGAACCCAGAGGGAGTTGGGGACTTCTAGTCCGCAGGCAGCACAAGGTCTTGTGGGAAGGGGATCAGGCAGGCAGGGAGTGAGTCTGAATAAGGCTAGCTAGTGCAGACACTGGCCTCACTCAGCAAACCGGTCGGTCAGCCATGGCTGCCGTGCCCAGGGCTTGAAAGTCTTGTCAGGGGAAAGGTCTGCGGGAGCACCTTGGCGACTGCGTTCTGAGGTGCGCCGCGGCATCTTTGCAGGCACAGACTCAAGGCGGGAGCAACGGACAGAAGAGTCCTGGAAATGCCTATGAGGTTTCTTGAGTTCTTTGCTCGGCACGGTGAAGAAGGCAGCCCAAAGCAGCATGCTATGTCACCCTGTGAGTTTGCATGAGGGAACCCGAAAGGGTCAAGTACACCTTGCTCAACGTGGTAAGTTCAGCTTGTGCAAAGCCCTCCAAGTCCACCGCCAGCGTCGCTGGCATGAACTAGCTGGCAGGCAGAAGCAGGTGGAAAACAAGAGCCGCCTGATGGCAAGAGCCCAAGAGAATGGGGTCCCCTAGGAGCCCCGGAGCTGGCACTGAGTGGGGTACATGGGTGCTGCTTGGCCCAAGAGCACAGGACTCCCTGCGGACATGGATTCTGAGAGCCGAGTACAGCATTAGAAGACTGCTTGCGTGCTCCCAGGGCGTGATGGGCGGGGCCTGTCGGAGTTTCGCGGGGCCAGAAGGCGGGGCTTTCTGTCTTTATTCTGCGCCTGCCTGTCCTGGCTGGTGGTGAGGTCCGCTGATGGCAAGGACCCCCAGGTGGAGAGTAGGCACAGGCTCCCAAAGCTCAAAGGAGCCTCCAGATCCGTGAGCTCTCTGACAGGCAAAGGCCTAGGAGGCCGTGGCCTCCTTCCCGTAGATCTCTTGAAGTCACAGTGTCAACGCAGGAACCTTGGGAAGCGGGTGTGGGCCACTGGCCTGACCGCTTAGAGCGGGGCTACCTCGGGTAGCGGATGGTGTCCTAAAGGTTGTGGGGACCAAAACAGCCCGGGAAATCGCTCTCAGCCTTAGGCCGGCCCCTCCCAGGCCGAGGACTCCACTTTCACCCCAGCCCGTCCGCTCTCTACAGGGGGACAGCAGCAGGCTCTGTGAAGAACCCGTGGCCCGAGCTGGGGAGGCTCAGAGAGCCGGGCCCCACGAATGCCCCCGGAACCATAGTTCTCACGCAAGCTGCTGGTGGAAGGTTTTCTCATTCCCACGGCCTGGCCGGGAGCGCTTCATGGGGGGGTGTGTCCCCGACTGCGAAGCCAGACGTTTCCTTGAAAGCCCTAGAACCACCCGCACTTGAGCTCAAACGTCAGGCAGCCCGGGCAACAAAGGCGCATGCCAATCGGATCGCTGAAAACAGACCCGGCAGGACTGGGCCCGAGAGAAGGATGGTAACTGGAAGTGCCCAGGGGGGACACAGTTTTTGGGGGGGACACCCTTGGAATGGAAGGGCCCTCGTCGGGATCTAAAAGGCACCAGTCCTTGAGTGAAATTGGTCCCTGCGAAGTATGCCTCCGGATGTCTGTCTTTCAGACCGCCCCCTCATGTTGTCAGAGATCTGTCCCTTCATGAAGGGCGACTCTGGTCCATCTGTCCACGGGTGTACGGTGTGTAGTACCTCCCGTTTATGACATCAATGGACTGTCGCTGCCTGAAAGGGGTCTCTGATAACTGTGTCCCCGCTTGTTCGGGGCGGAGCCGCACCCCTTATGACGTCAGCGGACTTTCCCTCTGTAAACGGAGACTCCAATCAAGGGTCTCTGAGGTCTTCGGGATGAAGCCAGCAGTGCACAGGCAAACTTGCCATGGATCACAATACAAATAGTAGGTTTCAATAAAATAAAAACCTTAAATAACCAGGCCCATCCTGTCGACGGGGCAGACCCACCAATAATCCCATAGTCTGAACGAACCGGGGGGTGCCTTCAAGGAAGCAGATTGCTCAGGATGTGCCAGAAGCTCCTACGCCCCAGTGAGCTCTTTCCGTGAATGGTGAACTTGCTGAGTAGGGCTCAACTGGGCGTGAGCTCCCCAGAAGTAGAACGCAAAGGATGACTCTTTTTCTTCCCTCTGTATCTCTCCCTGTATCTCTCTAACTATCTCTCTTTCTCCCTCTCTCTTTCACTGTCTCCCCTCTCTGTCAATCTCTTTCTTTCTCTATGCGTTCTCTTCCTGCATTCGTTCAGGTCCCCCTTCTTCATCATCCTTTAAGACTTTATGGTAGGGAGCCTGGTCGTTGTGCATTGCATGACTAAGCTGACGCTAAGGAGTTCCAAGCAGCAGTGATTCAGCTGGAGGACCATGAAACAACGTTCGTCCCCGAAGGTTTTCACAGTGTCTGAAATCCACGAAGGCCAATCTCTGCTGTTCTGGGCAATAGTCATCAAGTGGAATCGATGGGAGATCAGTGAGTTTCGTTTGGGGTGGTCCTCTCAGCTGTCTTGGGATGCTATCTGACCGGCTAGGATATAGGTGTAGCTCTTTTTCTATGCATATTGTTTTCCCTGTGCTCTTGATTGCCATGGCCCCCACCAATTCCTGCTGCTGTAGTCTTTGCACCAGCTTCTCCAGAACCATCCAGAAGCTGCTCGTGTAAGCTGTCTTTCTAGACTTGCCCAGTCACACACACTGACACCAGACCACTTTCTGGCCACCTTGCTCATGGGAAAGTGGTGTAATGCAACATTTTGCACTTGCGGGGATTGTCCAACCTTGCTCAGTTTGATGTCATGCCAAATCTTGCACGCCAGGAGGTGTTTGAAACATTCCTCCTCAGGCTTTAGGGATGTTGCCTGTAGTGTTGACTGTATACTCCCAGGTTGATGGAGATATTCCACCAGGCACTGACTTCCTTTCTCACGCAGGAGGGCAGGCAGGTGGCTGAAGGAGTCCTTGGTGCTCCACTAGGTGGGTAGGGAGGAACCCAGAGGGAGTTGAGGACTTCTAGTCCGCAGGCAGCACAAGGTCTTGTGGGAAGGGGATCAGGCAGGCAGGGAGTGAGTCTGAATTAGGCTAGCCATGTGCGTACACTGGCCCCACTCAGCAAACCGGTCGGTCAGCCATTGGTTGCAGGGCACAGGGTTTGAAAGTCTTGTGTGGGAATGGTCTGCGGGAGCAACTTTGGCACTGCCTTCTGAGGTGCGCCGCGACAACTTTGCGGGAGCAATGGACAGAAGAGTCCTGGGAATGCCTGTGAGGTTTCTTGAGTTCTTTGCTCAGCACGGTGAAGAAGGTTCTTTCTCTGGGCATCATCTTTATGAAAGAAGGTTCTCTGCCTGGGCATCATCTTTATGAATGAAAGTACTCTCCCTGGGCATCATCTTTATGAAAGAAGGTTCTCTGTTTGGGCATCATCTTTATGAAAGTAGGTTCTCTGCCTGGGAATAATCTTTACGAAAGAAGGTTCTATGCCTTGGCATCATCTTTATGAAAGAAGGTTCTCTGCCTTGGCTACATCTTTGTGAATGAAGGTACTTTCTCTGGGCATCATCATTATGAATGAAGGTTCTCTCTGGGCATCATCTTTATGAATGAAAGTTCTCTCTCTGGGCATTATATTTATGAAAGAATGATCTCTCTCTGGGCATCAACTTTATGAATGATGGTTCTCTCTCTGGGCACCATCTTTTTGAAAGATGGTTCTCACTCTGGGTTTCATCTTTATGAAAGAAGGTTCTCTCTCAGGACATCATCTTAATGAATGTAGGTTCTCTGCCTTGGCATCATCTTTATGAATGAAGGTTCTCTCTCTGGGCATCATATTTATGAAACAAGGATCTCAGCCTGGGCATCATCTTTATGAAAGAAGGCACTCTCTCTGGACATCATCTTTATGAAGCAGGTTCACTAACTGGGCATTATATTTATGAAAGAAGGTTCTCTGTTTAGGCATCATCTTTATGAAAGAAGGTTCTCTGCCTGGGAATCACCTTTACGAAAGAAGGTTCTCTATCTGAGCATCATCTTTATGAAAGAAAGATCTCTCTTTGGGCATCATCTTTATGAAAGAAGGTTTTTTCTCTGGGCAACATCTTTATGAAAGAATGTTCGCTGTCTGGGCATCATATTTATGAATGAAGTTTCTCTCTCTGTGCATCATCTTTATGAAAGAATGTTCTCTGCCTGGGAATCATCTTTATGAAAGAAGGTTGTCTGCGTGGGCACCATGTCTACTAAAGAATGTTGTCTACCAGGGCATCATCTTTGTGAATGAAGGTTCTTTCTCTGGGCATTATCTTTATGAAAGAAGGTTGTCTGCGTGGGCATCATCTTTACTAAAGAAGGTTCTATGTCTCGGCATCATCTACAAGAATGAATGTTCTCTACCTGGGCATCATCTTTAAGAATAAAGGTACACTCTCTGCGTATCATCTTTATGAAACAAGGTTCTAAGTCTGGGCATCACCTATATGAATGAAGGTTCTCTGCCGGGGAATCATCTTTATGAAAGAAGTCTCTCTCTCTAGGCATCATCTTTATGAAAGCAGGTTCTCTCTCAGGATATCATATTTATTAAAGAAGGTTCTCTGTTTGGGCATCATCTTTATCAATTAAGGTTCTCTGGGCATCATCTTATGAATGAAGGGTCTCTCTCTGGAAATCACCTTTATGAAAGAATGTTCTCTGCCTGGGCATCATCTTTGTGAATGAAGGTACTTTCTCTGGGCATCATCATTATGAATGAAGGTTCTCTTTCTGTGCATCCTCTTTATGAAAGAAGGTTCTCTCTCTGGGCATCATCTTTATGAATGAAGGTTATCTGCCTGATCATTATCTTTATGAATGAAGGAACACTCTTGGCATCTTCTTTATGAAACAAGGTTCTCTCTTTGGTATCATCTTTATGAAAGAATGTTCTTTCCCTGGGCATCATCTTTATGAAAGAAGGTTCTCTGCCTGTGCATCATCTTTACTAAAGAATGTTCACTGCCTGGGCATCATCTTTGTGAATGAAATTTTTCTCCCTGGGCATCATCTTTATGAATGAAGGTTCTGTCATTGGGTATAATCTTTATGCAAGAAGGTTGTCTCTCTGGGCATTATTTTTATGAAAGAAGGTTCTCTGTTTGGGCATCATCTTTATGAACGAAGGTTCTCTGCCTTGGCATTATCTTTGTGAATAAAAGTTCTCTCTCTGGGCATCATCTTTTCCATGAATGGTAAACTTGCTGAGTATGGCTCAACTGGGCGTGAGCTCCCCAGAAGTAGAACGCAAAGGATGACTCTTTTTCTTCTCTCTGTATCTCTCCCTGTATCTCTCTATCTCTCTCTCCCTCTCTCTCTCACTCTCTCCCCTCTCTCTCAATCTCTTTCTTTCTCTATGCCTTCCCTTCCATCTTTCGTTCATGTCCCCCTTCTTCATCTTCCTTTTATAATTTAAGGTAGGGAGCCTGGTCGTTGTGCATTGCATGACTAAGCTGACGCTAAGGAGATCCAAACAGCAGTGATTCAGCTGGAGGACCATGAAACATTGTTCGCCCCCGAAGGTTTTCAGTGTCTGAAATCCACCGAGGCCAATCTCTGCTGTTCTGGGCAATAGCCATCAAGTGGAATCGATGGGAGATCAGTGAGTTTGGTTTGGGGTGGTCCTCTCACCTGTCTTGGGATACTCTGACCGGCTAGGATATTGGTGTAGCTCTTTTTCTATGAATATTGTTTTCCCGGTGCTCTTGATTGCCATGGCTCCACCAATTCCTGCTGCTGTAGGCTCCCGCACCAGCTTCTCCAGAACCATCCAGAAGGTGCCCGTGTAAGCTGTCTTTCTAGACTTGCCCAGACACACACTCTGACACCAGACTACTTTCTGGCCACCTTACTCACGGGAAAGTGGTGTAATGCAACATTTTGCACTTGCGGGGATTGTCCAACCTTGCTCAGTTTGATGTCATGCCAAATCTTGCACGCCAGGAGGTGTTTGAAACATTCCTCCTCAGGCTTTGGGGATGTGGCCTGTAGTGTTGACTGTATGCTCCCAGGTTGATGGAGATATTCCACCAGGCACTGACTTCCTTTCTCACGCAGGAGGGCAGGCAGGTGGCTGAAGGAGTCCTTGGTGCTCCACTAGGTGGGTAGGGAGGAACCCAGAGGGAGTTGGGGACTTCTAGTCCGCAGGCAGCACAAGGTCTTGTGGGAAGGGGATCAGGCAGGCAGGGAGTGAGTCTGAATAAGGCTAGCTAGTGCAGACACTGGCCCCACTCAGCAAACCGGTCGGTCAGCCATGGCTGCCGTGCCCAGGGCTTGAAAGTCTTGTCAGGGGAAAGGTCTGCGGGAGCACCTTGGCGACTGCGTTCTGAGGTGCGCCGCGGCATCTTTGCAGGCACAGACTCAAGGCGGGAGCAACGGACAGAAGAGTCCTGGAAATGCCTATGAGGTTTCTTGAGTTCTTTGCTCGGCACGGTGAAGAAGGCAGCCCAAAGCAGCATGCTATGTCACCCTGTGAGTTTGCATGAGGGAACCCGAAAGGGTCAAGTACACCTTGCTCAACGTGGTAAGTTCAGCTTGTGCAAAGCCCTCCAAGTCCACCGCCAGCGTCGCTGGCATGAACTAGCTGGCAGGCAGAAGCAGGTGGAAAACAAGAGCCGCCTGATGGCAAGAGCCCAAGAGAATGGGGTCCCCTAGGAGCCCCGGAGCTGGCACTGAGTGGGGTACATGGGTGCTGCTTGGCCCAAGAGCACAGGACTCCCTGCGGACATGGATTCTGAGAGCCGAGTACAGCATTAGAAGACTGCTTGCGTGCTCCCAGGGCGTGATGGGCGGGGCCTGTCGGAGTTTCGCGGGGCCAGAAGGCGGGGCTTTCTGTCTTTATTCTGCGCCTGCCTGTCCTGGCTGGTGGTGAGGTCCGCTGATGGCAAGGACCTCCAGGTGGAGAGTAGGCACAGGCTCCCAAAGCTCAAAGGAGCCTCCAGATCCGTGAGCTCTCTGACAGGCAAAGGCCTAGGAGGCCGTGGCCTCCTTCCCGTAGATCTCTTGAAGTCACAGTGTCAACGCAGGAACCTTGGGAAGCGGGTGTGGGCCACTGGCCTGACCGCTTAGAGCGGGGCTACCTCGGGTAGCGGATGGTGTCCTAAAGGTTGTGGGGACCAAAACAGCCCGGGAAATCGCTCTCAGCCTTAGGCCGGCCCCTCCCAGGCCGAGGACTCCACTTTCACCCCAGCCCGTCCGCTCTCTACAGGGGGACAGCAGCAGGCTCTGTGAAGAACCCGTGGCCCGAGCTGGGGAGGCTCAGAGAGCCGGGCCCCACGAATGCCCCCGGAACCATAGTTCTCACGCAAGCTGCTGGTGGAAGGTTTTCTCGTTCCCACGGCCTGGCCGGGAGCGCTTCATGGGGGGGTGTGTCCCCGACTGCGAAGCCAGACGTTTCCTTGAAAGCCCTAGAACCACCCGCACTTGAGCTCAAACGTCAGGCAGCCCGGGCAACAAAGGCGCATGCCAATCGGATCGCTGAAAACAGACCCGGCAGGACTGGGCCCGAGAGAAGGATGGTAACTGGAAGTGCCCAGGGGGGACACAGTTTTTGGGGGGGACACCCTTGGAATGGAAGGGCCCTCGTCGGGATCTAAAAGGCACCAGTCCTTGAGTGAAATTGGTCCCTGCGAAGTATGCCTCCGGATGTCTGTCTTTCAGACCGCCCCCTCATGTTGTCAGAGATCTGTCCCTTCATGAAGGGCGACTCTGGTCCATCTGTCCACGGGTGTACGGTGTGTAGTACCTCCCGTTTATGACATCAATGGACTGTCGCTGCCTGAAAGGGGTCTCTGATAACTGTGTCCCCGCTTGTTCGGGGCGGAGCCGCATCCCTTATGACGTCAGCGGACTTTCCCTCTGTAAACGGAGACTCCAATCAAGGGTCTCTGAGGTCTTCGGGATGAAGCCAGCAGTGCACAGGCAAACTTGCCATGGATCACAATACAAATAGTAGGTTTCAATAAAATAAAAACCTTAAATAACCAGGCCCATCCTGTCGACGGGGCAGACCCACCAATAATCCCATAGTCTGAACGAACCGGGGGGTGCCTTCAAGGAAGCAGATTGCTCAGGATGTGCCAGAAGCTCCTACGCCCCAGTGAGCTCTTTCCGTGAATGGTGAACTTGCTGAGTAGGGCTCAACTGGGCGTGAGCTCCCCAGAAGTAGAACGCAAAGGATGACTCTTTTTCTTCCCTCTGTATCTCTCCCTGTATCTCTCTAACTATCTCTCTTTCTCCCTCTCTCTTTCACTGTCTCCCCTCTCTGTCAATCTCTTTCTTTCTCTATGCGTTCTCTTCCTGCATTCGTTCAGGTCCCCCTTCTTCATCATCCTTTAAGACTTTATGGTAGGGAGCCTGGTCGTTGTGCATTGCATGACTAAGCTGACGCTAAGGAGTTCCAAGCAGCAGTGATTCAGCTGGAGGACCATGAAACAACGTTCGTCCCCGAAGGTTTTCACAGTGTCTGAAATCCACGAAGGCCAATCTCTGCTGTTCTGGGCAATAGTCATCAAGTGGAATCGATGGGAGATCAGTGAGTTTCGTTTGGGGTGGTCCTCTCAGCTGTCTTGGGATGCTATCTGACCGGCTAGGATATAGGTGTAGCTCTTTTTCTATGCATAATGTTTTCCCTGTGCTCTTGATTGCCATGGCCCCCACCAATTCCTGCTGCTGTAGTCTTTGCACCAGCTTCTCCAGAACCATCCAGAAGCTGCTCGTGTAAGCTGTCTTTCTAGACTTGCCCAGTCACACACACTGACACCAGACCACTTTCTGGCCACCTTGCTCATGGGAAAGTGGTGTAATGCAACATTTTGCACTTGCGGGGATTGTCCAACCTTGCTCAGTTTGATGTCATGCCAAATCTTGCACGCCAGGAGGTGTTTGAAACATTCCTCCTCAGGCTTTAGGGATGTTGCCTGTAGTGTTGACTGTATACTCCCAGGTTGATGGAGATATTCCACCAGGCACTGACTTCCTTTCTCACGCAGGAGGGCAGGCAGGTGGCTGAAGGAGTCCTTGGTGCTCCACTAGGTGGGTAGGGAGGAACCCAGAGGGAGTTGAGGACTTCTAGTCCGGAGGCAGCACAAGGTCTTGTGGGAAGGGGATCAGGCAGGCAGGGAGTGAGTCTGAATTAGGCTAGCCATGTGCGTACACTGGCCCCACTCAGCAAACCGGTCGGTCAGCCATTGGTTGCAGGGCACAGGGTTTGAAAGTCTTGTGTGGGAATGGTCTGCGGGAGCAACTTTGGCACTGCCTTCTGAGGTGCGCCGCGACAACTTTGCGGGAGCAATGGACAGAAGAGTCCTGGGAATGCCTGTGAGGTTTCTTGAGTTCTTTGCTCAGCACGGTGAAGAAGGTTCTTTCTCTGGGCATCATCTTTATGAAAGAAGGTTCTCTGCCTGGGCATCATCTTTATGAATGAAAGTACTCTCCCTGGGCATCATCTTTATGAAAGAAGGTTCTCTGTTTGGGCATCATCTTTATGAAAGTAGGTTCTCTGCCTGGGAATAATCTTTACGAAAGAAGGTTCTATGCCTTGGCATCATCTTTATGAAAGAAGGTTCTCTGCCTTGGCTACATCTTTGTGAATGAAGGTACTTTCTCTGGGCATCATCATTATGAATGAAGGTTCTCTCTGGGCATCATCTTTATGAATGAAAGTTCTCTCTCTGGGCATTATATTTATGAAAGAATGATCTCTCTCTGGGCATCAACTTTATGAATGATGGTTCTCTCTCTGGGCACCATCTTTTTGAAAGATGGTTCTCACTCTGGGTTTCATCTTTATGAAAGAAGGTTCTCTCTCAGGACATCATCTTAATGAATGTAGGTTCTCTGCCTTGGCATCATCTTTATGAATGAAGGTTCTCTCTCTGGGCATCATATTTATGAAACAAGGATCTCAGCCTGGGCATCATCTTTATGAAAGAAGGCACTCTCTCTGGACATCATCTTTATGAAGCAGGTTCACTAACTGGGCATTATATTTATGAAAGAAGGTTCTCTGTTTAGGCATCATCTTTATGAAAGAAGGTTCTCTGCCTGGGAATCACCTTTACGAAAGAAGGTTCTCTATCTGAGCATCATCTTTATGAAAGAAAGATCTCTCTTTGGGCATCATCTTTATGAAAGAAGGTTTTTTCTCTGGGCAACATCTTTATGAAAGAATGTTCGCTGTCTGGGCATCATATTTATGAATGAAGTTTCTCTCTCTGTGCATCATCTTTATGAAAGAATGTTCTCTGCCTGGGAATCATCTTTATGAAAGAAGGTTGTCTGCGTGGGCACCATGTCTACT
Source organism: Tenrec ecaudatus (assembly GCF_050624435.1). NCBI lineage: Eukaryota > Metazoa > Chordata > Mammalia > Afrosoricida > Tenrecidae > Tenrec > Tenrec ecaudatus. The sequence goes on from NC_134549.1 coordinate 15,470,897, forward strand.
AAAGAATGTTGTCTACCAGGGCATCATCTTTGTGAATGAAGGTTCTTTCTCTGGGCATTATCTTTATGAAAGAAGGTTGTCTGCGTGGGCATCATCTTTACTAAAGAAGGTTCTATGCCTCGGCATCATCTACAAGAATGAATGTTCTCTACCTGGGCATCATCTTTAAGAATAAAGGTACACTCTCTGCGTATCATCTTTATGAAACAAGGTTCTAAGTCTGGGCATCACCTATATGAATGAAGGTTCTCTGCCGGGGAATCATCTTTATGAAAGAAGTCTCTCTCTCTAGGCATCATCTTTATGAAAGCAGGTTCTCTCTCAGGATATCATATTTATTAAAGAAGGTTCTCTGTTTGGGCATCATCTTTATCAATTAAGGTTCTCTGGGCATCATCTTATGAATGAAGGGTCTCTCTCTGGAAATCACCTTTATGAAAGAATGTTCTCTGCCTGGGCATCATCTTTGTGAATGAAGGTACTTTCTCTGGGCATCATCATTATGAATGAAGGTTCTCTCTGGGCATCATCTTTATGAATGAAAGTTCTCTCTCTGGGCATTATATTTATGAAAGAATTATCTCTCTCTGGGCATCAACTTTATGAATGATGGTTCTCTCTCTGGGCACCATCTTTTTGAAAGATGGTTCTCACTCTGGGTTTCATCTTTATGAAAGAAGGTTCTCTCTCAGGACATCATCTTAATGAATGTAGGTTCTCTGCCTTGGCATCATCTTTATGAATGAAGGTTCTCTCTCTGGGCATCATCTTTATGAAACAAGGATCTCTGCCTGGGCATCATCTTTATGAAAGTAGGCACTCTCTCTGGACATCATCTTTATGAAGCAGTTTCACTACCTGGGCATTATATTTATGAAAGAAGGTTCTCTGTTTAGGCATCATCTTTATGAAAGAAGGTTCTCTGCCTGGGAATCACCTTTACGAAAGAAGGTTCTCTATCTGAGCATCATCTTTATGAAAGAAAGATCTCTCTTTGGGCATCATCTTTATGAAAGAAGGTTTTTTCTCTGGGCAACATCTTTATGAAAGAATGTTCGCTGTCTGGGCATCATATTTATGAATGAAGTTTCTCTCTCTGTGCATCATCTTTATGAAAGAATGTTCTCTGCCTGGGAATTATCTTTATGAAAGAAGGTTGTCTGCGTGGGCACCATGTCTACTAAAGAATGTTGTCTACCAAGGCATCATCTTTGTGAATGAAGGTTCTTTCTCTGGGCATTATCTTTATGAAAGAAGGTTCTCTGCCTGGGCATCATCTTTATTAAAGAAGGTTCTATGTCTCGGCATCATCTACAAGAATGAATGTTCTCTACCTGGGCATCATCTTTAAGAATAAAGGTACACTCTCTGCGTATCATCTTTATGAAACAAGGTTCTAAGTCTGGGCATCACCTATATGAATGAAGGTTCTCTGCCGGGGAATCATCTTTATGAAAGAAGTCTCTCTCTCTAGGCATCATCTTTATGAAAGCAGGTTCTCTCTCAGGATATCATATTTATTAAAGAAGGTTCTCTGTTTGGGCATCATCTTTATCAATTAAGGTTCTCTGGGCATCATCTTATGAATGAAGGGTCTCTCTCTGGAAATCACCTTTATGAAAGAATGTTCTCTGCCTGGGCATCATCTTTGTGAATGAAGGTTCTCTCTCTGGGCATCACTTTATAAATGTAGGTTCTCTGGGCATCATCTTATGAATGAAGGTTCTCTCTCTGGGCATCACCTTTATGAAAGAAGGTTCTTTCTCTGGGATCATCTCCATGAATGATGGTTCTCTCCCTGGGCATCATCTTTATGAATGATGATTCTCTCTCTGGACATCACATTTATGAATAAAGGTTCTCTGCCTTGGTAACATCGTCATGAATGAAGGCTCTTTCTCTGGGCATCATATTTATGAAAGAAGGTTCTCTGCCTGGGAATTAAATTTATGAAAGAATGTTCTCTGCATGGGCATCATCTTTGTGAATGAAGGTTTTCTCTCTGGGCATCATCTTCATGAATGAAGGTTCCTTCTCTGGGCATCTTCTTTATGAAACAATGTTCCCTGCCTGGGCATCATCTATATGAATGAAGGTTCTCTCTGTGGGCATCATCTTTATAAAGAAATTTCTCTGTTTGTGCATCATCTTTATGAAGGAACGTTCTCTATCTCGGCATTATCTTTATCAATGAAAGTTCACCCTCTGGGTATTACCTTTATGAATGAAGGTCATCTGCCTGGGCATCATCTTTATGAATGAAGGTTTACTCTCTGGGCACCATCTTTATGAAAGTAGGTTCTCTCTCTGGGCATCATCTTTATGAATGAAGGTTCTCTATCTGTGGATCCTCTTTATGAATGAATGTTCTCTGCCTTGGCATCAATTTATGAATGAGGTTTCTCTCACGGGCCATCATCTTTATGAATGAAGGCTCTCTCTCTGGGCATCACCTTTATGAAAGAAGATTCTCTGGGCATCAACTTATGAATGAAGGTTCTCTCTCGGCATCACCATTATGAATGAAGGTTCTCTGCCTGGGCATCATCTTTATGAAAGTAAATTTTCTCTCTGGGCATCATCTTTATGAAAGAAAGATCTCTTTTTGTGCATCATCTTTATGGAAGAAGGTTCTCTTCCTGGGCATCATCTTTATGAAAGAAGATTCTCTCTCTAGGCATCAGTTTTATGAATGAAGTTTCTCTATCTGGGCATCCTCTTTATGAATGAAAGTTCTCTGCCTTGGCATCATCTTTATAAATGAGGGTTCTCTCTTGGGGCATCATCTTTATGAATGAAGGCTCTCTCTCTGGGCATCATCTTTATGAAAGAAGATTCTCTGGGCATAAACTTATGAATGAAGTTTCTCTCTCGGCATCACCATTATGAATGAAGGTTCTCTGCCTGGGCATCATCTTTATGGAAAAACGTTCTCTCTCTGGCCATCATCTTTATGAAAGAAGGTTCTCTGTCTGGGCATCATCTTTATGAATGAAGGTTCTCTGGGCATCAACTTATGAATGAAGGTTCAATCTCGGCATCACCATTATGAATGAAGGTTCTCTGCGCATCATCTTATGAATGAAGGTTTTCTCTCAGGGAATCACCTATATGAAAGAAGGTTCTCTCTGGGCATCATCTCCATGAATGATAGTTCTGTCCCTGGGCATCATTTTTATGAATGAAGGTTCTCTCTGTGAGCATTATCTTTATGAATGAAAGTTCTCTGCCTGGGCATCATCTTTATGAATTAAGATTCTCTCTCTAGGAATCAGCTTTATGAATGAAGGTTCTCTGCCTGGGCAACATCTTTATGAAAGTAGGCTCTCTCTCTGGGCATAACCTTTAGGAATAAAAGTGCATCCTCGTTATTATTGAAGGTTATCTGCCAGGCATCATCTTTATGAAAGTAGCTACATTCTCTGGGCATTATCTTTATGAATGAAGGTTCTCTCAGGGCATCACCTTTATGAATGAAGGATCTCTCTGTGGGTATCATCTTTATGAAAGAAGATTCTCTGGGCATCAACTTATGAATGAATGTTCTCTCTTTGGGCATCACCATTATGAATGAAGGTTCTCTGCCTGGGCATCATCTTTATGAAATTAGGTTGTCTCTCTGGGCATCATCTTTATGGATGAAGGTTCTCTGCTTGGGCATCATCTTTATGAATGAATGTTCTATCTCTGGGCATCTTTGTAATGAAATAAAGTTCTCTCTCTGGGAATCATCTTTATTAAAGAATGTTCTCTGTTTGGGGATTATCTTTATGAATGAAGGTTCTCTGCCTGGGAATCATCTTTATAAATGAATGTTCTCTCTCTTGGCACCATATTTATGAATGAAGGTTGTCTCGTAATCAGTTCCCCCTTTCCAACCCACTCACCCTCCACTCTCCCAGCATCGTCCCTCACGCCCTTGGTCCTGGAGGTATCATCCACCCTGGATTCCCTGTATCTCCAACTCTTCCCTGGGAGAGGGACAGCAGAGAAGGGGGGAAGGGAGACCCCGAATAGGGCAAGATATGACAAAATAACGAGGTATAAATTACCAAGGGCATATGAGGGAGGGGGGAAAAGGGAGGGAGGGGGGAAAAAAGGAGGACCTGATGCAAGGGGCTTAGGTGAAGAGCAAATGCCTTGAGAGTGATTGGGACAGGGAGTGTATGGGTGTGCTTTGTACAATTGATGTATGTATATGTATGGATTGTGGTAAGAGTTGTTGGAGTCCCTAATAAAATGTAAAAGAAGAAAAAAAAATAAAATAAATTACAAGTTGAAAAAAAAAAAAAAAGAAAATCCCATAGAACGTGGTTATACTCTGACATACAGAAGCTTGCCATTTGTGCATAGGCTTAACTTTACGAAAACTGGATTGTTTTTTATTTCTTTGTTTATTTTCTGGCTAACTGATACAATATTCTTTGCTTATATTTCCATGAGAATTTTATGTTTTTCGTTTTCTCATCTAGAATGCATGTTGTATGGGAGAAATCCGTCTTTGCATGTTATATAAATTGAAATTTTCTACTTGTAAAAAAAAAAAAAAAAAAAAAAGAAGGTTGTCTCTGGGCATCATCTTTATGTAACAAGGTTCTCTGCCTGTCTATCATCTATATGAATGATAGTTGTCTCTTTGTGTATCATCTTTATGAATGAAGGTTCTATCTCTGGGCATCATCTTTATGAATTAACGTTCTCTGGGCATAATCTTATGAATGAAGATGCTCTCTCTGGGCATCACCTTTATGAATGAAGGTTCTCTCTCTTGGCATCATCTTTATGAAAGAAGTTTTTCTGCCTGGGCATTATCTTTACGAAAGAAGGTTCTCTACCTGGTCATCATCTTTATGAATGAATGTACGCTCTCTGGGCATCACCTTTATGAAACAAGGTTTTCTGCCTGGCTATCATCTACATGAATGAAAGTTGTATCTCTGGGCATCCTCTTTATGAATGAAGGTTCTCTGCGCATCATCTTATGAATGAAGGTTCTCTCTCAGGGAATCACCTATATGAAAGAAGGTTCTCTCTCTGGGCATCATCTACATGAATGATGGTTCTGTCCCTGGGCATCATTTTTATGAATGAAGGTTCTCTCTGTGAGCATTATCTTTATGAATGAAAGTTCTCTGCCTGGGCATCATCTTTATGAATGAAGATTCTCTCTCTAGGAAACAGCTTTATGAATGAAGGTTCTCTGCCTGGGCAACATCTTTATGAATGAACGATCTTCCTCCGTGCATCATATATAAAAGAAGGTTCTCCGCCTGGGAATCATCTTTATGAAAGAATGTTCTCTGCCTCGTCATCATCTTTGTTAATGAAGGTTCTCTGCCTGGGCATCATCTTTATGAATGAAGGTTCTCTTCCTGGGCAACATATTTATGAATGAATGCTCTTTATCTGGGCATCGATTTATGAATGAAGGTTCTCTGCCTGGGAATCATCTTTATTAAAAAAGGTTCTCTCTCCTGGCATCACCTTTATTAAAGAAGTTTCTTTCTCTGGGCATCATCTTCATGAATGTTGGTTCTCTACCTGGGCATCATTTTTATGAATGAAGGTTCTGGCTCTGTGCATCATCTTTATGAATGTAAGTTCTCTGCCTGGGCATCATCTTAATGAATGAAAGTTCTCTCTCTGGGCCTCATCCTTATGAATTAAGGTTCTCTGGGCATCATCTTATGAATGAAGGTTCTCTCTATGTGCATCACCTTTAGGAATGAAGGTTCTCTGCCTGGACAACATCTTTATGAATGAAGGCTCTTTCTCTGGGCATCATCTTTATGAATGAAAGTTCTCTCTCTGGGCATCATCTTTATGAATGAAGGTTCTCTCTCTGTGCATCATCTTTATGAATGAAGGTTCTCTCCCTGGGCATCATCATTACGAAAAAGGTTCTCTACCTGGGATAATCTTTATGAATGAAGGTACGTTCTCTGGGCATCATCTTTATGAAACACGGTTCTCTCTGTGGTATCATCTTTATGAAACAAGGGTCTCTGCCTGGCTATCATCTATATTAATGAAAGTTGTCTCTCTGGGCAGCATCTTTATGAATAAAGGATCTCTGCCTGGGCATCATCTTTATGAATGAAGGTTCTCTCTCTGGGGATCATCTTTATGAATGAAGGTTCTCTGGGCATCATCTTATGAATGAAGTTTCTCTCTGTGGGCATCACCTTTAGGAATGAAGGTTCTCTGCCTGGGCAAAATCTTTATGAATGAACGCTCTTTTTCTGGGCATCATCTTTATGAAAGAAGGTTCTTTCTCTGGGCATCACTTCATGAATGAAGGTTCTCTCTCTGAAAATCATCCTTATGAATGAAGCTTCTCTGACTGGGCACCATATTTACGAATGAAGGTTCTCTCTCTGGGCATCATCTTTATGATTGAAGGTTATCTCTCTGGGTATCATCATTATGAAACAAGGTTCTCTGCCTGGCTATCATCAATATGAATGAAAGTTGTCTCTTTGTGTATCATCCTTATGAATGAAAGTTCTCTCCCTGGGCATCATCTTCACGAATAAATGCTCTCCCTCTGGGCATCATCTTTATGAATGAAGGTTCTCTGACTGGGCACCATATTTACGAATGAAGGTTCTCTCTCTGGGAATCATCTTTATGAATGAATGTTCTCACTCTGGGCATCATCGTAATGAAATAAAATTCTCTCTCTGGGAATCATCTTTATTAAAGAAGGTTCTCTGTTTGGGGATTATCTTTTTGAATGAAAGTTCTCTCAGTAGGCATAACCTTTATTAAAGAAGTTTCTTTCTTGGGGCATCATCTTCATGAATGTTCGTTCTCTCCCTGGGCATCATTTTTATGAATGAAGGTTCTGGCTCTGTGCATCATCTTTATGAATGAAAATACTCCGCCTGGGCATCATCTTTATGAATTAAGGTTCTCTCTCTAGGCCTCATCCTTATGAATTAAGGTTCTCTTGGCATCATCTTATGAATGAAGGATCTCTCTCTGGGCATCACTTTTATGAATGAAGGTTCTCTGCCTGGGCATCATCTTTATGAATGAAGGTTCTCTCTCTGGGAAAAACCTTTATTAAAGAAGTTTCTTTCTCCGCGCATCATCTTCATGAATGTTGGTTCTCTCTTTGGGCATCATTTTTATGAATGAAGGTTCTGGCTCTGTGCATCATCTTTATGAATGAAAGTTCTCCGCCTGGGCATCATCTTTATGAATGAAGGTTCTCTCTCTGGGCCTCATCCTTATGAATTAAGGTTCTCTTGGCATCATCTTATGAATGAAGGTTCTCTCTCCGGGAAACACCTTTATGAATGAAGGTTCTCTGCCTGGGCAACATCTTTATGAATGAAGGCTCTTTCTCTGGGCATCATATTTATTTAACAAGGTTCTCTGCCTGGGCATCATCTTTGTGAAAGAATTTTCTCTGCCTGGGCATCATCTTTGTGAATGAAGGTTCTCTCTCTGGGCATCACTTTATGAATGGAGGTTCTCTGGGCATCATCTTATGAATGATGGTTCTCTCCCTGGGTATCATCTTTATGAATGAAAGTTCTCTGCCTGGGCATCATCATTATGAATGACGGTTCTCTCTCTGGGAATCATCTTTATGAATGAAAGTTCTCTGCCTGGGCATCATCTTTATGAATGAAGGTTCTCTCTCTGGACATCACATTTATTAATGAAGGTTCTTTGCCTAGGCAACATCTTTATAAACGAAGGCTCTTTCTCTGGGCATCATGTTTATGAAAGAAGTTTGTCTGCCTGGGAATCAAATTTATGAAAGAATGTTCTCTGCCTGGCCATCATCTTTGTGAATGAAGTGTCTCTCTTTGTGCATCATCTTTATGAATGAAGGTTCTCTCTCTGGGCATCATCTTTATGAATGCATGTTCTCTGGGTACCATCTTATGAATGATGGTTCTCACTCTGGGCAACACCTATATGTAAGAAGGTTCTTTCTCTGAGCATCATCTTCATGAATGATGGTTATATCTCTGGGCATCATCTTTATGAATGAAAGATTCTGCCTTGGCATCATCTTTATGAAAGAAGGTTCTTTGTCTGGGCATCATCTTCATGAATGAAGGTTCTCTCTCTGGAAATCATCTTTATGAATGAAGGTTCTCTCTCTGGGCATCTTCATTATGAAACAAGGTTCCCTGCCTGGGCATCATCTGTATGAATGAAGGTTCGCTCGGTGGGCATCATCTTTATAAAGAAATTTCTCTGTTTGGGCATCATCTTTATGATGGAACGTTCTCTATCTCGGCATCATCTTTATCAATAAAGGTTCTCACTGGGCATCATTTTTATGAATGAAGGTTCTAACTCTGGGCATTAAGTTTATTAATGAAGGTTCTCTGACTGGGCATCATCTTCATGAATGAAGGTTCTCTCTCTGGGCATCATTTTTATGAATGATGGTTCTCTCCCTGGGCATCATCTTTATGAAAGAAGGTCCTTTCTCTGGGCATCATATTCATGAATGAAGGTTCTCTCTCTGGAAATCCTCTTTATGAATGAAGGTTCTCTGACTGGGCACCATATTTACGAATGAAGGTTCTCTCTCTGGGAATCATCTTTATGATTGAAGGTTCTCTCTCTAGGCATCATCATTATGAAACAATGTTCTCTGCCGGCTATCATCTATATGAATGAAAGTTGTCTCTTTGTGTATCATCTTTATGAATGAAGGTTCTCTCCCTCGGCATCATCTTCATGAATAAAGGCTCTCCCTCTGGGCATCATCTTTATGAATGAAGGTTCTCTGACCGGGCACCATATTTATGAATGAAGGTTCTCTCTCTGGGAATCATCTTTATGAATGAATGTTCTGTCTCTGGGCATCATCCTAATGAAATAAAATTCTCTCTCTGGGAATCATCTTTATTAAAGAAGGATCTCTGTTTGGGGATTATCTTTATGAATGAAGGTTCTCTCTCTGGGCATCACCTTTATTAAGGAAGTTTCTTTCTCTGGGCATCATCTTCATGAATGATGGTTCTCTCCCTGGGCATCATTTTTATGAATGAAGGTTCTGGCGGTGTGCATCATCTTTATGAATGAAAGTTCTCTGCCTGGGCATCACCTTTATGAATGAATGTTCTCTCTCTGGGAAACACCTTTATGAATGAAGGTTCTCTGCCTGGGAAACATCTTTATGAATTGAGGCTCTTTGTCTGGGCATCATATTTATTTAACAAGGTTCTTTTCCTGGGCATCATCTTTGTGAATGAAGGTTCTCTCTATGGGCATCACTTTATGAATGGATGTTCTCTGGGCATCATCTTATGAATGAAGGTACTCTCTCTGGGCATCATCTTCATGAATGATGGTTCTCTCCCTGGGCATCATCTTTATGAATGATAGTTCTCTCTTTGGACATCACATTTATGAATGAAGGTTCTTCGCCTAGGCAACATCTTTATAAATCAAGGCTCTTTCTCTGGGCATCATATTTATGAAAAAGTTTCTCTTCCTGGGAATCAAATGTATGAAAGAATGTTCTCTGCCTGGCAATCATCTTTGTGAATGAAATTTCTCTCTTTGGGCATCATCTTTATGAATGCATGTTCTCTGGGCACCATCTTATGAATGATGGTTCTCACTCTGGGCAACACCTTTATGTAAGAAGGTTCTTTCTCTGAGCATCATCTTCATGAATGATGGTTCTATCTCTGGCATCATCTTTATGAATGAAAGTTTCTGCCTTGGCATCATCTTTATGAAAGAAGGTTCTTTCCCTGGGCATCATCTTCATGAATGAAGGTTCTCTCTCTGGGCATCTTCTTTATGAAACAAGGTTCCCTGCCTGGGCATCATCTATATGAATGAAGGTTCTCTCGGTGGGCATCATTTTTATAAAGAAATTTCTCTGTTTGGGCATCATCTTTATGATGGAACGTTCTCTATCTCGGCATCATCTTTATCAATAAAGGTTCTCACACTGGGCATCATTTTTATGAATGGAGGTTCTAACTCTGGGCATTATCTTTATTAAAGAAGGTTCTCTGACTGGGCATCATCTTCATGAATGAAGGTTCACTCTGGGCATCATTTTATGAATGAAGGTTCTCTCTCTGGGCATCATCTTTATGAAAGAAGGTCCTTTCTCTGGGCATCATCTTCATGAATGAAGGTTCTCTCTCTGGAAATCATCTTTATGAATGAAGGTTCTCTGACTGGGCACTATATTTACGAATGAAGGTTCTCTCTCTGGGAATCATCTTTATGATTGAAGGTTCTCTCTCTAGGCATCATCATTATGAAACAATGTTCTCTGCTGGCTATCATCTATATGAATGAAAGTCGTCTCTTTGCGTATCATCTTTACGAATGAAGTTTCTCTCTCTGGGCATCATCTTTATGAATGAATCTTCTGTCTCTGGGCATCATCGTAATGAAATAAAATTCTCTCTCTGGGAATCATTTTATTAAAGAAGGATCTCTCTTTGGGGATTATCTTTATGAATGAAGGTTCTCTCTCTGGGCATCACCTTTATGAAAGAAGTTTCTTTCTCTGGGCATCATCTTCATGAATGATGGTTCTATCCCTGGGCATCATTTTTATGAATGAAGGTTCTGGCGGTGTGCATCATCTTTATGAATGAAAGTTCTCTGCCTGGGCATCACCTTTATGAATGAATGTTCTCTCTCTGGGAAACACCTTTATGAATGAAGGTTCTCTGCCTGGGCAACATCTTTATGAATTGAGGCTCTTTCTCTGGGCATCATATTTATTTAACAAGGTTCTCTGCCTGGGCATCATCTTTGTGTATGAAGGTTCTCTCTCTGGGCATCACTTTATGAATGGAGGTTCTATGGGCATCATCTTATGAATGAAGGTACTCTATCTGGGCATCATCTTCATGAATGATGGTTCTCTGCCTGGGCATCATCTTTATGAGTGACGGTTCTCTCTCTGGGAATCATCTTTATGAATGAAAGTTCTCTGCCGGGGCATCATCTTTATGAATGAAGGTTATCTCTCTGGACATCACATTTATGAATGAAGGTTCTTTGCCTAGGCAACATCTTTATAAATGAAGGCTCTTTCTCTGGGCATCTTATTTATGATAGAAGTTTCCCTGCCTGGGAATCAAATGTATGAAAGAATGTTCTCTGCCTGGCCATCATCTTTGTGAATGAAGTTTCTCTCATTGGGCATCATCTTTATTAATGCATGTTCTCTGGGCACCATCTTATGAATGATGGTTCTCACTCTGGGCAACACCTTCATGTAGAAGGTTCTTTCTCTGAGCATCATATTCATGAAGGATGGTTCTATCTCTGAGCATCATCTTTATGGATGAAAGTTTCTGCCTTGGCATCATCTTTATGAAAGAAGGTTCTTTGTCTGGGCATCATCTTCATGAATGAAGGTTCTCTCTCTGGAAATCATCTTTATGAATGAAGGTTCTCTCTCTGGGCATCTTCATTATGAAACAAGGTTCCCTGCCTGGGTATCATCTATATGAATGAAGGTTCTCTCTCTGGGCATCTTCTTTATGAAACAAGGTTCCCTGCCTGGGCATCATCTTTATGAATGAAGGTTGTCTCTCTGGGGATCATATTTATGAATGAAGGTTCTCTGAGCATCATCTTATGAATGAAGGTTCTCTCTGTGGGCATCACCTTTAGGAATGAAGGTTCTCTGCCTGGGCAAAATCTTTATGAATGAACGCTCTTTTTCTGGGCATCATCTTTATGAAAGAAGGTTCTTTCTCTGGGCATCACTTCATGAATGAATGTTCTCTACTGGAAATCATCTTTATGAATGAAGCTTCTCTGACTGGGCACCATATTTACGAATGAAGTTTATCTCTCTGGGCATCATCTTTATGATTGAAGGTTCTCTCTCTGGGCATCATCATTATGAAACAAGGTTCTCTGCCTGGCTATCATCAATATGAATGAAAGTTGTCTCTTTGTGTATCAACTTTATGAATGAAAGTTCTCTCCCCGGGCATCATCTTCATGAATAAAGGCTCTCCCTCTGGGCATCATCTTTATGAATGAAGGTTCTCTGACTGGGCACCATATTTACAAATGAAGGTTCTCTCTCTGGGAATCATCTTTATGAATGAATGTTCTCTCTCTGGGCTTCATCGTAATGAATAAAATTCTCTCTCTGGGAATCATCTTTATTAAAGGAGGTTCTCTGTTTGGGGATTATCTTTTTGAATAAAGTTCTCTCTCTGGGCATCACCTTTATTAAAGAAGTTTCTTTCTCAGGGCATCATCTTCATGAATGTGGGTTCTCTCCCTGGGCATCATTTTTATGAATGAAAGTTCTCTCTCTGGGAAACACCTTTATGAATGAAGGTTCTCTGCCTGGGCAACATCTTTATAAATGAAGGCTCTTTCTCTGGGCATCATATTTATGAAAGGAGTTTCTCTGCCTGAGAATCAAATGTATGAATGAATATTCTCTGCCTGGGCATCATCTTTGTGAATGAAGGTTCTCTCTCTAGGCTTCTCTTTATGAATGGAGGTTCTCTGGGCATCATCTTATGAATGAAGGTACTCTCTCTGGGCATCATCTCCATGAATGATGGTGTTCTCCCTGGGCATCATCTTTATGAATGAAAGTTCTCTGCCTGGGCATCATCTTTATGAATGACGGTTCTCTCTCTGGGAATCATCTTTATGAATGAAAGTTCTCTGCCTGGGCATCATCTTTATGAATGATGGTTCTCTCTTTGGACATCACATTTATGAATGAAGGTTCGTTGCCTAGGCAACATCTTTATAAATGAAGGCTCTTTCTCTGGGCATCATATTTATGAAAGAAATTTCTCTGCCTGGGAATCAAATGTAAGAAAGAATGTTCTCTGCCTGGCCATCATCTTTGTGAATGAACTTTCTCTCTTTGGCCATCATCTTTATGAATGCATGTTCTCTGGGCACCATCTTATTAATGATGGTTCTCACTCTGGGCAACACCTTTATGTAAGAAGGTTCTTTCTATGAGCATCATATTCATGAATGATGGTTCTATCTCTGGCATCATCTTTATGAAAGAAGATTCTTTGTCTGGGCATCATCTTCATGAATGAAGGTTCTCTCTCTGGAAATCATCTTTATGAATGAAGGTTCTCTCTCTGGGCATCTTCTTTATGAAACTAGGTTCCCTGCCTAGGCATCATCTATATGAATGAACGTTCTCTCGGTGGGCATCATCTTTATAAAGAAATTTCTCCGTTTGGGCATCATCTTTATGATGGAACATTCCCTATCTCGGCATCATCTTTATCAATAAAGGTTCTCACTGGGCATCATTTTTATGAATGAAGGTTCTAACTCTGGGCATTATCTTTATTAAAGAAGGTTCTCTGACTGGGCATCATCTTCATGAATGAAGGTTCTCTCTCTGGGCATCATTTTTATGAATGAAGGTTCTCTCTCTGGGCCTCCTCTTTATGAATTAAGGTTCTTTCGGCATCATCTTATGAATGAAGGTTCTCTCTATGTGCATCACCTTTAAGAATGAAGGTTCTCTGCCTGAGCATCACCTTTATGAATGAAGGTTCTCTGCCTGGACAACATCTTCATAAATGAAGGCTCTTTCTTTGGGCATCATCTTTATGAAAGAAGGTTCTTTATCTGGGCATCATCTTTATGAAAGAAGGTTCTCTGACTGGGCATCACCTTTATGAATGAAGGTTCTCTCTCTGTGAATCATCTTTATGAATGAAGGTTCTCTCCCTGGGCATCATCATTACGATAAGGTTCTCTACCTGTGCATCATCTTTATGCATGAAGGTACGCTCTCTGGGCATCATCTTTATGAAACACGGTTCTCTCTGTGGTATCATCTTAATGAATGAAGGTTCTCTGTCTGGGAATTATCTGTATGAATGAAGGTTCTCTCTCTGGGCATCATCTTTATGAATAAAGAATCTCTGTATGGGCATCATCTTTATGAATGAAGGTTCTCTCTCTGGGGATCATCTTTATGAATGAAGGTTCTCTGGGCATCATCTTATGAATGAAGGTTCTCTCTGTGGGCCTCACCTTTAGGAATGAAGGTTCTCTGCCTGGGCAAAATCTTTATGAATGAAGGCTCTTTTTCTGGGCATCATCTTTATGAAAGAAGGTTCTTTCTCTGGTCATCACTTCATGAATGAAGCTTCTCTACTGGAAATCATCTTTATGAATGAAGCTCCTCTGACTGGGCACCATATTTACGAATGAAGTTTCTCTCTCTGGAAATCATCTTTATGAATGAAGGTTCTCTCTCTGGGCATCTTCATTATGAAACAAGGTTCCCTGCCTGGGCATCATCTATATGAATGAAGGTTCGCTCGGTGGGCATCATCTTTATAAAGAAATTTCTCTGTTTGGGCATCATCTTTATGATGGAACGTTCTCTATCTCGGCATCATCTTTATCAATAAAGGTTCTCACTGGGCATCATTTTTATGAATGAAGGTTCTAACTCTGGGCATTAAGTTTATTAATGAAGGTTCTCTGACTGGGCATCATCTTCATGAATGAAGGTTCTCTCTCTGGGCATCATTTTTATGAATGAAGGTTCTCTCCCTGGGCATCATCTTTATGAAAGAAGGTCCTTTCTCTGGGCATCATATTCATGAATGAAGGTTCTCTCTCTGGAAATCCTCTTTATGAATGAAGGTTCTCTGACTGGGCACCATATTTACGAATGAAGGTTCTCTCTCTGGGAATCATCTTTATGATTGAAGGTTCTCTCTCTAGGCATCATCATTATGAAACAATGTTCTCTGCCGGCTATCATCTATATGAATGAAAGTTGTCTCTTTGTGTATCATCTTTATGAATGAAGGTTCTCTCCCTCGACATCATCTTCATGAATAAAGGCTCTCCCTCTGGGCATCATCTTTATGAATGAAGGTTCTCTGACCGGGCACCATATTTATGAATCAAGGTTCTCTCTCTGGGAATCATCTTTATGAATGAATGTTCTATCTCTGGGCATCATCCTAATGAAATAAAATTCTCTCTCTGGGAATCATCATTATTAAAGAAGGATCTCTGTTTGGGGATTATCTTTATGAATGAAGGTTCTCTCTCTGGGCATGACCTTTATTAAGGAAGTTTCTTTCTCTGGGCATCATCTTCATGAATGTTGGTTCTCTCCCAGGGCATCATTTTTATGAATGAAGGTTCTGGCTCTGTGCATCATCTTTATGAATGTAAGTTCTCTGCCTGGGCATCATCTTAATGAATGAATGTTCTCTCTCTAGGCCTCATCCTTATGAATTAAGGTTCTCTTGGCATCATCTTATGAATGGAGGATCTCTCTCTGGGCATCACCTTTATGAATGAAGGTTCTCTGCCTGGGCATCATCTTTATGAATGAAGGTTCTCTCTCTGGGAAACACCTTTATGAATGAAGGTTCTCTGCCTGGGCAACATCTTTATAAACGAAGGCTCTTTCTCTGGGCATCATATTTATGAAAGGAATTTCTCTGCCTGGGAATCAAATGTATGAAAGAATGTTCTCTGCCTGGGCATCATCTTTGTGAATGAAGGTTCTCTCTCTGGGCATCACTTTATGAATGGAGGTTCTCTGGGCATCATCTTATGGATGAAGGTACTCTCTCTGGGCATCATCTCCATGAATGATGGTTCTCTCTCTGGTCATCATCTTTATGAATGAAAGTTCTCTGCCTGGGCATCATCTTTATGAATGACGGTTCTCTCTCTGGGAATCATCTTTATGAATGAAAGTTCTCTGCCTGGGCATCATCTTTATGAATGATAGTTCTCTCTTTGGACATCACATTTATGAATGAAGGTTATTTGCCTAGGCAACATCTTTATAAATGAAGGCTCTTTCTCTGGGCATCATATTTATGCAAGAAGATTCTCTGCCTGGGAATCAAATTTATGAAACAATGTTCTCTGCCTGGCCATCATCTTTGTGAATGAAGTTTCTCTCTTTGGGCACCACCTTTATGAATGAAGGTTCTCTCTCTGGGCATCATCTTTATGAATACATGTTCTCTGGGCACCATCTTATGAATGATGGTTCTCACTCTGAGCAACACCTTTATGTAAGAAGGTTCTTTCTCTGAGCATCATCTTCATGAATGATGGTTCTATCTCTGGGCATCATCTTTATGAATGAAAGTTTCTGCCTTGGAATCATCTTTATGAAAGAAGGTTCTTTGTCTGGGCATCATCTTCATGAATGAAGTTTCTCTCTCTGGAAATCTTCTTTATGAATGAAGGTTCTCTCTCTGGGCATCTTCATTATGAAACAAGGTTCCCTGCCTGGGCATCATCTATATGAATGAAGGTTTGCTCGGTGGGCATCATCTTTATAAAGAAATTTCTCTGTTTGGGCATCATCTTTATGATGGAACGTTCTCTATCTCGGCATCATCTTTATCAATAAAGGTTCTCACTGGGCATCATTTTTATGAATGAAGGTTCTAACTCTGGGCATTAAGTTTATTAATGAAGGTTCTCTGACTGGGCATCATCTTCATGAATGAAGGTTCTCTCTCTGGGCATCATTTTTATGAATGAAGGTTCTCTCCCTGGGCATCATCTTTATGAAAGAAGGTCCTTTCTCTGGGCATCATATTCATGAATGAAGGTTCTCTCTCTGGAAATCCTCTTTATGAATGAAGGTTCTCTGACTGGGCACCATATTTACGAATGAAGGTTCTCTCTCTGGGAATCATCTTTATGATTGAAGGTTCTCTCTCTAGGCATCATCATTATGAAACAATGTTCTCTGCCGGCTATCATCTATATGAATGAAAGTTGTCTCTTTGTGTATCATCTTTATGAATGAAGGTTCTCTCCCTCGGCATCATCTTCATGAATAAAGGCTCGCCCTCTGGGCATCATCTTTATGAATGAAGGTTCTCTGACCGGGCACCATATTTATGAATGAAGGTTCTCTCTCTGGGAATCATCTTTATGAATGAATGTTCTGTCTCTGGGCATCATCCTAATGAAATAAAATTCTCTCTCTGGGAATCATCTTTATTAAAGAAGGATCTCTGTTTGGGGATTATCTTTATGAATGAAGGTTCTCTCTCTGGGCATGACCTTTATTAAGAAAGTTTCTTTCTCTGGGCATCATCTTCATGAATGTTGGTTCTCTCCCTGGGCATCATTTTTATGAATGAAGGTTCTGGCTCTGTGCATCATCTTTATGAATGTAAGTTCTCTGCCTGGGCATCATCTTAATGAATGAAGGTTCTCTCTCTAGGCCTCATCCTTATGAATTAAGGTTCTCTTGGCATCATCTTATGAATGGAGGATCTCTCTCTGGGCATCACCTTTATGAATGAAGGTTCTCTGCCTGGGCATCATCTTTATGAATGAAGGTTCTGTCTCTGGGAAACACCTTTATGAATGAAGGTTCTCTGCCTGGGCAACATCTTTATAAACGAAGGCTCTTTCTCTGGGCATCATATTTATGAAAGGAATTTCTCTGCCTGGGAATCAAATGTATGAAAGAATGTTCTCTGCCTGGGCATCATCTTTGTGAATGAAGGTTCTCTCTCTGGGAATCACTTTATGAATGGAGGTTCTCTGGGCATCATCTTATGGATGAAGGTACTCTCTCTGGGCATCATCTCCATGAATGATGGTTCTCTCCCTGGGCATCATCTTTATCAATGAAAGTTCTCTGCCTGGGCATCATCTTTATGAATGACGGTTCTCTCTCTGGGAATCATCTTTATGAATGAAAGTTCTCTGCCTGGGCATCATCTTTATGAATGATGGTTCTCTCTTTGGACATCACATTTATGAATGAAGGTTCGTTGCCTAGGCAACATCTTTATAAATGAAGGCTCTTTCTCTGGGCATCATATTTATGCAAGAAGATTCTCTGCCTGGGAATCAAATTTATGAAACAATGTTCTCTGCCTGGCCATCATCTTTGTGAATGAAGTTTCTCTCTTTGGGCACCACCTTTATGAATGAAGGTTCTCTCTCTGGGCATCATCTTTATGAATGCATGTTCTCTGGGCACCATCTTATGAATGATGGTTCTCACTCTGGGCAACACCTTTATGTAAGAAGGTTCTTTCTCTGAGCATCATCTTCATGAATGATGGTTCTATCTCTGGGCATCATCTTTATGAATGAAATTTTCTGCCTTGGCATCATCTTTATGAAAGAAGGTTCTTTGTCTGGGCATCATCTTCATGAATGAAGGTTCTCTCTCTGGAAATCATCTTTATGAATGAAGGTTCTCTCTCTGGGCATCTTCTTTATGAAACAAGGTTCCCTGCCTGGGTATCATCTATATGAATGAAGGTTCTCTCTCTGGGGATCATATTTATGAATGAAGGTTCTCTGAGCATCATCTTATGAATGAAGGTTCTCTCTGTGGGCATCACCTTTAGGTATGAAGGTTCTCTGCCTGGGCAAAATCTTTATGAATGAACGCTCTTTTTCTGGGCATCATCTTTATGAAAGAAGGTTCTTTCTCTGGGCATCACTTCATGAATGAATGTTCTCTACTGGAAATCATCTTTATGAATGAAGCTTCTCTGACTGGGCACCATATTTACGAATGAAGTTTATCTCTCTGGGCATCATCTTTATGATTGAAGGTTCTCTCTCTGGGCATCATCATTATGAAACAAGGTTCTCTGCCTGGCTATCATCAATATGAATGAAAGTTGTCTCTTTGTGTATCAACTTTATGAATGAAAGTTCTCTCCCCGGGCATCATCTTCATGAATAAAGGCTCTCCCTCTGGGCATCATCTTTATGAATGAAGGTTCTCTGACTGGGCACCATATTTACAAATGAAGGTTCTCTCTCTGGGCATCTTCATTATGAAACAAGGTTCCCTGCCTGGGCATCATCTATATGAATGAAGGTTCTCTCGGTGGGCATCATTTTTATAAAGAAATTTCTCTGTTTGGGCATCATCTTTATGATGGAACGTTCTCTATCTCGGCATCATCTTTATCAATAAAGGTTCTCACTGGGCATCATTTTTAAGAATGAAGGTTCTAACTCTGGGCATTAAGTTTATTAATGAAGGTTCTCTGACTGGGCATCATCTTCATGAATGAAGGTTCTCTCTCTGGGCATCATTTTTATGAATGAAGGTTCTCTCCCTGGGCATCATCTTTATGAAAGAAGGTCCTTTCTCTGGGCATCATATTCATGAATGAAGGTTTTCTCTCTGGAAATCCTCTTTATGAATGAAGGTTCTCTGACTGGGCACCATATTTACGAATGAAGGTTCTCTCTCTGGGAATCATCTTTATGATTGAAGGTTCTCTCTCTAGGCATCATCATTATGAAACAATGTTCTCTGCCGGCTATCATCTATATGAATGAAAGTTGTCTCTTTGTGTATCATCTTTATGAATGAAGGTTCTCTCCCTCGGCATCATCTTCATGAATAAAGGCTCTCCCTCTGGGCATCATCTTTATGAATGAAGGTTCTCTGACCGGGCACCATATTTATGAATGAAGGTTCTCTCTCTGGGAATCATCTTTATGAATGAATGTTCTGTCTCTGGGCATCATCCTAATGAAATAAAATTCTCTCTCTGGGAATCAACTTTATTAAAGAAGGATCTCTGTTTGGGGATTATCTTTATGAATGAAGGTTCTCTCTCTGGGCATCACCTTTATTAAGGAAGTTTCTTTCTCTGGGCATCATCTTCATGAATGATGGTTCTCTCCCTGGGCATCATTTTTATGAATGAAGGTTCTGGCGGTGTGCATCATCTTTATGAATGAAAGTTCTCTGCCTGGGCATCACCTTTATGAATGAATGTTCTCTCTCTGGGAAACACCTTTATGAATGAAGGTTCTCTGCCTGGGAAACATCTTTATGAATTGAGGCTCTTTGTCTGGGCATCATATTTATTTAACAAGGTTCTTTTCCTGGGCATCATCTTTGTGAATGAAGGTTCTCTCTATGGGCATCACTTTATGAATGGATGTTCTCTGGGCATCATCTTATGAATGAAGGTACTCTCTCTGGGCATCATCTTCATGAATGATGGTTCTCTCCCTGGGCATCATCTTTATGAATGATAGTTCTCTCTTTGGACATCACATTTATGAATGAAGGTTCTTCGCCTAGGCAACATCTTTATAAATCAAGGCTCTTTCTCTGGGCATCATATTTATGAAAGAAGTTTCTCTTCCTGGGAATCAAATGTATGAAAGAATGTTCTCTGCCTGGCCATCATCTTTGTGAATGAAATTTCTCTCTTTGGGCATCATCTTTATGAATGCATGTTCTCTGGGCACCATCTTATGAATGATGGTTCTCACTCTGGGCAACACCTTTATGTAAGAAGGTTCTTTCTCTGAGCATCATCTTCATGAATGATGGTTCTATCTCTGGGCATCATCTTTATGAATGAAAGTTTCTGCCTTGGCATCATCTTTATGAAAGAAGGTTCTTTCTCTGGGCATCATCTTCATGAATGAAGGTTCTCTCTCTGGGCATCTTCTTTATGAAACAAGGTTCCCTGCCTGGGCATCATCTATATGAATGAAGGTTCTCTCGGTGGGCATCATTTTTATAAAGAAATTTCTCTGTTTGGGCATCATCTTTATGATGGAACGTTCTCTACCTCGGCATCATCTTAATCAATAAAAGTTCTCACACTGGGCATCATTTTTATGAATGGAGGTTCTAACTCTGGGCATTATCTTTATTAAAGAAGGTTCTCTGACTGGGCATCATCTTCATGAATGAAGGTTCACTCTCTGGGCATCATTTTTATGAATGAAGGTTCTCTCTCTGGGCATCATCTTTATGAAAGAAGGTCCTTTCTCTGGGCACCATCTTCATGAATGAAGGTTCTCTCTCTGGAAATCATCTTTATGAATGAAGGTTCTCTGACTGGGCACTATATTTACGAATGAAGGTTCTCTCTCTGGGAATCATCTTTATGATTGAAGGTTCTCTCTCTAGGCATCATCATTATGAAACAATGTTCTCTGCTGGCTATCATCTATATGAATGAAAGTCGTCTCTTTGCGTATCATCTTTATGAATGAAGTTTCTCTCTCTGGGCATCATCTTTATGAATGAATCTTCTGTCTCTGGGCCTCATCGTAATGAAATAAAATACTCTCTCTGGGAATCATTTTATTAAAGAAGGATTTCTGTTTGGGGATTATCTTTATGAATGAAGGTTCTCTCTCTGGGCATCACCTTTATGAAAGAAGTTTCTTTCTCTGGGCATCATCTTCATGAATGATGGTTCTCTCCCTGGGCATCATTTTTATGAATGTAGGTTCTGGCGGTGTGCATCATCTTTATGAATGAAAGTTCTCTGCCTGGGCATCACCTTTATGAATGAATGTTCTCTCTCTGGGAAACACCTTTATGAATGAAGGTTCTCTGCCTGGGCAACATCTTTATGAATTGAGGCTCTTTCTCTGGGCATCATATTTATTTAACAAGGTTCTCTGCCTGGGCATCATCTTTGTGTATGAAGGTTCTCTCTCTGGGCATCACTTTATGAATGGAGGTTCTATGGGCATCATCTTATGAATGAAGGTACTTTATCTGGGCATCATCTTCATGAATGATGGTTCTCTGCCTGGGCATCATCTTTATGAGTGACGGTTCTCTCTCTGGGAATCATCTTTATGAATGAAAGTTCTCTGCCTGGGCATCATCTTTATGAATGAAGGTTATCTCTCTGGACATCACATTTATGAATGAAGGTTCTTTGCCTAGGCAACATCTTTATAAATGAAGGCTCTTTCTCTGGGCATCTTATTTATGATAGAAGTTTCCCTGCCTGGGAATCAAATGTATGAAAGAATGTTCTCTGCCTGGCCATCATCTTTGTGAATGAAGTTTCTCTCATTGGGCATCATCTTTATTAATGCATGTTCTCTGGGCACCATCTTATGAATGATGGTTCTCACTCTGGGCAACACCTTCATGTAGAAGGTTCTTTCTCTGAGCATCATATTCATGAAGGATGGTTCTATCTCTGAGCATCATCTTTATGGATGAAAGTTTCTGCCTTGGCATCATCTTTATGAAAGAAGGTTCTTTGTCTGGGCATCATCTTCATGAATGAAGGTTCTCTCTCTGGAAATCATCTTTATGAATGAAGGTTCTCTCTCTGGGCATCTTCTTTATGAAACAAGGTTCCCTGCCTGGGCATCATCTTTATGAATGAAGGTTGTCTCTCCAGGGATCATATTTATGAATGAAG
This sequence comes from Tenrec ecaudatus, assembly GCF_050624435.1. NCBI lineage: Eukaryota > Metazoa > Chordata > Mammalia > Afrosoricida > Tenrecidae > Tenrec > Tenrec ecaudatus. The sequence goes on from NC_134549.1 coordinate 15,493,066, forward strand.
GTTCTCTGAGCATCATCTTATGAATGAAGGTTCTCTCTGTGGGCATCACCTTTAGGAATGAAGGATCTCTGCCTGTGCAAAATCTTTATGAATGAACGCTCTTTTTCTGGGCATCATCTTTATGAAAGAAGGTTCTTTCTCTGGGCATCACTTCATGAATGAATGTTCTCTACTGGAAATCATCTTTATGAATGAAGCTTCTCTGACTGGGCACCATATTTACGAATGAAGTTTATCTCCCTGGGCATCATCTTTATGATTGAAGGTTCTCTCTCTGGGCATCATCATTATGAAACAAGGTTCTCTGCCTGGCTATCATTAATATGAATGAAAGTTGTCTCTTTGTGTATCAACTTTATGAATGAAAGTTCTCTCCCCGGGCATCATCTTCATGAATAAAGGCTCTCCCTCTGGGCATCATCTTTATGAATGAAGGTTCTCTGACTGGGCACCATATTTACAAATGAAGGTTCTCTCTCTGGGAATCATCTTTATGAATGAATGTTCTCTCTCTGGGCTTCATCGTAATGAATAAAATTCTCTCTCTGGGAATCATCTTTATTAAAGGAGGTTCTCTGTTTGGGGATTATCTTTTTGAATAAAGTTCTCTATCTGGGCATCACCTTTATTAAAGAAGTTTCTTTCTCAGGGCATCATCTTCATGAATGTGGGTTCTCTCCCTGGGCATCATTTTTATGAATGAAAGTTCTCTCTCTGGGAAACACCTTTATGAATGAAGGTTCTCTGCCTGGGCAACATCTTTATAAATGAAGGCTCTTTCTCTGGGCATCATATTTATGAAAGGAGTTTCTCTGCCTGAGAATCAAATGTATGAATGAATATTCTCTGCCTGGGCATCATCTTTGTGAATGAAGGTTCTCTCTCTGGGCTTCTCTTTATGAATGGAGGTTCTCTGGGCATCATCTTATGAATGAAGGTACTCTCTCTGGGCATCATCTCCATGAATGATGGTTTTCTCCCTGGGCATCATCTTTATGAATGAAAGTTCTCTGCCTGGGCATCATCTTTATGAATGACGGTTCTCTCTCTGGGAATCATCTTTATGAATGAAAGTTCTCTGCCTGGGCATCATCTTTATGAATGATGGTTCTCTCTTTGGACATCACATTTATGAATGAAGGTTCGTTGCCTAGGCAACATCTTTATAAATGAAGGCTCTTTCTCTGGGCATCATATTTATGAAAGAAATTTCTCTGCCTGGGAATCAAATGTAAGAAAGAATGTTCTCTGCCTGGCCATCATCTTTGTGAATGAACTTTCTCTCTTTGGCCATCATCTTTATGAATGCATGTTCTCTGGGCACCATCTTATGAATGATGGTTCTCACTCTGGGCAACACCTTTATGTAAGAAGGTTCTTTCTCTGAGCATCATCTTCATGAATGATGGTTCTATCTCTGGCATCATCTTTATGAATGAAAGTTTCTGCCTTGGCATCATCTTTATGAAAGAAGATTCTTTGTCTGGGCATCATCTTCATGAATGAAGGTTCTCTCTCTGGAAATCATCTTTATGAATGAAGGTTCTCTCTCTGGGCATCTTCTTTATGAAACAAGGTTCCCTGCCTGGGCATCATCTATATGAATGAAGGTTCTCTTGGTGGGCATCATCTTTATAAAGAAATTTCTCCGTTTGGGCATCATCTTTATGATGGAACGTTCCCTATCTCGGCATCATCTTTATCAATAAAGGTTCTCACTGGGCATCATTTTTATGAATGAAGGTTCTAACTCTGGGCATTATCTTTATTAAAGAAGGTTCTCTGACTGGGCATCATCTTCATGAATGAAGGTTGACTCTCTGGGCATCATTTTTATGAATGAAGGTTCTCTCTCTGGGCATCATCTTTATGAAAGAAGGTCCTTTATCTGGGCATCACTTCATGAATGAAGGTTCTCTCTCTGGAAATCATCTTTATGAATGAATGTTCTCTGACTGGGCACCATATTTACGAATGAAGGTTCTCTCTCTGGGCATCATCTTTATGATTGAAGGTTCTCTCTCTAGGCATCATCATTATGAAACAATGTTCTCTGCCGAATATCATCTATATGAATGAAAGTTGTCTCTTTGTGTATCATCTTTATGAATGAAGGTTCTCTCCCTGGGCATCACCTTCATGAATAAAGGCTCTCCCTCTGGGCATCATCTTTATTATTGAAGGTTCTCTGACTGGGTACCATATTTACGAATGAAGGTTCTCTCTCTGGGCATCATCTTTATGAATGAATGTTCTGTCTCTGGGCATCATGGTAATGAAATAAAATTCTCTCTCTGGGAATCATCTTTATTAAAGAAGGATCTCTGTTTGGGGATTATCTTTATGAATCAAGGTTCTCTCTCTGGGCATCACCTTTATTAAGGAAGTTTCTTTCTCTGGGCATCATCTTCATGAATGATGGTTCTCCCTGGACATCATTTTTATGGATGAAGGTACTCGCTCTGTGCATCATCTTCATGAATGAAAGTTCTCTGCCTAGGTATCATCTTTATAAATGAAGGTTCTCTCTCTGGGCCTCCTCTTTATGAATTAAGGTTCTTTCGGCATCATCTTATGAATGAAGGTTCTCTCTATGTGCATCACCTTTAAGAATGAAGGTTCTCTGCCTGAGCATCACCTTTATGATTGAAGGTTCTCTGCCTGGACAACATCTTCATAAATGCAGGCTCTTTCTTTGGGCATCATCTTTATGAAAGAAGGTTCTTTATCTGGGCATCATCTTAATGAAAGAAGGTTCTCTGACTGGGCATCACCTTTATGAATGAAGGTTCTCTCTCTGTGAATCATCTTTATGAATGAAGGTTCTCTCCCTGGGCATCATCATTACGATAAGGTTCTCTACCTGTGCATCATCTTTATGCATGAAGGTACGCTCTCTGGGCATCATCTTTATGAAACACGGTTCTCTCTGTGGTATCATCTTAATGAATGAAGGTTCTCTGTCTGGGAATTATCTGTATGAATGAAGGTTCTCTCTCTGGGCATCATCTTTATGAATAAAGAATCTCTGTATGGGCATCACCTTTATGAATGAAGGTTCTCTCTCTGGGGATCATCTTTATGAATGAAGGTTCTCTGGGCGTCATCTTATGAATGAAGGTTCTCTCTGTGGGCCTCACCTTTAGGAATGAAGGTTCTCTGCCTGGGCAAAATCTTTATGAATGAAGGCTCTTTTTCTGGGCATCATCTTTATGAAAGAAGGTTCTTTCTCTGGTCATCACTTCATGAATGAAGCTTCTCTACTGGAAATCATCTTTATGAATGAAGCTCCTCTGACTGGGCACCATATTTACGAATGAAGTTTCTCTCTCTGGGCTTCATCTTTATGATTGAAGGTTCTCTCTCTGGGTATCATCATTATGAAACAAGGTTCTCTGCCTGGCTATCATCAATATGAATGAAAGTTGTCTCTTTTGTATCATCTTTATGAATGAAAGTTCTCTCCCTGGGCATCATCTTCATGAATAAAGCTCTCCCTCTGGGCATCATCTTTATAAATGAAGGTTCTCTGACTGGGCACCATATTTACAAATGAAGGTTCTCTCTCTGGGAATCATCTTTATGAATGAATGTTCTCTCTCTGGGCATCATCATAATGAAATAAAATTCTCTCTCTGGGCATCATCTTTATTAAAGAAGGTTCTCTGTTTGGGAAATATCTTTTTGAATAAAGGTTCTCTCTCTGGGCATCACCTTTATTAAAGAAGTTTCTTTCACTGGGCATCATCTTCATGAATGTTGGTTCTCTCCCTGGGCATCATTTTTATGAATGAAGGTTCTGGCTCTGTGCATCATCTTTATGAATGTAAGTTCTCTGCCTGGGCATCATCTTAATGAATGAAGGTTCTCTCTCTAGGCCTCATCCTTATGAATTAAGGTTCTCTTGGCATCATCTTATGAATGGAGGATCTCTCTCTGGGCATTACCTTTATGAATGAAGGTTCTCTGCCTGGGCATCATCTTTATGAATGAAGGTTCTCTCTCTGGGAAACACCTTTATGAATGAAGGTTCTCTGCCTGGGCAACATCTTTATAAACGAAGGCTCTTTCTCTGGGCATCATATTTATGAAAGGAATTTCTCTGCCTGGGAATCAAATGTATGAAAGAATGTTCTCTGCCTGGGCATCATCTTTGTGAATGAAGGTTCTCTCTCTGGGCATCACTTTATGAATGGAGGTTCTCTGGGCATCATCTTATGGATGAAGGTACTCTCTCTGGGCATCATCTCCATGAATGATGGTTCTCTCTCTGGTCATCATCTTTATGAATGAAAGTTCTCTGCCTGGGCATCATCTTTATGAATGACGGTTCTCTCTCTGGGAATCATCTTTATGAATGAAAGTTCTCTGCCTGGGCATCATCTTTATGAATGATGGTTCTCTCTTTGGACATCACATTTATGAATGAAGGTTATTTGCCTAGGCTACATCTTTATAAATGAAGGCTCTTTCTCTGGGCATCATATTTATGCAAGAAGATTCTCTGCCTGGGAATCAAATTTATGAAACAATGTTCTCTGCCTGGCCATCATCTTTGTGAATGAAGTTTCTCTCTTTGGGCACCACCTTTATGAATGAAGGTTCTCTCTCTGGGCATCATCTTTATGAATGCATGTTCTCTGGGCACCATCTTATGAATGATGGTTCTCACTCTTGGCAACACCTTTATGTAAGAAGGTTCTTTCTCTGAGCATCATCTTCATGAATGATGGTTCTATCTCTGGGCATCATCTTTATGAATGAAAGTTTCTGCCTTGGAATCATCTTTATGAAAGAAGGTTCTTTCTCTGGGCATCATCTTCATGAATGAAGGTTCTCTCTCTGGGAATCATCTTTATGAATGAAAGTTCTCTGCCGGGTTATCATGTTTATGAATGAAGGTTCTCTCTGGGAAACACCTTTATGAATAAAGGTTCTCTGCCTGGGCAACATCTTTATAAACGAAGGCTCTTTCTCTGGGCATCATATTTATGAAAGGAGTTTCTCGGCCTGGGAATCAATTGTATGAAAGAATGTTCTCTGCCTGGACATCATCTTTGTGAATGAAGGTTCTCTCTCTGGGCATCACTTTATGAATGGAGGTTCTCTGGGCATCATCTTATGAATGAAGGTACTCTCTCTGGGCATCATCTCCATGAATGATGGTTCTCTCCCTGGGCATCATCTTTATGAATGAAAGTTCTCTGCCTGGGCATCATCTTTATGAATGACGGTTCTCTCTCTGGGAATCATCTTTATGAATGAAAGTTCTCTGCCTGGGCATCATCTTTATGAATGATGGTTCTCTCTTTGGACATCACATTTATGAATGAAGGTTCTTTGCCTAGGCAACATCTTTATAAATGAAGGCTCTTTCTCTGGGCATCATATTTATGAAAGAAGTTTCTCTGCCTGGGAATCAAATGTATGAAAGAATGTTCTCTGCCTGGCCATCATCTTTGTGAATGAATTTTCTCTCTTTGGGCATCATCTTTATGAATGAAAGTTCTCTGCCTGGGCATCATCTTTATGAATGACGGTTCTTTCTCTGGGAATCATCTTTATGAATGGACGTTCTCTGCCTGGGCATCATCTTCATGAATGATGGTTCTATCTCTGGGCATCATCTTTATGAATGAAAGTTCCTGCCTTGGCATCATCTTTATGAAAGAAGGTTCTTTCTCTGGGCATCATCTTCATGAATGAAGGATCTCTCTCTAGAAATCATCTTTATGAATGAAGGTTCTCTCTCTGGGCATTTTCTTTATGATAGAAGGTTCCCTGCCTGGGCATCATCTATATGAATGTAGGTTCTCTCGGTGGGCATCATTTTTATAAAGAAATGTCTCTGTTTGGGCATCATCTTTATGATGGAACGTTCTCTATCTCGGCATCATCTTTATCAATAAAGGTTCTCACTGGGCATCATTTTTATGAATGAAGGTTCTAACTCTGGGCATTATCTTTTTTAAAGAAGGTTCTCTGACTGGGCATCAACTTCATGAATGAAGGTTCTCTCTCTGGGCATCATTTTTATGAATGAAGGTCCTTTCTCTGGGCATCACTTCATGAATGAAGGTTCTCTCTCTCGAAATCATCATTATGAATGAAGGTTCTCTGACTGGGCACCATATTTACGAATGAAGGTTCTCTCTCTGGGCATCATCTTTATGATTGAAGGTTCTCTCTCTAGGCATTATCTTAATGAAACAATGTTCTCTGCCGGCTATCATCTATATGAATGAAAGTTGTCCCTTTGTGTATCATCTTTATGAATGAAGGTTCTCTCCCTGGGCATCATCTTCATGAATAAAGGCTCTACCTCTGGGCATCATCTTTATGAATGAAGGTTCTCTGACTGGGCACCATATTTACGAATGAAGGTTCTCTCTCTGGGCATCATCTTTATGAATGAATGTTCTGTCTCTGGGCATCATCGTAATGAAATAAAAATCTCTCTCTGGGAATCATCTTTATTAAAGAAGGTTCTCTGTTTGGGGATTATCTTTTTGAATGAAGGTTCTATCAGTAGGCATCACCTTTATTAAAGAAGTTTCTTTTCGGGGCATCATCTTCATGAATGTTGGTTCTCTCCCTGGGCATCATTTTTATGAATGAAGATTCTGGCTCTGTGCATCATCTTTATGAATGAAAGTACTCCGCCTGGGCATCATCTTTATGAATGAAGGTTCTCTCTCTGGGCCTCATCCTTATGAATTAAGGTTCTCTTGGCATCATCTTATGAATGAAGGATCTCTCTCTGGGCATCACCTTTATGAATGAAGGTTCTCTGCCTGGGCATCATCTTTATGAATGAAGGTTCTCTCTCTGGGAAACACCTTTATGAATGAAGGTTCTCTGCCTGGGCAACATCTTTATAAATGAAGGCTCTTTCTCTGGGCATCATATTTATGAAAGGAATTTCTCTGCCTGGGAATCAAATGTATGAAAGAATGTTCTCTGCCTGGGCATCATCTTTGTGAATGAAGGTTCTCTCTCTGGGCATCACTTTATGAATGGAGGTTCTCTGGGCATCATCTTATGAATGAAGGTACTCTCTCTGGGCATCATTTCAATGAATGATGGTTCTCTCCCTGGGCATCATCTTTATGAATGAAAGTTCTCTGCCTGGGCATCATCTTTATGAATGACGGTTCTCTCTCTGGGAATCATCTTTATGAATGAAAGTTCTCTGCCTGGGCATCATCTTTATGAATGATGGTTCTCTCTTTGGACATCACATTTATGAATGAAGGTTCTTTGCCTAGGCAACATCTTTATAAATGAAGGCTCTTTCTCTGGGCATCATATTTATGAAAGAAGTTTCTCTGCCTGTGAATCAAATGTATGAAAGAATGTTCTCTGCCTGGCCATCATCTTTGTGAATGAAGTTTCTCTCTTTGGGCATCATCTTTATGAATGCATGTTCTCTGGGCACCATCTTATGAATGATGGTTCTCACTCTGGGCAACACCTTTATGGAAGAAGTTTCTTTCTCTGAACATCATCTTCATGAATGATGGTTCTATCTCTAGGCATCATCTTTATGAATGAATGTTTCTGCCTTGGCATCCTCTTTATGAAAGAGGTTCTTTCTCTGGGCATCATCTTCATGAATGAAGGTTCTCTCTCTGGAAATCATCTTAATGAATGAAGGTTCTCTCTCTGGGCATCTTTTTTATGAAACAAGGTTCCCTGCCTGGGCATCATCTATATGAATGATGGTTCTCTCGGTGGGCATCATATTTATAAAGAAATTTCTCTGTTTGGGCATCATCTTTATGATGGAACGTTCTCTATCTCGGCATCATCTTTATCAATAAAGGTTCTCACTGGGCATCATTTTTATGAATTAAGGTTCTAACTCTGGGCATTATCTTTATTAAAGAAGGTTCTCTGTCAGGGCATCATCTTCATGAATGAAGGTTCTCTATCTGGGCATCATTTTTATGAATGAAGGTTCTCTCTCTGGGCATCATCTTTATGAAACAAGGTCCTTTCTCTGGGCATCACTTCATGAGTGAAGGTTCTCTCTCTGGAAATCCTCTTTATGAATGAATGTTCTCTGACTGGGCACCATATTTACGAATGAAGGTTCTCTCTCTGGGCATCATCTTTATGATTGAAGGTTCTCTCTCTAGGCATCACCATTATGAAACAATGTTCTCTGCCGGCTATCATCTATATGAATGAAAGTTGTCTCTTTGTGTATCATCTTTATGAATGAAGGTTCTCTCCCTGGGCATCATCTTCATGAATAAAGGCTCTCCCTCTGGGCATCATCTTTATGAATGAAGGTTCTCTGACCGGGCACCATATTTACGAATGAAGGTTCTCTCTCTGGGCATCATCTTTATGAATGAATGTTCTCTCTCTGGGCATCATGGTAAGGAAATAAAATTCTCTCTCTGGGAATCATCTTTATTAAAGAAGGATCTCTGTTTGTGGATTATCTTTATGAATGAAGGTTCTCTCTCTGGGCATCACCTTTATTGAAGAAGTTTCTTTCTCTGTGCATCGTCTTCATGAATGGTGGTTCTCCCTGGACATCATATTTATGGATGAAGGTACTCGCTCTTTGCATCATCTTCATGAATGAAAATTTTCTGCCTGGGTATCATCTTTATTAATGAAGGTTCTCTCTCTGGGCCTCCTCTTTATGAATTAAGGTTCTCTGGTCATCATCTTATGAATGAAGGTTCTCTCTATGTGCATCACCTTTAAGTATGAAGGTTCTCTGCCTGAGCATCACCTTTATGAGTGAAGGTTCTCTGCCTGGACAACATCTTCATGAATGAAGGCTCTTTCTCTGGGCATCATCTTTATGAAAGAAGGTTCTCTGGGCATCAACTTTATGAATGAAGGTTCCCTCTCTGTGCGTCATCTTTATGAATGAAGGTTCTCTCCCTGGGCATCATCATTACGAAATAGGTTCTCTACCTGGGCATCATCTTTATGAATGAAGGTACGCTCTCTGGGCATCATCTTTATGAAACACGGTTCTCTGTGGTTTCATCTTAATGAATGAAGGTTCTCTGTCTGGGAATCATCTTTATGAATGAAGGTTCTCTCTCTGGGCATCATCTTTATGAATAAAGAATCTCTGCATGGGCATCATCTTTATGAATGAAGGTTCTCTCTCTGGGGATCATCTTTATGAATGAAGGTTCCCTTGGCATCTTCTTATGAATGAAGGTTCTCTCTGTGGGCATCACCGTTAGGAATGAAGTTTCTCTGCCTGGGCAAAATCTTTATGAATGAAGGCTCTTTTTCTGGGCATCATCTTTATGAAAGAAGGTTCTTTCTCTGGGCATCACTTCATGAATGAAGGTTCTCTACTGGAAATCAATCTTTATGAATGAAGGTTCTTTCTCTTGGCATCATCTTTAAGACAGAAGGTTCTCTCTCTGGGCATCATCTTTATGAAAGATCCTTCTCTGATTTGGCATCATCGTTATGAATGATGTTTCTCTGCCGGGGCATCATCTTTAAGAAAGAAGGTTCTCTCTCTGGGCATCATCTTCATGAAAGAAGGTCTCCTTCTGGGCATCATCTATAAGAATGAAAGTTCTCTGCCTGGGCATCATCTTTACGAAAGATTCTCTGCCTGGGCATCATCTTTATGAATGAAGGATTTCTCTCTGGGCATCATCTTAATGAAACAAGGTTCTCTCTCTGGGCATGATCTTTATGAATAAAGGTTTTTTACCTTGTCAACATCTTTACGAAAGTTAATTCTCTGCTGGGAATCATCTTTATGAATGAAGGTACACTCTCTGGGTATCATCTTTATGAAACAAGGTTCTCTGGTGGACATCATCTTTATGAATGACTGTCCTCTGTCTGGTCATCATCTTTATGAATGAAGGTTCTATCTCTGGGCATCATCTTTATGAAAGAAGGTTCTCTCTTTGGGCATCATCTTTATGAATTAAGATTCTCTCAGGGCTTCATCTTTATGATAGAAGGTTCTCTTGGGCATCATCTTTATGAATGAAAGTTCTCCCTCTAGGCATCATCTTTATGAAAGAAGGTTCTCTCTCTGGGCATCATCTTTATGAATGAAGGTTCTCTCTTGGCCATCAACTTATGATAGAATGTTTTCTCTCTGGGTATCAACTCTATGAAAAAAGTTCTCTCTTGGGCATCATATTATGAAAGAACGTTTTCTCTCTGAGCATCAACTTTATGAATGAAGGTACACTCTCTTGGCATTATCTTTATGAAATAAGGTTCTCTCTCAGGACATCATCTTTATGAAAGAAGGTTCTCTCTCTGGGCATCATCTTTACGAATAAAAGTTCTCTCTCTGGGCATCCTATTTATGAAATAAGATTCTAGGTCTGAGCATCATCTTTACGAAACGTTCTCTCTCTGGGCATCAACTTTATGAAAGAAGGTTCTCTCTCTGGGCATCAACTTCATGAATGAAGGTTCTTACTCTGGGCATCATCTTTATGAAAGAACGTTCTCTCTCTGGGCATCATCTTTATGAATGAAGGTTCTTTCTCTTGGCATCATCTTTAAGACAGAAGGTTCTCTCTCTGGCCATCATCTTTATGAAAGATCCTTCTCTGATTTGGCATCATCGTTATGAATGATGTTTCTCTGCCGGGGCATCATCTTTAAGAAAGAAGGTTCTCTCTCTGGTCATCATCTTCATGAAAGAAGGTCTCCTTCTGGCATCATCTATAAGAATGAAAGTTCTCTGCCTGGGCATCATCTTTACGAAAGATTCTCTGCCTGTGCATCATCTTTATGAATGAAGGATTTCTCTCTGGGCATCATCTTAATGAAACAAGGTTCTCTCTCTGGGCATGATCTTTATGAATAAAGGTTTTTTACCTTGTCATCGTCTTTACGAAAGTTAATTCTCTGCTGGGAATCATCTTTATGAATGAAGGTACTCTCTCTGGGTATCATCTTTATGAAACAAGGTTCTCTGGTGGACATCATCTTTATGAATGACTGTCCTCTGTCTGGTCATCATCTTTATGAATGAAGGTTCTATCTCTGGGCATCATCTTTATGAAAGAAGGTTCTCTTTTTGGGCATCATCTTTATGAATTAAGATTCTCTCAGGGCTTCATCTTTATGAAAGAAGGTTCTCTTGGGCATCATCTTTATGAATGAAAGTTCTCCCTCTAGGCATCATCGTTATGAAAGAAGGTTCTCTCTCTGGTCATCATCTTTATGAATGAAGGTTCTATCTCTGGGCATCATCTTTATGAAAGAAGGTTCTCTTTTTGGGCATCATCTTTATGAATTAAGATTCTCTCAGGGCTTCATCTTTATGAAAGAAGGTTCTCTTGGGCATCATCTTTATGAATGAAAGTTCTCCCTCTAGGCATCATCGTTATGAAAGAAGGTTCTCTCTCTGGGCATCATCTTTATGAATGAAGGTTCTCTGCCTGGGTATCATCTTTATTAACGCAGGTTCTCTCTCTGGGCCTCCTCTTTATGAATTAAGGTTCTCTGGGCATCATCTTATGAATGAAGGTTCTCTGACTGGGCACCATATTTACAAATGAAGGTTCTCTCTCTGGGAATCATCTTTATGAATGAATGTTCTCTCTCTGGGCACCATCGTAATGAAATAAAATTCTCTCTCTGGGCATCATCTTTATTAAAGAAGGTTCTCTGTTTGGAGATTATCTTTTTGAAAAGAGGTTCTCGCTCTGGGCATCACCTTTATTAAAGAAGTTTCTTTCTCTGGGCATCATCTTCATGAATGTTGGTTCTCTCCCTGGGCATCATTTTTATGAATGAAGGTTCTGGCTCTGTGCATCATCTTTATGAATGTAAGTTCTCTGGCTGGGCATCATCTTAATGAATGAAGGTTCTCTCTCTGGTCCTCATCCTTATGAATTAAGGTTCTCTTGGCATCATCTTATGAATGAAGGATGTCTGTCTGGGCATCACCTTTATGAATGAAGGTTCTCTGCCTGGGCATCATCTTTATGTATGAAGGTTCTCTCTCTGGGAAACACCTTTATGAATGAAGGTTCTCTGCCTGGGCAACATCTTTATAAATGAAGGCTCTTTCTCTGGGCATCATATTTATGAAAGGAATTTCTCTGCCTGGGAATCAAATGTATGAAAGAATGTTCTCTGCCTGGGCATCATCTTTGTGAATGAAGGTTCTCTCTCTGGGCATCACTTTATGAATGGAGGTTCTCTGTGCATCATCTTATGAATGATGGTACTCTCTCTGGGCATCATCTCCATGAATGATGGTTCTCTCCCTGGGCATCATCTTTATGAATGAAGTTCTCTGCCTGGGCATCATCTTTATGGATGACGGTTCTCTCTCTGGGAATCATCTTTATGAATGAAAGTTCTCTCCCTGGGCATCATCTTTATGAATGATGGTTCTCTCTTTGGACATCACATTTATGAATGAAGGTTCTTTGCCTAGGCAACATCTTTATAAATGAAGGCTCTTTCTCTGAGCATCATATTTATGAAAGAAGTTTCTCTGCCTGGGAATCAAATGTATGAAAGAATGTTCTCTGCCTGGCCATCATCTTTGTGAATGAAGTTTCTCTCTTTGGGCATCATCTTATGAATGCATGTTCTCTGGGCTCCATCTTATGAATGATGGTTCTCACTCTGGGCAACACCTTTATGTAAGAAGGTTCTTTCTCTGAGCATCATCTTCATGAATGAAGGTTCTCTCTCTGGAAATCATCTTTATGAATTAAGGTTCTCTCTCTGGGCATCATCTTTATGAAACAAGGTTCCCTGCCTGGGCATCAACTATATGAATGAAGGTTCTCTCGGTGGGCATCATCTTTATAAAGAAATTTATCTGTTTGGGCATCATCTTTATGATGGAACTTTCTCTATCTCGGCATCATCTTTATCAATAAAGGTTCTCACACTGGGCATCATTTTTATGAATGAAGGTTCTAACTCTGGGCATTATCTTTATTAAAGAAGGTTCTCTGACAGGGCATCATCTTCATGAATGAAGGTTCTCTCTCCGGGCATCATTTTTATGAATGAAGGTTCTCTCTTTGGGCATCATCTTTATGAAAGAAGGTCCTTTCTCTGCGCATCATCTTTATGAATGAAGGTTCTCTCTTGGGCATCAACTTATGATAGAATGTTTTCTCTCTGGGTATCAACTCTATGAAAAAAGTTCTCTCTTGGGCATCATATTATGAAAGAACGTTTTCTCTCTGAGCATCAACTTTATGAATGAAGGTACACTCTCTTGGCATTATCTTTATGAAACAAGGTTCTCTCTCTGGACATTATCTTTATGAAAGAAGGTTCTCTCTCTGGGCATCATCTTTATGAATAAAGGTCCTCTCTCTGGGCATCCTATTTATGAAATAAGATTCTAGGTCTGAGCATCATCTTTACGAAACGTTCTCTCTCTGGGCATCAACTTTATGAAAGAAGGTTCTCTCTCTGGGCATCAACTTCATGAATGAAGGTTCTTACTCTGGGCATCATCTTTATGAAAGAAGGTTCTCTCTCTGGACATCATCTTAATGAATGAAGGTTCTCTCTCTGGGCATCATCTTTATGAATGAAGGTTCTTTCTCTTGGCATCATCTTTAAGACAGAAGGTTCTCTCTCTGGGCATCACTTTATGAATGGAGGTTCTCTGGGCATCATCTTATGAATGAAGGTACTCTCTCTGGGCATCATCTCCATGAATGATGGTTCTCTCCCTGGGCATCATCTTTATGAATGAAAGTTCTTTGCCTGGGCATCATCTTTATGAATGACGGTTCTCTCTCTGGGAATCATCTTTATGAATGAAAGTTCTCTGCCTGGGCATCATCTTTATGAATGATGGTTCTCTCATTGGACATCACATTTATGAATGAAGGTTCTTTCCCTAGGCAACATCTTTATAAATGAAGGCTCTTTCTCTGGGCATCATATTTATGAAAGAAGTTTCTCTGCCTGGGAATCAAATGTATGAAAGAATGTTTTCTGCCTGGCCATCATCTTTGTGAATGAAGTTTCTCTCTTTGGGAATCATCTTACGAATGCATGTTCTCTGGGCACCAGCTTGTGAATGATGGTTCTCACTCTGGGCAACACCTTTATGTAAGAAGGTTCTTTCTCTGAGCATCATCTTCATGAATGATGGTTCTATCTCTGGGCATCATCTTTATGAATGAAAGTTTCTGCCTTGGCATTATCTTTATGAAAGAAGGTTCTTTCTCTGGGCATCATCTTCATGAATGAAGGTTCTCTCTCTGGGCATCATCTTTATGAAACAAGGTTCCCTGCCTGGGCATCAACTATATGAATGAAGGTTCTCTCGGTGGGCATCATCTTTATAAAGAAATTTATCTGTTTGGGCATCATCTTTATGATGGAACGTTCTCTATCTCGGCAACATCTTTATCAATAAAGGTTCTCACACTGGGCATCATTTTTATGAATGAAGGTTCTAACTCTGGGCATTATCTTTATTAAAGAAGGTTCTCTGACAGGGCATCATCTTCATGAATGAGGGTTCTCTCTTGGGCATCATCTTCATGAATGAAGGTTCTCTCTCTGGGCATCATCTTTATGAATGAAGGTTCTCTCTGCGCATCATCTTTATGAATGAAGGTTCTCTCTTGGGCATCAACTTATGATAGAACGTTTTCTCTCTGGGCATCAACTTTATGAATGAAGGTACTCTCTCTTGGCATTATCTTTATGAAAGAAGGTTCTCTCTCTGGGCATCATCTTTATGAAAGAAGGTTCTCTCTCTGGGCATCCTATTTATGAAATAAGATTCTAGGTCTGAGCATCATCTTTACGAAACGTTCTCTCTCTGGGCATCAACTTTATGGAAGAAGGTTCTCTCTCTGGGCATCAACTTCATGAATGAAGGTTCTTACTCTGGGCATCATCTTTATGAAAGAAGGTTCTCTCTATGGACATCATCTTAATGAATGAAGGTTCTCTCTGGGCATCATCTTTATGAATGAAGGTTCTCTCTCTGGACATCATCTTAATGAATGAAGGTTCTCTCTGGGCATCATCTTTATGAATGAAGGTTCTTTCTCTGGGCATCATCTTTAAGACAGAAGGTTCTCTCTCTGGGCATCATCTTTATGAAAGATCCTTCTCTGATTTGGCATCATCGTTATGAATGAAGTTTCTCTGCCGGGGCATCATCTTTAAGAAAGAAGGTTCTCTCTCTGGGCATCATCTTCATGAAAGAAGGTCTCCTTCTGGGCATCATATATAAGAATGAAAGTTCTCTGCCTGGGCATCATCTTTACGAAAGATTCTCTGCCTGGGCATCATCTTTATGAATGAAGGATTTCTCTCTGGGCATCATCTTAATGAAACAAGGTTCTCTCTCTGGGCATGATCTTTATGAAAAAAGGATTTTTTACCTTGTCATCATCTTTACGAAAGTTAATTCTCTGCTGGGAATCATCTTTATGAATGAAGGTACACTCTCTGGGTATCATCTTTATGAAACAAGGTTCTCTGGTGGACATCATCTTTATGAATGACTGTCCTCTGTCTGGTCATCATCTTTATTAATGAAGGTTCTATCTCTGGGCATCATCTTTATGAAAGAAGGTTCTCTCTTTGGGAATCATCTTTATGAATTAAGATTCTCTCAGGGCTTCATCTTTATGAAAGAAGGTTCTCTTGGGTATCATCTTTATGAATGAAAGTTCTCCCTCTAGGCATCATCTTTATGAAAGAAGGTTCTCTCTCTGGGCATCATCTTTATGAATGAAGGTTCTCTGCCTGGGTATCATCTTTATTAACGCAGGTTCTCTCTCTGGGCCTCCTCTTTATGAATTAAGGTTCTCTGGGCATCATCTTATGAATGAAGGTTCTCTCTATGTGCATCACCTTTAAGAATGAAGGTTCTCTGCCTGAGCATCACCTTTATGAATGAAGGTTCTCTGCCTGGACAACATCTTCATGAATGAAGGCTCTTTCTCTGGGCATCATCTTTATGAAAGAAGGTTCTCTGATTGGGCATCAACTTTATGAATGAAGGTTCTCTCTCTGTGCATCATCTTTATGAATGAAGGTTCTATCCCTGGGCATCATCATTACGAAAAAGGTTCTCTACCTGGGCATCATCTTTATGAATGAAGGTACGCTCTCTGGGCATCATCTTTATGAAACACGGTTCTCTCTGTGGTATCATCTTAATGAATGAAGGTTCTCTGTCTGGGAATCATCTTTATGAATGAAGGTTCTCTCTCTGGAGATCATCTTTATGAATGAAGGTTCTCTAGGCATCATCTTATGAATGAAAGTTCTCTCTGTGGGCATCACCTTTAGGAATGAAGTTTCTCTGCCTGGGCAAAATCTTTATGAATGAAGGCTCTTTTTCTGGGCATCATCTTTATGAAAGAAGGTTCTTTCTCTGGGCATCACTTCATGAATGAAGGTTCTCTACTGGAAATCATCTTTATGAATGAAGCTCCTCTGACTGGGCACCATATTTACGAATGAAGTTTCTCTCTCTGGGCATCATCTTTATGATTGAAGGTTCTCTCTCTGGGTATTATCATTATGAAACAAGGTAATCTGCCTGGCTATCATCAATATGAATGAAAGTTTTCTCTTAGTGTATCATCTTTATGAATGAAAGTTCTCTCCCCGGGCATCATCTTCATGAATAAAGCTCTCCCTCTGGGCATCATCTTTATGAATGAAGGTTCTGTGACTGGGCACCATATTTACGAATGAAGGTTCTCTCTCTGGGAATCATCTTTATGAATGAAAGTTCTCTCTCTGGGCATCATCGTAATGAAATAAAATTCTCTCTCTGGGCATCATCTTTATTAAAGAAGGTTCTCTGTTTGTGGATTATCTTTTTGAATAAAGGTTCTCTCTCTGGGCATCACCTTTATTAAAGAAGATTCTTTCTCTGGGCATCATCTTCATGAATGTTGGTTCTCTCCCAGGGCATCATTTTTATGAATGAAGGTTCTGGCTCTGTGCATCATCTTTATGAATGTAAGTTCTCTGCCTGGGAATCATCTTAATGAATGAAGGTTCTCTCTCTGGGCCTCATCCTTATGAATAAAGGTTCTCTTGGCATCATCTTATGAATGAAGGATCTCTCTCTGGGCATCACCTTTATGATTGAAGGTTCTCTGCCTTTGCATCATCTTTATGAATGAAGGTTCTCTCTCTGGGAAACACCTTTATGAATGAAGGTTCTCTGCCTGGGCCACATCTTTATAAACGAAGGCTCTTTCTCTGGGTATCATATTTATGAAAGGAGTTTCTCTGCCTGGAAATCAAATGTATGAAAGAATGTTCTCTGCCTGGGCATCATCTTTGTGAATGAAGGTTCTCTCTCTGGGCATCACTTTATACATGGAGGTTCTCTGGGCATCATCTTATGAATGAAGGTACTCTCTCTGGGCATCATCTCCATGAATGATGGTTCTCTCCCTGGGCATCATCTTTATGAATGAAAGTTCTCTGCCTGGGCATCATCTTTATGAATGACGGTTCTCTCTCTGGGAATCATCTTTATGAATGAAAGTTCTCTGCCTGGGCATCATCTTTATGAATGAAGGTTCTCTCTCTGGACATCACATTTATGAATGAAGGTTCTTTGCCTAGGCAACATCTTTATATATGAAGGCTCTTTCTCTGGGCATCATATTTATGAAAGAAGTTTCTCTGTCTGGGAATCAAATTTATGAAACAATGTTCTATGCCTGGCCATCATCTTTGTTAATGAAGTTTCTCTCTTTGGGCATCACCTTTATGAATGAAGATTCTCTCTCTGGGCATCATCTTTATGAATGCATGTTTTCTGGGCACCATCTTATGAATGATGGTTCTCACTCTGGGCAACAACTTTATGTAAGAAGGTTCTTTCTCTGAGCATCATCTTCATGAATGATGGTTCTATCTCTGGGCATTATCTTTATGAATCAAAGTTTCTGCCTTGGCATCATCTTTATGAATGAAGGTTCTCTCTCTGGGAAACACCTTTATGAATGAAGGTTCTCTGCCTGGGCCACATCTTTATAAACGAAGTCTCTTTCTCTGGGTATCATATTTATGAAAGGAGTTTCTCTGCCTGGAAATCAAATGTATGAAAGAATGTTCTCTGCCTGGGCATCATCTTTGTGAATGAAGATTCTCTCTCTGGGCATCACTTTATACATGGAGGTTCTCTGGGCATCATCTTATGAATGAAGGTACTCTCTCTGGGCATCATCTCCATGAATGATGGTTCTCTCCCTGGGCATCATCTTTATGAATGAAAGTTCTCTGCCTGGGCATCATCTTTATGAATGACGGTTCTCTCTCTGGGAATCATCTTTATGAATGAAAGTTCTCTGCCTGGGCATCATCTTTATGAATGAAGGTTCTCTCTCTGGACATCACATTTATGAATGAAGGTTCTTTGCCTAGGCAACATCTTTATATATGAAGGCTCTTTCTCTGGGCATCATATTTATGAAAGAAGTTTCTCTGCCTGGGAATCAAATTTATGAAACAATGTTCTATGCCTGGCCATCATCTTTGTTAATGAAGTTTCTCTCTTTGGGCATCACCTTTATGAATGAAGATTCTCTCTCTGGGCATCATCTTTATGAATGCATGTTTTCTGGGCACCATCTTATGAATGATGGTTCTCACTCTGGGCAACAACTTTATGTAAGAAGGTTCTTTCTCTGAGCATCATCTTCATGAATGATGGTTCTATCTCTGGGCATTATCTTTATGAATCAAAGTTTCTGCCTTGGCATCATCTTTATGAAAGAAGGTTCTTTCTTTGGGCATCATCTTCATGAATGAAGGTTCTCTCTCTGTGCATCTTCTTTATGAAACAAGGTTCCCTGCTTGGGCATCATCTATATGAATGAAGGTTCTTTCGGTGGGCATCATCTTTATAAGGAAATTTCTCTCTTTGGGCATCATCTTTATGATGGAACGTTCTCTATCTTGGCATCATCTTTATCAATAAAGGTTCTCACACTGGGCATCATTTTTATGAATGAAGGTTCTAACTCTGGGCATTACCTTTATTAAAGAAAGTTCTCTGACTGGGCATCATCTTCATGAATGAAGGTTCTCTCTCTGGGCATCATTTTTATGAATGAAGGTTCCCTCTCTGGTCATCATCTTCATGAAAAAGGTCCTTTCTCTGGGCATCATCTTCATGAATGAAGGTTCTCTCTCTGGAAATCATCTTTATGGATGAAAGTTCTCTGACTGGGCACCATAATTACGTATGAAGGTTCTCTCTGGGCATCATCTTTATGATTGAAGGTTCTCTCTCTAGGCATCATCATTATGAAACAATGTTCTCTGCCGGCTATCATCTACATGAATGAAAGTTGTCTCTTTGTGTATCATCTTTATGAGTGAAGGTTCTCTCCCTGGGCATCATCTTCATGAATAAAAGCTCTCCCTCTGGGCATCATCTTCTTGATTGAAGGTTCTCTGACTGGGCATCATATTTACGAATGAAGGTTCTCTCTCTGGGCATCATTATTATGAATGAATGTTCTGTCTCTGGGCATCATGGTAATGAAATAAAATTCTCTCTTTGGGAATCATCTTTATTAAAGAAGGATCTCTGTTTGGGGATTATCTTTATGAACGAAGGTTCTCTCTCTGGGCATCACCTTTATTAAAGAAGTTTCTTTCTCTGGGCATCATCCTCATGAATGATGGTTCTCTCCCTGGGCATCATTTTTATGAATGAAGGTTCTGGCGGTGTGAATCATCTTTATGAATGAAAGTTCTCTGCCTGGGCATCACCTTTATGAATGAAGGTTCTCTCTCTGGGAAACACCTTTATGAATGAAGGTTCTCTGCCCGGGTAAACGTCTTTATGAATGAAGGCTCTTTCTTTGGGCATCATATTTATTTAACAAGGTTCTCTGCCTGGGCATCATCTTTATGAAAGAATGTTCTCTGCCTGGGCATCATCTTTGTGAATGAAGGTTCTCTCTCTGGGCATCACTTTATGAATGGAGGTTCTCTGGGCATCATCTTATGAATGAAGGTACCCTCTCTGGGCATCATCTTCATGAATTATGGTTCTCTCCCTGGGCATCATATTTATGAATGAAAGTTCTCTGCCTGGGCATCATCTTTATGAATGAAGGTTCTCTCTCTGGACATCACATTTATGAATGAAGGTTCTTTGCCTAGGCAACATCTTTATAAATGAAGGTTCTTTCTTTGGGCATCATATTTATGAAAGAAGTTTCTCTGCCTGGGAATCAAATGTATGAAAGAATGTTCTCTGACTGGCCATCATCTTTGTGAATGAAGTTTCTCTATTTGGGCATCATCTTTATGAATGCATGTTCTCTGGCACCATCTTATGAATGATGGTTCTCACTCTGGGCAACACCTTGTGTAAGAAGGTTCTTTCTCTGAGCATCATCTTCATGAATGATGGTTCTATCTCTGGCCATCATCTTTATGAATGAAAGTTTCTGCCTTGGCATCATCTTTATGAAAGAAGGTTCTTTCTCTGGGCATCATCTTCATGAATGAAGGTTCTCTCTCTGGGAAACACCTTTATGAATGAAGTTTCTCTGCCCGGGCAACATCTTTATGAATGAAGGCTCTTTCTCTGGGCATCATATTTATTTAACAAGGTTCTCTGCCTTGGCATCATCTTTATGAAAGAATGTTCTCTGCCTGGGCATCATCTTTGTGAATGAAGATTCTCTCTCTGGGCATCACTTTATGAATGCAGGTTCTCTGGGCATCATCTTAGGAATGAAGGTACTATCTCTGGGCATCATCTTCATGAATGATGGTTCTCTCCCTGGTCATCATCTTTATGAATGAAGGTTCTCTCTCTGGACATCACATTTATGAATGAAGGTTCTTTGCCTAGGCAACATCTTTATAAATGAAGGCTCTTTCTCTGGGCATCATATTTATGAAAGAAGTTTCTCTGCCTGGGAATCAAATGTATGAAAGAATGTTCTCTGCCTGGCCATCATCTTTGTGAATGAAGTTTCTCTCTTTGGGCATCATCTCTATGAATGAAGGTTTACTCTCTGGGCATCATCTTTATGAATGCATGTTCTCTGGGCACCATCTTATGAATGATGGTTCTCACTCTGGGCATCACCTTTATGTAAGAAGGTTCTTTCTCTGAGCATCATCTTCATGAAGGATGGTTCTATCTCTGGGCATCATCTTTATGAATGAAAGTTTCTGCCTTGGCATTATCTTTATGAAAGAAGGTTCTTTCTCTGGGCATCATCTTCATGAATGAAGGTTCTCTCTCTGGAAATCATCTTTATGAATGAAGGTTCTCTCTCTGGGCATCTTCTTTATGAAACAAGGTTCCCTGCCTGGGAATCATCTATATGAATGAAGGTTCTCTCGGTGGGCATCATACTTATGAATGAAGGTTCTCTCTCTGGGCATCATCTTTATGAAAGAAGGTCCTTTCTCTGGGCATCATCTTCATGAATGAAGGTTTTCTCTCTGGGTATCATCTTTATAATTGAAGGTTCTCTCTCTAGGCATCATCATTAGGAAACAATGTTCTCTGCCGGCTATCATCTACATGAATGAAAGTTGTCTCTTTGTGTATCATCTTTATGAATGAAGGTTCTATCCCTGGGCATCATCTTCATGAATAAAGGCTCTCCCTCTGGGCATCATATTTATGAATGAAGGTTTTCTCACTGGACGCCATATTTACGAATGAAGGTTCTCTCTCTGGGCATCATCTTTATGAATGAATGTTCTGTCTCTGGGCATCATGGTAATGAAATAAAATTCTCTCTCTGGGAATCATCTTTATTAAAGAAGGATCTCTGTTTGGGGATTATCTTTATGGATGAAGGTTCTCTCTCTGGGCATCACCTTTATTAAAGAAGTTTCTTTCTCTGGGCATCATCTTCATGAATGTTGGTTCTCTCCCTGGGCATCATATTTATGAATGAAGGTTCTGGCGGTGTGCATCATCTTTATGAATGAAAGTTCTCTGCCTGGGCATCACCTTTATGAATGAAGGTTCTCTCTCTGGGAAACACCTTTATGAATGAAGGTTCTCTGCCTGGGCATCATCTTTATGAATGAAGGCTCTTTCTCTGGGCATCATATTTATTTAAAAAGGTTCTCTGCCTCGGCATCATCTTTATGAAAGAATGTTCTCTGCCTGGGCATCATCTTTGTGAATGAAGGTTCTCTCTCTGGGCATCACTTTATGAATGGAGGTTCTCTGGGCATCATCTTATGAATGAAGGTACTCTCTCTGGGCATCATCTCCATGAATGATGGTTCTCTCCTGGGCATCATCTTTATGAATGAAAGTTCTCTGCCTGGGCATCATCTTTATGAATGACGGTTCTCCCTCTGGGAATCATCTTTAAGAATGAAAGTTCTCTGCCTGGGCATCATCTTTATGAATGATGATTCTCTCTTTGGACATCACATTTATGAATGAAGGTTCTTTGCCTAGGCAACATCTTTATAAATGAAGGCTCTTTCTCTGGGCATCATATTTATGAAAGAAGTTTCTCTGCCTGGGAATCAAATGTATGAAAGAATGTTCTCTGCCTGGCTATCATCTTTGTGAAAGAAGTTTCTCTCTTTGGGCATCATCTTTATGAATGAAGGTTTTCTCTCTGGGCATCATCTTTATGAATGCATGTTCTCTGGGCACCATCTTATGAATGATTGTTCTCACTCTGGGCAACACCTTTATGTAAGAAGGTTCTTTCTCTGAGCATCATCTTCATGAAGGATGGTTCTATCTCTGGGCATCATCTTTATGAATGAAAGTTTCTGCCTTGGCATCATCTTTATGTAAGAAGGTTCTTTCTCTGGGCATCATCTTCATGAATGAAGGTTCTCTCTCTGGAAATCATCTTTATGAATGAAGGTTCTCTCTCTGGGCATCTTCTTTATGAAACAAGGTTCCCTGCCTGGGCATCATCTATATGAATGATGTTTCTCTGGGTGGGCATCATTTTTTTGAATGAAGGTTCTCTCTCTGGGCATCATCTTTATGAAAGAAGGTCCTTTCTCTGGGCATCATCTTCATGAATGAAGGTTCTCACTCTGGGTATCATCTTTATGATTGAAGGTTCTCTCTCCAGGCATCATCATTAGGAAACAATGTTCTCTGCCGGCTATCATCTACATGAATGAAAGTTGTCTCTTTGTGTATCATCTTTATGAATGAAGGTTCTATCCCTGGGCATCGTCTTCATGAATAAAGGCTCTCCCTCTGGGCATCATCTTTATGAATGAAGGTTCTCTCACTGGGCACCATATTTAAGAATGAAGGTTCTCTCTCTGGGCATCATCTTTATGAATGAATGTTCTGTCTCTGGGCATCATGGTAATGAAATAAAATTCTCTCTCTGGGAATCATCTTTATTAAAGAAGGATCTCTGTTTGGGGATTATCTTTATGAATGAAGGTTCTCTCTCTGGGCATCACCTTTATTAAAGAAGTTTCTTTCTCTGGGCATCATCTTCATGAATGATGGTTCTCTCCCTGGGCATCATTTTTATGAATGAAGGTTCTGGCGGTGTGCATCATTTTTATGAATGAAAGTTCTCTGCCTGGGCATCACCTTTATGAATGAAGATTCTCTCTCTGGGAAACACCTTTATGAATGAAGGTTCTCTGCCTGGGCATCATCTTTATGAATGAAGGCTCTTTCTCTGGGCATCATATTTATTTAACAAGGTTCTCTGCCTCGGCATCATCTTTATGAAAGAATGTTCTCTGCCTGGGCATCATCTTTTTGAATGAAGTTTCTCTCTCTGGGCATCACTTTATGAATGGAGGTTCTCTGGGCATCATCTTATGAATGAAGGTACTCTCTCTTGGCATCATCTCCATGAATGGTGGTTCTCTCCTGGGCATCATCTTTATGAATGAAAGTTCTCTGCCTGGGCATCATCTTTATGAATGACGGTTCTCTCTCTGGGAATCATCTTTTTGAATGAAAGTTCTCTCCCTGGGCATCATTTTTATGAATGAAGGTTCTGGCGGTGTGCATCATCTTTATGAATGAAAGTTCTCTGCCTGGGCATCACCTTTATGAATGAAGGTTCTCTCTCTGGGAAACACCTTTATGAATGAAGGTTCTCTGCCTGGGCATCATCTTTATGAATGAAGGCTCTTTCTCTGGGCATCATATTTATTTAACAAGGTTCTCTGCCTCGGCATCATCTTTATGAAAGAATGTTCTCTTCCTGGGCATCATCTTTGTGGATGAAGGTTCTCTCTCTGGGCATCACTTTATGAATGGAGGTTCTCTGGGCATCATCTTATGAATAAGGGTACTCTCTCTGGGCAATATCTCCAGGAATGATGGTTCTCTCCCTGGGCATCATCTTTATGAATGAAAGTTCTCTGCCTGGGCATCATCTTTATAATGACGGTTCTCTCTCTGGGAATCATCTTTATGAATGAAAGTTCTCTGCCTGGGCATTATCTTTATGAATGATGATTCTCTCTTTGGACATCACATTTATGAATGAAGGTTCTTTGCCTAGGCAACATCTTTATGAATGAAGGCTCTTTCTCTGGGCATCATATTTATTTAACAAGGTTCTCTGCCTCGGCATCATCTTTATGAAAGAATGTTCTCTTCCTGGGCATCATCTTTGTGGATGAAGGTTCTCTCTCTGGGCATCACTTTATGAATGGAGGTTCTCTGGGCATCATCTTATGAATAAGGGTACTCTCTCTGGGCAATATCTCCAGGAATGATGGTTCTCTCCCTGGGCATCATCTTTATGAATGAAAGTTCTCTGCCTGGGCATCATCTTTATAATGACGGTTCTCTCTCTGGGAATCATCTTTATGAATGAAAGTTCTCTGCCTGGGCATTATCTTTATGAATGATGATTCTCTCTTTGGACATCACATTTATGAATGAAGGTTCTTTGCCTAGGCAACATCTTTATAAATGAAGGCTCTTCCTCTGGGCATCATATTTATGAAAGAAGTTTCTCTGCCTGGGAATCAAATATATGAAAGAATGTTCTCTACCTGGCCATCATCTTTGTGAATGAAGTTTCTCTCATTGGGCATCGTCTTTATGAATGAAGGTTATCTCTCTGGGCATCATCTTTATCAATGCATGTTCTTTGGGCACCATCTTATGAATGATGGTTCTCACTCTGGGCAACACCTTGTGTAAGAAGGTTCTTTCTCTGGGCATCATCTTCATGAATGATGGTTCTATCTCTGGGCATCATCTTTATGAATGAAAGTTTCTGCCTTGGCATCATCTTTATGAAAGAATGTTCTTTCTCTGGGCATCATCTTCATGAATGAAGGTTCTCTCTCTGGAAATCATCTTTATGAATGAAGGTTCTCTCTCTGGGCCTCATCTTAATGAATGAATGTTCTGTCTCTGAGCATCATCAATAATGAAACAAAATTCTCTCTCCGGGAATCATGTTGATTAAAGAAGGATCTCTGTTTGGGGATTATCTTTATGAATGAAGGTTCTCTCTCTGGGCATCACCTTTATTAAAGAAGTTTCTTTCTCTGGGAATCATCGTCATGAATGTTGGTTCTCTCCCTGGACATCATCTTTATGAATGATGGTTCTCTCTCTGGGCCTCATCCTTATGCACTAAGGTTCTCTTGGCATCATCTTATGAATGAAGGATCTTTCTCTGGGCATCACCTTTATGAATGAAGGTTCTCTGCCTGGGCATCATCTTTATGAATTAAGGTTCTCTCTCTGGGAATCACCTTTATGAAGTAAGGTCCTCTGTATGGGAAACATCTTTATGAATGAAGGCTCTTTCTCTGGGCATCATATTTATTTAACAAGGTTCTCTGCCTGGGCATCATCTTTATGAAAGAATGTTCTCTGCCTGGGCATCATCTTTGTGAATGAAGGTTCTCTCTCTGGGCATCACTTTATGAATGAAGGTTCTCGGGCATCATCTTATGAATGAAGGTACTCTATCTGGGCATCATCTCCATGAATGATGGTTCTCTCCCTGGCCATCATCTTTATTAATGAAAGTTCTCTGCCTGGGCATCATTTTATGAATGACGGTTCTCTCTCTGGGAATCATCTTTATGAATGAAGTTTCTCTGCCTGGGCATCATCTTTATGAATGACGGTTCCTTCTCTGGACATCACATTTAGGAATGAAGGTTCTCTGCCTAGGCAACATCTTTAAAACGAAGGCCCTTTCTCTGGGCATCATATTTATGAAAGAAGTTTCTCTGCCTGGGAATAAAATTTATGAAAGAATGTTCTCTGCCTGGCCATCATCTTTGTGAATGAAGTTTCTCTCTTTGGACATCATCTTTATGAATGAAGGTTCTCTCTCTGGGCATCATCTTTATGAATGCATGTTCTCTGTGCATCATCTTTATGAATGAAGGTTCTCTCCCTGGGCATCATCATTACGAAGAAGGTTCTCTACTTGGGAATCATCTTTATGAATGAAGGTACGCTCTCTGGGCATCATCTTTATGAAACAAGGTTTCTCTCTGGTATCATCTTAATGAATGAAGATTCTCTGTCAGGGAATCATCTTTATGATTGAAGGTTCTCTCTCTGGGAATCATATTTATGAAAGAAGGTTCTCTGCCAGGGCATCATCATTACTAAAGAAAGTTCTCTCTCTGGGCATCATCTTTATGAAAGAAGGTTCTCTGTCTGGGAATCATCTTTATGAATGAAGATTCTCTCACTGGACATCATCATTATGAAAAACGGTTCTCTGCCTGGCTATCATCTATATGAATGAAAGTTGTCTTCTGTGCATCGTCTTTATGCATAAGGTTCTCTCTCTGGGCATCATCTTTATGAATGAAGGTTCTTTGGGCATCATCTTATGAATTAAGGTTCTCTCTCTGGGAATCACCTTTATGAATAAAGGTTCTCTCTCTGGGCATCATCTTTGTGAAAGAAGGTTCTCTCTCTGGGCATCATCTTTAAGAAAGAAGGTTCTCAGTCTGGGCATCAACATTACTAAAGAAAGTTCTCTCTCTGGGCATCATCTTTATGAAAGAAGGTTCTCTCTCTGGTATCATTTTTATGAATGAAGTTTCTCTGTCTGGGAATCATCTTTATGAATGAAAGTTCTCTGGGAACTTCTTATGAATGAAGGTTCTCTCTCTGGGCATCACCTTTAGGAATGAAGGTTCTCTGCCTGGTCAAAATCTTTTTGAGTGAAGGCTCTTTTTCTGGGCATCATCTTTATGAAAGAACGTTCTCTGTCTCAACATCATCTTTATCAATGAAGGTTCTCTCTCTGGGAATTCTCTTTATGAATGAAGGTTCTGTCTCTGGATATTATCTTTATGAAAGAAGGTTCTCTGACTGGGCATCGTCTTTATGAATGAAGGTTCTCTCTCTGGGCATCATCTTTATGAATGAAGGATCTCTGCCTAGGCACCATCTTTATGAATGAAAGTTCTCTCTCTGTCCATCTTCTTTATGAATGAAGGTTCCCTGTGCATCATCTTATGAATGAAGGCTCTTTCTCTGGGCATCATATTTATCAAAGAAGGTTCTTTGCCTGGGAATTATCTTTATGAAAGAATGTTCTCTGCCTGGGCATCATCTTTGTGAATGAAGGTTCTCTCTCTGGGCATCACTTTATGAATGTATATTCTCTGGGCATCATCTTATGAATGAAGGATCTCTCTCTGGGCATCACCTTTATGAAAGAAGGTTCTTTCTCTAGGCATCATCTCCATGAATGATGTTTCTCTCCCTGGGCATCATATTTATGAATGAAAGTCTCTCTGCCTGGGCCTTATCTTTATGAATGTCGGTTCTCTGCCTAGGCATCATCTTTAAGAATTAAGGTTCTCTATCTGGGCATCATCTTTATGAATGAAGGTTCTCTCTCTGGACATCACATTTATGAATGAAGGTTCTCTGCCTTGGCAACATCTTTAAGAATGAAGGCTCTTTCTCTGGGCATTATATTTATGAAAGAAGGTTCTCTGCCTGGGAATCAAATTTATGAAAGAATGTTCTCTGCATGGGCATCATCATTGTGAATGAAGGTTCTCTCTCTGGAAAGCATCTTTTTGAATGAATGTTCTCTCTCTGGGCATTATTTTCATGAATGAAGGTTCTCTCTCTGGAAATCATCTTTATGAATGAAGGTACTCTCTCTTGGCATCTTCTTTATGAAACAAGTTTCCAAGTCTTTGCATCATCTATATGAATGAACGTTCTCTGCTGGGGCATCATCTTTTTGAAAGAAGGCTCTCACTCTGGGCATCATCTTTTTGAAATTGTGTTCTCTCTAGGCATCATATTTAAAACAGAAGGTTCTATGACTGGGCATCATCTTTACAAAAGTTTCTCTGCCTGTGTATCATTTTTATGTATGAAGGTACTCTCTGGGCATCATCTTTAAGAAACAAGATTCTCTCTCTGGCATCATCTTTATAAATGAAGGTTCGCTGTCAGAGCATCATCTTTATAAATGAAGGTTCTCTCTCTAGGCATCACCTTTATGAATGAAGGTTCTCTGCCTGGGTATCATCATTATGAATGAAGTTTCTCTCTCTGGGCATCATCTTTATGAAGAAAGGCTCTCTCTCTGGGCATCATCTTTATGAAAGTAGGTTCTCTCTCTGGGCATCATATTTATGAAAGAAAGATCTCTGTTTGTGCATCATCTTTATGGAAGAAAGTTCTCTGAATGGACATCATCTTTATGGATGAAGGTTCTCTGGGCATCATCTTATGAATGAAGGTTCTCTCTCTATGCATCACCTTAATGAAAGAAGGTTCTCTATTTGTCATCATATTTAAGACCGACGGTTCTCGGACAAGGCGTCATCTTTACGAAAGGACCTCTGCCTGGGCATCATCTTTATGGATGAAGGTTCTCTCTGTAGGCATTATCTTTATGAAAGATGGTTCTCTCACTGGGCATCATGTTTATGAAAGATGGTTCTCTTTTTGGGCATTATCTTTATGAATGAAGGTTCTCTGCCTGGGCATCATCTTTACGAAAGAAGGTTCTCTGCCTGGGCATCATCTTTATGAAGGAAGGTACGCTCACTGGGCATCATCTTTTTGAATGGCGGTTCTCTACATGGTAATCATCTTTATGAATGAAGGCTCTCCCTCTGGGCATTATCTGTATAAAAGAAATTATTCTCTCAGGGTATACTTTATGAATGAAGATTCTCTCTCTGGGCATCAAATTTATGAAAGAAGGTTCTGTTCCTGGGCATCATCTTCATGAATGAAGGCTCTCCCTGTGGGCATCATCTTTATTAAAGAATGTTCTCTCTCTGGGCATCATCTTTATGAATGAATGTTCTCTCTCTGGGCATCATCGTAATGAAATAAGGTTCTCTCTCTGGGAATCAATTTTATGTAAGAAGGTTCTCTGTTTGGGGATTATCTTTATGAAAGAAGGTTCTCTCTCTCGGCATCACCTTTATTAAAGAAGTTTCTTTCTATGGGCATCATCTTCATGAATGATGGTTCTCTCCCTGGGCATCATTTTTATGAATGAAGGTTCTCGCTCTCGCATCATCTTTATGAATGAAAGTTCTCTGCCTGGGCATCATCTTTATGAATGAAGGTTCTCTCTCTGGGCCTCATCTTTATGAATTCAGGTTCTCTGGACATCATCTTATGAATGAAGGTTCTCTCTCTAGGAATCACCTTTATGAATGAAGTTTCTCTGCCTGGGCATCATCTTTATGAATGAAGGTTCTCTCTCTGGGTAACACCTTTATGAATGAAGGATCTCTGCCTGGGCAACATCTTTCGGAATGAAGGCTCTTTCTCTGGGCATCATATTTTTCAAAGAAGGTTCTTTGCCTGAAATCATCTTTTTGAAAGAATGTTCTCTGCCTGGGCATCATCTTTGTGAATGAAGGTTCTCTAGGCATCATCTTAGGAATGAAGGTTCTCTCTCTGGGCATCACCTTTATGAAAGAAGGTTCTTTCTCTGGGCATCATCTCCATGAATGATGGTTCTCGCCCTGGGCATCATCTTTATGAATGAAAGTCTCTCTGCCTGGGCATCATATTTATGAATGACGGTTCTCTCTCTGGGAATCATCTTTATGAATGAAGGTTCTCTGCCTAGGCATCATCTTTAAGAATGAAAGTTCTTTTTCTGGGCATCACCTTCATGAATGAAGGTTCTCAAACTGAGCATCATCTTTATGAATGAAGGTTCTCTCTCTGGGCATGATCTTTATGAATTAAGGTTCTCTGGGCATCATCTTATGAATGAAGGTGCTCTCTCTGGGCATCACCTTTATGAATGAAGGTTCTCTCTCTGGGCATCATCTTTATGAAAGAAGTTTCTCTGCCTGGGCATTATCTTTACAAAAGAAGGTTCTCTACCTGGGCATCATCTTTATGAATGAAGGTACGCTCTCTGGGCATCATCTTTTTGAAAAAAGGTTCTCTGCCTGGCTATCATCTATATGAATGAAAGTTGTCTCTCTGGGCATCATCATTATGAATGAAGGATCTCTGCCTAGGCACCATCTTTATGAATGAAAGTTCTCTCTCTGGCCATCATCTTTATGAATGAAGGTTCCCTGTGCATCATGGTATGAATGAAGATTCTCTGCCTGGGCAACATCTTTCTGAATGAAGGCTCTTTCTCTGGACATCACATTTATGAATGAAGGTTCTCTGCCTTGGCAACATCTTTATGAATGAAGGCTTTTCTCTGGGCATCATATTTATGAAAGAAGGTTCTCTGCCTGGGAATCAAATTTATGAAAGAATGTTCTCTGCATGGGCATCATCTTTGTGAATGAAGTTTCTCTCTCTGGAAATCATCTTTTTGAATGAATGTTCTCTCCTTGGGCATCATCTTCATGAATGAAGGTTCTCCTTTTGGGCATCTTCTTTATGAAACAAGGTTCCCTGCCTGGTCATCATCTATATGAATGAAGGTTCCCTCTGTGGGCATCATCTTTATAAAGAAATTTCTCTGTTTGTGCATCATCTTTTGAAGGAACGTTCTCTATCTCGGCATCATCTTTATCAATGAATGTTCTCTCTCCGAGCATCATCTTTATGAATGAAGGTTCTCTCTCTGGGCATCATCTTCATGAAAGAAGGTTCTCTGATTGGGCAGCATCTTCATGAATGAAAGTTCTCTCTCTGGGCATCATCTTTATAAAACAAGGTTCTCTGCCTGACTATCATCTATATGAATGAAAGTTGTCTCTCGGCATCATCTTTATGAATAAAGGATCACTGCCTGGGCATCATCTTTATAAGTGAAGGTTCTCTCTCTGGGGATCATCTTTATGAATGAAGGTTCTCTGGGCATCATCTTTTTAATCAAGGTTCCCTTTCTGGGCTTCACCTTAATGAATGAAGATCCTCTGCCTGGGCATCATCTTTATGAATGAAGGTCCACACTCTAGTCACCATCTTTATGAATGAATGTTCTCTGACTGTGGATCCTCTTTTTGAATGATAGTTCTCTGCCTTGGCATCAATTTATGAATGAGGGTTCTCTATCGAGGCATCACCTTTATGAATGAAGACTCTCACTCTGGGTATCACCATTATGAAAGAAGATTCTCTGGGCATCAACTTGTGAATGAAGGTTCTCTCTCTGGGCATCACCATTATGATTGAAGTTTCTCTGCTTGGGCATCATCTTTATGAAAATAGGTTCTCTCTCTGGGCATCATGTTTATGAAAGAAAGATCTCTTTTTGTGCATCATCTTTATTGTAGAAGGTTCTCTGTCTCGGCATCATCTTTATGAAAGAAAGTTCTCTATCTGAGCATCACCTTTAAGAATGAAGGTTCTCTGCCTGAGCATCATCTTTATGAATGAAGGTTCTTTCTCTTGGCATCATCATTATGAAAGAAGGTTTCCTGCCTGGACATCATCTTTACGAAAGTAGGTTCTCTACCTGGGCATCATCTTTATGAATGAAGGTACGCTCTGGGCATCATCTTTATGAAACAAGGTTCTCTCTCTGGTATCATCTTAATGAATGAAGATTCTCTGCCTGGGAATCATCTTTATAATTGAAGGTTCTCTGGGCATCATCTTTATGAGACAAGGTTCTCTGCCTGGCTATCATCTATATGAATGAGAGTTTTCTCTTTGTGTATCACCTTTATGAATGAAGGTTCTCTCTCTGGGCATGATCTTTATGAATTAAGGTTCTCTGGGCATCATCTTATGAATGAAGATGCTCTCTCTGGGCATCACCTTTATGAATGAAGGTTCTCTCTCTGGGCATCATCTTTATGAAAGAAGTTTCTCTGCCTGGGCATTATCTTTATGAAAGAAGGTTCTCTACCTGGGCATCATCTTTATGAATGAAGGTACGCTCTCTGGGCATCATCTTTATGAAACAAGGTTCTCTGCCTGGCTATCATCTATATGAATGAAAGTTGTCCCTCTTTGCATCATCATTATGAATGAAGGATCTCTGCCTCGGCACCATCTTTATGAATGAAAGTTCTCTCTCTGGCCATCATCTTTATGAATGAAAGTTCCCTGTGCATCATCTTATGAATGAAGGTTCTCTGCCTGGGCAACATCTTTCTGAATGAAGGCTCTTTCTCTGGGCATCATATTTATCAAAGAAGGTTCTTTGCCTGGGAATCATCATTATGAAAGAATGTTCTCTGCCTGGGCATCATCTTTGTGAAACAAGGTTCTCTCTCTGGTATCATCTTAATGAATGAAGGTTCTCTGCCTGGGAATCATCTTTATGATTGAAGGTTCTCTGGGCATCATCTTTATGAGACAAGATTCTCTGCCTGGCTATCATCTATATGAATGAGAGTTTTCTCTTTGTGTATCATCTTTATGAATGAAGGTTCTCTCTCTGGGCATGATCTTTATAAATTAAGGTTCTCTGGGCATCATCTTATGAATGAAGATGCTCTCTCTGGGCATCACCTTTATGAATGAAGGTTCTCTCTCTGGGCATCATCTTTATGAAAGAAGTTTCTCTCCCTGGCCATTATCTTTACGAAAGAAATTTCTCTACCTGGGCATCATCTTTATGAATGAAAGTAGGCTCTCTGGGCATCATCTTTATGGAACAAGGTTCCCTGCCTGGACATCATCTTTACGAAAGAAGGTTCTCTACCCGGGCATCTACTTTATGAATGAAAGTACTCTATCTGGGCATCATCTTTATGAAACAAGGTTCTCTCTCTGGTATCATCTTAATGAATGAAGGTTCTCTGCCTGGGAATCATCTTTATGATTGAAGGTTCTCTGGGCATCATCTTTATGAAACAAGGTTCTCTGCCTGGCTATCATTATATGAATGAGAGCTTTCCCTTTGTGTATCATCTTTATGAATGAAGGTTCTCTCTCTGGGCATGATCATTATGAATTAAGGTTCTCTGGGCATCATCTTATGAATGAAGATGCTATCTCTGGGCATCACGTTTATGAATGAAGGTTCTCTCTCTGGGCATCATCTTTATGAAAGAAGGTCCCCTCTCTGGGCACCATCATTATGAATGAATGTTCTCTATCTGTGGATCCTCTTTATCAATGAAAGTTCTCTGCCTTGGCATCAATTTATGAATGAGGGTTCTCTCTCGAGGCATCATCTTTATGAATGAAGGCTCTTTCTCTGGGCATCATATTTATGAAAGAAGGTTCTCTACCTGGGAATCAAATTTATGAAAGAATGTTCTCTGCATGGGCATCATCTTTGTGAATGAAGTTTCTCTCTCTGGAAATCATCTTTTTGAATGAATGTTCTCTCCTTGGGCATCATCTTCATGAATGAAGGTTCTCTCTCTGGGCATCATCTTCATGAAAGAAGGTTCTCTGATTGGGCAGCATCTTCATGAATGAAAGTTCTCTCTCTGGGCATCATCTTTATAAAACAAGGTTCTCTGCCTGGCTATCATCTATATGAATGAAAGTTGTCTCTCGGCATCATCTTTATGAATAAAGGATCACTGCCTGGGCATCATCTTTATAAGTGAAGGTTCTCTCTCTGGGGATCATCTTTATGAATGAAGGTTCTCTGGGCATCATCTTTTGAAACAAGGTTCCCTCTCTGGGCTTCACCTTAATGAATGAAGGTCCTCTGCCTGGGCATCATCTTTATGAATGAAGGTCCACACTCTGGGCACCATCTTTATGAATGAATGTTCTCTGACTGTGGATCCTCTTTATGAATGAAAGTTCTCTGCCTTGGCATCAATTTATGAATAAGGATTCTCTCTCGAGGCATCACCTTTATGAATGAAGGCTCTCACTCTGGGCATCACCATTATGAAAGAAGATTCTCTGGGCATCAACTTGTGAATGAAGGTTCTCTCTCTGGGCATCACCATTATGATTGAAGTTTCTCTGCTTGGGCATCATCTTTATGAAAATAGGTTCTCTCTCTGGGCATCATGTTTATGAAAGAAAGATCTCTTTTTGTGCATCATCTTTATTGTAGAAGGTTCTCTGTCTCGGCATCATCTTTATGAAAGAAGGTTCTCTATCTGAGCATCACCTTTAAGAATGAAGGTTCTCTGCCTGAGCATCATCTTTATGAATGAAGGTTCTTTCTCTTGGCATCATCATTATGAAAGAAGGTTTCCTGCCTGGACATCATCTTTACGAAAGTAGGTTCTCTACCTGGGCATCATCTTTATGAATGAAGGTACGCTCTGGGCATCATCTTTATGAAACAAGGTTCTCTCTCTGGTATCATCTTAATGAATGAAGGTTCTCTGCCTGGGAATCATCTTTATAATTGAAGGTTCTCTGGGCATCATCTTTATGAGACAAGGTTCTCTGCCTGGCTATCATCTATATGAATGAGAGTTTTCTCTTTGTGTATCATCTTTATGAATGAAGGTTCTCTCTCTGGGCATGATCTTTATGAATTAAGGTTCCTGGGCATCATCTTATGAATGAAGATGCTCTCTCTGGGCATCACCTTTATGAATGAAGGTTCTCTCTCTGGGCATCATCTTTATGAAAGAAGTTTCTCTGCCTGGGCATTATCTTTATGAAAGAAGGTTCTCTACCTGGGCATCATCTTTATGAATGAAGGTACGCTCTCTGGGCATCATCTTTATGAAACAAGGTTCTCTGCCTGGCTATCATCTATATGAATGAAAGTTGTCTCTCTTTCCATCATCATTATGAATGAAGGATCTCTACCTCGGCACCATCTTTATGAATGAAAGTTCTCTCTCTGGCCATCATCTTTATGAATGAAAGTTCCCTGTGCATCATCTTATGAATGAAGGTTCTCTGTCTGGGCAACATCTTTCTGAATGAAAGCTCTTTCTCTGGGCATCATATTTATCAAAGAAGGTTCTTTGCCTGGGAATCATCATTATGAAAGAATGTTCTCTGCCTGGGCATCATCTTTGTGAAACAAGGTTCTCTCTCTGGTATCATCTTAATGAATGAAGGTTCTCTGCCTGGGAATCATCTTTATGATTGAAGGTTCTCTGGGCATCATCTTTATGAGACAAGATTCTCTGCCTGGCTATCATCTATATGAATGAGAGTTTTCTCTTTGTGTATCATCTTTATGAATGAAGGTTCTCTCTCTGGGCATGATCTTTATGAATTAAGGTTCTCTGGGCATCATCTTATGAATGAAGATGCTCTCTCTGGGCATCACCTTTATGAATGAAGGTTCTCTCTCTGGGCATCATCTTTATGAAAGAAGTTTCTCTGCCTGAGCATTATCTTTACGAAAGAAGGTTCTCTACCTGGGCATCATCTTTATGAATGAAGGTAGGCTTTCTGGGCATCATCTTTATGAAACAAGGTTCTCTGCCTGACTATCATCTATATGAATGAAAGTTGTCTCTCTTTGCATCATCAATATGAATGAAGGATCTCTGCCTCGGCACCATCTTTATGAATGAAAGTTCTCTCTCTGGCCATCATCTTTATGAATGAAAGTTCCCTGTGCATCATCTTATGAATGAAAGTTCTCTGTCTGGGCAACATCTTTCTGAATGAAGGCTCTTTCTCTGGGCATCATATTTATCAAAGAAGGTTCTTTGCCTGGGAATCATCATTATGAAAGAATGCTCTCTGCCTGGGCATCATCTTTGTGAAACAAGGTTCTCTCTCTGGTATCATCTTAATGAATGAAGGTTCTCTGCCTGGGAATCATCTTTATGATTGAAGGTTCTCTGGGCATCATCTTTATGAGACAAGATTCTCTGCCTGTCTATCATCTATATGAATGAGAGTTTTCTTTTTGTGTATCATCTTTATGAATGAAAGTTCTCTCTCTGGGCATGATCTTTATGAATTAAGGTTCTCTGGGCATCATCTTATGAATGAAGATGCTCTCTCTGGGCATCACCTTTATGAATGAAGGTTCTCTCTCTGGGCATCATCTTTATGAAAGAAGTTTCTCTGCCTGAGCATTATCTTTACGAAAGAAGGTTCTCTACCTGGCATCATCTTTATGAATGAAGGTAGGCTTTCTGGGCATCATCTTTATGAAACAAGGTTCTCTGCCTATCATCTATATGAATGAAAGTTGTCTCTCTTTGCATCATCAATATGAATGAAGGATCTCTGCCTTGGCACCATCTTTATGAATGAAAGTTCTCTCTTTGGCCATCATCTTTATGAATGAAGGTTCCCTGTGCATCATCTTATGAATGAAGGTTCTC
Organism: Tenrec ecaudatus; assembly: GCF_050624435.1. Lineage (NCBI taxonomy): Eukaryota > Metazoa > Chordata > Mammalia > Afrosoricida > Tenrecidae > Tenrec > Tenrec ecaudatus. The sequence continues at coordinate 15,529,618 of NC_134549.1, forward strand.
TGCCTGGGCAACATCTTTCTGAATGAAGGCTCTTTCTCTGGGCATCATATTTATCAAAGAAGGTTCTTTGCCTGGGAATCATCATTATGAAGGAATGTTCTCTGCCTGGGCATCACTTTATGAATGAAGTTTCTCTGGGCATCATCTTATGAATGAAGGTTCTCTCTCTGGGCATCACCTTTATGAAAGAAGGTTCTTTCTCTGGGCATCATCTCCATGATTGATGGTTCTTTCCCTGGGCATCATCTTTATGAATGACAGTTCACTCTCTGGGAATCATCTTTATGAATGAAGGTTCTCTGCCTGGGCATCATATTTAAGAATGAAGGTTCTCTATCTGGGCATCACCTTTAAGAATGAATGTTCTCTGCCTGAGCATCATCTTTATGAATGAAGGTTCTTTCTCTGGACATCACATTTATGAATGAAGGTTCTCTGCCTTGGCAACATCTTTATGAATGAAGGCTCTTTCTCTGGGCATCATATTTATGAAAGACGGTTCTGTGACTGGGAATTAAATTTATGAAAGCATGTTCTCTGTATATGCATCATCTTTATGAATGAAGGTTCTCTCTCTGGGCATCATCTTTATGAAGAAAGGCTCTCTCTCGGGCATCATCTTTATGAAAGTAAGTTCTCTCGCAGGGCATCATATTTATGAACGAAAGATCTGTTTGTGCATCATCTTTATGGAAGAAAGTTCTCTAAATGGGCATCATCTTTATGGATGATGGTTCTCTGGGCTTCATCTTATGAATGAAGTTTCTCTCTCTGGGCATCCCCTTAATGAAAGAAAGTTCTCTCTTTGGGCATCATATTTAAGACAGAATGTTCTCGGACTGAGCGTCATCTTTATGAAATGTCCTCTGCCTGGGCATCATCTTTATGAATGAAGGTTCTCCGTGTGGGCATTATCTTTATGAAAGGTGGTTCTCTCTCTGGGCATCATCTCCATGAATGATGGTTCTTTCCTTGGGCACCATCTTTATGAATGACGGTTTTCTCTCTAGGAATCATCTTTATGAATGAAGGTTCTCTGCCTGGGCATCATCTTTAAGAATGAAGGTTCTCTGTCTGGGTATCACCTTTAAGAATGAAGGTTCTCTGCCTGAGCATCATCTTTATGAATGAAAGTTCTTTCTCTGGACATCACATTTATGAATGAAGGTTGTCGCCTTGGCAACATCTTTATGAATGAAGGCTCTTTCTCTGGGCATCATCATTATGAAAGAAGGTTCCCTGCCTGGACATCATCTTTATGAAAGTAGGTTCTCTACCTGGGCATCAACTTTATGAATGAAAGTACGCTATCTGGGCATCATCTTTATGAAACAAGGTTCTCTCTCTGGTATCATCTTAATGAATGAAGGTTCTCTGCCTGGGAATCATCTTTATGATTGAAGGTTCTCTGGGCATCATCTTTATGAAACAAGGTTCTCTGCCTGGCTATCATCTATATGAATGAGAGTTTTCCCTTTGTGTATCATCTTTATGAATGAAGGTTCTCTCTCTGGGCATGATCTTTATGAATTAAGGTTCTCTGGGCATCATCTTATGAATGAAGATGCTCTCTCTGGGCATCACCTTTATGAATGAAGGTTCTCTCTCTGGGCATCATCTTTACGAAAGAAGGTTCTCTACCTGGGCATCATCTTTATGAATGAAGGTACGCTCTCTTTGCATCATTTTTATGAAACAAGGTTCTCTGCCTGGCTATCATCTATATGAATGAAAGTTGTCTCTCTGGGCATCATCATTATTAATGAAGGATCTCTGCCTAGGCACCATCTTTATGAATGAAAGTTCTCTCTCTGGCCATCATCTTTATGAATGAAGGTTCCCTGTGCATCATCTTATGAATGAAGGTTCTCTGCCTGGGCAACATCTTTCTGAATGAAGGCTCTTTCTCTGGGCATCATATTTATCAAAGAAGGTTCTTTGCCTGGGAATCATCATTATGAAAGAATGTTCTCTGCCTGGGCATCATCTTTGTGAATGAAGGTTCTCTCTCTGGGCACCACTTTATGAATGAATTATCTCTGGGCATCATCTTATGAATGAAGGTTCTCTCTCTGGGCATCACCTTTATGAAAGAAGGTTCTTTCTCTAGGCATCATCTCCATGAATGATGGTTCTCTCCCTTGGCATCATCTTTATGAATGACGGTTCTCTCTCTGGGAATCATCTTTATGAATGAAGGTTCTCTGCCTGGGCATCATCTTTAAGAATGAAGGTTCTCTATCTGGGCATCACCTTTAAGAATGAAGGTTATCTGCCTCAGCATCATGTTTATGAATGAAGGCTCTTTCTCTGGACATCACAATTATGAATGAAAGTTCTCTGCCTTGGCAACATCTTTATGAATGAAGGCTCTTTCTCTGGGCATCATATTTATGAAAGAAGGTTCTCTGCCTGGGAATCAAATTTATGAAAGAATGTTCTCTGCATGGGCATCATCTTTATGAATGAAGGTTCTTTCTCTGGACATCACATTTATGAATGAAGGTTCTCGCCTTGGCAACATCTTTATGAATGAAGGCTCTTTCTCTGGGCATCATCATTATGAAAGAAGGTTCCCTGCCTGGACATCATCTTTACAAAAGAAGGTTCTCTACCTGGGCATCATCTTTATGAATGAAAGTACGCTCTCTGGGCATCATCTTTATGAAACAAGGTTCTCTGCCTGGCTATCATCTTTATGAATGAGAGTTTTCTCTTTGTGTATCATCTTTATGAATGAAGGTCCTCTGGGCATCATCTTATGAATGAAGATGCTCTCTCTGGGCATCACCTTTATGAATGAAGGTTCTCTCTCTGGGCATCATCTTTATGAAAGAAGTTTCTCTGCCTGGGCATTATCTTTACGAAAGAAGGTTCTCTACCTGGGCATCATCTTTATGAATGAAGGTACGCTCTCTTTGCATCATCTTTATGAAACAAGGTTCTCTGCCTGGCTATCATCTATATGATTGAAAGTTGTCTCTCTGGGCATCATCTTTATGAGTGAAGGTTCCCTGTGCATCATCTTATGAATGAAGGTTCTCTGCCTGGGCAACATCTTTCTGAATGATGGCTCTTTCTCTAGGCATCATATTTATCAAAGAAGGTTCTTTGCCTGGGAATCATCATTATGAAAGAATGTTCTCTGCCTGGGCATCATCTTTGTGAATGTAGCTTCTCTCTCTGGGCATCACTTTATGAATGAAGGTTCTCTGGGCATCATCTTATGAATGAAGGTTCTCTCTCTGGGCATCACCTTTATGAAAGAAGGTTCTTTCTCTGGGCATCATCTCCATGAATGATGGTTCTCTCCCTGGGCATCATCTTTATGAATGAAAGTCTCTCTGCCTGGGCATCATCTTTATGAATGACGGTTCTCTCTCTGGGAATCATCTTTATGAATGAAGGTTCTCTGCCTAGGCATCATCTTTAAGAATGAAGGTAACTATCTGGGCATCACCTTTAAGAATGAAGGTTCTCTGCCTGAGCATCATGTTTATAAATGAAGGTTCTTTCTCTGGACAACACATTTATGAATGAAGGTTCTCTGCCTTGGCAACATCTCTATGAATGAAGGATCTTTCTCTGGGCATCATATTTATGAAAGAAGGTTCTCTGCCTGGGAATCAAATTATGAAAGAATGTTCTCCGCATGGGCATCATCTTTATGAATGAAGGTTCTCTCTCTGGGCATCATCTTTATGAAGAAAGGCTCTCTCTCTAGGTATCATCTTTATGAAAGTAAGTTCTCTCTCTGGGCATCATATTTATGAAAGAAAAATCTCTGTTTGTGCATCATCTTTATGGAAGAAAGTTCTCTAAATGGGCATCATCTTTATGGATGATGGTTCTCTGGGCATCATCTTATGAATGAAGTTTCTCTCTCTGGGCATCCCCTTAATGAAAGAAGGTTCTCTCTTTGGGCATCATATTTAAGACAGAAGGTTCTCGGACTGGGCGTCATCTTTACGAAATGTCCTCTGCCTGGGCATCATCTTTATGAATGAAGGTTCTCTCTGTGGGCATTATCTTTATGAAAGTTGGTTCTCTCTCTGGGCATCATGTTTATGAAAGATGGTTCTCTTTTTGGGCATCATCTTTATGAATGAAGGTTCTCTGTGCATCATCTTATGAATGAAGGTTCTCTCTCTGGGCATTACCTTTATGAAAGAAGGTTCTTCCTCTGGGCATCATCTCCATGAATGATGGTTCTTTCCTTGGGCACCATCTTTATGAATGACGGTTTTCTCTCTAGGAATCATCTTTATGAATGAAGGTTCTCTGCCTAGGCATCATCTTTAAGAATGAACGTTCTCTGTCTGGGCATCACCTTTATAATGAAGGTTCTATGCCGAACATCATGTTTATGAATGAAGGTTCTCTCTCTGGACATCACATTTATGAATGAAGGTTCTCTGCCTTGGCAACATCTTTATGAATGAAGGCTCTTTCTCTGGGCATCATATTTATGAAAGAAGGTTCTCTATCTGGGAATCAAATTTATGAAAGAATGTTCTCTGCATGGGCATCATCTTTGTGAATGAAGGTTCTCTCTCTTGAAATCATCTTTTTGAATGAATGTTCTCTCCTTGGGCATCATCTTCATGAATGAAGGTTCACTCTCTGGAAATCATCTTTATGAATGAAGGTTCTCTCTCTGGGCATCTTCTTTATGAAACAAGGTTCCCTGCCTGGTCATCATCTATATGAATGAAGGGTCCCTCTGTGGGCATCATCTTTATAAAGAAATTTCTCTGTTTGTGCATCATCTTTATGAAGGAACGTTCTCTGATTGGGCAGCATCTTCATGAATGAAAGTTCTCTCTCTGGGCATCATCTTTATAAAACAAGGTTCTCTGCCTGGCTATCATCTATATGAATGAAAGTTGTCTCTCTGGGCATCATCTTTATGAATGAAGGTCCACTCTCTGGGCACCATCTTTATGAATAAATGTTCTCTACCTTTGGATCCTCTTTATGAATGAAAGTTCTCTGCCTTGGCATCAATTTATGAATGAGTGTTCTCTCTCGAGGCAACATCTGTATGAATGAAGGCTCTCTCTCTGTGCATGACCTTTATGAAAGAAAATTCTCTGGGCATCAACTTATGAATGAAGGTTCTCTCTCTGGGCATCACCATTATGATTGAAGTTTCTCTGCCTGGGCATCATCTTTATGAAAGTATGTTCTCTCTCTGGGCATCATCTTTATGAAAGAATGATATCTTTTTGTGCATCATCTTTATTGTAGAATGTTCTCTGTCTCGGCATCATCTTTATGAAAGAAGGTTCTCTATCTGGGCATCACCTTTAAGAATGAAGGTTCTCTGCTTGAGCATCATCTTTATGAATGAAGGTTCTTTCTCTGGACATCACATTTATGAATGAAGGTTCTCGCCTTGGCAACATCTTTATGAATGAAGGCTCTTTCTCTGGACATCATCATTATGAAAGAAGGTTCCCTGCCTGGACATCATCTTTACGAAAGAAGGTTCTCTACCTGGGCATCATCTTTATGAATGAAAGTACGCTCTCTGGGCATCATCTTTATGAAACAAGGTTCTCTCTCTGGTATCATCTTAATGAATGAAAGTTCTCTTCCTGGGAATCATCTTTATGATTGAAGGTTCTCTGGGCATCATCTTTATAAAACAAGGTTCTCTGCCTGGCTATCATCTTTATGAATGAGAGTTTTCTCTTTGTGTATCAACTTTATGAATGTAGGTTCTCTGGGCATCATCTTATGAATGAAGATGCTCTCTCTGGGCATCACCTTTATGAATGAATGTTCTCTCTCTGGGCATCATCTTTATGAAAGAAGTTTCTCTGCCTGGGCATTATCTTTACGAAAGAAGGTTCTCTACCTGGGCATCATCTTTATGAATGAAGGTACGCTCTCTTTGCATCATCTTTATGAAACAAGGTTCTCTGCCTGGCTATCAGCTATATGATTGAAAGTTGTCTCTCTGGGCATCATCTTTATGAGTGAAGGTTCCCTGTGCCTCATCTTATGAATGAAGGTTCTCTGCCTGGGCAACATCTTTCTGAATGAAGGCTCTTTCTCTGGGCATCATATTTATCAAAGAAGGTTCTTTGCCTGGGAATCATCATTATGAAAGAATGTTCTCTGCCTGGGCATCATCTTTGTGAATGTAGGTTCTCTCTCTGGGCATCACTTTATGAATGAAGGTTCTCTGGGCATCATCTTATGAATGAAGGTTCTCTCTCTGGGCATCACCTTTATGAAAGAAGGTTCTTTCTCTGGGCATCATCTCCATGATTGATGGTTCTTTCCCTGGGCATCATCTTTATGAATGACATTTCACTCTCTGGGAATCATCTTTATGAATGAAGGTTCTCTGCCTGGGCATCATATTTAAGAATGAAGGTTCTCTATCTGGGCATCACCTTTAAGAATGAATGTTCTCTGCCTGAGCATCATCTTTATGAATGAAGGTTCTTTCTCTGGACATCACATTTATGAATGAAGGTTCTTTGCCTTGGCAACATCTTTATGAATGAAGGCTCTTTCTCTGGGCATCATATTTATGAAAGACGGTTCTGTGCCTGGGAATTAAATTTATGAAAGCATGTTCTCTGTATATGCATCATCTTTATGAATGAAGGTTCTCTCTCTGGGCATCATCTCTATGAAGAAAGGCTCTCTCTCGGGCATCATCTTTATGAAAGTAAGTTCTCTCGCAGGGCATCATATTTATGAACGAAAGATCTGTTTGTGCATCATCTTTATGGAAGAAAGTTCTCTAAATGGGCATCATCTTTATGGATGATGGTTCTCCGGGCTTCATCTTATGAATGAAGTTTCTCTCTCTGGGCATCCCCTTAATGAAAGAAAGTTCTCTCTTTGGGCATCATATTTAAGACAGAAGGTTCTCGGACTGAGCGTCATCTTTATGAAATGTCCTCTGCCTGGGCATCATCTTTATGAATGAAGGTTCTCTCTGTGGGCATTATCTTTATGAAAGGTGGTTCTCTCTCTGGGCATCATCTCCATGAATGATGGTTCTTTCCTTGGGCACCATCTTTATGAATGACGGTTTTCTCTCTAGGAATCATCTTTATGAATGAAGGTTCTCTGCCGGGGCATGATCTTTAAGAATGAAGGTTCTCTATCTGGGTATCACCTTTAAGAATGAAGGTTCTCTGCCTGAGCATCATCTTTATGAATGAAAGTTCTTTCTCTGGACATCACATTTATGAATGAAGGTTGTCGCCTTGGCAACATCTTTATGAATGAAGGCTCTTTCTCTGGGCATCATCATTATGAAAGAAGGTTCCCTGCCTGGACATCATCTTTATGAAAGTAGGTTCTCTACCTGGGCATCAACTTTATGAATGAAAGTACGCTATCTGGGCATCATCTTTATGAAACAAGGTTCTCTCTCTGGTATCATCTTAATGAATGAAGGTTCTCTGCCTGGGAATCATCTTTATGATTGAAGGTTCTCTGGGCATCATCTTTATGAAACAAGGTTCTCTGCCTGGCTATCATCTATATGAATGAGAGTTTTCCCTTTGTGTATCATCTTTATGAATGAAGGTTCTCTCTCTGGGCATGATCTTTATGAATTAAGGTCCTCTGGGCATCATCTTATGAATGAAGATGCTCTCTCTGGGCATCACCTTTATGAATGAAGGTTCTCTCTCTGGGCATCATCTTTACGAAAGAAGGTTCTCTACCTGGGCATCATCTTTATGAATGAAGGTACGCTCTCTTTGCATCATTTTTATGAAACAAGGTTCTCTGCCTGGTTATCATCTATATGAATGAAAGTTGTCTCTCTGGGCATCATCATTATTAATGAAGGATCTCTGCCTAGGCACCATCTTTATGAATGAAAGTTCTCTCTCTGGCCATCATCTTTATGAATGAAGGTTCCCTGTGCATCATCTTATGAATGAAGGTTCTCTGCCTGGGCAACATCTTTCTGAATGAAGGCTCTTTCTCTGGGCATCATATTTATCAAAGAAGGTTCTTTGCCTGGGAATCATCATTATGAAAGAATGTTCTCTGCCTGGGCATCATCTTTGTGAATGAAGGTTCTCTCTCTGGGCATCACTTTATGAATGAATTATCTCTGGGCATCATCTTATGAATGAAGGTTCTCTCTCTGGGCATCACCTTTATGAAAGAAGGTTCTTTCTCTAGGCATCATCTCCATGAATGATGGTTCTCTCCCTGGGCATCATCTTTATGAATGACGGTTCTCTCTCTGGGAATCATCTTTATGAATGAAGGTTCTCTGCCTGGGCATCATCTTTAAGAATGAAGGTTCTCTATCTGGGCATCACCTTTAAGAATGAAGGTTATCTGCCTCAGCATCATGTTTATGAATGAAGGCTCTTTCTCTGGACATCACAATTATGAATGAAAGTTCTCTGCCTTGGCAACATCTTTATGAATGAAGGCTCTTTCTCTGGGCATCATATTTATGAAAGAAGGTTCTCTGCCTGGGAATCAAATTTATGAAAGAATGTTCTCTGCATGGGCATCATCTTTATGAATGAAGGTTCTTTCTCTGGACATCACATTTATGAATGAAGGTTCTCGCCTTGGCAACATCTTTATGAATGAAGGCTCTTTCTCTGGGCATCATCATTATGAAAGAAGGTTCCCTGCCTGGACATCATCTTTACAAAAGAAGGTTCTCTACCTGGGCATCATCTTTATGAATGAAAGTACGCTCTCTGGGCATCATCTTTATGAAACAAGGTTCTCTGCCTGGCTATCATCTTTATGAATGAGAGTTTTCTCTTTGTGTATCATCTTTATGAATGAAGGTTCTCTGGGCATCATCTTATGAATGAAGATGCTCTCTCTGGGCATCACCTTTATGAATGAAGGTTCTCTCCCTGGGCATCATCTTTATGAAAGAAGTTTCTCTGCCTGGGCATTATCTTTACGAAAGAAGGTTCTCTACCTGGGCATCATCTTTATGAATGAAGGTACGCTCTCTTTGCATCATCTTTATGAAACAAGGTTCTCTGCCTGGCTATCATCTATATGATTGAAAGTTGTCTCTCTGGGAATCATCTTTATGAGTGAAGGTTCCCTGTGCATCATCTTATGAATGAAGGTTCTCTGCCTGGGCAACATCTTTCTGAATGATGGCTCTTTCTCTGGGCATCATATTTATCACAGTAGGTTCTTTGCCTGGGAATCATCATTATGAAAGAATGTTCTCTGCCTGGGCATCATCTTTGTGAATGTAGCTTCTCTCTCTGGCATCACTTTATGAATGAAAGTTCTCTGGGCATCATCTTATGAATGAAGGTTCTCTTTCTGGGCATCACCTTTATGAAAGAAGGTTCTTTCTCTGGGCATCATCTCCATGAATGATGGTTCTCTCCCTGGGCATCATCTTTATGAATGAAAGTCTCTCTGCCTGGGCATCATCTTTATGAATGACGGTTCTCTCTGGGAATCATCTTTATGAATGAAGGTTCTCTGCCTAGGCATCATCTTTAAGAATGAAGGTAACTATCTGGGCATCACCTTTAAGAATGAAGGTTCTCTGCCTGAGCATCATGTTTATCAATGAAGGTTCTTTCTCTGGACAACACATTTATGAATGAAGGTTCTCTGCAGTGGCAACATCTTTATGAATGAAGGATCTTTCTCTGGGCATCATATTTATGAAAGAAGGTTCTCTGCCTTGGAATCAAATTATGAAAGAATGTTCAGTGCATGGGCATCATCTTTATTAATGAAGGTTCTCTCTCTGGGCATCATCTTTATGAAGAAAGGCTCTCTCTCTAGGTATCATCTTTATGAAAGTAAGTTCTCTCTCTGGGCATCATATTTATGAAAGAAAGATCTCTGTTTGTGCATCATCTTTATGGAAGAAAGTTCTCTAAATGGGCATCATCTTTATGGATGATGGTTCTCTGGGCATCATCTTATGAATGAAGTTTCTCTCTCTGGGCATCCCCTTAATGAAAGAAGGTTCTCTCTTTGGGCATCATATTTAAGACAGAAGGTTCTCGGAATGGGCGTCATCTTTACGAAATGTCCTCTGCCTGGGCATCATCTTTATGAATGAAGGTTCTCTCTGTGAGCATTATCTTTATGAAAGTTGGTTCTCTCTCTGGGCATCATGTTTATGAAAGATGGTTCTCTTTTTGGGCATCATCTTTATGAATGAAGGTTCTCTGTGCATCATCTTATGAATGAAGGTTCTCTCTCTGGGCATTACCTTTATGAAAGAAGGTTCTTCCTCTGGGCATCATCTCCATGAATGATGGTTCTTTCCTTGGGCACCATCTTTATGAATGACGGTTTTCTCTCTAGGAATCATCTTTATGAATGAAGGTTCTCTGCCTAGACATCATCTTTAAGAATGAACGTTCTCTGTCTGGGCATCACCTTTATAATGAAGGTTCTATGCCGAACATCATGTTTATGAATGAAGGTTCTCTCTCTGGACATCACATTTATGAATGAAGGTTCTCTGCCTTGGCAACATCTTTATGAATGAAGGCTCTTTCTCTGGGCATCATATTTATGAAAGAAGGTTCTCTATCTGGGAATCAAATTTATGAAAGAATGTTCTCTGCATGGGCATCATCTTTGTGAATGAAGGTTCTCTCTCTTGAAATCATCTTTTTGAATGAATGTTCTCTCCTTGGGCATCATCTTCATGAATGAAGGTTCACTCTCTGGAAATCATCTTTATGAATGAAGGTTCTCTCTCTGGGCATCTTCTTTATGAAACAAGGTTCCCTGCCTGGTCATCATCTATATGAATGAAGGGTCCCTCTGTGGGCATCATCTTTATAAAGAAATTTCTCTGTTTGTGCATCATCTTTATGAAGGAACGTTCTCTGATTGGGCAGCATCTTCATGAATGAAAGTTCTCTCTCTGGGCATCATCTTTATAAAACAAGGTTCTCTGCCTGGCTATCATCTATATGAATGAAAGTTGTCTCTCTGGGCATCATCTTTATGAATGAAGGTCCACTCTCTGGGCACCATCTTTATGAATAAATGTTCTCTACCTGTGGATCCTCTTTATGAATGAAAGTTCTCTGCCTTGGCATCAATTTATGAATGAGTGTTCTCTCTCGAGGCAACATCTGTATGAATGAAGGCTCTCTCTCTGTGCATGACCTTTATGAAAGAAAATTCTCTGGGCATCAACTTATGAATGAAGGTTCTCTCTCTGGGCATCACCATTATGATTGAAGTTTCTCTGCCTGGGCATCATCTTTATGAAAGTATGTTCTCTCTCTGGGCATCATCTTTATGAAAGAATGATATCTTTTTGTGCATCATCTTTATTGTAGAATGTTCTCTGTCTCGGCATCATCTTTATGAAAGAAGGTTCTCTATCTGGGCATCACCTTTAAGAATGAAGGTTCTCTGCTTGAGCATCATCTTTATGAATGAAGGTTCTTTCTCTGGACATCACATTTATGAATGAAGGTTCTCGCCTTGGCAACATCTTTATGAATGAAGGCTCTTTCTCTGGGCATCATCATTATGAAAGAAGGTTCCCTGCCTGGACATCATCTTTACGAAAGAAGGTTCTCTACCTGGGCATCATCTTTATGAATGAAAGTACGCTCTCTGGGCATCATCTTTATGAAACAAGGTTCTCTCTCTGGTATCATCTTAATGAATGAAAGTTCTCTTCCTGGGAATCATCTTTATGATTGAAGGTTCTCTGGGCATCATCTTTATGAAACAAGGTTCTCTGCCTGGCTATCATCTTTATGAATGAGAGTTTTCTCTTTGTGTATCATCTTTATGAATGTAGGTTCTCTGGGCATCATCTTATGAATGAAGATGCTCTCTCTGGGCATCACCTTTATGAATGAAGGTTCTCTCTCTGGGCATCATCTTTATGAAAGAAGTTTCTCTGCCTGGGCATTATCTTTACGAAAGAAGGTTCTCTACCTGGGCATCATCTTTATGAATGAAGGTACGCTCTCTTTGCATCATCTTTATGAAACAAGGTTCTCTGCCTGGCTATCATCTATATGATTGAAAGTTGTCTCTCTGGGCATCATCTTTATGAGTGAAGGTTCCCTGTGCATCATCTTATGAATGAAGGTTCTCTGCCTGGGCAACATCTTTCTGAATGAAGGCTCTTTCTCTGGGCATCATGTTTTTCAAAGAAGGTTCTTTGCCTGGGAATCATCATTATGAAAGAATGTTCTCTGCCTGGGCATCATCTTTGTGAATGTAGGTTCTCTCTCTGGGCATCACTTTATGAATGAAGGTTCTCTGGGCATCATCTTATGAATGAAGGTTCTCTCTCTGGGCATTACCTTAATGAAAGAAGGTTCTTTCTCTGGGCATCATCTCCATGAATGATGGTTCTCTCCCTGGGCATCATCTTTATGAGTGAAAGTCTCTTTTCCTGGGCATCATATTTATGAATGACGGTTCTCTCTCTGGGAATCATCTTTATGAATGAAGGTTCTCTGCCTAGGCATCATCTTTAAGAATGAAGGTTCTCTATCTGGGCATCACCTTTAAGAATGAAGGTTCTCTGCCTGAGCATCATGTTTATCAATGAAGGTTCGTTCTTTCTCTGGACAACACATTTATGAATGAAGGTTCTCTGCCTTGGCAACATCTTTATGAATGAAGGCTCTTTCTCTGGGCATCATATTTATGAAAGAAGGTTCTCTGCCTGGGAATCAAATTTATGAAAGAATGTTCTCTGCATGGGCATCATCTTTATGAATGAAGGTTCTCTCTCTGGGCATCATCTTTATGAAGAAAGGCTCTCTCTCTAGGTATCATCTTTATGAAAGTAAGTTCTCTATCTGGGCATCATATTTATGAAAGAAAGATCTCTGTTTGTGCATCATCTTTATGGAAGAAAGTTCTCTAAATGGGCATCATCTTTATGGATGATGGTTCTCTGGGCATCATCTTATGAATGAAGTTTCTCTCTCTGGGCATCCCCTTAATGAAAGAAGGTTCTCTCTTTGGGCATCATATTTAAGACAGAAGGTTCTCGGACTGGGCGTCATCTTTACGAAATGTCCTCTGCCTGGGCATCATCTTTATGAATGAAGGTTCTCTCTGTGGGCATTATCTTTATGAAAGTTGGTTCTCTCTCTGGGCATTATGTTTATGAAAGATGGTTCTCTTTTTGGGCATCATCTTTATGAATGAAGTTCTCTGCGCATCATCTTATGAATGAAGGTTCTCTCTCTGGGCATTACCTTTATGAAAGAAGGTTCTTCCTCTGGGCATCATCTCCATGAATGATGGTTCTTTCCTTGGGCACCATCTTTATGAATGACGGTTTTCTCTCTAGGAATCATCTTTATGAATGAAGGTTCTCTGCCTAGGCATCATCTTTAAGAATGAAGGTTCTCTATCTGGGCATCACCTTTATAATGAATGTTCTATGCCTGAGCATCATGTTTATGAATGAAGGTTCTCTCTCTGGACATCACATTTATGAATGAAGGTTCTCTGCCTTGGCAACATCTTTATGAATGAAGGCTCTTTCTCTGGGCATCATATTTATGAAAGAAGGTTCTCTACCTGGGAATCAAATTTATGAAAGAATGCTGTCTGTATGGGCATCATCTTAGTGAATGAAGGTTCTCTCTTTGGGCATCATCTTTATGAATGAAGGTTCTCTCTATGGAAATCATCTTTTTGAATGAATGTTCTCTCCTTGGGCATCATCTTCATGAATGAAGGTTCTCTCTCTGGAAATCATCTTTATGAATGAAGGTTCTCTCATTGGGCATCTCCTTTATGAAACAAGGTTCCCTGCCTGGTCATCATCTATATGAATGAAGGTTCCCTCTGTGGGCATCATCTTTATAAAGAAATTTCTCTGTTTGTGCATCATCTTTATGAAGGAACGTTCTCTATCTCGGCATCATCTTTATCAATGAATGTTCTCTCTCCGAGCATCATCTTTATGAATGAAAGTTCCCTCTCTGGGCATAATCTTTATGAAAGAAGGTTCTCTGATTGGGCAGCATCTTCATGAATGAAAGTTCTCTCTCTGGGCATCATCTTTATATATCAAAGTTCTCTGCCTGGCTATCATCTATATGAATGAAAGTTGTCTGTCTGGGCATCATCTTTATGAATAAAGGATCACTGCCTGGGCATCGTCTTTATAAGTGAAGGTTCTCTCTCTGGGGATCATCTTTATGAATGAAGGTCCACTCTCAGGGCACCATCTTTATGAATGAATGTTCTCTATCTGTGGATCCTCTTTATGAATGAAAGTTCTCTGCCTTGGCATCAATTTATGAATGAGGGTTCTCTCTCGATGCATCATCTTTATGAATGAAGGCTCTCTCTCTGGGCATCACCTTTATGAAAGAAGATTCTCTGGGCATCAACTTATGAATGAAGGTTCTCTCTCTGGGCATCACCATTATGATTGAAGTTTCTCTGCCTGGGCATCATCTTTATGAAAGTAGGTTCTCTCTCTGGGCATCATCTTTATGAAAGAAAGATCTCTTTTTGTGCATCATCTTTATTGTAGAAGGTTCTCTGTCTCGGCATCATCTTTATGAAAGAAGGTTCTCTATCTCGGCATCACCTTTAAGAATGAAGGTTTTCTGCCTGAGCATCATCTTTATGAATGAAGGTTCTTTCTCTGGACATCACATTTATGAATGAAGGTTCTCGCCTTGGCAAAATCTTTATGAATGAAGGCCTTTTCTCTGGGCATCATCATTATGAAAGAAGGTTCCCTGCCTAGACATCATCTTTACGAAAGAATGTTCTCTACCTGGGCATCATCTTTATGAATGAAAGTAGGGTCTCTGGGCATCATCTTTATGAAACAAGGTTCTCTCTCTGATATCATCTTAATGAATGAAGGTTCTCTGCCTGGGAATCATCTTTATGATTGAAGGTTCTCTGGGCATCATCTTTATGAAACAAGGTTCTCTGCCTGGCTATCATCTATATGAATGAGAGTTTTCTCTTTGTGTATCATCTTTATGAATGAAGGTTCTCTCTCTGGGCATGATCTTTATGAATTAAGGTTCTCTGGGCATCATCTTATGAATGAAGATGCTCTCTCTGGGCATCACCTTTATGAATGAAGGTTCTCTCTCTGGGCATCATCTTTATGAAAGAAGTTTCTCTGCCTGGGCATTATCTTTACGAAAGAAGGTTCTCTACCTGGGCATCATCTTTATGAATGAAGGTACGCTCTCTTTGCATCATCTTTATGAAACAAGGTTCTCTGCCTGGCTATCATCTATATGAATGAAAGTTGTCTCTCTGGGCATCATCATTATGAATGAAGGATCTCTGCCTAGGCACCATCTTTATGAATGAAAGTTCTCTCTCTGGCCATCATCTTTATGAATGAATGTTCCCTGTGCATCATCTTATGAATGAAGGTTCTCTGCCTGGGCAACATCTTTCTGAATGGAGGCTCTTTCTCTGGGCATCATATTTATCAAAGATGGTTCTTTGCCTGGGAATCATCATTATGACAGAATGTTCTCTGCCTGGGCATCATCGTTGTGAATGAAGGTTCTCTCTCTGGGCATCACTTTATGAATGAAGGTTCTCTGGGCATCATCTTATGAATGAAGGTTCTCTCTCTGGGCATCACCTTTATGAAAGAAGGTTCTTTCTCTGGGCATCATCTCCATGAATGATGGTTCTCTCCCTGGGCATCATCTTTATGAATGAAAGTCTCTCTGCCTGGGCATCATCTTTATGAATGACGGTTCTCTCTCTGGGAATCATCTTTATGAATGAAGGTTCTCTGCCTAGGCATCATCTTTAAGAATGAAGGTTCTCTAACTGGGCATCACCTTTAAGAATGAAAGTTCTCTGCCTGAGCATCATGTTTATGAATGAACGTTCTTTCTCTGGACATCACATTTATGAATGAAGGTTATCTGCCTTGGCAACATCTTTATGAATGAAGGCTCTTTCTCTGGGCATCATATTTATGAAAGAAAGTTCTCTGCTTGGGAATCAAATTTATGAAAGAATGTTCTCTGCATGGGCATCACCTTTATGAATGAAGGTTCTCTCTCTGGGCATCATCTTTATGAAGAAAGGCTCTCTCTCTGGGCATCATCTTTATGAAAGTAAGTCTCTCTCTGGGCATCATATTTATGAAAGAAAGATCTCTGTTTGTGCATCATCTTTATGGAAGAAAGTTCTCTAAATGGGCATCATCTTTATGGATGATGGTTCTCTGGGCATCATCTTATGAATGAAGTTTCTCTCCCTGGGCATCCCCTTAATGAAAGAACGTTCTCTCTTTGGGCATCATATTTAAGACAGAAGGTTCTCGGACTGGGCGTCATCTTTACGAAATGTCCTCTGCCTGGGCATCATCTTTATGAATGAAGGTTCTCTCTGTGGGCATTATCTTTATGAAAGGTGGTTCTCTATCTGGGCATCATGTTTATGAAAGATGGTTCTCTTTTTGGGCATCAACTTCATGAATGAAGGTTCTCTGCGCATCATCTTATGAATGAAGGTTCTCTCTCTGGGCATTACCTTTATGAAAGAAGGTTCTTCCTCTGGGCATCATCTCCATGAATGATGGTTCTTTCCTTGGGCACCATCTTTATGAATGACGGTTTTCTCTCTAGGAATCATCTTTATGAATGAAGGTTCTCTGCCTAGGCATCAACTTTAAGAATGAAGGTTCTCTATCTGGGCATCACCTTTATAATGAAGGTTCTATGCCTGAGCACCATGTTTATGAATGAAGGTTCTCTCTCTGGACATCACATTTATGAATGAAGGTTCTCTGCCTTGGCAACATCTTTATGAATGAAGGCTCTTTCTCTGGGCATCATATTTTTGAAAGAAGGTTCTCTACCTGGGAATCAAATTTATGAAAGAATGTTCTCTGCATGGGCATCATCTTTGTGAATGAAGGTTCTCTCTCTGGGCATCATCTTTATGAATGAAGGTTCTCTCTGTGGAAATCATCTTTTTGAATGAATGTTCTCTCCTTGGGCATCATCTTCATGAATGAAGGTTCTCTCTCTGGAAATCATCTTTATGAATGAAGGTTCTCTCATTGGGCATCTTCTTTATGAAACAAGGTTCCCTGCCTGGTCATCATCTATATGAATGAAGGTTTCCTCTGTGGGCATCATCTTTATAAAGAAATTTCTCTGTTTGTGCATCATCTTTATGAAGGAACGTTCTCTATCTCGGCATCATCTTTATCAATGAATGTTCTCTCCCCGAGCATCATCTTTATGAATGAAAGTTCTCTCTCTGGGCATCATCTTTATGAAAGAAGGTTCTCTGATTGGGCAGCATCTTCATGAATGAAAGTTCTCTCTCTGGGCATCATCTTTATAAAACAAGGTTCTCTGCCTGGCTATCATCTATATGAATGAAAGTTGTCTCTCTGGGCATCATCTTTATGAATAAAGGATCACTGCCTGGGCATCGTCTTTATAAGTGAAGGTTCTCTCTCTGGGGATCATCTTTATGAATGAATGTTCTCTGGGCATCATCTTTTGAATCAAGGTTCTCTCTCTGGGCTTCACCTTAAAGAATGAAGGTCCTCTGCTTGGGCATCATCTTTATGAATGAAGGTCCACTCTCTGGGCACCATCTTTATGAATGAATGTTCTCTATCTGTGGATCCTCTTTATGAATGAAAGTTCTCTGCCTTGGCATCAATTTATGAATGAGGGTTCTCTCTCGAGGCATCATCTTTATGAATGAAGGCTCTCTCTCTGGGCATCACCTTTATGAAAGAAGATTCTCTGGGCATCAACTTATGAATGAAAGTTCTCTCTCTGGGCATGACCATTATGATTGAAGTTTCTCTGCCTGGGCATCATCTTTATGAAAGTAGGTTCTCTCTCTGGGCATCATGTTTATGAAAGAAAGATCTCTTTTTGTGCATCATCTTTATTGTAGAAGGTTCTCTGTCTCGGCATCATCTTTATGAATGAAGGTCCAAGCTCTAGGCACCATCTTTATGATTGAATGTTCTCTATCTGTGGATCCTCTTTATGAATGAAAGTTCTCTGCCTTGGCATCAATTTATGAATAAGAGTTCTCTCTCGAGGCATCTTCTTTATGAATGAAGGCTCTCTCTCTGGGCATCACCTTTATGAAAGAAAATTCTCTGGGCATCAACTTATGAATGAAGGTTCTCTCTCTGGGCATCACCATTATGATTGAAGTTTCTCTGCCTCGGCATCTTCATTATGAAAGTAGGTTCTCTCTCTGGGCATCATTTTTATGAAAGAAAGATCTCTTTTTGTGCATCATCTTTATTGTAGAAGGTTCTCTGTCTCGGCATCATCTTTATGAAAGAAGGTTCTCTATCTGTGCATCACCTTTAAGAATGAAGGTTCTCTGCTTGAGCATCATCTTTACGAATGAAGGTTCTTTCTCTGGACATCACATTTATGAATGAAGGTTCTCACCTTGGCAACATCTTTATGAATGAAGGCTCTTTCTCTGGGCATCATCATTATGAAAGAAGGTTCCCTGCCTGGACATCATCTTTACGAAAGAAGGTTCTCTACCTGGGCATCATCTTTATGAATGAAAGTACGCTCTCTGGGCATCATCTTTATGAAACAAAGTTCTCTCTCTGGTATCATCTTAATGAATGAAGGTTCTCTGCCTGGGAATCATCTTTATGATTGAAGGTTCTCTGGGCACCATCTTTATGAAACAAGGTTCTCTGCCTGGCTATCATCTATACGAATGAGAGTTTTCTCTTTGTGTATCATCTTTATGGATGAAGGTTCTCTCTCTGGTCATGATCTTTATGAATTAAGGTTCTCTGGGCATCATCTTATGAATGAAGATGCTCTCTCTGGGCATCACCTTTATGAATGAAGGTTCTCTCTCTGGGCATCATCTTTATGAAAGAAGTTTCTCTGCCTGGGCATTATCTTTACGAAAGAAGGTTCTCTACCTGGGCATCATCTTTATGAATGAAGGTACGCTCTCTTTGCATCATCTTTATGAAACAAGGTTCTCTGCCTGGCTATCATCTATAGGAATGGAAGTTGTCTCTCTGGGCGTCATCATTATGAATGAAGGATCTCTGCCTAGGCACCATCTTTATGAATGAAAGTTCTCTCTCTGGCCATCATCTTTATGAATGAATGTTCCCTGTGCATCATCTTATGAATGAAGGTTCTCTGCCTGGGCAACATCTTTCTGAATGAAGGCAATTTCTCTGGGCATCATATTTATCAAAGAAGGTTCTTTGCCTGGAAATCATCATTATGAAAGAATGTTCTCTGCCTGGGCATCATCTTTGTGAATGAAGGTTCTCTCTCTGGGCATCACTTTATGAATGAAGGTTCTCTGGGCATCATCTATGAATGAATGTTCTTTCTCTGGGCATCATCTCCATGAATGATGGTTCTCTCCCTGGGCATCATCTTTATGAATGAAAGTCTCTCTGCCTGGGCATCATCTTTATGAATGACGGTTCTCTCTCTGGGAATCATCTTTATGAATGAAGGTTCTTTGCCTAGGCATCATCTTTAAGAATGAAGGTTCTCTATCTGGGCATCACCTTTAAGAGTGAATGTTCTCTGCCTGAGCATCATCTTTATGAATGAAGGCTCTTTCTCTGGACATCACATTTATGAATGAAGGTTCTCTGCCTTGGCAACATCTTTATGAATGAAGGCTCTTTCTCTGGGCATCATATTTATGAAAGAAGGTTCTCTGCCTGGGAATCAAATTTTTGAAAGAATGTTCTCTGCATGGGCATCATCTTTATGAATGAAGGTTCTCTCTCTGGGCATCATCTTTATGAAGAAAGGCTCTCTCTCTGGGCATCATCTTTATGAAAGTAAGTTCTCTCTCTGGGCATCATATTTATGAAAGAAAGATCTCTGTTTGTGCATCATCTTTATGGAAGAAAGTTCTCCAAATGGGCATCATCTTTATGGATGATGGTTCTCTGGGCATCATCTTATGAATGAAGTTTCTCTCTCTGGGCATCACCTTAATGAAAGAAGGTTCTCTCTTTGGGCATCATATTTAAGACAGAAGGTTCTCGGACTGGGCGTCATCTTTACGAAATGTCCTCTGCCTGGGCATCATCTTTATGAATGAAGGTTCTCTCTGTGGGCATTATCTTTATGAAAGTTGGTTCTCTCTCTGGGCATCATGTTTATGAAAGATGGTTCTCTTTTTGGGCATCATCTTTATGAATGAAGGTTCTCTGGGCATCATCTTATGAATGAAGGTTCTCTCTCTGGGCAATACCTTTATGAAAGAAGGTTCTTCCTCTGGGCATCATCTCCATGAATGATGGTTCTTTCCTTGGGCACCATCTTTATGAATGACGGTTTTCTCTCTAGGAATCATCTTTATGAATGAAGGTTCTCTGCCTAGGCATCATCTTTAAGAATGAAGGTTCTCTATCTGGGCATCACCTTTATAATGAAGGTTCTATGCCTGAGCACCATGTTTATGAATGAAGGTTCTCTCTCTGGACATCACATTTATGAATGAAGGTTCTCTGCCTTGGCAACATCTTTATGAATGAAGGCTCTTTCTCTGGGCATCATATTTATGAAAGAAGGTTCTCTACCTGGGAATCAAATTTATGAAAGAATGTTCTCTGCATGGGCATCATCTTTGTGAATGAAGGTTCTCTCTCTGGGCATCATCTTTATGAATGAAGGTTCTCTCTCTGGAAATCATCTTTTTGAATGAATATTCTCTCCTTGGGCATCATCTTCATGAATGAAAGTTCTCTCTCTGGAAATCATCTTTATGAATGAAGGTTCTCTCACTGGACATCTTCTTTATGAAACAAGGTTCCCTGCCTGGTCATCATCTATATGAATGAAGGTTCCCTCAGTGGGCATCATCTTTATAAAGAAATTTCTCTGTTTGTACATCATCTTTATGAAGGAACGTTCTCTATCTCGGCATCATCTTTATCAATGAATGTTCTCTCTCCGAGCATCATCTTTATGAATGAAGGTTCTCTCTCTGGGCATCATCTTTATGAAAGAAGGTTCTCTGATTGGGCAGCATCTTCATGAATGAAAGTTCTCTCTCTGGGCATCATCTTTATAAAACAAGGTTCTCTGCCTGGCTATCATCTATATGAATGAAAGATGTCACTCTGGGCATCATCTTTATGAATAAAGGATCACTGCCTGGGCATCGTCTTTATAAGTGAAGGTTCTCTCTCTGGGGATCATCTTTATGAATGAATGTTCTCTGGGCATCATCTTTTGAATCAAGGTTCTCTCTCTGGGCTTCACCTTAAAGAATGAAGGTCCTCTGCTTGGGCATCATCTGTATGAATGAAGGCTCTCTCTCTGGGCATCACCTTTATGAAAGAAGATTCTCTGGGCATCAACTTATGAATGAAGGTTCTCTCTCTGGGCATCATCATTATGATTGAAGTTTCTCTGCCTGGGCATCATCTTTATGAAAGTAGGTTCTCTCTCTGGGCATCATGTTTATGAAAGAAAGATCTCTTTTTGTGCATCATCTTTATTGTAGAAGGTTCTCTGTCTCGGCATCATCTTTATGAATGAAGGTCCACGCTCTGGGCATCATCTTTATGATTGAATGTTCTCTATCTGTGGATCCTCTTTATGAATGAAAGTTCTCTGCCTTGGCATCAATTTATGAATGAGAGTTCTCTCTCGAGGCATCTTCTTTATGAATGAAGGCTCTCTCTCTGGGCATCACCTTTATGAAAGAAAATTCTCTGGGCATCAACTTATGAATGAAGGTTCTCTCTCTGGGCATCACCATTATGATTGAAGTTTCTCTGCCTCGGCATCTTCATTATGAAAGTAGGTTCTCTCTCTGGGCATCATTTTTATGAAAGAAAGATCTCTTTTTGTGCATCATCTTTATTGTAGAAGGTTCTCTGTCTCGGCATCATCTTTATGAAAGAAGGTTCCTATCTGGGCATCACCTTTAAGAATGAAGGTTCTCTGCTTGAGCATCATCTTTATGAATGAAGGTTCTTTCTCTGGACATCACATTTATGAATGAAGGTTCTCACCTTGGCAACATCTTTATGAATGAAAGCTCTTTCTCTGGGCATCATCATTATGAAAGAAGGTTCCCTGCCTGGACATCATCTTTACGAAAGAAGGTTCTCTACCTGGGCATCATCTTTATGAATGAAAGTACGCTCTCTGGGCATCATCTTTATGAAACAAAGTTCTCTCTCTGGTATCATCTTATTGAATGAAGGTTCTCTGCCTGGGAATCATCTTTATGATTGAAGGTTCTCTGGGCATCATCTTTATGAAACAAGGTTCTCTGCCTGGCTATCATCTATATGAATGAGAGTTTTCTCTTTGTGTATCATCTTTATGAATGAAGGTTCTCTCTCTGGTCATGATCTTTATGAATTAAGGTTCTCTGGGCATCATCTTATGAATGAAGATGCTCTCTCTGGGCATCACCTTTATGAATGAAGGTTCTCTGGGCATTATCTTTACGAAAGAAGGTTCTCTACCTGGGCATCATCTTTATGAATGAAGGTACGCTCTCTTTGCATCATCTTTATGAAACAAGGTTCTCTGCCTGGCTATCATCTATAGGAATGGAAGTTGTCTCTCTGGGCGTCATCATTATGAATGAAGGATCTCTGCCTAGGCACCATCTTTATGAATGAAAGTTCTCTCTCTGGCCATCATCTTTATGAATGAATGTTCCCTGTGCATCATCTTATGAATGAAGGTTCTCTGCCTGGGCAACATCTTTCTGAATGAAGGCTCTTTCTCTGGGCATCATATTTATCAAAGAAGGTTCTTTGCCTGGAAATCATCATTATGAAAGAATGTTCTCTGCCTGGGCATCATCTTTGTGAATGAAGGTTCTCTCTCTGGGCATCACTTTATGAATGAAGGTTCTCTGGGCATCATCTATGAATGAATGTTCTTTCTCTGGGCATCATCTCCATGAATGATGGTTCTCTCCCTGGGCATCATCTTTATGAATGAAAGTCTCTCTGCCTGGGCATCATCTTTATGAATGACGGTTCTCTCTCTGGGAATCATCTTTATGAATGAAGGTTCTTTGCCTAGGCATCATCTTTAAGAATGAAGGTTCTCTATCTGGGCATCACCTTTAAGAGTGAATGTTCTCTGCCTGAGCATCATCTTTATGAATGAAGGCTCTTTCTCTGGACATCACATTTATGAATGAAGGTTCTCTGCCTTGGCAACATCTTTATGAATGAAGGCTCTTTCTCTGGGCATCATATTTATGAAAGAAGGTTCTCTGCCTGGGAATCAAATTTTTGAAAGAATGTTCTCTGCATGGGCATCATCTTTATGAATGAAGGTTCTCTCTCTGGGCATCATCTTTATGAAGAAAGGCTCTCTCTCTGGGCATCATCTTTATGAAAGTAAGTTCTCTCTCTGGGCATCATATTTATGAAAGAAAGATCTCTGTTTGTGCATCATCTTTATGGAAGAAAGTTCTCTAAATGGGCATCATCTTTATGGATGATGGTTCTCTGGGCATCATCTTATGAATGAAGTTTCTCTCTCTGGGCATCACCTTAATGAAAGAAGGTTCTTTCTTTGGGCATCATATTTAAGACAGAAGGTTCTCGGACTGGGCGTCATCTTTACGAAATGTCCTCTGCCTGGGCATCATCTTTATGAATGAAGGTTCTCTCTGTGGGCATTATCTTTATGAAAGTTGGTTCTCTCTCTGGGCATCATGTTTATGAAAGATGGTTCTCTTTTTGGGCATCATCTTTATGAATGAAGGTTCTCTGGGCATCATCTTATGAATGAAGGTTCTCTCTCTGGGCAATACCTTTATGAAAGAAGGTTCTTCCTCTGGGCATCATCTCCATGAATGATGGTTCTTTCCTTGGGCACCATCTTTATGAATGACGGTTTTCTCTCTAGGAATCATCTTTATGAATGAAGGTTCTCTGCCTAGGCATCATCTTTAAGAATGAAGGTTCTCTATCTGGGCATCACCTTTATGATGAAGGTTCTATGCCTGAGCACCATGTTTATGAATGAAGGTTCTCTCTCTGGACATCACATTTATGAATTAAGGTTCTCTGCCTTGGCAACATCTTTATGAATGAAGGCTCTTTCTCTGGGCATCATATTTATGAAAGAAGGTTCTCTACCTGGGAATCAAATTTATGAAAGAATGTTCTCTGCATGGGCATCATCTTTGTGAATGAATGTTCTCTGGGCATCATCTTATGAATGAAGGTTCTCTCTCTGGGCATCACCTTTATGAAAGATGGTTCTTTATCTGGGCATATTCTTCATGAATGATGGTTCTCCCCCTGGGCATCATCTTTATGAATGAAGGTTCTCTCTGTGCATCATCTTTATGAATGAAATTTCTCTGCCTGGGCATCAACTTTATGAATGACGGTTCTCTCTCTGTGCATCATCTTTATGAAAGAATGTTCTCTGCCTCGGCATCATTTTTGTGAATGAAGGTTCTCTCTCTAGGCATCATATTTATGAATGAAGGTTCTCTCTCTGGGCATCACCTTTATGTAAGTAGGTTCTTTCTCTGGGCATCATCTTTATGAATAAAAGTTTTATATCTGGGCATCCTCTTTATTTTTTTTTAACGTTTTATTAGGGGCTCATACAACTGTTATCACAATCCATACATATACGTACATCAATTGTATAAAGCACATCCATACATTCCCTGCCCCAATCATTCTCAAGGCATTTGCTCTCTACTTAAGCGCCTTGCATCAGGTCCTCCTATTTTTCCTCTCCCTCCCCTTTCTCCCCTCCCTCATGTGCCCTTGGTAATTTATACCTCGTTATTTTGTAATATCTTGCCCTATCTGGAGTCTCCCTTCCCCCCTTCTCTGCTGTCCCTCTCCTAGGGAAGAGGTCACATGTGGATCCTTGTAATCAGTTCCCCCTTTCCAACCCACTCACCCTCCACTCTCTCAGCATCGTCCCTCACACCCTTTGTCCTGAAGGTATCATCCTCCCGGATTCCCTGTACCTCCAGCCCTCATATGTACCAGTGTACAACCTCTGTCCTATCCAGCCCTGCAAGGTAGAATTCGGATCATGGTAGTTGTGGGGAGGAAGCATCCAGGATCTGGGGGAAAGCTGTGTTCTTCATCGGTATTACCTCGCACCCTAATTAACCCATCTCCTTTCCTAAATACCTCTATGAGGGGATCTCCAGTGGCCGACACTTGGGCCTTGGGTCTCCACTCTGCACTTCCCCCTTAATTTAATATAGTATATATATATATATATATATATATATATATATATATATATATATATATATACACACACATATATACATATACACATATATACATATACACATATATACACATACATACACACACTTATATCGTTGTTTGTTTGTTTTTTGCATGATACCTTATACCTGGTCCCTTAGCACCTCGTGATCGCACTGGCTGGTGTGCTTCTTCCATGTGGGCTTTTTTGCTTCTGAGCTAGATGGCCGCTTGTTCACCTTCAAGCCTTTAAGACCCCAGACACTATCTCTTTTGAAAGCCGGGCACCATCAGCTTTCTTCACCACATTTGCTTATGCACCCATTTGTCTTCAGCGATCCTATCATGGAGGTGTGGAGTCAATGATATGATTTTTTGTTCTTTGATGCCTGGTAACTGATCCCTTTGGGACCACTCGATCACACAGGTTGGTTTGTTCTTCCATGTGGACTTTGTTGCTTCTGAGCTAGATGGCCGCTTGTTTATCTTCAAGCCTTTAAGACCCCAGTCACTATCTCTTTTGATAGCCTGGCACCATCAGCTTTCTTCACCACATTTACTTGTTCACCCACTTTGGCTCCAGCCGTTGTGTTGGGAGAGTGAGCATCATAGAGTTCCAATTAAATAAAAGAAGCTATTCATGCATTGAGGGAGTGTTTGAGTAGAGGCCCAAGGTCCTTCTGCCACCTTAATATTAAACCTATAAGTATAGACACATAGATCTATTTCCCCATCCTCCTATATATATTTGCATGTACATGTCTTTGTCTAGACCTCCATGAATGCCCTTTGACTCCTAGCTCTTTCCTCTATCTCCCTTGACTTTCCTCCTGCCCTACTACCATGGTTCATCGCCACCTGGGCTAGAGTATACCTCTTCTCTAAGCAACCTTACCCTTGATCATTTCCCACCAGGCCTGCCACTCCCCCTTCTCTACCATATGGGATCCCATGGTTTTCCCTGTCCCTGGGTTTTTAACACCACTTCCTTACCCCCCCACCCCCCCACCCCAAGTCCCCCCGGAACTGTCGGTCCCGTTGGTTTTCCTCCAGATAGTTTATCCAGCCTGTCCTATTCAGACAGACCTGTGGAGTCACTAACATGCACGAAAACTAGACAGAGGAAAACAAAGCAACAGTATACAACCAGTCAACAAAACAACAAAAACAAAACACTGACAAAGAACAGAACAAAACAGTTCACAAGAGAAAAGCTTGTAGTTAGTTCAGGGATCGTTTGCTGGCCCTTAGGAGCGTTTTCCAGTCCAGTCTGTTGGGGCACCACGCACTGGCCCCAAAGTCCACTTTCAGCATTCCCTGGGGACCTTGCAACTCCATTCTCTTGCTGTTCCGCTGCACTCCCCCAGTGATTTGCCTCGGTGTGGTGGGATCAGGTCAGGTGCAATTCCCACACTGTGTCTCTGGTGCTGTCCCCTGTATCGCCCTTTGTCACTGAGGGGCATCATGTCTCATAGAAGGCCCACCCATGTTGTTCTCTCTGTGGACTGGCTGCTCTACTCAGGAACATCATCATCATAGCCTGGGGGGCCAGGCTGTACTCCACTCTCTCCTCCTGCCCCTTCATCTGCTCCCGTGTGCTCTGATCAGATATGTCCATCTCCCGCCCCCAGTGTTTGCCTCAGTGTGGCGGAGTCAGCTCAGTCGCCCATCCCCCATTGTGTCTTAGGTGCTGTCCCATGTAGGGCCATGTGTTGGTGCAGGATGTCGTATCTCGTAGTGTGGTCAGCTGAATGGTCCTCTCTGTATGACGGGCCCTTCTAGCTGGTCTATCGACTTTGGGCTTGGTGGACCCAGGTGTACTCCACTACGTCCTTTCTCCTTCTTTTGTTTCAGATTCCTTCTGGATGTGGTGTGGTGGGTCAGTTCCTTTCCCACTCCAGACGATCTATTTTTGTTTTCTGTGGTATTCCCTTCGAGTGTGGGGATCGGCCTAATTCTGGTTTGGGCCGGCTTGTCGTCCAGCCTCTTTGTGTAGACCTCTGTACTTTGCGTTGCCCTCCTTGTTTGGTGTGTCATGTTGGGGTCTGTATGCATTTTCCAGATCGGTGGGGACACAACCGATACTCTCCCCCGGGTGGGTTAGTA
Organism: Tenrec ecaudatus; assembly: GCF_050624435.1. Taxonomy (NCBI): domain Eukaryota; kingdom Metazoa; phylum Chordata; class Mammalia; order Afrosoricida; family Tenrecidae; genus Tenrec; species Tenrec ecaudatus. The sequence goes on from NC_134549.1 coordinate 15,556,919, forward strand.
CCCTGCCCCGCCCCATACCATCCATTCAGATTGTCCCCCTCCCGGTTCTCCCTCTCTCTACCCCACTACTCATTCTTTATGCTGGGCTCTCATGTACCTCCCTAGGTGTGGCCTGTCCTCCCTCCAACTATCTATGCTTCCTCCCGTTTATTGTGGGATGGATGTTTATTCTTCTATTTATGTCATGCTGATTGTACTTTCCTCAGGGGACTCATGGTGTACCTGTCCCTTTGGGTCTGGCTTACCTCGCTTAACATAATTCCTTCCAGCTCTTCCCATGAAATAACGTGTTTCATGTGCTCATCGGTGCTTTTCAGTGCTGCATAATACTCCATTGTGTGTATGTGCCAAAGTTTGCTAATCCACTCGTCTATCGATGGAAACTTAGGCTGTTTCCAAGTCTTTGCTATTGTGAATTGTGCCGCAATAAACATTGGAGCGCATATGACTGGTCATGTTTTATTTGCTGCTTCAACCGGGTATATGCCCAGTAGAGGGATGGCTGGGTCGTAAGGTAGATCAATTTCCATTATTTTTAGGTATCGCCAGATTGCTTTCCACAGTGGCTGTACAAATCTGCACGACCACCAGCAGTGGAGGAGGGTTCCTACTTCACCACAGCCCCTCCAACACTTGTTGCTCTCTGATTTACTGATCTGGGCTAGCCTCAGGGGTGTTAGGTGGTATCTCATGGTTGTTCTGATTTGCATTTCTCTTATGGCAAGGGACTTCGAGCACTTTCTCATATATTTATTGGCCATATTGATCTCCTCTCTAGTGAAAGTTCTTCTCATTTCTTTTGCCCACTTCCTTAGGGGGTTAACTGTTTTCCTCTTTTTGCAGGTCATGATGGTGTTGTAGATTTTAGTAATGAGCCCTTTGTCTGACGTGTCATTACTAAAAATCTTCTCCCAGTCTGTGGGTTGCCTTGTCACCCTCTTGGCAAAGTCTTTCGAGGTGCACAGGTGTTTTATTCTTATTAGATCCCATTTGTCGATTTCCAGATCACCTGTGTGTGTCCCCTTCCCTGTTGCAGTGAGCCTATGTGCTCCCTGGGCCAGTGCTCTGAGATTAGTCCCGATTTCCTCCTTAATGGTCCTGATGGTTTGGGGTTTGACTTCTAGATCTGTGATCCACCTTGAGTGTATTCTTGTGCATGGGGTGAGGTAGACGTCTTGTTTCAACTTTCTACATGTGGATATCCATTGTTTCCAGCACCACTTATTAAAGAGGGCATCTGCTTCCCACTTGACGTTTTTGGGACCCTTGTTGAAGATCAGTTGTCTATATGCTGATGATTTTACTCCTGGGCTTTCTATTCTTTTCCACTGTTCTGAGTGTCTATCATTGTGCCAGTACCATGCTGTTTTGACCACTGTAGCTGTGTAGTAGGCATTAAAATCAGGTAGGGCGAGTCCTCCAATTGGGTCCTTCTTCTTGAGGAGTTCTCTGCTAATTCTGGGTTTCTTCCCTCTCCATATGAAGTTGGTGGTCAGTTTTTCCAATTCTTTGAAGAAGGTTGATGGTAATTGGATTGGTATAGCGTTGAACTTGTAGAGTGCTTTAGGAAGAACTGTCATCTTTACTATGTTCAGCCTACCTAACCATGAGCAGGGGAGCTTCATCCATTTGTGAAGGTCACTTTTGGTTTCCTGTAATAGGGTTTTATAATTATGCTTATAAAGGTCTTTAGTATTTTTTGTTAAGTATATTCCTAGGTATTTCAGTTTGTTCTTGGCTACTGTGAAGGGTACTTCCCTCTTAATCGCCTCTTCCATGGCCCTGTCCGATGTGTATAGAAACCCTACCGACTTCTGTTTATTGATCTTGTATCCTGCTACTCTTCCGTATTCCTCTATTGCTGTAAGTATTCCAACTGTGGAGTTTTGGGCTTCTTCAATGTATAGGATCATGTCATCTGCAAATGACGATAGTTTCACCCAATCCTCTCCCAACTGGATCCCTTTGATGTCCTTCCGCTGTCTTATGTTGTTAGCCAGAACCTCCAAAACGATATTGAATAGAAGAGGGGACAGGGGGCATCCTTGTCTTGTACCGTTTTTCAGTGGTATTGTTCTTGTCTTTTCTCCATTGACTATGATGTTGGCTGTTGGTCTTTCATAGATGGCTTGTGTGAGCTTGAGGAACTTACCTTCCAATATTCAGTATGCTAAGTGCTTCCTGGTTTACTGAGCCTTTGAGCATTATGTAGTGTCCCTCTTTGTCTCTTTTTATGTTTTGGATCTTGAAATCCCTTTTGTCGGAGATTAAGATAGCCACTCCTGCCTTCTTGGAGTTACCATTTGCTTGGTAAACTTTCTGCCAGCCCTTTATTCTCAGCATATGCTTGTCTGCTCGCTTAAGGTGTGTCTCTTGCAGGCAGCAGATTGATGGGTTATGTTTTCTAATCCAATCCTCCAGCCTCTTTCTTTTAACTTATGAATTGAGCCCATTTGTATTCAGAGTGATTATTAGTATCTCTGGCTTCATGGTTGCCATATTCTGTTTTGTGTTTTGGGTCTTTGCCTATCTTCCTTCATATCAGTGTACTGTGTTTGAGTGGAGGGTTTCTATCCTGTCCTCTTTTCCATCTGAGACCCTGTTGTCCTGGTACGTGTTGCTGGCATGTTGGCTTCTAGATGGAGATGGGCTATATGGTGGTCTCCTGGTGGTTCTAGTTGGAGCTTGATCTTCTGGCCACAATGAGTCAGCCAGTATGTTCTGCAGGGTCCGGTGACATGCAGTATATATTTTGAGTTCTTCCTTGTCCTGGAAGACCCTTATCTTACCCTCTATCTTAATGGATAACTTGGCAGGGTATAGGATTCTGGGGGAGGCATTTTTATTTTCCAGTTTTTGGAAGATGTTGCTCCATTCTCTCCTCTTCATGGTTTCTGCTGATAAGTCTGAGCATATTCTTACCTGCGCTCCTTTGTATGTGACTGTCTTCCTTTCTCTTGATGCTCGTAAAATTTTCTCTTTTTCCTCTAAGTTGGATAATTTTACAATTATATGTCTTGGCGTGTTCTTCTTGGTGTTTAGCTTAGCCGGCGTCCTCTCTGCTTCCTGTATGAGAGTCGGATTCTCCTTTGTTAGGTTGGGGAAATTTTCTTCCAGAAATTCCTTTGCTATCTTGGCAGTCGATTTGTGTGTTATGTTGTGTTCCGGTAGACCGATTATTCGAATATTATTCCTCTTCATAGCATCTGTCATTGATCTCAGGTTGTCTTCTGTTTCTTTAATTTTCCTATCTGATTGTTTTTCTCGCTTGCTTCGTTTGGTTTGAGCGTCCTCGAGTACACTGATACGGTTCTCAGCCTCCTCAAGCCTAGATATAGCTTCTGTGACCTTTTGTGTGGCCTCTGCTACCTCCTCTGTTAGTTTCTGCAGTTCCTTTTGGTGGATAGTATTCATCCCCTCTATTGTGGACTTCATCCCCTCTATTGTGCATTTCATCCCCTCTATCGTTGCATCCTTATTTTGGTTTGCTTCTCTTAGCTCCTGTATTACTGCAAGCAGAGTTCTGAAGATTTCCTTTTGTGGCTGATCTATATCTGTTTCTTCTATGAGTGACGTTAGGTCTGTTAAAGTGCCTCGTTTCTCTGATTTTTTTGTTGGGAGTGATGTGGTCTGTTGATTTTTCCTTGATCCTTTAATAGGCCCCATGCTTCTGGGAGACAGGAGTAACCTTATATATGTTATTGTTAAGGATTCTTTCAGGCGATTGCCTATGACCTAACGTAAGGATGGGTCAGACTGTTGTGTAGACCGAGTTCCCTGTCGGGTTGGTGGCCCGCAGTGCAGAGATGTTTCAGCAGCTGGAGTGGGGGCTGGGGCCTCAGTGAGTGCCCTCAGGCTGCTTTGACCAGGTGTGACAAGGTACCCTTAGCAGCCCCCTTTATGAGGAGGGGGCTTAGTAATAAAAAGGATTTAAAAGGTTAATGATATAAAAATAGTTGTTAACATAATATTGGGCAAAGGAAGAAAAAATTGGGGGGAGAGGGAAGAGAATCTATAATAGAAGAGGGACAAGCTGTGATACTAGTAGAGGTGGGAGGAGAAGAAAGAAAAGAGAGAGAAGGAGAATCTATAGAAAAGGGGCAGAAGAGAAGTACAAGCATTAATGAAAAAGTAGGAAGGAAGGAGAGAGAATACAGCGCAGAAAGTAAAAGAAAGGGAAGGAGGAATAAAAAACAAAACAAACAAAAAACACCCAAAAGGCAAAAAAACAAAAAGACAGAAAAAAAACAACAACAAAAAACACACACACACACAAAAACAGATAAAAACCTATGCTAGATGGAGGATGTGTAGATGTGAGTGTCTGAAAATTTCCCCCTTTCCCTCTAAGTGCTGGTGATGCCTAATAGAGCGCAGAAGTGGCTGAGTTCGCATTGTCCCAAGATGTGGTGCTGATCTATGTGTTGTTGGGAATGCTCTTCAGCTCAGCAATCCCTCCCAGGTCCAGCCTCTCCCCACTGGAGGTCCTCGTGCTTTAGTTGGGAAGTGCTAGGGCAGCTAAGGGTACTGTGTGGAGGCTCAGGCCACCTTGCTGTCTCCTGGGGTGGCTCGGGCTTGCTGCGGCAGGCTTAGGGCTGGCACTGGGGACCCCACAGGGCCCCCAGGTGGTGAGAGCTGGCTGGAGCTCACCAAGGGCTGCTCAGGGACTGCAAAGCCGGGTCCCAGGCTCCGCTGCAGGTGGAATGTTTGATCTGCCCGGACTGTGAGCAGGCGCGGGGAGGCCCCTTTGACAGCTGCGCAGACAGCGGCGCAACACTTCAGGGAACAATGGTGTTCGCCCTCCGCCCCACTCTGAGCTCAGAACCCCGCGGACAGTAGTGGCTTGGCGCAAAACTGCAGGGGGTAATGGCGCCCATCCTCCGCTCAGGCTCAGAGTCGCGGCCGCCGGGTTCCCCGCAGCACCCTGGGGAGTGCACCTACTCTTGTGCCTTGCGCAGGGAGGGGCCCTTGGCGGTCAGACTCAGCAATGTGGGCCACAGCGCTCCGCGGAAGCTCAGGGTCCGGAACAGGCGAGGGTTGGGCTATGGCTCCTATGGGCGGGAAGTGCTCAGCGCAGGGTCCCGCCCAGGAGTGGAGCTGGCGCTAGGCTGCGGGGGGGGGGGGGGGAGGGGAGGGGGACTGGCGGGGTTGGGAGGCTGGCGCACGCAGGTAGAGAGGTCCGCGGCAGCGGTGCGGGTGGATGGTCCCCCGTGGGGGTCGCCAGACAACCTGTGGGTCCGCTCCCTGGAGCTTGGATGAATGGAGGGAGGGACGCGGGCCTGAGGGCAGATCGTTTCCCGGTGGGGAGAGGGGAACCACTGGAGAGGAAAGCTTCTCTCCCAGTGGGGATCCTCGAGTGGGCCACTGTTGTAGGGGAGCATGACATGCTGCGCCTGTCTAGGCAGGGCAGGCAAGCGACTCTGGGCTCGGGTCAGGTTTGGGGATGGAGCCTAGGCCAGTCGCCAGTGAGCTCACAGCAGCTTAGTGACCAGAGATGTCCCACAAGTCTGGTCTTCTTTCACCTAGACCCCTGCTCAGGACAAATACATGGGGTGGGACAGGGGTGCTGTGCCAGGGGGATATTTCACTCACCAGACTCCTACTATTCAGCTACTTAGTCGCCAAGCCCGTTTTGTTTGGAGGAGTTCTCAGAGTATGCGGGTGTCCCTGTCGGCCATCTTCCCGGACTCCTACGAAAGGTTCTCTGACTGGGCAACATCTTTATGAATGAAGGTACTCTCTCTGGGCATCATCTTTATGAAACAAGATTCTGTCTCTGGTATCATCTTTATGAATGAAGGTTCTCCCTCTGGACATCAACTTCATGAAAGAAGGTTCTCTGTCTGGCATCATTTATATGAATGAAGGTTCTCTGCCTGGGCATCATCTTTATGAAAGAAGGTCCTCTCTTGGGGCATCATCGTTATGAAACAAGATTCTCTATCTGGGCATCATATATATGAATGAAGTATGTCTCTCTAGGCATCATCTTTATGAAAGAAGGTTTTCTGCCTGGGCATCATCTTTATGAAAGAAGGTTCTCTGCCTGTGCATCATCTTTAAGACAGAAGGTCTCTCTCTGTGCATCATCTATATGAATGAATGTTCTCTACCTGGGCATCATCTTTACGAAAGGTTCTCTGCCTGGGCATCATCTTTATGAATGAATGCTCTCTCTGGGCATCATCTTTATGAAAGAAGATTCTCTTGGGCATCAACTTATGAAAGAAGGTTCTCTCTCTGGGCATCAACTTTATGAATGAAGGTACTCTCTCTGCGCATCATTTTTATGAATGAAGGTTCACTCTGGGCATCATCTTTATGAATGAAGGTTCTCTGTCCTGGCATCATCTTTATGAATGTAAGTTCTCTGCCTGGGCATCATCTTAATGAATGAAGGCTCTCTCTGGGCATCATATATATGAATAAAGATTATCTCTCTGGGCATCATCTTTATGAATAAAAGTTCTCTCTCTGGGCATCATTTTATGAATGTAGGTTCTCTGGGCATCATCTTTATGACAGAAGGTTTTCTGCCTGGGCATCATCTTGACAAAAGTATTTTCTCTGCCTGGGCATCATCTTTATGAATGAAGGTACTCTCTGGGTAATATCTGTATGAAACCAGGTTCTCTCTCCGGTATAATCGTTATGAATGAAGGTTCTCTACCTGGGCATCATGTTTATGAATGAAGGTTCACTCTCTGGGCATCTTCTCTATGAATGAAGGTACTCTCTAGGCATCATCTTTATGAATGAAGGTTCTCTCTTGGGCATCAACTTATGATAGAATGTTTTCTCTCTGAGCATCAATTTTATGAAAGAAGGTTCTCTCTTGGGCATCAAATTATGAAAGAACGTTTTCTCTCTGGGCATCAACTTTATGAATGAAGGTACTCTCTCTTGGCATAATCTTTATGAAACAAGGTTCTCTCTCTGGGCATCATCTTTATGAAAGAAGGTTCTCTCTCTGGACATCATCTTCATGAATGAAGGTTCTCTCTCTGGGCATCATCTTTATGAATGAAGGTTCTTTCTCTGTGCATCATCTTTAAGACAGAATGTTCTCTCTCTGGGTATCATCGTTATGAAAGAAGCTTCTCTGATTTGGCCTCATCGTTATGAATGAAGGTTCTCTGCCGGTGCATCATCTTCATGAATGAAGGTTCTCTCTCTGGGCCTCATCTTTATGAATGAAGATTCTCTGCCTGGGCAACATCTTTATGAATAAAGGTTCTCTGTCTGGGCATCCTCTTTATGAAATAAGGTTCTCTCTCTGGGCATCATCTTTATGAATAATGGTTCTCTCTCTGGGCATCCTATTTATGAAATAAGATTCTAGGTCTGAGAATCATCTTTACGAAACGTTCTCTCTCTGGGCATCAACTTTATGAAAGAAGGTTCTCTCTCTGGGCATCAACTTCATGAATGAAGGTTCTTACTCTGGGCATCATCTTTATGAATGAAGGTTCTTTCTCTGGGCATCATCTTTAAGACAGAAGGTTCTCTCTCTGGGCATCATCTTTATGAAAGAAGCTTCTCTGATTTGGCATCATCGTTATGAATGAAGGTTCTCTGCCGGGGCATCATCTTTAAGAAAGAAGGTTCTCTCTCGGGGCATCATCTTTATGAATGAAGGTTCTCTCTCTGGGCATCATCTTTATGAAAGAAAGTCTCTGCCTGGGCATCATCTTTATGAATGAAGGTACGCTCTCTAGGCATCATCTTTTTGAAACAAGGTTCTCTATCTGGTATCATCTTAATGAATGAAGGTTCTCTGCCTGGGAATCATCTTTATGAATGACTGTTCTCTCTCCGGGCATCACCTTTATGAAAGAAGGTTCTCGGCCTGGGTAACTTCTTTATGAAAGAAGGCTCTTTCTCTGGGCATCACCTTTATTAATAAAAGTTTTATCTCTGGGCATCCTCTTTATGAAAGTATGTTCTCTCTCTGGGAATCATCTTTATGAATGAAGGTTCTCTACTTGGCATCATCTTTATGAATGAAGGTTGTCTCTCTGTGGATCATCTTTATGAATGAAGGTTCTCTGCCTGGGCATCATCTTTACCAAGAAGGTTCTCTAACTGGCATCATCTTTATGAATGAAGGTTCTCTGCCTGGGCATCATCTTTATGAATGAAAGTTCTCTCTCTCTGGGCATCACCTTTATGAATGAAGGTTCTCTCCATGGGCATCATCCTTATGAAAGAAAGTTCTCAAACCGGACGCCAGCCCAGAGCCGCTTGCCTGCCCTGACTAGACCAGCGCAGCAGGTCATGCTCCCCTACTCCAGCGGCCCACTCCCCACTCGCCTATCCCCACTGGGAGAGAAGCTTTCCTCTCCCGCAGTTCCCCTCTCCCCACAGGGCAGCGATCTGCCCTCGGGCCCACGTCCCTCCCTCCATTCATCCAAGCTCAGGGGAGCGGACCCGCGGGTTGTCTGGCGACCCCCACGGGTGACCATCCACCCGCACCGCTGCCGCGGACCTCTCCACCTGCCCTCCGTTCGCCCGCCTCCCACACATGCCCGCCCTCGCCAGCGCCTGGCAGCCTAGCACCAGCTCCACTCCTGGCGGGGACCCTGCGCTGAGCACTTCCCGCCAACAGGAGCCATAGCCCAACCCGCACCTGTCCCAGACCCTGAGCTTCCACAGAGCGCCGCGCCCAGCGCTGCTGAGTCTGCCCACCAAGGGCCCCTCCCTGCGCAAGGCACAAGAGTAGGTGCCCTCCGCAGGGTGCTGCAGGGACCCCGGCGGCTGCGACTCTGAGACTGAGCGGAGGACGGGCGCCATTTCCCCCTGCAGTTTCGCGCCAAGCCTCCTTTGCCGGCGCCATTACCCCCTGCGGTTTCGCACCAAGCCACTACGGTCCGCGAGGTTCTGAGCTCAGAGCAGGGCGGAGAGCGAACACCATTGTTCCCTGCTGTGTTGCGCAGCTGTCTGCGCAGCTGTCCGAGGGGCCTCCCCGCGCCCGCTCACAGGCCGGGCAGATCAAACATTCCACCTGCAGTGGAGCCTGGGTCTCGACTTTGCAGTCCCTGAGGAGCCGTCAGTGAGCTCCAGCCAGCTCTCACCACCTGGGGTCCTGTTGGGTCCCCAGTGCCAGCCCTAAGCCTGCCGCAGCCCGCCCCAGCCACCCCAGAAGACGGCACAGTGGCCCTAGCCTCCACACAATAAGGTTACTCCTGTCTCCCAGAAGCATGGGGCCTATTAAAGGATCAAGGAAAAATCAACAGACCACATCACTCCCAACAAAAAAATCAGAGAAACGAGGCACTTTAACAGACCTAACGTCACTCATAGAAGAAACAGATATAGATCAGCCACAAAAGGAAATCTTCAGAACTCTGCTTGCAGTAATACAGGAGCTAAGAGAAGCAAACCAAAATAAGGATGCAACGATAGAAGGGATGAAATACACAATAGAGGGGATGAAGTCCACAATAGAGGGGATGAATACTATCCACCAAAAGGAACTGCAGAAACTAACAGAGGAGGTAGCAGAGTCCACACAAAAGGTCACAGAAGCTATATCTAGGCTTGAGGAGGCTGAGAACCATATCAGTGAACTCGAGGACGCTCAAACCAAACGAAGCAAGCGAGAAAAACAATCAGATAGGAAAATTAAAGAAACAGAAGACAGCCTGAGATCAATGACAGATGCTATGAAGAGGAATAATATTCGAATAATCGGTCTACCGGAACACAACATAACACACAAATCGACCACCAAGATAGCAAAGGAATTCCTGGAAGAAAATTTCCCCAACCTAACAAAGGAGAATCCGACTCTCATACAGGAAGCAGAGAGGACGCCGGCTAAGCTAAACACCAAGAAGAACACGCCAAGCCATTAATTGTAAAATTATCCAACTTAGAGGAAAAAGAGAAAATTTTATGAGCATCAAGAGAAAGGAAGCCAGTCACATACAAAGGTGCGCAGGTAAGAATATGCTCAGACTTATCAGCAGAAACCATGAAGAGGAGGAGAGAATGGAGCAACATCTTCCAAAAACTGAAAGATAAAAATGCCTCCCCCAGAATCCTATATCCTGCCAAGTTATCCATTAAGATAGAGGGTAAGATAAGGGTCTTCCAGGACAAGGAAGAACTCAAAATATATACTGCATGTCACCCGACCCTGCAGAACATACTGGCTGACTCACTATGGCCAGAAGATCAAGCTCCAACTAGAACCACCAGGAGACCACCATATAGCCCATCTCCATCTAGAAGCCAACATGCCAGCAACACATACCAGGACAACACGGTCTCAGATGGAAAAGAGGACAGGATAGAAACCCTCCACTCAAACGCAGTACACTGATATGAAGGAAGATAGGCAAAGACCCAAAACACAAAGCAATATGGCAACCATGAAACCAGAGATTGTAATAATCACTCTGAATACAAATGGGCTCAATTCATATGTTAAAAGAAAGAGGCTGGAGGATTGGATTAGAAAACATAACCCATCAATCTGCTGCCTGCAAGAGACACACCTTAAGCAAGCAGACAAGCATATGCTGAGAATAAAGGGCTGGCAGAAAGTTTACCAAGCAAATGGTAACTCCAAGAAGGCAGGAGTGGCTATCTTAATCTCCGACAAAATGGATCTCAAGATCCAAAACATAAAAAGAGACAAAGAGGGACATTACATAATTCTCAAAGGCTCAGTAAACCAGGAAGCACTAAGCATACTGAATATTTACGCACCTAATAATGGTGCGGGAAATTTCGTCAAACAAACTATTAAAAAAATGACAGAAGAAATCACGGAAGCAACAATAATAGTGGGGGACTTCAACACTCCACTATCAGAGAAAGACAGGTCACAGGGAAAGAAGCTCAGCAAAGAGGCCAGAGAGCTAAACAATGTAATTAGGCAACAGGGCCTGATAGACATCTATAGAGCCTTTCATCCAAAAGCAAAAGGTTTCACATTCTTCTCCAATCCACACGGATCTTTCTCAAGAATAGATCACATGCTGGGGCATAAGGCCAGCCTGAGTAAATTCAAACACATAGATACTATCCAAACGTCTTTCGCAGACCACCATGCCATAAAGCTGGAGATTAATAGGAGGGCACCCAGAAAAGCAAGGGCCACCAATTGGAGAATAAACAACGATCTCCTGGGACATGAATGGGTTAAGGTCCAGATCAGAGAGGATATCAGGAAATTTCTAGAAACTAATGAGAACGAGCATACAACATATCAAAACTTATGGGACACTGCAAAGGCAGTTATCAGAGGTAGCTTGATATCACTGAATGCATACATGAAAAAAGAAGAAAGGCGTATGACAGATATAGTAACACAAAACCTCCAACAACTAGAACAGAGTCAACAGAACTACCCCTCCAATAGCAAGAGAAAAGAAATAATAAAAATCAGGGCGGAGTTAAACCAGTGGGAAGACAAAAGAACAATGCAAAGGATTAACGCAACTAGAAGCTGGTTTTATGAAAGAATTAATAAAATTGACACTCCCATGGCAAAGCTTACCAAAGATAGAAAGGAGCAATCATCAATAGCCAGGATGAGGGATGAATCGGGGGCAATAACAACAGACCCCAATGAGATAAAAAGGATAATCACAAAGTACTATGAAGGTTTGTATTCTAATGAATTCAGAAACCTGGAAGTCATGGATAAATATTTAGAAAAACAATCTCTCCCTAGATTATCTGAGACAGAGATCAAGAACCTCAACAAACCCATAGCGAAGGAAGAAATAGAGAGTGTCATCAAAAACCTACCAAGGAAAAAGGCCCCAGGGCCAGATGGCTACACAGCGGAATTTTACCAAACATTCAGGTAAGAGCTGACACCGATCCTCCACAAAGTATTCCATAACGTAGAAAAGAACGGCAAGCTCCCAAACTCATTTTACGAAGCCAGCATTACTTTGATACCCAAACAGGGAAAAGACCCCACAAGTGTAGAGAATTATAGACCAATATCTCAAATGAACATAGATGCAAAAATCCTTAACAAAATATTGGCCAATAGAATACAAAGGAACATCAAACATATCAATCACCACGACCAAGTAGGATTCATCCCAGCGATGCAGGGATGGTTTAACATCCGAAAATCCATCAATATCATACACCACATCGAGAAGAAAAAGGATAAAAACCATATGATAATATCCATAGATGTAGAAAAAGCATTTGACAACATCCAGCATCCATTCCTAATCAAAACACTCATGAAGATAGGTTGGAAGGTAAGTTCCTCAAGCTCATACAAGCTATCTATGAAAGACCAACAGCCAACCTCATAGTAAATGGAGAAAAGACAAGAACAATACCACTGAAAAAGGGTATAAGACAAGGATGCCCCCTGTCTCCTCCTCTATTCAATATCGTTTTGGAGGTTCTGGCTAACAACATAAGACAGCGGAAGGACATCAAAGGGATCCAGTTGGGAGAGGAGGAGGTGAAACTATCGTTATTTGCAGATGACATGATCCTATACATTGAAGACCCCCAAAACTCCACAGTTGGAATACTTACAGCAATAGAGGAATATGGAAGAGTAGCAGGATACAAGATCAATAAACAGAAGTCGGTAGGGTTTCTATACACATCGGACAGGGCCATGGAAGAGGCGATTAAGACGGAAGTACCCTTCACAGTAGCCAAGAACAAACTGAAATACCTAGGAATATACTTAACAAAAAATACTAAAGACCTTTATAAGCATAATTATAAAACCCTATTACAGGAAACCAAAAGTGACCTTCACAAATGGATGAAGCTCCCCTGCTCATGGTTAGGTAGGCTGAACATAGTAAAGATGACAGTTCTTCCTAAAGCACTCTACAAGTTCAACGCTATACCAATCCAATTACCATCAACCTTCTTCAAAGAATTGGAAAAACTGACCACCAACTTCATATGGAGAGGGAAGAAACCCAGTATTAGCAGAGAACTCCTCAAGAAGAAGGACCCAATTGGAGGACTCGCCCTACCTGATTTTAATGCCTACTACACAGCTACAGTGGTCATAACAGCATGGTACTGGCACAATGATAGACACTCAGACCAGTGGAAAAGAATAGAAAGCCCAGGAGTAAAATCATCAGCATATAGACAACTGATCTTCAACAAGGGTCCCAAAAACGTCAAGTGGGAAGCAGATGCCCTCTTTAATAAGTGGTGCTGGAAACAATGGGTATCCACATGTAGAAAGTTGAAACAAGACGTCTACCTCACCCCATGCACAAGAATACACTCAAGGTGGATCACAGATCTAGAAGTCAAACCCCAAACCATCAGGACCATTAAGGAGGAAATCGGGACTAATCTCAGAGCACTGGCCCAGGGAGCACATAGGCTCACTGCAACAGGGAAGGGGACACACACAGGTGATCTGGAAATCGACAAATGGGATCTAATAAGAATAAAACACCTGTGCACCTCGAAAGACTTTGCCAAGAGGGTGACAAGGCAACCCACAGACTGGGAGAAGATTTTTAGTAATGACACGTCAGACAAAGGGCTCATTACTAAAATCTACAACACCATCATGACCTGCAAAAAGAGGAAAACAGTTAACCCCCTAAGGAAGTGGGCAAAAGAAATGAGAAGAACTTTCACTAGAGAGGAGATCAATATGGCCAATAAATATATGAGAAAGTGCTCGAAGTCCCTTGCCATAAGAGAAATGCAAATCAGAACAACCATGAGATACCACCTAACACCCCTGAGGCTAGCCCAGATCAGTAAATCAGAGAGCAACAAGTGTTGGAGGGGCTGTGGTGAAGTAGGAACCCTCCTCCACTGCTGGTGGTCGTGCAGATTTGTACAGCCACTGTGGAAAGCAATCTGGCGATACCTAAAAAAAATGGAAATTGATCTACCTTACGACCCAGCCATCCCTCTACTGGGCATATACCCGGTTGAAGCAGCAAATAAAACACGACCAGTCATATGCGCTCCAATGTTTATTGCGGCACAATTCACAATAGCAAAGACTTGGAAACAGCCTAAGTTTCCATCGATAGACGAGTGGATTAGCAAACTTTGGCACATACACACAATGGAGTATTATGCAGCACTGAAAAGCACCAATGAGCACATGAAACACGTTATTTCATGGGAAGAGCTGGAAGGAATTATGTTAAGCGAGGTAAGCCAGACCCAAAGGGACAGGTACACCATGAGTCCCCTGAGGAAAGTACAATCAGCATGACATAAATAGAAGAATAAACATCCATCCCACAATAAACGGGAGGAAGCATAGATAGTTGGAGGGAGGACAGGCCACACCTAGGGAGGTACATGAGAGCCCAGCATAAAGAATGAGTAGTGGGGTAGAGAGAGGGAGAACCGGGAGGGGGACAATCTGAATGGATGGTATGGGGCGGGGCAGGGTACTAACCCACCCGGGGGAGAGTATCGGTTCTGTCCCCACCGATCTGGAAAATGCATACAGACCCCAACATGACACACCAAACAAGGAGGGCAACGCAAAGTACAGAGGTCTACACAAAGAGGCTGGACGACAAGCCGGCCCAAACCAGAATTAGGCCGATCCCCACACTCGAAGGGAATACCACAGAAAACAAAAATAGATCGTCTGGAGTGGGAAAGGAACTGACCCACCACACCACATCCAGAAGGAATCTGAAACAAAAGAAGGAGAAAGGACGTAGTGGAGTACACCTGGGTCCACCAAGCCCAAAGTCGATAGACCAGCTGAAGGGCCCGTCATACAGAGAGGACCATTCAGCTGACCACACTACGAGATACGACATCCTGCACCAACACATGGCCCTACATGGGACAGCACCTAAGACACAATGGGGGATGGGCGACTGAGCTGACTCCGCCACACTGAGGCAAACACTGGGGGCGTGCAATGGCGCAGCGGAGGAAGCAGAGCACAGGGAGCCCGAGGGAGTATAAAGGATGGTGTACAGGCCAACGAAAGGACCTTGAACTACTAGCAATTTTTCTTTTAATATTTGCTATCTTTTTGCTTAGTCTTTTTTAATTTGTTTTGTTTTTTACCTTGTAAATTTTGTATGTTTGTGGCTTTTCTGCTTATCAGCGTGTCGATGTTGCTTCTGTCAAAGCCATGTTCTTATGGGCCACTTGGGTACAGTCAAAGTCATATCCATTTGTATGCACATATTGCTATGTCAGCAGGTCCACCTAGACAAGATAGGCTGGACAAATAATGAGAGAAGAAAACAACAGGACCAATGGTCCTGGAGGGACATGAGAGCGTGGGAGGTAGGGGAAGGGAGGAGGTGTCGCCCAACACAGAAACAAGGGAACAGCGAATGGTTCTAAACCAGAGGAGGGAGGGGAGGGGAGGACTGGAAGGGAGTGACCAAGAGCAAGGTAACTGAGAGGAACTACTGAATCCAGAATGAAGGCCAAACATGGTAATGGGTCGGGAGGAAAGCGAAAGGAAATAGAGGAAAGGAGTAGGAGGCAAAGTGTATACAGAGAAGCCTAAATACAGACATGTACATATGTAAATATATTTATGTTTATGGGGGCAATAGATTTATACGCATATATTTATAGGTTCAGTAGTAGGGTAGCAGATGGACATTGGGCCTCCTCATGCATAATCCCCCAATACAATAGCACCTCGCCCTGCTAAGCAGCCATTGCAGGATACCCATCTTCCCGACATGATCACTGAAGACAGCCGTGTGTGTAAGCAAATGTGCTGAAGAAAGCTGATGGTGCCCGGCTATCAAAAAAAGATATAGCGTCTGGGGTCTTAAAGGCTTGAAGGCAAATAAGTGGCCATCTAGCTCAGAAGCAACAAAGCCCACAGAGAATAAGCACACGGCCTAAGCGAACACAAGGTGTTGAATGGACCATGTAGCAGATACAAAGGAACAAAAACAATCATTGTGTGATCACCTTCCTCACATAATGGCTGAAGACGAAAGTGTGCATAAGCAAGTGTGGTGAAGAAGGCGGATGGTGCCCGGCTACTGAGAGATATAGCGTCTGGGGACTTAAAGGCTTGAAAGCAAACAAGCGGCCATCTAGCCCAGAAGCAACCGAGCCCACACGGAAGCAGCACACCAACATAGGTGACCATGAAGGACAGAGGAGACCAGGTCTCCAACATCAAAGGTGGGGTGGTGGTGAGACTCACATCACCATGAAAGAGGGGGAGTGCATGATGGGGACCCAATGCCCACCTGTAGAGAGCTGAACACCCCTTCCAGAGGGGTAGTGAGGAGGAGATGGGCCACACAGGGTTCAGTGTAACAACAATGAAACTCAAAACCTTCCTCTAGTTCCTGAATGCTACCTCCCCTCTCAATCATCATGACCCCAATCCTACCTTGCCTTGCGGACCTGGTTGTACCAGAGGATGTACAGCGGTGCAGTGGGGATCTGGAGGCACAGGGAATCTAGGACAGATGAACCCTTCAACACCAGCTTTGGGAGAGGCGACACCAGGAGGGAAGGGCATGTAGAAAGGGAGAACCGATCTCGGAGATCTATGTGTAACCTCCTCTCTGGGAAATTGTCAAGGGGGAGGCGGGTGAGGGGAGACGCCAGGGAGTGTAAGATAAGATATAATAATTATTTATAAACTATCAAGGGACCAGGGGTGGGATCGGGGAGAGAGGGGGATGGGGGAAAAAAAAGGGAAACCGAGCTGATTCCGGGAACACAAGGGAAGGTGAATTATGAGAGTGACGAGTGCAATGAATGTATAAGGGTGCTTTGCTCATTTGATGTATGCACAGATTGTGATAAGAGCCTTATGAGCCCCAATAAAAAGATTGAAAAAAAGAAAAAAGAAAGAAAATGATTAGGGCAAAGAATGTACGGATGTGCTTTATACAATTGATGTATGTATATGTATGGATTGTGATAAGAGTTGTATGAGCCCCTAATAAAATGTATTAAAAAAAAGTAAAAGAGAGAGACAGAGAAAGGGATAGATATGTATAAAAAGTGAACCCACATATCATGAGAGCACAAGGGTATAATTTAGAAAATATCTACTCACTGATATATGAAGCCAGGTCATGAGTCAAGAGGGATAAGGATTTGGTGACCTGTCTGGAGAGAACTTTGAAGACCATCACCCATTTTTCCTTGAGGGATCAGTTAAATATATGACAGTGGGTTATCCATTGAACTTCTAGCCAAAAGACCAGCAGTTTGAAGCCATAAGGTTGTCAACGTCTGTAAAATGTTTAAGTCTTGGAAAATTAAAGGGACATTTTTACTCTGTCCAATAGGGGCCCTATGAGTTAGTATTGAAACAGTGGTAACAAGTGTGGTTTGGTTTGGTTTTTTTTGATGGTGACATACGGTTGATCCTGTCAAACAACCTCAATAAAATCCTTCTACTGAAAAAAAAAAAAGATGATGCCCAGGCAGAGAACTTTCTTTCATAAAGATGATGCCCAGAGAGAGAATCTTCATTCATAAAGATGATGCCCAGAGAGAGAACCTTTATTCATAAAGATGATGCCCAGAGAGAGAACCTTGTTTCATAAAGATGATGCCCAGAGAGCGTACCTTCATTCATAAAGATGATGCCCAGGTAGAGAACCTTCTTTCGTAAAGATGATGTCCACGCAGGGAACCTTCTTTCATAAAGATGATGCCCAGAGAGAGAACCTTCTTTCATAAAGAGGATGCCCAGAGAGACAACATTTATTCATATAGATGACAGCCAGGCAGAGAACCTTGTTTCATAAAGATGATGCCCAGAGAGAGACATTTCAATCATAAAGATGATGCCCAGAGAGAGAACCTTGTTTCATAAAGATGATGCCCAGAGAGCGTACCTTTATTCATAAAGATGATGCACAGGTAGGGAACCTTCTTTCGTAAAGATGATGTCCAGGCAGAGAACCTTCTCTCATAAAGATGGTGCCCCGAGGGGAACCTTCATTCATAAAGATGATGCCCAGAGTGAGAAAATTCATTCATAAAGGTGATGCCCAGAGAGAGAAACTTTATTCATAAAGATGATGCCCAGAGAGAGAACCTTCATTGTAAAAGATTATGCCGAGACAGAGAATGTTCTTTCATAAAGATGATGCCCAAACAGAGAATTTTCTTTTAGAAATGATGCCCAGAGAGAGAACCTTCATTCATATAGATGATGCACAGGCAGGGAATTTGTTTCATAAAGAAGATGCCAAGAGAGAGAACCTTCATTCAAAAAGGTGATGCCCAGGCAAAGAACCTTTTTTTCATAAAGATAATACCTAGAAAGAGAACCTCCTTTCATAAAGATGATGCCCAAACAGAGAACCTTCTTTCATAAATATGATGCCCAAAGAGAGAACCTGCTTTCAAAAAGATGATGCCCAGAGTGATAGCCTTCTCTTATAAAGATGATGCCCTGGCAGAGAAACTTCATTCATATAGTTGATGCCCAGACTTAGAAACTTGTTTCATGAAGATGATGCCTAGAAAGAGAACCTTCCTTCATAAAGATGATGCCCAAGTAGAGAACCTTCATTCATAAAGATGATTCCTAGAGAGTGAACCTTCTTTAATAAAGAGGATGCCAAAGGACGACATTGACTCTGCAGCTCCGGGAGATGGACATATCTGATCAGAGCACACGGGAGCAGATGAAGGGGCAGGAGGAGAGAGTGGAGTACAGCCTGGCCCCCCAGGCTATGATGATGATGTTCCTGAGTAGAGCAGCCAGTCCACAGAGAGAACAACATGGGTGGGCCTTCTATGAGACATGATGCCCCTCAGTGACAAAGGGCGATACAGGGGACAGCACCAGAGACACAGTGTGGGAATTGCACCTGACCTGATCCCACCACACCGAGGCAAATCACAGGGGGAGTGCAGCGGAACAGCAAGAGAATGGAGTGGCAAGGTCCCCAGGGAATGCTGAAAGTGGACTTTGGGGCCAGTGCGTGGTGCCCCAACAGACTGGACTGGAAAACGCTCCTAAGGGCCAGCAAACGATCCCTGAACTAACTACAAGCGTTTCTCTTGTGAACTGTTTTGTTCTGTTCTTTGTCAGTGTTTTGTTTTTGTTGTTTTGTTGTCTGGTTGTATACTGTTGCTTTGTTTTCCTCTGTCTAGTTTTCGTGCATGTTAGTGACTCCACAGGTCTGTCTGAATAGGACAGGCTGGATAAACTATCTGGAGGAAAAACAACGGGACCGACAGTTCCGGGGGGACTTGGGGTGGGGGGGTGGGGGGGTAAGGAAGTGGTGTTAAAAACCCAGGGACAGGGAAAAACATGGGATCCCATATGGTAAAGAAGGGGGAGTGGCAGGCCTGGTGGGAAATGATCAAGGGTAAGGTTGCTTAGAGAAGAGGTATACTCTAGCCCAGGTGGCGATGAACCATGGTAGTAGGGCAGGAGGAAAGTCAAGGGAGATAGAGGAAAGAGCTAGGAGTCAAAGGGCATTCATGGAGGTCTAGACAAAGACACGTACATGCAAATATATATAGGAAGATGGGGAAATAGATCTATGTGTCTATACTTATAGGTTTAATATTAAGGTGGCAGAAGGACCTTGGGCCTCTACTCAAACACTCCCTCAATGCATGAATAGCTTCTTTTATTTAATTGGAACTCTATGATGCTCACTCTCCCAACACAACGGCTGGAGCCAAAGTGGGTGAACAAGTAAATGTGGTGAAGAAAGCTGATGGTGCCCGGCTATCAAAAGAGATAGTGACTGGGGTCTTAAAGGCTTGAAGATAAACAAGCGGCCATCTAGCTCAGAAGCAACAAAGTCCACATGGAAGAACACACCAGCCTGTGTGATCGAGTGGTCCCAAAGGGATCAGTTACCAGGCATCAAAGAACAAAAAATCATATCATTGACTGCACACCTCCATGATAGGATCGCTGAAGACAAATGGGTGCATAAGCAAATGTGGTGAAGAAAGCTGATGGTGCCCGGCTATCAAAAGAGATAGTGTCTGGGGTCTTAAAGGCTTGAAGGTGAACAAGCGGCCATCTAGCTCAGAAGCAAAAAAGCCCACATGGAAGAAGCACACCAGCCAGTGCGATCACGAGGTGCTAAGGGACCAGGTATAAGGTATCATGCAAAAAACAAACAAACAACGATATAAGTGTGTGTATGTATGTGTATATATGTGTATATATATAATATATATATATAATATATGTGTATATATATAATATATATATATAATATAGTAATATATATACTATATTAAATTAAGGGGGAAGTGCAGAGTGGAGACCCAAGGCCCAAGTGTCGGCCACTGGAGATCCCCTCATAGAGGTATTTAGGAAAGGAGATGGGTTAATTAGGGTGCGAGGTAATACCGATGAAGAACACAGCTTTCTCCCAGATCCTGGATGCTTCCTCCCCACAACTACCATGATCCGAATTCTACCTTGCAGGGATGGATAGGACAGAGGTTGTACACTGGTACATATGAGGGCTGGAGGTACAGGGAATCCGGGAGGATGATACCTTCAGGACAAAGGGTGTGAGGGACGATGCTGAGAGAGTGGAGGGTGAGTGGGTTGGAAAGGGGGAACTGATTACAAGGATCCACATGTGACCTCTTCCCTAGGAGAGGGACAGCAGAGAAGGGGGGAAGGGAGACTCCAGATAGGGCAAGATATGACAAAATAACGAGGTATAAATTACCAAGGGCACATGAGGGAGGGGGGGAAGGGGAGGGAGGGGAAAAATAGGAGGACCTGATGCAAGGCGCTTAAGTAGAGAGCAAATGCCTTGAGAATGATTGGGGCAGGGAATGTATGGATGTGCTTTATACAATTGATGTACGTATATGTATGGATTGTGATAACAGTTGTATGAGCCCCTAATAAAACGTTAAAAAAAATAAAGAGGATGCCCAGATATAAAACTTTTATTCATAAAGATGATGCCCAGAGAAAGAACCTACTTACATAAAGGTGATGCCCAGAGAGAGAACCTTCATTCATAAATATGATGCCTAGAGAGAGAACCTTCATTCACAAAAATGATGCCGAGGCAGAGAACATTCTTTCATAAAGATGATGCACAGAGAGAGAACCGTCATTCATAAAGTTGATGCCCAGGCAGAGAAATTTCATTCATAAAGATGATGCACAGAGAGAACCTTCATTCATAAAGATGATGCCCAGGGGGAGAACCATCATTCATGAAGAATATGCCCAAATAAAGAACCATCTTTCATAAAGGTGATGCCCAGAGAGAGAACCTTCATTCATAAGATGATGCCCAGAGAACCTTCATTCACAAAGATGATGCCCAGGCAGAGAACATTCTTTCATAAAGATGCCTCCCAGGCGGAGAACCTTCTTTTATATATGATGCCCAGAGAAAGAGACTTCATTCATAAAGATGTTGCCCAGGCAGAGAACCTTCATTGATAAAGGTGATGTGCAGAGAGTGAACCTTCATTCATAAAGTTGATACCCAGGCAGAGAACCTTCATTCAAAAAGGTGATGCCCAGAGAGACAACCTTCATTCATAAGATGATGCTCAGAGAACCTTAATTCATAAAGATGAGGACCAGAGAGAGAACTTTCATTCATAAAGATGAGGCCCAGGCAGAGATCCTTCATTCATAAAGATGATGCCAAGAGAGAACCGTCATTCATAAAGATGATGCCCAGGCAGAGAGCATTCATTCATAAATATGATGCACAGAGCGAGAACATTCATTGATAAAAATGATGCCCAGGGAGAGAACCATCATTCATGAAGATAATGCCCAGAGAAAGAACCTTCTTGCATAATAGTGATGCCAAGAGAGTAAATCTTTTTTCATAAAGATGCCTCCCAGGCAGAGAACCTTCTTTCATATATATGATGCCCAGATAAAGAGCCTTCATTCATAAAGATGTTGCCCAGGCAGAGAACCTTCATTCATAAAGGTGATGCCCAAGCAGAGATCCTTCATTCATAAAGATGATGCCCACAGAGACAACTTTCATTCATATAGATGAGAGCCAGGGAGACAACCTTGTTTCATAAAGATGATGCCCCGAGAGCGTACCTTCATTCATAAAGATGATGCCCAGGTGGGGAATCTTCTTTCATAAAGATGATGCCCAGAGAGAGAACATTCATTCATAAAGATGATGCCTAGAGAGAGAACTATCATTCATAAAAATGATGCCCTGAGAGAGAACCTTCATTCATAAAGGTGATGCCCAGAGAGAGCATCTTCATTCATAAGATGATGCCCAGAGAACCTTAATTCATAAAGATGATGCCCAGAGAGAGAACCTTCATTCTTAAAGATGATACACAAAGACACAACTCTCATTCATATAGATGATAGCCAGGCAAAGAACCTTGTTTCATAATGATGATGCCCAGAGAGAGAATCTTCAATCATAAAGATGATTCCCAGGCAGAGAACCTTCATTCATTAAGATGATACCAGAGAGAGAATCTTGTTTCATAAAGATGATGCCCAGGGAGCATACCTTCATTCATAAAGATGATGCCCAGGTAGAGAACCTTCTTTCGTAAAGATGATTCCCTGGCCGAGAACCTTGTTTCATAAAGATTTTGCCCAGAGAGCATACTTTCATTCATAAAGATGATGCCAGGTAGAGAACATTGTTCGTAAAGATGATGCCCAGGCAGAGAACCTTCTTTCATAAATATAATGCCGAGAGAGATAACCTTCATTGATAAAAATGATGCCGCGACAGAGAACGTTCTTTCATAAAGATGATGCACAAAGAGAGAACGTTCTTAATAAAGATGATGCCCAGAGAACCTTCATTCATAAAGATAATCTCAGAGAGAGAACCTTCATTCATAAACATGATGCCCAGGCAGAGATCCTTTACTCATAAAGATGATGCCCAGAGAGACAACTTTCATTCATATAGATGATGCCCAGGCAAGGAACCTAGTTTCATAAAGAAGATGCCCAGAGAGAGAACCTTCATTCATAAAGATGATGCCCAGGCTGAGATCCTTTATTCAGAAAGATGATGCCCAGAGAGACAACTTTCATTCATATAGATGATAGCCAGGCAGAGAACCTTGTTTCATAAAGATGATGCCCAGAGAGAGACGCTTCAATCATAAAGATGATTCCCAGACAGAGAATCTTCATTCATAAAGATGATACCAGAGAGAGCTTTCTTTCATAAAGATGATGCCCAGAGATAGAACTTTCTTTCGTAAAGATGATGCCCAGGCTGAGATCCTTTATTCAGAAAGATGATGCCCAGAGAGACAACTTTCATTCATATAGATGACAGCCAGTCAGAGAACCTTGTTTCATAAAGATGATGCCCAGAGAGCGTACCTTCATTCAAAAAGATGATGCCCAGGTAGAGTACCTTCTTCCTAAAGATGATGCCCAGGGAGAGAACCTTCTTTCATAAAGATGATGCCCAGAGAGAGAACCTTCATTCATAAAGAGGATGCCCAGAGAGAGAACCTTCATTCTTAAAGATGATGCCCAGTCAGAGAACCTTCTTTCATAAAGATGATACCCAGAGAGAGAACCTTCATTCAAAAATATGATGCCCAGAGAATAACCTTCTTACATAAAGGTGTTGCCCATAGAGAGAACCTTCTTCCATAAAGATGATGCATAAAAAGAGATCTTTCTTTCATAAAGATGATGCCCAGAGAGAGAATCTACATACATAAAGATGATGCCCAGTTACAGAACCTTCATTCATAATGGTGATGCCCAGAGAGAGCACCTTCATTCATAAATATGATACCCCGAGAGAGACCCCTCATTCATAAAGATGATGCCAAGGCAGAGAACTTTCATTCATAATGGTGATGCCCAAAGAGAGAACCTTCATTCAAAAAGATGATGCCCAGAGAAAAACCTTCTTACATAAACGTGTTGCCCAGAGAGAGAACCTTCTTCCATAAAGATGATGCACAAAAAGAGATCTTTCTTTCATAAAGATGATGCCCAGAGAGAGAATCTACATACATAAAGATGATGCCCAGTCACAGAACCTTCATAATGGTGATGCCCAGAGAGAGCACCTTCATTCATAAAAATGATGCCCTGAGAGAGACCCCTCATTCATAAAGATGATGCCAAGGCAGAGAACTTTCATTCATAATGGTGATGCCCAGAGAGAGAACCTTCATTCATAAAGATGATGCCCAGAGAGACAACTTTCATTCATATAGATGATAGCCAGGCAGAGAACCTTGTTTTATAAAGATGATGCCCAGAGAGAACTTTCATTGATGAAAATGCTACCAAGTCAGAGAACCTTCTTCCATAAAGATGATACCCAGAGAGAGAACCTTCATTCATAAAGATGATGCCCGGAGAGAGAAGATTCATTGATAAAGATGATGCCAGATAGAGAACGTTCCTTCATAAAGATGATGCACAAGTAGAGAAAATTCATTATAAAGATGATGCCCACAGAGAGAACCTTCATTCATATAGATGATGACCAGGCAGGGAACCTTGTTCAATAAAGAAGATGCCCAGAGAGAGAACCTTCATTCATAAAGATGATACCCAGAGAGAGAACCTTCATTCATAAAGATGATTCCTAGAGAGAAAACCGTCATTCATAAAGATGGTGCCCAAGGAAAGAAACATCATTCATGGAGATGATGCCCAGAGGAAGAACCTTCTTTCATAAAGGTAATGCCCAGAGGAGAACCTTCATTCATAAGATGATGCCCAGAGAACCTTCATTCATAAAGATGATGCCCAAAAAGAGAACCATCTTTCATAAAAATGATGCCCAGAGAGAGAAACAACTTTCATAAAAGTAATACCCACAGAGAGAACCTTCATTCATAAAGATGATGCTCAGGCAGAGGACATTTCGTAAAGATGACGCCCAGTCCGAGAACCTTCTGTCTTAAATGTGATGCCCAAAGAGAGAACCTTCTTTCTTTAAGGTGATGCCCAGAGAGAGAAACTTCATTCATAAGATGATGCCCAGAGAACCATCATCCATAAAGATGATGCCCATTTAGAGAACTTTCTTCCATAAAGATGATGCACAAACAGAGACTTTCTTTCATAAATATGATGCCCAGAGAGAGAACTTACTTTCATAAAGATGATGCCCAGAGAGAGAGCCTTTCTTCATAAAGATGATGCCCAGAGAGAGAACCTTCATTCATAAAGATGATGCCTATGCAGAGAACATTCTTTCATAAATTTGATTCCCAGGCAGAGAACCTTCTTTCATAAATATGATGGCCAGAGAAAGAGCCTTCATTCATAAAGATGTTGCCAAGGCAGAGAACTTTCATTCATAAATGTGATGTCCAGAGAAAGAGCCTTCATTCATAAAGATGATGCTTAGGCAGAGAACCTTCATTCTTAAAGGTGATGCCCAGATAGAGAACCTTCATTCTTAAAGATGATGCCTAGGCAGAGAACCTTCATTCATAAAGATGATTCCCAGAGAGAGAACCGTCATTCATAAAGAGGATGCCCAGAGAGAGAACCTTCATTCATAAAGATGATGCCCAGTCACAGAACCTTCTTTCATAAAGATGTTACCCAGAGAGAGAACCTTCATTCAAAAAGATGATGCCCAGAGAAAAACCTTCTTACATAAAGGTATTGCCCAGAGAGAGAACCTTCTTCCATAAAGATGATGCACAAAAAGAGATCTTTCTTTCATAAAGATGATGCCCAGAGAGAGAATCTACATACATAAAGATGATGCCCAGTCACAGAACCTTCATAATGGTGATGCCCAGGGAGAGCACCTTCATTCATAAAAATGATGCCCTGAGAGAGACCCCTCATTCATAAAGATGATGCCAAGGCAGAGAACTTTATTCATAATGGTGATGCCCAGAGAGAGAACCTTCATTCATAAAGATGATGCCCAGAGAGACAACTTTCATTCATATAGATGATAGCCAGGCAGAGAACCTTGTTTTATAAAGATGATGCCCAGAGAGAACTTTCATTGATGAAGATGCAACCAAGTCAGAGAACCTTCTTTCATAAAGATGATGCCCAGAGAGAGAACCTTCATTCATAAAGATGATGCCCGGAGAGAGAAGATTCATTGATAAAGATGATGCCAGATAGAGAACGTTCCTTCATAAAGATGATGCACAAGTAGAGAAATTCATTATAAAGATGATGCCCACAGAGAGAACCTTCATTCATATAGATGATGACCAGGCAGGGAACCTTGTTCAATAAAGAAGATGCCCAGAGAGAGAACCTTCATTCATAAAGATGATACCCAGAGAGAGAACCTTCATTCATAAAGATGATTCCTAGAGAGAAAACCGTCATTCATAAAGATGGTGCCCAAGGAAAGAACCATCATTCATGGAGATGATGCCCAGAGGAAGAACCTTCTTTCATAAAGGTAATGCCCAGAGGAGAACCTTCATTCATAAGATGATGCCCAGAGAACTTTCATTCATAAAGATGATGCCCAAAAAGAGAACCATCTTTCATAAACATGATGCCCAGATAGAGAACCACCTTTCATAAAGATAATGCCCACAGAGAGAACCTTCATTCATAAAGATGATGCCCAGGCAGAGGACATTTCGTAAAGATGACGCCCAGTCCGAGAACCTTCTGTCTTAAATATGATGCCCAAAGAGAGAACCTTCTTTCATTAAGGTGATGCCCAGAGAGAGAAACTTCATTCATAAGATGATGCCCAGAGAGACAACTTTCATTCATATAGATGATAGCCAGGCAGAGAACCTTGTTTTATAAAGATGATGCCCAGAGAGAACTTTCATTGATGAAGATGCTACCAAGTCAGAGAACCTTCTTTCATAAAGATGATGCCCAGAGAGAGAACCTTCATTCATAAAGATGATGCCCAGAGAGAGAAGATTCATTGATAAAGATGATGCCAGATAGAGAACGTTCCTTCATAAAGATGATGCACAAGTAGAGAAAATTCATTATAAAGATGATGCCCACAGAGAGAACCTTCATTCATATAGATGATGACCAGGCAGGGAACCTTGTTCAATAAAGAAGATGCCCAGAGAGAGAACCTTCATTCATAAAGATGATACCCAGAGAGAGAACCTTCATTCATAAAGATGATTCCTAGAGAGAAAACCGTCATTCATAAAGATGGTGCCCAAGGAAAGAACCTTCATTCATGGAGATGATGCCCAGAGGAAGAACCTTCTTTCATAAAGGTAATGCCCAGAGGAGAACCTTCATTAATAAGATGATGCCCAGAGAACTTTCATTCATAAAGATGATGCCCAAAAAGAGAACCATCTTTCATAAACATGATGCCGAGATAGAGAACCACCTTTCATAAAGATAATGCCCACAGAGAGAAACTTCATTCATAAAGATGATGCCCAGGCAGAGGACATTTCGTAAAGATGACGCCCAGTCCGAGAACCTTCTGTCTTAAATATGATGCCCAAAGAGAGAACCTTCTTTCATTAAGGTGATGCCCAGAGAGAGAAACTTCATTCATAAGATGATGCCCAGAGAACCATCATCCATAAAGATGATGCCCATTTAGAGAACTTTCTTCCATAAAGATGATGCACAAACAGAGATAGTTCTTTCATAAATATGATGCCCAGAGAGAGAACTTACTTTCATAAAGATGATGCCCAGAGAGAGAGCCTTTCTTCATAAAGATGATGCCCAGAGAGAGAACCTTCATTCATAAAGATGATGCCTATGCAGAGAACATTCTTTCATAAATTTGATTCCCAGGCAGAGAACCTTCTTTCATAAATATGATGCCCAGAGAAAGATCCTTCATTCATAAAGATGTTGCCAAGGCAGAGAACTTTCATTCATAAATGTGATGTCCAGAGAAAGAGCCTTCATTCATAAAGATGATGCCTAGGCAGAGAACCTTCATTCATAAAGATGATTGTCAGAGAGAATGCCGTCATTCATAAAGATGATGCCCAGGCAGAGAGACTTTCATTCATAAGGATGATGCCCAGGGAGAGAACCATCATTCATGGTGATGATGCCCAGAGAAAGAACCTCCTTTCATAAAGGTGATGCCCAGAGAGAGAACCTTCATTCATAAGATGATGCCCAGAGAACCTTCATTCATAAAGTGATGCCCAGAGAGAGAACCTTCATTCACAACGATGATGCCCAGGCAGAGAACATTCTTTCATAAAGATGATTCCCAGGCAAAGAACCTTCTCTGATAAATATGATGCCCAGAGAAAGAGCCTTCATTCAGAAAGATGTTGCCCAGGCAGAGAACCTTCATTCATAAGATGATGCACAGGGAACCTTCATTCATAAAGATGATGGCCAGAGAGAGAACTTTCATTCATAAAGACGGTGCCTAGGCAGAGATCCTTCATTCATAATAATGATGCCCAGAGAGACAACTTTCATTCCTATAGATGATAGCCAGGCAGAGAACCTTGTTTCATAAAGATGATTCCCAGAGAGCGTACCTTCATTCATAAAGATGATGCCCAGGTAGAGAACCTTCTTTCGTAAAGATAATGCCCAGGCAGAGGAACTTCTTTCATAAAGATGATGCCCAGAGAGAGCATCTTTATTCATAAGATGATGCCCAGAGAACCTTGTTTCATAAAGATGATGCCCAGAGAACCTTCAATCATAAAGATGATTCCCAGGCAGAGAACCTTCATTTATTAAGATGATACCAGAGAGAGAACCTTGTTTCATAAAGATGATGCCCAGAGAGCGTACCTTCATTCATAAAGATGATGCCCAGGTAGAGAACCTTCTTTCGTAAAGATGATGTCCAGGCAGGGAACCTTCTTCCATAATGATGATGCCCAGAGAGAGAACATTCATTCATAAGTTGATGCCCAGAGAATCTTCTTTCATAAAGGTGATGCCCAGAGAGAGAGCCTTCATTCATAAAGATGATGCCTCTAGAGAGAATCCTCATTCATAAATTGATGCCAAGGCAGAGAACTTTCATTCATAAAGAGGATCCACAGGTAGAGAACATTCATTCATAAAGATGGTGCCCAGAGAGTGGACCTTCATTTATAAAGATGATGCCCAGGCAGAGACCCTTCATTCATTAAGGTGAATCCCAGAGAAAGAACCTTGATTCAAAAGATGATGCCCAGAGAAACTTCATTCATAAAGATGAGCCCCAGAGAGAGAACCTTCACTTATAAAGACGATGCCCAGGCAGTGATCCTTTATTTATAAAGATGATGCCCAGAGAGACAACTTTCATTCATATAGATGATAGCCAGGCAGAGAACCTTGTTTTATAAAGATGATGCCCAGAGAGAGAACTTTCATTCATGAAGATGCTGCCCAATCAGAGAACCTTCTTTCATGAAGGTGATGCCCAGAGAGAGAACCTTCATTCATAAAGATGATGCTCGGAGAGAGAACATTCATTGATAAAGATGATGCCGAGATAGAGAACGTTCCTTCATAAAGATGATGCACAAACAGAGAAATTTCTTTATAAAGATGATGCCCACAGAGGGAACCTTCATTCATATAGATGATGACCAGGCAGGGAACCTTGTTTCATAAAGAAGATGTCCAATGAGAGAACCTTCATTCATAAAGATTATTTCCAGAGAGAGAACTTTCATTCATGAAGATGATGCCCAAGGAGAGAACATTCATTCAAAAAGATGATTTCCAGAGAGAGAACCTTCATTCATAAAGATGATGCCCAGAGAGAGAACCTTCATTCACAAAGATGATGCCCATGCAGAGAACATTCTTTCATAAATTTGATTCCCAGGTAGAGAACCTTCTTTCATAAATATGATGCCCAGAGAAAGAGCCTTCATTCATAAAGATGTTGCCAAGGCAGAGAACCTTCATTCATAAATGTGATGTCCAGAGAGAGAACCTTCATTCATAAACATGGTGCTCAGGCATAGAACCTTCATTATAAAGGTGATGCCCAGATAGAGAACCTTCATTCTTAAAGATGATGCCTAGGCAGAGAACCTTCATTCATAAAGATGATTCCTAGAGAGAAAACCGTCATTCATAAAGATGGTGCCCAAGGAAAAACCATCATTCATGGAGATGATGCCCAGAGGAAGAACCTTCTTTCATAAAGGTATTGCCCAGAGAGAGAACCTTCATTCATAAGATGATGCCCAGAGAACCTTCATTCATAAAGATGATGCCCAAAAAGAGAACCATCTTTCATAAACATGATGCCCAGAGAGAGAACCACCTTTCATAACGATAATGCCCACAGAGAGAACCTTCATTCATAAAGATGATGCCCAGGCAGAGGACATTTCGTAAAGATGACGCCCAGTCCGAGAACCTTCTGTCATAAATATGATGCCCAAAGAGAGAACCTTCTTTCATTAAGGTGATGCCCAGAGAGAGAAACTTCATTCATAAGATGATGCCCAGAGAACCATCATCCATAAAGATGATGCCCATTTAGAGAACTTTCTTCCATAAAGATGATGCACAAACAGAGATCTTTCTTTCATAAATATGATGCCCAGAGAGAGAACTTACTTTCATAAAGATGATGCCCAGAGAGAGAGCCTTTCTTCATAAAGATGATGCCCAGAGAGAGAACCTTCATTCATAAAGATGATGCCCATGCAGAGAACATTCTTTCAAAAATTTGATTCCCAGGCACAGAACCTTCTTTCATAAATATGATGCCCAGAGAAAGAGCCTTCATTCATAAAAATGTTGCCAAGGCAGAGAACCTTCATTCATAAATGTGATGTCCAGAGAAAGAGCCTTCATTCATAAAGATGATGCTCAGGCAGAGAACCTTCATTCTTAAAGGTGATGCCCAGATAGAGAACCTTCATTCTTAAAGATGATGCCTAGGCAGAGAACCTTCATTCATAAATATGATTCCCAGAGAGAGAACCGTCATTCATAAAGATGATGCCCAGGCAGAGAGACTTTCATTCATAAAGATGATGCCCAGGGAGAGAACCATCATTCATGGAGATGATGCCCAGAGAAAGAACCTTCATTCATAGATGATGCCCAGAGAACCTTCATTCATAAAGTGATGCCCAGAGAGAGAACCTTCATTCACAAAGATGATGCCCAGGCAGAGAACATTCTTTCATAATGATGATTCCCAGCCAAAGAATCTTCTTTGATAAATATGATGCCCAGAGAAAGAGCCTTCATTCAGAAAGATGTTGCCCAGGCAGAGAACCTTCATTCATAAGATGATGGACAGGGAACATTCATTCATAAAGATGATGGCCAGAGAGAGAACTTTCATTCATAAAGATGGTGCCTAGGCAGAGATCCTTCATTCATAATGATGACGCCCAGAGAGAAAACTTCCATTCATATAGATGATAGCCAGGCAGAGAACCTTGTTTCATAAATATGATGCAAAGAGAGCGTACCTTCATTCATAAAGATGATGCCCAGGTAGAGAACCTTCTTTCGTAAAGACAATGCCCAGGCAGAGAAACTTCTTTCATAAAGATGATGCCCAGAGAGAGAACCTTCATTCATAAAGGTGATGCCCAGAGAGAGCATCTTCATTCATAAGATGATGCCCAGAGAACCTTAATTCATAAAGATCATGCCCAGAGAGAGAACCTTCATTCATAAAGATGATACACAAAGAGAAAACTCTCATTCATATAGATGATAGCCAGGCAGAGAACCTTGTTTCATAAAGATGATGCCCAGAGAACCTTCAATCATAAAGATGATTCCCAGGCAGAGAACCTTCATTCATTAAGATGATACCAGAGAGAGAACTTTGTTTCATAAAGATGATGCCCAGAGAGCGTACTTTCATTCATAAAGATGATGCCCAGGTAGAGAACATTCTTTCGTAAAGATGATGTCCAGGCAGGGAACCTTCTTTCATAATGATGATGCCCAGAGAAAGAGCCTTCATTCATAAAGATGTTGCCAAGGTGAGAACCTTCATTCATAAATGTGATGTCCAGAGAAAGAACCTTCATTCATAAAGATGATGCCAAGACAGAGAACCTTCTACAATAAAGATGATGCACAAAAAGAGATCTTTCTTTCATAAAAATGATGCCCAGAGAGAAAACCTACTTTCATAAAGATGATGCCGAGGCAGAGAAACTTCAATCATAATGGTGATGCCCAGAGAGAAACCCTTCATTCATAAGTTGATGCCCAGAGATTTTTCTTTCATAAAGGTGATGCCCAGAGAGAGAGCCTTCATTCATAAAGATGATGCCTCGAGAGAGAACCCTCATTCATAAATTGATGCCAAGGCAGAGAACTTTCATTCATAAAAAGGATCCACAGATAGAGAACATTCAATCATAAAGATGGTGCCCAGAGCGTGGAGTTTCATTCATAAAGATGATGCCGAGACAGAGAACCTTCTACAATAAAGATGATGCACAAAAAGAGATCTTTCTTTCATAAACATGATGCCCAGAGAGAGAACCTACTTTCATAAAGATGATGCCCAGGCAGAGAAACTTCAATCATAATGGTGATGCCCAGAGAGAGAACCTTCATTCATAAGTTGATGCCCAGAGAATCTTCTTTCATAAAGGTGATGCCCAGAGAGAGAGCCTTCATTCATAAAGATGATGCCTCGAGAGAGAACCCTCATTCATAAATTGATGCCAAGGCAGAGAACTTTCATTCATAAAGAGGATCCACAGATAGAGAATATTCATTCATAAAGATGGTGCCCAGAGAGTGGACCTTCATTCATTAAGATGATGCCCAAGCAGAGGACCTTCATTCTTTAAGGTGAAGCCCAGAGAGAGAACCTTGATTCAAAAGATGATGCCCAGAGAACATTCATTCATAAAGATGATCCCCAGAGAGAGAACCTTCACTTATAAAGACGATGCCCAGGCAGTGATCCTTTATTTATAAAGATGATGCCCAGAGAGACAACTTTCATACATATAGATGATAGCCAGGCAGAGAACCTTGTTTTATAAAGATGATGCCCAGAGAGAGAACTTTCATTCATGAAGATGCTGCCCTATCAGAGAACCTTCTTTCATAAAGATGATGCCCAGAGAAAGAACTTTCATTCATAAAGATGATGCTCGGGGAGAGAACATTCATTGATAAAGATGATGCCGAGATAGAGAACGTTCCTTCATAAATATGATGCACAAACAGAGAAATTTCTTTATAAAGATGATGCCCACAGGGGAAACCTTCATTCATATAGATGATGACCAGGCAGGGAACCTTGTTTCATAAAGAAGATGCCCAATGAGAGAACCTTCATTCATAAAGATGATTTCCAGAGAGAGAACCTTCATTCATGAAGATGATGCCCAAGGAGAGAACATTCATTCAAAAAGATGATTTCCAGAGAGAGAACCTTCATTCATAAAGATGATGCCCAGAGAGAGAACCTTCATTCACAAAGATGATGCCCATGCAGAGAACATTATTTCATAAATTTGATTCCCAGGTACAGAACCTTCTTTCATAAATATGATGCCCAGAGAAAGAGCCTTCATTCGTAAAGATGTTGCCAAGGCAGAGAACCTTCATTCATAAATGTGATGTCCAGAGAGAGAACCTTCATTCATAAACATGGTGCTCAGGCATAGAACCTTCATTATAAAGGTGATGCCCAGATAGAGAACCTTCATTCTTAAAGTTGATGCCTAGGCAGAGAACCTTCATTCATAAAGATGATTCCTAGAGAGAAAACCGTCATTCATAAAGATGGTGCCCAAGGAAAGAACCATCATTCATGGAGATGATGCCCAGAGGAAGAACCTTCTTTCATAAAAGTAATGCCCAGAGAGAGAACCTTCATTCATAAGATGATGCGCAGAGAACCTTCATTCATAAAGTTGATGCCCAAAAAGAGAACCATCTTTCATAAACATGATGCCCAGAGAGAGAACCACCTTTCATAAAGATAATGCCCACAGAGAGAACCTTCATTCATTAAGATGATGCCCAGGCAGAGGACATTTCGTAAAGATGACGCCCAGTCTGAGAACCTTCTGTCTTAAATATGATGCCCAAAGAGAGAACGTTCTTTCATTAAGGGGATGCCCAGAGAGAGAAACTTCATTCATAAGATGATGCCCAGAGAACCATCATCCATAAAGATGATGCCCATTTAGAGAACTTTCTTCCATAAAGATGATGCACAAACAGAGATCTTTCTTTCATAAATATGATGCCCAGAGAGCGAACTTACTTTCATATAGATGATGCCCAGAGAGAGAGCCTTTCTTCATAAAGATGATGCCCAAAGAGAGAACCTTCATTCATAAAGATGATGCCCATGCAGAGAACATTCTTTCGTAAATTTGATTCCCAGGCAGAGAACTTTCTTTCATAAATATGATGCCCAGAGAAAGAGCCTTCATTCATAAAGATGTTGCCAAGGCAGAGAACCTTCATTCATAAATGTGATGTCCAGGTAAAGAACGTTCATTCATAAACATGATGCTCAGGCAGAGAACTTTCATTCTTAAAGGTGATGCCCAGTTAGAGAACATTCATTCTTAAAGATGATGCCTAGGCAGAGAACCTTCATTCATAAAGATGATTCCCAGAGAGAGAACCGTCATTCATAAAGATGATGCCCAGGCAGAGAGACTTTCATTCATAAAGATGATGCCCAGGGAGAGAACCATCATTCATGCCGATGATGCCCAGAGAAAGAACCTTCTTTCATAAAGGTGATGCCCAGAGAGAGAACCTTCATTCATAAGATGATGCCCAGAGAACCTTCATTCATAAAGTGATGCCCAGAGAGAGAACCTTCATTCACAACGATGATGCCCAGGCAGAGAACATTCTGTCATAATGATGATTCCCAGGCAAAGAACCTTCTTTGATAAATATGATGCCCAGAGAAAGAGCCTTCATTCAGAAAGATGTTGCCCAGGCAGAGAACCTTCATTCATAAGATGATGCACAGGGAACATTCATTCATAAAGATGATGGCCAGAGAGAGAACTATCATTCATAAAGATGGTGCCTAGGCAGAGATCCTTCATTCATAATGATGATGCCCAGAGAGACAACTTTCATTCATATAGATGATAGCCAGGCAGAGAACCTTGTTTCATAAAGATGATGCAAAGAGAGCGTACCTTCATTCATAAAGATGATGCCCAGGTAGGGAACCTTCTTTCGTAAAGATAATGCCCAGGCAGAGAAACTTCTTTCATAAAGATGATGCCCAGAGAGAGAACCTTCATTCATAAAGGTGATGCCCAGAGATAGCATCTTCATTCATAAGATGATGCCCAGAGAACCTTAATTCATAAAGATCATGCCCAGAGAGAGAACCTTCATTCATAAAGATGATACACAAAGAGAAAACTCTCATTCATATAGATGATAGCCAGGCAGAGAACCTTGTTTCATAAAGATGATGCCCAGAGAACCTTCAATCATAAAGATGATTCCCAGGCAGAGAACCTTCATTCATTAAGATGATATCAGAGAGAGAACCTTGTTTCATAAAGATGATGCCCAGAGAGCCTACTTTCATTCATAAAGATGATGCCCAGGTAGAGAACATTCTTTCGTAAAGATGATGTCTAGGCAGGGAACCTTCTTTCATAATGATGATGCCCAGAGAAAGAGCCTTCATTCATAAAGATGTTGCCAAGGCGAGAACCTTCATTCATAAATGTGATGTCCAGAGAAAGAACCTTCATTCATAAAGATGATGCTCAGGCAGAAAACCTTCATTCTTAAAGGTGATGCCCAGATAGAGAACCTTCTTTCATAAAGATGATGCCGAGACAGAGAACCTTCTACAATAAAGATGATGCACAAAAAGAGATCTTTCTTTCATAAAGATGATGCCCAGAGAGAGAACCTACTTTCATAAAGATGATGCCCAGGCAGAGAAACTTCAATCATAATGGTGATGCCCAGAGAGAGAACCTTCATTCATAAGTTGATGCCCAGAGAATCTTCTTTCATAAAGGTGATGCCCAGAGAGAGAGCCTTCATTCATAAAGATGATGCCTCGAGAGAGAACCCTCATTCATAAATTGATGCCAAGGCAGAGAACTTTCATTCATAAAGAGAATCCACAGATAGAGAACATTCATTCATAAAGATGGTGCCCAGAGAGTGGACCTTCATTCATAAAGATGATGCCCAGGCAGAGGACCTTCATTCATTAAGGTGAAGCCCAGAGAGAGAAACTTGATTCAAAAGATGATGCCCAGAAAACCTTCATTCATAAAGATGATCCCCAGAGAGAGAACCTTCACTTATAAAGACGATGCCCAGGCAGTGATCCTTTATTCATAAAGATGATGTCCAGACAGACAACTTTCATTCATATAGATGATAGCCAGGCAGAGAACTTTGTTATATAAAGATGATGCCCAGAGAGAGAACTTTCATTCATGAAGATGCTGCCCAATCAGAGAACCTTCTTTCATAAAGATGATGCCCAGAGAGAGAACCTTCATTCATAAAGATGATGCTCGGAGAGAGAACATTCATTGATTAAGATGATGCCGAGATAGAGAACGTTCCTTCATAAAGATGATGCACAAACAGAGAAATTTCTTTATAAAGATGATGCCCACAGAGGGAACCTTCATTCATATAGATGATGACCAGGCAGGGAACCTTGTTTCATAAAGAAGATGCCCAATGAGAGAACCTTCATTCATAAAGATGATTTCCAGAGAGAGAAACTTCATTCATAAGATGATGCCCAGAGAACCATCATCCATAAAGATGATGCCCATTTAGAGAACTTTCTTCCATAAAGATGATGCACAAACAGAGATCTTTCTTTCATAAATATGATGCCCAGAGAGAGAACTTACTTTCATAAAGATGATACCTAGAGAGAGAGCCTTTCTTCATAAAGATGATGCCCAGAGAGAGAACCTTCATTCATAAAGATGTTGCCAAGGCAGAGAACCTTCATTCATAAATGTGTTGTCCAGAGAAAGAACCTTCATTGATAAACATGATGCTCAGGCAGAGAACCTTCATTCTTAAAGGTGATGCCCAGATAGAGAACCTTCATTCTTAAAGATGATGCCTAGGCAGAGAACCTTCATTCATAAAGATGATTCCCAGAGAGAGAACCGTCATTCATAAATATGATGCCCAGGCAGAGAGACTTTCATTCATAAAGATGATGCCCAGGGAGAGAACCATCATTCATGGAGATGATGCCCAGAGAAAGAACCTTCTTTCATAAAGGTGATGCCCAGAGAGAGAACCTTCATTCATAATGTGATGCCCAGAGAGAGAACCTACATTCACAAAGATGATGCCCAGGCAGAGAACATTCTTTCATAATGATGATTCCCAGGCAAAGAACCTTCTTTGATAAATATGATGCCCAGAGAAAGAGCCTTCATTCAGAAAGATGTTGCCCAGGCAGAGAACCTTCATTCATAAGATGATGCACAGGGAACCTTCACTTATAAAGATGATGCCCAGAGAGACAACTTTCAATCATATAGATGATAGCCAGGCAGAGAACCTTGTTTCATAAAGATGATGCAAAGAGAGCGTACCTTCATTCATAAAGATGATGCCCAGGTAGAGAACCTTCTTTCGTAAAGATAATGCCCAGGCAGAGAAACTTCTTTCATAAAGATGATGCCCAGAGAGAGAACCTTCATTCATAAAGGTGATGCCCAGAGAGAGCATCTTCATTCATAAGATGATGCCCAGAGAACCTTAATTCATAAAGATGATACACAAAGAGAAAACTCTCATTCATAAAGATGAGAGCCAGGCAGAGAACCATGTTTCATAAAGATGATGCCCAGAAAACCTTCAATCATAAAGATGATTCCCAGGCAGAGAACCTTCATTCATTAAGATGATACCAGAGAGAGAACCTTTTTTCATAAAGATGATGCCCAGAGAGCGTACTTTCATTCATAAAGATGATGCCCAGGTAGAGAACCTTCTTTCGTAAAGATGATGTCCAGGCAGGGAACCTTCTTTCATAATGATGATGCCCAGAGAAAGAGCCTTCATTCATAAAGATGTTGCCAAGGCGAGAACTTTCATTCATAAATGTGATGTCCAGAGAAAGAACCTTCATTCATAAAGATGATGCTCAAGCAGAGAACCTTCATTCTTAAAGGTGATGCCAGATAGAGAACCTTCTTTCATAAAGATGATGCCGAGACAGAGAACCTTCTACAATAAAGATGATGCACTTTATGAATGGAGGTTCTCTGGGCATCATCTTATGGATGAAGGTACTCTCTCTGGGCATCATCTCCATGAATGATGGTTCTCTCTCTGGTCATCATCTTTATGAATGAAAGTTCTCTGCCTGGGCATCATCTTTATGAATGACGGTTCTCTCTCTGGGAATCATCTTTATGAATGAAAGTTCTCTGCCTGGGCATCATCTTTATGAATGATGGTTCTCTCTTTGGACATCACATTTATGAATGAAGGTTATTTGCCTAGGCAACATCTTTATAAATGAAGGCTCTTTCTCTGGGCATCATATTTATGCAAGAAGATTCTCTGCCTGGGAATCAAATTTATGAAACAATGTTCTCTGCCTGGCCATCATCTTTGTGAATGAAGTTTCTCTCTTTGGGCACCACCTTTATGAATGAAGGTTCTCTCTCTGGGCATCATCTTTATGAATGCATGTTCTCTGGGCACCATCTTATGAATGATGGTTCTCACTCTGGGCAACACCTTTATGTAAGAAGGTTCTTTCTCTGAGCATCATCTTCATGAATGATGGTTCTATCTCTGGGCATCATCTTTATGAATGAAATTTTCTGCCTTGGAATCATCTTTATGAAAGAAGGTTCTTTCTCTGGGCATCATCTTCATGAATGAAGGTTCTCTCTCTGGGAATCATTTTTATGAATGAAAGTTCTCTGCCTGGGCATCATCTTTATGAATGACGGTTCTCTCTCTGGGAATCATCTTTATGAATGAAAGTTCTCTGCCTGGGCATCATCTTTATGAATGATGGTTCTCTCTTTGGACATCACATTTATGAATGAAGGTTCTTTGCCTAGGCAACATCTGTATAAATGAAGGCTCTTTCTCTGGGCATCATATTTATGAAAGAAGTTTCTCTTCCTGGGAATCAAATGTATGAAAGAATGTTCTCTGCCTGGCCATCATCTTTGTGAATGAAGTTTCTCTCTTTGGGCATCATCTTTATGAATGAAAGTTCTCTGCCTGGGCATCATCTTTATGAATGACGGTTTTTTCTCTGGGAATCATCTTTATGAATGGACGTTCTCTGCCTGGGCATCATCTTCATGAATGATGGTTCTATCTCTTGGCATCATCTTTATGAATGAAAGTTTCTGCCTTGGCATCATCTTTATGAAAGAAGGTTCTTTCTCTGGGCATCATCTTCATGAATGAAGGATCTCTCTCTAGAAATCATCTTTATGAATGAAGGTTCTCTCTCTGGACATCTTCTTTATGATAGAAGGTTCCCTGCCTGGGCATCATCTATATGAATGTAGGTTCTCTCGGTGGGCATCATTTTTATAAAGAAATGTCTCTGTGTGGGCATCATCTTTATGATGGAACGTTCTCTATCTCGGCATCATCTTTATCAATAAAGGTTCTCACTGGGCATCATTTTTATGAATGAAGGTTCTAACTCTGGGCATTATCTTTTTTAAAGAAGGTTCTCTGACTGGGCATCATCTTCATGAATGAAGGTTCTCTCTCTGGGCATCATTTTTATGAATGAAGGTCCTTTCTCTGGGCATCACTTCATGAATGAAGGTTCTCTCTCTCGAAATCATCTTTATGAATGAAGGTTCTCTGACTGGGCACCATATTTACGAATGAAGGTTCTCTCTCTGGGCATCATCTTTATGATTGAAGGTTCTCTCTCTAGGCATTATCTTAATGAAACAATGTTCTCTGCCGGCTATCATCTATATGAATGAAAGTTGTCCCTTTGTGTATCATCTTTATGAATGAAGGTTCTCTCCCTGGGCATCATCTTCATGAATAAAGGCTCTACCTCTGGGCATCATCTTTATGAATGAAGGTTCTCTGACTGGGCACCATATTTACGAATGAAGGTTCTCTCTCTGGGCATCATCTTTATGAATGAATGTTCTGTCTCTGGGCATCATGGTAATGAAATAAAAATCTCTCTCTGGGAATCATCTTTATTAAAGAAGGTTCTCTGTTTGGGGATTATCTTTTTGAATGAAGGTTCTCTCAGTAGGCATCACCTTTATTAAAGAAGTTTCTTTCTCGGGGCATCATCTTAATGAATGTTGGTTCTCTCCCTGGGCATCATTTTTATGAATGAAGATTCTGACTCTGTGCATCATCTTTATGAATGAAAGTACTCCGCCTGGGCATCATCTTTATGAATGAAGGTTCTCTCTCTGGGCCTCATCCTTATGAATTAAGGTTCTCTTGGCATCATCTTATGAATGAAGGATCTCTCTCTGGGCATCACCTTTATGAATGAAGGTTCTCTGCCTGGGCATCATCTTTATGAAAGAAGGTTCTCTCTCTGGGAAACACCTTTATGAATGAAGGTTCTCTGCCTGGGCAACATCTTTATAAATGAAGGCTCTTTCTCTGGGCATCATTTTTATGAAAGGAGTTTCTCTGCCTGGGAATCAAATGTATGAAAGAATGTTCTCTGCCTGGGCATCATCTTTGTGAATGATGGTTCTATCTCTAGGCATCATCTTTATGAATGAAAGTTTCTGCCTTGGCATCCTCTTTATGAAAGAAGGTTCTTTCTCTGGGCATCATCTTCATGAATGAAGGTTCTCTCTCTGGAAATCATCTTAATGAATGAA
Organism: Tenrec ecaudatus; assembly: GCF_050624435.1. NCBI lineage: Eukaryota > Metazoa > Chordata > Mammalia > Afrosoricida > Tenrecidae > Tenrec > Tenrec ecaudatus. The sequence goes on from NC_134549.1 coordinate 15,597,554, forward strand.
GGTTCTCTCTCTGGGCATCTTTTTTATGAAACAAGGTTCCCTGCCTGGGCATCATCTATATGAATGATGGTTCTCTCGGTGGGCATCATATTTATAAAGATATTTCTCTGTTTGGGCATCATCTTTATGATGGAACGTTCTCTATCTCGGCATCATCTTTATCAATAAAGGTTCTCACTGGGCATCATTTTTATGAATTAAGGTTCTAACTCTGGGCATTATCTTTATTAAAGAAGGTTCTCTGTCCGGGCATCATCTTCATGAATGAAGGTTCTCTCTCTGGGCATCATTTTTATGAATGAAGGTTCTCTCTCTGGGCATCATCTTTATGAAACAAGGTCCTTTCTCTGGGCATCACTTCATGAGTGAAGGTTCTCTCTCTGGAAATCCTCTTTATGAATGAATGTTCTCTGACTGGGCACCATATTTACGAATGAAGGTTCTCTCTCTGGGCATCATCTTTATGATTGAAGGTTCTCTCTCTAGGCATCACCATTATGAAACAATGTTCTCTGCCGGCTATCATCTATATGAATGAAAGTTGTCTCTTTGTGTATCATCTTTATGAATGAAGGTTCTCTCCCTGGGCATCATCTTCATGAATAAAGGCTCTCCCTCTGGGCATCATCTTTATGAATGAAGGTTCTCTGACCGGGCACCATATTTACGAATGAAGGTTCTCTCTCTGGGCATCATCTTTATGAATGAATGTTCTGTCTCTGGGCATCATGGTAAGGAAATAAAATTCTCTCTCTGGGAATCATCTTTATTAAAGAAGGATCTCTGTTTGGGGATTATCTTTATGAATGAAGGTTCTCTCTGTGGGCATCACCTTTATTAAAGAAGTTTCTTTCTCTGGGCATCGTCTTCATGAATGGTGGTTCTCCCTGGACATCATATATATGGATGAAGGTACTCGCTCTTTGCATCATCTTCATGAATGAAAATTTTCCGCCTGGGTATCATCTTTATTAATGAAGGTTCTCTCTCTGGGCCTCCTCTTTATGAATTAAGGTTCTCTGGTCATCATCTTATGAATGAAGGTTCTCTCTATGTGCATCACCTTTAAGTATGAAGGTTCTCTGCCTGAGCATCACCTTTATGAGTGAAGGTTCTCTGCCTGGACAACATCTTCATGAATGAAGGCTCTTTTCTGGGCATCATCTTTATGAAAGAAGGTTCTCTGGGCATAAACTTTATGAATGAAGGTTCCCTCTCTGTGCGTCATCTTTATGAATGAAGGTTCTCTCCCTGGGCATCATCATTACGAAAAAGGTTCTCTACCTGGGCATCATCTTTATGAATGAAGGTACGCTCTCTGGGCATCATCTTTATGAATAAAGAATCTCTGCATGGGCATCATCTTTATGAATGAAGGTTCTCTCTCTGGGGATCATCTTTATGAATGAAGGTTCCCTGGGCATCTTCTTATGAATGAAGGTTCTCTCTGTGGGCATCACCTTTAGGAATGAAGTTTCTCTGCCTGGGCAAAATCTTTATGAATGAAGGCTCTTTTTCTGAGCATCATCTTTATGAAAGAAGGTTCTTTCTCTGGGCATCACTTCATGAATGAAGGTTCTCTACTGGAAATCATCTTTATGAATGAAGGTTCTTTCTCTTGGCATCATCTTTAAGACAGAAGGTTCTCTCTCTGGGCATCATCTTTATGAAAGATCCTTCTCTGATTTGGCATCATCGTTATGAATGATGTTTCTCTGCCGGGGCATCATCTTTAAGAAAGAAGGTTCTCTCTCTGGGCATCATCTTCATGAAAGAAGGTCTCCTTCTGGGCATCATCTATAAGAATGAAAGTTCTCTGCCTGGGCATCATCTTTACGAAAGATTCTCTGCCTGGGCATCATCTTTATGAATGAAGGATTTCTCTCTGGGCATCATCTTAATGAAACAAGGTTCTCTCTCTGGGCATGATCTTTATGAATAAAGGTTTTTTACCTTGTCAACATCTTTACGAAAGTTAATTCTCTGCTGGGAATCATCTTTATGAATGAAGGTACACTCTCTGGGTATCATCTTTATGAAACAAGGTTCTCTGGTGGACATCATCTTTATGAATGACTGTCCTCTGTCTGGTCATCATCTTTATGAATGAAGGTTCTACTCTGGGCATCATCTTTATGAAAGAAGGTTCTCTCTTTGGGCATCATCTTTATGAATTAAGATTCTCTCAGGGCTTCATCTTTATGAAAGAAGGTTCTCTTGGGCATCATCTTTATGAATGAAAGTTCTCCCTCTAGGCATCATCTTTATGAAAGAAGGTTCTCTCTCTGGGCATCATCTTTATGAATGAAGGTTCTCTCTTGGGCATCAACTTATGATAGAATGTTTTCTCTCTGGGTATCAACTCTATGAAAAAAGTTCTCTCTTGGGCATCATATTATGAAAGAACGTTTTCTCTCTGAGCATCAACTTTATGAATGAAGGTACACTCTCTTGGCATTATCTTTATGAAATAAGGTTCTCTCTCTGGACATCATCTTTATGAAAGAAGGTTCTCTCTCTGGGCATCATCTTTATGAATAAAAGTTCTCTCTCTGGGCATCCTATTTATGAAATAAGATTCTACGTCTGAGCATCATCTTTACGAAACTTTCTCTCTCTGGGCATCAACTTTATGAAAGAAGGTTCTCTCTCTGGGCATCAACTTCATGAATGAAGGTTCTTACTCTGGGCATCATCTTTATGAAAGAACGTTCTCTCTCTGGGCATCATCTTTATGAATGAAGGTTCTTTCTCTTGGCATCATCTTTAAGACAGAAGGTTCTCTCTCTGGGCATCATCTTTTTGAAAGATCCTTCTCTGATTTGGCATCATCGTTATGAATGATGTTTCTCTGCCGGGGCATCATCTTTAAGAAAGAAGGTTCTCTCTCTGGGCATCATCTTCATGAAAGAAGGTCTCCTTCTGGGCATCATCTATAAGAATGAAAGTTCTCTGCCTGGGCATCATCTTTACGAAAGATTCTCTGCCTGGGCATCATCTTTATGAATGAAGGATTTCTCTCTGGGCATCATCTTAATGAAACAAGGTTCTCTCTCTGGGCATGATCTTTATGAATAAAGGTTTTTTACCTTGTCAACATCTTTACGAAAGTTAATTCTCTGCTGGGAATCATCTTTATGAATGAAGGTACACTCTCTGGGTATCATCTTTATGAAACAAGGTTCTCTGGTGGACATCATCTTTATGAATGACTGTCCTCTGTCTGGTCATCATCTTTATGAATGAAGGTTCTATCTCTGGGCATCATCTTTATGAAAGAAGGTTCTCTCTTTGGGAATAATCTTTATGAATTAAGATTCTCTCAGGGCTTCATCTTTATGAAAGAAGGTTCTCTTGGGCATCATCTTTATGAATGAAGGTTCTATCTCTGGGCATCATCTTTATGAAAGAAGGTTCTCTTTTTGGGCATCATCTTTATGAATTAAGATTCTCTCAGGGCTTCATCTTTATGAAAGAAGGTTCTCTTGGGCATCATCTTTATGAATGAAAGTTCTCCCTCTAGGCATCATCGTTATGAAAGAAGGTTCTCTCTCTGGTCATCATCTTTATGAATGAAGGTTCTATCTCTGGGCATCATCTTTATGAAAGAAGGTTCTCTTTTTGGGCATCATCTTTATGAATTAAGATTCTCTCAGGGCTTCATCTTTATGAAAGAAGGTTCTCTTGGGCATCATCTTTATGAATGAAAGTTCTCCCTCTAGGCATCATCGTTATGAAAGAAGGTTCTCTCTCTGGGCATCATCTTTATGAATGAAGGTTCTCTGCCTGGGTATCATCTTTATGAACGCAGGTTCTCTCTCTGGGCCTCCTCTTTATGAATTAAGGTTCTCTGGGCATCATCTTATGAATGAAGGTTCTCTGACTGGGCACCATATTTACAAATGAAGGTTCTCTCTCTGGGAATCATCTTTATGAATGAATGTTCTCTCTCTGGGCACCATCGTAATGAAATAAAATTCTCTCTCTGGGCATCATCTTTATTAAAGAAGGTTCTCTGTTTGGAGATTATCTTTTTGAATAAAGGTTCTCTCTCTGGGCATCACCTTTATTAAAGAAGTTTCTTTCTCTGGGCATCATCTTCATGAATGTTGGTTCTCTCCCTGGGCATCATTTTTATGAATGAAGGTTCTGGCTCTGTGCATCATCTTTATGAATGTAAGTTCTCTGGCTGGGCATCATCTTAAAGAATGAAGGTTCTCTCTCTGGTCCTCATCCTTATGAATTAAGGTTCTCTTGGCATCATCTTATGAATGAAGGATATCTGTCTGGGCATCACCTTTATGAATGAAGGTTCTCTGCCTGGGCATCATCTTTATGTATGAAGGTTCTCTCTCTGGGAAACACCTTTATGAATGAAGGTTCTCTGCCTGGGCAACATCTTTATAAATGAAGGCTCTTTCTCTGGGCATCATATTTATGAAAGGAATTTCTCTGCCTGGGAATCAAATGTATGAAAGAATGTTCTCTGCCTGGGCATCATCTTTGTGAATGAAGGTTCTCTCTCTGGGCATCACTTTATGAATGGAGGTTCTCTGTGCATCATCTTATGAATGATGGTACTCTCTCTGGGCATCATCTCCATGAATGATGGTTCTCTCCCTGGGCATCATCTTTATGAATGAAAGTTCTCTGCCTGGGCATCATCTTTATGGATGACGGTTCTCTCTCTGGGAATCATCTTTATGAATGAAAGTTCTCTCCCTGGGCATCATCTTTATGAATGATGGTTCTCTCTTTGGACATCACATTTATGAATGAAGGTTCTTTGACTAGGCAACATCTTTATAAATGAAGGCTCTTTCTCTGAGCATCATATTTATGAAAGAAGTTTCTCTGCCTGGGAATCAAATGTATGAAAGAATGTTCTCTGCCTGGCCATCATCTTTGTGAATGAAGTTTCTCTCTTTGGGCATCATCTTATGAATGCATGTTCTCTGGGCTCCATTTATGAATGATGGTTCTCACTCTGGGCAACACCTTTATGTAAGAAGGTTCTTTCTCTGAGCATCATCTTCATGAATGATGGTTCTATCTCTGGGCATCATCTTTATGAAGAAAGTTTCTGCCTTGGCATCCTCTTTATGAAAGAAGGTTCTTTCTCTGGGCATCATCTTCATGAATGAAGGTTCTCTCTCTGGAAATCATCTTTATGAATTAAGGTTCTCTCTCTGGGCATCATCTTTATGAAACAAGGTTCCCTGCCTGGGCATCAACTATATGAATGAAGGTTCTCTCGGTGGGCATCATCTTTATAAAGAAATTTATCTGTTTGGGCATCATCTTTATGATGGAACTTTCTCTATCTCGGCATCATCTTTATCAATAAAGGTTCTCACACTGGGCATCATTTTTATGAATGAAGGTTCTAACTCTGGGCATTATCTTTATAAAAGAAGGTTCTCTGACAGGGCATCATCTTCATGAATGGAGGTTCTCTCTCTGGGCATCATTTTTATGAATGAAGGTTCTCTCTTTGGGCATCATCTTTATGAAAGAAGGTCCTTTCTCTGCGCATCATCTTTATGAATGAAGGTTCTCTCTTGGGCATCAACTAATGATAGAATGTTTTCTCTCTGGGTATCAACTCTATGAAAAAAGTTCTCTCTTGGGCATCATATTATGAAAGAACGTTTTCTCTCTGAGCATCAACTTTATGAATGAAGGTACACTCTCTTGGCATTATCTTTATGAAACAAGGTTCTCTCTCTGGACATCATCTTTATGAAAGAAGGTTCTCTCTCTGGGCATCATCTTTATGAATAAAGGTCCTCTCTCTGGGCATCCTATTTATGAAATAAGATTCTAGGTCTGAGCATCATCTTTATGAAACGTTCTCTCTCTGGGCATCAACTTTATGAAAGAAAGTTCTCTCTCTGGGCATCAACTTCATGAATGAAGGTTCTTACTCTGGGCATCATCTTTATGAAAGAAGGTTCTCTCTCTGGACATCATCTTAATGAATGAAGGTTCTCTCTCTGGGCATCATCTTTATGAATGAAGGTTCTTTCTCTGGGCATCTTCTTTATGATAGAAGGTTCCCTGCCTGGGCATCATCTATATGAATGTAGGTTCTCTCGGTGGGCATCATTTTTATAAAGAAATGTCTCTGTGTGGGCATCATCTTTATGATGGAACGTTCTCTATCTCGGCATCATCTTTATCAATAAAGGTTCTCACTGGGCATCATTTTTATGAATGAAGGTTCTAACTCTGGGCATTATCTTTTTTAAAGAAGGTTCTCTGACTGGGCATCATCTTCATGAATGAAGGTTCTCTCTCTGGGCATCATTTTTATGAATGAAGGTCCTTTCTCTGGGCATCACTTCATGAATGAAGGTTCTCTCTCTCGAAATCATCTTTATGAATGAAGGTTCTCTGACTGGGCACCATATTTACGAATGAAGGTTCTCTCTCTGGGCATCATCTTTATGATTGAAGGTTCTCTCTCTAGGCATTATCTTAATGAAACAATGTTCTCTGCCGGCTATCATCTATATGAATGAAAGTTGTCCCTTTGTGTATCATCTTTATGAATGAAGGTTCTCTCCCTGGGCATCATCTTCATGAATAAAGGCTCTACCTCTGGGCATCATCTTTATGAATGAAGGTTCTCTGACTGGGCACCATATTTACGAATGAAGGTTCTCTCTCTGGGCATCATCTTTATGAATGAATGTTCTGTCTCTGGGCATCATGGTAATGAAATAAAAATCTCTCTCTGGGAATCATCTTTATTAAAGAAGGTTCTCTGTTTGGGGATTATCTTTTTGAATGAAGGTTCTCTCAGTAGGCATCACCTTTATTAAAGAAGTTTCTTTCTCGGGGCATCATCTTAATGAATGTTGGTTCTCTCCCTGGGCATCATTTTTATGAATGAAGATTCTGACTCTGTGCATCATCTTTATGAATGAAAGTACTCCGCCTGGGCATCATCTTTATGAATGAAGGTTCTCTCTCTGGGCCTCATCCTTATGAATTAAGGTTCTCTTGGCATCATCTTATGAATGAAGGATCTCTCTCTGGGCATCACCTTTATGAATGAAGGTTCTCTGCCTGGGCATCATCTTTATGAAAGAAGGTTCTCTCTCTGGGAAACACCTTTATGAATGAAGGTTCTCTGCCTGGGCAACATCTTTATAAATGAAGGCTCTTTCTCTGGGCATCATTTTTATGAAAGGAGTTTCTCTGCCTGGGAATCAAATGTATGAAAGAATGTTCTCTGCCTGGGCATCATCTTTGTGAATGATGGTTCTATCTCTAGGCATCATCTTTATGAATGAAAGTTTCTGCCTTGGCATCCTCTTTATGAAAGAAGGTTCTTTCTCTGGGCATCATCTTCATGAATGAAGGTTCTCTCTCTGGAAATCATCTTAATGAATGAAGGTTCTCTCTCTGGGCATCTTTTTTATGAAACAAGGTTCCCTGCCTGGGCATCATCTATATGAATGATGGTTCTCTCGGTGGGCATCATATTTATAAAGATATTTCTCTGTTTGGGCATCATCTTTATGATGGAACGTTCTCTATCTCGGCATCATCTTTATCAATAAAGGTTCTCACTGGGCATCATTTTTATGAATTAAGGTTCTAACTCTGGGCATTATCTTTATTAAAGAAGGTTCTCTGTCCGGGCATCATCTTCATGAATGAAGGTTCTCTCTCTGGGCATCATTTTTATGAATGAAGGTTCTCTCTCTGGGCATCATCTTTATGAAACAAGGTCCTTTCTCTGGGCATCACTTCATGAGTGAAGGTTCTCTCTCTGGAAATCCTCTTTATGAATGAATGTTCTCTGACTGGGCACCATATTTACGAATGAAGGTTCTCTCTCTGGGCATCATCTTTATGATTGAAGGTTCTCTCTCTAGGCATCACCATTATGAAACAATGTTCTCTGCCGGCTATCATCTATATGAATGAAAGTTGTCTCTTTGTGTATCATCTTTATGAATGAAGGTTCTCTCCCTGGGCATCATCTTCATGAATAAAGGCTCTCCCTCTGGGCATCATCTTTATGAATGAAGGTTCTCTGACCGGGCACCATATTTACGAATGAAGGTTCTCTCTCTGGGCATCATCTTTATGAATGAATGTTCTGTCTCTGGGCATCATGGTAAGGAAATAAAATTCTCTCTCTGGGAATCATCTTTATTAAAGAAGGATCTCTGTTTGGGGATTATCTTTATGAATGAAGGTTCTCTCTGTGGGCATCACCTTTATTAAAGAAGTTTCTTTCTCTGGGCATCGTCTTCATGAATGGTGGTTCTCCCTGGACATCATATATATGGATGAAGGTACTCGCTCTTTGCATCATCTTCATGAATGAAAATTTTCCGCCTGGGTATCATCTTTATTAATGAAGGTTCTCTCTCTGGGCCTCCTCTTTATGAATTAAGGTTCTCTGGTCATCATCTTATGAATGAAGGTTCTCTCTATGTGCATCACCTTTAAGTATGAAGGTTCTCTGCCTGAGCATCACCTTTATGAGTGAAGGTTCTCTGCCTGGACAACATCTTCATGAATGAAGGCTCTTTTCTGGGCATCATCTTTATGAAAGAAGGTTCTCTGGGCATAAACTTTATGAATGAAGGTTCCCTCTCTGTGCGTCATCTTTATGAATGAAGGTTCTCTCCCTGGGCATCATCATTACGAAAAAGGTTCTCTACCTGGGCATCATCTTTATGAATGAAGGTACGCTCTCTGGGCATCATCTTTATGAATAAAGAATCTCTGCATGGGCATCATCTTTATGAATGAAGGTTCTCTCTCTGGGGATCATCTTTATGAATGAAGGTTCCCTGGGCATCTTCTTATGAATGAAGGTTCTCTCTGTGGGCATCACCTTTAGGAATGAAGTTTCTCTGCCTGGGCAAAATCTTTATGAATGAAGGCTCTTTTTCTGAGCATCATCTTTATGAAAGAAGGTTCTTTCTCTGGGCATCACTTCATGAATGAAGGTTCTCTACTGGAAATCATCTTTATGAATGAAGGTTCTTTCTCTTGGCATCATCTTTAAGACAGAAGGTTCTCTCTCTGGGCATCATCTTTATGAAAGATCCTTCTCTGATTTGGCATCATCGTTATGAATGATGTTTCTCTGCCGGGGCATCATCTTTAAGAAAGAAGGTTCTCTCTCTGGGCATCATCTTCATGAAAGAAGGTCTCCTTCTGGGCATCATCTATAAGAATGAAAGTTCTCTGCCTGGGCATCATCTTTACGAAAGATTCTCTGCCTGGGCATCATCTTTATGAATGAAGGATTTCTCTCTGGGCATCATCTTAATGAAACAAGGTTCTCTCTCTGGGCATGATCTTTATGAATAAAGGTTTTTTACCTTGTCAACATCTTTACGAAAGTTAATTCTCTGCTGGGAATCATCTTTATGAATGAAGGTACACTCTCTGGGTATCATCTTTATGAAACAAGGTTCTCTGGTGGACATCATCTTTATGAATGACTGTCCTCTGTCTGGTCATCATCTTTATGAATGAAGGTTCTACTCTGGGCATCATCTTTATGAAAGAAGGTTCTCTCTTTGGGCATCATCTTTATGAATTAAGATTCTCTCAGGGCTTCATCTTTATGAAAGAAGGTTCTCTTGGGCATCATCTTTATGAATGAAAGTTCTCCCTCTAGGCATCATCTTTATGAAAGAAGGTTCTCTCTCTGGGCATCATCTTTATGAATGAAGGTTCTCTCTTGGGCATCAACTTATGATAGAATGTTTTCTCTCTGGGTATCAACTCTATGAAAAAAGTTCTCTCTTGGGCATCATATTATGAAAGAACGTTTTCTCTCTGAGCATCAACTTTATGAATGAAGGTACACTCTCTTGGCATTATCTTTATGAAATAAGGTTCTCTCTCTGGACATCATCTTTATGAAAGAAGGTTCTCTCTCTGGGCATCATCTTTATGAATAAAAGTTCTCTCTCTGGGCATCCTATTTATGAAATAAGATTCTACGTCTGAGCATCATCTTTACGAAACTTTCTCTCTCTGGGCATCAACTTTATGAAAGAAGGTTCTCTCTCTGGGCATCAACTTCATGAATGAAGGTTCTTACTCTGGGCATCATCTTTATGAAAGAACGTTCTCTCTCTGGGCATCATCTTTATGAATGAAGGTTCTTTCTCTTGGCATCATCTTTAAGACAGAAGGTTCTCTCTCTGGGCATCATCTTTTTGAAAGATCCTTCTCTGATTTGGCATCATCGTTATGAATGATGTTTCTCTGCCGGGGCATCATCTTTAAGAAAGAAGGTTCTCTCTCTGGGCATCATCTTCATGAAAGAAGGTCTCCTTCTGGGCATCATCTATAAGAATGAAAGTTCTCTGCCTGGGCATCATCTTTACGAAAGATTCTCTGCCTGGGCATCATCTTTATGAATGAAGGATTTCTCTCTGGGCATCATCTTAATGAAACAAGGTTCTCTCTCTGGGCATGATCTTTATGAATAAAGGTTTTTTACCTTGTCAACATCTTTACGAAAGTTAATTCTCTGCTGGGAATCATCTTTATGAATGAAGGTACACTCTCTGGGTATCATCTTTATGAAACAAGGTTCTCTGGTGGACATCATCTTTATGAATGACTGTCCTCTGTCTGGTCATCATCTTTATGAATGAAGGTTCTATCTCTGGGCATCATCTTTATGAAAGAAGGTTCTCTCTTTGGGAATAATCTTTATGAATTAAGATTCTCTCAGGGCTTCATCTTTATGAAAGAAGGTTCTCTTGGGCATCATCTTTATGAATGAAGGTTCTATCTCTGGGCATCATCTTTATGAAAGAAGGTTCTCTTTTTGGGCATCATCTTTATGAATTAAGATTCTCTCAGGGCTTCATCTTTATGAAAGAAGGTTCTCTTGGGCATCATCTTTATGAATGAAAGTTCTCCCTCTAGGCATCATCGTTATGAAAGAAGGTTCTCTCTCTGGTCATCATCTTTATGAATGAAGGTTCTATCTCTGGGCATCATCTTTATGAAAGAAGGTTCTCTTTTTGGGCATCATCTTTATGAATTAAGATTCTCTCAGGGCTTCATCTTTATGAAAGAAGGTTCTCTTGGGCATCATCTTTATGAATGAAAGTTCTCCCTCTAGGCATCATCGTTATGAAAGAAGGTTCTCTCTCTGGGCATCATCTTTATGAATGAAGGTTCTCTGCCTGGGTATCATCTTTATGAACGCAGGTTCTCTCTCTGGGCCTCCTCTTTATGAATTAAGGTTCTCTGGGCATCATCTTATGAATGAAGGTTCTCTGACTGGGCACCATATTTACAAATGAAGGTTCTCTCTCTGGGAATCATCTTTATGAATGAATGTTCTCTCTCTGGGCACCATCGTAATGAAATAAAATTCTCTCTCTGGGCATCATCTTTATTAAAGAAGGTTCTCTGTTTGGAGATTATCTTTTTGAATAAAGGTTCTCTCTCTGGGCATCACCTTTATTAAAGAAGTTTCTTTCTCTGGGCATCATCTTCATGAATGTTGGTTCTCTCCCTGGGCATCATTTTTATGAATGAAGGTTCTGGCTCTGTGCATCATCTTTATGAATGTAAGTTCTCTGGCTGGGCATCATCTTAAAGAATGAAGGTTCTCTCTCTGGTCCTCATCCTTATGAATTAAGGTTCTCTTGGCATCATCTTATGAATGAAGGATATCTGTCTGGGCATCACCTTTATGAATGAAGGTTCTCTGCCTGGGCATCATCTTTATGTATGAAGGTTCTCTCTCTGGGAAACACCTTTATGAATGAAGGTTCTCTGCCTGGGCAACATCTTTATAAATGAAGGCTCTTTCTCTGGGCATCATATTTATGAAAGGAATTTCTCTGCCTGGGAATCAAATGTATGAAAGAATGTTCTCTGCCTGGGCATCATCTTTGTGAATGAAGGTTCTCTCTCTGGGCATCACTTTATGAATGGAGGTTCTCTGTGCATCATCTTATGAATGATGGTACTCTCTCTGGGCATCATCTCCATGAATGATGGTTCTCTCCCTGGGCATCATCTTTATGAATGAAAGTTCTCTGCCTGGGCATCATCTTTATGGATGACGGTTCTCTCTCTGGGAATCATCTTTATGAATGAAAGTTCTCTCCCTGGGCATCATCTTTATGAATGATGGTTCTCTCTTTGGACATCACATTTATGAATGAAGGTTCTTTGACTAGGCAACATCTTTATAAATGAAGGCTCTTTCTCTGAGCATCATATTTATGAAAGAAGTTTCTCTGCCTGGGAATCAAATGTATGAAAGAATGTTCTCTGCCTGGCCATCATCTTTGTGAATGAAGTTTCTCTCTTTGGGCATCATCTTATGAATGCATGTTCTCTGGGCTCCATTTATGAATGATGGTTCTCACTCTGGGCAACACCTTTATGTAAGAAGGTTCTTTCTCTGAGCATCATCTTCATGAATGATGGTTCTATCTCTGGGCATCATCTTTATGAAGAAAGTTTCTGCCTTGGCATCCTCTTTATGAAAGAAGGTTCTTTCTCTGGGCATCATCTTCATGAATGAAGGTTCTCTCTCTGGAAATCATCTTTATGAATTAAGGTTCTCTCTCTGGGCATCATCTTTATGAAACAAGGTTCCCTGCCTGGGCATCAACTATATGAATGAAGGTTCTCTCGGTGGGCATCATCTTTATAAAGAAATTTATCTGTTTGGGCATCATCTTTATGATGGAACTTTCTCTATCTCGGCATCATCTTTATCAATAAAGGTTCTCACACTGGGCATCATTTTTATGAATGAAGGTTCTAACTCTGGGCATTATCTTTATAAAAGAAGGTTCTCTGACAGGGCATCATCTTCATGAATGGAGGTTCTCTCTCTGGGCATCATTTTTATGAATGAAGGTTCTCTCTTTGGGCATCATCTTTATGAAAGAAGGTCCTTTCTCTGCGCATCATCTTTATGAATGAAGGTTCTCTCTTGGGCATCAACTAATGATAGAATGTTTTCTCTCTGGGTATCAACTCTATGAAAAAAGTTCTCTCTTGGGCATCATATTATGAAAGAACGTTTTCTCTCTGAGCATCAACTTTATGAATGAAGGTACACTCTCTTGGCATTATCTTTATGAAACAAGGTTCTCTCTCTGGACATCATCTTTATGAAAGAAGGTTCTCTCTCTGGGCATCATCTTTATGAATAAAGGTCCTCTCTCTGGGCATCCTATTTATGAAATAAGATTCTAGGTCTGAGCATCATCTTTATGAAACGTTCTCTCTCTGGGCATCAACTTTATGAAAGAAAGTTCTCTCTCTGGGCATCAACTTCATGAATGAAGGTTCTTACTCTGGGCATCATCTTTATGAAAGAAGGTTCTCTCTCTGGACATCATCTTAATGAATGAAGGTTCTCTCTCTGGGCATCATCTTTATGAATGAAGGTTCTTTCTCTTGGCATCATCTTTAAGACAGAATGTTCTCTCTCTGGGCATCATCTTTATGAAAGATCCTTCTCAGATTTGGCATCATCGTTATGAATGATGTTTCTCTGCCGGGGCATCATCTTTAAGAAAGAAGGTTCTCTCTCTGGGCATCATCTTCATGAAAGAAGGTCTCCTTCTGGGCATCATCTATAAGAATGAAAATTCTCTGCCTGGGCATCATCTTTACGAAAGATTCTCTGCCTGGGCATCATCCTTATGAATGAAGGATTTCTCTCTGGGCATCATCTTAATGAAACAAGGTTCTCTCGCTGGGCATGATCTTTATGAAAAAAGGTTTTTTACTTTGTCATCATCTTTACGAAAGTTAATTCTCTGCTGGGAATCATCTTTATGAATGAAGGTACTCTCTCTGGGTATCATCTTTATGAAACAAGGTTCTCTGGTGGACATCATCTTTATGAATGACTGTCCTCTGTCTGGTCATCATCTTTATGAATGAAGGTTCTATCTCTGGGCATCATCTTTATGAAAGAAGGTTCTCTCTTTGGGCATCATCTTTATGAATTAAGATTCTCTCAGGGCTTCATCTTTATGAAAGAAGGTTCTCTTGGGCATCATCTTTATGAATGAAAGTTCTCCCTCTAGGCATCATCTTTATGAAAGAAGGTTCTCTCTCTGGGCATCATCTTTATGAATGAAGGTTCTCTGCCTGGGTATCATCTTTATTAATGCAGGTTCTCTCTCTGGGCCTCCTCTTTATGAATTAAGGTTCTCTGGGCATCATCTTATGAATGAAGGTTCTCTCTATGTGCATCACCTTTAAGAATGAAGGTTCTCTGCCTGAGCATCTCCTTTATGAATGAAGGTTCTCTGCCTGGACAACATCTTCATGAATGAAGGCTCTTTCTCCGGGCATCATCTTTATAAAAGAAGGTTCTTTCTCTGGGCATCATCTTTATGAAAGAAGGTTCTCTGACTGGGCATCAACTTTATGAATGAAAGTTCTCTCTCTGTGCATCACCTTTATGAATGAAGGTTCTCTCCCTGGGCATCATCATTACGAAAAAGGTTCTCTACCTGGGCATCATCTTTATGAATGAAGGTACGCTCTCTGGGCATCATCTTTATGAAACACGGTTCTCTCTGTGGTATGATATTAATGAATGAAGGTTCTCTGTCTGGGAATCATCTTTATGAATGAAGGTTCTCTCTCTGAGCATCATCTTTATGAATAAAGAATCTCTGCATGGGCATCATCTTTATGAATGAAGGTTCTCTCTCTGGGGATCATTTTTATGAATGAAGGTTCTCTGGGCATCATCTTATGAATGAAGGTTCTCTCTGTGGGCATCACCTTTAGGAATGAAGGTTCTCTGCCTGGGCAAAATCTTTATGAATGAAGGCTCTTTTTCTTGGCATCATCTTTATAAAAGAAGGTTCTTTCTCTGGGTATCACTTCGTGAATGAAGGTTCTCTACTGGAAATCATCTTTATGAATGAAGCTCCTCTGACTGGGCACCATATTTACGAATGAAGTTTCTCTCTCTGGGCATCATCTTTATGATTGAAGGCTCTCTCTCTGGGTATCATCATTATGAAACAAGGTTCTCTGCCTCGCTATCATCAATATGAATGAAAGTTCTCTCCCTGGGCATCATCTTCATGAATAAAGCTCTCCCTCTGGGCATCATCTTTATGAATGAAGGTTCTCTGACTGGGCACCATATTTACAAATGAAGGTTCTCTCTCTGGGAATCATCTTTATGAATGAATGTTCTCTCTCTGGGCATCATCGTAATGAAATAAAATTCTCTCTCTGGGCATCATCTGTATTAAAGAAGGTTCTCTGTTTGGGTATTGTCTTTTTGAATAAAGGTTCTCTCTCTGGGCATCACCTTTATTAAAGAAGTTTCTTTCTCTGGGCATCATCTTCATGAATGTTGGTTCTCTCCCTGGGCATCATTTTTATGAATGAAGGTTCTGGCTCTGTGCATCATCTTTATGAATGTAAGTTCTCTGCCTGGGCATCATCTTAATGAATGAAGGTTCTCCCTCTGGGCCTCATCCTTATGAATTACGGTTCTCTGGGCATCATCTTATGAATGGAGGATCTCTCTCTGGGCATCACCTTTATGAATGAAGGTTCTCTGCCTGGTCATCATCTTTATGAATGAAGGTTCTCTCTCTGGGAAACACCTTTATGAATGAAGGTTCTCTGCCTGGGCAACATCTTTATAAACGAAGGCTCTTTCTCTGGACATCATATTTATGAAAGGAATTTCTCTGCCTGGGAATCAAATGTATGAAAGAATGTTCTCTGCCTGGGCATCATCTTTGTGAATGAAGGTTCTCTCTCTGGGCATCACTTTATGAATGGAGGTTCTCTGGGCATCATCTTATGAATGAAGGTACTCTCTCTGGGCATCATCTCCATGAATGATGGTTCTCTCCCTGGGCATCATCTTTATGAATGAAAGTTCTCTGCCTGGGCATCATCTACATGAATGATGGTTCTCTCCCTGGGCATCATCTTTATGAATGAAAGTTCTCTGCCTGGGCATCATCTTTATGAATGACGGTTCTCTCTCTGGGAATCATCTTTATGAATGAAAGTTCTCTGCCTGGGCATCATCTTTATGAATGATGGTTCTCTCATTGGACATCACATTTATGAATGAAGGTTCTTTCCCTAGGCAACATCTTTATAAATGAAGGCTCTTTCTCTGGGCATCATATTTATGAAAGAAGTTTCTCTGCCTGGGAATCAAATGTATGAAAGAATGTTTTCTGCCTGGCCATCATCTTTGTGAATAAAGTTTCTCTCTTTGGGAATCATCTTACGAATGCATGTTCTCTGGGCACCAGCTTGTGAATGATGGTTCTCACTCTGGGCAACACCTTTATGTAAGAAGGTTCTTTCTCTGAGCATCATCTTCATGAATGATGGTTCTATCTCTGGGCATCATCTTTATGAATGAAAGTTTCTGCCTTGGCATTATCTTTATGAATGAAGGTTCTCTCTCTGGGCATCATCTTTATGAAGCAAGGTTCCCTGCCTGGGCATCAACTGTGTGAATGAAGGTTCTCTCGGTGGGCATCATCTTTATAAAGAAATTTATCTGTTTGGGCATCATCTTTATGATGGAACGTTCTCTATCTCGGCAACATCTTTATCAATAAAGGTTCTCACACTGGGCATCATTTTTATGAATGAAGGTTCTAACTCTGGGCATTATCTTTATTAAAGAAGGTTCTCTGACAGGGCATCATCTTCATGAATGAAGGTTCTCTCTCTGGGCATCATCTTCATGAATGAAGGTTCTCTCTCTGGGCATCATCTTTATGAATGAAGGTTCTCTCTGCGCATCATCTTTATGAATGAAGGTTCTCTCTTGGGCATCAACTTATGATAGAATATTTTCTCTCTGGGCATCAACTCTATGAAAAAAGGTTCTCTCTTGGGCATCATATTATGAAAGAACGTTTTCTCTCTGGGCATCAACTTTATGAATGAAGGTACTCTCTCTTGGCATTTTCTTTATGAAAGAATGTTCTCTCTCTGGGCATCATCTTTATGAAAGAAGGTTCTCTCTCTGGGCATCCTATTTATGAAATAAGATTCTAGGTCTGAGCATCATCTTTACGAAACGTTCTCTCTCTGGGCATCAACTTTATGGAAGAAGGTTCTCTCTCTGGGCATCAACTTCATGAATGAAGGTTCTTACTCTGGGCATCATCTTTATGAAAGAAGGTTCTCTCTCTGGACATCATCTTAATGAATGAAGGTTCTCTCTGGGCATCATCTTTATGAATGAAGGTTCTCTCTCTGGACATCATCTTAATGAATGAAGGTTCTCTCTGGGCATCATCTTTATGAATGAAGGTTCTTTCTCTGGGCATCATCTTTAAGACAGAAGGTTCTCTCTCTGGGCATCATCTTTATGAAAGATCCTTCTCTGATTTGGCATCATCGTTATGAATGAAGTTTCTCTGCCGGGGCATCATCTTTAAGAAAGAAGGTTCTCTCTCTGGGCATCATCTTCATGAAAGAAGGTCTCCTTCTGGGCATCATATATAAGAATGAAAGTTCTCTGCCTGGGCATCATGTTTACGAAAGAGTCTCTGCCTGGGCATCATCTTTATGAATGAAGGATTTCTCTCTGGGCATCATCTTAATGAAACAAGGTTCTCTCTCTGGGCATGATCTTTATGAAAAAAGGTTTTTTTACCTTGTCATCATCTTTACGAAAGTTAATTCTCTGCTGGGAATCATCTTTATGAATGAAGGTACACTCTCTGGGTATCATCTTTATGAAACAAGGTTCTCTGGTGGACATCATCTTTATGAATGACTGTCCTCTGTCTGGTCATCATCTTTATGAATGAAGGTTCTATCTCTGGGCATCATCTTTATGAAAGAAGATTCTCTCTCTGGGCATCACTTTATGAATGGAGGTTCTCTGGGCATCATCTTATGAATGAAGGTACTCTCTCTGGGCATCATCTCCATGAATGATGGTTCTCTCCCTGGGCATCATCTTTATGAATGAAAGTTCTCTGCCTGGGCATCATCTTTATGAATGACGGTTCTCTCTCTGGGAATCATCTTTATGAATGAAAGTTCTCTGCCTGGGCATCATCTTTATGAATGATGGTTCTCTCTTGACATCACATTTATGATAGAAGGTTCTTTCCCTAGGCAACATCTTTATAAATGAAGGCTCTTTCTCTGGGCATCATATTTATGAAAGAAGTTTCTCTGCCTGGGAATCAAATGTATGAAAGAATGTTTTCTGCCTGGCCATCATCTTTGTGAATGAAGTTTCTCTCTTTGGGAATCATCTTACGAATGCAAGTTCTCTGGGCACCAGCTTGTGAATGATGGTTCTCACTCTGGGCAACACCTTTATGTAAGAAGGTTCTTTCTCTGAGCATCATCTTCATGAATGATGGTTCTATCTCTGGGCATCATCTTTATGAATGAAAGTTTCTGCCTTGGCATTATCTTTATGAATGAAGGTTCTCTCTCTGGGCATCATCTTTATGAAGCAAGGTTCCCTGCCTGGGCATCAACTGTGTGAATGAAGGTTCTCTCGGTGGGCATCATCTTTATAAAGAAATTTATCTGTTTGGGCATCATCTTTATGATGGAACGTTCTCTATCTCGGCAACATCTTTATCAATAAAGGTTCTCACACTGGGCATCATTTTTATGAATGAAGGTTCTAACTCTGGGCATTATCTTTATTAAAGAAGGTTCTCTGACAGGGCATCATCTTCATGAATGAAGGTTCTCTCTCTGGGCATCATCTTCATGAATGAAGGTTCTCTCTCTGGGCATCATCTTTATGAATGAAGGTTCTCTTTGCGCATCATCTTTATGAATGAAGGTTCTCTCTTGGGCATCAACTTATGATAGAATATTTTCTCTCTGGGCATCAACTCTATGAAAAAAGGTTCTCTCTTGGGCATCATATTATGAAAGAACGTTTTCTCTCTGGGCATCAACTTTATGAATGAAGGTACTCTCTCTTGGCATTATCTTTATGAAAGAAGGTTCTCTCTCTGGGCATCATCTTTATGAAAGAAGGTTCTCTCTCTGGGCATCCTATTTATGAAATAAGATTCTAGGTCTGAGCATCATCTTTACGAAACGTTCTCTCTCTGGGCATCAACTTTATGGAAGAAGGTTCTCTCTCTGGGCATCAACTTCATGAATGAAGGTTCTTACTCTGGGCATCATCTTTATGAAAGAAGGTTCTCTCTCTGGACATCATCTTAATGAATGAAGGTTCTCTCTGGGCATCATCTTTATGAATGAAGGTTCTCTCTCTGGACATCATCTTAATGAATGAAGGTTCTCTCTGGGCATCATCTTTATGAATGAAGGTTCTTTCTCTGGGCATCATCTTTAAGACAGAAGGTTCTCTCTCTGGGCATCATCTTTATGAAAGATCCTTCTCTGATTTGGCATCATCGTTATGAATGAAGTTTCTCTGCCGGGGCATCATCTTTAAGAAAGAAGGTTCTCTCTCTGGGCATCATCTTCATGAAAGAAGGTCTCCTTCTGGGCATCATATATAAGAATGAAAGTTCTCTGCCTGGGCATCATGTTTACGAAAGAGTCTCTGCCTGGGCATCATCTTTATGAATGAAGGATTTCTCTCTGGGCATCATCTTAATGAAACAAGGTTCTCTCTCTGGGCATGATCTTTATGAAAAAAGGTTTTTTTACCTTGTCATCATCTTTACGAAAGTTAATTCTCTGCTGGGAATCATCTTTATGAATGAAGGTACACTCTCTGGGTATCATCTTTATGAAACAAGGTTCTCTGGTGGACATCATCTTTATGAATGACTGTCCTCTGTCTGGTCATCATCTTTATGAATGAAGGTTCTATCTCTGGGCATCATCTTTATGAAAGAAGATTCTCTCTCTGGGCATCACTTTATGAATGGAGGTTCTCTGGGCATCATCTTATGAATGAAGGTACTCTCTCTGGGCATCATCTCCATGAATGATGGTTCTCTCCCTGGGCATCATCTTTATGAATGAAAGTTCTCTGCCTGGGCATCATCTTTATGAATGACGGTTCTCTCTCTGGGAATCATCTTTATGAATGAAAGTTCTCTGCCTGGGCATCATCTTTATGAATGATGGTTCTCTCTTTGGACATCACATTTATGAATGAAGGTTCTTTGCCTAGGCAACATCTTTATAAATGAAGGCTCTTTCTCTGGGCATCATATTTATGAAAGAAGTTTCTCTTCCTGGGAATCAAATGTATGAAAGAATGTTCTCTGCCTGGCCATCATCTTTGTGAATGAAGTTTCTCTCCTTGGGCATCATCTTTATGAATGAAAGTTCTCTGCCTGGGCATCATCTCCATGAATGATGGTTCTCTCCCTGGGCATCATCTTTATGAATGAAAGTTCTCTGCCTGGGCATCATCTTTATGAATGACGGTTCTCTCTCTGGGAATCATCTTTATGAATGAAAGTTCTCTGCCTGGGCATCATCTTTATGAATGATGGTTCTCTCATTGGACATCACATTTATGAATGAAGGTTCTTTCCCTAGGCAACATCTTTATAAATGAAGGCTCTTTCTCTTGGCATCATATTTATGAAAGAAGTTTCTCTGCCTGGGAATCAAATGTATGAAAGAATGTTTTCTGCCTGGCCATCATCTTTGTGAATGAAGTTTCTCTCTTTGGGAATCATCTTACGAATGCATGTTCTCTGGGCACCAGCTTGTGAATGATGGTTCTCACTCTGGGCAACACCTTTATGTAAGAAGGTTCTTTCTCTGAGCATCATCTTCATGAATGATGGTTCTATCTCTGGGCATCATCTTTATGAATGAAAGTTTCTACCTTGGCATTATCTTTATGAAGAAGGTTCTTTCTCTGGGCATCATCTTCATGAATGAAGGTTCTCTCTCTGGGCATCATCTTTATGAAGCAAGGTTCCCTGCCTGGGCATCAACTGTATGAATGAAGGTTCTCTCGGTGGGCATCATCTTTATAAAGAAATTTATCTGTTTGGGCATCATCTTTATGATGGAACGTTCTCTATCTCGGCAACATCTTTATCAATAAAGGTTCTCACACTGGGCATCATTTTTATGAATGAAGGTTCTAACTCTGGGCATTATCTTTATTAAAGAAGGTTCTCTGACAGGGCATCATCTTCATGAATGAAGGTTCTCTCTCTGGGCATCATCTTCATGAATGAAGGTTCTCTCTCTGGGCATCATCTTTATGAATGAAGGTTCTCTCTGCGCATCATCTTTATGAATGAAGGTTCTCTCTTGGGCATCAACTTATGATAGAATATTTTCTCTCTGGGCATCAACTCTATGAAAAAAGGTTCTCTCTTGGGCATCATATTATGAAAGAACGTTTTCTCTCTGGGCATCAACTTTATGAATGAAGGTACTCTCTCTTGGCATTATCTTTATGAAAGAAGGTTCTCTCTCTGGGCATCATCTTTATGAAAGAAGGTTCTCTCTCTGGGCATCCTATTTATGAAATAAGATTCTAGGTCTGAGCATCATCTTTACGAAACGTTCTCTCTCTGGGCATCAACTTTATGGAAGAAGGTTCTCTCTCTGGGCATCAACTTCATGAATGAAGGTTCTTACTCTGGGCATCATCTTTATGAAAGAAGGTTCTCTCTCTGGACATCATCTTAATGAATGAAGGTTCTCTCTGGGCATCATCTTTATGAATGAAGGTTCTCTCTCTGGACATCATCTTAATGAATGAAGGTTCTCTCTGGGCATCATCTTTATGAATGAAGGTTCTTTCTCTGGGCATCATCTTTAAGACAGAAGGTTCTCACTCTGGGCATCATCTTTATGAAAGATCCTTCTCTGATTTGGCATCATCGTTATGAATGAAGTTTCTCTGCCGGGGCATCTTCTTTAAGAAAGAAGGTTCTCTCTCTGGGCATCATCTTCATGAAAGAAGGTCTCCTTCTGGGCATCATATATAAGAATGAAAGTTCTCTGCCTGGGTATCATCTTTACGAAAGAGTCTCTGCCTGGGCATCATCTTTATGAATGAAGGATTTCTCTCTGGGCATCATCTTAATGAAACAAGGTTCTCTCTCTGGGCATGATCTTTATGAAAAAAGGTTTTTTTACCTTGTCATCATCTTTACGAAAGTTAATTCTCTGCTGGGAATCATCTTTATGAATGAAGGTACACTCTCTGGGTATCATCTTTATGAAACAAGGTTCTCTGGTGGACATCATCTTTATGAATGACTGTCCTCTGTCTGGTCATCATCTTTATGAATGAAGGTTCTATCTCTGGGCATCATCTTTATGAAAGAAGGTTCTCTCTTTGGGAATCATCTTTATGAATTAAGATTCTCTCAGGGCTTCATCTTTATGAAAGAAGGTTCTCTTGGGTATCATCTTTATGAATGAAAGTTCTCCCTCTAGGCATCATCTTTATGAAAGAAGGTTCTCTCTCTGGGCATCATCTTTATGAATGAAGGTTCTCTGCCTGGGTATCATCTTTATTAACGCAGGTTCTCTCTCTGGGCCTCCTCTTTATGAATTAAGGTTCTCTGGGCATCATCTTATGAATGAAGGTTCTCTCTATGTGCATCACCTTTAAGAATGAAGGTTCTCTGCCTGAGCATCACCTTTATGAATGAAGGTTCTCTGCCTGGACAACATCTTCATGAATGAAGGCTCTTTCTCTGGGCATCATCTTTATGAAAGAAGGTTCTTTCTCTGGGCATCATCTTTATGAAAGAAGGTTCTCTGATTGGGCATCAACTTTATGAATGAAGGTTCTCTCTCTGTGCATCATCTTTATGAATGAAGGTTCTATCCCTGGGCATCATCATTACGAAAAAGGTTCTCTACCTGGGCATCATCTTTATGAATGAAGGTACGCTCTCTGGGCATCATCTTTATGAAACACGGTTCTCTCTGTGGTATCATCTTAATGAATGAAGGTTCTCTGTCTGGGAATCATCTTTATGAATGAAGGTTCTCTCTCTGGGGATCATCTTTATGAATGAAGGTTCTCTAGGCATCATCTTATGAATGAAGGTTCTCTCTGTGGGCATCACCTTTAGGAATGAAGTTTCTCTGCCTGGGCAAAATCTTTATGAATGAAGGCTCTTTTTCTGGGCATCATCTTTATGAAAGAAGGTTCTTTCTCTGGGCATCACTTCATGAATGAAGGTTCTCTACTGGAAATCATCTTTATGAATGAAGCTCCTCTGACTGGGCACCATATTTACGAATGAATTTCTCTTCTGGGCATCATCTTTATGATTGAAGGTTCTCTCTTTGGGTATTATCATTATGAAACAAGGTAATCTGCCTGGCTATCATCAATATGAATGAAAGTTTTCTCTTAGTGTATCATCTTTATGAATGAAAGTTCTCTCCCCGGGCTTCATCTTCATGAATAAAGCTCTCCCTCTGGGCATCATCTTTATGAATGAAGGTTCTGTGACTGGGCACCATATTTACGAATGAAGGTTCTCTCTCTGGGAATCATCTTTATGAATGAAAGTTCTCTCTCTGGGCATCATCGTAATGAAATAAAATTCTCTCTCTGGGCATCATCTTTATTAAAGAAGGTTCTCTGTTTGTGGATTATCTTTTTGAATAAAGGTTCTCTCTATGGGCATCACCTTTATTAAAGAAGATTCTTTCTCTGGGCATCATCTTCATGAATGTTGGTTCTCTCCCAGGTCATCATTTTTATGAATGAAGGTTCTGGCTCTGTGCATCATCTTTATGAATGTAAGTTCTCTGCCTGGGAATCATCTTAATGAATGAAGGTTCTCTCTCTGGGCCTCATCCTTATGAATTAAGGTTCTCTTGGCATCATCTTATGAATGAAGGATCTCTCTCTGGGCATCACCTTTATGATTGAAGGTTCTCTGCCTTTGCATCATCTTTATGAATGAAGGTTCTCTCTCTGGGAAACACCTTTATGAATGAAGGTTCTCTGCCTGGGCCACATCTTTATAAACGAAGGCTCTTTCTCTGGGTATCATATTTATGAAAGGAGTTTCTCTGCCTGGAAAGCAAATGTATGAAAGAATGTTCTCTGCCTGGGCATCATCTTTGTGAATGAAGGTTCTCTCTCTGGGCATCACTTTATACATGGAGGTTCTCTGGGCATCATCTTATGAATGAAGGTACTCTCTCTGGGCATCATCTCCATGAATGATGGTTCTCTCCCTGGGCATCATCTTTATGAATGAAAGTTCTCTGCCTGGGCATCATCTTTATGAATGACGGTTCTCTCTCTGGGAATCATCTTTATGAATGAAAGTTCTCTGCCTGGGCATCATCTTTATGAATGAAGGTTCTCTCTCTGGACATCACATTTATGAATGAAGGTTCTTTGCCTAGGCAACATCTTTATATATGAAGGCTCTTTCTCTGGGCATCATATTTATGAAAGAAGTTTCTCTGCCTGGGAATCAAATTTATGAAACAATGTTCTATGCCTGGCCATCATCTTTGTTAATGAAGTTTCTCTCTTTGGGCATCACCTTTATGAATGAAGATTCTCTCTCTGGGCATCATCTTTATGAATGCATGTTTTCTGGGCACCATCTTATAAATGATGGTTCTCACTCTGGGCAACAACTTTATGTAAGAAGGTTCTTTCTCTGAGCATCATCTTCATGAATGATGGTTCTATCTCTGGGCATTATCTTTATGAATCAAAGTTTCTGCCTTGGCATCATCTTTATGAAAGAAGGTTCTTTCTTTGGGCATCATCTTCATGAATGAAGGTTCTCTCTCTGTGCATCTTCTTTATGAAACAAGGTTCCCTGCTTGGGCATCATCTATATGAATGAAGGTTCTCTCGGTGGGCATCATCTTTATAAGGAAATTTCTCTGTTTGGGCATCATCTTTATGATGGAACGTTCTCTATCTTGGCATCATCTTTATCAATAAAGGTTCTCACACTGGGCATCATTTTTATGAATGAAGGTTCTAACTCTGGGCATTACCTTTATTAAAGAAAGTTCTCTGACTGGGCATCATCTTCATGAATGAAGGTTCTCTCTCTGGGCATCATTTTTATGAATGAAGGTTCTCTCTCTGGGCATCATCGTCATGAAAAAGGTCCTTTCTCTGAGCATCATCTTCATGAATGAAGGTTCTCTCTCTGGAAATCATCTTTATGGATGAAGGTTCTCTGACTGGGCACCATAATTACGAATGAAGGTTCTCTCTGGGCATCATCTTTATGATTGAAGGTTCTCTCTCTAGGCATCATCATTATGAAACAATGTTCTCTGCCGGCTATCATCTACATGAATGAAAGTTGTCTCTTTGTGTATCATCTTTATGAGTGAAGGTTCTCTCCCTGGGCATCATCTTCATGAATAAAAGCTCTCCCTCTGGGCTTCATCTTTATGAATGAAGGTTCTCTGATAGGGCACCATATTTAAGAATGAAGGTTCTCTCTCTTGGCATCATCTTTATGATTGAAGGTTCTCTCTCTAGGCATCATCATTATGAAACAATGTTCTCTGCCGGCTATCATCTATATGAATGAAAGTTGTCTCTTTGTGTATCATCTTTATGAATGAAGGTTCTCTCCCTGGGCATCATCTTCATGAATAAAAGCTCTCCCTCTGGGCATCATCTTCTTGATTGAAGGTTCTCTGACTGGTCACCATATTTACGAATGAAGGTTCTCTCTCTGGGCATCATCTTTATGAATGAATGTTCTGTCTCAGGGCATCATGGTAATAAAATAAAATTCTCTCTTTGGGAATCATCTTTATTAACGAAGGATCTCTGTTTGGGGATTATCTTTATGAATGAAGGTTCTCTCTCTGGGCATCACCTTTATTAAAGAAGTTTCTTTCTCTGGGCATCATCCTCATGAATGATGGTTCTCTCCCTGGGCATCATTTTAATGAATGAAGGTTCTGGCGGTGTGAATCATCTTTATGAATGAAAGTTCTCTGCCTGGGCATCACCTTTATGAATGAAGGTTCTCTCTCTGGGAAACACCTTTATGTATGAAGGTTCTCTGCCCGGGTAAACGTCTTTATGAATGAAGGCTCTTTCTTTGGGCATCATATTTATTTAACAAGGTTCTCTGCCTGGGCATCATCTTTATGAAAGAATGTTCTCTGCCTGGGCACCATCTTTGTGAATGAAGGTTCTCTCTCTGGGCATCACTTTATGAATGGAGGTTCTCTGGGCATCATCTTATGAATGAAGGTACTCTCTCTGGGCATCATCTTCATGAATTATGGTTCTCTCCCTGGGCATCATCTTTATGAATGAAAGTTCTCTGCCTGGGCATCATCTTTATGAATGAAGGTTCTCTCTCAGGACATCACATTCATGAATGAAGGTTCTTTGCCTAGGCAACATCTTTATAAATGAAGGCTCTTTCTTTGGGCATCATATTTATGAAAGACGTTTCTCTGCCTGGGAATCAAATGTATGAAAGAATGTTCTCTGACTGGCCATCATCTTTGTGAATGAAGTTTCTCTCTTTGGGCATCATCTTTATGAATGCATGTTCTCTGGCACCATCTTATGAATGATGGTTCTCACTCTGGGCAACACCTTGTGTAAGAAGGTTCTTTCTCTGAGCATCATCTTCATGAATGATGGTTCTATCTCTGGCCATCATCTTTATGAATGAAAGTTTCTGCCTTGGCATCATCTTTATGAAAGAAGGTTCTTTCTCTTGGCATCATCTTCATGAATGAAGGTTCTCTCTCTGGGAAACACCTTTATGAATGAAGTTTCTCTGCCCGGGCAACATCTTTATGAATGAAGGCTCTTTCTCTGGGCATCATATTTATTTAACAAGGTTCTCTGCCTGGGCATCATCTTTATGAAAGAATGTTCTCTGCCTGGGCATCATCTTTGTGAATGAAGGTTCTCTCTCTGGGCATCACTTTATGAATGGAGGTTCTCTGGGCATCATCTTAGGAATGAAGGTACTATCTCTGGGCATCATCTTCATGAATGATGGTTCTCTCCCTGGTCATCATCTTTATGAATGAAGGTTCTCTCTCTGGACATCACATTTATGAATGAAGGTTCTTTGCCTAGGCAACATCTTTATAAATGAAGGCTCTTTCTCTGGGCATCATATTTATGAAAGAAGTTTCTCTGCCTGGGAATCAAATGTATGAAAGAATGTTCTCTGCCTGGCCATCATCTTTGTGAATGAAGTTTCTCTCTTTGGGCATCATCTCTATGAATGAAGGTTTACTCTCTGGGCATCATCTTTATGAATGCATGTTCTCTGGGCACCATCTTATGAATGATGGTTCTCACTCTGGGCATCACCTTTATGTAAGAAGGTTCTTTCTCTGAGCATCATCTTCATGAAGGATGGTTCTATCTCTGGGCATCATCTTTATGAATGAAAGTTTCTGCCTTGGCATCATCTTTATGAAAGAAGGTTCTTTCTCTGGGCATCATCTTCATGAATGAAGGTTCTCTCTCTGGAAATCATCTTTATGAATGAAGGTTCTCTCTCTGGGCATCTTCTTTATGAAACAAGGTTCCCTGCCTGGGAATCATCTATATGAATGAAGGTTCTCTCGGTGGGCATCATATTTATGAATGAAGGTTCTCTCTCTGGGCATCATCTTTATGAAAGAAGGTCCTTTCTCTGGGCATCATCTTCATGAATGAAGGTTTTCTCTCTGGGTATCATCTTTATAATTGAAGGTTCTCTCTCTAGGCATCATCATTAGGAAACAATGTTCTCTGCCGGCTATCATCTACATGAATGAAAGTTGTCTCTTTTTGTATCATCTTTATGAATGAATGTTCTATCCCTGGGCATCATCTTCATGAATAAAGGCTCTCCCTCTGGGCATCATCTTTATGAATGAAGGTTTTCTCACTGGGCGCCATATTTACGAATGAAGGTTCTCTCTCTGGGCATCATCTTTATGAATGAATGTTCTGTCTCTGGGCATCATGGTAATGAAATAAAATTCTCTCTCTGGGAATCATCTTTATTAAAGAAGGATCTCTGTTTGGGGATTATCTTTATGAATGAAGGTTCTCTCTCTGGGCATCACCTTTATTAAAGAAGTTTCTTTCTCTGGGCATCATCTTCATGAATGATGGTTCTCTCCCTGGGCATCATATTTATGAATGAAGGTTCTGGCGGTGTGCATCATCTTTATGAATGAAAGTTCTCTGCCTGGGCATCACCTTTATGAATGAAGGTTCTCTCTCTGGGAAACACCTTTATGAATGAAGGTTCTCTGCCTGGGCATCATCTTTATGAATGAAGACTCTTTCTCTGGGCATCATATTTATTTAACAAGGTTCTCTGCCTCGGCATCATCTTTATGAAAGAATGTTCTCTGCCTGGGCATCATCTTTGTGAATGAAGGTTCTCTCTCTGGGCATCACTTTATGAATGGAGGTTCTCTGGGCATCATCTTATGAATGAAGGTACTCTCTCTGGGCATCATCTCCATGAATGATGGTTCTCTCCTGGGCATCATCTTTATGAATGAAAGTTCTCTGCCTGGGCATCATCTTTATGAATGACGGTTCTCCCTCTGGGAATCATCTTTAAGAATGAAAGTTCTCTGCCTGGGCATCATCTTTATGAATGATGATTCTCTCTTTGGACATCACATTTATGAATGAAGGTTCTTTGCCTAGGCAACATCTTTATAAATGAAGGCTCTTTCTCTGGGCATCATATTTATGAAAGAAGTTTCTCTGCCTGGGAATCAAATGTATGAAAGAATGTTCTCTGCCTGG
This sequence comes from Tenrec ecaudatus, assembly GCF_050624435.1. Taxonomy (NCBI): domain Eukaryota; kingdom Metazoa; phylum Chordata; class Mammalia; order Afrosoricida; family Tenrecidae; genus Tenrec; species Tenrec ecaudatus. Next base: position 15,626,253 of record NC_134549.1, read on the forward strand.
CCATCATCTTTGTGAAAGAAGTTTCTCTCTTTGGGCATCATCTTTATGAATGAAGGTTTTCTCTCTGGGCATCACCTTTATGAATGCATGTTCTCTGGGCACCATCTTATGAATGATTGTTCTCACTCTGGGCAACACCTTTATGTAAGAAGGTTCTTTCTCTGAGCATCATCTTCATGAAGGATGGTTCTATCTCTGGGCATCATCTTTATGAATGAAAGTTTCTGCCTTGGCATCAACTTTATGTAAGAAGGTTCTTTCTCTGGGCATCATCTTCATGAATGAAGGTTCTCTCTCTGGAAATCATCTTTATGAATGAAGGTTCTCTCTCTGGGCATCTTCTTTATGAAACAAGGTTCCCTGCCTGGGCATCTTCTTTATGAAACAAGGTTCCCTGCCTGGGCATCATCTATATGAATGAAGTTTCTCTGGGTGGGCATCATTTTTTTGAATGAAGGTTCTCTCTCTGGGCATCATCTTTATGAAAGAAGTTCCTTTCTCTGGGCATCATCTTCATGAATGAAGGTTCTCTCTCTGGGTATCATCTTTATGATTGAAGGTTCTCTCTCCAGGCATCATCATTAGGAAACAATGTTCTCTGCCGGCTATCATCTACATGAATGAAAGTTGTCTCTTTGTGTATCATCTTTATGAATGAAGGTCCTATCCCTGGGCATCGTCTTCATGAATAAAGGCTCTGCCTCTGGGCATCATCTTTATGAATGAAGGTTCTCTCACTGGGGACCATATTTAAGAATGAAGGTTCTCTCTCTGGGCATCATCTTTATGAATGAATGTTCTGTCTCTGGGCATCATGGTAATGAAATAAAATTCTCTCTCTGGGAATCATCTTTATTAAAGAAGGATCTCTGTTTGGGGATTATCTTTATGAATGAAGGTTCTCTCTCTGGGCATCACCTTTATTAAAGAAGTTTCTTTCTCTGGACATCATCTTCATGAATGATGGTTCTCTCCCTGGGCATCATTTTTATGAATGAAGGTTCTGGCGGTGTGCATCATCTTTATGAATGAAAGTTCTCTGCCTGGGCATCACCTTTATGAATGAAGGTTCTCTCTCTGGGAAACACCTTTATGAATGAAGGTTCTCTGCCTGGGCATCATCTTTATGAATGAAGGCTCTTTCTCTGGGCATCATATTTATTTAACAAGGTTCTCTGCCTCGGCATCATCTTTATGAAAGAATGTTCTCTGCGTGGGCATCATCTTTTTGAATGAAGTTTCTCTCTCTGGGCATCACTTTATGAATGGAGGTTCTCTGGGCATCATCTTATGAATGAAGGTACTCTCTCTGGGCATCATTTCCATGAATGATGGTTCTCTCCTGGGCATCATCTTTATGAATGAAAGTTCTCTGCCTGGGCATCATCTTTATGAATGACGGTTCTCTCTCTGGGCATCATCTTCATGAATGATGGTTCTCTCCCTGGGCATCATATTTATGAATGAAGGTTCTGGCGGTGTGCATCATCTTTATGAATGAAAGTTCTCTGCCTGGGCATCACCTTTATGAATGAAGGTTCTCTCTCTGGGAAACACCTTTATGAATGAAGGTTCTCTGCCTGGGCATCATCTTTATGAATGAAGGCTCTTTCTCTGGGCATCATATTTATTTAACAAGGTTCTCTGCCTCGGCATCATCTTTATGAAAGAATGTTCTCTTCCTGGGCATCATCTTTGTGAATGAAGGTTCTCTCTCTGGGCATCACTTTATGAATGGAGGTTCTCTGGGCATCATCTTATGAATGAAGGTACTCTCTCTGGGCATCATCTCCATGAATGATGGTTCTCTCCTGGGCATCATCTTTATGAATGAAAGTTCTCTGCCTGGGCATCATCTTTATGAATGACGGTTCTCCCTCTGGGAATCATCTTTAAGAATGAAAGTTCTCTGCCTGGGCATCATCTTTATGAATGATGATTGTCTCTTTGGACATCACATTTATGAATGAAGGTTCTTTGCCTAGGCAACATCTTTATAAATGAAGGCTCTTTCTCTGGGCATCATATTTATGAAAGAAGTTTCTCTGCCTGGGAATCAAATGTATGAAAGAATGTTCTCTGCCTGGCCATCATCTTTGTGAAAGAAGTTTCTCTCTTTGGGCATCATCTTTATGAATGAAGGTTTTCTCTCTGGGCATCATCTTTATGAATGCATGTTCTCTGGGCACCATCTTATGAATGATTGTTCTCACTCTGGGCAACACCTTTATGTAAGAAGGTTCTTTCTCTGAGCATCATCTTCATGAAGGATGGTTCTATCTCTGGGCATCATCTTTATGAATGAAAGTTTCTGCCTTGGCATCAACTTTATGTAAGAAGGTTCTTTCTCTGGGCATCATCTTCATGAATGAAGGTTCTCTCTCTGGAAATCATCTTTATGAATGAAGGTTCTCTCTCTGGGCATCTTCTTTATGAAACAAGGTTCCCTGCCTGGGCATCTTCTTTATGAAACAAGGTTCCCTGCCTGGGCATCATCTATATGAATGAAGTTTCTCTGGGTGGGCATCATTTTTTTGAATGAAGGTTCTCTCTCTGGGCATCATCTTTATGAAAGAAGGTCCTTTCTCTGGGCATCATCTTCATGAATGAAGGTTCTCTCTCTGGGTATCATCTTTATGATTGAAGGTTCTCTCTCCAGGCATCATCATTAGGAAACAATGTTCTCTGCCGGTTATCATCTACATGAATGAAAGTTGTCTCTTTGTGTATCATCTTTATGAATGAAGGTTCTATCCCTGGGCATCGTCTTCATGAATAAAGGCTCTGCCTCTGGGCATCATCTTTATGAATGAAGGTTCTCTCACTGGGGACCATAATTAAGAATGAAGGTTCTCTCTCTGGGCATCATCTTTATGAATGAATGTTCTGTCTCTGGGCATCATGGTAATGAAATAAAATTCTCTCTCTGGGAATCATCTTTATTAAAGAAGGATCTCTGTTTGGGGATTATCTTTATGAATGAAGGTTCTCTCTCTGGGCATCACCTTTATTAAAGAAGTTTCTTTCTCGGGGCATCATCTTCATGAATGTTGGTTCTCTCCCTGGGCATCATTTTTATGAATGAAGGTTCTGGCGGTGTGCATCATCTTTATGAATGAAAGTTCTCTGCCTGGGCATCACCTTTATGAATGAAGGTTCTCTCTCTGGGAAACACCTTTATGAATGAAGGTTCTCTGCCTGGGCATCATCTTTATGAATGAAGGCTCTTTCTCTGGGCATCATATTTATTTAACAAGGTCTCTGCCTCGGCATCATCTTTATGAAAGAATGTTCTCTGCGTGGGCATCATCTTTTTGAATGAAGTTTCTCTCTCTGGGCATCACTTTATGAATGGAGGTTCTCTGGGCATCATCTTATGAATGAAGGTACTCTCTCTGGGCATCATTTCCATGAATGATGGTTCTCTCCTGGGCATCATCTTTATGAATGAAAGTTCTCTGCCTGGGCATCATCTTTATGAATGACGGTTCTCTCTCTGGGAATCATCTTTATGAATGAAAGTTCTCTCCCTGGGCATCATATTTATGAATGAAGGTTCTGGCGGTGTGCATCATCTTTATGAATGAAAGTTCACTGCCTGGGCATCACCTTTATGAATGAAGGTTCTCTCTCTGGGAAACACCTTTATGAATGAAGGTTCTCTGCCTGGGCATCATCTTTATGAATGAAGGCTCTTTCTCTGGGCATCATATTTATTTAACAATGTTCTCTGCCTCGGCATCATCTTTATGAAAGAATGTTCTCTTCCTGGGCATCATCTTTGTGAATGAAGGTTCTCTCTCTGGGCATCACTTTATGAATGGAGGTTCTCTGGGCATCATATTATGAATAAGGTTACTCTCTCTGGGCAATATCTCCAGGAATGATGGTTCTCTCCCTGGGCATCATCTTTATGAATGAAAGTTCTCTGCCTGGGCATCATCTTTATGAATGACGGTTCTCTCTCTGGGAATCATCTTTATGAATGAAAGTTCTCTGCCTGGGCATTATCTTTATGAATGATGATTCTCTCTTTGGACATCACATTTATGAATGAAGGTTCTTTGCCTAGGCAACATTTTTATAAATGAAGGCTCTTCCTCTGGGCATCATATTTATGAAAGAAGTTTCTCTGCCTGGGAATCAAATATATGAAAGAATGTTCTCTACCTGGCCATCATCTTTGTGAATGAAGTTTCTCTCATTGGGCATCGTCTTTATGAATGAAGGTTATCTCTCTGGGCATCATCTTTATCAATGCATGTTCTTTGGGCACCATCTTATGAATGATGGTTCTCACTCTGGGCAACACCTTGTGTAAGAAGGTTCTTTCTCTGGGCATCATCTTCATGAATGATGGTTCTATCTCTGGGCATCATCTTTATGAATGAAAGTTTCTGCCTTGGCATCATCTTAATGAAAGAATGTTCTTTCTCTGGGCATCATCTTCATGAATGAAGTTTCTCTCTCTGGAAATCATCTTTATGAATGAAGGTTCTCTCTCTGGGCCTCATCTTAATGAATGAATGTTCTGTCTCTGAGCATCATCAATAATGAAACAAAATTCTCTCTCCGGGAATCATGTTTATTAAAGAAGGATCTCTGTTTGGGGATTATCTTTATGAATGAAGGTTCTCTCTCTGGGCATCACCTTTATTAAAGAAGTTTTTTTCTCTGGGCATCATCGTCATGAATGTTGGTTCTCTCCCTGGACATCATCTTTATGAATGATGGTTCTCTCTCTGGGCCTCATCCTTATGCATTAAGGTTCTCTTGGCATCATCTTATGAATGAAGGATCTTTCTCTGGGCATCACCTTTATGAATGAAGGTTCTCTGCCTGGACATCATCTTTATGAATTAAGGTTCTCTCTCTGGGAATCACCTTTATGAAGGAAGGTCCTCTGTATGGGCAACATCTTTATGAATGAAGGCTCTTTCTCTGGGCATCATATTTATTTAACAAGGTTCTCTGCCTGGGCATCATCTTTATGAAAGAATGTTCTCTGCCTGGGCATCATCTTTGTGAATGAAGGTTCTCTCTCTGGGCATCACTTTATGAATGAAGGTTCTCGGGCATCATCTTATGAATGAAGGTACTCTATCTGGGCATCATCTCCATGAATGATGGTTCTCTCCCTGGGCATCATCTTTATTAATGAAAGTTCTCTGCCTGGGCATCATCTTTATGAATGACGGTTCCTTCTCTGGACATCACATTTAGGAATGAAGGTTCTCTGCCTAGGCAACATCTTTAAAACGAAGGCCCTTTCTCTGGGCATCATATATATGAAAGAAGTTTCTCTGCCTGGGAATAAAATTTATGAAAGAATGTTCTCTGCCTGGCCATCATCTTTGTGAATGAAGTTTCTCTCTTTGGACATCATCTTTATGAATGCATGTTCTCTGTGCATCATCTTTATGAATGAAGGTTCTCTCCCTGGGCATCATCATTACGAAGAAGGTTCTCTACTTGGGAATCATCTTTATGAATGAAGGTACGCTCTCTGGGCATCATCTTTATGAAACAAGGTTTCTCTCTGGTATCATCTTAATGAATGAAGATTCTCTGTCAGGGAATCATCTTTATGATTGAAGGTTCTCTCTCTGGGAATCATATTTATGAAAGAAGGTTCTCTGCCAGGGCATCATCATTACTAAAGAAAGTTCTCTCTCTGGGCATCATCTTTATGAAAGAAGGTTCTCTCTCTGGTATCATCTTTATGAATGAAGGTTCTCTGTCTGGGAATCATCTTTATGAATGAAGATTCTCTCACTGGACATCATCATTATGAAAAACGATTCTCTGCCTGGCTATCATCTATATGAATGAAAGTTGTCTTCTGTGCATCGTCTTTATGCATAAGGTTCTCTCTCTGGGCATCATCTTTATGAATGAAGGTTCTTTGGGCATCATCTTATGAATTAAGGTTCTCTCTCTGGGAATCACCTTTATGAATAAAGGTTCTCTCTCTGGGCATCATCTTTGTGAAAGAAGGTTCTCTCTCTGGGCATTATCTTTAAGAAAGAAGGTTCTCAGTCTGGGCATCAACATTACTAAAGAAAGTTCTCTCTCTGGGCATCATCTTTATGAAAGAAGGTTCTCTTTCTGGTATCATTTTTATGAATGAAGTTTCTCTGTCTGGGAATCATCTTTATGAATGAAAGTTCTCTGGGAACTTCTTATGAATGAAGGTTCTCTCTCTGGGCATCACCTTTAGGAATGAAGGTTCTCTGCCTGGTCAAAATCTTTTTGAGTGAAGGCTCTTTTTCTGGGCATCATCTTTATGAAAGAACGTTCTCTGTCTCAACATCATCTTTATCAATGAAGGTTCTCTCTCTGGGAATTCTCTTTATGAATGAAGGTTCTGTCTCTGGACATTATCTTTATGAAAGAAGGTTCTCTGACTGGGCATCGTCTTTATGAATGAAGGTTCTCTCTCTGGGCATCATCTTTATGAATGAAGGATCTCTGCCTAGGCACCATCTTTATGAATGAAAGTTCTCTCTCTGTCCATCTTCTTTATGAATGAAGGTTCCCTGTGCATCATCTTATGAATGAAGGCTCTTTCTCTGGGCATCATATTTATCAAAGAAGGTTCTTTGCCTGGGAATTATCTTTATGAAAGAATGTTCTCTGCCTGGGCATCATCTTTGTGAATGAAGGTTCTCTCTCTGGGCATCACTTTATGAATGTATATTCTCTGGGCATCATCTTATGAATGAAGGATCTCTCTCTGGGCATCACCTTTATGAAAGAAGGTTCTTTCTCTAGGCATCATCTCCATGAATGATGTTTCTCTCCCTGGGCATCATATTTATGAATGAAAGTCTCTCTGCCTGGGCCTTATCTTTATGAATGTCGGTTCTCTGCCTAGGCATCATCTTTAAGAATTAAGGTTCTCTATCTGGGCATCATCTTTATGAATGAAGGTTCTCTCTCTGGACATCACATTTATGAATGAAGGTTCTCTGCCTTGGCAACATCTTTAAGAATGAAGGCTCTTTCTCTGGGCATTATATTTATGAAAGAAGGTTCTCTGCCTGGGAATCAAATTTATGAAAGAATGTTCTCTGCATGGGCATCATCATTGTGAATGAAGGTTCTCTCTCTGGAAAGCATCTTTTTGAATGAATGTTCTCTCTCTGGGCATTATCTTCATGAATGAAGGTTCTCTCTCTGGAAATCATCTTTATGAATGAAGGTACTCTCTCTTGGCATCTTCTTTATGAAACAAGTTTCCAAGTCTTTGCATCATCTATATGAATGAACGTTCTCTGCTGGGGCATCATCTTTTTGAAAGAAGGCTCTCACTCTGGGCATCATCTTTTTGAAATTGTGTTCTCTCTAGGCATCATATTTAAGACAGAAGGTTCTATGACTGGGCATCATCTTTACAAAAGTTTCTCTGCCTGTGTATCATTTTTATGTATGAAGGTACTCTCTGGGCATCATCTTTAAGAAAAAAATTCTCTCTCTGGCATCATCTTTATAAATGAAGGTTCGCTGTCAGAGCATCATCTTTATAACTGAAGGTTCTCTCTCTGGGCATCACCTTTATGAATGAAGGTTCTCTGCCTGGGTATCATCATTATGAATGAAGTTTCTCTCTCTGGGCATCATCTTTATGAAGAAAGGCTCTCTCTCTGGGCATCATCTTTATGAAAGTAGGTTCTCTCTCTGGGCATCATATTTATGAAAGAAAGATCTCTGTTTGTGCATCATCTTTATGGAAGAAAGTTCTCTGAATGGACATCATCTTTATGGATGAAGGTTCTCTGGGCATCATCTTATGAATGAAGGTTCTCTCTCTATGCATCACCTTAATGAAAGAAGGATCTCTATTTGTCATCATATTTAAGACCGACGGTTCTCGGACAAGGCGTCATCTTTACGAAAGGACCTCTGCCTGGGCATCATCTTTATGGATGAAGGTTCTCTCTGTAGGCATTATCTTTATGAAAGATGGTTCTCTCACTGGGCATCATGTTTATGAAAGATGGTTCTCTTTTTGGGCATTATCTTTATGAATGAAGGTTCTCTGCCTGGGCATCATCTTTACGAAAGAAGGTTCTCTGCCTGGGCATCATCTTTATGAATGAAGGTACGCTCTCTGGGCATCATCTTTTTGAATGGCGGTTCTCTACATGGTAATCATCTTTATGAATGAAGGCTCTCCCTCTGGGCATTATCTGTATGAAAGAAATTATTCTCTCAGGGTATACTTTATGAATGAAGATTCTCTCTCTGGGCATCAAATTTATGAAAGAAGGTTCTGTTCCTGGGCATCATCTTCATGAATGAAGGCTCTCCCTGTGGGCATCATCTTTATTAAAGAATGTTCTCTCTCTGGGCATCATCTTTATGAATGAATGTTCTCTCTCTGGGCATCATCGTAATGAAATAAGGTTCTCTCTCTGGGAATCATTTTTATGTAAGAAGGTTCTCTGTTTGGGGATTGTCTTTATGAAAGAAGGTTCTCTCTCTCGGCATCACCTTTATTAAAGAAGTTTCTTTCTATGGGCATCATCTTCATGAATGATGGTTCTCTCCCTGGGCATAATTTTTATGAATGAAGGTTCTCGCTCTCGCATCATCTTTATGAATGAAAGTTCTCTGCCTGGGCATCATCTTTATGAATGAAGGTTCTCTCCCTGGGCCTCATCTTTATGAATTCAGGTTCTCTGGACATCATCTTATGAATGAAGGTTCTCTCTCTAGGAATCACCTTTATGAATGAAGTTTCTCTGCCTGGGCATCATCTTAATGAATGAAGGTTCTCTCTCTGGGTAACACCTTTATGAATGAAGGTTCTCTGCCTGGGCAACATCTTTCGGAATGAAGGCTCTTTCTCTGGGCATCATATTTATCAAAGAAGGTTCTTTGCCTGAAATCATCTTTTTGAAAGAATGTTCTCTGCCAGGGCATCATCTTTGTGAATGAAGGTTCTCTAGGCATCATCTTAGGAATGAAGGTTCTCTCTCTGGGCATCACCTTTATGAAAGAAGGTTCTTTCTCTGGGCATCATCTCCATGAATGATGGTTCTCCCCCTGGGCATCATCTTTATGAATGAAAGTCTCTCTGCCTGGGCATCATATTTATGAATGACGGTTCTCTCTCTGGGAATCATCTTTATGAATGAAGGTTCTCTGCCTAGGCATCATCTTTAAGAATGAAGGTTCTTTATCTGGGCATCACCTTTATGAATGAAGGTTCTCAAACTGAGCATCATCTTTATGAATGAAGGTTCTCTCTCTGGGCATGATCTTTATGAATTAAGGTTCTCTGGGCATCATCTTATGAATGAAGGTGCTCTCTCTGGGCATCACCTTTATGAATGAAGGTTCTCTCTCTGGGCATCATCTTTATGAAAGAAGTTTCTCTGCCTGGGCATTATCTTTACGAAAGAAGGTTCTCTACCTGGGCATCATCTTTATGAATGAAGGTACGCTCTCTGGGCATCATTTTTGAAAAAAGGTTCTCTGCCTGGCTATCATCTATATGAATGAAAGTTGTCTCTCTGGGCATCATCATTATGAATGAAGGTTCCCTGTGCATCATCTTATGAATGAAGGTTCTCTGCCTGGGCAACATCTTTATGAATGAAAGTTCTCTCTCTGGCCATCATCTTTATGAATGAAGGTTCCCTGTGCATCATCTTATGAATGAAGGTTCTCTGCCTGGGCAACATCTTTCTGAATGAAGGCTCTTTCTCTGGACATCACATTTATGAATGAAGGTTCTCTGCCTTGGCAACATCTTTATGAATGAAGGCTCTTTCTCTGGGCATCATATTTATGAAAGAAGGTTCTCTGCCTGGGAATCAAATTTATGAAAGAATGTTCTCTGCATGGGCATCATCTTTGTGAATGAAGTTTCTCTCTCTGGAAATCATCTTTTTTAATGAATGTTCTCTCCTTGGGCATCATCTTCATGAATGAAGGTTCTCCCTCTGGGCATCTTCTTTATGAAACAAGGTTCCCTGCCTGGTCATCATCTATATGAATGAAGGTTCCCTCTGTGGGCATCATCTTTATAAAAAATTTTCTCTGTTTGTGCATCATCTTTTGAAGGAACGTTCTCTTTCTCGGCATCATCTTTATCAATGAATGTTCTCTCTCCGAGCATCATCTTTATGAATGAAGGTTCTCTCTCTGGGCATCATCTTCATGAAAGAAGGTTCTCTGATTGGGCAGCATCTTCATGAATGAAAGTTCTCTCTCTGGGCATCATCTTTATAAAACAAGGTTCTCTGCCTGACTATCATCTATATGAATGAAAGTTGTCTCTCGGCATCATCTTTATGAATAAAGGATCACTGCCTGGGCATCATCTTTATAAGTGAAGGTTCTCTCTCTGAGGATCATCTTTATGAATGAAGGTTCTCTGGGCATCATCTTTTGAATCAAGGTTCCCTCTCTGGGCTTCACCTTAATGAATGAAGGTCCTCTGCCTGGGCATCATCTTTATGAATGAAGGTCCACACTCTGGGCACCATCTTTATGAATGAATGTTCTCTGACTGTGGATCCTCTTTATGAATGAAAGTTCTCTGCCTTGGCATCAATTTATGAATAAGGGTTCTCTCTCGAGGCATCACCTTTATGAATGAAGGCCCTCACTCTGGGCATCACCATTATGAAAGAAGATTCTCTGGGCATCAACTTGTGAATGAAGGTTCTCTCTCTGGGCATCACCATTATGATTGAAGTTTCTCTGCCTGGGCATCATATTTATGAAAGTAGGTTCTCTCTCTGGGCATCATGTTTATGAAAGAAAGATCTCTTTTTGTGCATCATCTTTATTGTAGAAGGTTCTCTGTCTCGGCATCATCTTTATGAAAGAAGGTTCTCTATCTGAGCATCACCTTTAAGAATGAAGGTTCTCTGCCTGAGCATCATCTTTATGAATGAAGGTTCTTTCTCTTGGCATCATCATTATGAAAGAAGGTTTCCTGCCTGGACATCATCTTTACGAAAGTAGGTTCTCTACCTGGGCATCATCTTTATGAATGAAGGTACGCTCTGGGCATCATCTTTATGAAACAAGGTTCTCTCTCTTGTATCATCTTAATGAATGAAGGTTCTCTGCCTGGGAATCATCTTTATAATTGAAGGTTCTCTGGGCATCATCTTTATGAGACAAGGTTCTCTGCCTGGCTATCATCTATATGAATGAGAGTTTTCTCTTTGTGTATCATCTTTATGAATGAAGGTTCTCTCTCTGGGCATGATCTTTATGAACTAAGGTTCCTGGGCATCATCTTATGAATGAAGATGCTCTCTGTGGGCATCACCTTTATGAATGAAGGTTCTCTCTGGGCATCATCTTTATGAAAGAAGTTTCTCTGCCTGGGAATTATCTTTACGAAAGAAGGTTCTCTACCTGGGCATCATCTTTATGAATGAAGGTTCTCTCTCTGGGCATCATCTTCATGAAAGAAGGTTCTCTGATTGGGCATCATCTTCATGAATGAAAGTTCTCTCTCTGGGCATCATCTTTATAAAACAAGGTTCTCTGCCTGACTATCATCTATATGAATGAAAGTTGTCTCTCGGCATCATCTTTATGAATAAAGGATCACTGCCTGGGCATCATCTTTATAAGTGAAGGTTCTCTCTCTGGGGATCATCTCTATGAATGAAGGTTCTCTGGGCATCATCTTTTGAATCAAGGTTCCCTCTCTGGGCTTCACCTTAATGAATGAAGGTCCTCTGCCTGGGCATCATCTTTATGAATGAAGGTCCACACTCTGGGCACCATCTTTATGAATGAATGTTCTCTGACTGTGGATCCTCTTTATGAATGAAAGTTCTCTGCCTTGGCATCAATTTATGAATAAGGGTTCTCTCTCGAGGCATCACCTTTATGAATGAAGGCTCTCACTCTGGGCATCACCATTATGAAAGAAGATTCTCTGGGCATCAACTTGTGAATGAAGGTTCTCTCTCTGGGCATCACCATTATGATTGAAGTTTCTCTGCCTGGGCATCATATTTATGAAAGTAGGTTCTCACTCTGGGCATCATGTTTATGAAAGAAAGATCTCTTTTTGTGCATCATCTTTATTGTAGAAGGTTCTCTGTCTCGGCATCATCTTTATGAAAGAAGGTTCTCTATCTGAGCATCACCTTTAAGAATGAAGGTTCTCTGCCTGAGCATCATCTTTATGAATGAAGGTTCTTTCTCTTGGCATCATCATTATGAAAGAAGGTTTCCTGCCTGGACATCATCTTTACGAAAGTAGGTTCTCTACCTGGGCATCATCTTTATGAATGAAGGTACGCTCTGGGCATCATCTTTATGAAACAAGGTTCTCTCTCTTGTATCATCTTAATGAATGAAGGTTCTCTGCCTGGGAATCATCTTTATATTTGAAGGTTCTCTGGGCATCATCTTTATGAGACAAGGTTCTCTGCCTGGCTATCATCTATATGAATGAGAGTTTTCTCTTTGTGTATCATCTTTATGAATGAAGGTTCTCTCTCTGGGCATGATCTTTATGAACTAAGGTTCCTGGGCATCATCTTATGAATGAAGATGCTCTCTGTGGGCATCACCTTTATGAATGAAGGTTCTCTCTGGGCATCATCTTTATGAAAGAAGTTTCTCTGCCTGGGCATTATCTTTACGAAAGAAGGTTCTCTACCTGGGCATCATCTTTATGAATGAAGGTACGCTCTCTGGGCATCATCTTTATGAAACAAGGTTCTCTGCCTGGCTATCATCTATATGAATGAAAGTTGTCTCTCTTTCCATCATCATTATGAATGAAGGATCTCTGCCTCGGCACCATCTTTATGAATGAAAGTTCTCTCTCTGGCCATCATCTTTATGAATGAAAGTTCCCTGTGCATCATCTTATGAATGAAGGTTCTCTGTCTGGGCAACATCTTTCTGAATGAAAGCTCTTTCTCTGGGCATCATATTTATCAAAGAAGGTTCTTTGCCTGGGAATCATCATTATGAAAGAATGTTCTCTGCCTGGGCATCATCTTTGTGAAACAAGGTTCTCTCTCTGGTATCATCTTAATGAATGAAGGTTCTCTGCCAGGGAATCATCTTTATGATTGAAGGTTCTCTGGGCATCATCTTTATGAGACAAGATTCTCTGCCTGGCTATCATCTATATGAATGAGAGTTTTCTCTTTGTGTATCATCTTTATGAATGAAGGTTCTCTCTCTGGGCATCATCTTTATGAAAGAAGTTTCTCTGCCTGGGCATTATCTTTACGAAAGAAGGTTCTCTACCTGGGCATCATCTTTATGAATGAAGGTACGCTCTCTGGGCATCATCTTTTTGAAAAAAGGTTCTTTGCCTGGCTATCATCTATATGAATGAAAGTTGTCTCTCTGGGCATCATCATTATGAATGAAGGATCTCTGCCTAGGCACCATCTTTATGAATGAAAGTTCTCTCTCTGGCCATCATCTTTATGAATGAAGGTTCCCTGTGCATCCTCTTATGAATGAAGGTTCTCTGCCTGGGCAACATCTTTTTGAATGAAGTCTCTTTCTCTGGACATCACATTTATGAATGAAGGTTCTCTGCCTTGGCAACATCTTTATGAATGAAGGCTCTTTCTCTGGGCATCATATTTATGAAAGAAGGTTCTCTGCCTGGGAATCAAATTTATGAAAGAATGTTCTCTGCATGGGCATCATCTTTGTGAATGAAGTTTCTCTCTCTGGAAATCATCTTTTTGAATGAATGTTCTCTCCTTGGGCATCATCTTCATGAATGAAGGTTCTCCCTCTGGGCATCTTCTTTATGAAACAAGGTTCCCTGCCTGGTCATCATCTATATGAATGAAGGTTCCCTCTGTGGGCATCATCTTTATAAAGAAATTTCTCTGTTTGTGCATCATCTTTTGAAGGAACGTTCTCTATCTCGGCATCATCTTTATCAATGAATGTTCTCTCTCCGAGCATCATCTTTATGAATGAAGGTTCTCTCTCTGGGCATCATCTTCATGAAAGAAGGTTCTCTGATTGGTCAGCATCTTCATGAATGAAAGTTCTCTCTCTGGGCATCATCTTTATAAAACAAGGTTCTCTGCCTGACTATCATCTATATGAATGAAAGTTGTCTCTCGGCATCATCTTTATGAATAAAGGATCACTGCCTGGGCATCATCTTTATAAGTGAAGGTTCTCTCTCTGGGGATCATCTTTATGAATGAAGGTTCTCTGGGCATCATCTTTTTAATCAAGGTTCCCTTTCTGGGCTTCACCTTAATGAATGAAGATCCTCTGCCTCGGCATCATCTTTATGAATGAAGGTCCACACTCTGGGCACCATCTTTATGAATGAATGTTCTCTGACTGTGGATCCTCTTTTTGAATGATAGTTTTCTGCCTTGGCATCAATTTATGAATGAGGGTTCTCTATCGAGGCATCACCTTTATGAATGAAGACTCTCAATCTGGGCATCACCATTATGAAAGAAGATTCTCTGGGCATCAACTTGTGAATGAAGGTTCTCTCTCTGGGCATCACCATTATGATTGAAGTTTCTCTGCTTGGGCATCATCTTTATGAAAATAGGTTCTCTCTCTGGGCATCGTGTTTATGAAAGAAAGATCTCTTTTTGTGCATCATCTTTATTGTAGAAGGTTCTCTGTCTCGGCATCATCTTTATGAAAGAAAGTTCTCTATCTGAGCATCACCTTTAAGAATGAAGGTTCTCTGCCTGAGCATCATCTTTATGAAAGAAGGTTCTTTCTCTTGGCATCATCATTATGAAAGAAGGTTTCCTGCCTGGACATCATCTTTACGAAAGTAGGTTCTCTACCTGGGCATCTTCTTTATGAATGAAGGTACGCTCTGGGCATCATCTTTATGAAACAAGGTTCTCTCTCTGGTATCATCTTAATGAATGAAGATTCTCTGCCTGGGAATCATCTTTATAATTTAAGGTTCTCTGGGCATCATCTTTATGAGACAAGGTTCTCTGCCTGGCTATCATCTATATGAATGAGAGTTTTCTCTTTGTGTATCACCTTTATGAATGAAAGTTCTCTCTCTGGGCATGATCTTTATGAATTAAGGTTCTCTGGGCATCATCTTATGAATGAAGATGCTCTCTCTGGGCATTACCTTTATTAATGAAGGCTCTCACTCTGGGCATCACCATTATGAAAGAAGATTCTCTGGGCATCAACTTGTGAATGAAGGTTCTCTCTCTGGGCATCACCATTATGATTGAAGTTTCTCTGCCTGGGAATCATATTTATGAAAGTAGGTTCTCTCTCTGGGCATCATGTTTATGAAAGAAAGATCTCTTTTTGTGCATCATCTTTATTGTAGAAGGTTCTCTGTCTCGGCATCATCTTTATGAAAGAAGGTTCTCTATCTGAGCATCACCTTTAAGAATGAAGGTTCTCTGCCTGAGCACCATCTTTATGAATGAATGTTCTCTGACTGTGGATCCTCTTTTTGAATGATAGTTTTCTGCCTTGGCATCAATTTATGAATGAGGGTTCTCTATCGAGGCATCACCTTTATGAATGAAGACTCTCACTCTGGGCATCACCATTATGAAAGAAGATTCTCTGGGCATCAACTTGTGAATGAAGGTTCTCTCTCTGGGCATCACCATTATGATTGAAGTTTCTCTGCTTGGGCATCATCTTTATGAAAATAGGTTCTCTCTCTGGGCATCGTGTTTATGAAAGAAAGATCTCTTTTTGTGCATCATCTTTATTGTAGAAGGTTCTCTGTCTCGGCATCATCTTTATGAAAGAAAGTTCTCTATCTGAGCATCACCTTTAAGAATGAAGGTTCTCTGCCTGAGCATCATCTTTATGAAAGAAGGTTCTTTCTCTTGGCATCATCATTATGAAAGAAGGTTTCCTGCCTGGACATCATCTTTACGAAAGTAGGTTCTCTACCTGGGCATCTTCTTTATGAATGAAGGTACGCTCTGGGCATCATCTTTATGAAACAAGGTTCTCTCTCTGGTATCATCTTAATGAATGAAGATTCTCTGCCTGGGAATCATCTTTATAATTGAAGGTTCTCTGGGCATCATCTTTATGAGACAAGGTTCTCTGCCTGGCTATCATCTATATGAATGAGAGTTTTCTCTTTGTGTATCACCTTTATGAATGAAGGTTCTCCCTCTGGGCATGATCTTTATGAATTAAGGTTCTCTGGGCATCATCTTATGAATGAAGATGCTCTCTCTGGGCATCACCTTTATGAATGAAGGCTCTCACACTGGGCATCACCATTATGAAAGAAGATTCTCTGGGCATCAACTTGTGAATGAAGGTTCTCTCTCTGGGCATCACCATTATGATTGACGTTTCTCTGCCTGGGCATCATCTTTATGAAAGTAGGTTCTCTCTCTGGGCATCATGTTTATGAAAGAAAGATCTCTTTTTGTGCATCATCTTTATTGTAGAAGGTTCTTTGTCTCGGCATCATCTTTATGAAAGAAAGTTCTCTATCTGAGCATCACCTTTAAGAATGAAGGTTCTCTGCCTGAGCATCATCTTTATGAATGAAGGTACTTTCTCTTGGCATCATCATTATGAAAGAAGGTTTCCTGCCTGGACATCATCTTTACGAAAGTAGGTTCTCTACCTGGGCATCATCTTTATGAATGAAGGTACGCTCTGGGCATCATCTTTATGAAACAAGGTTCTCTCTCTTGTATCATCTTAATGAATGAAGGTTCTCTGCCTGGGAATCATCTTTATATTTGAAGGTTCTCTGGGCATCATCTTTATGAGACAAGGTTCTCTGCCTGGCTATCATCTATATGAATGAGAGTTTTCTCTTTGTGTATCATCTTTATGAATGAAGGTTCTCTCTCTGGGCATGACCTTTATGAACTAAGGTTCCTGGGCATCATCTTATGAATGAAGATGCTCTCTGTGGGCATCACCTTTATGAATGAAGGTTCTCTCTGGGCATCATCTTTATGAAAGAAGTTTCTCTGCCTGGGCATTATCTTTACGAAAGAAGGTTCTCTACCTGGGCATCATCTTTATGAATGAAGGTACGCTCTCTGGGCATCATCTTTATGAAACAAGGTTCTCTGCCTGGCTATCATCTATATGAATGAAAGTTGTCTCTCTTTCCATCATCATTATGAATGAAGGATCTCTGCCTCGGCACCATCTTTATGAATGAAAGTTCTCTCTCTGGCCATCATCTTTATGAATGAAAGTTCCCTGTGCATCATCTTATGAATGAAGGTTCTCTGTCTGGGCAACATCTTTCTGAATGAAAGCTCTTTCTCTGGGCATCATATTTATCAAAGAAGGTTCTTTGCCTGGGAATCATCATTATGAAAGAATGTTCTCTGCCTGGGCATCATCTTTGTGAAACAAGGTTCTCTCTCTGGTATCATCTTAATGAATGAAGGTTCTCTGCCTGGGAATCATCTTTATGATTGAAGGTTCTCTGGGCATCATCTTTATGAGACAAGATTCTCTGCCTGGCTATCATCTATATGAATGAGAGTTTTCTCTTTGTGTATCATCTTTATGAATGAAGGTTCTCTCTCTGGGCATGATCTTTATGAATTAAGGTTCTCTGGGCGTCATCTTATGAATGAAGATGCTCTCTCTGGGCATCACCTTTATGAATGAAGGTTCTCTCTCTGGGCATCATCTTTATGAAAGAATTTTCTCTGCCTGAGCATTATCTTTACGAAAGAAGGTTCTCTACCTGGGCATCATCTTTATGAATGAAGGTAGGCTTTCTGGGCATCATCTTTATGAAACAAGGTTCTCTGCCTGACTATCATCTATATGAATGAAAGTTGTCTCTCTTTGCATCATCAATATGAATGAAGGATCTCTGCCTCGGCACCATCTTTATGAATGAAAGTTCTCTCTCTGGCCATCATCTTTATGAATGAAAGTTCCCTGTGCATCATCTTATGAATGAAGGTTCTCTGTCTGGGCAACATCTTTCTGAATGAAAGCTCTTTCTCTGGGCATCATATTTATCAAAGAAGGTTCTTTGCCTGGGAATCATCATTATGAAAGAATGCTCTCTGCCTGGGCATCATCTTTGTGAAACAAGGTTCTCTCTCTGGTATCATCTTAATGAATGAAGGTTCTCTGCCTGGGAATCATCTTTATGATTGAAGGTTCTCTGGGCATCATCTTTATGAGACAAGATTCTCTGCCTGGCTATCATCTATATGAATGAGAGTTTTCTCTTTGTGTATCATCTTTATGAATGAAGGTTCTCTCTCTGGGCATGATCTTTATAAATTAAGGTTCTCTGGGCATCATCTTATGAATGAAGATGCTCTCTCTGGGCATCACCTTTATGAATGAAGGTTCTCTCTCTGGGCATCATCTTTATGAAAGAAGTTTCTCTGCCTGAGCATTATCTTTACGAAAGAAGGTTCTCTACCTGGCATCATCTTTATGAATGAAGGTAGGCTTTCTGGGCATCATCTTTATGAAACAAGGTTCTCTGCCTATCATCTATATGAATGGAAGTTGTCTCTCTTTGCATCATCAATATGAATGAAGGATCTCTGCCTTGGCACCATCTTTATGAATGAAAGTTCTCTCTCTGGCCATCATCTTTATGAATGAAGGTTCCCTGTGCATCATCTTATGAATGAAGGTTCTCTGCCTGGGCAACATCTTTCTGAATGAAGGCTCTTTCTCTGGGCATCATATTTATCAAAGAAGGTTCTTTGCCTGGGAATCATCATTATGAAAGAATGTTCTCTGCCTGGGCATCACTTTATGAATGAAGTTTCTCTGGGCATCATCTTATGAATGAAGGTTCTCTCTCTGGGCATCACCTTTATGAAAGAAGGTTCTTTCTCTGGGCATCATCTCCATGATTGATGGTTCTTTCCCTGGGCATCATCTTTATGAATGACAGTTCACTCTCTGGGAATCATCTTTATGAATGAAGGTTCTCTACCTGGGCATCATATTTAAGAATGAAGGTTCTCTATCTGGGCATCACCTTTAAGAATGAAGGTTCTCTGCCTGAGCATCATCTTTATGAATGAAGGTTCTTTCTCTGGACATCACATTTATGAATGAAGGTTCTCTGCCTTGGCAACATCTTTATGAATGAAGGCTCTTTCTCTGGGCATCATATTTATGAAAGACGGTTCTGTGCCTGGGAATTAAATTTATGAAAGCATGTTCTCTGTATATGCATCATCTTTATGAATGAAGGTTCTCTCTCTGGGCATCATCTTTATGAAGAAAGGCTCTCTCTCGGGCATCATCTTTATGAAAGTAAGTTCTCTCGCAGGGCATCATATTTATGAATGAAAGATCTGTTTGTGCATCATCTTTATGGAAGAAAGTTCTCTAAATGGGCATCATCTTTATGGATGATGGTTCTCTGGGCTTCATCTTATGAATGAAGTTTCTCTCTCTGGGCATCCCCTTAATGAAAGAAGGTTCTCTCTTTGGGCATCATATTTAAGACAGAAGGTTCTCGGACTGAGCGTCTTCTTTATGAAATGTCCTCTGCCTGGGCATCATCTTTATGAATGAAGGTTCTCTCTGTGGGCATTATCTTTATGAAAGGTGGTTCTCTCTCTGGGCATCATCTCCATGAATGATGGTTCTTTCCTTGGGCACCATCTTTATGAATGACGGTTTTCTCTCTAGGAATCATCTTTATGAATGAAGGTTCTCTGCCGGGGCATCATCTTTAAGAATGAAGGTTCTCAATCTGGGTATCACCTTTAAGAATGAAGGTTCTCTGCCTGAGCATCATCTTTATGAATGAAAGTTCTTTCTCTGGACATCACATTTATGAATGAAGCTTGTCGCCTTGGCAACATCTTTATGAATGAAGGCTCTTTCTCTGGGCATCATCATTATGAAAGAAGGTTCCCTGCCTGGACATCATCTTTATGAAAGTAGGTTCTCTACCTAGGCATCAACTTTATGAATGAAAGTACGCTATCTGGGCATCATCTTTATGAAACAAGGTTCTCTCTCTGGTATCATCTTAATGAATGAAGGTTCTCTGCCTGGGAATCATCTTTATGATTGAAGGTTCTCTGGGCATCATCTTTAAGAAACAAGGTTCTCTGCCTGGCTATCATCTATATGAATGAGAGTTTTCCCTTTGTGTATCATCTTTATGAATGAAGGTTCTCTCTCTGGGCATGATCTTTATGAATTAAGGTTCTCTGGGCATCATCTTATGAATGAAGATGCTATCTCTGGCATCACCTTTATGAATGAAGGTTCTCTCTCTGGGCATCATCTTTACGAAAGAAGGTTCTCTACCTGGGCATCATCTTTATGAATGAAGGTACGCTCTCTTTGCATCATCTTTATGAAACAAGGTTCTCTGCCTGGCTATCATCTATATGAATGAAAGTTGTCTCTCTGGGCATCATCATTATGAATGAAGGATCTCTGCCTAGGCACCATCTTTATGAATGAAAGTTCTCTCTCTGGCCATCATCTTTATGAATGAAGGTTCCCTGTGCATCCTCTTATGAATGAAGGTTCTCTGCCTGGGCAACATCTTTCTGAATGAAGGCTCTTTCTCTGGGCATCATATTTATCAAAGAAGGTTCTTTGCCTGGGCATCATCATTATGAAAGAATGTTCTCTGCCTGGGCATCATCTTTGTGAATGAAGGTTCTCTCTCTGGGCATCACTTTATGAATGAATTATCTCTGGGCATCATCTTATGAATGAAGGTTCTCTCTCTGGGCATCACCTTTATGAAAGAAGGTTCTTTCTCTAGGCATCATCTCCATGAATGATGGTTCTCTCCCTGGGCATCATCTTTATGAATGACGGTTCTCTCTCTGGGAATCATCTTTATGAATGAAGGTTCTCTGCCTGGGCATCATCTTTAAGAATGAAGGTTCTCTATCTGGGCATCACCTTTAAGAATGAAGGTTATCTGCCTCAGCATCATGTTTATGAATGAAGGCTCTTTCTCTGGACATCACAATTATGAATGAAAGTTCTCTGCCTTGGCAACATCTTTATGAATGAAGGCTCTTTCTCTGGGCATCATATTTATGAAAGAAGGTTCCCTGCCTGGGAATCAAATTTATGAAAGAATGTTCTCTGCATGGGCATCATCTTTATGAATGAAGGTTCTTTCTCTGGACATCACATTTATGAATGAAGGTTCTCGCCTTGGCAACATCTTTATGAATGAAGGCTCTTTCTCTGGGCATCATCATTATGAAAGAAGGTTCCCTGCCTGGACATCATCTTTACAAAAGAAGGTTCTCTACCTGGGCATCATCTTTATGAATGAAAGTACGCTCTCTGGGCATCATCTTTATGAAACAAGGTTCTCTCTCTGGTATCATCTTAATGAATGAAGGTTCTCTTCCTGGGAATCATCTTTATGATTGAAGGTTCTCTGGGCATCATCTTTATGAAACAAGGTTCTCTGCCTGGCTATCATCTTTATGAATGAGAGTTTTCTCTTTGTGTATCATCTTTATGAATGAAGGTTCTCTGGGCATCATCTTATGAATGAAGATGCTCTCTCTGGGCATCACCTTTATGAATGAAGGTTCTCTCTCTGGGCATCATCTTTATGAAAGAAGTTTCTCTGCCTGGGCATTATCTTTACGAAAGAAGGTTCTCTACCTGGGCATCATCTTTATGAATGAAGGTACGCTCTCTTTGCATCATCTTTATGAAACAAGGTTCTCTGCCTGGCTATCATCTATATGATTGAAAGTTGTCTCTCTGGGCATCAACTTTATGAGTGAAGGTTCCCTGTGCATCATCTTATGAATGAAGGTTCTCTGCCTGGGCAACATCTTTCTGAATGATGGCTCTTTCTCTGGGCATCATATTTATCAAAGAAGGTTCTTTGCCTGGGAATCATCATTATGAAAGAATGTTCTCTGCCTGGGCATCATCTTTGTGAATGTAGGTTCTCTCTCTGGGCATCACTTTATGAATGAAGGTTCTCTGGGCATCATCTTATGAATGAAGGTTCTCTCTCTGGGCATCACCTTTATGAAAGAAGGTTCTTTCTCTGGGCATCATCTCCATGAATGATGGTTCTCTCCCTGGGCATCATCTTTATGAATGAAAGTCTCTCTGCCTGGGCATCACCTTTATGAATGACGGTTCTCTCTCTGGGAATCATCTTTATGAATGAAGGTTCTCTGCCTAGGCATCATCTTTAAGAATGAAGGTAACTATCTGGGCATCTCCTTTAAGAATGAAGGTTCTCTACCTGAGCATCATGTTTATCAATGAAGGTTCTTTCTCTGGACAACACATTTATGAATGAAGGTTCTCTGCCTTGGCAACATCTTTATGAATGAAGGATCTTTCTCTGGGCATCATATTTATGAAAGAAGGTTCTCTGCCTGGGAATCAAATTTATGAAAGAATGTTCTCTGCATGGGCATCATCTTTATGAATGAAGGTTCTCTCTCTGGGCATCATCTTTATGAAGAAAGGCTCTCTCTCTAGGTATCATCTTTATGAAAGTAAGTTCTCTCTCTGGGCATCATATTTATGAAAGAAAGATCTCTGTTTGTGCATCATCTTTATGGAAGAAAGTTCTCTAAATGGGCATCATCTTTATGGATGATGGTTCTCTGGGCATCATCTTATGAATGAAGTTTCTCTCTATGGGCATCCCCTTAATGAAAGAAGGTTCTCTCTTTGGGCATCATATTTAAGACAGAAGGTTCTCAGACTGGGCGTCATCTTTACGAAATGTCCTCTGCCTGGGCATCATCTTTATGAATGAAGGTTCTCTCTGTGGGCATTATCTTTATGAAAGTTGGTTCTCTCTCTGGGCATCATGTTTATGAAAGATGGTTCTCTTTTTGGGCATCATCTTTATGAATGAAGGTTCTCTGCGCATCATCTTATGAATGAAGGTTCTCTCTCTGGGCATTACCTTTATGAAAGAAGGTTCTTCCTCTGGGCATCATCTCCATGAATGATGGTTCTTTCCTTGGGCACCATCTTTATGAATGACGGTTTTCTCTCTAGGAATCATCTTTATGAATGAAGGTTCTCTGCCTAGGCATCATCTTTAAGAATGAACGTTCTCTGTCTGGGCATCACCTTTATAATGAAGGTTCTATGCCGAACATCATGTTTATGAATGAAGGTTCTCTCTCTGGACATCACATTTATAAATGAAGGTTCTCTGCCTTGGCAACATCATATTGAATGAAGGCTCTTTCTCTGGGCATCATATTTATGAAAGAAGGTTCTCTATCTGGGAATCAAATTTATGAAAGAATGTTCTCTGCATGGGCATCATCTTTGTGAATGAAGGTTCTCTCTCTTGAAATCATCTTTTTGAATGAATGTTCTCTCCTTGGGCATCATCTTCATGAATGAAGGTTCACTCTCTGGAAATCATCTTTATGAATGAAGGTTCTCTCTCTGGGCATCTTCTTTATGAAACAAGGTTCCCTGCCTGGTCATCATCTATATGAATGAAGGGTCCCTCTGTGGGCATCATCTTTATAAAGAAATTTCTCTGTTTGTGCATCATCTTTATGAAGGAACGTTCTCTGATTGGGCAGCATCTTCATGAATGAAAGTTCTCTCTCTGGGCATCATCTTTATAAAACAAGGTTCTCTGCCTGGCTATCATCTATATGAATGAAAGTTGTCTCTCTGGGCATCATCTTTATGAATGAAGGTCCACTCTCTGGGCACCATCTTTATGAATAAATGTTCTCTACCTGTGGATCCTCTTTATGAATGAAAGTTCTCTGCCTTGGCATCAATTTATGAATGAGGGTTCTCTCTCGAGGCATCATCTGTATGAATGAAGGCTCTCTTCTGGGCATCACCTTTATGAAAGAAGATTCTCTGGGCATCAACTTATGAATGAAGGTTCTCTCTCTGGGCATCACCATTATGATTGAAGTTTCTCTGCCTGGGCATCATCTTTATGAAAGTAGGTTCTCTCTCTGGGCATCATCTTTATGAAAGAATGATATCTTTTTGTGCATCATCTTTATTGTAGAAGGTTTCTGTCTCGGCATCATCTTTATGAAAGAAGGTTCTCTATCTGGGCATCACCTTTAAGAATGAAGGTTCTCTGCTTGAGCATCATCTTTATGAATGAAGGTTCTCTGCCTAGGCATCATCTTTAAGAATGAAGGTTCTCTATCTGGGCATCACCTTTAAGAATGAAGGTTCTCTGCCTGAGCATCATGTTTATCAATGAAGGTTCGTTCTTTCTCTGGACAACACATTTATGAATGAAGGTTCTCTGCCTTGGCAACATCTTTATGAATGAAGGCTCTTTCTCTGGGCATCATATTTATGAAAGAAGGTTCTCTGCCTGGGAATCAAATTTATGAAAGAATGTTCTCTGCATGGGCATCATCTTTATGAATGAAGGTTCTCTCTCTGGGCATCATCTTTATGAAGAAAGGCTCTCTCTCTAGGTATCATCTTTATGAAAGTAAGTTCTCTCTCTGGGCATCATATTTATGAAAGAAAGATCTCTGTTTGTGCATCATCTTTATGGAAGAAAGTTCTCTAAATGGGCATCATCTTTATGGATGATGGTTCTCTGGGCATCATCTTATGAATGAAGTTTCTCTCTCTGGGCATCCCCTTAATGAAAGAAGGTTCTCTCTTTGGGCATCATATTTAAGACAGAAGGTTCTCGGACTGGGCGTCATCTTTACGAAATGTCCTCTGCCTGGGCATCATCTTTATGAATGAAGGTTCTCTCTGTGGGCATTATCTTTATGAAAGTTGGTTCTCTCTCTGGGCATCATGTTTATGAAAGATGGTTCTCTTTTTGGGCATCATCTTTATGAATGAAGGTTCTCTGCGCATCATCTTATGAATGAAGGTTCTCTCTCTGGGCATTACCTTTATGAAAGAAGGTTCTTCCTCTGGGCATCATCTCCATGAATGATGGTTCTTTCTTTGGGCACCATCTTTATGAATGACGATTTTCTCTCTAGGAATCATCTTTATGAATGAAGGTTCTCTGCCTAGGCATCATCTTTAAGAATGAAGGTTCTCTATCTGGGCATCACCTTTATAATGAAGGTTCTATGCCTGAGCATCATGTTTATGAATGAAGGTTCTCTCTCTGGACATCACATTTATGAATGAAGGTTCTCTGCCTTGGCAACATCTTTATGAATGAAGGCTCTTTCTCTGGGCATCATATTTTTGAAAGAAGGTTCTCTACCTGGGAATCAAATTTATGAAAGAATGCTGTCTGTATGGGCATCATCTTTGTGAATGAAGGTTCTCTCTCTGGGCATCATCTTTATGAATGAAGGTTCTCTCTATGGAAATCATCTTTTTGAATGAATGTTCTCTCCTTGGGCATCATCTTCATGAATGAAGGTTCTCTCTCTGGAAATCATCTTTATGAATGAAGGTTCTCTCATTGGGCATCTCCTTTATGAAACAAGGTTCCCTGCCTGGTCATCATCTATATGAATGAAGGTTCCCTCTGTGGGCATCATCTTTATAAAGAAATTTCTCTGTTTGTGCATCATCTTTATGAAGGAACGTTCTCTATCTCGGCATCATCTTTATCAATGAATGTTCTCTCTCCGAGCATCATCTTTATGAATGAAAGTTCACTCTCTGGGCATAATCTTTATGAAAGTAGGTTCTCTGATTGGGCAGCATCTTCATGAATGAAAGTTCTCTCTCTGGGCATCATCTTTATATAACAAAGTTCTCTGCCTGGCTATCATCTATATGAATGAAAGTTGTCTGTCTGGGCATCATCTTTATGAATAAAGGATCACTGCCTGGGCATCGTCTTTATAAGTGAAGGTTCTCTCTCTGGGGATCATCTTTATGAATGAAGGTCCACTCTCTGGGCACCATCTTTATGAATGAATGTTCTCTATCTGTGGATCCTCTTTATGAATGAAAGTTCTCTGCCTTGGCATCAATTTATCAATGAGGGTTCTCTCTCGATGCATCATCTTTATGAATGAAGGCTCTCTCTCTGGGCATCACCTTTATGAAAGAAGATTCTCTGGGCATCAACTTATGAATGAAGGTTCTCTCTCTGGGCATCACCATTATGATTGAAGTTTCTCTGCCTGGGCATCATCTTTATGAAAGTAGGTTCTCTCTCTGGGCATCATCTTTATGAAAGAAAGATCTCTTTTGTGCATCATCTTTATTGTAGAAGGTTCTCTGTCTCGGCATCATCTTTATGAAAGAAGGTTCTCTATCTCGGCATCACCTTTAAGAATGAAGGTTTTCTGCCTGAGCATCATCTTTATGAATGAAGGTTCTTTCTCTGGACATCACATTTATGAATGAAGGTTCTCGCCTTGGCAACATCTTTATGAATGAAGGCTCTTTCTCTGGGCATCATCATTATGAAAGAAGGTTCCCTGCCTAGACATCATCTTTACGAAAGAATGTTCTCTACCTGGGCATCATCTTTATGAATAAAAGTAGGCTCTCTGGGCATCATCTTTATGAAACAAGGTTCTCTCTCTGATATCATCTTAATGAATGAAGGTTCTCTGCCTGGGAATCATCTTTATGATTGAAGGTTCTCTGGGCATCATCTTTATGAAACAAGGTTCTCTGCCTGGCTATCATCTATATGAATGAGAGTTTTCTCTTTGTGTATCATCTTTATGAATGAAGGTTCTCTCTCTGGGCATGATCTTTATGAATTAAGGTTCTCTGGGCATCATCTTATGAATGAAGATGCTCTCTCTGGGCATCACCTTTATGAATGAAGGTTCTCTCTCTGGGCATCATCTTTATGAAAGAAGTTTCTCTGCCTGGGCATTATCTTTACGAAAGAAGGTTCTCTACCTGGGCATCATCTTTATGAATGAAGGTACGCTCTCTTTGCATCATCTTTATGAAACAAGGTTCTCTGCCTGGCTATCATCTATATGAATGAAAGTTGTCTCTCTGGGCATCATCATTATGAATGAAGGATCTCTGCCTAGGCACCATCTTTATGAATGAAAGTTCTCTCTCTGGCCATCATCTTTATGAATGAATGTTCCCTGTGCATCATCTTATGAATGAAGGTTCTCTGCCTGGGCAACATCTTTCTGAATGAAGGCTCTTTCTCTGGGCATCATATTTATCAAAGAAGGTTCTTCGCCTGGGAATCATCATTATGACAGAATGTTCTCTGCCTGGGCATCATCTTTGTGAATGAAGGTTCTCTCTCTGGGCATCACTTTATGAATGAAGGTTCTCTGGGCATCATCTTATGAATGAAGGTTCTCTCTCTGGGCATCACCTTTATGAAAGAAGGTTCTTTCTCTGGGCATCATCTCCATGAATGATGGTTCTCTCCCTGGGCATCATCTTTATGAATGAAAGTCTCTCTGCCTGGGCATCATCTTTATGAATGACGGTTCTCTCTCTGGGAATCATCTTTATGAATGAAGGTTCTCTGCCTAGGCATCATCTTTAAGAATGAAGGTTCTCTAACTGGGCATCACCTTTAAGAATGAAAGTTCTCTGCCTGAGCATCATGTTTATGAATGAACGTTCTTTCTCTGGACATCACATTTATGAATGAAGGTTCTCTGCCTTGACAACATCTTTATGAATGAAGGCTCTTTCTCTGGGCATCATATTTATGAAAGAAAGTTCTCTGCCTGGGAATCAAATTTACGAAAGAATGTTCTCTGCATGGGCATCATCTTTATGAATGAAGGTTCTCTCTCTGGGCATCATCTTTATGAAGAAAGGCTCTCTCTCTGGGCATCATCTATATGAAAGTAAGTTCTCTCTCTGGGCATCATATTTATGAAAGAAAGATCTCTGTTTGTGCATCATCTTTATGGAAGAAAGTTCTCTAAATGGGCATCATCTTTATGGATGATGGTTCTCTGGGCATCATCTTATGAATGAAGTTTCTCTCTCTGGGCATCCCCTTAATGAAAGAACGTTCTCTCTTTGGGCATCATATTTAAGACAGAAGGTTCTCAGACTGGGCGTCATCTTTACGAAATGTCCTCTGCCTGGGCATCATCTTTATGAATGAAGGTTCTCTCTGTGGGCATTATCTTTATGAAAGGTGGTTCTCTATCTGGGCATCATGTTTATGAAAGATGGTTCTTTTTTTGGGCATCAACTTTATGAATGAAGGTTCTCTGCGCATCATCTTATGAATGAAGGTTCTCTCTCTGGGCATTACCTTTATGAAAGAAGGTTCTTCCTCTGGGCATCATCTCCATGAATGATGGTTCTTTCCTTGGGCACCATCTTTATGAATGACGATTTTCTCTCTAGGAATCATCTTTATGAATGAAGGTTCTCTGCCTAGGCATCAACTTTAAGAATGAAGGTTCTCTATCTGGGCATCACCTTTATAATGAAGGTTCTATGCCTGAGCACCATGTTTATGAATGAAGGTTCTCTCTCTGGACATCACATTTATGAATGAAGGTTCTCTGCCTTGGCAACATCTTTATGAATGAAGGCTCTTTCTCTGGGCATCATATTTTTGAAAGAAGGTTCTGTACCCGGGAATCAAATTTATGAAATAATGTTCTCTGCATGGGCATCATCTTTATGAATGAAGGTTCTCTCTCTGGGCATCATCTTTATGAATGAAGGTTCTCTCTCTGGAAATCATCTTTTTGAATGAATGTTCTCTCCTTGGGCATCATCTTCATGAATGAAGGTTCTCTCTCTGGAAATCATCTTTATGAATGAAGGTTCTCTCATTGGGCATCTTCCTTATGAAACAAGGTTCCTTGCCTGGTCATCATCTATATGAATGAAGGTTTCCTCTGTGGGCATCATCTTTATAAAGAAATTTCTCTGTTTGTGCATCATCTTTATGAAGGAACGTTCTCTATCTCGGCATCATCTTTATCAATGAATGTTCTCTCTCCGAGCATCATCTTTATGAATGAAGGTTCTCTCTCTGGGCATCATCTTTATGAAAGAAGGTTCTCTGATTGGGCAGCATCTTCATGAATGAAAGTTCTCTCTCTGGGCATCATCTTTATAAAACAAGGTTCTCTGCCTGGCTATCATCTATATGAATGAAAGTTGTCTCTCTGGGCATCATCTTTATGAATAAAGGATCACTGCCTGGGCATCGTCTTTATAAGTGAAGGTTCTCTCTCTGGGGATCATCTTTATGAATGAATGTTCTCTGGGCATCATCTTTTGAATCAAGGTTCTCTCTCTGGGCTTCACCTTAAAGAATGAAGGTCCTCTGCTTGGGCATCATCTTTATGAATGAAGGTCCACTCTCTGGGCACCATCTTTATGAATGAATGTTCTCTATCTGTGGATCCTCTTTATGAATGAAAGTTCTCTGCCTTGGCATCAATTTATGAATGAGGGTTCTCTCTCGAGGCATCATCTTTATGAATGAAGGCTCTCTCTCTGGGCATCACCTTTATGAAAGAAGATTCTCTGGGCATCAACTTAAGAATGAAGGTTCTCTCTCTGGGCATCACCATTATGATTGAAGTTTCTCTGCCTGGGCATCATCTTTATGAAAGTAGGTTCTCTCTCTGGGCATCATGTTTATGAAAGAAAGATCTCTTTTTGTGCATCATCTTTATTGTAGAAGGTTCTCTGTCTCGGCATCATCTTTATGAATGAAGGTCCAAGCTCTAGGCACCATCTTTATGATTGAATGTTCTCTATCTGTGGATCCTCTTTATGAATGAATGTTCTCTGCCTTGGCATCAATTTATGAATGAGAGTTCTCTCTCGAGGCATCTTCTTTATGAATGAAGGCTCTCTCTCTGGGCATCACCTTTATGAAAGAAAATTCTGTGGGCATCAACTTATGAATGAAGGTTCTCTCTCTGGGCATCACCATTATGATTGAAGTTTCTCTGCCTCGGCATCTTCATTATGAAAGTAGGTTCTCTCTCTGGGCATCATTTTTATGAAAGAAAGATCTCTTTTTGTGCATCATCTTTATTGTAGAAGGGTCTCTGTCTCGGCATCATCTTTATGAAAGAAGGTTCTCTATCTGGGCATCACCTTTAAGAATGAAGGTTCTCTGCTTGAGCATCATCTTTATGAATGAAGGTTCTTTCTCTGGACATCACATTTATGAATGAAGGTTCTCACCTTGGCTACATCTTTATGAATGAAGGCTCTTTCTCTGGGCATCATCATTATGAAAGTAGGTTCCCTGCCTGGACATCATCTTTACGAAAGAAGGTTCTCTACCTGGGCATCATCTTTATGAATGAAAGTACGCTCTCTGGGCATCATCTTTATGAAACAAAGTTCTCTCTCTGGTATCATCTTAATGAATGAAGGTTCTCTGCCTGGGAATCATCTTTATGATTGAAGGTTCTCTGGGCACCATCTTTATGAAACAAGGTTCTCTGCCTGGCTATCATCTATATGAATGAGAGTTTTCTCTTTGTGTATCATCTTTATGAATGAAGGTTCTCTCTCTGGTCATGATCTTTATGAATTAAGGTTCTCTGGGCATCATCTTATGAATGAAGGTTCTCTCTCTGGGCATCATCTTTATGAAAGAAGTTTCTCTGCCTGGGCATTATCTTTACGAAAGAAGGTTCTCTACCTGGGCATCATCTTTATGAATGAAGGTACGCTCTCTTTGCATCATCTTTATGAAACAAGGTTCTCTGCCTGGCTATCATCTATAGGAATGGAAGTTGTCTCTCTGGGCGTCATCATTATGAATGAAGGATCTCTGCCTAGGCACCATCTTTATGAATGAAAGTTCTCCCTCTGGCCATCATCTGTATGAATGAATGTTCCCTGTGTATCATCTTATGAATGAAGGTTCTCTGCCTGGGCAACATCTTTCTGAATGAAGGCTCTTTCTCTGGGCATCATATTTATCAAAGAAGGTTCTTTGCCTGGGAATCATCATTATGAAAGAATGTCCTCTGCCTGGGCATCATCTTTGTGAATGAAGGTTCTCTCTCTGGGCATCACTTTATGAATGAAGGTTCTCTGGGCATCATCTATGAATGAATGTTCTTTCTCTGGGCATCATCTCCATGAATGATGGTTCTCTCCCTGGGCATCATCTTTATGAATGAAAGTCTCTCTGCCTGGGCATCATCTTTATGAATGACGGTTCTCTCTCTGGGAATCATATTTATGAATGAAGGTTCTTTGCCTAGGCATCATCTTTAAGAATGAAGGTTCTCTATCTGGGCATCACCTTTAAGAATGAAGGTTCTCTGCCTGAGCATCATCTTTATGAATGAAGGCTCTTTCTCTGAACATCACATTTATGAATGAAGGTTCTCTGCCTTGGCAACATCTTTATGAATGAAGGCTCTTTCTCTGGGCATCATATTTATGAAAGAAAGTTCTCTGCCTGGGAATCAAATTTTTGAAAGAATGTTCTCTGCATGGGCAACATCTTTATGAATGAAGGCTCTTTCTCTGGGCATCATATTTATGAAAGAAAGTTCTCTGCCTGGGAATCAAATTTACGAAAGAATGTTCTCTGCATGGGCATCATCTTTATGAATGAAGGTTCTCTCTCTGGGCATCATCTTTATTAAGAAAGGCTCTCTCTCTGGGCATCATCTATATGAAAGTAAGTTCTCTCTCTGGGCATCATATTTATGAAAGAAAGATCTCTGTTTGTGCATCATCTTTATGGAAGAAAGTTCTCTAAATGGACATCATCTTTATGGATGATGGTTCTCTGGGCATCATCTTATGAATGAAGTTTCTCTCTCTGGGCATCCCCTTAATGAAAGAACGTTCTCTCTTTGGGCTTCATATTTAAGACAGAAGGTTCTCAGACTGGGCGTCATCTTTACAAAATGTCCTCTGCCTGGGCATCATCTTTATGAATGAAGGTTCTCTCTGTGGGCATTATCTTTATGAAAGGTGGTTCTCTATCTGGGCATCATGTTTATGAAAGATGGTTCTCTTTTTGGGCATCAACTTTATGAATGAAGGTTCTCTGCGCATCATCTTATGAATGAAGGTTCTCTCTCTGGGCATTACCTTTATGAAAGAAGGTTCTTCCTCTGGGCATCATCTCCATGAATGATGGTTCTTTCCTTGGGCACCATCTTTATGAATGACGGTTTTCTCTCTAGGAATCATCTTTATGAATGAAGGTTCTCTGCCTAGGCATCAACTTTAAGAATGAAGGTTCTCTATCTGGGCATCACCTTTATAATGAAGGTTCTATGCCTGAGCACCATGTTTATGAATGAAGGTTCTCTCTCTGGACATCACATTTATGAATGAAGGTTCTCTGCCTTGGCAACATCTTTATGAATGAAGGCTCTTTCTCTGGGCATCATATTTTTGAAAGAAGGTTCTGTACCCGGGAATCAAATTTATGAAATAATGTTCTCTGCATGGGCATCATCTTTGTGAATGAAGGTTCTCTCTCTGGGCATCATCTTTATGAATGAAGGTTCTCTCTCTGGAAATCATCTTTTTGAATGAATGTTCTCTCCTTGGGCATCATCTTCATGAATGAAGGTTCTCTCTCTGGAAATCATCTTTATGAATGAAGGTTCTCTCATTGGGCATCTTCCTTATGAAACAAGGTTCCTTGCCTGGTCATCATCTATATGGATGAAGGTTTCCTCTGTGGGCATCATCTTTATAAAGAAATTTCTCTGTTTGTGCATCATCTTTATGAAGGAACGTTCTCTATCTCGGCATCATCTTTATCAATGAATGTTCTCTCCCCGAGCATCATCTTTATGAATGAAAGTTCTCTCTCTGGGCATCATCTTTATGAAAGAAGGTTCTCTGATTGGGCAGCATCTTCATGAATGAAAGTTCTCTCTCTGGGCATCATCTTTATAAAACAAGGTTCTCTGCCTGGCTATCATCTATATGAATGAAAGTTGTCTCTCTGGGCATCATCTTTATGAATAAAGGATCACTGCCTGGGCATCGTCTTTATAAGTGAAGGTTCTCTCTCTGGGGATCATCTTTATGGATGAATGTTCTCTGGGCATCATCTTTTGAATCAAGGTTCTCTCTCTGGGCTTCACCTTAAAGAATGAAGGTCCTCTGCTTGGGCATCATCTTTATGAATGAAGGTCCACTCTCTGGGCACCATCTTTATGAATGAATGTTCTCTATCTGTGGATCCTCTTTATGAATGAAAGTTCTCTGCCTTGGCATCAATTTATGAATGAGGGTTCTCTCTCGAGGCATCATCTTTATGAATGAAGGCTCTCTCTCTGGGCATCACCTTTATTAAAGAAGATTCTCTGGGCATCAACTTATGAATGAAAGTTCTCTCTCTGGGCATGACCATTATGATTGAAGTTTCTCTGCCTGGGCATCATCTTTATGAAAGTAGGTTCTCTCTCTGGGCATCATGTTTATGAAAGAAAGATCTCTTTTTGTGCATCATCTTTATTGTAGAAGGTTCTCTGTCTCGGCATCATCTTTATGAATGAAGGTCCAAGCTCTAGGCACCATCTTTATGATTGAATGTTCTCTATCTGTGGATCCTCTTTATGAATGAATGTTCTCTGCCTTGGCATCAATTTATGAATGAGAGTTCTCTCTCGAGGCATCTTCTTTATGAATGAAGGCTCTCTCTCTGGGCATCACCTTTATGAAAGAAAATTCTGTGGGCATCAACTTATGAATGAAGGTTCTCTCTCTGGGCATCACCATTATGATTGAAGTTTCTCTGCCTCGGCATCTTCATTATGAAAGTAGGTTCTCTCTCTGGGCATCATTTTTATGAAAGAAAGATCTCTTTTTGTGCATCATCTTTATTGTAGAAGGGTCTCTGTCTCGGCATCATCTTTATGAAAGAAGGTTCTCTATCTGGGCATCACCTTTAAGAATGAAGGTTCTCTGCTTGAGCATCATCTTTATGAATGAAGGTTCTTTCTCTGGACATCACATTTATGAATGAAGGTTCTCACCTTGGCTACATCTTTATGAATGAAGGCTCTTTCTCTGGGCATCATCATTATGAAAGTAGGTTCCCTGCCTGGACATCATCTTTACGAAAGAAGGTTCTCTACCTGGGCATCATCTTTATGAATGAAAGTACGCTCTCTGGGCATCATCTTTATGAAACAAAGTTCTCTCTCTGGTATCATCTTAATGAATGAAGGTTCTCTGCCTGGGAATCATCTTTATGATTGAAGGTTCTATGGGCACCATCTTTATGAAACAAGGTTCTCTGCCTGGCTATCATCTATATGAATGAGAGTTTTCTCTTTGTGTATCATCTTTATGAATGAAGGTTCTCTCTCTGGTCATGATCGTTATGAATTAAGGTTCTCTGGGCATCATCTTATGAATGAAGGTTCTCTCTCTGGGCATCATCTTTATGAAAGAAGTTTCTCTGCCTGGGCATTATCTTTACGAAAGAAGGTTCTCTACCTGGGCATCATCTTTATGAATGAAGGTACGCTCTCTTTGCATCATCTTTATGAAACAAGGTTCTCTGCCTGGCTATCATCTATAGGAATGGAAGTTGTCTCTCTGGGCGTCATCATTATGAATGAAGGATCTCTGCCTAGGCACCATCTTTATGAATGAAAGTTCTCTCTCTGGCCATCATCTGTATGAATGAATGTTCCCTGTGCATCATCTTATGAATGAAGGTTCTCTGCCTGGGCAACATCTTTCTGAATGAAGGCTCTTTCTCTGGGCATCATATTTATCAAAGAAGGTTCTTTGCCTGGGAATCATCATTATGAAAGAATGTCCTCTGCCTGGGCATCATCTTTGTGAATGAAGGTTCTCTCTCTGGGCATCACTTTATGAATGAAGGTTCTCTGGGCATCATCTATGAATGAATGTTCTTTCTCTGGGCATCATCTCCATGAATGATGGTTCTCTCCCTGGGCATCATCTTTATGAATGAAAGTCTCTCTGCCTGGGCATCATCTTTATGAATGACGGTTCTCTCTCTGGGAATCATATTTATGAATGAAGGTTCTTTGCCTAGGCATCATCTTTAAGAATGAAGGTTCTCTCTGGGCATCACCTTTAAGAATGAAGGTTCTCTGCCTGAGCATCATCTTTATGAATGAAGGCTCTTTCTCTGAACATCACATTTATGAATGAAGGTTCTCTGCCTTGGCAACATCGTTATGAATGAAGGCTCTTTCTCTGGGCATCATATTTATGAAAGAAAGTTCTCTGCCTGGGAATCAAATTTTTGAAAGAATGTTCTCTGCATGGGCATCATCTTTATGAATGAAGGTTCTCTCTCTGGGCATCATCTTTATGAAAGTAAGTTCTCTCTCTGGGCATCATATTTATGAAAGAAAGATCTCTGTTTGTGCATCATCTTTATGGAAGAAAGTTCTCCAAATGGGCATCATCTTTATGGGTGATGGTTCTCTGGGCATCATCTTATGAATGAAGTTTCTCTCTCTGGGCATCACCTTAATGAAAGAAGGTTCTCTCTTTGGGCATCATATTTAAGACAGAAGGTTCTCGGACTGGGCGTCATCTTTACGAAATGTCCTCTGCCTGGGCATCATCTTTATGAATGAAGGTTCTCTCTGTGGGCATTATCTTTATGAAAGGTGGTTCTCTCTCTGGGCATCATGTTTATGAAAGATGGTTCTCTTTTTGGGCATCATCTTTATGAATGATGGTTCTCTGGGCATCATCTTATGAATGAAGGTTCTCTCTCTGGGCAATACCTTTATGAAAGAAGGTTCTTCCTCTGGGCATCATCTCCATGAATGATGGTTCTTTCCTTGGGCACCATCTTTATGAATGACGGTTTTCTCTCTAGGAATCATCTTTATGAATGAAGGTTCTCTGCCTAGGCATCATCTTTAAGAATGAAGGTTCTCTATCTGGGCATCACCTTTATAATGAAGGTTCTATGCCTGAGCACCATGTTTATGAATGAAGGTTCTCTCTCTGGACATCACATTTATGAATGAAGGTTCTCTGCCTTGGCAACATCTTTATGAATGAAGGCTCTTTCTCTGGGCATCATATTTATGAAAGAAGGTTCTCTAACTGGGAATCAAATTTATGAAAGAATGTTCTCTGCATGGGCATCATCTTTGTGAATGAAGGTTCTCTCTCTGGGCATCATCTTTATGAATGAAGGTTCTCTCTCTGGAAATCATCTTTTTGAATGAATATTCTCTCCTTGGGCATCATCTTCATGAATGAAAGTTCTCTCTCTGGAAATCATCTTTATGAATGAAGGTTCTCTCACTGGACATCTTCTTTATGAAACAAGGTTCCCTGCCTGGTCATCATCTATATTAATGAAGGTTCCCTCAGTGGGCATCATCTTTATAAAGAAATTTCTCTGTTTGTGCATCATCTTTATGAAGGAACGTTCTCTATCTCGGCATCATCTTTATCAATGAATGTTCTCTCTCCGAGCATCATCTTTATGAATGAAGGTTCTCTCTCTGGGCATCATCTTTATGAAAGAAGGTTCTCTGATTGGGCAGCATCTTCATGAATGAAAGTTCTCTCTCTGGGCATCATCTTTATAAAACAAGGTTCTCTGCCTGGCTATCATCTATATGAATGAAAGTTGTCTCTCTGGGCATCATCTTTATGAATAAAGGATCACTGCCTGGGCATCGTCTTTATAAGAGAAGGTTCTCTCTCTGGGGATCATCTTTATGAATGAATGTTCTCTGGGCATCATCTTTTGAATCAAGGTTCTCTCTCTGGGCTTCACCTTAAAGAATGAAGGTCCTCTGCTTGGGCATCATCTTTATGAATGAAGGTCCACTCTCTGGGCACCATCTTTATGAATGAATGTCCTCTATCTGTGGATCCTCTTTATGAATGAAAGTTCTCTGCCTTGGCAGCAATTTATGAATGAGGATTCTCTCTCGAGGCATCATCTTTATGAATGAAGGCTCTCTCTCTGGGCATCACCTTTATGAAAGAAGATTCTCTGGGCATCACCTTTATGAAAGAAGATTCTCTGGGCATCAACTTATGAATGAATGTTCTCTCTCTGGGCATCACCATTATAATTGAAGTTTGTCTGCCTGGGCATCATCTTTATGAAAGTAAGTTCTCTCTCTGGGCATCATGTTTATGACAGAAAGATCTCTTTTTGTGCATCATCTTTATTGTAGAAGGTTCTCTGTCTCGGCATCATCTTTATGAAAGAATGTTCTCTCTCTGGGCATCATCTTTATGAATAAATGTTCTCTCTCTGGGCATCATCATTATGAAAGAAGGTTCCCTGCCTGGACATCATCTTTACGAAAGAAGGTTCTCTACCTGGGCATCATCTTTATGAATGAAGGTACGCTCTCTGGACATCATCTTTATGAAACAAGGTTCTCTCTCTGGTATCATCTTAATGAATGAAGGTTCTCTGCCTGGGAATCATCTTTATGATTGAAGGTTCTCTGGGCATCATCTTTATGAAACAAGGTTCTCTGCCTTGCTATCATCTATATGAATGAGAGTTTTCTCTTTGTGTATCATCTTTATGAATGAAGGTTCTCTCTCTGGGCATGATCTTTATGAATTAAGGTTCTCTGGGCATCATCTTATGAATGAAGATGCTCTCTCTGGGCATCATCTTTATGAAAGAAATTCCTCTGCCTTGGCATTATCTTTACGAAAGAAGGTTCTCTACCTGGGCATCATCTTTATGAATGAAGGTACGCTCTCTGGGAATCATCTTTATGAAACAAGGTTCTCTGCCTGGCTATCATCTATAGGAATGAAAGTTGTCTCTCTGGGCATCATCATTATGAATGAAGGATCTCTGCCTAGGCACCGTCTTTATGAATGAAAGTTCTCTCTCTCGCCATCATCTTTATGAATGAAGGTTCCCTGTGCATCATCTTATGAATGAAGGTTCTCTGCCTGGGCAACATCTATCTGAATGAAGGCTCTTTCTCTGGGCATCATATTTATCAGAGAAGGTTCTTTGCCTGGGAATCATCTTTATGAAAGAATGTTCTCTGCCTGGGCATCATCGTTGTGAATGAAGGTTCTCTCTCTGGGCATCACTTTATGAATGAATGTTCTCTGGGCATCATCTTATGAATGAAGGTTCTCTCTCTGGGCATCACCTTTATGAAAGAAGGTTCTTTCTCTGGGCATCATCTCCATGAATGATGGTTCTCTCCCTGGGCATCATCCTTATTAATGATAGTCTCTCTGCCTGGACATCATCTTTATGAATGACGGTTTTCTCTCTGGGAATCATCTTTATGAATGAAGGTTCTCTGCCTAGGCATCATCTTTATGAATGAAGGCTCTTTCTCTGGATATCACATTTATGAATGAAGGTTCTCTGCCTTGGCAACATCTTTATGAATGAAGGCTCTTTCTCTGGGCATCATATTTATGAAAGACGGTTCTCTGCCTGGGAATCAAATTTATGAAAGAATGTTCTCTGCATAGGCATCATCTTTATGAATGAAGGTTCTCTCTCTGGGCATCATCTTTATGAAGAAAGGCTCTCTCTCTGGGCATCATCTTTATGAAAGTAAGTTCTCTCTCTGGGCATCATATTTATGAAAGAAAGATCTCTGTTTGTGCATCATCTTTATGGAAGAAAGTTCTCTAAATGGGCATCATCTTTATGGATGATGGTTCTCTGGGCATCATCTTATGAATGAAGTTTCTCTCTCTGGGCATCACCTTAATGAAAGAAAGTTCTCTCTTTGGGCATCATATTTAAGACAGAATGTTCTCAGACTGGGCGTCAGCTTTACGAAATGTCCTCTGCCTGAGCATCATCTTTATGAATGAAGGTTCCCTCTGTGGGCATTATCTTTATGAAAGGTGGTTCTCTCTCTGGGCATCATGTTTATGAAAGATGTTTCTCTTTTTGGGCATCATCTTTATGAATGAAAGTTCTCTGGGCATCATCTTATGAATGAAGGTTCTCCTCTGGGCATTACCTTTATGAAAGAAGGTTCTTCCTCTGGGCATCATCTCCATGAATGATGGTTCTTTCCTCGGGCACCATCTTTATGAATGACGGTTTTCTCTCTAGGAATCATCTTTATGAATGAAGGTTCTCTCTCTGGGTATCATCTTTATGAATGAAGGTTCTCTCTCTGGGCATCTTCTTTATTGAACAAGGTTCCCTGCCTGGTCATCATCTATATGAATGAAGGTTCTCTCTGTGGGCATCATCTTTATAATGAATTTTCTCTACTTGTGCATCATCTTTATGAAGGAACGTTCTCTATCTGGCATCATCTTTATCAATGAATCTTCTCTCTCCGGGCATCATCTTTATGAATGAATGTTCTCACTCTGGGCATCATCTTTACGAAAGAAGGTTCTCTGACTTGGTA
The DNA here is from genome assembly GCF_050624435.1 of Tenrec ecaudatus. Classification (NCBI taxonomy): domain Eukaryota; kingdom Metazoa; phylum Chordata; class Mammalia; order Afrosoricida; family Tenrecidae; genus Tenrec; species Tenrec ecaudatus. Next base: position 15,665,411 of record NC_134549.1, read on the forward strand.
GCATCTTCATCAATGAAAGTTCTCTCTGGGCATCATCTTTATAAAACAAGGTTCTCTGCCTGGCTATCATCTATATGAATGAAAGTTGTCTCTCTGGGCATCATCTTTATGAATGAAGGTTCTCTCTCTGGGCATCACCATTATGAATGAAAGTTCTCTGCCTTGGCATCATCTTTATGAATGAGGGGTCTCTCTCAGGGCATCATTTTTATGAATGAAGGTGCTCTCTCTGGGCATCACCATTATGAATGAAGGTTCTGTGACTGGGCATCATCTTTATGTATGTAGATTCTCTGTCTGGGCATCATCTTTATGAAAGAAAGATCTCTTTTTGTGCATCATCTTTATGGAAGAAGGTTCTCTCTCTGGGCAACACCTTTATGTAAGAAGGTTTTTCTCTGGGCATCATCTTTTTGAATGAAGGTTCTCTCTCTGGGCATCATCTTTATGAATGAAGGTTCTCTCTCTGGGCATCACCATTATGAATGAAAGTTCTCTGCCTTGGCATCGTCTTTATGAATGAGGGGTCTCTCTCGGGGCATCATATTTATGAATGAAGGTGCTCTCTCTGGGCATCACCATTATGAATGAAGGTTCTGTAACTGGGCATCATCTTTATGTATGTAGATTCTCTCTCTGGGCATCATCTTTATGAAAGAAAGATCTCTTTTTATGCATCATCTTTATGGAAGAAGGTTCTCTCTATGGGCAACACCTTTATGTAAGAAGGTTATTCTCTGGGCATCATATTTTTGAATGAAGGTTCTCTCTCTGGGTATCATCTTTATGAAAGAATGTTCTCTGACTGGGAATCATCTTTAAGAATGAAGGTTCTCTCTCTGGGCATCCTCTTTATGAATGAAGGTTCTCTCTCTGGGCATCATCTTTATGAAAGAAGGCTCTCTCCCTGGGCATCATCTTTAGGAATAAGGTACTCTACCTGGGCATCATCTTTTTGAATGAAGGTACGCTCTCTGGGCATCATCTTTATGAAACAAGGTTCTCTGCCTGGCTATCATCTATATGAATGAAAGTTGTCTCTCTGGGCATCATCTTTCTGAATAAAGGATCTCAGCCTGGGCATCATCTTTACGAAAGAAAGTTCTATCTCTGGGCATCATCTTTATGAAAGAAAGCTCTCTCTGGTATCATCTTTATGAATGAAGGTTCTCTGTCTGGGAGTCATCTTTATGATTGAAGCGTCTCTCTCTGGGCTTCATCTTTATGAAACAAAGTTCTCTGCCTGGCTATCATCTATATGAATGAAAGTTGTCTCTCTGGGCATCATCTTTCTGAATAAAGGATCTCAGCCTGGGCATCATCTTTATGAATGAAGGTTCTCTCTCTGGGCATCTTCTTTATGAAACTATGTTCCTTGCCTGGGCATCATCTATATGAATGAAAGTTGTCTCTCTGGGCATCATCTTTATGAATAAAGGATCTCTGCCTGGGCATCATGTTTATGAATGAAGTTTCTCTCTCTGAGATTATCTTTATGAATGAAGGTTCTCTGGGCATCATCTTTATAAAGAACGTTCTCTCTTTGTGCATCATCTTTATGAAAGAACGTTCTCTGTCGCGGCATCATTTTTATCAATGAAGGTTATCTCTCTCGGCATTATATTTATGAAAGAAGGTTCTCTGCCTGGGCATCATCTTTACGAACAATGTTCTCTACCTGGCATCATCTTTATGAATGAAAGTATGCTCTCTGGGCAAAATCTTTATGAAACAAGGTTCTCTGCCAGGGAATCATCTTTACGAAAGAAGGTTCTCTACCTGGGCATCATCTTTATGAATGAAGGTATGCTCCCTGGGCATCATCTTTATGAAACAAGGTTCTCTCTCTGGTATCATCTTAATGAATGAAGGTTCTCTGCCTGGGAATCATCTTTATGATTGAAGGTTCTCTCTCTGGGCATCATCATTATGAAACAAGGTTCTCTGCCTGGCTATCATCTATATGAATGAGAGTTGTGTCTTTGTGTATCATCTTTAAGAATGAAGGTTCTCTCTCTGGGCATCATCTTTATGAATTAAGGTTCTCTGGGCATCATCTTATGAATGAAGATGCTCTCTCTGGGCATCACCTTTATGAATGAAGGTTCTCTCTCTTTGCATCATTTTTATGAATGATAGTTCTCTCTCTAGGCATCATCTTTATGAATGAATGTTCTCTCTCTGGGCATCATCTTTATGAAAGAAGATTCCCCACCTGGGCATCATCTTTATGAATGAAGGTACGCTCTCGGGGCATCATCTTTATGAAACAAGGTTCTCTCCCTGGCTCTCATCTATATGAATGAAAGTTGTCTCTGTGGGCATCATCTTTATGAATGAAGGATCTCTGCTTGGGCATCACCTTTATGAACGAAGGTTCTCTGCCTGGGCAACATCTTTATGAATGAAGGCTCTTTATCTGGGCATCATATATTTGAAAGAAGGTTCTCTGCCTGGGAGGCATGTTTATGAAAAAAGATTTACTCTCTTGGCATCACTATTATGCAAGAAGGTTCTTTCTCTGGGCATTATCTTCATGAATGATGGTTCTCTCCCTGGGCATCATTTTTATCAATGAATGTTCTCGCTCTGTGCATCATATTTATGAATGAATGCTCTCTGCCTGGGCATCATCTTTATGAATGATGGTTCTCTCTTGGCATCATCTTTATGAATGAAGGATCTCTGCCTGGGCCTCATCTTTATGAATTGAAGTTCTCTCTCTGGTCCTCATCTTTATGAATTAAGGTTCTCTGAGCATCATCTTATGAATGAAGGTTGTCTCTCTGGGCATCACCTTTTTGAATGAAGGTTCTGTGCCTGGGCATCAACTTTATGAATGAAGGTTCACTCTCTGCACATCACCTTTATCAATGAAGGTTCTCTGCCTGGGCAATATCTTTATGAATGAAGTCTCTTTCTCTGGGCATCATATATAAAAGAAGGTTCTCCGCCTGGGAGGCATCTTTATGAAAGAATGTTCTCTGCCTGGGCATCATCTTTGTGAATGAATGTTCTCTGGGCATCATCTTATGAATGAAGGTTCTCTCTCTGGGCATCACCTTTATGAAAGATGGTTCTTTATCTGGGCATATTCTTCATGAATGATGGTTCTCCCCCTGGGCATCATCTTTATGAATGAAGGTTCTCTCTGTGCATCATCTTTATGAATGAAATTTCTCTGCCTGGGCATCAACTTTATGAATGACGGTTCTCTCTCTGTGCATCATCTTTATGAAAGAATGTTCTCTGCCTCGGCATCATTTTTGTGAATGAAGGTTCTCTCTCTAGGCATCATATTTATGAATGAAGGTTCTCTCTCTGGGCATCACCTTTATGTAAGTAGGTTCTTTCTCTGGGCATCATCTTTATGAATAAAAGTTTTTTATCTGGGCATCCTCTTTATTTTTTTTAACCTTTTATTAGGGGCTCATACAACTGTTATCACAATCCATACATATACGTACATCAATTGTATAAAGCACATCCATACATTCCCTGCCCCAATCATTCTCAAGGCATTTGCTCTCTACTTAAGCGCCTTGCATCAGGTCCTCCTATTTTTCCCCTCCCTCCCCTTTCTCCCCTCCCTCATGTGCCCTTGGTAATTTATACCTCGTTATTTTGTCATATCTTGCCCTATCTGGAGTCTCCCTTCCCCCCTTCTCTGCTGTCCCTCTCCTAGGGAAGAGGTCACATGTGGATCCTTGTAATCAGTTCCCCTTTACCAACCCACTCACCCTCCACTCTCTCAGCATCGTCCCTCACACCCTTTGTCCTGAAGGTATCATCCTCCCGGATTCCCTGTACCTCCAGCCCTCATATGTACCAGTGTACAACCTCTGTCCTATCCAGCCCTGCAAGGTAGAATTCGGATCATGGTAGTTGTGGGGAGGAAGCATCCAGGATCTGGGGGAAAGCTGTGTTCTTCATCGGTATTACCTCGCACCCTAATTAACCCATCTCCTTTCCTAAATACCTCTATGAGGGGATCTCCAGTGGCCGACACTTGGGCCTTGGGTCTCCACTCTGCACTTCCCCCTTAATTTAATATAGTATATATATTACATATATATATATGTATATATATACTATATATATATATATATACTATATATATATATACTATATACATATACACATATATACACATACATACACACACTTATATCGTTGTTTGTTTGTTTTTTGCATGATACCTTATACCTGGTCCCTTAGCACCTCGTGATCGCACTGGCTGGTGTGCTTCTTCCATGTGGGCTTTTTTGCTTCTGAGCTAGATGGCCGCTTGTTCACCTTCAAGCCTTTAAGACCCCAGACACTATCTCTTTTGAAAGCCGGGCACCATCAGCTTTCTTCACCACATTTGCTTATGCACCCATTTGTCTTCAGCGATCCTATCATGGAGGTGTGCAGTCAATGATATGATTTTTTGTTCTTTGATGCCTGGTAACTGATCCCTTTGGGACCACTCGATCACACAGGCTGGTGTGTTCTTCCATGTGGACTTTGTTGCTTCTGAGCTAGATGGCCGCTTGTTTATCTTCAAGCCTTTAAGACCCCAGTCACTATCTCTTTTGATAGCCTGGCACCATCAGCTTTCTTCACCACATTTACTTGTTCACCCACTTTGGCTCCAGCCGTTGTGTTGGGAGAGTGAGCATCATAGAGTTCCAATTAAATAAAAGAAGCTATTCATGCATTGAGGGAGTGTTTGAGTAGAGGCCCAAGGTCCTTCTGCCACCTTAATATTAAACCTATAAGTATAGACACATAGATCTATTTCCCCATCCTCCTATATATATTTGCATGTACATGTCTTTGTCTAGACCTCCATGAATGCCCTTTGACTCCTAGCTCTTTCCTCTATCTCCCTTGACTTTCCTCCTGCCCTACTACCATGGTTCATCGCCACCTGGGCTAGAGTATACCTCTTCTCTAAGCAACCTTACCCTTGATCATTTCCCACCAGGCCTGCCACTCCCCCTTCTTTACCATATGGGATCCCATGGTTTTCCCTGTCCCTGGGTTTTTAACACCACTTCCTTACCCCCCCACCCCCCCACCCCAAGTCCCCCCGGAACTGTCGGTCCCGTTGGTTTTCCTCCAGATAGTTTATCCAGCCTGTCCTATTCAGACAGACCTGTGGAGTCACTAACATGCACGAAAACTAGACAGAGGAAAACAAAGCAACAGTATACAACCAGACAACAAAACAACAAAAACAAAACACTGACAAAGAACAGAACAAAACAGTTCACAAGAGAAAAGCTTGTAGTTAGTTCAGGGATCGTTTGCTGGCCCTTAGGAGCGTTTTCCAGTCCAGTCTGTTGGGGCACCACGCACTGGCCCCAAAGTCCACTTTCAGCATTCCCTGGGGACCTTGCCACTCCATTCTCTTGCTGTTCCGCTGCACTCCCCCAGTGATTTGCCTCGGTGTGGTGGGATCAGGTCAGGTGCAATTCCCACACTGTGTCTCTGGTGCTGTCCCCTGTATCGCCCATTGTCACGGAGGGGCATCATGTCTCATAGTAGGCCCACCCATGTTGTTCTCTCTGTGGACTGGCTGCTCTACTCAGGAACATCATCATCATAGCCTGGGGGGCCAGGCTGTACTCCACTCTCTCCTCCTGCCCCTTCATCTGCTCCCGTGTGCTCTGATCAGATATGTCCATCTCCCGGAGCTGCAGAGTCAATGTCGTCCTTTGGCATCCTCTTTATTAAAGAAGGTTCTCTTTCTAGGCATCATCTTTATGAAACAAGTTTCTAAGTCTGGGCATCAAGTCTTGGTCACTCCCTTCCAGTCCTCCCCTCCCCTCCCTCCTCTGGTTTAGAACCATTCGCTGTTCCCTTGTTTCTGTGTTGGGCGACACCTCCTCCCTTCCCCTACCTCCCACGCTCTCATGTCCCTCCAGGACCATTGGTCCTGTTGTTTTCTTCTCTCATTATTTGTCCAGCCTATCTTGTCTAGGTGGACCTGCTGACATAGCAATATGTGCATACAAATGGATATGACTTTGACTGTACCCAAGTGGCCCATAAGAACATGGCTTTGACAGAAGCAACATCGACACGCTGATAAGCAGAAAAGCCACAAACATACAAAATTTACAAGGTAAAAAACAAAACAAATTAAAAAAGACTAAGCAAAAAGATAGCAAATATTAAAAGAAAAATTGCTAGTAGTTCAAGGTCCTTTCGTTGGCCTGTACACCATCCTTTATACTCCCTCGGGCTCCCTGTGCTCTGCTTCCTCCGCTGCTCCATTGCACGCCCCCAGTGTTTGCCTCAGTGTGGCGGAGTCAGCTCAGTCGCCCATCCCCCATTGTGTCTTAGGTGCTGTCCCATGTAGGGCCATGTGTTGGTGCAGGATGTCGTATCTCGTAGTGTGGTCAGCTGAATGGTCCTCTCTGTATGACGGGCCCTTCTAGCTGGTCTATCGACTTTGGGCTTGGTGGACCCAGGTGTACTCCACTACGTCCTTTCTCCTTCTTTTGTTTCAGATTCCTTCTGGATGTGGTGTGGTGGGTCAGTTCCTTTCCCACTCCAGACGATCTATTTTTGTTTTCTGTGGTATTCCCTTCGAGTGTGGGGATCGGCCTAATTCTGGTTTGGGCCGGCTTGTCGTCCAGCCTCTTTGTGTAGACCTCTGTACTTTGCGTTGCCCTCCTTGTTTGGTGTGTCATGTTGGGTTCTGTATGCATTTTCCAGATCGGTGGGGACACAACCGATACTCTCCCCCGGGTGGGTTAGTACCCTGCCCCGCCCCATACCATCCATTCAGATTGTCCCCCTCCCGGTTCTCCCTCTCTCTACCCCACTACTCATTCTTTATGCTGGGCTCTCATGTACCTCCCTAGGTGTGGCCTGTCCTCCCTCCAACTATCTATGCTTCCTCCCGTTTATTGTGGGATGGATGTTTATTCTTCTATTTATGTCATGCTGATTGTACTTTCCTCAGGGGACTCGTGGTGTACCTGTCCCTTTGGGTCTGGCTTACCTCGCTTAACATAATTCCTTCCAGCTCTTCCCATGAAATAACGTGTTTCATGTGCTCATCGGTGCTTTTCAGTGCTGCATAATACTCCATTGTGTGTATGTGCCAAAGTTTGCTAATCCACTCGTCTATCGATGGAAACTTAGGCTGTTTCCAAGTCTTTGCTATTGTGAATTGTGCCGCAATAAACATTGGAGCGCATATGACTGGTCGTGTTTTATTTGCTGCTTCAACCGGGTATATGCCCAGTAGAGGGATGGCTGGGTCGTAAGGTAGATCAATTTCCATTTTTTTTAGGTATCGCCAGATTGCTTTCCACAGTGGCTGTACAAATCTGCACGACCACCAGCAGTGGAGGAGGGTTCCTACTTCACCACAGCCCCTCCAACACTTGTTGCTCTCTGATTTACTGATCTGGGCTAGCCTCAGGGGTGTTAGGTGGTATCTCATGGTTGTTTTGATTTGCATTTCTCTTATGGCAAGGGACTTCGAGCACTTTCTCATATATTTATTGGCCATATTGATCTCCTCTCTAGTGAAAGTTCTTCTCATTTCTTTTGCCCACTTCCTTAGGGGGTTAACTGTTTTCCTCTTTTTGCAGGTCATGATGGTGTTGTAGATTTTAGTAATGAGCCCTTTGTCTGACGTGTCATTACTAAAAATCTTCTCCCAGTCTGTGGGTTGCCTTGTCACCCTCTTGGCAAAGTCTTTCGAGGTGCACAGGTGTTTTAATCTTATTAGATCCCATTTGTCAATTTCCAGATCACCTGTGTGTGTCCCCTTCCCTGTTGCAGTGAGCCTATGTGCTCCCTGGGCCAGTGCTCTGAGATTAGTCCCGATTCCCTCCTTAATGGTCCTGATGGTTTGGGGTTTGACTTCTAGATCTGTGATCCACCTTGAGTGTATTCTTGTGCATGGGGTGAGGTAGACGTCTTGTTTCAACTTTCTACATGTGGATATCCATTGTTTCCAGCACCACTTATTAAAGAGGGCATCTGCTTCCCACTTGACGTTTTTGGGACCCTTGTTGAAGATCAGTTGTCTATATGCTGATGATTTTACTCCTGGGCTTTCTATTCTTTTCCACTGTTCTGAGTGTCTATCATTGTGCCAGTACCATGCTGTTTTGACCACTGTAGCTGTGTAGTAGGCATTAAAATCAGGTAGGGCGAGTCCTCCAATTGGGTCCTTCTTCTTGAGGAGTTCTCTGCTAATTCTGGGTTTCTTCCCTCTCCATATGAAGTTGGTGGTCAGTTTTTCCAATTCTTTGAAGAAGGTTGATGGTAATTGGATTGGTATAGCGTTGAACTTGTAGAGTGCTTTAGGAAGAACTGTCATCTTTACTATGTTCAGCCTACCTAACCATGAGCAGGGGAGCTTCATCCATTTGTGAAGGTCACTTTTGGTTTCCTGTAATAGGGTTTTATAATTATGCTTATAAAGGTCTTTAGTATTTTTTGTTAAGTATATTCCTAGGTATTTCAGTTTGTTCTTGGCTAATGTGAAGGGTACTTCCCTCTTAATCGCCTCTTCCATGGCCCTGTCCGATGTGTATAGAAACCCTACCGACTTCTGTTTATTGATCTTGTATCCTGCTACTCTTCCGTATTCCTCTATTGCTGTAAGTATTCCAACTGTGGAGTTTTGGGCTTCTTCAATGTATAGGATCATGTCATCTGCAAATGACGATAGTTTCACCCCATCCTCTCCCAACTGGATCCCTTTGATGTCCTTCCGCTGTCTTATGTTGTTAGCCAGAACCTCCAAAACGATATTGAATAGAAGAGGGGACAGGGGGCATCCTTGTCTTGTACCGTTTTTCAGTGGTATTGTTCTTGTCTTTTCTCCATTGACTATGATGTTGGCTGTTGGTCTTTCATAGATGGCTTGTGTGAGCTTGAGGAACTTACCTTCCAATATTCAGTATGCTAAGTGCTTCCTGGTTTACTGAGCCTTTGAGCATTATGTAGTGTCGCTCTTTGTCTCTTTTTATGTTTTGGATCTTGAAATCCCTTTTGTCGGAGATTAAGATAGCCACTCCTGCCTTCTTGGAGTTACCATTTGCTTGGTAAACTTTCTGCCAGCCCTTTATTCTCAGCATATGCTTGTCTGCTCGCTTAAGGTGTGTCTCTTGCAGGCAGCAGATTGATGGGTTATGTTTTCTAATCCAATCCTCCAGCCTCTTTCTTTTAACTTATGAATTGAGCCCATTTGTATTCAGAGTGATTATTAGTATCTCTGGCTTCATGGTTGCCATATTCTGTTTTGTGTTTTGGGTCTTTGCCTATCTTCCTTCATATCAGTGTACTGTGTTTGAGTGGAGGGTTTCTATCCTGTCCTCTTTTCCATCTGAGACCCTGTTGTCCTGGTACGTGTTGCTGGCATGTTGGCTTCTAGATGGAGATGGGCTATATGGTGGTCTCCTGGTGGTTCTAGTTGGAGCTTGATCTTCTGGCCACAATGAGTCAGCCAGTATGTTCTGCAGGGTCCGGTGACATGCAGTATATATTTTGAGTTCTTCCTTGTCCTGGAAGACCCTTATCTTACCCTCTATCTTAATGGATAACTTGGCAGGGTATAGGATTCTGGGGGAGGCATTTTTATTTTCCAGTTTTTGGAAGATGTTGCTCCATTCTCTCCTCTTCATGGTTTCTGCTGATAAGTCTGAGCATATTCTTACCTGCGCTCCTTTGTATGTGACTGTCTTCCTTTCTCTTGATGCTCATAAAATTTTCTCTTTTTCCTCTAAGTTGGATAATTTTACAATTATATGTCTTGGCGTGTTCTTCTTGGTGTTTAGCTTAGCCGGCGTCCTCTCTGCTTCCTGTATGAGAGTCGGATTCTCCTTTGTTAGGTTGGGGAAATTTTCTTCCAGAAATTCCTTTGCTATCTTGGCAGTCGATTTATGTGTTATGTTGTGTTCCGGTAGACCGATTATTCGAATATTATTCCTCTTCATAGCATCTGTCATTGATCTCAGGCTGTCTTCTGTTTCTTTAATTTTCCTATCTGATTGTTTTTCTCGCTTGCTTCGTTTGGTTTGAGCGTCCTCGAGTACACTGATATGGTTCTCAGCCTCCTCAAGCCTAGATATAGCTTCTGTGACCTTTTGTGTGGCCTCTGCTACCTCCTCTGTTAGTTTCTGCAGTTCCTTTTGGTGGATAGTATTCATCCCCTCTATTGTGGACTTCATCCCCTCTATTGTGCATTTCATCCCCTCTATCGTTGCATCCTTATTTTGGTTTGCTTCTCTTAGCTCCTGTATTACTGCAAGCAGAGTTCTGAAGATTTCCTTTTGTGGCTGATCTATATCTGTTTCTTCTATGAGTGACGTTAGGTCTGTTAAAGTGCCTCGTTTCTCTGATTTTTTTGTTGGGAGTGATGTGGTCTGTTGATTTTTCCTTGATCCTTTAATAGGCCCCATGCTTCTGGGAGACAGGAGTAACCTTATATATGTTATTGTTAAGGATTCTTTCAGGCGATTGCCTATGACCTAACGTAAGGATGGGTCAGACTGCTGTGTAGACCGAGTTCCCTGTCGGGTTGGTGGCCCGCAGTGCAGAGATGTTTCAGCAGCTGGAGTGGGGGCTGGGGCCTCAGTGAGTGCCCTCAGGCTGCTTTGACCAGGTGTGACAAGGTCCCCTTAGCAGCCCCCTTTATGAGGAGGGGGGTTAGTAATAAAAAGGATTTAAAAGGTTAATGATATAAAAATAGTTGTTAACATAATATTGGGCAAAGGAAGAAAAAATTGGGGGGAGAGGGAAGAGAATCTATAATAGAAGAGGGACAAGCTGTGATACTAGTAGAGGTGGGAGGAGAAGAAAGAAAAGAGAGAGAAGGAGAATCTATAGAAAAGGGGCAGAAGAGAAGTACAAGCATTAATGAAAAAGTAGGAAGGAAGGAGAGAGAATACAGCGCAGAAAGTAAAAGAAAGGGAAGAAGGAATAAAAAACAAAACAAACAAAAAACACCCAAAAGGCAAAAAAACAGAAAAAAAACAACAAAAACACACACACACACACAAAAACAGAAAAAAACCTATGCTAGATGGAGGATGTGTAGATGTGAGTGTCTGAAAATTTCCCCCTTTCCCTCTAAGTGCTGGTGATGCCTAATAGAGCGCAGAAGTGGCTGAGTTCGTATTGTCCTAAGATGTGGTGCTGATCTATGTGTTGTTGGGAATGCTCTTCAGCTCAGCAAGCCCTCCCAGGTCCAGCCTCTCCCCACTGGAGGTCCTCGTGCTTTAGCTGGGAAGTCCTAGGGCAGCTAAGGGTACTGTGTGGAGGCTCAGGCCACCTTGCTGTCTCCTGGGGTGGCTCGGGCGGGCTGCGGCAGGCTTAGGGCTGGCACTGGGGACCCCACAGGGCCCCCAGGTAGTGAGAGCTGGCTGGAGCTCACCTTGGGCTCCTCAGGGACTGCAAAGCCGAGTCCCAGGATCCGCTGCAGGTGGAATTTTTGATCTGCCAGGGCTGTGAGCAGGCGCGGGGAGGCCCCTTTGACAGCTGCACAGAAAGCGGCGCAACACTGCAGGGAACAATGGTGTTCGCCCTCCGCCCCACTCTGAGCTCAGAACCCCGCGGACAGTAGTGTCTTGGCCCAAAACCGCAGGGGGTAATGGCGCCCAGCCTCCGCTCAGGCTCAGAGTCTGGCCGCCGGGGTCCCCGCAGCACCCTGGGGAGTGCACCTACTGTTGTGCCTTGCGCAGGGAGGGGCCCTTGGCGGTCAGACTCAGCAACGTGGGCCGCAGCGCTCCGCGGAAGCTCAGGGTCCGGAACAGGCGAGGGTTGGGCTATGGCTCCTGTCGGCGGGAAGTGCTCAGCGCAGGGTCCAGGCCAGGAGTGGAGCTGGCACTAGGCTGCCAGGGGTGGGCGGGGGCTGGCGGGGGTGGGAGGCTGGCCCACACAGGTGGAGTGGTCCGCGGCAGCGGTGCGGGTGGATGGTCCCCCGTGGGGGTCGCCAGACAACCTGTGGGTCCGCTCGCTGGAGCTTGGATGAATGGAGGGAGGGACGCGGGCCTGAGGGCAGATCGCTTCCCTGTGGGGAGAGGGGAACCGCTGGAGAGGAAAGCTTCTCTCCCAGTGGGGATCCTCGAGTGGGCCACTGGTATAGGGGAGCATGACCTGATGCGCATGTCTAGGCAGGGCAGGCAAGCGACTCTGGGCTCGGGTCATGCTTGGGGATGGAGCCTAGGCCAGTCGCCAGTGAGCTCACAGCAGCGTAGTGACCAGAGATGTCCCACAAGTCTGGTCCTCTTTCACCTAGACCCCTGCTCAGGACAAATACATGGAGGTGGGACTGGGGTGCTGTCCCAGGGGGATATTTACTCACCAGATTCCTACTATTCAGCTACTTAGTCGCCAAGCCCGCTTTGTTTGGAGGAGTTCTCAGAGTATGCGGGTGTCCCTGTCGGCCAACTTCCCGGACTCCTACGAAAGGTTCTCTGCCTGGGCAACACCTTTATGAATGAAGGTACTCTCTCTGGGCATCATCTTTATGAAATAAGGTTCTGTCTCTGATATCATCTTTATGAATGAAGGTTATCCCTCTGGACATCAACTTCATGAATGAAGGTTCTCTGTCTGGCATCATCTATATGAATGAAGGTTCTCTGCCTGGGCATCATCTTTATGAATGAAGGTACACTCTCTGGGCATCATCTTTATGAAACAAGGTTCTGTCTCTGGTATCATCTTTATGAATGAAGGTTCTCTTTCTTGGCATCATCTTTATTAATGAAGGTTCTCTGCCTTGGCGTCATCTTTATGAATGAAGGTTCTCTGCCTGGGCATCATCTTTATGAAACAAGATTCTCTGTCTGGGCATCATATATATGAATGAAGTATCTCTCTCTGGGCATCATCTTTATGAAAGAAGGTTCTCTGCCTGTGCATCATCTTTAAGAACGAAGGTCTCTCTCTGTGCATCATCTATATGAATGAATGTTCTCTGCCTGGGCATCATCTTTACAAAAGGTTATCTGCCTGGGCATCATCTTCAAGAAAGAAGGTTCTCTCTCTGGGAATCATCTCTATGAAAGAAATTTCTCTGTTTGGGAATCTACTTTATGAAAGAAGGTTCTCTATCTGTGCATCATATTTATGAATGAAGGTTCTCTCTCTGAGCATCATCTTTATGAAACAAGGTTCTCTCTCTGAGCATCATCATTATGAATGAAGGCTATCTCTCTGGGCATCATCTTTATGAAAGAAGGTTTTCTGCCTGGGCATCATCTTACGAAAGTAGTTTCTCTGCCTCGGAATCATCTTTATGAATGAAGGTACTCTCTGTGGGTATCATCTTTATGAAACAAGGTTCTCTGGTGGACATCATCTTTATGAATGAATGTCCTCTGTATGGGAATCATCTTTATGAATGAAGGTTCTCTGCCTGGACATCTTCTTTATGAATGAAGGCTCTCTCTCTGGGCATCCTCTTTATTAAATAAGGTTCTCTAACTTGGCATCATCTTTACGAAAGGTTCTCTGCCTGGGGATCATCTTTATGAATGAAGGTTCCCTCTCTCGGCATCATCTTTATGAAACAAGATTCTCTGTCTGGGCATCATATATATGAATGAAGTATCTCTCTCTGGGCATCATCTTTATGAAAGAAGGTTTTCTGCCTCGGCATCATCTTTATGAAAGTATTTTCTCTGCCTGGGCATCATCTTTATGAATGAAGATACTCTCTCTGGGTATTATCTTTATGAAACAAGGTTCTATCTCCGGTATAATCGTTATGAATGAAGGTTCTCTCTCTGGCATCATCTTTATTGATGAAGGTTCTCTCTCTGGGCAACATTTTATGAATGTAGGTTCTCTGGGCATCATGTTTATGAATGAAGGTTCTCTCTTTGGGCATCATCTTTATGTATTAAGATTCTCTCTGGGCATCATCATTATGAATGAATGCTCTCTCTGGGCATCATCTTTATGAATGAAGGTACTATCTGGGTAATATCTTTATGAAACCATGTTCTCTCTCCAGTATAATCATTATGAATGAAGGTTCTCTGCCTGGGCATCATCTCTATGAATGAAGGTTCTCTCTCTGGGCATCATGTTTATAAATGAAAGTTCTCTCTCTGCACATCACCTTTATGAATGAAGGTTCTCTCTTGGGCATCAACTTATGAAAGAATGTTTTCTCTCTGGGCATCAACTTTATGAAAGAAGATTCCCTCGTGTGAATCAAATTATGAAAGAATGTTTTCTCTCTAGGCATCAACTTTATGAATGAAGGTACTCTCTCTTGTTATCATCTTTATGAAACAAGGTTCTCACTCTGGACATAATCTTTATGAATGAAGGCTCTCTCTCTGGGCATCATCTTTATGAAAGAAGGTCTCCCTCTGGGCATCATCTATAAAAATGAAAGTTCTCTGCCTGGGCATCATCTTTATGAATGAAGGTTTTCTCTCTGGGCATCCTCTTAATGAAACAAGGTTCTCTCTCTGGGCATGATTTTTATGAAAAAAGGTTTTTTGCCTTGGCATCATCTTTACGAAAGTACGTTCTCTGCCTGGGAATCATCTTTATGAATGAAGGTACTCTCTCTGGGTATCATCTTTATGAAACAAGGTTCTCTGGTGGACATCATCTTTATGAATGAATGTCCTCTCTCTGGTCATTATCTTTATGAATGAAGGTTCTCTCTCTGGCATCATCTTTATTGATGAAGGTTCTCTCTCTGGGCATCATTTTATGAATGTAGGTTCGTTGGGCATCATGTTTATGAATGAAGTTTCTCTCTCAGGATATCATCTTTATGAAAGAAGGTTCTCTCTTTGGGCATCATCTTTATGAATTAAGAATCTCTCTGGGCATGATCTTTATGAATGAAGGTACTCTCTGGGTAATATCTTTATGAAACCAGGTTCTCTCTCTGGTATAATCGTTATGAATAAAGGTTCTCTGCCTGGGCATCATGTTTATGAATGAAAGTCCACTCTCTGGGTATCATCTCTATGAATGAAGGTTCTCTCTCTGGGCATCATGTTTATGAATGAAGGTTCTCTCTCTGCACATCATCTTTATGAATGAAGGTTCTCTCTCTGGGCATCATCTTTATGAATGAAGGTTCTCTCTCTGCACATCATCTTTATGAATGAAGGTTCTCTCTTGGTCATCAACTTATGAAAGAATGTTTTCTATTCTGGGCATCAACTTTATGAATGAAGGTACTCTCTCTTGGGCATCAAATTTTGAAACAAGGTTCTCACTCTGGACATAATCTTTATGAATGAAGGCTCTCTCTCTGGGCATCCTATTTATGAAAGAAAGCTCTCTCCGGGCATCATCTTTATTGATGAAGGTTCTCCCTCTGGGCATCATTTTATGACTGTAGGTTCTCTGGGCATCATGTTTATGAATGAAGGTTCTCTCTCAGGGCATCATGTTTATGAAAGAAGGTTCTCTCTCTGGGCATCATCTTTATGAATAAAGGTTCTCTCTCTGGGCATCCTATTTATGAAATAAGATTCTAGGTCGGAGCATCATCTTTACGAAACGTTCCCTCTATGAGTATCAAATTTATGAAAGAAGGTTCTCTCTGGCCATCAACTTCATGAATGAATGTTCTTACTCTGGGCATCATCTTTATGAAAGAAGGTTCTCTCTCTGGACATCATCTTCATGAATGAAGGTTCTCTCTCTGGGCATCATCTTTATTGATGAAGGTCCTCCCTCTGTCCTTCATTTTATGAATGTAGGGTCTCTGGGCATCATCTTCATGAATGAAGGTTCTCTCTCAGGCACCATCTTTATTGATGAAGGTTCTCGCTCTGGGCATCATTTTATGAATGTAGGTTCTCTGGGCATCATGTTTATGAATGAAGGTTCTCTCTCAGGGCATCATGTTTATGAAAGAAGGTTCTCTCTCTGGGCATCATCTTTATGAATAAAGGTTCTCTCTCTGGGCATCCTATTTATGAAATAAGATTCTAGGTCTGAGCATCATCTTTATTGATGAAGGTTCTCCCTCTGGGCATCATTTTATGACTGTAGGTTCTCTGGGCATCATGTTTATGAATGAAGGTTCTCTCTCAGGAAATCATCTTTATGAAAGAAGGTTCACATCTGGGCATCATCTTTATGAATAAAGGTTCTCTCTCTGGGCATCCTATTTATGAAATAAGATTCTAGGTCAGAGCATCATCTTTACGAAACGTTCTCTCTCTGGGTATCAACTTTATATAAAAAGGGTCTCTCTCTGGCCATCAAATTCATGAATGAAGGTTCTTACTCTGGGTATCATCTTTATGAAACAAGATTCTCTTTTTGGGCATCATCTTTTTGAATTAAGATTCTCTCTGGGCATCATCTTTATGAATGAAGGTACTCTCTCTTGGCATCATCTTTATGAAACAAGGTTCTCACTCTGGACATAATCTTTATGAATGAAGGCTCTCTCTCTGGGCATCATCTTTATGAAAGAAGGTTCTCTCTCTGGGCATCATCTTTATGAAAGAAGGTTTTCATCTTGGCATCACCTTTATGAATAAAGGTTCTCTCTCTGGGCATCCTAATTATGAAATAAGATTCTAGTTCGGAGCATCATCTTTACGAAACGTTCCATCTCTGGGTATCAACTTTATGAAAGAAGGTTCTCTCTCTGGCCATCAACTTC
This sequence comes from Tenrec ecaudatus, assembly GCF_050624435.1. NCBI lineage: Eukaryota > Metazoa > Chordata > Mammalia > Afrosoricida > Tenrecidae > Tenrec > Tenrec ecaudatus. The sequence continues at coordinate 15,682,035 of NC_134549.1, forward strand.
ATGAATGAAGGTTCTTACTCTGGGCATCATCTTTATGAAAGAAGGTTCTCTCTCTGGACATCATCTTCATGAATGAAGGTTCTCTCTCTGGCATCATCTTTATTGATGAAGGTTCTCTCTCTGGGCATCATTTTATGAATGTAGGTTCTATGGGCATCATGTTTATGAATGAAGGTTCTCTCTCAGGATATCATCTTTATGAAAGAAGGTTCTCTCTTTGGGCATCATCTTTATGAATTAAGATTCTCTCTGGGCATCATCTTTATGAATGAAGGTTCTCTCTGGAGAATATCTTTATGAAACCAGGTTCTCTCTCTGGTATAATCGTTATGAATAAAAGTTCTCTGCCTGGGCATCATGTTTATGAATGAAGGTTCACTCTCTGGGCATCATCTCTATGAATGAAGGTTTTCTCTCTGGACATCATCTTCATGAATGAAGGTTCTCTCTCTGCACATCATCTTTATGAATGAAGGTTTTCTCTTGGGCATCAACTTATGAAAGAATGTTTTCTCTCTGGGCATCAACTTTATGACAGAAGGTTCTCTCTTGGGCATCAAATTTTGAAAGAATGTTTTCTCTCTGGGCATCAACTTTATGAATGAAGGTACTCTCTCTTGGCATCCTCTTTATGAAACATGGTTCTCACTCTGGACATAATCTATGAATGAAGGCTCTCTCTCTGGGCATCATCATTATGAAAGAAGGTTCTCTCTCTGGGCATCATCTTTATTGATGAAGGTTCTGCCTCTGGGCATCATTTTATGACTGTAGGTTCTCTGGGCATCATGTTTATGAATGAAGGTTCTCTCTCAGGGCATCATGTTTATGAAAGAAGGTTCTCTCTCTGGGCATCATCTTTATGAATAAAGGTTCTCTCTCTGGGCATCCTATTTATGAAATAAGATTCTAGGTCTGAGCTTCATCTTTATTGATGAAGGTTCTCCCTCTGGGCATAATTTTATGACTGTAGGTTCTCTGGGCATCATGATTATGAATGAAGGTTCTCTCTCAGGGCATCATGTTTATTAAAGAAGGTTCTCTCTCTGGGCATCATCTTTATGAATAAAGGTTCTCTCTCTGAGCATCCTATTTATGAAATAAGATTCTAGGTCTGAGCATCATCTTTACGAAACGTTCTCTCTCTGGGCATCAACTTTATGAAAAAAAGTTCTCTCTCTGGCCATCAAATTCATGAATGAAGGTTCTTACTCTGGACATCATCTTTATGAAAGAAGGTTCTCTCACTGGACATCATCTTCGTGAATGAAGCTTCTCTCCCTGGGCATCATCCTTTTTGATGAAGGTTCTCCCTCTGTCCTTCATTTTATACAAGTAGGGTCTCTGGGCATCATCTTCATGAATGAAGTTTCTGTCTCTGGGCATCATCTTTATGAAACAAAGTTCTTTCTCTGGGCATCATCTTTAAGACAGAAGTTTCTCCCTATTGGCATCATCTTTATGAAAGAAGCTTCTCTGACTTGGCATCATCGTTATGAATGAAAGTTCTCTGCCTGGGCATCATCTTTAAGAAAGAAGGTTCTCTCTCTGGGGATCATCTTCATGAAAGAAGGTCTCCCTCTGGGCATCATCTATAAGAATGAAAGTTCTCTGCCTGGGCATCATCTTTACGAAAGGTTCTCTGCCTGGGCATCATCTTTATGAATGAAGGTTTTCTCTCTGGGCATCATCTTAATGAAACAAGTTTCTCTATCTGGGCATGATCTTTATGTAAAAAAGTTTTTTGCCTTGGCATCATCTTTACGAAAGTACGTTCTCTGCCTGGGAATCATCTTTTTGAATGAAGGTACTCTCTCTGGGTATCATCTTTTGGAAACAAGGTTCTCTGGTGGACATCATCTTTATGAATGAATGTCCTGTCTCTGGTCATCATCTTTATGAATGAAGGTTTTCTCACTGGGCATCATCTTTATGAAAGAATGTTCTCTCTTTAGGCATCATCTTTATGAATTAAGATTCTCTCAGGGCTTCATCTTTATGAAAGAAGGTTCTCTTGGGCATCGTCTTTATGACAGAAAGTTCTCCCTCCAGGCTCATCTTTATGAAAGTAGGTTCTCTCTCTGGGCATTATCTTTATGAAAAAAGGTTCAGGGTATGCCCATCATCTTTATGAAAGAAGGTTCTCTCTCTGGACATCATCTTTATGAATGAAGGTTCTCTCTCTGGCATCATCTTTATTGATGAAGGTTCTCTCTCTGGGCATCATTTTATAAATGTACGTTCTGTGGGCATCATGTTTATGAATGAAGGTTCTCTCAGGATATCATCTTTATGAAAGAAGGTTCTCTCTTTGGGCATCATGTTTATGAATGAAGGTACTCTCTGGGTAATATCTTTATGAAACCAGGTTCTCTCTCTGGTATAATCGTTATGAATAAAGGTTCTCTGCCTGGGCCTCATGTTTATGAATGAAGGTTCATTCTCTGGGCATCATCTCTATGAATGAAGGTTCTCTCTTGGGCATCAACTTATGAAAGAATGTTTTCTCTCTGGGCATCAACTTTATGAAAGAAGGTTCTCTCTTGGGCATCAAATTTTGAAAGAATGTTTTCTCTCTAGGCATCAACTTTATGAATGAAGGTACTCTCTCTTGGCATCATCTTTATGAAACAAGGTTCTCACTCTGGACATAATCTTTATGAATGAAGGCTATCTCTCTGGGCATCATCTTTATGAAAGAAGGTTCTCTCTCTGGCATCATCTTTATTGATGAAGGTTCTCTCTCTGGGCATCATTTTATGAATGTACGTTCTCTGGGCATCATGTTTATGAATGAAGGTTCTCTCTCAGGATATCATATTTATGAAAGAAGGTTCTCTCTTTGGGCATCATCTTTATGAATTAAGAATCTCTCTGGGCATCATCTTTATGAATGAAGGTACTCTCTGGGTAATATCTTTATGAAACCAGGTTCTCTCTCTGGTATAATCGTTATGAATAAAGGTTCTCTGCCTGGGCATCATGTTTATGAATGAAGGTTCATTCTCTGGGCATCATCTCTAAGAATGAAGGATCTCTCTCTGGGCATCATATTTATGAATGAATGTTCTCTCTTGGGCATCAACTTATGAAAGAATGTTTTCTCTCTGGGCATCAACTTTATGAAAGAAGGTTCTCTCTTGGGCATCAAATTTTGAAAGAATGTTTTCTCTCTAGGCATCAACTTTATGAATGAATGTACTCTCTCTTGGCATCATCTTTATGAAAGAAGGTTCTCTCTCTGGGCATCATCTTTGTTGATGAAGGTTCTCCCTCTGGGCATCATTTTATGACTATAAGTTCTCTGGGCATCATGTTTATGAATGAAGGTTCTCTCTCAGGGCATCATCTTTATGAAAGAAGGTTCTCATCTGGGCATCATCTTTATGAATAAAGGTTCTCTCTCTGGGCATCCTATTTATGAAATAAGATTCTATTTCGGAGCATCATCTTTACGAAACGTTCTCTCTCTGGGTATCAACTTTATGAAAGAAGGTTCTCTCTCTGTCCATCAACTTCATGAATGAAGGTTCTTACTCTGGACATCATCTTCATGAATGAAGTTCTCTCTCTGGGCATCATCTTTATTGATGAAGGTTCTCCCTCTGGCCTTCATTTTATGAATGTAGGGTCTCTGGGCATCATCTTCATGAATGAAGGTTCTCTCTCTGGCATCATCTTTATTGTTGAAGTTTCTCTCTCTGGGCATCATTTTATGAATGTAGGTTCTCTGGGCATCATGTTTATGAATGAAGGTTCTCTCTCAGGATATCATCTTTATGAATGAAGGTACTCTCTGGGTAATATCTTTATGAAACCAGGTTCTCTCTCTGGTATAATCGTTATGAATACAAGTTCTCTGCCTGGGCATCATGTTTATGAATGAAGGTTCACTCTCTGGCATCATCTCTATGAATGAAGGTTCTCTCTCTGGACATCATCTTCATGAATGAAGGTTCTCTCTCTGCACATCATCTTTATGAATGAAGGTTCTCTCTTGGGCATCAACTTATGAAAGAATGTTTTCTCTCTGGGCATCAACTTTATGAAAGAAGGTTCTCTCTTGGGCATCAAATTTTGAAAGAATGTTTTCTCTCTAGGCATCAACTTTATGAATGAAGGTACTCTCTCTTGGCATCATCTTTATGAAACAAGGTTCTCACTCTGGACATAATCTTTATGAATGAAGGCTCTCTCTCTGGGCATCATCTTTATGAAAGAAAGTTCTCTCTCTGGGCATCATCTTTATTGATGAAGGTTCTCCCTCTGGGCATCATTTTATGACTGTAGGTTCTCTGGGCATCATGTTTATGAAAGAAGGTTCTCTCTCTGGGCATCATCTTTATGAATAAAGGTTCTCTCTCTGGGCATCCTATTTATGAAATAAGATTCTAGGTCGGAGCATCATCTTTACGAAACGTTCCCTCTCTGGGTATCAAATTTATGAAAGAAGGTTCTCTCTCTGGCCATCAACTTCATGAATGAAGGTTCTTACTCTAGGCATCATCTTTATGAAAGAAGGTTCTCTCTCTGGACATCATCTTCATGAATGAAGGTTTTCTCTCTGGGCATCATCTTTATTGATGAAGGTTCTCCCTCTGGCCTTCATTTTATGAATGTAGGGTCTCTGGGCATCATCTTCATGAATGAAGGTTCTCTCTCAGGCATCATCTTTATTGATGAAGGTTCTTTCTCTGGGCATCATTTTATGAATGCAGGTTCTCTGGGCATCATGTTTATGAATGAAGGTTCTCTCTCAGGGCATCATGTTTATGAAAGAAGGTTCTCTCTCTGGGCATCATCTTTATGAATAAAGGTTCTCTCTCTGGGCATCCTATTTATGAAATAAGATTCTAGGTCTGAGCATCATCTTTATTGATGAAGGTTCTCCCTCTGGGCATCATTTTATGGCTGTATGTTCTCTGGGCATCATGTTTATGAATGAAAGTTCTCATCTGGGCATCATCTTTATGAATAAAGGTTCTCTCTCGGGGCATCCTATTTATGAAATAAGATTCTAAGTCGGAGCATCATCTTTACGAAACGTTCCCTCTCTGGTTATCAACTTTATGAAAAAAGGTTCTCTCTTTGGCCATCAAATTCATGAATGAAGGTTCTTACTCTGGGCATCATCTTTATGAAAGAAGGTTTTCTCACTGGACATCATCTTCATGAATGAAGGTTCTCTCTCTGGGCATCATCCTTATTGATGAATGTTCTCCCTCTGGCCTTCATTTTATGAATGTAGGTTCTCTGGGCATCATCTTCATGAATGTAGTTTCTCTTTCTGGGCATCATCTTTATGAAACAAAGTTCTTTTTCTGGGCATCATCTTTAAGACAGAAGGTTCTCCCTATTGGCATCATCTTTATGAAAGAAGCTTCTCTGACTTGGCATCATCGTTATGAATGAAGGTTCTCTGCCTGGGCATCATCTTTAAGAATGAAGGTACTCCCTCTGGGTATCATCTTTATGAAACAAGGTTCTCTGGTGGACATCATCTTTATGAATGAAGGTTCTCTCTCTGGGCATCATCTTTATGAAAGAAGGTTCTGTCTTTGGGCATCATCTTTATGAACTAAGATTCTCTCAGGGCTTCATCTTTATGAAAGAAGGTTCTCTTATGCCCATCATCTTTATGAAAGAAGGTTCTCTCTCTGAGCATCATCATTATGAATAAAGCTTCTCTCTCTGGGCATCGTATTTATCAAATAAGATTCTAGGTTTGGGCATCATCTTTACGAAACGTTCTCTCTTATGAAAGAAGGTTCTCTCTCTGGCCAACAACTACATGAATTAAGATTCTTACTCTGGGCATCATCTTTATTAAAGAAGGTTCTCTCTCTGGACATCATCTTCATGAATGAAGGTTCTTTCTCTGGGCATCATCTTTAAGACAGAAGATTTTCCATATTGGCATCATCTTTATAAAAGAAGCTTCTCTGGCTTGGCATCATCGTTATGAATGAAGGTTCTCTGCCGGGGTATCATCTTTAAGAATGAAGGTTCTCTCTCTGGGCATCATCTTCATGAAGAAGGTCTCCCTTTGGGCATCATCTATAAGAATGAATGTTCTCTGCCTGGGCATCATCTTTACGAAAGGTTCTCTGCCTGGGCATCATCTTTATGAATGAAGGTTTTCTCTCTGGGCATCATCTTAATGAAACAAGGTTCTCTCTCTGGGCATGATCTTTATGAAAAAAGGTTTTCTGCCTTGGCATCATTTTTAGGAAAGTACGTTCTCTGCCTGGGAATCATCTTTAAGAATGAAGGTACTCCCTCTGGGTATCATCTTTATGAAACAAGGTTCTCTGGTGGACATCATCTTTATGAATGAATGTCCTCTCTCTGGTCATCATCTTTATGAATGAAGGTTCTCTCTCTGGGCATCATCTTTATTAAAGAAAGTTCTCTCTTTGGGCATCATCTTTATGAATTAAGATTCTCTCAGGGCTTCATCTTTATGAAAGAAGGTTCTCTTGGGCATCATCTTTATGAATGAAAGTTCTCCCTCTAGGCATCATCTTTATGAAAGAAGGTTCTCTTGGGCATCATCTTTATGAATGAAAGTTCTTCCTCTAGGCATCATCTTTATGAAAGAAGGTTCTCTCTCTGGGCCTCATCTTTATGAATGAAGGTTCTCTGCATGGGCATCATCTTTATGAATGAAGGTTCTCACAGTGGGCATCCCCTTTATGAAATAAGGTTCTAGGTCTGGGCATCATCTTTATGAAAGATTCTCTGCCTGGGGATCATCCTTATGAATGAAGGTTCCCTCTCACGGCATCATCTCTATGAAACAAGGTTCTCACTCTGGGCATTATCTTTATGAAAAAAGGTTCTCTGTATTCCCATCATCTTTATGAAAGAAGGTTCTCTCTCTGGGCATCATCTTTATGAAACAAGATTCTCTGTCTGGGCATCATATATATGAATGAAGTATCTCTCTCTGGGCATCATCTTTATGAAAGAAGGTTTTCTGCCTGGGCATCATCTTTACAAAAGTACTTTCTCTGCCTGGGCATCATCTTTATGAATGAAGGTACTCTCTGGGTAATATCTTTATGAAACCAGGTTCTCTCTGCGGTATAATCGTTATGAATGAAGGTTCTCTGCCTGGGCATCATGTTTATGAATGAAGGTTCACTCTCTGCGCATCATCTGTATGAATGAAGGTTCTCTCTCTGGGCATCATCTTTATGAATGAAGGTTCTCTCTCTGCGCATCATCTTTTTGAATGAAGGTTCTCTCTCTGGGCATCATCTTTATTGATGAAGGTTCTCCCTCTGGCCTTCATTTTATGAATGTAGGGTCTCTGGGCATCATCTTCATGAATGAAGGTTCTCTCTCTGGCATCATCTTTATTGTTGAAGTTTCTCTCTCTGGGCATCATTTTATGAATGTAGGTTCTCTGGGCATCATGTTTATGAATGAAGGTTCTCTCTCAGGATATCATCTTTATGAATGAAGGTACTCTCTGGGTAATATCTTTATGAAACCAGGTTCTCTCTCTGGTATAATCGTTATGAATACAAGTTCTCTGCCTGGGCATCATGTTTATGAATGAAGGTTCACTCTCTGGCATCATCTCTATGAATGAAGGTTCTCTCTCTGGACATCATCTTCATGAATGAAGGTTCTCTCTCTGCACATCATCTTTATGAATGAAGGTTCTCTCTTGGGCATCAACTTATGAAAGAATGTTTTCTCTCTGGGCATCAACCTTTGAAAGAAGGTTCTCTCTTGGGCATCAAATTTTGAAAGAATGTTTTCTCTCTAGGCATCAACTTTATGAATGAAGGTACTCTCTCTTGGCATCATCTTTATGAAACAAGGTTCTCACTCTGGACATAATCTTTATGAATGAAGGCTCTCTCTCTGGGCATCATCTTTATGAAAGAAAGTTCTCTCTCTGGGCATCATCTTTATTGATGAAGGTTCTCCTTCTGGGCATCATTTTATGACTGTAGGTTCTCTGGGCATCATGTTTATGAAAGAAGGTTCTCTCTCTGGGCATCATCTTTATGAATAAAGGTTCTCTCTCTGGGCATCCTATTTATGAAATAAGATTCTAGGTCGGAGCATCATCTTTACGAAACGTTCCCTCTCTGGGTATCAAATTTATGAAAGAAGGTTCTCTCTCTGGCCATCAACTTCATGAATGAAGGTTCTTACTCTAGGTATCATCTTTATGAAAGAAGGTTCTCTCTCTGGACATCATCTTCATGAATGAAGGTTTTCTCTCTGGGCATCATCTTTATTGATGAAGGTTCTCCCTCTGGCCTTCATTTTATGAATGTAGGGTCTCTGGGCATCATCTTCATGAATGAAGGTTCTCTCTCAGGCATCATCTTTATTGATGAAGGTTCTTTCTCTGGGCATCATTTTATGAATGCAGGTTCTCTGGGCATCATGTTTATGAAAGAAGGTTCTCTCTCTGGGCATCATCTTTATGAATAAAGGTTCTCTCTCTGGGCATCCTATTTATGAAATAAGATTCTAGGTCTGAGCATCATCTTTATTGATGAAGGTTCTCCCTCTGGGCATCATTTTATGGCTGTAGGTTCTCTGGGCATCATGTTTATGAATGAAAGTTCTCATCTGGGCATCATCTTTATGAATAAAGGTTCTCTCTCGGGGCATCCTATTTATGAAATAAGATTCTAAGTCGGAGCATCATCTTTACGAAACGTTCCCTCTCTGGTTATCAACTTTATGAAAAAAGGTTCTCTCTTTGGCCATCAAATTCATGAATGAAGGTTCTTACTCTGGGCATCATCTTTATGAAAGAAGGTTTTCTCACTGGACATCATCTTCATGAATGAAGGTTCTCTCTCTGGGCATCATCCTTATTGATGAATGTTCTCCCTCTGGCCTTCATTTTATGAATGTAGGTTCTCTGGGCATCATCTTCATGAATGAAGTTTCTCTTTCTGGGCATCATCTTTATGAAACAAAGTTCTTTTTCTGGGCATCATCTTTAAGACAGAAGGTTCTCCCTATTGGCATCATCTTTATGAAAGAAGCTTCTCTGACTTGGCATCATCGTTATGAATGAAGGTTCTCTGCCTGGGCATCATCTTTAAGAATGAAGGTACTCCCTCTGGGTATCATCTTTATGAAACAAGGTTCTCTGGTGGACATCATCTTTATGAATGAAGGTTCTCTCTCTGGGCATCATCTTTATGAAAGAAGGTTCTGTCTTTGGGCATCATCTTTATGAACTAAGATTCTCTCAGGGCTTCATCTTTATGAAAGAAGGTTCTCTTATGCCCATCATCTTTATGAAAGAAGGTTCTCTCTCTGAGCATCATCATTATGAATAAAGCTTCTCTCTCTGGGCATCGTATTTATCAAATAAGATTCTAGGTCTGGGCATCATCTTTACGAAACGTTCTCTCTTATGAAAGAAGGTTCTCTCTCTGGCCAACAACTACATGAATTAAGATTCTTACTCTGGGCATCATCTTTATTAAAGAAGGTTCTCTCTCTGGACATCATCTTCATGAATGAAGGTTCTTTCTCTGGGCATCATCTTTAAGACAGAAGATTTTCCATATTGGCATCATCTTTATAAAAGAAGCTTCTCTGGCTTGGCATCATCGTTATGAATGAAGGTTCTCTGCCGGGGTATCATCTTTAAGAATGAAGGTTCTCTCTCTGGGCATCATCTTCATGAAGAAGGTCTCCCTTTGGGCATCATCTATAAGAATGAATGTTCTCTGCCTGGGCATCATCTTTACGAAAGGTTCTCTGCCTGGGCATCATCTTTATGAATGAAGGTTTTCTCTCTGGGCATCATCTTAATGAAACAAGGTTCTCTCTCTGGGCATGATCTTTATGAAAAAAGGTTTTCTGCCTTGGCATCATTTTTAGGAAAGTACGTTCTCTGCCTGGGAATCATCTTTAAGAATGAAGGTACTCCCTCTGGGTATCATCTTTATGAAACAAGGTTCTCTGGTGGACATCATCTTTATGAATGAATGTCCTCTCTCTGGTCATCATCTTTATGAATGAAGGTTCTCTCTCTGGGCATCATCTTTATTAAAGAAAGTTCTCTCTTTGGGCATCATCTTTATGAATTAAGATTCTCTCAGGGCTTCATCTTTATGAAAGAAGGTTCTCTTGGGCATCATCTTTATGAATGAAAGTTCTCCCTCTAGGCATCATCTTTATGAAAGAAGGTTCTCTTGGGCATCATCTTTATGAATGAAAGTTCTTCCTCTAGGCATCATCTTTATGAAAGAAGGTTCTCTCTCTGGGCCTCATCTTTATGAATGAAGGTTCTCTGCATGGGCATCATCTTTATGAATGAAGGTTCTCACAGTGGGCATCCCCTTTATGAAATAAGGTTCTAGGTCTGGGCATCATCTTTATGAAAGATTCTCTGCCTGGGGATCATCCTTATGAATGAAGGTTCCCTCTCACGGCATCATCTCTATGAAACAAGGTTCTCACTCTGGGCATTATCTTTATGAAAAAAGGTTCTCTGTATGCCCATCATCTTTATGAAAGAAGGTTCTCTCTCTGGGCATCATCTTTATGAAACAAGATTCTCTGTCTGGGCATCATATATATGAATTAAGTATCTCTCTCTGGGCATCATCTTTATGAAAGAAGGTTTTCTGCCTGGGCATCATCTTTACAAAAGTACTTTCTCTGCCTGGGCATCATCTTTATGAATGAAGGTACTCTCTGGGTAATATCTTTATGAAACCAGGTTCTCTCTGCGGTATAATCGTTATGAATGAAGGTTCTCTGCCTGGGCATCATGTTTATGAATGAAGGTTCACTCTCTGCGCATCATCTGTATGAATGAAGGTTCTCTCTCTGGGCATCATCTTTATGAATGAAGGTTCTCTCTCTGCGCATCATCTTTTTGAATGAAGGTTCTCTCTTGGGCATCAACTTATAATAGAATGTTTTCTCTCTGGGCATCAACTTTATGAAAGAAGGTTCTCATCTGGGCATCATCTTTATGAATAAAGGTTCTCTCTCTGGGCATCCTATTTATGAAATAAGATTCTATTTCGGAGCATCATCTTTACGAAACGTTCTCTCTCTGGGTATCAACTTTATGAAAGAAGGTTCTCTCTCTGGCCATCAACTTCATGAATGAAGGTTCTTACTCTGGACATCATCTTCATGAATGAAGGTTCTCTCTCTGGGCATCATCTTTATTGATGAAGGTTCTCCCTCTGGCCTTCATTTTATGAATGTAGGGTCTCTGGGCATCATCTTCATGAATGAAGGTTCTCTCTCTGGCATCATCTTTATTGTTGAAGTTTCTCTCTCTGGGCATCATTTTATGAATGTAGGTTCTCTGGGCATCATGTTTATGAATGAAGGTTCTCTCTCAGGATATCATCTTTATGAATGAAGGTACTCTCTGGGTAATATCTTTATGAAACCAGGTTCTCTCTCTGGTATAATCGTTATGAATACAAGTTCTCTGCCTGGGCATCATGTTTATGAATGAAGGTTCACTCTCTGGCATCATCTCTATGAATGAAGGTTCTCTCTCTGGACATCATCTTCATGAATGAAGGTTCTCTCTCTGCACATCATCTTTATGAATGAAGGTTCTCTCTTGGGCATCAACTTATGAAAGAATGTTTTCTCTCTGGGCATCAACTTTATGAAAGAAGGTTCTCTCTTGGGCATCAAATTTTGAAAGAATGTTTTCTCTCTAGGCATCAACTTTATGAATGAAGGTACTCTCTCTTGGCATCATCTTTATGAAACAAGGTTCTCACTCTGGACATAATCTTTATGAATGAAGGCTCTCTCTCTGGGCATCATCTTTATGAAAGAAAGTTCTCTCTCTGGGCATCATCTTTATTGATGAAGGTTCTCCCTCTGGGCATCATTTTATGACTGTAGGTTCTCTGGGCATCATGTTTATGAAAGAAGGTTCTCTCTCTGGGCATCATCTTTATGAATAAAGGTTCTCTCTCTGGGCATCCTATTTATGAAATAAGATTCTAGGTCGGAGCATCATCTTTACGAAACGTTCCCTCTCTGGGTATCAAATTTATGAAAGAAGGTTCTCTCTCTGGCCATCAACTTCATGAATGAAGGTTCTTACTCTAGGCATCATCTTTATGAAAGAAGGTTCTCTCTCTGGACATCATCTTCATGAATGAAGGTTTTCTCTCTGGGCATCATCTTTATTGATGAAGGTTCTCCCTCTGGCCTTCATTTTATGAATGTAGGGTCTCTGGGCATCATCTTCATGAATGAAGGTTCTCTCTCAGGCATCATCTTTATTGATGAAGGTTCTTTCTCTGGGCATCATTTTATGAATGCAGGTTCTCTGGGCATCATGTTTATGAATGAAGGTTCTCTCTCAGGGCATCATGTTTATGAAAGAAGGTTCTCTCTCTGGGCATCATCTTTATGAATAAAGGTTCTCTCTCTGGGCATCCTATTTATGAAATAAGATTCTAGGTCTGAGCATCATCTTTATTGATGAAGGTTCTCCCTCTGGGCATCATTTTATGGCTGTAGGTTCTCTGGGCATCATGTTTATGAATGAAAGTTCTCATCTGGGCATCATCTTTATGAATAAAGGTTCTCTCTCGGGGCATCCTATTTATGAAATAAGATTCTAAGTCGGAGCATCATCTTTACGAAACGTTCCCTCTCTGGTTATCAACTTTATGAAAAAAGGTTCTCTCTTTGGCCATCAAATTCATGAATGAAGGTTCTTACTCTGGGCATCATCTTTATGAAAGAAGGTTTTCTCACTGGACATCATCTTCATGAATGAAGGTTCTCTCTCTGGGCATCATCCTTATTGATGAATGTTCTCCCTCTGGCCTTCATTTTATGAATGTAGGTTCTCTGGGCATCATCTTCATGAATGTAGTTTCTCTTTCTGGGCATCATCTTTATGAAACAAAGTTCTTTTTCTGGGCATCATCTTTAAGACAGAAGGTTCTCCCTATTGGCATCATCTTTATGAAAGAAGCTTCTCTGACTTGGCATCATCGTTATGAATGAAGGTTCTCTGCCTGGGCATCATCTTTAAGAATGAAGGTACTCCCTCTGGGTATCATCTTTATGAAACAAGGTTCTCTGGTGGACATCATCTTTATGAATGAAGGTTCTCTCTCTGGGCATCATCTTTATGAAAGAAGGTTCTGTCTTTGGGCATCATCTTTATGAACTAAGATTCTCTCAGGGCTTCATCTTTATGAAAGAAGGTTCTCTTATGCCCATCATCTTTATGAAAGAAGGTTCTCTCTCTGAGCATCATCATTATGAATAAAGCTTCTCTCTCTGGGCATCGTATTTATCAAATAAGATTCTAGGTCTGGGCATCATCTTTACGAAACGTTCTCTCTTATGAAAGAAGGTTCTCTCTCTGGCCAACAACTACATGAATTAAGATTCTTACTCTGGGCATCATCTTTATTAAAGAAGGTTCTCTCTCTGGACATCATCTTCATGAATGAAGGTTCTTTCTCTGGGCATCATCTTTAAGACAGAAGATTTTCCATATTGGCATCATCTTTATAAAAGAAGCTTCTCTGGCTTGGCATCATCGTTATGAATGAAGGTTCTCTGCCGGGGTATCATCTTTAAGAATGAAGGTTCTCTCTCTGGGCATCATCTTCATGAAGAAGGTCTCCCTTTGGGCATCATCTATAAGAATGAATGTTCTCTGCCTGGGCATCATCTTTACGAAAGGTTCTCTGCCTGGGCATCATCTTTATGAATGAAGGTTTTCTCTCTGGGCATCATCTTAATGAAACAAGGTTCTCTCTCTGGGCATGATCTTTATGAAAAAAGGTTTTCTGCCTTGGCATCATTTTTAGGAAAGTACGTTCTCTGCCTGGGAATCATCTTTAAGAATGAAGGTACTCCCTCTGGGTATCATCTTTATGAAACAAGGTTCTCTGGTGGACATCATCTTTATGAATGAATGTCCTCTCTCTGGTCATCATCTTTATGAATGAAGGTTCTCTCTCTGGGCATCATCTTTATTAAAGAAAGTTCTCTCTTTGGGCATCATCTTTATGAATTAAGATTCTCTCAGGGCTTCATCTTTATGAAAGAAGGTTCTCTTGGGCATCATCTTTATGAATGAAAGTTCTCCCTCTAGGCATCATCTTTATGAAAGAAGGTTCTCTTGGGCATCATCTTTATGAATGAAAGTTCTTCCTCTAGGCATCATCTTTATGAAAGAAGGTTCTCTCTCTGGGCCTCATCTTTATGAATGAAGGTTCTCTGCATGGGCATCATCTTTATGAATGAAGGTTCTCACAGTGGGCATCCCCTTTATGAAATAAGGTTCTAGGTCTGGGCATCATCTTTATGAAAGATTCTCTGCCTGGGGATCATCCTTATGAATGAAGGTTCCCTCTCACGGCATCATCTCTATGAAACAAGGTTCTCACTCTGGGCATTATCTTTATGAAAAAAGGTTCTCTGTATGCCCATCATCTTTATGAAAGAAGGTTCTCTCTCTGGGCATCATCTTTATGAAACAAGATTCTCTGTCTGGGCATCATATATATGAATTAAGTATCTCTCTCTGGGCATCATCTTTATGAAAGAAGGTTTTCTGCCTGGGCATCATCTTTACAAAAGTACTTTCTCTGCCTGGGCATCATCTTTATGAATGAAGGTACTCTCTGGGTAATATCTTTATGAAACCAGCTTCTCTCTGCGGTATAATCGTTATGAATGAAGGTTCTCTGCCTGGGTATCATGTTTATGAATGAAGGTTCACTCTCTGCGCATCATCTGTATGAATGAAGGTTCTCTCTCTGGGCATCATCTTTATGAATGAAGGTTCTCTCTCTGCGCATCATCTTTTTGAATGAAGGTTCTCTCTCTGGGCATCATCTTTATTGATGAAGGTTCTCCCTCTGGCCTTCATTTTATGAATGTAGGGTCTCTGGGCATCATCTTCATGAATGAAGGTTCTCTCTCTGGCATCATCTTTATTGTTGAAGTTTCTCTCTCTGGGCATCATTTTATGAATGTAGGTTCTCTGGGCATCATGTTTATGAATGAAGATTCTCTCCCAGGATATCATCTTTATGAATGAAGGTACTCTCTGGGTAATATCTTTATGAAACCAGGTTCTCTCTCTGGTATAATCGTTATGAATACAAGTTCTCTGCCTGGGCATCATGTTTATGAATGAAGGTTCACTCTCTGGCATCATCTCTATGAATGAAGGTTCTCTCTCTGGACATCATCTTCATGAATGAAGGTTCTCTCTCTGCACATCATCTTTATGAATGAAGGTTCTCTCTTGGGCATCAACTTATGAAAGAATGTTTTCTCTCTGGGCATCAACTTTATGAAAGAAGGTTCTCTCTTGGGCATCAAATTTTGAAAGAATGTTTTCTCTCTAGGCATCAACTTTATGAATGAAGGTACTCTCTCTTGGCATCATCTTTATGAAACAAGGTTCTCACTCTGGACATAATCTTTATGAATGAAGGCTCTCTCTCTGGGCATCATCTTTATGAAAGAAAGTTCTCTCTCTGGGCATCATCTTTATTGATGAAGGTTCTCCCTCTGGGCATCATTTTATGACTGTAGGTTCTCTGGGCATCATGTTTATGAAAGAAGGTTCTCTCTCTGGGCATCATCTTTATGAATAAAGGTTCTCTCTCTGGGCATCCTATTTATGAAATAAGATTCTAGGTCGGAGCATCATCTTTACGAAACGTTCCCTCTCTGGGTATCAAATTTATGAAAGAAGGTTCTCTCTCTGGCCATCAACTTCATGAATGAAGGTTCTTACTCTAGGCATCATCTTTATGAAAGAAGGTTCTCTCTCTGGACATCATCTTCATGAATGAAGGTTTTCTCTCTGGGCATCATCTTTATTGATGAAGGTTCTCCCTCTGGCCTTCATTTTATGAATGTAGGGTCTCTGGGCATCATCTTCATGAATGAAGGTTCTCTCTCAGGCATCATCTTTATTGATGAAGGTTCTTTCTCTGGGCATCATTTTATGAATGCAGGTTCTCTGGGCATCATGTTTATGAATGAAGGTTCTCTCTCAGGGCATCATGTTTATGAAAGAAGGTTCTCTCTCTGGGCATCATCTTTATGAATAAAGGTTCTCTCTCTGGGCATCCTATTTATGAAATAAGATTCTAGGTCTGAGCATCATCTTTATTGATGAAGGTTCTCCCTCTGGGCATCATTTTATGGCTGTAGGTTCTCTGGGCATCATGTTTATGAATGAAAGTTCTCATCTGGGCATCATCTTTATGAATAAAGGTTCTCTCTCGGGGCATCCTATTTATGAAATAAGATTCTAAGTCGGAGCATCATCTTTACGAAACGTTCCCTCTCTGGTTATCAACTTTATGAAAAAAGGTTCTCTCTTTGGCCATCAAATTCATGAATGAAGGTTCTTACTCTGGGCATCATCTTTATGAAAGAAGGTTTTCTCACTGGACATCATCTTCATGAATGAAGGTTCTCTCTCTGGGCATCATCCTTATTGATGAATGTTCTCCCTCTGGCCTTCATTTTATGAATGTAGGTTCTCTGGGCATCATCTTCATGAATGAAGTTTCTCTTTCTGGGCATCATCTTTATGAAACAAAGTTCTTTTTCTGGGCATCATCTTTAAGACAGAAGGTTCTCCCTATTGGCATCATCTTTATGAAAGAAGCTTCTCTGACTTGGCATCATCGTTATGAATGAAGGTTCTCTGCCTGGGCATCATCTTTAAGAATGAAGGTACTCCCTCTGGGTATCATCTTTATGAAACAAGGTTCTCTGGTGGACATCATCTTTATGAATGAAGGTTCTCTCTCTGGGCATCATCTTTATGAAAGAAGGTTCTGTCTTTGGGCATCATCTTTATGAACTAAGATTCTCTCAGGGCTTCATCTTTATGAAAGAAGGTTCTCTTATGCCCATCATCTTTATGAAAGAAGGTTCTCTCTCTGAGCATCATCATTATGAATAAAGCTTCTCTCTCTGGGCATCGTATTTATCAAATAAGATTCTAGGTCTGGGCATCATCTTTACGAAACGTTCTCTCTTATGAAAGAAGGTTCTCTCTCTGGCCAACAACTACATGAATTAAGATTCTTACTCTGGGCATCATCTTTATTAAAGAAGGTTCTCTCTCTGGACATCATCTTCATGAATGAAGGTTCTTTCTCTGGGCATCATCTTTAAGACAGAAGATTTTCCATATTGGCATCATCTTTATAAAAGAAGCTTCTCTGGCTTGGCATCATCGTTATGAATGAAGGTTCTCTGCCGGGGTATCATCTTTAAGAATGAAGGTTCTCTCTCTGGGCATCATCTTCATGAAGAAGGTCTCCCTTTGGGCATCATCTATAAGAATGAATGTTCTCTGCCTGGGCATCATCTTTACGAAAGGTTCTCTGCCTGGGCATCATCTTTATGAATGAAGGTTTTCTCTCTGGGCATCATCTTAATGAAACAAGGTTCTCTCTCTGGGCATGATCTTTATGAAAAAAGGTTTTCTGCCTTGGCATCATTTTTAGGAAAGTACGTTCTCTGCCTGGGAATCATCTTTAAGAATGAAGGTACTCCCTCTGGGTATCATCTTTATGAAACAAGGTTCTCTGGTGGACATCATCTTTATGAATGAATGTCCTCTCTCTGGTCATCATCTTTATGAATGAAGGTTCTCTCTCTGGGCATCATCTTTATTAAAGAAAGTTCTCTCTTTGGGCATCATCTTTATGAATTAAGATTCTCTCAGGGCTTCATCTTTATGAAAGAAGGTTCTCTTGGGCATCATCTTTATGAATGAAAGTTCTCCCTCTAGGCATCATCTTTATGAAAGAAGGTTCTCTTGGGCATCATCTTTATGAATGAAAGTTCTTCCTCTAGGCATCATCTTTATGAAAGAAGGTTCTCTCTCTGGGCCTCATCTTTATGAATGAAGGTTCTCTGCATGGGCATCATCTTTATGAATGAAGGTTCTCACAGTGGGCATCCCCTTTATGAAATAAGGTTCTAGGTCTGGGCATCATCTTTATGAAAGATTCTCTGCCTGGGGATCATCCTTATGAATGAAGGTTCCCTCTCACGGCATCATCTCTATGAAACAAGGTTCTCACTCTGGGCATTATCTTTATGAAAAAAGGTTCTCTGTATGCCCATCATCTTTATGAAAGAAGGTTCTCTCTCTGGGCATCATCTTTATGAAACAAGATTCTCTGTCTGGGCATCATATATATGAATTAAGTATCTCTCTCTGGGCATCATCTTTATGAAAGAAGGTTTTCTGCCTGGGCATCATCTTTACAAAAGTACTTTCTCTGCCTGGGCATCATCTTTATGAATGAAGGTACTCTCTGGGTAATATCTTTATGAAACCAGGTTCTCTCTGCGGTATAATCGTTATGAATGAAGGTTCTCTGCCTGGGCATCATGTTTATGAATGAAGGTTCACTCTCTGCGCATCATCTGTATGAATGAAGGTTCTCTCTCTGGGCATCATCTTTATGAATGAAGGTTCTCTCTCTGCGCATCATCTTTTTGAATGAAGGTTCTCTCTCTGGGCATCATCTTTATTGATGAAGGTTCTCCCTCTGGCCTTCATTTTATGAATGTAGGGTCTCTGGGCATCATCTTCATGAATGAAGGTTCTCTCTCTGGCATCATCTTTATTGTTGAAGTTTCTCTCTCTGGGCATCATTTTATGAATGTAGGTTCTCTGGGCATCATGTTTATGAATGAAGGTTCTCTCTCAGGATATCATCTTTATGAATGAAGGTACTCTCTGGGTAATATCTTTATGAAACCAGGTTCTCTCTCTGGTATAATCGTTATGAATACAAGTTCTCTGCCTGGGCATCATGTTTATGAATGAAGGTTCACTCTCTGGCATCATCTCTATGAATGAAGGTTCTCTCTCTGGACATCATCTTCATGAATGAAGGTTCTCTCTCTGCACATCATCTTTATGAATGAAGGTTCTCTCTTGGGCATCAACTTATGAAAGAATGTTTTCTCTCTGGGCATCAACTTTATGAAAGAAGGTTCTCTCTTGGGCATCAAATTTTGAAAGAATGTTTTCTCTCTAGGCATCAACTTTATGAATGAAGGTACTCTCTCTTGGCATCATCTTTATGAAACAAGGTTCTCACTCTGGACATAATCTTTATGAATGAAGGCTCTCTCTCTGGGCATCATCTTTATGAAAGAAAGTTCTCTCTCTGGGCATCATCTTTATTGATGAAGGTTCTCCCTCTGGGCATCATTTTATGACTGTAGGTTCTCTGGGCATCATGTTTATGAAAGAAGGTTCTCTCTCTGGGCATCATCTTTATGAATAAAGGTTCTCTCTCTGGGCATCCTATTTATGAAATAAGATTCTAGGTGGGAGCATCATCTTTACGAAACGTTCCCTCTCTGGGTATCAAAATATGAAAGAAGGTTCTCTCTCTGGCCATCAACTTCATGAATGAAGGTTCTTACTCTAGGCATCATCTTTATGAAAGAAGGTTCTCTCTCTGGACATCATCTTCATGAATGAAGGTTTTCTCTCTGGGCATCATCTTTATTGATGAAGGTTCTCCCTCTGGCCTTCATTTTATGAATGTAGGGTCTCTGGGCATCATCTTCATGAATGAAGGTTCTCTCTCAGGCATCATCTTTATTGATGAAGGTTCTTTCTCTGGGCATCATTTTATGAATGCAGGTTCTCTGGGCATCATGTTTATGAATGAAGGTTCTCTCTCAGGGCATCATGTTTATGAAAGAAGGTTCTCTCTCTGGGCATCATCTTTATGAATAAAGGTTCTCTCTCTGGGCATCCTATTTATGAAATAAGATTCTAGGTCTGAGCATCATCTTTATTGATGAAGGTTCTCCCTCTGGGCATCATTTTATGGCTGTAGGTTCTCTGGGCATCATGTTTATGAATGAAAGTTCTCATCTGGGCATCATCTTTATGAATAAAGGTTCTCTCTCGGGGCATCCTATTTATGAAATAAGATTCTAAGTCGGAGCATCATCTTTACGAAACGTTCCCTCTCTGGTTATCAACTTTATGAAAAAAGGTTCTCTCTTTGGCCATCAAATTCATGAATGAAGGTTCTTACTCTGGGCATCATCTTTATGAAAGAAGGTTTTCTCACTGGACATCATCTTCATGAATGAAGGTTCTCTCTCTGGGCATCATCCTTATTGATGAATGTTCTCCCTCTGGCCTTCATTTTATGAATGTAGGTTCTCTGGGCATCATCTTCATGAATGAAGTTTCTCTTTCTGGGCATCATCTTTATGAAACAAAGTTCTTTTTCTGGGCATCATCTTTAAGACAGAAGGTTCTCCCTATTGGCATCATCTTTATGAAAGAAGCTTCTCTGACTTGGCATCATCGTTATGAATGAAGGTTCTCTGCCTGGGCATCATCTTTAAGAATGAAGGTACTCCCTCTGGGTATCATCTTTATGAAACAAGGTTCTCTGGTGGACATCATCTTTATGAATGAAGGTTCTCTCTCTGGGCATCATCTTTATGAAAGAAGGTTCTGTCTTTGGGCATCATCTTTATGAACTAAGATTCTCTCAGGGCTTCATCTTTATGAAAGAAGGTTCTCTTATGCCCATCATCTTTATGAAAGAAGGTTCTCTCTCTGAGCATCATCATTATGAATAAAGCTTCTCTCTCTGGGCATCGTATTTATCAAATAAGATTCTAGGTCTGGGCATCATCTTTACGAAACGTTCTCTCTTATGAAAGAAGGTTCTCTCTCTGGCCAACAACTACATGAATTAAGATTCTTACTCTGGGCATCATCTTTATTAAAGAAGGTTCTCTCTCTGGACATCATCTTCATGAATGAAGGTTCTTTCTCTGGGCATCATCTTTAAGACAGAAGATTTTCCATATTGGCATCATCTTTATAAAAGAAGCTTCTCTGGCTTGGCATCATCGTTATGAATGAAGGTTCTCTGCCGGGGTATCATCTTTAAGAATGAAGGTTCTCTCTCTGGGCATCATCTTCATGAAGAAGGTCTCCCTTTGGGCATCATCTATAAGAATGAATGTTCTCTGCCTGGGCATCATCTTTACGAAAGGTTCTCTGCCTGGGCATCATCTTTATGAATGAAGGTTTTCTCTCTGGGCATCATCTTAATGAAACAAGGTTCTCTCTCTGGGCATGATCTTTATGAAAAAAGGTTTTCTGCCTTGGCATCATTTTTAGGAAAGTACGTTCTCTGCCTGGGAATCATCTTTAAGAATGAAGGTACTCCCTCTGGGTATCATCTTTATGAAACAAGGTTCTCTGGTGGACATCATCTTTATGAATGAATGTCCTCTCTCTGGTCATCATCTTTATGAATGAAGGTTCTCTCTCTGGGCATCATCTTTATTAAAGAAAGTTCTCTCTTTGGGCATCATCTTTATGAATTAAGATTCTCTCAGGGCTTCATCTTTATGAAAGAAGGTTCTCTTGGGCATCATCTTTATGAATGAAAGTTCTCCCTCTAGGCATCATCTTTATGAAAGAAGGTTCTCTTGGGCATCATCTTTATGAATGAAAGTTCTTCCTCTAGGCATCATCTTTATGAAAGAAGGTTCTCTCTCTGGGCCTCATCTTTATGAATGAAGGTTCTCTGCATGGGCATCATCTTTATGAATGAAGGTTCTCACAGTGGGCATCCCCTTTATGAAATAAGGTTCTAGGTCTGGGCATCATCTTTATGAAAGATTCTCTGCCTGGGGATCATCCTTATGAATGAAGGTTCCCTCTCACGGCATCATCTCTATGAAACAAGGTTCTCACTCTGGGCATTATCTTTATGAAAAAAGGTTCTCTGTATGCCCATCATCTTTATGAAAGAAGGTTCTCTCTCTGGGCATCATCTTTATGAAACAAGATTCTCTGTCTGGGCATCATATATATGAATTAAGTATCTCTCTCTGGGCATCATCTTTATGAAAGAAGGTTTTCTGCCTGGGCACCATCTTTACAAAAGTACTTTCTCTGCCTGGGCATCATCTTTATGAATGAAGGTACTCTCTGGGTAATATCTTTATGAAACCAGGTTCTCTCTGCGGTATAATCGTTATGAATGAAGGTTCTCTGCCTGGGCATCATGTTTATGAATGAAGGTTCACTCTCTGCGCATCATCTGTATGAATGAAGGTTCTCTGCCTGGGCATCATGTTTATGAATGAAGGTTCACTCTCTGCGCATCATCTGTATGAATGAAGGTTCTCTCCCTGGGCATCATCTTTATGAATGAAGGTTCTCTCTCTGCGCATCATCTTTTTGAATGAAGGTTCTCTCTTGGGCATCAACTTATAATAGAATGTTTTCTCTCTGGGCATCAACTTTATGAAAGAAGGTTCTGTCTTGGGCATCAACTTATGAAAGAAGGTTCTCTCTCTGGGCATCAACTTTATGAATGAAGGTACTTTCTCTTGGCATCATCTTTATGAAACAAGGTTCTCTCTCTGGACGTCATCTTTATGAAAGAAGGTTCTCTCTCTGGGCATCATCTTTATGAATAAAGGTTCTCTCTGGGCATCCTATTTATGAAATAAGGTTCTAGGTCTGGGCATCATCTTTACGGATCGTTTTCTCTCTGTGCATCAACTTTATGGAAGAAGGTTCTGTGTCTGCGCATCAATTTCATAAATGAAGGTTCTCACTCTGGGCATCATCTTTATGAATGAAGGTTCTCTCTCTGGACATCATCTTCATGCATGAAGGTTCTCTTCTGGGCATCATCTTTATTGATGTAGCTTCTCCCTCAGGCCTTCATTTTATGAATGTAGATTCTCTGGGCATCATGTTTGTGAATGAAGGTTCTCTCTCAGGGCATCATCTTAGGAAAGAAGGTTCTCTCTCTGGGCATCATCTTTTTGAATAAAGGTTCTCTCTCTGGGCATCCTATTTATGAAATAAGGTTCTAGGTCTGAGCATCATCTTTACGAAACGTTCTCTCTCTGGGCATTATCTTTATGAAAGAAGGTTCTCTTGGGCATCATCTTTATGAATGAAAGTTCTCCCTCTAGGCATCATCTTTATGAAAGAAGGTTCTCTCTCTGGGCATCCTCTTCATGAATAAAGGTTCTCTCTCTGGGTTTCATCTTTATGAATGAAGGTTCTCTGCATGGGCATCATCTTTATGAATGAAGGTTCTCTCTCTAGGCATCAACTTTATGAATGAAGGTACTCTCTCTTGGCATCATCTTTATGAAACAAGGTTCTCACTCTGGACATAATCTTTATGAATGAAGGCTCTCTCTCTGGGCATCATCTTTATGAAAGAAAGTTCTCTCTCTGGGCATCATCTTTATTGATGAAGGTTCTCCCTCTGGGCATCATTTTATGACTGTAGGTTCTCTGGGCATCATGTTTATGAAAGAAGGTTCTCTCTCTGGGCATCATCTTTATGAATAAAGGTTCTCTCTCTGGGCATCCTATTTATGAAATAAGATTCTAGGTCGGAGCATCATCTTTACGAAACGTTCCCTCTCTGGGTATCAAATTTATGAAAGAAGGTTCTCTCTCTGGCCATCAACTTCATGAATGAAGGTTCTTACTCTAGGCATCATCTTTATGAAAGAAGGTTCTCTCTCTGGACATCATCTTCATGAATGAAGGTTTTCTCTCTGGGCATCATCTTTATTGATGAAGGTTCTCCCTCTGGCCTTCATTTTATGAATGTAGGGTCTCTGGGCATCATCTTCATGAATGAAGGTTCTCTCTCAGGCATCATCTTTATTGATGAAGGTTCTTTCTCTGGGCATCATTTTATGAATGCAGGTTCTCTGGGCATCATGTTTATGAATGAAGGTTCTCTCTCAGGGCATCATGTTTATGAAAGAAGGTTCTCTCTCTGGGCATCATCTTTATGAATAAAGGTTCTCTCTCTGGGCATCCTATTTATGAAATAAGATTCTAGGTCTGAGCATCATCTTTATTGATGAAGGTTCTCCCTCTGGGCATCATTTTATGGCTGTAGGTTCTCTGGGCATCATGTTTATGAATGAAAGTTCTCATCTGGGCATCATCTTTATGAATAAAGGTTCTCTCTCGGGGCATCCTATTTATGAAATAAGATTCTAAGTCGGAGCATCATCTTTACGAAACGTTCCCTCTCTGGTTATCAACTTTATGAAAAAAGGTTCTCTCTTTGGCCATCAAATTCATGAATGAAGGTTCTTACTCTGGGCATCATCTTTATGAAAGAAGGTTTTCTCACTGGACATCATCTTCATGAATGAAGGTTCTCTCTCTGGGCATCATCCTTATTGATGAATGTTCTCCCTCTGGCCTTCATTTTATGAATGTAGGTTCTCTGGGCATCATCTTCATGAATGAAGTTTCTCTTTCTGGGCATCATCTTTATGAAACAAAGTTCTTTTTCTGGGCATCATCTTTAAGACAGAAGGTTCTCCCTATTGGCATCATCTTTATGAAAGAAGCTTCTCTGACTTGGCATCATCGTTATGAATGAAGGTTCTCTGCCTGGGCATCATCTTTAAGAATGAAGGTACTCCCTCTGGGTATCATCTTTATGAAACAAGGTTCTCTGGTGGACATCATCTTTATGAATGAAGGTTCTCTCTCTGGACATCATCTTTATGAAAGAAGGTTCTGTCTTTGGGCATCATCTTTATGAACTAAGATTCTCTCAGGGCTTCATCTTTATGAAAGAAGGTTCTCTTATGCCCATCATCTTTATGAAAGAAGGTTCTCTCTCTGAGCATCATCATTATGAATAAAGCTTCTCTCTCTGGGCATCGTATTTATCAAATAAGATTCTAGGTCTGGGCATCATCTTTACGAAACGTTCTCTCTTATGAAAGAAGGTTCTCTCTCTGGCCAACAACTACATGAATTAAGATTCTTACTCTGGGCATCATCTTTATTAAAGAAGGTTCTCTCTCTGGACATCATCTTCATGAATGAAGGTTCTTTCTCTGGGCATCATCTTTAAGACAGAAGATTTTCCATATTGGCATCATCTTTATAAAAGAAGCTTCTCTGGCTTGGCATCATCGTTATGAATGAAGGTTCTCTGCCGGGGTATCATCTTTAAGAATGAAGGTTCTCTCTCTGGGCATCATCTTCATGAAGAAGGTCTCCCTTTGGGCATCATCTATAAGAATGAATGTTCTCTGCCTGGGCATCATCTTTACGAAAGGTTCTCTGCCTGGGCATCATCTTTATGAATGAAGGTTTTCTCTCTGGGCATCATCTTAATGAAACAAGGTTCTCTCTCTGGGCATGATCTTTATGAAAAAAGGTTTTCTGCCTTGGCATCATTTTTAGGAAAGTACGTTCTCTGCCTGGGAATCATCTTTAAGAATGAAGGTACTCCCTCTGGGTATCATCTTTATGAAACAAGGTTCTCTGGTGGACATCATCTTTATGAATGAATGTCCTCTCTCTGGTCATCATCTTTATGAATGAAGGTTCTCTCTCTGGGCATCATCTTTATTAAAGAAAGTTCTCTCTTTGGGCATCATCTTTATGAATTAAGATTCTCTCAGGGCTTCATCTTTATGAAAGAAGGTTCTCTTGGGCATCATCTTTATGAATGAAAGTTCTCCCTCTAGGCATCATCTTTATGAAAGAAGGTTCTCTTGGGCATCATCTTTATGAATGAAAGTTCTTCCTCTAGGCATCATCTTTATGAAAGAAGGTTCTCTCTCTGGGCCTCATCTTTATGAATGAAGGTTCTCTGCATGGGCATCATCTTTATGAATGAAGGTTCTCACAGTGGGCATCCCCTTTATGAAATAAGGTTCTAGGTCTGGGCATCATCTTTATGAAAGATTCTCTGCCTGGGGATCATCCTTATGAATGAAGGTTCCCTCTCACGGCATCATCTCTATGAAACAAGGTTCTCACTCTGGGCATTATCTTTATGAAAAAAGGTTCTCTGTATGCCCATCATCTTTATGAAAGAAGGTTCTCTCTCTGGGCATCATCTTTATGAAACAAGATTCTCTGTCTGGGCATCATATATATGAATTAAGTATCTCTCTCTGGGCATCATCTTTATGAAAGAAGGTTTTCTGCCTGGGCACCATCTTTACAAAAGTACTTTCTCTGCCTGGGCATCATCTTTATGAATGAAGGTACTCTCTGGGTAATATCTTTATGAAACCAGGTTCTCTCTGCGGTATAATCGTTATGAATGAAGGTTCTCTGCCTGGGCATCATGTTTATGAATGAAGGTTCACTCTCTGCGCATCATCTGTATGAATGAAGGTTCTCTGCCTGGGCATCATGTTTATGAATGAAGGTTCACTCTCTGCGCATCATCTGTATGAATGAAGGTTCTCTCCCTGGGCATCATCTTTATGAATGAAGGTTCTCTCTCTGCGCATCATCTTTTTGAATGAAGGTTCTCTCTTGGGCATCAACTTATAATAGAATGTTTTCTCTCTGGGCATCAACTTTATGAAAGAAGGTTCTGTCTTGGGCATCAACTTATGAAAGAAGGTTCTCTCTCTGGGCATCAACTTTATGAATGAAGGTACTTTCTCTTGGCATCATCTTTATGAAACAAGGTTCTCTCTCTGGACGTCATCTTTATGAAAGAAGGTTCTCTCTCTGGGCATCATCTTTATGAATAAAGGTTCTCTCTGGGCATCCTATTTATGAAATAAGGTTCTAGGTCTGGGCATCATCTTTACGGATCGTTTTCTCTCTGTGCATCAACTTTATGGAAGAAGGTTCTCTGTCTGCGCATTAATTTCATAAATGAAGGTTCTCACTCTGGGCATCATCTTTATGAATGAAGGTTCTCTCTCTGGACATCATCTTCATGCATGAAGGTTCTCTTCTGGGCATCATCTTTATTGATGTAGCTTCTCCCTCAGGCCTTCATTTTATGAATGTAGATTCTCTGGGCATCATGTTTGTGAATGAAGGTTCTCTCTCAGGGCATCATCTTAGGAAAGAAGGTTCTCTCTCTGGGCATCATCTTTTTGAATAAAGGTTCTCTCTCTGGGCATCCTATTTATGAAATAAGGTTCTAGGTCTGAGCATCATCTTTACGAAACGTTCTCTCTCTGGGCATTATCTTTATGAAAGAAGGTTCTCTTGGGCATCATCTTTATGAATGAAAGTTCTCCCTCTAGGCATCATCTTTATGAAAGAAGGTTCTCTCTCTGGGCATCCTCTTCATGAATAAAGGTTCTCTCTCTGGGCTTCATCTTTATGAATGAAGGTTCTCTGCATGGGCATCATCTTTATGAATGAAGGTTCTCTCTCTGGGCATCCTCTTTATGAAATAAGGTTCTTGGTCTGAGCATTATCTTTACTAAAGATTCTCCGCCTGGGGATCATCCTTATGAATGAAGGTTCTCTCTCACGGCATCATCTTTATGAAAAAAGGTTCTCACTCTGGGCATCCTCTTTATGAAAAAAGGCTCTCTGTATGCCCATCATGTTTATGAGAGAAAGTTCTGTCAGGGCTTCATCTTTATGAAAGAAGGTTCTCTTGGGCATCATCTTTATGAATGAAAGTTCTCCCTCTAGGCATCATCTTTATGAAAGAAGGTTCTCTCTCTGGGTATCCTCTTCATGAATGAAGGTTCTCTCTCTGGGCCTCATCTTTATGAATGAAGGTTCTCTGCATGGGCATCATCTTTATGAATGAAGGTTCTCTCTCTGGGCATCCTCTTTATGAAATAAGGTTCTAGGTCTGTGCATTATCTTTACGAAAGATTCTCCGCCTGGGGATCATCCTTATGAATGAAGGTTCTCTCTCACGGCATCATCTTTATGAAAAAAGGTTCTCACTCTGGGCATCCTCTTTATGAAAAAAGGCTCTCTGTATGCCCATCATGTTTATGAGAGAAGGTTCTCTCTCTGGGCATCATCTTTATGAAACAAGATTCTCTGTCTGGGCATCATATATATGAATTAAGTATCTCTCTCTGGGCATCATGTTTTTGACAGAAGGTTTTCTGCCTGGGCATCATCTTTACAAAAGTACTTTCTCTGCCTGGGCATCATCTTTATGAATGAAGGTACTCTCTGGGTAATATCTTTATGAAACCAGGTTCTCTCTGCGGTATAATCGTTATGAATGGAGGTTCTCTGCCTGGGCATCATCTTTATGAATGAAGGTTCTCTCTCTGGGCATCATGTTTATGAATAAAGGTTGTCTCTCTGGGCATCCTCTTTATGAAATAAGGTTTTAGGTCTGGGCATCACCTTTACGAAAGATTCTCTGCCTGGGGATCATCCTTATGAATGAAGATTCTCTCTCTGGGCATCAACTTCATGAATGAAGGTTCTCACTCTGGGCATTATCTTTATGAAAGAAGGTTCTCTCTCTGGACATCATCTTCATGAATGAAGGTTCTCTCTCTCAGCATCATCTTTATGAATGAAGGTTCTTTCTCTGGGCATCATCTTTAAGACAGAAGGTTCTCCATATTGGCATCATCTTTATAAAAGAAGCTTCTCTGGCTTGGCATCATCGTTATGAATGAAGGTTCTCTGCCGGGGCATCATCTTTAAGAATGAAGGTTCTCTCTCTGGGCATCATCTTCATGAAAGAAGGTCTCCCTTTGGGCATCATCTATAACAATGAATGTTCTCTGCCTGGGCATCATCTTTACGAAAGGTTCTCTGCCTGGGCATCATCTTTATGAATGAAGGTTTTCTCTCTGGGCATCATCTTAATGAAACAAGGTTCTCTCTCTGCGCATGATCTTTATGAAAAAAGGTTTTCTGCCTTGGCATCATCTTTACAAAAGTACGTTCTCTGCCTGGGAATCATCTTTAAGAATGAAGGTACTCTCTCTGGGTATCATCTTTATTAAACAAGGTTCTATGGTGGACGTCATCTTTATGAATGAAGGTTCTCTCTCTGGGCATCATCTTTATGAAAGAAAGTTCTCTCTTTGGGCATCATCTTTATGAATTAAGATTCTCTCAGGGCTTCATCTTTATGAAAGAAGGTTCTCTTGGCACAAATTATGAAAGAAGGTTCTCTCTCTGGGCATCAACTTTATGAATGAATGTACTCTCTCTGATCATCATCTTTATGAATGAAGTTTAACTCTGGCATCATCTTTATGAATGAAAGTTCTCTGCCTGAGCATCATCTTAATGAATGAAGACTCTCTCTGGGCATCATATTTATGAATTAAGGTTATCTCTCTGGGCATCATCTTTATGAATGAAGTTTCTCTCTCATGGCATCATCTTTATGAAACAAGGTTCTCTCTCTGGGCATTATCTTTATGAAAAAAGGTTCTCTGTAGCCCACCCTCTTTATGATAGAAGGTTCTCTCTCTGGGCATCATTTTTTTTTTTTGATTTCTTACTTTATTTTTTTTTTAACAATTTATTGGGGCTGATACAATTCTTTTCACAGTTCATACATATACATACATCAACTGTATAAAGCACATCTGTACAGTCTTTGCCCTAATCATTTTTTTCTCTTTTTTTCTTTTACATTTTATTAGGGACTCCAACAACTCTTACCACAATCCATACATATACATACATCAATTGTATAAAGCACATCCATACATTCCCTGCCCCAATCATTCTCAAGGCATTTGCTCTCCACTTAAGCCCCTTGCATCAGGTCCTCTTTTTTTCCCCCCCCTCCCTCTCCTTTCCCCCCTCCCTCATATGCCCTTGGTAATTTATACCTCGTTATTTTGTCATATCTTGCCCTATTCGGGGTCTCCCTTCCCCCCTTCTCTGCTGTCCCTCTCCCAGGGAAGAGGTCACATGTGGCTCCTTGTAATCAGTTCTCCCTTTCCAACCCACTCGCCCTCCACTCTCCCAGCATCGTCCCTCACGCCCTTGGTCCTGAAGGTATCATCCACCCTGGATTCCCTGTACCTCCAACCCTCATATGTACCAGTGTACAGCCTCTGTCCTATCCAGATCTGCAAGGTAGAATTTGGATCATGGTAGTTGGGGGGAGGAAGCATCCAGGATCTGGGGGAAAGCTGTGTTCTTCATCGATACTACCTCACACCCTAATTAACCCATCTCCTCTCCTAAGCCCCTCTATGAGGGGATCTCCATTGGCCGACACTTGGGCCTTGGGTCTCCACTCTGCACTTCCCCCTTCATTTAATATAATATATATATACACATACATATATACATATACACATATATACACATACATACACACACTTATATCTTTTTTTTTTTTTTGCATGATGCCTTATATCTGGTCCCTTGGGCACCTCGTGATCGCACTGGCCGGTGTGCTTCTTCCATGTGGGCTTATTTGTTTCTGAGCGAGATGGCCGCTTGTTCACCTTCAAGCCTTTAAGACCCCAGACACTATCTCTTTTGATGGCCGGGCACCATCAGCTTTCTTCACCACATTTGCTTGTGCACCCATTTGTCTTCAGCGATCCTATCATGGAGGTGTGCAGTCAATGATATGATTTTTTGTTCTTTGATGCCTGGTAACTGATCCCTTTGGGACCACTCGATCACACAGGCTGGTGTGTTCTTCCATGTGGACTTTGTTGCTTCTGAGCTAGATGGCCGCTTGTTTATCTTCAAGCCTTTAAGACCCCAGTCAGTATCTCTTTTGATAGCCGGGCACCATCAGCTTTCTTCACCACATTTACTTGTTCACCCACTTTGGCTCCAGCCGTTGTGTCGGGAGAGTGAGCATCATAGAGTTCCAATTTAATAAAAGAAGGTATTCATGCATAGAGGGACTCTGGGCATCATTTTTATGAAAAAAGATTCTCTGTCCGGGCATCATATATATGAATTAAGTATATCTCTCTGGGAATCATCTTTATGAATGAAGGTACTCTCTGGGTAATATCTTTATGAAACCAGGTTCTCTCTCCTGTATAATCGTTAAAATGAAGGTTCTCTGCCTGGGCATCATGTTTATGATTGAAGGTTCACTCTCTGGGCATCATCTTTATGAATGAAGGTTCTCTCTCGGGGCATCATCTTTATGAATAAAGGTTCTCTCTCTGCGCATCATCTATATGAGTCAAGGTTCTCTCTTGGGCATCAACTTATGAAAGAATGTATATTCTCTGGGCATCAACTTTATGAATGAAGGTACTCTCTCTTGGCATCATCTTTATTAAACAAGGTTCTCTCTCTGGACGTCATCTTTATGAAAGAAGGTTCCCTCTCTGGGCATCATCTTTATGATTAAGGGTTCTCTCCATTGGCATCATCTTTATGAAAGAAGGTTCTCTCTCTGGGCATCATCTTTATGATTAAAGGTTCTCTCTCTGGGCATCCTATTTATGAAATAAGGTTCTATGTCTGGGCAACATCTTAACGAAACTTTCTCCCTCTGGGCATCATCTTTATGAAAGAATGTTCTCTCTCTGGACATCATCTTCATGAATGAAGGTTCACTCTCTGGGCATCATCTTTATGAGTGAAGGTTCTCTCTCTGGACATCATCTTTATGAAAGAAGGTTCTCTGTCTGGGCATCATCTTTATGAATAAAGGTTC
Source organism: Tenrec ecaudatus (assembly GCF_050624435.1). Classification (NCBI taxonomy): domain Eukaryota; kingdom Metazoa; phylum Chordata; class Mammalia; order Afrosoricida; family Tenrecidae; genus Tenrec; species Tenrec ecaudatus. The sequence goes on from NC_134549.1 coordinate 15,713,474, forward strand.
TCTCTCTGGGCATCCTATTTATGAAATAAGGTTCTAGGTCTGGGCATCATCTTTACAAAACGTTCTCTCTCTGGGCATCAACTTTATGAAAGAAGGTTCCCTCTTGTTGGAAGCCGTAGCTCTCGAGAGATATGGGAAGCCACAGCTCTCGTGATGTGTGTAGCCGCAACTCTTGCTGCCATTACTAGATGGCGCCGGGCAGGCAGGGCGGTGGTCCAACTAAGTGGTAAACAACCACTTAGCGCATGCGCGATGCTGAGATTACATAGTCATAACTACACCCTGGAGTATTCAAACGAAGGTTCTGGCGAACTCACCAATCTATACATGAGGTTTTGGCAAATGCACCAATCAAGGCACAGCACGTCCCCTTAGAGCATATATAAGCAGCAGTAGTTTGGGGTTTCAAGGTCTTTTACCGCATAATAAAAAAATAAAACACTTGTGGAAGAATCCTGTTGTGGCGCGTCGTTTCTTGCTGGCGAGACCTGGCGCGCGACAAATGGTGCCGAGAACCCGGAAATTTACGATCATCTAAGGCACGAGCGGAGACCCCCACCAGGGAGGATTCAGAACCACACGGAATTATAGAGGTAAGTTCTGAGAGATATGAGCCTGAACGATTGCTAGAGCTGCAAACTGTTGTATGCATTCTAATACTTTCACTTTTGGTTTCAACGGCGGACAGCCTGCTGCTTCTTATCTTGCAAATAAAACCGTGTGAACCTGTGTGTTAAATTCTTGTCTACATAAGTAGGGAATATGGGGAACGTAGCAATAAACACCATGGTTACAGCGCTTGATGCTTTATTAAGGAAGAGAGGATTAAAAATTTCAGAGACGACGCTGCGTAAGTTTGTAAAAAATGTGGATGAGATAGCACCGTGGTTTTTATCTACAGGTTCTCTAACTTTGGCAAGTTGGAACAAACTGGGCTGGGATGTAGACCGAGCTGCAAAAGAAGGGAAATTGAAACCGGGAACTAGACCCATCTGGAAGTTAATAAAAGCATGTATTGAGGATAAAGAGTGTAGACAGTCACTACAGCAGGGACAGCAGGCTTTGGAGGACGTTCAGGAAAGCATGTCAGAAACAGAACGGGACGAGTCCCAAGAGGCTCGGGGCGAGTCCAAAGAGGCTCGAGGCGAGTCCAAAGAGGCTCGGGGCGAGTCCAAAGAGGCTCGGGGCGAGTCCAAGGAGACTCGGGAAAGGCATGCCCAAACAGAAGAAACTGCGCAGGTAGAATTAGGGGAGGAAGTTGATCAACAGAAGAAGAACCATACCCGCCATTCGGAGCCTTTATATCCGTGGCGAGAACTAGACCGTGCCCGCCATTCGGAGTCTTTAAATCCGTGGCGAGAACTAGAACTCTTGGAAATATTAGAGGAGGAGGAGGAGCAGTTAGAGGAGATAGCTGCTCGCTATGAGGAAGGTCGGCATGATGCACTAAAAGCGGCTGAAAGAGGGCAGTATAGTGCTATGCGGAAGTCAGCTGTGAGCCCATCAGCACCACCTCCTTATAAGGAAGAAAAGCAAAAAGGGTGTGGCTATTCCTTTTGCCCAGCCAATATCCGTAGAGAAATTCAACAAATGTATCCAGTATTTGAGGATCAGAATAATGCTCGTTATCATACACCCGTAGAACACAAGCAAGTAAAGGACTTAGCTGAAGCTGTGAGAGCTTCTGGAGTAAGTGCAAATTATACTCAATCTTTAATTGAAAGGCTTACGAGTCAAGCTATGACTCCTGCCGATTGGACATTTGTAACAAAAGCTGTATTGACTACAGGACAGTACCTGGAATGGAAATCTTTATGGCAGGATTTATTAACAGCTCAGGCTAGAGAAAATGCTGTGGCAGGGCAGCCAGCATGGGATTTTGAAATGCTTACAGGCCAAGGAAGATGGGTTAGTAATCAGACAGCATATCAATTGCAAGTATATCAGCAAATAAATTCTGCTGCAAGCAAGGCATGGAGAACTTTACCTAATAAAGGAGAGGTTAGAGGCAACTTAACAAAAATTGTACAGGGACCTACTGAACCTTTCTCAGATTTTGTGGCACGAATGTTGGAAGCAGCAGGAAAAATTTTTGGAGATCAAGATACAGCTATGCCTCTCATTGAGCAGTTAGTCTTTGAGCAGTGTACTAAAGAATGTAGAGCAGTTATTACACCATGGAAGTCTAAAGGATTGCAGGCATGGATGAAGGCTTGCAGGGAAGTTGGTGGTCCTTTAACTAATGCAGGACTGGCTGCTGCAGTAATGGCGGCCCAAAAAAAGAGGCCCATTAAGATGCTTTCAGTGTGGTAGGGAAGGTCATATTAAAAACATTGTCAAACTGGGACAGGGCCCAAAAGGACCCCGGGTGTGTGTCCTCGGTGTGGTAAAGGTAGACATTGGGCCAACGAGTGCAGATCTGTAAAAGATAGCAAGGGAAGCCCCCTAGAGCAATATTACCAGGAGCCAAAAAACGGGAAGTGGGGCCCTCGTCCCCAGGGCCTGCAAATGTATGGGGCAATCCAGGAGGACGGCCTCTTCCCACTGGGGAGGCCAATCCCAAAAGGGCCACTGCGGGATCCGCAGGGGTGGACCTCAGGGCCACCACCAGAGCAGTACTAACACCACAGCAGGGGTGTCAGCCCATTCCTACAGATTTTTATGGTCCCCTTCCAGAAGGCACCGTGGGCTTGCTGCTTGGCAGGTCCTCCACCACCTCAAAAGATATTATTGTGCACCCAGGAGTTATTGATCAGGATTTTACAGGACAAGTAAAGGCGATGTGTTCCTCTCCACGGGGAATATATGACATCTCACCTGGAGACCGTATAGAGCAGCTCTTGGTATTGCCTAGTGAGCATGCACTGTTTCCAAGTACCAAAATTAGTAGGGAAAAAAGGAGTTTTGGATCATCAGGAGAAGCTGGAGCTTTCTTTTCGGTGCAGTTGGATCAACGCCCAACTTTGACACAGAATATTGAAGGGAAAAACTTTGAAGGTTTATTGGACACAGGGACAGATAAAAGCATTATATGCACTAAATGGTGGCCTTCCTGCTGGCCAGTAACACAATCTTCACAGTCTCTACAAGGACTCGGGTATGCATCCATGCCTATGATAAGCACCAGGCGGTTGCACTGGAAGGCTGAGGAAGGACAATCAGGCCAGTTCCAGCCATATGTTCTCCCCTGACCCGTAAATTTGTGGGGAAGAGACATATTAACAGATCTAGGATTAGTACTAACTAATGATTACTCACCTATAAGTCAAGAACTTATGCAAAAAATGGGATATGTACCGGGAAAGGGAGTAGGGAAACACCTGCAGGGTTGTCCTGAACCAATAGAAGTAGCAGTGAAGAAAGATCGCACAGGTCTGGGTTTTTCCTAGGGGCCACTGCGGAGCCGCTACCCATTCCATGGCTCTCAGCAGAGCCAGTTTGGGTACCACAGTGGCCACTTCCAGTAGAAAAATTAATTGCGGCACAAAAGTTAGTTAAAGAACAGCTAGAACTAGGACATTTAGAACCATCTGTGTCACCTTGGAACACACCTATTTTTGTCATTAAAAAGAAATCAGGAAAATGGAGGCTGTTACATGATCTATGACCCATCAATGCCCAAATGTCACTCATGGGTCCTGTACAGAAAGGCCTTCCATTGTTATCTGCAATACCTAAAGGATGGACTGTCATTATAATAGACATTAAGGATTGTTTTTTCTCCATTCCTTTGTATGAGAAAGATAAGGAAAGGTTTGCTTTTACTCTACCCTCCATTAATCATGAAGAACCTGATAAACGTTATCAGTGGCGAGTTTTGCCACAAGGAATGACTAATAGTCCTACTATGTGTCAGTTATTTGTGGACCACGCTTTAGCACCTGTCAGAGAAAAATTTGGTCAGTTAAAAATTTACCATTACATGGATGATATATTAATAACTGGAGAAGAGGAGCTAGATGTGCAGCAGGGATACAGTGAGGTAGTTAAGGAAGTAGAATCCCATCAGTTAGCAATAGCACCAGATAAGGTTCAACAATCTTCAATTGGACAGTTTTTAGGAGCCACAATAAGTCCATGTCATATAACACCTCAAAAATTGACTATACGGAAGGATCAGTTAAAGACATTAAATGATTTTCAAAAGTTGCTAGGAGATATCAATTGGCTCCGCCCATATTTAAAGATATCCACTGCAGACCTTAAGCCATTGTTCAATATCTTGGAAGGAAAGCCACATTACTTCTCCTCGAGAAATCACTCCTCAAGCTCAAAAAGTATTAGAACAGGTTGAAAAAGCCATTTCTGAAGCGCGGTTGGATAGAATAGACATAAAATCTCCTTTTCAACTGTGCATTTTAAAAACTGCCTGCGCGCCTACTGCGGTATTGTGGCAGACTGGACCTTTGTTGTGGATCCATGCTCACTCCTCACCTTCAAAAACTATTGAACACTATCCTTCTATGGTAGCCAAAATGGCCTTAAAGGGAGTTAAGACAGCTATTATGCATTTTGGAAAAGAACCTAGCAGTGTCATTGTCCCATATACTAGTGAGCAAGTTGCTACACTGTGCGCCACTACAGATGAGTGGGCAATTTTTAAATGCAGTTTTAATGGACTAATAGACAACCATTATCCTAAACATTCTTTGTTGCAGTTAGTGACTGCACATCCAGTAATTTTTCCCCGTGTCACTGTTAACAACCCCATTAAGGTAGCTTTAGACATTTATACAGATGGCTGTAAAACAGGTAAAGGATGTTATGTGATAAACAATCAAGTGACTACATTACAATTTTTATCTAATGCACCTCAATTATTAGAATGTTTGGTGGTCTTAGAAGTTTTTAAGAAATTCACGGAACCAATTAACAACATATCTGACTCCCATTACGTAGTCAACGCAGTATCTAAGCTGGAAATTGCTGGCTACATTAAGCAATCTAGCAAGGTAGCAGACATCTTGTCTCAAATTAGAAAATGTATTTTGCAATGAAAACACCCATTTTATATTCAGCACATACGTGCTCATAGCTTGTTTCCGTGACCTATGGTGAAAAGTAATGATTTGGCTGATCAAGCTACAAGAGCTTTTCCTGTGTTAACTAAATCCAATTTTGAACTTGCTAAAGACTTTCATGAGCTGTATCATGTGCCTGCTGCCACTCTACGCATTAAGTTTTCAATTACTCGCGCAGAGGCTCGTACTATTGTGTTGCAGTGCGCCAAGTGTGCAGAATTTATTTCTAAACCTTCAGTTGGAGTAATTCCTCGAGGGGTCCGTCCTCTCGACATCTGGCAAATGGACATTACCCACATATCTGCTTTTGGAAAGTTGCAGTACGTGCATGTGTCAGTGGACACCAGTTCTGGCATTGAACATGCAACACCCCTAACGGGGGAAAAATCCAGCCAAGTAATTCAACATTGCTTAGAAGCTTGGAGGCATGGGGCAAGCCCACCATATTAAAAACGGATAATGGGCCTGCATATACTTCCACCAAGTTCCGACAGTTTTGCTTGCAAATGCAAGTAAAACACCTCACGGGCTTGCCGTACAATCCCCAAGGGCAAGGAATTGTGGAACGGTGTCATCGTACTTTAAAACAATATTTATTAAAACAAAAAGGGGGAATAGAGGCCGTGACGGTCACTACCCCTAGAATGGCCTTATCTTTAACTCTTTTTACTCTAAATTTTTAAGATCTGGATGAGAAAGGCCAATCAGCTGCAGACAGACATGGACAATGGCCAAAGCCACCAAATGAAATGGCCCAATGGATCAATGTATTGGATAGTAAATGGTATGGCCCGGACCCCATATTAATCAGGTCCAGGGGAGCAATTTGTGTTTTTCCACAGAAAGAAGAAAACCCCATCTGGGTGCCAGAGAGACTGGTGAGACTAATTAAGGAGGATGAAGATCGTGGGAGCAGGAAGAATGTAGAAGACGATGATCAACCTAATAATGTTGCTGATACTGATGGTAATATGGACCCCAATAGTTAAAGGAGTTTTTTTATGGGCCATAGCTAAAACTTGGCCCGTACCTATTCCCATACACTCGAATGCGTCAATATTACCCTTATTCATATCAACGCAATGTGATTTGGGAATACCATGTATTACACCTAGAGGGGAGCCTCCTAAAGTATATAATGCAAGCAATTTTACATTGGCATATAGTTTGTGTTTTACCACCATTAATACTAGTGCACCATGTATATATGTAATAAATGGATCTTTAGTCAATTGGGTGGATCCTTCTGGAGACTCTACAGTTAATAATATTATATCCACCCTTATGAAAGTTGCACAAGGTGCTACAGGTGGAAGTGGCACCTCTGAGAAAGGAAAAGGTGTAAATATAACAACACTCATGATGATTCGTGAGGGATCTAGGCCCTCTGGGCCCATCTATGAATCAGTAGTGCCACCTAATGTGACCAGAAGTGTCATATTACCTAGTTGTTTACCTGAAAAAGTTTTCCGCCTTCTTTTACTCAATGCCAGTCTCCAAACTATCGGAACAAACCTATTATACAAGGTTTTGATATGACTCCAGCTTTAGGTAAAGCAAAATGGAATGGCAGTATTAATATCACGGGTCCTGATAATACTTGGCCGTGGTATGAATGGATATTATATAATCAACGTGGAGCATCTACAATAGTGACTCCTTTTGCAAAAATGTTTGGAATTAATGATACTTTATACAATGTCACCGGTGTATACAATACCACTACAAAGAGGCTGAAAGTAAATACTATGGTTAATATATCAAGAGTGCAATTTCAGCCATCACCTGTTTGTGTCCAGCCCCCATTTTTCTTTCTGTTAACATTCAACATTAGTCATGCAAATGATACATGTTGGGAAGCTTCATGTAATAGCTTTAGCAGTCAGTGTTGGCTTGCTGAATGTTGGAATGGCTCTGAGCCATTTGCCTTGTTAGTAAAGATTCCCACTATGATACCTGTACCGGTTGAAGCAGATCCCAATACTTTTCCTATTGCTACACTTTATAGTTATAAAAGAGATTTTGGCATTACTGCAGCAATTATTACAGCTATTACTATCTCAGCTGCAGCAGCGGTTACAGCAGGATTGGCTATGTCCAATCAAGTAATGACAGCAAATGTCATTAACAATATTACGCAATCTACATCAGAAGCTTTATCTACAGTCCATATATTGGATCCTCGATAAATGTCTGGTTTACTGTTAGTGAACCAGAGAGTTGATTTATTACAGCAATAAGTGGATACTCTTACGAGCATGGTGCAATTAAGTTGTGTTTCTTCAACACCTAATTTGTGCATAACATCTTTAAAATTCTTGAATGAGTCTTCTTTTAGCAGCAAGAATATATCGCAATATCTTACAGGACAATGGACAGCTGAGCTGGAAGAACTTCAAGAACAACTCCGGATGCAGATTACGACTCTTAATGACACAAGAATGAAACCCATAACTGTTGGAGATTTTACTTCTTGGCATTCTACTGCCTTTTCCTACTTTAAAGAGTGGGTGGGGGTGTTTACATTTGCTGCAATAATGTGCTGTGGAGGAGTGTTGTTGCTATGGTTGCTCTGCAAGCTTAAAGCCCAGCAGAAACGTGACAAAGTCATCATCACGCAGGCGCTCTTAGCGATTGAGCGCGGTGGTTCCCATGATCTTTGGCTTTCTTTGTTAAGAGAAAATTAACCCCCATAAGTTGTCAGCTCCTGCACCCCAAGGGAATTGTCCCATTGCACTGGGAAGAGTGACAGAAATTGGATCTTGGTCAGCACTTGCACCATGTGGAGCTTTGCTCATTGCACACATCAGGGTGACCAGATTTGGGTTTTTATATCCATCTTGATCTCCTGGGGCTGCTGGAGGCTCCGGGATGGATCGAAGGACTTTATATCCATCTTGATCTTTTGGAGCTGCTGGAGGCTCTGGAATTGATTGATGGATTAGGCTTAAATAAAAAAGAAAGGAGGAGATGTGGGAAGCCGTAGCTCTCGCGAGATGTGGGAAGCCACAGCTCTCGAGATGTGGGTAGCCGCAACTCTCGCTGCTATTACTAGATGGCGCCGGGCAGGCAGGGCGATGGTTCAACTAAGTGGTAAACAACCACTTAGCGCATGCGCGATGCTGAGATGACTTAGTCATAACTCCAACCTGGAGTATGCAAACGAAGGTTCTGGCGAAATCACCAATCTATGCATGAGGTTTTGGCAAATGCACCAATCAAGGAACAGCATGTCCCCATAGAGCATATATAAGCAGCAGTAGTTTGGGGTTTCAAGGTCTTTTACCACATAATGAAAAATTAAATGCTTGTGGAAGAATCCTGTTGTGGTGTGTCTTTTCTTGCTGGCGAGACCTGGCGCGCGACAGAGAATCATCTTTCATAAAGATGATGCCCAAACAGAGAATATTCTTTCATAAATATGATGCACATAGAGAGAGCCTTCATTCATAACGATGTTGCCTAGAGAGTGAACTTTCATTCGTAAAGATGATGCCCAGAGAGAGACCTTTCTTTCATAAAGATGATGCCCAGAGAGAGAACATTCATTCATAAAGATGATGCCAAGAGATCCTTCATTGATAATGATGATGCCCAAAGAAAGTACCTTCATTCATAAAGATTATGCCCAGGCAGAGAACCTTCTTTCGTAAAGATGATGCCTAGGCATAGAACCATTTTCTTAAGATGATTCCCAGGAAGAGAACTTTCTTTCATAAAGATGATGCCCAAACAGAGAACATTCATTCATAATGATGATGCTCAGAGAGAGAAACTTTTTTCATAAAGATGATGCCCCGAGAGAGAACCTTCTTTCATAAAGATGATACTCAGACAGTGAGCCTTGATCATAAACATGATGCCCAGAAGAGAACCGTCATTCATAAAGATGATGCCCAGGCAGAAACTTTCATTCATAAAGATGATGCCCACAGAGAGAACCTCCATTCACAAAGATGATGCCCAGGCAGAGAACATTCTTTCATAAAGATGATTCCCACAGAGAGAACCTTCTTTCATAAACATGCTGCCCAGAGAAAGAGCCTTCATTCATCAAGATGTTGCTTAGGCAGAGAACCTTCATTCATAAAGGTGATGCCCAGAGAGAGAACCTTCATTCATAAAGATGATGCCCAGAGAGAGAACCGTCATTCATAAAGATGATGCCTAGGCAGAGAACTTTCATTCATAAAGATGATGCCCAGAGAGAGAACGTCATTCATAAAGATGATGCCCAGGCAGAGAAGTTTCATTCATAAAGATGATGCCCACAGAGAGAACCTTCTTTCATAAAGATGATACTCAGACAGTGAGCCTTGATCATAAACATGATGCCCAGAAGAGAACCGTCATTCATAAAGATGTTTCCCAGGAAGAAATTTTCATTCATATAGATGATGCCCAGAGAGAGAACCATCATTCATGAAGATGATGCCCAGAGAAAGAACATTCTTACATAAAGTTGATGCCCAAAGAAAGTACCTTCATTCACAAAGATTATGCATAGGCAGAGAACCTTCTTTCGTAAAAATGATGCCCAGGCATAGAACTTTCTTTCGTAAAGATGATTCCCAGGAATAGAACATTCTTTCATAAAGACGATGCCCAAACAGAGAACATTCATTCATAATGATGATGCCCAGAGAGAGAACCTTTTTTAATAATGATGATGCACAGACAGAGAAACTTCTTTCATAAATAAGTTGCCCAGAGAAAACCTTCTTTCATAAAGGTGATGCCCAGAGAGAGAACCTTCATTCATAAAGATGATACCCAGAGAAAGAACCTTCTTTCTTAAAGAGGATGCCCAGAAAAAGAACCTTTATTCACTAATGATGCTGCCCAGAGAGAGAGCCTTCTTTCATAAAGATGATGCCCAGGCAGAGAACCTTCATTCATACAGATGATGTCCAGGCAGAGAACCTTCTTTCGTAAAGATGATTCCCAGGCAGAGAATCTTCTTTCATAAAGGTGATGCCCAAACAGTGAACCTTTTTTCATAAATATGATGCACATTGAGAGAGCCTTCATTCATAAAGATGTTACCCAGGGAATGATCTTTCATTCATAAAGATGATGCCCAAACAGAGAACCTTCATTCATAATGATGATGCCCAGAGAGAGAACCTTTTTTTAATAAAGATGATGCCCAGACAGAGAACCTTCTTTCATAAATGTGCTGCCCAGAGAAAGAGCTTTCATTGATAAAGATGATGCACAGGCAGAGAACCTTCTTTCATAAAGATGATACCCAGAAAAAGAACCTTCATTCTTAAAGATGATGCCAGAGAGAGAATCTTGTTTCATAAAGATGATGCCCAGAAATATTGCAATCATTCATACAGACGATGCCCAGTCAGAGAAACTTCTTTCTTAAAGATGATGCCCAGAGAGAGAATTTTCATTCATCAAGATGATTCCGAGAGAGAACATTTTTTCATAAAGATGATACCCAGGAAGAGAACCTCTTTCATAAATATGCTGCCCAGAGAAAGAGCCTTCATTTATAAAGATGTTGCCTAGGCAGAGAACCTTCATTCATAAAGATGATGCCCACAGAGAGAACCTTCTTTCATAAAGATGATGCCCAGACAGAGAGCCTTGATCATAAACATGATGCCCAGAAGAGAAACGTCATTCATAAAGATGATGCCCAGGCAGAAATTTTCATTCATAAAGATGATGCCCAGAGAGAGAGCCATCATTCATGCAGATGATGCCCAGAGAAAGACCCTTCTTACATAAAGGTGATGCCCAGGAAGAGAACATTCATTCATAAGATGATGCCCAGAGAACCTTCATTCATAAAGATGATGCACAGAGAGGGAACCTCCATTCACAAAGATGATGCCCAGTAGAGAACCGTCATTCATAAAGATGATGTCCAGAGAGAAAACCGTCATTCATAAAGATGATGCCCAGAGAGAGACCTTTCTTTCATAAAGATGATGCCCAGAGACAGAACCTTCATTCATAAAGATGATGCCCAGAAGAGAACCGTCATTCATAAAGATGATGCCCAGGCAGAAACTTTCATTCATAAAGATAATGGCAAGAGAGAGAACCATCATTCCTGAAGATGATGCTCAGAGAACCTTCATTCATAAAGATGATGCACAGAGAGAGAACCTCCATTCAAAATGATGATGACCAGGCAGAGAACATTCTTTCATAAAGATGATTCCCAGGCAGAGAACCTCTTTCCTAAATATGCTGCCCAGAGAAAGAGCCTTCATTCATAAAGATGTTGCCTAGGCAGAGAACTTTCATTCATAAAGATGATGCCCACAGAGAGAACCTTCTTTCATAAAGATGATGCCCATAAAGAGAGCCTTGATCATAAACATGATGCCCAGAAGATAACCGTCATTCATAAAATTGATGCCCAGGCAGAAATTTTCATTCATAAAGTTGATGCCCAGAGAGAGAACATATATGTCTAAATATGATTCCCAGGCGAGAACCTTCTTTCATAAATATGCTGCCCAGAGAAAGAGCCTTCATTCATAAAGATGTTTCCTAGGCAGAGAACCTGCTTTCATAAAGATGATGCCCAGAGAGAGAAATTTCTTTCATATAGATGATGCCCAGGCAGAGAACCTTCATTCATATAGATGATTCCCAGAATTAGAACCTTGTTTATAAAGATGATGCCAAGAGACAGAACCTTCATTCATAAAGATGATGGACAGAGAGAGAACTTTATTCATAAGGATAATGCCATAGCAGAGAACCTTCGTTCATAAAGATGATGCCCAAACAGAGAACCTTCTTTCATAAAGATGATGCCCAGTGAGACAACCTTCATTCATACATATTATACCCAATTAAAGAACCTTCATTCATAAAGATGAGGCCCAGACAGAAAACTTTCTTTCATAAAGATGATGATCAAGCAGAGAAACTTCATTCTTAAGGATGATGCCCAGAGAGAGAACTTTCTTTCATAAAGAGGATACCCAGAAAGAGAATATTTGTTCAATAAAAATGCTGCCCAGAGAGAGAGCCTTAATTCATAAAGATGATGCCCAGGCAGAGAACCTTCTTCATAAAGATGATGCCCAGGAAGAGAACTTTCTTTCATAAAGATGATGCCCAGGCAGAGAATCTTCTTTCATAAAGATGATGCCCAAACAGAGAACCTTCTTTCATAAAGATGATGCCCAGAGAGATAACCTTCATTCATTAAGATGATGCCAAGAGTACCTTCATTCATAATGATGATGCCCAGAAAGATAACCTTCTTTCTTAAAGAGGATGCCCAGAAAGAGAACCTTTATTCAATAATGATGCTGCCTAGAGAGAGAGCCTTCATTCATAAAGATGATGCCCAGAGAGAGAACCTTCATTCATAAAAATGATGTCCAGGCTGAGAACTTTCTTTCGTAAAGATGACACCCAGGCAGAGAATCTTCTTTAATAAAGATGATGCCCAAACAGAGAACCTTCTTTCATAAATATGATGCACATAGAGAGAGCCTTTATTCATAAAGATGTTGCCCAGGGAGTGAACTTTCATTAATAAAGATGATGCCCAGAGAGAGAACTTTCTTTCATGAAGATGATGCCCAGGTAGAGAACCTTTTCGTAAAGATGACGACCAGGCAGAGAACTTTCTTTCATAAAGATGATGCCCACAGAGAGAACCTTAATTGGTAAAAATGATGCCCAGGGAGAGAACCATCATTAATGGAGATGATGGCCATAGAAAGAACATTCTTTCATAAAGGTGATGCCCAAGAGAGAACCTTCATTCAAAAGATGATGCCCAGAGAACCGTCATTCATAAAGATGATGCACAGAGAGAGAACCTTCATTCACAAAGATGATGCCAAGGCAGAGGACCTTCTTTCATAAAGATGATGCCCAGAGAGGCAACCTTCATTCATAAATATTATACCCAATGAGAGAACCTTCATTCATAAAGATAATGCCCAGAAAGAGAACTTTCTTTCATAAAGATGATGATCAGGCAGAGAACCTTCATTCATAAAGATGATGCCCAGAGAAAGAACTTTCTTTCATAAAGAGGATACCCAGAAAGAGAATCTATGTTCAATAAAAATGCTGCCAAGAGACAGAGCATTAATGCATAAAGATGATGCCCAAAGAGAGAACCTTCATTCACAAAGATGATGCCCAGGAAGAGAACCTGCTTTCGTAAAGATGATGCTCAGGCAGAGAATCTTCTTTCATAAAGATGATGCCCAAACAGAGAACCTTCTTTCATAAATATGATGCACATAAGGAGCCTTCATTCATAAAGATGATGCCCAAACAGAGATCTTTCTTTCATAAAGATGATGCCCATAGAAAGAACATTCTTTCATAAAGATGATGCCCAGAGAGAGAACCGTCATTCATAAAGATGATGCCCAGACAGAGAATCGTCATTCATAAAGATGATTCCCAAGGGAGAACCATCATTCATGAAGATGATGCCCAGAGAAAGAACCGACTTACATAAAGTTGATGCCCAGAATGATAACCTTCATTCATAAGATGATACCCAGAGAACCTTCATTCATAAAGATAATGCCCAGAAAGAGAACTTTCTTTCATAAAGATGATGTCCAAACAGAGAACCTTCTTTCATAAATATGATGCACATAAGGAGCCTTCATTCATAAAGATGATGCCCAAATAGAGATCTTTCTTTCAAAAAGATGATGCCCATAGAAAGAACATTCTTTCATAAAGATGATGCCCAGAGAGAGAACCGTCATTCATAAAGATGATGCCCAGACAGAGAATCGTCATTCATAAAGATGATTCCCAAGGGAGAACCATCATTCATGAAGATGATGCCCAGAGAAAGAACCGACTTACATAAAGTTGATGCCCAGAGAGATAACCTTCATTCATAAGATGATACCCAGAGAACCTTCATTCATAAAGATGATGCCCAGATAGAGAACCTTCATTCATAAAGATGATGCCCAGAGAGAAAACCTTCATTCACAAAGATGATGCCAAGAGAGAACAATTTTTCATAAAGATGATTCCCAGGAAGAGAACCTTCTTTCATAAATATGATGCACAGTGAGTCTACTTTCATTCATATAGATGATAGCCAGGCAGAGAACCTTGTTTCAAAAAGATGATGCCCAGATAGAGAACCTTCAATCATATAGATTATTCCCAGACAGAGAACTTTCATTCATTAAGATGATACCAGTTAGAGAACCTTTTTTCAAAGATGATGCCCAGAGAGCGTACCTTCTTCGTAAATATGATGACCAGGCAAAGAACCTTCTTTCATAAAAATGATGCCCAGAGAGAGAACATTCTTTCTTAAAGAGGATATCCAGAAAGAGAACCCTTATTCAATAATGATGCTGCACAGAGAGAGAGCCTTCATTCATAATGATGATGCCCAGAGAGAGAAACTTTGTTAATAAAGATGATGCCCAGACAGAGAACCTTCTTTCATAAATATGCTACCCAGAGAAAGAGGGTTCATTCAAAGATGTTGCCTAGGCAGAGAACCTTCATTCATAAGCGTGATGCCCAGAGAGAGAACCTTCATTCATAAAGATGATGCACATGGACAGTACCTTAATTCATAAAGGTGATGCCCAGAGAGAGAACATTCTTTCAGAAAAATGATACCCAGAGAGAGAACCGTCATTCATAAAGATGATGCCCAGGCAGTGAACTTTCATTCATAAAGATAATGCCCACAGAGAGAACCTTCATTCATCAAAATGATGCCCAGGGAGAGAACCATCATTCTTGGAGATGATGCCCAGAGAAAGAACCTTCTTTCATAATGGTGATGCCCAGAGAGAAAACCTTCATTCATAAGATGATGCCCAGAGAACCTTCGATCATAAAGATGATGCACAGAGAGAGAACCTTCATTCACAAATATGATGCCCAGAGAGAGAACCTTCTTTCTTAAAGAGGATGCCCAGAAAGATAAGCTTTATTCAATAATGATGCTGCCCAGAGAGAGAGCCTTCATTCATAAAGATGATGCCCAGAGTGAGAACCTTCATTCCTAAAGATGATGTCCAGGCAGAGAACCTTCTTTTGTAAAGATGATGCCAAGGCAGAGAACCTTCTTTCATAAAGATGATGCCCAGAGAAAGAGCCTTCATTCATAAAGATGTTGCCCAGGCAGAGAAACTTCATTCATAAAGATGATGCGCAGAGAGAGAATCTTGTTTCATAAAGATGATGCCCAGAGAGCGTACCTTCATTCATAAAGATGATGCCCAGAGAGCGTACCGTCATTCATAAAGACGATGCCCAGGTAGAGAACCTTCTTCGTAAAGATGATGCCCAGGCAGAGAATCTTCTTTCATAAAAATGATGCCCAAACAGAGAACCTTCTTTCATAAATATGATGCACATAGAGAGAGCCTTCATTCTTAAAGATGTTGCCCAGGGAGTGAACTTTCATTCATAAAGATGATGCCCAGAGAGAGAACATTCTTTAATAAAGATGATGCCCAGAGAGAGAACCGTCATTCATAAAGATGATGCCCAGACAGATAACTTTCATTCAGAAAGATGATTCCCACAGAGAGAACCTTCTTTCATAAAGATGATGCAAAGACAGAGAGCCTTGATCATAACCATGATGCCCAGAAGAGAACCGTCATTCATAAAGATGATGCCCAGGCAGAAATTTTCATTCATAAAGATGATGCCCAGAGAGAGAACCATCATTCATGAAGATGATGCCCAGGGAAAGAACTTTCTTACATAAAGATTATGCCCAGAGAGAACCTTCATTCATAAGATGATGCCCAGAGAACTTTCATTCATAAAGATGATGCCCAGAGAGAGAACCTTCACACATAAAGATGATGCACAGAGAGAGAACCTCCATTCACAAAGATGATGCCCAGGCAGAGAACATATTTTTCTAAAGATGATTCCCAGGCAGAGAACCTTCTTTCATAAATATGCTGCCCAGAGAAAGAGCCTTCATTCATAAAGATGTTGCCTAGGCAGAAAACCTACTTTCATATAGATGATGCCCAGAATTAGAACCTTGTTTATAAAGATGATGCCAAGAGAGAACCTTCATTCATAAAGATGATGTACACAGAGAGAACCTTTATTCATAAAATAACGCCATAGCAGAGAACCTTCTTTCATAAAGATAATGCCCAGAAAGAGAACCTTCTTTCGTAAAGATGATGCCCAGGCAGAGAATATACTTTCATAAAGATGATGCACATAGAGAGAACATTCTTTCATAAAGATGATGACCAGGCAGAGAACCTTCTTTCATAAAGATGCTGCCCAGAGAGAGAGCCTTCATTCATAAAGATGATGCCCAGGCACAGAACCGTCATTCACAAAGATGATGCCCAGTCAGAGAACCTGCTTTCGTAAAGATGATGCCCAGGCAGAGAACCTTCTTTCATAAATATGATGCACATAGAGAGAGCCTTCATTCATAAAGATGTTGCCCAGAAAGAGAGCCTTTCTTCATAAAGAGGATGCCCAGAGAGAGAACCTTCATTCATAAAGATGATGCCTATGCAGAGAACATTCTTTCATAAATTTGATTCCCAGGCAGAGAACTGTCTTTCACAAAAATGATGCCCAGAGAGAGACCTTTCTTTCATAAAGATGATGTCCAGAGACAGAACCATCATTCACAAAGATGATGCACACAGAGAGAACCTTCATTCAATAAGATGATGCCAAGAGGTCCTTCATTCATAATGATGATGCCCAAAGAAAGTACCGTCATTCACAAAGATTATGCCCAGGCAGAAAACCTTCTTTCGTAAAGATGATGCCCAGGCATAGAACCATTTTCGGAAAGAAGATTCCCTGGAAGAGAACCTTCATTCATAAAGACGATGCCCAAACAGATAACATTCAGTCATAATGATGATGCTCAGAGAGAGAACCTTGTTTCGTAAAGATGATGCCCAGAGAGAGAAATTTCTTTCATAAGGATGATGCCCAGTGAGAGAACCATCATTCATGAAGATGATGCCCAGAGAAAGAACCTTCTTACATAAAGGTGATGCCCAGAGAAAGAACCGTCATTCATAAGATGATGCCCAGAGAACCTTCATTCACAAAGTTGATGCCCAGGCAGAGAACATTCTTTCATAAAGATGATTCCGAGGCAGAGGACCTTCTTTCATAAAGATGATGCCCAGAGAGACAACCTTCATTAATAAATATTATACCCAATGAGAGAACCTTCATTCATAAAGATAATGCCCAGAAAGAGAACTTTCTTTCATAAAGATGATGATCAGGCAGAGAACCTTCATTCATAAAGATGATGCCCAGAGAAAGAACTTTCTTTCATAAAGAGGATACCCAAAAAAGGGAATCTTTGTCAATAAAAATGCTGCCAAGAGACAGAGCCTTAATTCATAAAGATGATGCCCAGAGAGAGAACCTTCATTCACAAAGATGATGCCCAGGAAGAGAACCTGCTTTTGTAAAGATGATGCTCAGGCAGAGAATCTTCTTTCATAAAGATGATGCCCAAACAGAGAGCTTTCTTTCATAAAGATGATGCCCATAGAAAGAACATTCTTTCATAAAGATGATGCCCAGAGAGAGAACCGTCATTCATAAAGATGATGCCCAGACAGAGAATCGTCATTCATAAAGATGATTCCCAAGGGAGAACCATCATTCATGAAGATGATGCCCAGAGAAAGAACCGACTTACATAAAGTTGATGCCCAGAGAGATAACCTTCATTCATAAGATGATACCCAGAGAACCTTCATTCATAAAGATGATGCCCAGATAGAGAACCTTCATTCAAAAAGATGATGCCCAGAGAGAAAACTTTCATTCACAAAGATGATGCCAAGAGAGAACAATTTTTCATAAAGATGATTCCCAGGAAGAGAACCTTCTTTCATAAATATGATGCACAGTGAGTCTACTTTCATTCATATAGATGATAGCCAGGCAGAGAACCTTGTTTCAAAAAGATGATGCCCAGTTAGAGAACCTTCAATCATAGAGATTATTCTCAGACAGAGAACTTTCATTCATTAAGATGATACCAGTTAGAGAACCTTTTTTCAAAGATGATGCCCAGAGAGCGTACCTTCTTCTTAAATATGATGACCAGGCAGAGAACCTTCTTTCATAAAAATGATGCCCAGAGAGAAAACATTCTTTCTTAAAGAGGATATCCAGAAAGAGAACTCTTATTCAATAATGATGCTGCCCAGAGTGAGAACCTTCATTCATAATGATGATGCCCAGAGAGAGAAACTATGTTAATAAAGATGATGCCCAGACAGAGAACCTTCTTTCATAAATATGCTGCCCAGAGAAAGAGGGTTCATTCAAAGATGTTGCCTAGGCAGAGAACCTTCATTCATAAGGGTGATGCCCAGAGGGAGAACCTTCATTCATAAAGATGATGCACATGGAGAGTACCTTAATTCATAAAGGTGATGCCCAGAGAGAGAACATTCATTCAGAAAAATGATGCCCAGAGAGAGAACCGTTATTCATAAAGATGATGCCCAGGCAGAGAACTTTCATTCATAAAGATAATGCTCACAAGAGAACCTTCATTCATCAAAATGATGCCCAGGGAGAGAACCATCATTCTTGGAGATGATGCGCAGAGAAAGAACCTTCTTTCATAATGGTGATGCCCAGAGAGAGAACCTTCATTCATAAGATGATGCCCAGAGAACCTTCGATCATAAAGATGATGCACAGAGAGCGAACCTTCATTCACAAATATGATGCCCAGAGAGAGAACCTTCTTTCTTAAAGAGGATGCCCAGAAAGAGAACCTTTATTCAATAATGATGCTGCCCAGAGAGAGAGCCTTCATTCATAAAGATGATGCCCAGAGCGAGAACCTTCATTCCTAAAGATGATGTCCAGGCAGAGAACCTTCTTTTGTAAAGATGATGCCCAGGCAGAGAACCTTCTTTCATAAAGATGATGCCCAGAGAAAGAGCCTTCATTCATAAAGATGTTGCCCAGGCAGAGAACCTTCATTCATAAAGATGATGCGCAGAGAGAGAATCTTGTTTCATAAAGATGATGCCCAGAGAGCGTACCTTCATTCATAAAGATGTTGCCTAGGCAGAAAACCTGCTTTCATATAGATGATGCCCAGAATTAGAACCTTGTTTATAAAGATGATGCCAAGAGAGAACCTTCATTCATAAAGATGATGCACACAGAGAGAACCCTTATTCATAAAATAACGCCATAGCAGAGAACCTTCTTTCATAAAGATAATGCCCGGAAAGAGAACCTTCTTTCATAAAGATGATGCCCAGGCAGAGAATATTCTTTCATAAAGATGATGCACATAGAGAGACATTCTTTCATAAAGATTATGACCAGGCAGAGAACCTTCTTTCATAAAGATGCTGCCCAGAGAGAGAGCCTTCATTCATAAAGATGATGCCCAGACACAGAACCGTCATTCACAAAGACGATGCCCAGGCAGAGAACCTGCTTTCATAAAGATTATGCCCAAACAGAGAACCTTCTTTCATAAATATGATGCACATGGAGAGAGCCTTCATTCATAAAGATGTTGCTCAGAGAGTGAACTTTCATTCATAAAAATGATGCCCAAACAGAGAACCTTCTTTCATAAATATGATGCACATAGAGAGAGCCTTCATTCATAAAGATGTTGCCCAGGGAGTGAACTTTCATTCATAAAGATGATGCCCAGAGAGAGAACATTTTTTCATAAAGATGATGCCAGAAGAGAGAACCGTCATTCATAAAGATGATGCCCAGGCAGATAACTTTCATTCAGAAAGATGATTCCCACAGAGAGAACCTTCTTTCATAAAGATGATGCCAAGACAGACAGCCTTGATCATAACCATGATGCCCAGAAGAGAACCGTCATTCATAAAGATGATGCCCAGGCAGAAATTTTCAATCATAAAGATGATACCCAGAGAGAGAACCATCATTCATGAAGATGATGCCCAGAGAACCTTCATTAATAATGATGATGCCCAGAGAGAGAACATTCATTCATAAAGATGAGTTCCAGAGAGAGAACCTTCATTCACAAAGATGATGCCAAGAGAGAACATTTTTTCATAAAGATGATTCCCAGGAACAGAACCTTCTTTCATAAATATGATGCCCAGAGAAAGAGCCTTCATTCATAAAGATGTTCCCCCGGCAGAGTACCTTCATTCACAAAGATGCTGCCCAGGCAGAGAACCTTCATTCACAAAGATGATGCCCAGGCAGAGAACCTTCTTTCGTAAAGGTGATGCCCAGGCAGAGAATCTTCTTTAATAAAGATGATGCCAAGGCAGAGAATTTTCTTTCATAAAGATGATGCCCAAACAAAGAACCTTCTTTCATAAAGATGATGCCCAGAGAGAGACCTTTCTTTCATCAAGATGATACCCCGAGACAGAACCTTCAAACAAAAAGATGATGCACAGAGAGAGAACCTCCATTCACAAAGATGATGCCCAGGAAGAGAACATATTTTTCTAAAGATGATTCCCAGGCAGAGAACCTTCTTTCATAAATATGCTGCCCAGAGAAAGAGCCTTCATTCATAAAGATGTTTCTTTGGTAGAGAACCTGCTTTCATAAAGATGATGCCCAAAGAGAGAACCTTCATTCATAAAGATGCTGCCCAGGCAGAGAACCTTCATTCACAAAGATGATGCCCGGCAGAGAACCTTCTTTCGTAAAGATGATGCCCAGGCAGAGAACCGACATTCATAAAGATGATGCCCCGGCAGAGAACATTCATTCTTAGAGATAATGTCCACAGAGAGAACCGTCATTCATGAAAATGATGTCCAGGGAGGGAACCATCATTCATGGAAGATGATGCCCAGAGAAAGAACCTTCTTTCATAAAGGTGATGCCAGAGAACCTTCATGCATAAAGATGATGCCCAGAGAGAGAACTCTCATTCATAAAGATGATTCCCAGAGAGAGAACCATCATTCCAGAAGATGATGTCCAGAGAAAGAACCTACTTTCATAAAGGTGATGCCCAGAGAGATAACCTTCATTCATAACATGATACAGAGAGAACCTTCATTCACAAAGATGATGCCCAGGCAGAGAACATATTTTTCTAAAGGTGATTCCCAGGCAGAGAACCTTCTTTCATAAATATGCTGCCCAGAGAAAGAGCCTTCATTCATAAAGATGTTGCCTAGGAAGAGAACCTGCTTTCATAAAGATGATGCCCAGACGGAGAGACTTCATTCATAAAGATGATGCCCAAAGAGAGATCCTTCTTCATAAAGATGCTGCCCAGCAGAGAACCTTCATTCACAAAGATGATGCCCAGGCAGAGAACCTTCTTTCGTAAAGGTGATGCCCAGGCAGAGAATTTTCTTTCATAAAGATGATGCCTAAACAAAGAACCTTCTTTCATAAATATGATGCACATAGAGAGAGCCTTCATTCATAAAGATGATGCACAAACAGAGATCTTTCCTTCATAAAGATTATGCCCAGAGGGAGACCTTTCTTTCATCAAGGTGATGCCCAGAGACAGAACCTTCATTCATAAAGATGATGACCAGACAGAGAACCTTCATTCTTTAAGATGATGCCAAGAGATCATTCATTCATAATGATGGTGCCCAAAGAAAGTACATTCTTTCACAAAGATTATGCCCAGGCATAGAACCATTTTCATAAAAATGATTCCCAGGAAGAGAACTTTCTTTCATAAAGACGATGCCCAAACAGAAAACATTCATTCATAATGATGATGCTCAGAGAGAAAATCTTGTTTCATAAAGATGATGCCCAGAGAGAGAACCTTCTTTCATAAAGATGATGTTCAGACAGAGAGCCTTCATCATAAACATGATGCCCAGAAGAGAACCGTCATTCATAAAGATGATGCCCAAGGTGAAACTTTCATTCATAAAGATGATGCCCAGAGAGAGAATCATCTATCATGAAGATGAGGCCCAGAAGAAGAACCTTCTTACATAAAGGTGATGCCAAGATATAGAACCATCATTCATAAGATGATGCCCAGAGAACCTTCATTCATAAAGATGATGCCCAGAGAGAGAACCATCATTCATGAAGATGATGCCCAGAGAAAGAACCTTCTTACATAAAGGTGATGCCCAGAGAGAGAATCTTCATTCATAAGATGATGCCCAGAGAACATTCATTCATAAAGATGATGCCCAGAGAGAGAACCTTCACACATAAAGTTGATGCACAGAGAGAGAACCTCCATTCACAAAGATGATGCCCGGGCAGAGAACATATTTTTCTAAAGATGATTCCCAGGGAGAGAACCTTCTTTCATCAATATGCTGCCCAGATAAAGAGCCTTCATTCATAAAGATGGTGCCTAGGCAGAGAACCTTCTTTCATAAAGATGATGCCCAGAGAGACAACCTTCATTCATAAATATTATACCCAATGAGAAAACCTTCATTCATAAAGATTATTCCCAGACAGAGAACCTTCTTCGTAAAGATGATGCGCAGGCAGAGAATCTTCTTTCATAAAGATGATGCCCAAATAGAGAACCTTCTTTCATAAATATGATGCACATAGAGAGAACATTCATTCATAAAGATGATGCCCAGGCACAGAACCTTCATTCACAAAGATGATGCCCCGTCAGAGAACCTGCTTTCGTAAAGATGATACCAGTTAGAGAACCTGTTTCATAAAGTTGATGTACATAGAGCGTATATCATTCATAAAGATGAAGCCCAGGTAGAGAACCTCTTTGTAAAGATGATGACCAGGCATAGAACCTTCTTTCATAAAGATGAATGCCCAGAGAGAGAACTTTCTTTCTTACAGAGGATGCCCAGAAAGAGAACCTTTATTCAATAATGATGCTGCCCAGAGAAAGTGCCTTCATTCAGAAAGATAATGCCCAGAGAGCAACCTTCATTCATAAAGATGATGCCCAGGCAGAGAACCTTCTTTCGTAAAGATGATGCCCAGGCAGAGAATCTTCTTTCATAAAGATGATGCCCAAACAGAGAACTTTCTTTCATAAATATGATGCACATAGAGAGAACATTCTTTCTTAAAGATGATGCCCAGAGAGAGAACCTTCATTCATAAAGATGATTGCCAGAGAGGGAACTTATTTCTTAAAGAGGATGCCCAGAAAGAGGACCTTTATTCAATAAAGCTGCTGCCCAGAGAGAGAGCCTTCATTGATAAAGATGATGCCCAGAGAGAGAACATTCATTCATAAAGATGATGCCCAGGCACAGAACCTTCATTCACAAAGATGATGCCCAGGCAGAGAACCTGCTTTCGTAAAGATGATGCCCAAGCAGAGAACCTTCTTCCATAAAGATGATGCCCAAACAGTGAAACTTTTTCATAAATATGATGCACATAGAGTGAGCCTTCATTCATAAAGATGTTGCCCAGAGAATGAACTTTCATTCATAAAGATGATGCCCAGAGAGAGACCTTTCTTTCATAAAGATGATGCCCAGAGACAGAACCTTCATTCATAAAGATGATGCACAGAGAGAGAACCTTCATTCATTAAGATGATGCCAAGAGATGCTTGATTCATAATGATGATGCCAAAAGAAAGTACCTTCATTCACAAAGATTATGCCCAGACAGAGAATCTTCTTTCGTAAAGATGATGCCCAGGCATAGAACCATTTTCGTAAAGATGATTCCCTGGAAGAGAACCTTCTTTCATAAAAAAGATGCCCAAACAGAGAACATTCATTCATAATGATGATACTCAGAGAGAGTACCTTGTTTCGTAAAGATGATGCCCAGATAGAGAACCTGAATTCATAAGATGATGCCCAGAGAACCTTCATTCATAAAGATGATGCCCAAAGAGAGATCCTTCATTCATAAAGATGATGCCCAGAGAGAAAGCCTTCATTCACAAAGAGGATGCCAAGAGAGAACATTTTTTCATAAAGATGATGCCCAGGCAGAGAACCTTCTTTCATAAAGATAATGCCCAGGCAGAGAATCTTCTTTCATAAAGATGATGCCCAGGCAGAGAACCTTCTTTCATAAATATGATGCACATAGACAGAGCCTTATTTCATAAAGATGTTGCCCAGAGAGTCAACTTTCATTCATAAATATGAAGCCCAGAGAGAGAACTTTCTTTCATAAAGATGATGCCCAAAGAGAGAACCTTCATTCATTAAGATAATGCCAAGAGAACCTTCATTCATAATGATGGTGCCCAAAGAAAGTACCTTCATTCACAAAGATTAAGCCCAGGCAGAGAACTTACTTTCGTAAAGATGATGCCCAGGCATAGAACCATCTTTCATAAAGATGATTCAGAGGAAGAGAACCTTCTTTTATAAAGACGATACCCAGAGAGAGAACCTTTTTTAATAAAGATGATGCCAAGACAGAGAACCATCTTTCATAAATATGCTGCCCAGAGAAAGAGCCTTCATTCAAAAGATGTTGCCTAGGCAGAGAACCTTAATTCATAAAGGTGATGCCCCGAGAGAGAACCTTCATTCATAAAGATGATGCCCAGAGAGAGAAGCGTCATTCATAAAGATGATGCCCGGCAGAGAACCTTCATTCATAAAGATGATGCGCAGAGAGAGAATCTTGTTTCATAAGATGATGCCCAGAGAGCGTACCTTCATTTATAAAGGTGATGCCTAGGTAGAGAACCTTTTTCGTAAAGATGATGCCCAGGAAGAGAACCTTCTTTCATAAATATGCTGCCGGAGAAAGAGCTTCATTCAAAAGATGTTGCCTAGGCAGAGAACCTTCATTCATAAGGGTGATGCCCAGAGAGAGAACCTTCATTCAAAAAGATGATGCGCATGGAGAGAACCTTAATTCATAAAGGTGATGCCCAGAGAGAGAACCTTCATTCATAAAGATGATGCCCATGGAGAGAACAGTCATTCATAAAGATGATGCCCGGCAGAGAACCTTCATTCATAAAGATGATGCGCAGAGAGAGAACCTTGTTTCATAAAGATGATGCCCAGAGAGCGTACCTTCGTTTATAAAGGTTATGCCTAGGTAGAGAATCTTTTTCGTAAAGATGATGCCCAGGAAGAGAACCTTCTTTCATAAAGATGATGCACAGAGAGACAACTTTCATTCATATAGATGATAGCCAGGCAGAGAACCTTGTTTCAAAAAGATGATGCCCAAAGAGAGAACCTTCAATCATAAAGATTATTCCCAGACAGAGAACTTTCATTCATTAAGATGATACCAGTTAGAGAACCTTGTTTCATAAAGATGATGCCCAGAGAGCGTACCTTCATTCATAAAGATGATGCCCAGAGAGAGAACCTTTAATCATAAAGATCATGTCCAGGCAGAGAACCTTCTTTTCTAAAGATGATACCCAGGCAGAGAACCTTCTTTCACAAAGATGATGCCCAGGCAGAGAACCTTCATTCATAAAGATGATGCGCAGAGAGAGAATCTTGTTTCATAAGATGATGCCCAGAGAGCGTACCTTCATTTATAAAGGTGATGCCTAGGTAGAGAACCTTTTTCGTAAAGATGATGCCCAGGAAGAGAACCTTCTTTCATAAATATGCTGCCGGAGAAAGAGCTTCATTCAAAAGATGTTGCCTAGGCAGAGAACCTTCATTCATAAGGGTGATGCCCAGAGAGAGAACCTTCATTCAAAAAGATGATGCGCATGGAGAGAACCTTAATTCATAAAGGTGATGCCCAGAGAGAGAACCTTCATTCATAAAGATGATGCCCATGGAGAGAACAGTCATTCATAAAGATGATGCCCGGCAGAGAACCTTCATTCATAAAGATGATGCGCAGAGAGAGAACCTTGTTTCATAAAGATGATGCCCAGAGAGCGTACCTTCGTTTATAAAGGTTATGCCTAGGTAGAGAATCTTTTTCGTAAAGATGATGCCCAGGAAGAGAACCTTCTTTCATAAAGATGATGCACAGAGAGACAACTTTCATTCATATAGATGATAGCCAGGCAGAGAACCTTGTTTCAAAAAGATGATGCCCAAAGAGAGAACCTTCAATCATAAAGATTATTCCCAGACAGAGAACTTTCATTCATTAAGATGATACCAGTTAGAGAACCTTGTTTCATAAAGATGATGCCCAGAGAGCGTACCTTCATTCATAAAGATGATGCCCAGAGAGAGAATCTTTAATCATAAAGATCATGTCCAGGCAGAGAACCTTCTTTTCTAAAGATGATACCCAGGCAGAGAACCTTCTTTCACAAAGATGATGCCCAGGCAGAGAATATTCTTTCATAAAGATGATGCCCAAACAGAGAACCTTCTTTCATAAATATGATGCACATAGAGAGAGCCTTCATTCATAAAGATGTTTCCCAGGGAGTGAACTTTCATTCATAAAGATGATGCCAAGAGAGAGAACATACTTTCATAAAGATGATGCCCAGAGAGAGAACCTTCATTCATAAAACTGATGCCCAGAGAGAGAAACTTCATTCATTAAGATGATGCCAAGAGAACCTTCATTTATAATGATGATGCCCAAAGAAAGTACCTTCATTCACAAAGATTATGCCCAGGCAGAGAACCTTCTTTCGTAAAGATGATGCCCAGGTACAGAACCATCTTTTGTAAAGATGATTCCCAGGAAGAGAACCTTCTTTCATAAAGACGATGCCCAGAGAGAACCATTTTTAATAGAGATGATGCCCAGACAGAGAACATTCTTTCATAAATATGCTGCCCAGAGAAAGAGCCTTCATTAATAAAGATGTTGCCAAGGCAGAGAATCTTCATTCATAAAGATGATGCCCAGAAAGAGAACCGCAATTCATAAAGATGATGCCCAGTCAGAGAACCTTCTTTCATAAAGATGTTGCCCAGAAAGAGAACCTTCATTGATAAAGATGATGCCGAGACAGAGAACGTTCTTTATTAAAGATGATGCCCAAACAGAGAACTTTCTTTAAGAAGAGGATGCCCAGGGAGAAAACCTTCATTCATATAGATGATGCACAGGCAGGGAATTTGTTTCATAAAGAAGATGCCCAGATAGAGAACCTTCATTCAAAAAAGTGAGCCCAGGCAGAGAACCTTGTTTCATAAAGATGATGCCCAGGGAGCGTACCTTCATTCATAAAGATGATGCCCAGGTAGAGAACCTTCTTCGTAAAGATGATGACCAGGCAGAGACCCTTCGTCATAAGGATGATGCCCAGAGGAGGACCTTCTTTCTTAAAGAGGATGCCCAGAAAGAGAACCTTCACACATAAAGATGATGCACAGAGAGAGAACCTCCATTCACAAAGATGATGCCCAGGCAGAGAACATATTTTTCTAAAGATGATTCCCAGGCAGAGAAACTTCTTTCATAAATATGCTGCCCAGAGAAAGAGTCTTCATTCATAAAGGTGTTGCCTAGGCAGAAAACCTGCTTTCATATAGATGATGCCCAGAATTTGAACCTTGTTTATAAAGATGATGCCAAGAGAGAACCTTTATTCATAAAATAACGCCATAGCAGAGAACCTTCATTCATAAAGATAATGCCCAGAAAGAGAACTTTCTTTCATAAAGATAACTTTCTTTCATAAAGAAGATGATCAGGCAGAGAACCTTCATTCATAAAGATGATGCCCAGAGAACGAATTTTCTTTCATAAAGAGGATACCCAGAAAGAGAATATTTATTCAATAAAAATGCTGCCCAGAGAGAAAGCCTTAATTCATAAAGATGTTGCCCAGAAAGAGAACCTTCATTCATAAATATGATGCCCAGGCAGAGAACCTTCATTGACAAAGATGATGCCCAGGCAGAGAACCTTCTTTCGTAAAGATGATGCACAGGCAGAGAGTCTTCTTTCATAAAGATGATGCCCAAACAGAGAACCTTCTTTCATAAATATGATGCACATAGAGAGAACATTCTTTCATAAAGATGATGACCAGGCAGAGAACCTTCTTTCATAAAGATGCTGCCCAGAGAGAGAGCCTTCATTCATAAAGATGATGCCCAGGCACAGAACCTTCATTCACAAAGATGATGCCCAGGCAGAGAACCTTCTTTCTTAAAGATGATGCCCAGGCAGAGAACATTCTTTCATAAAGATGATGCCCAAACAGAGAACCTTCTTTCATAAATATGATGCACATAGAGAGAGCCTTCATTCATAAAAATGTTGCCCAGAGAGTGAACTTTCATTCATAAAGATGATGCCCAGAGAGAGATCTTTCTTTCATAAAGATGATGCCCAGAGACAGAACCTTCATTCGTAAAGATGATGCACACAGAGAGAACCTTCATTCAATAAGATGATGCCAAGAGATCCTTCATTCATAATGATGATGCCCAAAGAAAGTACCTTCATTCACAAAGATTATGCCCAGGCAGAGAACCTTCTTTCGTAAAGATGATGCCCAGGCATAGAACCATTTTCGGAAAGATGATTCCCTGGAAGAGAAACTTCATTCATAAAGACGATGCCCAAACAGATAACATTCATTCATAATGATGATGCTCAGAGAGAGAACCTGGTTTCGTAAAGATGATGCCCAGAGAGAGAACTTTCTTTCATAAGGATGATGCCCAGTGAGAGAACCATCATTCATGAAGATGATGCCCAGAGAAAGAACCTTCTTACATAAAGGTGATGCCCAGAGAGAGAACCGTCATTCATAAGATGATGCCCAGTGAACCTTCATTCATAAAGATGATGCCCAGAGAGAGAACCTTCATTCACAAAGATGATGGCCAGGAAGAGAACATTCTTTCATAAAGATGATTCCCAGGCAGAGAACCTTCTTTCATAAAGATGATGCCCAGAGAGATAACCTTCATTCATAAATATTATAACCATTGAGAGAACCTTCATTCATAAAGATAATGCCCAGAAAAAGAACTTTCTTTCAAAAAGATGATTATCTGGCAGAGAACCTTCATTCATAAAGATGATGCACAGAGAAAGAACTTTCTTTCATTAAAGAGGATAACCAGAAAGAGAATCTTTGTTCAATAAAAATGCTGCCAAGAGAGAGAGCCTTAATTCATGAAGATGATGCCCAGAGAGAGAACCTTCATTCATAAAGATGATGCCCAGGCAGAGAACCTGCTTTCGTAAAGATGATGCCCAGGCAAAGAATCTTCTTTCATAAAGATGATGCCCAAACAGAGAACCTTCTTTCATCAATATGATGCATATAAGGAGCCTTCATTCATAAAGAAGATGCCCAAACAGAGATCTTTCTTTCATAAAGATGATGCCCACAGAGAGAACATTCTTTCATCAAGATGATGCCCACCGAGAGAACCGTCATTCATAAAGATGATGCCCAGACAGAGAATCGTCATTCATAAAGATGATTCCCAAGGGAGAACCATCATTCATGAAGATGATGCCCAGAGAAAGAACCGACTTACTTAAAGTTGATGCCCAGAGAGATAACCTTCATTCACAAGATGATACCCAGAGAACCTTCATTCATAAAGATGATGCCCAGATAGAGAACCTTCATTCATAAAGATGATGCCCAGAGAGAAAACCTTCATTCACAAAGATGATGCCAAGAGAGAACAATTTTTCATAAAGATGATTCCCAGGAAGGGAACCTTCTTTCATAAATATGATGCACAGTGAGTCTACTTTCATTCATATAGATGATAGCCAGGCAGAGAACCTTGTTTCAAAAAGATGATGCCCAGATAGAGAACCTTCAATCATAAAGATTATTCCCAGACAGAGATCTTTCATTCATTAAGATGATACAGTTAGAGAACCTTTTTTCAAAGATGATGCCCAGAGAGCGTACCTTCTTCGTAAATATGATTACCAGGCAGAGAACCTTCTTCATAAAAATGATGGCCTGAGAGAGAACATTCTTTCTTAAAGAGGATGTCCAGAAAGAGAACCCTTATTCAATAATGATGCTGCCCAGAGAGAGAGCCTTCTTTCATAATGATGATGCCCAGAGAGAGAAACTTTGTTAATAAAGATGATGCCCAGACAAAGAACCTTCTTTCATAAATATGCTGCCCAGAGAAAGAGGGTACATTCAAAGATGTTGCCTTGGCAGAGAACCTTCATTCATAAGGGTGATGCCCAGAGAGAGAACCTTCATTCATAAAGTTGATGCACATGGAGAGTACCTTAATTCATAAAGGTGATGCCCAGAGAGAGAACCTTCATTCAGAAAATGATGCCCAGAGAGAGAACCGTCATTCATAAAGATGATGCCCAGGCAGAGAAACTTCTTTCATAAAGATGATGCCCAGAGAAAGAGCCTTCATTCATAAAGATGTTGCCCAGGCAGAGAAACTTCATTCATAAAGTTGATGCCCAGGCAGAGAACCTTCATTCATAAAGATGATGCGCAGAGAGAGAATCTTGTTTCATAAAGATGATGCCCAGAGAGCGTACCTTCATTCATAAAGATGATGCCCAGGTAGAGAACCTTCTTCGAAAATATGATGACCAGGCAGAGAACCTTCGTCATAAAGATGATGCCCAGAGGAGGACCTTCTTTCTTAAAGAGGATGCCCAGAAAGAGAACCTTCATTCAATACTGATGCTGCCCAGAGAGAGAGCCTTCATTCATAAAGGTGATACCCAGGCAGAGAAACTTCATTCATAAAGATGATGCCCAGGCAGAGAACCTTCATTCATAAAGATGATGCGCAGAGAGAGAATCTTGTTTCATAAAGATGATGCCCAGAGAGGGTACCTTCATTCATAAAGACGATGCCCAGTTAGAGAACCTTCTTCGTAAAGATGATGCCCAGGCAAGGAACCTTCTTTCAAAAAGATGATGCACAGAGAGACAACTTTCATTCATATATATGATAGCCAGACAGAGAACCTTGTTTCAAAAAGATGATGCCCAGAGAGAGAACCTTCAATCATAAAGATTATTCCCAGACAGAGAACTTTCATTGATTAAGATGATACCAGTTAGAGAACCTTGTTTCATAAAGATGATGTCCAGGCAGAGAACCTTCTTTTGTATAGATGATGTTCAGGCAGAGAACCTTCTTTCATAACGATGATGCCTAGGCAGAGAATCTTCTTTCATAAAAATGATGCCCAAACAGAGAACCTTCTTTCATAAATATGATGCACATAGAGAGAGCCTTCATTCATAAAGATGTTGCCCAGGGAGTGAACTTTCATTCATAAAGATGATGCCCAGAGAGAGAACATTCTTTCATAATGATGATGCCCAGAGAGAGAACCTTCATTCATAAAATGATGCCCAGAGAGAGAACCTTCATTCATTAAGATGATGCCAAGCGAAGCTTCATTTATAATAATGATTGCCAAAGAAAGTACCTTCATTCACAAAGATTATGCCCAGGCAGAGAACCTTCTTTCGTAAAGATGATGCCCAGGCATAGAACCATCTTTCGTAAAGATGATTCCCAGGAATAGAACCTTCTTTCATAAAGATGAAGCCCAAACAGAGAACCTTCATTCATAATGATGATGCCCAGAGAGAGAAACTTTTTTAATAGAGATAATCCCCAGACAGAGAACATTATTTCATAAATATGCTGCCCAGAGAAAAAGCCTTCATTAATAAAGATGTTGCCTAGGCAAAGAATCTTCATTCATAAAGGTGATGTCCAGAGAGAGAACCTTCTTTCATAAAGATGATTCCCAAGGAGAGAACCTTCATTCATAAAGGTGATGCCCAGAGAGAGAACCTTCATTCATAAAGATGATAACCAGGCAAAAACCTTCATTAATAAAGATGATGCCCAGAGAGAGAACCGTCATTCATAATGATGATGCCCAGGCAGAGATCATTCATTCTTAAAAATAATGTCCACAGAGAGAACCTTAATACATAAAGGTGATGCCCAGAGAGAGAACCTTAATTCATAAAGATGATGCCCAGAGAGAGAACCGTCTTGCATAAAAATGATGCCCAGGGCGTGAACCATCATTCATGGAGATGATGCCCAGAGAAAGAACCTTCTTCCATAAAGGTGATGCCCAGAGAGAGAAACTTCATTCATAAGATGATGCCCAGAGGACCTTCATTCATAAAGATGATGCCCAGAGAGAGAACTTTCATTCATAAAGATGATGCCCAGACAAAGAATCGTCATTCATAAAGATGATTCCCAGAGAGAGAACCATCATTCCTGAAGATGATGTCTAGAGAAAGAACCTACTTTCATAAAGGTGATGCCCAGGGAGATAACCTTCATTCATAAGATGATGCCCAGAGAACCTTCATTAATAATGATGATGCCCAGAGAACGTACCTTCATTCATAAAGATGATGTCCAGGCAGAGAACCTTCTTTCTTAAAGATGATGCCCAGGTATAGAACCTTCTTTCATAAAGATGAGGCACAGGCAGAGAATCTTCTTTCATAAAGATGATGGCCAAACAGAGAACCTTTTTTCATAAATATGATGCACATAGAGAGAGCCTTCATTCCTAAAAATGTTGCCAAGGGAGTGAACTTTCATTCATAAAGATGATGCCCTGAGGGAGAACCTTCTTTCTATAAGATGATACCAAGAGAACTTTCATTAATAATGAAGATGCCCAAAGAAAGTACCTTCATTCACAAAGATTATGCCCAGGCAGAGAACCTTCTTTCGTAAAGATGATTCCAAGGAAGAGAACGTTCTTTCATAATGACGATGCCCAAACAGAGAACCTTCATTCATAATGATGATGTCCAGAGAGAGAACCTTTTTAAATAAAGATGATGCCCAGACAGAGAACATTCTTTCATAAATATACTGCCAAGAAAAGAGCCTTCATTCAAAAAGATGTTGCCTAGGCAGAGAACCTTCATTCATAAAGGTGATGCCCAGAAGAGAACCTTCACCCATAAAGGTGATGCGCATGGAGAGAACCTTAATTCATAAAGGTGATGGCTAGGGAGAGAACTTTCATTCATAAAGATGATGCCCAGGCAGAGAACCTTCATTCATAAAAATGATGCCCAGAGAGAGAACCGTCATTCATAAAGATGATGCCAGGCAGAGAACATTCAGTCATAAAGATGATGCCCAGCCAGAGAACATTCATTCTTAAAGATGATGCCCACAGAGAGAACCTTCATTCATAAAAATGATACGCAGGGAGAGAACCATCATTCATGGAGATGATGCCCAGAGAAAGAACCTTCTTCCATAAAGGTGATGCCCAGAGAGAGAACCTTCATTCATAAGATGATGCCCAGAGAACCTTCAATCATAAAGATGATGCACAGAGAGAACCTTCATTCACAAAGATGATGCCCAGGCAGAGAACATTCTTTCATAAAGATGATTCCCAGGCAGAGAAAATACTTTCATAAAGATGATGCCAGAGACAGAACATTCATTCATAAAGATGATATCCAGAGAGAGTACCGTCATTCATAAAGAGGATGCCCAGTCAGAGAAACTTTCGTAAGATGATGCCCAGAGAGAGAACTTTCATTAATAAAGATGATGCCCAGAGAGAGAACCTTCATTGATAAAGATGATGCCGAGACAGAGAACGTTCTTTCATAAAGATGATGCCCAAACAGAGAACTTTCTTTATGAAAATGATGCACAGAGAGAGAACCTTCATTCATATAGATGATGCACAGGCAGGGAATTTTTTTCATAAAGAAGATGCCCAGAGAGAGAACCTTCATTCCAAAAGGTGATGCCCAGGCAGAGAACCTTGTTTCATAAAGATGATGCCTAGAAAGAGAACCTCCTTTCATAAAGATGATGTCCAAAGAGAGAACCTGCTTTCAAAAAGATGATGCCCAGAGTGATAGCCTTTTCTCATAAAAATGATGCCCTGGCAGAGAAGCTTCATTCATATAGTTGATGCCCAGAATTAGAAACTTGTTTCATAAAGATGATTCCCAGAGAGAGAACCTCCTTTCATAAAGAGGATGCCCAGAGATAAAACTTTTATTCATAAAGGTGATGCCCAGAGAGAGAGCCTTCATTCACAAAGATGATGCCAAGAGAGAACATTTATTCATAAAGATGATTCCCAGGAAGAGAACCTTCTTTCATAAATATGATGCCCAGGGAAAGAGCCTTCATTCATAAAGATGTTCCCCAGGCAGAGAACCTTCATTCATAAAGGTGATGCCCAGAGAGAGAACCTTCATTCATAAAAATAATGCGCATGGAGAGAACCTTAATTCATAAAGGTGATGCACAGAGAGAGAACCGTAATTCATAAAGATGATGCCCAAGCAGAAAACTTTCATTCATAAAGATGATGCCCACAGAGAGAACCTTCATTCATAAAAATTATTCCCAGGTGGAGAACCATCATTCATGGAGATGATGCCCAGAGAAAGAACCTTCTTTCATAAAGGTGATGCCCTGAGAGAGAACCCTAATTCATTATATGATGCCCAGAAAACTTTCATTCATATAGATGATTCCCAGAGAGAGAACCTTCATTCACAACGATGATGCCCAGGCAGAGAACATTCTTTCATAAAGATGATTCCCAGGCAGAGAACCTTCTTTCATAAATATGATGTCCAGAGAAAGGGCCTTCATTCATAAACATGTTGCCCAGGCAGAGAACCTTCATTCATAAAGGTGATGCCCAGAGAGAGAACCTTCATTCAAAAAGGTGATTCCCAGGCAGAGAACCTTGTTTCATAAAGATGATGCCTAGAAAGAGAACCTCCTTTCATAATGATGATGCCCAAGGAGAGAACCTGCTTTCAAAAAGATGATGCCCAGAATGATAGCCTTCTCTCATAAAGATGATGCCCTGGCAGAGAACTTTCATTCATAAAGGTGACGCCCAGAGAGAGAACCTTCAGTCATAACATGTTGTCCATAGAACATTCATTCATAAAAATGATGCCCAGAGAGAGAACTTTCATTCATAAATATGATGTCCAAAGAAAGAACTTTCATTCACAAAGATGATGCCCAGGCAGAGAACCTTCTTTCGTAAAGATGATGCCCAGAGAGAGAACCTTCATTCATATAGTTGATGCCAAGAGAACCTTCATTCATAATGATGATGCCCAAAGAAAGTACCTTCATTCACAAAGATTATGCCCAGGCAGAGAACCTTCTTTCGTAAAGATGATGCCCAGGCTAGAACCACCTTTAGTAAAGATTATTCCCAGGAAGAGAACCTTTTTTCATAAAGACGATGCCCAAACAGAGAACCTTCATTCATAATGATGTTGCCCAGGGAGAGAACCTTTCAAAATGAAGATGATGCCCAGACAGAGAACCTTCTTTCATAAATATGCTGCCCAGATAAAGAGCCTTCATTGATATAGATGCTGCAAAGGCAGAGAACCTTCATTCATAAAGGTGATGACCAGGCAGAGAACCTTCATTCATTAAGATTATACCAGAGAGAGAACCTTGTTACATAAAGATGATGCCCAGAGAGCGTACCTTCATTCATAAAGATGATGCCCAGGTAGAGAACCTTCTTCGTAAAGATGATGCCCAGGCATAGAACCTTCTTTCATAAAGATGATGCCAGGGAGAGAACCTTTATTCACAAAGATGATGTCCAGGCAGAGAACCTTATTTCTTAAAGATGATGCCCAGGTATACAACCTTCTTTCATAAAGATGAGGCACAGGCAGAGAATCTTCTTTCATAAAGATGATGGCCAAACAGAGAACCTTCTTTCATAAATATGATGCACATAGAGAGAGCCTTCATTCCTAAAAATGTTGCCCAGAGAGTGAACTTTCATTCATAAAGATGATGCCCAGAGGGAGAACCTTCTTTCTATAAGATGATACCAAGAGAACTTTCATTTATAATGAAGATGCCCAAAGAAAGTACCTTCATTCACAAAGATTATGCCCAGGCAGAGAACCTTCTTTCGTAAAGATGATTCCAAGGAAGAGAACGTTCTGTCATAATGACGATGCCCAAACAGAGAACCTTAATTCATAATGATGATGTCCAGAGAGAGAACCTTTTTAAATAAAGATGATGCCCAGACAGAGAATATTCTTTCATAAATATGCTGCCAAGAAAAGAGCCTTCATTCAAAAAGATGTTGCCTAGGATACCCAGTCAGAGAAACTTTCCTAAGATGATGCCCAGTCAGAGAACCTTCTTTCATAAAGATGATGCCCAGAAAGAGAACCTTCATTGATAATGATGATGCCGAGACAGAGAACGTTCTTTCATAAAGATGATGCCCAAACAGAGAACTTTCTTTATGAAGATGATGCCCAGAGAGAGAACCTTCATACATATAGATGATGCACACGCAGGGAATTTGTTTCATAAAGAAGATGCCCAGAGAGAGAACCTTCATTCAAAAAGGTGATGCCCAGGCAGAGAACTTTGTTTCATAAAGATGATGCCTAGAAAGAATACCCCTTTCATAAAGATAATGCCAAAAGAGAGAACCTGCTTTCAATAAGATGATGCCCAGAGTGATAGCCTTCTCTCATAAAGATGATGCCCTTGCAGAGAACCTTCATTCATATAGATGATGCCTTGGCAGAGATCCTTCATTCATAAAGAGGATGCCCAGAGAGACAACTTTTATTCAAATAGATGATAGCCAGGCAGAGGACCTTGTTTCATAAAGATGATGCCCAGAGAGAGAAACTTCAATCATAAAGATGATTCCCAGACAGAGTACCTTCATTCATAAAGATGATACCAGAGATAGAACCTTGTTTCATAAAGATGATGCCCAGAGCGTACCTTCATTCATAAAGATGATGCCCAGGGAGAGAACCTTCTTCATAAAGATGATGGGCATACAGAGAACCTTTTTTCATAAAGACAATGCCCAGAGAGAGAACCTTGTTTCATAAAGATGATGCCGTGAGAGAGAACCTTCATTCATAAAGATGATCCCCAGGCAGAGAATCTTTTGTAAAGATGATGCCAAGGTAGAGAACCTTATTTCAAAAAGAGGATGCCCAGAGAGAGAACCTTTATTCATAAAGATGATGCCCAGAGAGAGAACCTATTCATAAATATGATGCCAAATAGAGCCTTCATTCATTAAGATGATGCCCAGGCAGAGAACTTCCATTCATAAAGATGATGCCAGGACAGAGAACCTTCATTCATAAAGATGATGCCCAGAGTTAACCTTCATTAATAAGGATGATGCGCAGAGAGAGTACCTTCATTCATAAAGTTGATGCCCAGAGAGAGAAACTTCTTTCATAAGTTGATGCCCAGAGAACCTTCTTTCATAATGATGAAGCCCTGAGAGAATCTTAATTCATAAAGATGATGCCCAAAGAGAGAACCTTTTTCATAAAGATGATGCCCAGAAAGAGAACTTTCATTCATAAAGATGATGTCCACCAGAGAACCTTGTTTCATAAAGATGATACCCAGAGAGAGTACCTTCATTCATAAAGATGATTCCCAGGCAGAGAACGTACTTTCGTAAAGATGATGCCAAGGCAGAAAACCTTTTTTCATAAAGATCATGCCCAGAGAGAAAACCTTGTTTCATTAAGATGATGCCCAGAGAGAAAACCTTCATTCATAAAGATGATGGGCATACAGAGAACCTTTTTTCATAAAGATACTGCCCAGACAGAGAACCATGTTTGATAAAGATGATGCCGTGAGGGAGAACCTTCATTCATAAAGATGATCCCCAGGCAGAGAATCTTTCGTAAACATGATGCCCAGAACTAGAACCTTATTTCATAAAGAGGATGCCCAGAGAGAGAACCTTTATTCATAAAGATGATGCTCAGAGAGAGAACCTTCATTCATAAAGATGATGCCCAGGCAGAGAACCTTCATTCATAAAGATGAGGCACAGAGAGAGAACCTTCATTCATGAAGATGATGCCCAGAGAGAGAACCTCCTTTCATAAAGATGATGCCTAGAGGGAGAACTTTCATTCATAAAGATGATGCCCAAGAGAACCTTCTTTCATAAAGATGAAGCCCTGAGAGAATCTTAAATCATAAAGATGATGCCCAAAGAGAGAACCTTCTTTCATAAAGATGATACCCAAAGATGATTCCCAGGCAGAGAACGTACTTTCGTAAAGATGATGCCAAGGCAAAAAACCTTTTTTCATAAAGATCATGCCCAGAGAGAACCTTGTTTCATTAAGATGATGCCCAGAGAGAAAACCTTCATTCATAAAGATGATGCCCAGGCAGAGAACATTTCATAAAGATGATGCCCAGGCAGAGAACTTTCATTCTTATAGATGATGCTCAGAGGGAGACCTTCTTTCATGAAGATGATGCCCAGAGAGCGAACCTTTATTGTTAACGATGATGCCCCGGCAGAGAACCTTCATTCATAATGATGATGCCAAGTCAGAGAAGCTTATTTCATAAAGATGATGCCAATAGGGAGAACTTTCTGTCTTAAAGATGATGCCCAGGGAAAGAACCTTCATTCATAAAGATGATGCCCAGAGAGTGAACCTTCAATCATAAACATGATTCCCAGGCAGAGAACTTTCATTTTAACGATTATACAGGAGAGAGAACCTGGTTTCATAAAGATATTACCCAGAGAGTACCTTCATTCATAAACATGATGCCCAGGCAGAGAAAGTACTTTTGTAAAGATGATGCCCAGGCAGAAAACCTTCTTTCATAAAGATGATGCCCAGAGAGTGATACTTAATTCAAATATATGATGCCCAGACAGAGAATCTTGTTTCATAAAGATGATGCCCAGAGAGAGAACCTTTTTTCATAAAGAGGATGGGCTACAGAGAACCTTTTTTCATAAAGATACTGCCCAGACAGAGAACCTTGTTCCATAAAGATGATGCCGTGAGAGAGAACATTCATTCATAAAGACGATCCCTAGGCAGAGAATCTTTTGTAAAAATGATGCCAAGGCAGAGAACCTTATTTCAAAAAGAGGATGCCCAGAGAGAGAACTTTTATTCATAAATATGATGCCCAGAGAGAGCCTTCATTCATTAAGATGATGCCCAGAGTTAACCTTCATTCATAAAGATGATGCGCAGAGAGCGTACATTCATTCATAAAGTTGATGCCCAGAGAGAGAACCTTCTTTCATAAGTTGATGCCCAAGAAACCTTCTTTCATAAAGATGAAACCCTGAGAGAATCTTAATTCAAAAAGATGATGCCCAAAGAGAGAACCTTCTTTCATAAACATGATGCCCAGACGGAGGACATTCATTCTTATAGATGATGTCCACCAGAGAACCTTGTTTCATAAAGATGATACCCAGAGAGAGTACCTTCATTCTTAAAGATGATTCCCAGGCAGAGAACGTACTTTCGTAAAGATTATGCCAAGGCAGAAAACCTTTTTTCATAAAGATCATGCCCAGAGAGTGAACCTTGTTTCATTAAGATGATGCCCAGAGAGAAAACCTTCATTCATAAAGATGATGCCAAGGCAGAGAACTTTTCGTAAAGATGATGCCCAGGCAGAGAACTTTCATTCTTATAGATGATGCCCAGAGGGAGACCTTCTTTCATGAAGATGATGCCCAGAGAAAGAACCTTCATTCTTAAAGATGATGCCCAGGCAGAGAATCTTCATTCATAATGATGATGCCAAGTCAGAGAAGCTTCTTTCATAAAGATGATGCCAACAGGGAGAACCTTCTGCCTTAAAGATGATTCCCAGAGCAAGAACCTTCATTCATAAAGATGATGCCGAGAGGGAGAACCTTCATTCATGAAGATGATGTCCAGAGAGAGATCCTTCTTTCATAAAGATGATGCCCAGAGACCCTACATTCATAAAATGAAGGCCAGAGGGAGAACCTTCATCAATAAAGATGATGCCCAGGGAGAAAACCTTCATTCATGAAGATGATGTCCAGAGAGAGAACCTTCTTTAATAAAGATGGTTCCCAGAGTAAGAACCTTCATTCATGAAGTTGATGGCCAGAGAGAGAACCTTCTTTCATAAAGTTGATGCCCAGAAAGAGAACGTTTCGTAAAGATGATACCCAGACCTAGAATCTTATTTCATAAATAGGATGCCCAGAGAGAGAACCTTTATTCATAAAGATGATGCTCAGAGAGAGAACCTTCTATCATAAAGATGATGCCCTGAGAGAAAACCTTCATTCCTAAACATGACACCCAGAGAACCTACATTCATAAAATGAAGGCCAGAGGGAGAACCTTCATCAATAAAGATGATGCCCAGAGAGAGAACCTTCATTCATAAAGATAATGCCCAGAGAGAGAACGTTTCGTAAAGATGATGCTCAGACCTAGAACCTTATTTCTTAAAGATGATGCTCAGACCTAGAACTTTATTTCTTAAATACGATGCCCAGAGAGTGAACCTTTATTCAAAAAGATGATGCCCAGAGAGAGAACCTTCATTCATAAACAGGATGCCCAGAGAACCTACATTCATAAAATGAAGGCCAGAGGGAGAACCTTCATCAATAAAGATGGTGCCCAGAGAGAGAACCTTCATTCATGAAGATGCTGTCCAGAGAGAGAACCTTCTTTCATAAAGATGATGCCCAGAGTGAGATCCTTCATTCATGAAATTGATGCCCAGAGTGAGAACCTTCATTCATGAAATTGATGCCCACAGAGAGAACCTTCTTTCATAAAGTTGATGCCCAGAGAGAGAACGTTCCATAAAGATGATGCCCAGACCTAGAACCTTATTTCATAAATAGGATGCCCAGAGAGAGAACCTTTATTCATAAAGATGATGCCCAGAGAGAGAACCTTCTTTCATAAAGATGACGTACAG
The DNA here is from genome assembly GCF_050624435.1 of Tenrec ecaudatus. Classification (NCBI taxonomy): domain Eukaryota; kingdom Metazoa; phylum Chordata; class Mammalia; order Afrosoricida; family Tenrecidae; genus Tenrec; species Tenrec ecaudatus. Next base: position 15,754,071 of record NC_134549.1, read on the forward strand.
AGAGAGAACCTTGTTTCATAAAGATGATGCCAAGAGAGAGTACCTTCATTCATAAAGTTGATGCCCAGAGAGAGAACCTTCTTTCATAAGTTGATGCCCAAGAGAGAACCTTCTTTCATAAAGTTGATGCTCATAGAGAAAACATTCTATCATAAGTTGATGCCCAAGAGAGAACCTTCATTCAAAAAGATGATGCGCAGAGAAAAAGCCTTCATTCATAAAGATGTTGCCCAGGCAGAGAACCTTCTTTCATAAAGGTGATGCCCAGAGTGAGAACCGTCATTCACAAAGATGATGCCGAGGCAGAGAACCTTCGATCATAAGGATGGTGCCCAGGCAGAGAACCTTCATTCATAAAGATGATGCCCAGAGAGAGAGCCTACATTCATAAAGATGATGCCCAGAGAGTAACTTTCATTCATAAACATGATGTCCAGAGAGAGAACCTTCATTCAAGAAGATGATGACCAGAGAGAGAACGTTCTTCCATAAAGATGATGCCCAGAGAGAAAACTTTCTTTCATGAAGATGTCGAACAGAGAGAAAGCCTTCATTCATAAAAAGATGCCCAGGCAGAGAACCTTCATTAATAAAGATGATGCCCAGAAAGAGAACCTTCATTATAACGTTGATTCCATAGAGAGAACTTTTTTCATAAAAATGAAGCCCCTGCAAAGAACGTTCTTTCGTAAAGATGATTCCAAGGGAGAGAACCTACATTCATAAAGATCATGCCCAGAGAGAGAATCTTCATTCAGGAAGTAGATGCCCAGAGAAAGGACCTTCTTTCATAAAGATGATGCCCAGAGAGAGAACCTTCAGTGATAAAGATGATGGCCAGAGAGAGAACCTTGTTTCATAAAGATAATGCCCACTGAGCGTACCTTCATTCTTAAAGATGATGCCCAGGTAGAGAACATTCTTCGTAAAGATGATGCTCAGGCAGAGAACTTTCTTTCATAAAGATGATGCCCAGAGAGAGAATATTCATTCATAAAGATGATGCCCAGAGAGCGTACCTTCATTCATAAAGATGATGCCCAAACAGAGAACCTTCTTTCATAAATATGATGCCCAAAGAGAGAACCTGTTTTCAAAAAGATGTTGCCCAGAGTGATAGCCTTCTCTCATCAAGATGATGCCCTGGCAGAGAAACTTCATTCATATAGTTGATGCCCAGACATAGAAACTTGTTTTATAAAGATGATGGTCAGAGAGAGAACATTCTTTCATAAAGAGGAAGCCCAGAAATAAAACTTTTATTCATAAAGGTGATGCCCAGAGAGAGAACCGTCATTCATAAAGATGATTCCCAGGCAGAGAACCTTCATTTATTAAGATGATACCAGAGAGAGAACCTTGTTTCAAAAAGATGATGCCCAGAGAGCGTACCTTCATTCATAAAGATGATGCCCAGGTAGAGAACATTCTTCGTAAAGATGATGCCCAGGCAGAGAACTTTCTTTCATAAAGATGATGCCCAGAGAGGGATCCTTCATTCTTAAAGATGATGCTCAGAGAAAGAACCTTTATTCATAAAGATTATGCCCAGTCAGAGATCATTCTTTCATACAGTTGATGCCCAGAGAGAGAACCTTCATTCATATAAGTGATGCCCTGGCAGAGATCCTCATTCATAAAGAGGATGCCCAGAGAGACAACTTTTATTCATATAGATTATAGCCAGGCAGAGGACCTTGTTTCATAAAGATGATGCCCAGAGAGAGAAACTTCAATCATAAAGATGATTCCAAGAGAGAGAACATTCTTTCATAAAGAGGATGCCCAGAGATAAAACTTTTATTCATAAAGGTGATGCCCAGAGAAAGTGCCTTCATTCATAAAGATGTTGCCCAGGCAGAGAACCTTCTTTCATAAAGATGATACCAGAGATAGTACCTTGTTTCATAAAGATGATGTCCACTGAGCGTACCTTCATTCATAAAGATGATGCCCAGATAGAGAACCTTCTTTCATAAAGTAGATTCCCAAACAGAGAAATTTCTTTCATAAAGACGATTCCCAGAGACAGAAACGTTTTTTTGAAGATGATGCCCAGAGAGAGAGCCTTCTTTCATAAAGATGATGCACAGAGAGGGAACATTCATTGATATAGCTGATGCCCTGAGAGAACCGTGTTTCATAAACATGATGCCCAGAGCTAGAACCTTCATTCAAAAAGATGATGCCCTGGGAGAGAACCTTCTTTAATAAAGTTGATTCCCAGGCAGAGAACTTTCATTCATAAAGATGATGCCCAGAGAAAGAGCCTTCATTCATAAAGATGATGCCCAGGCAGAGAACCTTCGTTCATAAAGATGGTGCCCAGAGAGAGAGCCTACATTCGTAAAGAAAATACCAGAGAGTAACTTTCATTCATAAACATGATGTCCAGAGAGAGAACCTTCATTCAAGAATATGATGACCAGAGAGACAACTTTTATTCATATAGATGATAGCCAGGCAGAGAAACTTGTTTCATAAAGATCATGCCCAGAGAGAGAATCTTCATTCATAAAGATGATTCCCAGAGAGAGAACATTCTTTCATAAAGAGGATGCCCAGAGATAAAACTTTTATTCATAAACGTGATGCCCAGAGAAAGTGCCTTCATTCATAAAGATGTTGCCCAGGCAGAGAACCTTCTTTCATAAAGATGATGCCACGACAGAGAATCTTCATTCATGAAGATGAAGCCCAGACAGGGAAGCTACTTTCATAAAGATGATGCCCAGCGAGAGAACATTCTTTCATAAAGATGATGCCCAACAGAGAACCTTCATTGATAAAGATGATGCCCAGAGTGAGAACCTTCCTTCATAAAGGTGATGCCAAACAGAGAACATTCTGTCATAAAGATGATGCCCAGAGAGAAAACTTTCTTTCATGAAGATGACGAACAGAGAGAAAGCCTTCATTCATAAAATGATGCCCAGGCAGAGAACCTTCATTAATAAAGATGATGCCCAGAAAGAGAACCTTCATTCATAACATTGATTCCAGAGAGAGAAATTTTTTCATAAAAATGAAGCCCCTGCAATGAACGTTCTTTCGTAAAGATTATTCCAAGGGAGAGAACCTACATTCATAAAGATCATGCCCAGAGAGAGAATCTTCATTCATGAAGATGATGCCCAGAGAGAGAACCTTCATTCATAAGATGATGCCCAGGGAATCTTCATTCATACAGATGAGCCCCAGAGGGAGAACCTTCATTAATAAAGAAGATGCCCAGGCATAGAACCTTCATTCATAAAGATGATGCCCAGAGATAGAACCGTCATTCATAAAGATGAAGTCCAGGCAGAGAACTTTCATTCATAAAGATGATGCACAGAGCGAGAACATTCATTCATAAAAATGAAGCCAAGGTAGAGAACCATCATTCATGAAGATGAAGCCCAGAGAAAGAATCTTCTTTCATAAATATGATGCCCAGAGAAAGAGCATTCATTCATAAAGATGTTGCCCAGGCTGAGAACCTTCATTCATAAAGGTGATGCCCAGGCAGAGAACCTTCATTCATAAAGATGATGCCCAGGCAGAGAACCTTCATTCATAAAGATGATGCCCAGAGAGAGAACCTTCATTCATAAAGATGATGCCCAGAGAGAGAACCGTCATTAATAAAGATGTTGCACAGAGAGATCACGTTCATTCATAAAGATGATGCCCAGAGGGTGAACCATCATTCATGAAGAAGATGCCCAGATAAAGAACCTTCTTTCATAAAGGTGATGCCCACAGAGAGAACATTCATTCATAAAATGATGCCAAGAGAACTTTAATTCATAAAGATGATGCCCACAGAGAGAACCTTCATTCATAAAATGATGCCAAGAGAACCTTAATTCATAAAGATGATGCCCACAGAGAGAACCTTCATTCATAAAGGTTATACACAAAGAGACAACTTTCATTCATATAGATGATAGACAGGCTGAGACCCTTGTTTTATAAAGATGATGCCGAGGCAGAGAATCCTTATTCATAATGGTGATGCCCAGAGAGAAAACCTTGATCCATAAGATGATGCCCAGAGAACCTTAATTCATAAAGATGATCCCCAGAGAGAGAACCTTCATTCATAAAGATGATGCCCAGAGTGACCACTTTTATTCATATAGATGATAGCCAGGCAGAAAAACTTGTTTCATAAAGATCATGCCCAGAGTGAGAAACTTCATTCATAAAGATGATTCCCAGAGAGAGAACATTCTTTCATAAATAGTATGCCCATAGAGAGAGCCTACATTCATAAAGATGAAGCCCAGAGAGTAACTTTCATTCATAAACATGATGTCCAGAGAGAGAACCTTCATTCAAGAAGATGATGACCAGAGAGAGAACGTTCTTTCAAAAAGATGATGCCCAGAGAGAGATCCTTCATTCATAAAGATGATGCCCCGTCAGAGAACCTTCTTTCATGAAGATGAGGCCCAGACAGGGAAGCTACTTTCATAAAGATGATGCCCAGAGAGAGAACCTTAATTCAAGAAGATGATGACCAGAGAGAGAACGTTCTTTCAAAAAGATGATGCCCAGAGAGAGACCCTTCGTTCATAAAGATGATGCCCCGTCAGAGAACCTTCTTTCATGAAGATGAAGCCCAGACAGGGAAGCTACTTTCATAAAGATGATGCCCAGAGAGAGAACATTCTTTCATAAAGATGATGTCCAACAGAGAACCTTTATTGATAAAGATGATGCCCAGAGAGAGAACCTTCCTTCATAAAGGTGATGCCAAACAGAGAACATTCTTTCATAAAGATGATGCCCAGAGAGAAAACTTTCTTTCATGAAGATGACGAACAGAGAGAGAACCTTGTTTCATAAAGATGATGCCCACTGAGCGTACCTTCATTCATAAAGATAATGCCCAGGTAGAGAACATTCTTCTTAAAGATGATGCCCAGGCAGAGAACTTTCTTTCATAAAGATGATGCCCAGAGAGAGAACCTTCATTGATAAAGATGATGCCCAGAGAGCGTACCTTCATTCATAAAGATGATGCCCAAACAGAGAACCTTCTTTCATAAATATGATGCCCAAAGAGAGAACCTGCTTTAAAAAAGCTGTTGCCCAGAGTGATAGCCTTCTCTCATAAAGATGAAGCCCTGGCAGAGAAACTTCATACATATAGTTGATTCCCAGACATAGAAACTTGTTTTATAAAGATGATGCCTAGAGAGAGAACATTCTTTCATAAAGAGGATGCCCACAGATAAAACTTTTATTCATAAAGGTGATGCCCAGAGAAAGAGCCTTCATTCATAAAGATGTTGCCCAGGCAGAGAACCTTATTTCATAAAGGTGATGCCCATTGAGAGAACCGTCATTCTTAAAAATGATTCGCAGGCAGAGAACGTTCATTCATTAAGATGATACCAGAGAGAGAACCTTGTTTCAAAAAGATGATGTCCAAAGAGCGTATATTCATTCATAAATATGATGCCCAGGCAGAGAACCTTCATTCATAACGATGATGCCAAGTCAGAGAAGCTTCTTTCATATACATGACGCCAATAGGGAGAACCTCCTGTCTTAAAGATGATGCCCAAAGAGAGAACCTTCACTCATAAATATGATGCCCAGGGAGAGAACCCTCATTCATGAAGATGATGTCCAGAGAGAGAACCTTCTTTCATAAAGATGATGCCCAGAGAGAGAACGTTTCATAAAGATGATGCCCAGACCTAGAACCTTATTTCATAAGTAGGATGACCAGAGAGAGAAACTTTAATCATAAAGATGATGCCCACAGAGAGAACCTTCTTTCATAAAGATGATGTCCTGAGAGAGAACTTTGTTTCATAAAGATGATGCCAAGAGAGAGTACCTTCATTCATAAAGTTGATGCCCAGAGAGAAAGCATTCTTTCATAAGTTGATGCCCAAGAGAGAACCTTCTTTCTTAAAGTTGATGCCCAGAGAGAAAACATTCTTTCATAAGTTGATGCCCAAGAGAGAACCTTCCTTCATAAAGATGATGCGCAGAGAGAGAACATTCATTCATAAAGATGATACCCAGGCAGAGAAAGAAAGTACTTTTGTAAAGATGATGCCCAGGCAGAAAACCTTCTTTCATACAGATATGCCCAGAGAGAGATACTTAATTCATATACATGATGCCCAGACAGAGAATCTTGTTTCATAAAGATGATGCCCAGAGAGAGATCCTTCTTTCATAAAGATGATGGGCATACAGAGAACCTTTTTTCAGAAAGATAATGCCCGGAGAGAGAACCTTGTTTCGTAAAGATGATGCCGTGAGAGAGAACCTTCATTCAGAAAGATGATCCCCAGGCAGAGAATCTTTTGTAAAGATGATGCCAAGGCAGAAAACCTTATTTTAAAAAGAGGATGCCCAGAGAGAGAACCTATTCATAAATATGATGCCCAGATAGAGCCTTCATTTATTAAGATGATGCCCAGGCAGAGAACTTTCATTCATAAAGATGATGCCAGGACAGAGAATCTTCATTCATAAAGATGATGCCAGAGTTAACCTTCATTCATAAAGATGATGCGCAGAGAGAGTACATTCATTCATAAAGTTGATGCCCAGAGAGAGAACCTTCTTTCATAAGTTGATGCCCAAGAAAACCTACTTTCATAAAGATGAAGCCCTGAGAGAATCTTAATTCATAAAAGTGATGCCCAAAGAGAGAACCTTCATTCATAAAGATGATGACCAGAGAGAGGACATTCATTCATAAAGATGATGTCCACCAGAGAACCTTGTTTCATAAAGATGATACCCAGAGAGAGTACCTTCATTCTTAAAGATGATTCCCAGGCAGAGAACATACTTTCGTGAAGATGATGCCAAGGCAGAAAATCATTTTTAATAAAGATCAAGCCCAGAGAGAGAACCTTGTTTCATTAAGATGATGCTCAGAGAGAAAACCTTCATTCATAAAGATGATGCCCAGGCAGAGAACCTTTTGTAAAGATGATGCCCAGGCAGAGAACTTTCATTCTTATAGATGATGCCCAGAGGGAGACCTTCTTTCATGAAGATGATGCCCAGAGAGAGAACCTTCATTCTTAAAGATGATGCCCAGGCAGAGAACCTTCATTCATAACGATGATTCCAAGCCAGAGAAGCTCCTTTCATAAAGATGATGCCAATAGGGAGAACCTTCTGCCTTAAAGATGATGCCCAGAGAAAGAACCTTCATCAATAAAGATGATGCCCAGGGAGAAAACCTTCATTCATGAAGATGATGTCCAGAGAGAGAACCTTCTTTAATAAAGATGATTCCCAGAGTAAGAACCTTCATTCATGAAGTTGATGGCCAGAGAGAGAACCTTCTTTCATAAAGTTGATGCCCAGAAAGAGAATGTTTCGTAAAGATGATGCCCAGACCTAGAATCTTATTTCATAAAAAGGATGGCCAGAGAGAGAACCTTTATTCAAAAAGATGATGCCCAGATGGAGAACCTTCTTTCCTAAGATGATGCCCTGAGAGATAACCTTCATTCATAAACATGATGCACAGAGAACCTACATTCATAAAATGAAGGCCAGAGGGAGAACCTTCATCAATAAAGATGATGCCCAGAGAGAGAACCTTCATTCATGAAGATGCTGTCCAGAGAGAGAACCTTCTTACATAAAGATGATGCCCAGAGTGAGAACCTTCATTCATGAAATTGATGCCCAGAGAGAGAACCTTCTTTCATAAAGTTGATGCCCAGAGAGAGAACGTTCCGTAAAGATGATGCCCAGACCTAGAACCTTATTTCATAAAGATGATGCCCAGAGAGAGAACCTTCTTTCATAGAGATGACGTCCAGAGAGAGAACCTTGTTTCATAAAGATGATGCCAAGAGAGAGTACCTTCCTTCATAAAGTTGATGCCCAGAGAGAGACCCTTCTTTCAAAAGTTGATGCCCAAGAGAGAACCTTCTTTCATAAAGTTGATGCTCATAGAGAAAACATTCTATCATAAGTTGATGCCCAAGAGAGAACCTTCATTCAAAAAGATGATGCGCAGAGAAAGAGCCTTCATTCATAAAGATGTTGCCCAGGCAGAGAACCTTCTTTCATAAAGGTGATGCCCAGAGTGAGAACCGTCATTCATAAAGATGATGCCGAGGCAGAGAACCTTCGATCATAAGGATGGTGCCCAGGCAGAGAACCTTCATTCATAAAGATGATGCCCAGAGAGAGAGCCTACATTCATAAAGATGATGCCCAGAGAGAGAACCTTCATTCATAAAGATAATGCCCAGAGAGAGAACGTTTCGTAAAGATGATGCTCAGACCTAGAACCTTATTTCTTAAATACGATGCCCAGAGAGTGAACCTTTATTCAAAAAGATGATGCCCAGATAGAGAACCTTCTTTCCTAAGATGATGCCCTGAGAGATAACCTTCATTCATAAACATGATGCCCAGAGAACCTACATTCATAAAATGAAGGCCAGAGGGAGAACCTTCATCAATAAAGATGATGCCCAGAGAGAGAACCTTCATTCATGAAGATGCTGTCCAGAGAGAGAACCTTCTTTCATAAAGATGATGCCCAGAGTGAGAACCTTCATTCATGAAATTGATGCCCAGAGAGAGAACCTTCTTTCATAAAGTTGATGCCCAGAGAGAGAACGTTCCGTAAAGATGATGCCCAGACCTAGAACCTTATTTCATAAAGATGATGCCCAGAGAGAGAACCTTCTTTCATAGGGATGACGTCCAGAGAGAGAACCTTGTTTCATAAAGATGATGTCAAGAGAGAGTACCTTCATTCATAAAGTTGATGCCCAGAGAGAGACCCTTCTTTCATAAGTTGATGCCCAAGAGAGAACCTTCTTTCATAAAATTGATGCTCATAGAGAAAACATTCTATCATAAGCTGATGCCCAAGAGAGAACCTTCATTCAAAAAGATGATGCGCAGAGAGAGAACCTTCATTCATAAAGATGATGCCCAGAGGGAGAACCTTCATTCATAGAGATGATGCCCAGAGAATGTGTCGCGCGCCAGGTCTCGCCAGCAAGAAAAGACGCGCCACAACAGGATTCTTCCACAAGTGTTTTATTTTTACATTATGCGGTAAAAGTCCTTGAAACCCCAAACTACTGCTGCTTATATATGCTCTATGGGGACGTGCTGTGCCTTGATTGGTGCATTTGCCAAAACCTCATGCATAGATTAGTGAGATCGCCAGAACCTTCGTTTGCATACTCCAGGGTGGAGTTATGACTACGTCATCTCAGCATCGCACATGCGCTAAGTGGTTGTTTACCACTTAGTTGGACCACCGCCCTCACTGCCCGGCGCCATCTAGTAGTAGCAGCGAGAGTTGTGGCTACCCACATCACGAGAGCTGTGGCTTCCCACATCTCGTGAGAGTTACGGCTTCCCACATCTCCTCCTTTCTTTTTTATTTTAAGCCTAATCCATCGATCCATCCCAGAGCCTCCAGCAGCCCCAGGAGATCAAGATGGATATAAAACCCAAATCTGGTCACCCTGATGTGTGCAATGAGCAAAGCTCCACATGGTGCAAGGGCTGACCAAGATCCAATTTCTGTCACTCTTCCCAGTGCAATGGGACAATTCCCTTGGGGTGCAGGAGCTGACAACTTATGGGGGTTAATTTTCTCTTAACAAAGAAAGCCAAAGATCATGGGAACCACCGCGCTCAATCGCTAAGAGCGCCTGCGTGATGATGACTTTGTCACGTTTCTGCTGGGCTTTAAGCTTGCAGAGCAACCATAGCAACAACACTCCTCCACAGCACATTATTGCAGCAAATGTAAACACCCCCACCCACTCTTTAAAGTAGGAAAAGGCAGTAGAAAGCCAAGAAGTAAAATCTCCAACAGTTATGGGTTTCATTCTTGTGCCATTAAGAGTCGTAATCTGCATCCGGAGTTGTTCTTGAAGTTCTTCCAGCTCAGCTGTCCATTGTCCTGTAAGATACTGGGATATATTCTTGCTGCTAAAAGAAGACTCATTCAAGAATTCTAAAGGTGTTATGCACAAATTAGGTGTTGAAGAAACACAATTTAATTGCACCATGCTCGTAAGTGTATCCACTTGTTGTTGTAATAAATCAACTCTCTGGTTCACTAACAGTAAACCAGACATTAATCGAGCATCCAACTTATGGACTGTAGATAAAGCCTCTGATGTAGATTGCGTAATATTGTTAATGACATTTGCTGTCATTACTTGATTGGACATAGCCAATCCTGCTGTAACCGCTGCTGCAGCTGAGATAGTAATAGCTGTAATAATTGCTGCAGTAATGCCAAAATCTCTTTTATATCTATAAAGTGTAGCAATAGGAAAAGTATTGGGATCTGCTTCAACCGGTACAGGTATCATAGTGGGAATCTTTACTAACAAGGCAAATGGCTCAGAGCCATTCCAACATTCAGCAAGCCAACACTGACTGCTAAAGCTATTACATGAAGCTTCCCAACATGTATCATATGCATGACTAATGTTGAATGTTAACAGAAAGAAAAATGGGGGCTGGACACAAACAGGTGATGGCTGAAATTGCACTCTTGATATATTAACCATAGTATTTACTTTCAGCCTCTTTGTAGTGGTATTGTATACACCGGTGACATTGTATAAAGTATCATTAATTCCAAACATTTTTGCAAAAGGAGTCACTATTGTAGATGCTCCACGTTGATTATATAATATCCATTCATACCACGGCCAAGTATTATCAGGACCCGTGATATTAATACTGCCATTCCATTTTGCTTTACCTAAAGCTGGAGTCATATCAAAACCTGGTATAATAGGTTTGTTCCGATAGTTTGGAGACTGACATTGAGTAAAAGAAGGCGGAAAACCTTTTTCAGGTAAACAACTAGGTAATATGACACTCTGGTCACATTAGGTGGCACTACTGATTCATAGATGGGCCCAGAGGGCCTAGATCCCTCACGAATCATCATGAGTGTTGTTATATTTACACCTTTTCCTTTCTCAGAGGTGCCACTTCCACCTGTAGCACCTTGTGCAACTTTCATAAGGGTGGATATAATATTATTAACTGCAGAGTCTCCAGAAGGATCCACCCAATTGACTAAAGATCCATTTCTTACATGTATACAAGGTGCACTAGTATTAATGGTGGTAAAACACAAACTATATGCCAATGTGAAATTGCTTGCATTATATACTTTAGGAGGCTCCCCTCTAGGTGTAATACATGGTATTCCCAAATCACATTGCGTTGATAAGAATAAGGGTAATATTGACGCATTCGAGTGTATGGGAATAGGTACAGGTCAAGTTTTAGCTATGGCCCATAAAAAAACTACTTTAATTATTGGGGTCCATATTACCATCAGTATCAGCAACATTATTAGGTTGATCATCGTCTTCTACATTCTTCCTGCTCCCACGATCTTCATCCTCCTTAATTAGTCTCACCAGTCTCTCTGGCACCCAGATGGGGTTTTCTTCTTTCTGTGCAAAAACACAAATTGCTCCCCTGGACCTGATTAATATGGGGTCCGGGCCATACCATTTATTATCCAATACATTGTTCCATTGGGCCATTTCCTTTGGTGGCTTTGGCCATTGTCCATGTCTGTCTGCAGCTGATTGGCCTTTCTCATCCAGATTTTAAAAATTTAGAGTAAAAAGAGTTAAAGATAAGGCCATTCTAGGGGTAGTGACCGTCATGGCCTCTATTCCCCCTTTTTGTTTTAATAAATTTTGTTTTAAAGTACGATGACACCGTTCCACAATTCCTTGCCCTTGGGGATTGTTCGGCAAGCCCGTGAGGTGTTTTACTTGCATTTGCAAGCAAAACTGTCGGAACTTGGTGGAAGTATATGCAGGCCCATTATCCGTTTTTAATATGGTGGGCTTGCCCCATGCACTCCAAGCCTCTAAGCAATGTAGAATTACTTGGCTGGATTTTTCCCCCGTTAGGGGTGTTGCATGTACAATGCCAGAACTGGTGTCCACTGACAGATGCACGTACTGCAACTTTCCAAAAGCAGATATGTGGGTAACGTCCATTTGCCAGATGTCGAGAGGACGGACGCCTCGAGGAATTACTCCAACTGAAGGTTTAGAAATAAATTCTGCACACTTTGCGCACTGCAACACAATAGTACGAGCCTCTGCGCGAGTAATTGAAAACTTAATGCGTAGAGTGGCAGCAGGCACATGATACAGCTCATGAAAGTCTTCAGCAAGTTCAAAATTGGATTTAGTTAATACAGGAAAAGCTCTTGTAGCTTGATCAGCCAAATCATTACTTTTCACCATAGGTCACGGAAGCAAGCTATGAACACGTATGTGCTGAATATAAAATGGGTGTTTTCGTTGCAAAATACATTTTCTAATTTGAGACAAGATGTCTGCTACCTTGCTAGATTGCTTAATGTAGCCAGCAATTTCCAGCTTAGATACTGCGTTGACTACGTAATGGGAGTCAGATATGTTGTTAATTGGTTCCGTGAATTTCTTAAAAACTTCTAAGACCACCAAACATTCTACTAATTGAGGTGCATTAGCTAAAAATTGTAATGTAGTCACTTGATTATTTATCACATAACATCCTTTACCTGTTTTAGAGCCATCTGTATAAATGTCTAAAGCTTCCTTAATGGGGTTGTTAACAGTGACACGGGGAAAAATTACTGGATGTGCAGCCACAAACTGCAACAAAGAATGTTTAGGATAATGGTTGTCTATTAGTCCATTAAAACTGCATTTAAAAATTGCCCACTCCTCTGTAGTGGCGCACAGTGTAGCAACTTGCTCACTAGTATATGGGACAATGACACTGCTAGGTTCTTTTCCAAAATGCATAATAGCTGTCTCTACTCCCTTTAAGGCCATTTTGGCTACCATAGAAGGATAGTGTTCAATAGTTTTTGAAGGTGAGGAGTGAGCATGGATCCACAACAAAGGTCCAGTCTGCCACAATACCGCAGTAGGCGCGCAGGCAGTTTTTAAAATGCACAGTTGAAAAGGAGATTTTATGTCTATTCTATCCAACCGCGCTTCAGAAATCGCTTTTTCAACCTGTTCTAATACTTTTTGAGCTTGAGGAGTGATTTCTCGAGGAGAAGTAATGTGGTTTCTCCTTCCAAGATATTGAACAATGGCTTAAGGTCAGCAGTGGATATCTTTAAATATGGGCGGAGCCAATTGATATCTCCTAGCAACTTTTGAAAATCATTTAATGTCTTTAACTGATCCTTCCGTATAGTCAATTTTTGAGGTGTTATATGACATGGACTTATTGTGGCTCCTAAAAACTGTCCAATTGAAGATTGTTGAACCTTATCTGGTGCTATTGCTAACTGATGGGATTCTAATTCCTTAACTACCTCACTGTATCCCTGCTGCACATCTAGCTCCTCTTCTCCAGTTATTAATATATCATCCATGTAATGGTAAATTTTTAACTGACCAAATTTTTCTCTGACAGGTGCTAAAGCGTGGTCCACAAATAACTGACACATAGTAGGACTATTAGTCATTCCGTGTGGCAAAACTCGCCACTGATAACGTTTATCAGGTTCTTCATGATTAATGGAGGGTAGAGTAAAAGCAAATCTTTCCTTATCTTTCTCATACAAAGGAATGGAGAAAAAACAATCCTTAATGTCTATTATAATGACAGTCCATCCTTTAGGTATTGCAGATAACAATGGAAGGCCTTTCTGTACAGGACCCATGAGTGACATTTGGGCATTGATGGCTCATAGATCATGTAACAGCCTCCATTTTCCTAATTTCTTTTTAATGACAAAAATAGGTGTGTTCCAAGGTGACACAGATGGTTCTAAATGTCCTAGTTCTAGCTGTTCTTTAACTAACTTTTGTGCCGCAATTAATATTTCTACTGGAAGTGGCCACTGTGGTACCCAAACTGGCTCTGCTGAGAGCCATGGAATGGGTAGCGGCTCCGCAGTGTCCCCTAGGAAAAACCCAGACCTGTGCGATCTTTCTTCACTGCTACTTCTATTGGTTCAGGACAACCCTGCAGGTGTTTCCCTACTCCCTTTCCCGGTACATATCCCATTTTTTGCATAAGTTCTTGACTTATAGGTGAGTAATCATTAGTTAGTACTAATCCTAGATCTGTTAATATGTCTCTTCCCCACAAATTTACGGGTAAGGGGAGAACATATGGCTGGAACTGGCCTGATTGTCCTTCCTCAGCCTTCCAGTGCAACCGCCTGGTGCTTATCATAGGCATGGATGCATACCCGAGTCCTTGTAGAGTCTGTGAGGATTGTGTTACTGGCCAGCAGGAAGGCCACTATTTAGTGCATATAATGCTTTTATCTGCCCCTGTGTCCAATAAACCTTCAAAGTTTTTCCCTTCAATATTCAGTGTCAAAGTTGGGCGTTGATCCAACTGCACCGAAAAGAAAGCTCCAGCTTCTCCTGATGATCCAAAACTCCTTTTTTCCCTACTAATTTTGGTACTTGGAAACAGTGCATGCTCACTAGGCAATACCAGAGCTGCGCTATACGGTCTCCATGTGAGATGTCATATATTCCCCGTGGAGAGGAACACATCGCCTTTACTTGTCCTGTAAAATCCTGATCAATAACTCCTGGGTGCACAATTAAACCTTTTAAGGTGGTGGAGGACCTGCCAAGCAGCAAGCCCACGGTGCCTTCTGGAAGGGGACCATAAAAATCCGTAGGAATGGGCTGACACCCCTGCTGTGGTGTTAGTACTGCTCTGGTGGTGGCACTGAGGTCCACCCCTGCGGATCCCGCAGTGGCCCTTTTGGGATTGGCCTCCCCAGTGGGAAGAGGCCGTCCTCCTGGATTGCCCCATACATTTGCAGGCCCTGGGGACGAGGGCCCCACTTCCCGTTTTTTGGCTCCTGGTAATATTGCTCTAGGGGGCTTCCCTTGCTATCTTTTACAGATCTGCACTCGTTGGCCCAATGTCTACCTTTACCACACCGAGAACACACACCTGGGGTCCTTTTGGGCTCTGTCCCAGTTTGACAAAGTTTTTTAATATGACCTTCCCTACCACACTGAAAGCATCTTAATGTGCCTCTTTTTTGGGCCGCCATTACTGCAGCAGCCAGTCCTGCATTAGTTAAAGGACCACCAACTTCCCTGCAAGCCTTCATCCATGCCTGCAATCCTTTAGACTTCCATGGTGTAATAACTGCTCTACATTGTTTAGTACACTGCTCAAAGACTAACTGCTCAATGAGAGGCATAGCTGTATCTTGATCTCCAAAAATTTTTCCTGCTGCTTCCAACATTCGTGCCACAAAATCTGAAAAAGGTTCAGTAGGTCCCTGTACAATTTTTGTTAAGTTGCCTCTAACCTCTCCTTTATTAGGTAAAGTTCTCCATGCCTTGCTTGCAGCAGAATTTATTTGCTGATATACTTGCAATGGATATGCTGTCTGATTATTAACCCATCTTCCTTGGCCTGTAAGCATTTCAAAATCCCATGCTGGCTGCCCTACCGCAGCATTTTCTCTAGCCTGAGCTGTTAATAAATCCTGCCATAAAGATTTCCATTCCAGGTACTGTCCTGTAGTCAATACTGCTTTTGTTACAAATGTCCAATCGGCAGGAGTCATAGCTTGACTCGTAAGCCTTTCAATTAAAGATTGAGTATAATTTGCACTTAATCCAGAAGCTCTCACAGCTTCAGCTAAGTCCTTTACTTGCTTGTGTTCTACGGGTGTATGATAACGAGCGTTATTCTGATCCTCAAATACTGGATACATTTGTTGAATTTCTCTACGGATATTGGCTGGGCAAAAGGAATAGCCACACCCTTTTTGCTTTTCTTCCTTATAAGGTGGTGATGCTGATGGGTTCACAGCTGACTTCCGCATAGCACTATACCGCCGTCTTTCGGCCGCTTTTAGTGCATCTTGCCGACTTTCCTCATAGCGAGCAGCTATCTCCTCTAACTGCTCCTCCTCCTCCTCTGATATTTCCAAGAGTTCTAGTTCTCGCCACGGATTTAAAGACTCCGAATGGCGGGCACGGTCTAGTTCTCGCCACGGATATAAAGGCTCCGAATGGCGGGTACAGTTCTTCTTCTATTGATCAACTTCCTCCCCTAATTCTACCTGCGCAGTTTCTTCTCTTTGGGCATGCCTTTCCCGAGTATCCTTGGACTCGCCCCGAGCCTCTTTGGACTCGCCCCGAGCCTCATTGGACTCGCCCCGAGCCTCTTTGGACTCGCTCCGAGCCTCTTTGGACTCGCCCCATTCTGTTTCTGACATGCTTTCCTGAACGTCCTCCAAAGCCTGCTCTCCCTGCTGTAATGAC
This sequence comes from Tenrec ecaudatus, assembly GCF_050624435.1. Lineage (NCBI taxonomy): Eukaryota > Metazoa > Chordata > Mammalia > Afrosoricida > Tenrecidae > Tenrec > Tenrec ecaudatus. Next base: position 15,770,345 of record NC_134549.1, read on the forward strand.
TGTCTACACTCTTTATCCTCAATACATGCTTTTATTAACTTCCAGATGGGTCTAGTTCCTGGTTTCAATTTCCCTTCTTTTGCAGCTCAGTCTACATCCCAGCCCAGTTTGTTCCAACGCGCCAAAGTTAGAGAACCTGTAGATAAAAACCACGGTGCTATCTCATCCACATTTGTTTCAAACTTACGCAGCGTCGGCTCTGAAATTTTTAATCCTCTCTTCCTTAATAAAGCATCAAGCGCTGTAACCATGGTTTTTATTGCTACGTTCCCCATATTCCCTACTTATGTAGACAAGAATTTAACACACAGGTTCACACGATTTTATTTGCAAGATAAGAAGCAGCAGGCTGTCCGCCGTTGAAACCGAGAGTGAAAGTATTAGAATGCATACAACAGTTTGCAGCTTTAGCAATCGTTCAGGCTCATATCTCTCAGAACTTACCTCTATAATTCCGTGTGGTTCTGAATTCTCCCTGGTGGGGGTCTCTGCTCGTGCCTTAGATGATCGTAAATTCCCGGGTTCTTGGCACAAATTGTCGCGCGCCAGGTCTCGCCAGCAAGAAAAGACGCACCACAACAGGATTCTTCCACAAGCATTTAATTTTTCATTATGCGGTAAAAGCCCTTGAAACCCCAAACTACTGCTGCTTATATATGCTCTAGGGGACGTGCTGTGCCTTGATTGGTGCATTTGCCAAAACCTCATGCATAGATTGGTGAGTTCACCAGAACCTTCGTTTGCATACTCCAGGGTGGAGTTATGACTACGTCATCTCAACATCGCGCATGCGCTAAGTGGTTGTTTTCCACTTAGTTGGACCACCGCCTTGACTGCCCAGCGCCATCTAGTAATGGCGGCAAGACTTGCGGCTACCCATATAACGAGAGCTGTGGCTTCCCACATCTCGCGAGAGCTACGGCTTCCCACAAATCTCTGCCTGGGCATCATCTTTATGAATGAAAGTTCTCTGCCTGGGCATCATATTTACAAAAACAGGTTCTCTGCCTGGGAATCATCTTTGTGAATGAAGGTTCTCTGCCTGGGCATCATCTTTATGAATGAAGGTTCTCTCTCTGGGCATCATCTTTGTGAATGAAGGCTCTAACTCTGGGCAGCATCTTTATTGAATAAAGGTTCTCTTTCTGGGCATCCTCTTTAAGAAAGAAGTTCCCTCCCTGGGCATCATCTTTATGAATGAAGGTTCTCTCTCTGGCATCATCTTTATGAAAGAAGGTTATCTGCCTGGTCATCATCTTGACGAAGAAGGTTCTCTACCTGGGCATCATGTTTATGAATGATGGTACGCACTCTGGGCATCATCTTTTTGAAACAAGTTTTTCTTCCTGGCTATCATCAATATGAATGAAAGTTGTCTCTCTGTGCATCATCTTTATGAATGAAGGTTCTCTCTATGTGCATCATATTTATGAAAGAAGGTTCTCTGTTTGGGCATCATCTTTATGAAAGAAAATTCTCTGCCTGGGCATCATCTTTATGAAAGAAGGTTCTCTGCCTGGGCATCATCTTTACGGAAGAAAGTTCTCTGCCTGGGCATCATCTTTGTGAATGAAGGTTCTCTGCCTGGGCATCATCTTTATGAAAGAAGGTTTCCTGCCTGGGCATCATCTTTACGAAGAAGGTTCTCTGCCTGGGCATCATTTTGTGAATGATGTTTTTCTCCCTGGCATCATTTTTATGAATGAAGGTCCTCTCCTTGGGTATCATCTTTATGAAGGAATGTTGTGTCTCTTTGCCTCATCTTTATAAAGAAAGTTCTGTGTTTGGGCATCATCTTTATGAAAGAAACTTCTCTGCAATGGCATCATCTTTATGAATGACGGTACTCTCTGGGCATCAACTTTACGAAACAAGATTCTCTCTCTGGCATCATCTGTATAAATGAATGAACTCTGTCTGGGCATCATCTTTATGAAAGAAGGTTCTCTGTTTGGGCATCATCTTTATTTAAGAAGGTTCTCTGCCTGGGCATCAACTTTACGAAAGAAGGTTCTCAGCCTGGGCATTATCTTTATGGATGAAGGTTCTCTGTTTGGGCTACTTCTTTATGAAAGAAGGTACACTCTATGGGTATAATCTTTATGAATGAATGTTGTCTCTCTGGGCATCATCTTTATGAAAGAAGGTTCCCTGTTTGGGCATCATCTTTACGAACGAAGGTTCTCTGCCTGGGCATTATCTTTATGAATGAAGGTTCTCTCTGGGCATCACCTTTATGAATGAAGGTTCTCTGCATGGGCAACATGTATATTAATGAATGCTCTTTCTATGGGCATCATATTTATGAGAGAAGGTTCTCTGCTTGGGAATCATCGTTATGAAAGCAGGTTATCTGCCTGGGCATCATCTTTGTGAATGAAGTTTCTCTCTCTGGGTATCATCTTTAATAAAGAAGGTTCTCTGCATGGGCATCATCTTGATGAAAGAAATTTCTCTTTCTGGGCATCATCTTGATGATTGAAGGTACACTCTATGGGTATATCTTTATGAATGAAAGTTGTATCTCTGGGCATCATCTTTAGGAAAGAAGGTTCTCTGTTTGGGCATCATCTTTAGGAATGAAGGTTCTCCATCTGGGCATCATCTTTATAAACAAGGTTCTAATTCTGGGCAACATCTATATGAATAAAGGTTCTCTGCATGGGCAACATCTTTATGAATGAAGGTAATTTCTCTGTTCATCATATTTATGAAACAAGGGTCTCTCTCTGGTATCATCTTTATGAATGAAGCATCATTGTCTGGGCATCATCTTTATGATTCAAGGTTCTCTCCCTGGGCATCATCTTTATGAAACAAGGTTCTCTGACGGTGCATCATCTATATGAATGAAAGTTGTCTCTCTGGGCATTATTTTATGAATAAAGGTTCTCTCTCTGTGCATCATCTTTATGAATGAAGGTTCTCTCTCTTGGCATCATGTTTATAAACAAGGTTATAAATCTGGGCCTCATCTATATGAATGAAGGTTCTCTGCCTGGGCATCACCTATATGAAAGAAGGCTCTCTCTCTGGATATAATCGTTATGAAAGCAGGTTCTCTCTATGGGCATCATATTTATGAAAGAAATTCTCTTTCTGGGCACCATCTTTATAAACAATTTCTGTGTTTGGACATCATCTTTATGAAAGAACCTTCTCTGCCATGGCATCATCTTTATGAATGACGGTACTCTGTTTGGGCATCAACTATATGAAATAAGATTCTCTCTCTGGCATCATCTTTATAAATGAAGATTCTCTGTCTGGGCATCATCTTTATGAAAAAAGGTTCTCAGTTTGGGCATCATCTTTATGAAAGAAGGTTCTCTGCCTGGGCATCATCTTTATGAATGAAGGTTCTCTCTCTGGGCATCATCTCTAGGAAAATTGGTTCTCTTCTGGGCTTCTTCTGTATGTAAGAAGGTTCTCTGCCTGGGCATCATCTTTATGAAACAAGGTTCTCTACCTGGGCATCATCTTTATGAATGAAGGTACGATCTCTGGGCATCATCTTTATGAAAGAAAGTTCTCTACCTCTGCATCATCTTTGTGATTGAAGGTTCTCCCTCTGGGCATCATCTTTATGAAACAAGGTTCTCTGCCTGGCTATTATCTACATGAATGAAAGTTGTCACTCTCGGCATCATCTTTATGAATGAAGGTTCTCTGCCTGGGCATAATCTTTATGAATGAAGGTTCTCTCTCTGGGCATCATCTTTATGAATAAAGATTCTCTGGGTATCATCTTATGAATGAAGGTTCTCTGACTGGGAATCATCTTCATGAATGATGGTTCTCTCTCTGGGCATCATCTTTATGAATGAAGGTTCTCTGTTTGGGCATCTTCTTTATGAAGGTAGGTACACTCTATGGGTATAATCTTTATGAATGAATGTAGTCTCTCTGGGCATCATGTTTATGAAAGAAAGTTCCCTGTTTTGGCATCATCTTTATGAACGAAGGTTCTCTGCCTTCGCATTATCTTTATGAATAAAGGTTCTCTCTCTGTGCATCATCTTTATGATTGGAGGTTCTCTGTCTGGGCATCATTTTTATGAAACAAGGTTCTCTCTTTGGTATCATCTTTATGAATGAAGGTTCCCTCTATGGGCATCATCTTTATGATTGAAGGTTCTCTCTCTGGGCATCATCTTTATGAAAGAAGGTTTCCTGCCTGTGCATCATCTTTACGAAAGAATGTTCACTCCCTGGGCATCATCTTTGTGAATGAAGTTTTTCTCCCTGGGCATCATCTTTATCAATGAAGGTTCTCACATTGGGTAATATCTTTATGAATGAAGGTTGTCTCTCTGGGCATCATCTTTATGAAAGAAGTTCTCTGTTTCGGCATCATCTTTACGAAAGAAGGTTCTCCACCTGGGCATCATCTTTACTAATGCAGGTACGCTCTCAGAGCATCATCTTTATGAAATAAGGTTCTCTATCTAGTATCATCTTTATGAATGGATGTTCTCTGTCTGGGAATCATCTTTATGATTGAAGGTTCTCTCTCTGGGAATCATGTTTATGAAACAAGGTTCTCTGCCTGGGAATCATCTATATGAATGAAAGTTGTCTCTCTGGGCATCATCTTTATGAATAAAGGTTCTCTGCCTGGGCAACATCTTTATGAATGAAGGTAATCTCTCTGTTCATCATATTTATGAAACAAGGGTCTCTCTCTGGTATCATCTTTATGAATGAAGGATCATTGTCTGGGCATCATCTTTATGATTCAAAGTTCTCTCCCTGGGCATCATCTTTATGAAACAAGGTTCTCTGACGGTGCATCATCTATATGAATGAAAGTTGTCTCTCTGGGCATTATCTTTATGAATAAAGGTTCTCTCTCTGTGCATCCTCTTTATGAATGAAGGTTCTCTGCCTGGGCATCATGTATATGAAAGAAGGCTCTCTCTCTGGGTATCATCTTTATGAAAGCAGGTGCTCTCTCTGGGCATCATATTTATGAAAGAAATTTCTCTCTATGGGCATCATCTTTAGAAAGAAAGTTCTGTGTTTGGGCATCATCTTTATGAAAGAACCTTCTCTGCACCGGCATCATCTTTATGAATGTTGGTACTCTCTGGGCATCAACTTTATGAAACATGATTCTCTCTGGCATCATCTTTATAAATGAAGGTTCTCTGTCTGGGCATCATCTTTATGAAAGGAGGTTCGCTATTTGGGCATCATCTATATGAAAGAAGGTTCTCTGCCAGGCATCATCTTTATGAAAGAAGGTTCTCTGCCTGGGCATCAACTTTACTTAAGTAGGTTCTCTGCCTGGGCATCATCTTTATGAACGAAGGTTCTCTCTCTGGGCATCATCTTTATGAATGAAGGTTCTCTGTTTGGGAATCTTCTTTGTGAAAGTAGGTACACTCTATGTGTATAATCTTTATGAATGAATGTTGTCTCTCTGGGCATCATCTTTATGAAAGAAGGTTCCCTCTTTGGGCATCATCTTTATGAACCAAGTTTCTCTGCCTTGGCATTATCTTTATGAATAAAGGTTCTCTCTCTGTGCATCAACTTTATGATAGAAGGTTCTGTGTCTGGGCATCATCTTTATGAAACAAGGTTCTCTCTTTGGTATCATCTTTCTGAATGAAGGTTCCCTCTATGGGCATCATCTGTATGATTGAATGTTATCTCTCTGGGCATCATCTTTATGAAAGAAGGTTCTCTGTTTGGGCATCATCTTTACGAAAGAAGGTTCTCTACCTGGGCATCATCTTTATGAATGAAGGTACGCTCTCTGGGCATCATCTTTATGAAATAAGGTTCTCTATCTAGTATCATCTTTATGAATGGATGTTCTCTGTATGGGAATCATCTTTATGATTGAAGGTTCTCACTCTGGGCATCATCTATATTAATGAATGTTGTCTCTCTGGGCATAACCTTTATGAATGAAGGTTCTCTGCCTGGACATCGTGTTTATGTATGAAGGTTCTCTGTCTGGACATCATCTATATTATAAAAGGTTCTCTCTCTGATATCATCTTTATGAATAAATGTTCTCTGGGTGGACATCATTTTTATGAATGAAGGTTCTTTTCCAGGGCATTATCTTTTTGAATGAAGGTTCTCTCTCTGGGCATCATCTTTATGAATGAAGGTTCTCTGCCTGCTCTCATCTATATGAATGAAAGTTGTCTCTCTGTGCATCATCTTTATGAATGAAGGTTCTCTCTCTGGGCATCATCTTTATGAAAGAAGGTTCTCTGGCTGGACATAATCTTTGTGAATGAAGGTACTTTCTTTGGGCATCATCATTAGGAATGAAGGTTTCTTGGCATCATCTTAATGAATGAAGTTTCTCTCTCTGGGCATAATATTAATGAATGAAGGTTCTGTCTCTGGGCATCATCTTTATGAAAGAAGGTTCGCTGTATGGGCATCATCTTTATGAATGAAGGTTATCTGTTTGGGCATCATCTTTATGAACGAAGGTTTTCTGACTTTCATTATCTTTATGAATAAAGGTTCTCTCTCTGTGCATCATCTTTATGAATGAAGATTCTCTCTCTGGGCATCACCTTTATGAATGAAGGTTCTCTGCCTAGGCAACATCTTTATTAATGAAGGCTCTTTCTCTGGGCATCATATTTATGAAAGCAGGTTCTCTGCCTGGGAATCATCGTTATGAAAGAAGGTTATCTGCCTGGGCATCATCTTTGTGAATGAAGGTTCTCTGCCTCTGCATCATCTTTAAGAAAGAAGGTGCTCTGCATGGGCACCATCTTTAGGAAAGAAATTTCTCTTTCTGGGCATCATCTTTATGATTGAAGGTACACTCTATGGGTATAATCTTTATAAATGAATGTTGTCTCTCTGGGCATCATCTTTATGAAAGAAGGTTCCCTATTTGGGCATCATCTTTATGAACGTAGTTTCTCTGCCTTGGCATTATCTTTATGAATAAAGGTTCTCTCTCTGGGCATAATCTTAATGAATGAAGGTTCTGTCGCTGGGCATCATCTTTATGAAAGAAGGTTCGCTGTCTGGGCATCATCTTTATGAATGAAGGCTCTCTCTCTGGGCAGCATTTTTATTGAACATACGTTCTCTTTCGGGGAATCCTCTTTATGAAAGAAAGTTCTCACTCTGGCCATCATCTTTATGAATGAAGGTTCTCTGCCTGATCATCATCTTTATGAAAGAAGGTTCTCTGTTTGGGCATCATCTTTATGAAAAAAGATTCTCTCTTTGGTATCATCATTATGAATGAAGCTTCCATCTATGGGCATCATCTTTAAGATTGAGGTTCTCTCTCTGGGCATCATCTTTATGAAAGAAGGTTCTCTGCCTGTGCATCATCTTTGCGAATGAAGTTTTTCTCCCTGGCATCATCTTTATGAATGAAGGTCCCCTCATTGGGTATAATCTTTATGAACGATTGTTGTCTCTCTGGGCATCATCTTTATGAAAGAAGGTTATCTGTTTGGGCATCATCTTTATGAACGAAGGTTTTCTGCCTTTCATTATCTTTATGAATAAAGGTTCTCTCTCTGTGCATCATCTTTATGAATGAAGATTCTCTCTCTGGGCATCACCTTTATGAATGAAGGTTCTCTGCCTAGGCAAAATCTTTATTAATGAAGGCTCTTTCTCTGGGCATCATATTTATGAAAGAAGTTCTGTGCTTGGGAATCATCGTTATGAAAGAAGGTTATCTGCCTGGGCTTCATCATTGTGAATGAAGGTTCTTTCTCTGGGTATCATCGTTAAGAAAGAAGGTTCTCTGCATGGGCATCATCTTTATGAAAGAAATTTCTCTCTCTGGGCACCATCTTTATAAAGAAAGTTCTGTGTTTGGGCATCATCTTTTTGAAAGAACCTTCTCTGCCACGGCATCATCTTTATGAATGACGGTACTCTGTTTGGGCATCAATTTTATGAAACAAGATTCTCTCTCTGGCATCATCTTTATAAATGAAGATTCTCTGTCTGGGCATCATCTTTATGAAAAAAGGTTCTCTGTTTGGGCATCTTCTTTATGAAAGTAGGTACACTCTATGGGTATAATCTTTATGAATGTGTGTTGTCTCTCTGGGCATCATCTTTATGAAAGAAGGTTCCCTGTCTTGGCATCATGTTTATGATTGAAGGTTCTCTGTCTGGGCATCATCTTTATGAAACAAGGTTCTCTCTTTGGTATCATCTTTATGAATGAAGGTTCCCTCTATGGGCATCATCTTTATGATTGAAGGTTCTCTCTCTGGGCAATATCTTTATGAAAGAAGGTTCTCTTCCTGTGCATCATCTTTACGAAAGGATATTCACTCCCTGGGCATCATCTTTGTGAATGAAGTTTTCCTCCCTGGGCATCATCTTTATGAATGAAGGTTCTCTGTTTCGGCATCATCTTTACGAAAGAAGGTTCTCTGCCTGGGAATCATCTTTATGATTGAAGGTTCTCTCTCTGGGCATCATGTTTATGAAACAAGGTTCTCTGCCTGGGAATCATCTATATGAATGAAAGTTGTCTCTCTGGGCATCATCTTTATGAATAAAGGTTCTCTGCCTGGGCAACATCTTTATGAATGAAGATAATCTCTCTGTTCATCATATTTATGAAACAAGGGTGTCTCTCTGGTATCATCTTTATGAATGAAGGATCATTGTCTGGGCATCATCTTTATGATTTAAGGTTCCCTCCCTGGGCATCATCTTTATGAAACAAGGTTCTCTGACGGTGCATCATCTATATGAATGAAAGTTGTCTCTCTGGGCATTATCTTTATGAATAAAGGTTCTCTCTCTGTGCATCATGTTTATAAACAAGGTTATAATTCTGGGCATCATCTATATGAATGAAGGTTCTCTGCCTGGGCATCATGTATATGTAAGAAGGCTTTCTCTCTGGGTATCATCTTTATGAAAGCAGGTTCTCTCTCTGGGCATCATATTTATGAAAGAAATTTCTCTCTATGGGCATCATCTTTATAAAGAAAGTTCTGTGTTTGGGCATCATCTTTATGAAAGAACCTTCTCTGCCACGGCATCATCTTTATGAATGTCGGTACTCTCTCTGGGCATCAACTTTATGAAACAAGATTCTCTCTCTGGCATCATCTTTATAAATGAAGGTTCTCTGTCTGGGCGTCATCTTTATGAAAGGAGGTTCTCTCTTAGGGCATCATCTATATGAAAGAAGGTTCTCTCCAAGGCATCATCTTTATGAAAGAAGGTTCTCTGCCTGGACATCAACTTTACTTAAGAAGGTCTCTGCCTGGGCATCATCTTTATGAACGAAGGTTCTCTCTCTGGGCATCATCTTTATGAATGAAGGTTCTCTCTTTGGACATTATCTTTATGAAAGAAGGTTCTCTGCCTGGGCATCATCTTTACGAAAGATGGTTCTCTACCTGGACATCATCTTTATGAATGAAGGTTCTCTCTCTGGACATCATCTTTATGAATTAAGGTTCTCTGGGCATCATCTTATGAATGAAGCTTCTCTCTCTGGGCATCACCTTTATGAATGAAGGTTCTCTGCATGGGCATCATCTTTATGAATGAAGGTTCTTTGCATAGGCATCATCTTTGTGAATGAAGGTTCTCTCTCTGGGTATCATCTTTAAGAAAGAAGGTTCTCTGCATCGGCATCATCTTGATGAAAGAAATTTCTCTTCTGGGCATCATCTTTATGATTGAAGGTACACTCTATGGGTATAATCTTTATGAATGAAAGTTGTATCTCTGGGCATCATCTTTATGAAAGAAGGTTCCCTGTTTTGGCATCATCATTATGATTGAAGGTTCTCTGTCTGGGCATCATCTTTATGAAACAAGGTTCTCTCTTTGGTATCATCTTTATGAAGGAAGGTTCCCTCTATGGGCATCATCTTTATGATTGAAGGTTCTCTCTCTGGGCAGCATCTTTATAAACAAATTCTGTCTTTGGGCATCATCTTTATGAAAGAACCTTCTCTGCCATGGCATCATCTTTATGAATGACGGTACAACTTTATGAAACAAGATTCTCTCTCTGGCATCATCTTTATAAATGAAGATTCTCTGTCTGGGCATCATCTTTATGAAAAAAGGTTCTCTGTTTGGTCATCATCTTTATGAAAGAATGTTCTCTACCTGGGCATCATCTTTATGAATGAAGGTACGCTCTCTGGGCATCATCTTTATGAAAGAAGGTTCTCTATCTAGTATCATCTTTATGAATGGATGTTCTCTCTCTGGGAATCATCTTTATGATTGAAGGTTCTCTCTCTGGGCATCATGTTTATGTAACAAGGTTCTCTGCCAGGGAATCATCTATATGAAGGAAAGTTGCCTCTCTGGGCATCATCTTTATGAATAAAGATTCTCTGCCTGGGCATCATCTTTATGAATGAAGGTTCTCTGCCTGGGCATCATCTTTACGAAAGATGGTTCTCTACCTGGCATCATCTTATGAATGAAGGTTCTCTCTCTGGGCATCACCTTTATGAATGAAGGTTCTCTGCCTGGGCATCATCTATATGAAAGCAGGCTCTCTATCTGGGTATTATCTTTATAAATGTAGGTTCTCTGTCTGGCCATCATCTTTATGAAAGAAGGTTCTCTGACTGGGCATCATCTTTATGAAAGAAGGTTCTCTCTCTGGGCTTCATCTTTATGAAAGAAGGTTCTCTCCCTGGGCATCATCTTTATGAATGAAGGTTCTCTCAATGGGCATCATTTTTATGAATGAAAGCTCTCTCTCTGGGCATCATCTTTATGAATGAAGGTTCTCTCTCTGGGCACCATCTATATTAAACAAGGTTCTCTCTCTGTTATCATCTTTATGAATAAAGTTTTTCTGTGTGGACATAATTTTTATGAATGAAGGTGCTTTGCCTGGGCATCATCTTTATGAATGAAGGTTCTCTCTCTGGGCAATATCTTTATGAATGAAGGCTCTCTTTCTGGGCATCATTTTTATGAAAGAAAGTTCTCTTTTTAAGCATCATCTTTATGGAAGGAGGTTCTCTGCCTGGGCATCATCTTCGTGAATGAAGGTTCTCTCTTTGGGCATCATCTTATGAGTGAAGCTTCTCTCTAAGGGAATCATCTTTATGAAAGAAAGTTCTCTGCCTGGGCATTATCTTTATGAATGAAGGTTCTCTCTTTGGCAATCATCTTTATGAAAGAAAGTTCTCTGCCTGTGCATCATCTTTATGAATGAAGGCACTCTCTTTGGGCAACATATTTATGAAACAAGGTTCTCTCTCTGGTATCATCTTTATGAATGAATGTTCTCTGTCTGGGAATCATCTTTATGTCAAGGTTCTCTCTCTGGGCACCATCTTTATGAAACAAGTTTCTCTCTCTGGGCATCATCTTTTTGAACGAAAGTTTTCTTTTTGGGCATCATCTTTGTGAATGAAGGTTCTCTGCCTGGGCATCATCTTTATGAATGAAGGTTCTCTCTCGGGGCCACATCTTTAATGAATAAAGGTTGTCTTTCTGGGCATCATGTTTAAGAAAGAAGGGTCTCTCTCTGGGCATCATATTTATGAAAGGAGATTATCCGTTTGGGCATGATTTTATGATGGAGGTTCTTTTCCTGGGCTTCATCTTGGCGAAAGAATGTTGTCTGCCCAGGCATCATCTTTGTGAATGAATGTTCCCTCTCTGGACATCATCTTTATGAATGAAGGTTCTCTCAGGGCATCATCTTTATGAAACAAGGTTCTCTGCCTGGGCATCATCTTTGTGAATGAAGGTTCTCTCTCTTGGCATCATCTTTATGAATAAATGTTCTCTGCCTGGGCATCATATTTATGAATGAAGGCACTCTCTCTGGGCACCATCTTTATGAAAGAAGGTCCTCTCTCTGGGCATCCTCTTTATGTAGAAGGTTCTATTTCTGGGCATCATTTTTATGAATGAAGACTCTTTATCTGGGCATCATTTTATGTATAAAGGTTCTCCCTCTGGGCATCTTCTTTATGAAAGAAGGTTCTAACTCTGGGCAACATCTTTACGAAATGTTCTCTGTCTGGGCATCATCTTTATGAAGGTACTCTCTCTGGGAATCATCGTTATGAAACAAGATGCTCTCTCTGGCATTTTCTTTATAAATGCAGGTTCTCTGTCTGGGCATCTTCTTTATGAATGAAGGTTCTCTGTTTGGACATCATCTTTATGAAAGGAGGTTCTCTCCCTGGGAATCATCTTTATGATTGAAGGTTCTCTCTCTGACATCATCTTTATGAAACTACGTTCTCTGCCTGGGCCTTATCCATATGAATGAGAGATGTCTCTCTTGGCATCATCTTTATGTATGAAGGTTCTCTGTCAGGGCATCATCTATATTAAAGAAGGTTCTCTCTCTGGTATCATATTTATGGATAAAGGTTCTATGGATGGACATCATCTTTATGAAAGAAGGTTCTTTTCCAGGGCATCATCTTTTTGAATGAATATTCTCTCTCTGGGCTTCATCTTTATGGAAGAAGGATCTCTCTCTGGGCATCATCTTTATGAATTAAGGTTCTCTATATGGGCATCACCTTTATGAAAGAAGGTTCTCTCTCTGGGCACCATCTTTATGAAAGTAGGTCCTCTCTCTGGGCATCATCTTTATGAAACAAGGTTCTCTGCCTGGGCGTCATCTATATGAATGAAAGTTGTCGCTCTGGGCATCATCTTTATGAATGAAGGTTCTCTCTCTGGGCATCATCTTTATGAAAGAAGTTTCTCTATCTGGGCATCATCTTTATGAAAGAAGGTTCTCTGCCTGGGCATCATCTTTATGAATGAAGGCTCTCTCTCTAGGCATCATCTTATGAAAGATTGTTCTTTCTCTGGGCATCATCTTTATGTATGAAAACTCTTTATCTGGGCATCATTTTATGTATAAAAGTTCTCTCTCTGGACATCTTCTTTATGAAAGAAGGTTCTAACTCTGAGCATCATCTTCACGAAACATTCTCTGTCTGGGCATCATCTTTATGAATGAAGGTACTCTCTCCAGGAATCATCTTTATGAAACAAGATTCTCTCTCTGGCATTATCTTTATAAATGCAGCTTCTCTGTCTGGGCATCTGCTTTATGAATGAAGGTTCTCTCTCTGGGCATCATCTTTAGGAAACAAGGTTCTCTCCCTGGGCATCATCTTTATGAAAGAAGGTTCTCTGTTAGGACATCATTTTTATGAAAGGTGATTCTCTGCCTGGGAATCATCTTTATGATTGAAGGTTCTCTCTCTGGGCATCATCTATATGAAACTACGTTCTCTCCCTGGGCCTCATCCATATGAATGAAAGATGTCTCTCTTGGCATCATCTTTATGTATGAAGGTTCTCTGTCAAGGCATCATCTATATTAAAGAAGGTTCTCTCTTTGGTATCATCTTTATGGATAAAAATTCTATGGATGGACATCATCTTTATGAAAGAAGGTTCTTTTCCAGGGCATCATCTTTTTGAATGAAGGTTCTCTCTCTGGGCTTCATCTTTATGGAAGAAGGATCTCTCTCTGGGAATCATCTTTATGAATGAATGTTCTCCCTATGGGCATCACCTTTATGAAAGAAGGTTCTCTCTCTGGGGACCATCTTTATGAAAGAAGGTCCTCTCTGGGCATCATCTTTATGAAACAAGGTTCTCTGCCTGGGCGTCATCTATATGAATGAAAGTTGTCTCTCTGGGCATCATCTTTATGAATGAAGGTTCTCTGCCTGAGCATCATCTTTATGAAAGAAGGTTCTCTTCCTGTGCATCATCTTTACGAAAGGATATTCACTCCCTGGGCATCATCTTTGTGAATGAAGTTTTCCTCCCTGGGCATCATCTTTATGAATGAAGGTTCTCTGTTTCGGCATCATCTTTACGAAAGAAGGTTCTCTGCCTGGGAATCATCTTTATGAATGAAGATTCTCTCTCTAGGAATCAGCTTTATGAATGAAGGTTCTTTGCCTGGGCAACATCTTTATGAATGAACGCTCTTCCTCTGTGCATCATATATAAAAAAAAGTTCTCCGCCTGGGTATCATCTTTATGAAAAAATGTTCTCTGCCTCGGCATCATCTTTGTGAATGAAGGTTCTCTGCCTGGGAATCATCTTTATGAAAGAAGGTTCTCTTACTGGGCCACATATTTATGAATGAAGGCTCTTTATTGGGCATCATATATATGAAAGAAGGTTCTCTGCCTGGGAATCATCTTTATGAAAAAAGGTTCTCTCTCTGGGCCTCACCTTTAATAAAGAAGTTTCTTTCTCTGGGCATCATGCTATGAATTAAAGTACTCCCTCTGGGCATCACCTTTTTGAAAGAATGTTCTTTCTCTGGGCATCATCTCCATGAATGATGGTTCTCTCCCTGGGCATCATCTTTATGAATGAATGTTCTTTGCCTTGGCATCATCTTTATGAATGACGGTTCTCTCTTGGGAATCATCTTTATGAATGAAGGTTCTCTGCTTGGGCATCATCTTTATGAATGAAGGTTCTCTCTCTGGACATCACATTTATGAATGAAGGTTTCTGCCTAGGCAACATCTTTATAAATGTAGGCTCTTTCTGTGGGCATCATATTTATGAAAGAAGTTTCTCTGCCTGGGAATCAAATTTATGAAAGAAAGTTCTCTGCCTGGCCATCATCTTTGAGAATGAATTTTCTCTCTTTGGGCATCATCTTTATGAAAGAAGGTTCTCTGTTTCGGCATCATCTTTACGAAAGAAGGTTCTCTACCTGGGCATCATCTTTATGAATGAAGGTACGCTCTCTGGGCATCATCTTTATGAAAAATTATTCTCTCTCAAGTATCATCTTTATGAATGAAGGTTCTCTGTCTGGGCATCATCTTTATGAAAGGATGGTCTCTCTTTGGGCATCATCTTTATGAAAGAAGGTTCTCTGCCTGGGCATCATCTTTATGAATGAAGGTAATCTCTCTGTGCATCATATTACGAAACAAGGTTCTCTCTCTGATATCATCTTTATGAATAAAGTTTCTCTGCGTGGACAGCATCTTTATGACTAAATGTTCTCACTCTGGGCATCCTCTTTATGGAAGTAGGTTCTCTTTCTGGTCATCATCTTTATGAATGAAGACTCTTTATCTGGGCATCATTTTATGTATAAAGGTTCTCCCTCTGGTCATCTTTTTTATGAAAGAATGTTCTAACTCTGGGCATCATCTTTATGAAAGGTTCTCTTTCTGGGCATCATCTGTATGAATGAAGGTAATCTCTTCAGGAATCATCTTTATGAAACAAGATTCTCTCTTTGGCATTATCTTTATAAATGCAGGTTCTCTGTCTGGGCATCTTCTTTATGAATGAAGGTTCTCTCTCTGGGCATCATCTTTATGAAACAAGGTTCTCTCCCTGGGCATCATCTTTATGAAAGAAGGTTCTACGTTTGGACATCATCTTTATGAAAGGAGGTTCTCTGCCTGGGAATCATCTTTATGATTGAAGGTTCTCTCTCTGGTCATCATCTTTATGAAACTACGTTCTCTGCCTGGGCCTCATCCATATGAATGAAAGATGTCTCTCTTGGCATCATCTTTATGTATGAAGGTTTTCTGTCAGGGCATCATCGATATTAAAGAAGGTTCTCTCTCTGGTATCATCTTAATGGATAAAGGTTCTATGAATGGTCATCATCTTTATGAAAGAAGGTTCTTTTCCAGGGCATCATCTTTTTGAATAAAGGTTCTCTCTCTGGGCTTCATCTTTATGAAAGAAGGATCTCTCTCTGGGCATCATCTTTATTAATGAAGGTTCTCTCTATGGGCATCATCTTTATGAAAGAAGGTTCTCTATCTGGGCACCATCTTTATGAAAGAATGTCCTCTCTCTGGGCATCATCTTTATGAAACAAGGTTCACTGCCTGGGCGTCATCTATATGAATGAAAGTTGTCTCTCTGGGCATCATCTTTATGAAAGAAGGTTCTCTCTCTGGGCATCATCTTTATGAATGAAGATTCTCTGCCTGGGAATCATCTATATTAAACAAGGTTCCTCTCTGGTATCATCTTTATGGATAAAGGTTCTATGGATGGACATCATCTTTATGAAACAAGGTTCTTTTTTTTTTAACAATTTATTGGGGCTGATACAATTCTTTTCACAGTTCATACATATACATACATCAATTGTATAAAGCACATCTGTACAGTCTTTTCCCTAATCATTTTTTTCTCTTTCTTCTTTTACATTTTATTAGGGACTCAAACAACTCTTACCACAATCCATACATATACATACATCAATTGTATAAAGCACATCCATACATTCCCTGCCCCAATCATTCTCAAGGCATTTGCTCTCCACTTAAGCCCCTTGCATCAGGTCCTCTTTTTTTTCCCCCCCTCCCTCCTCTTTCCCCCCTCCCTCATATGCCCTTGGTAATTTATACCTCGTTATTTTGTCATATCTTGCCCTATTCGGGGTCTCCCTTCCCCCCTTCTCTGCTGTCCCTCTCCCAGGGAAGAGGTCACATGTGGCTCCTTGTAATCAGTTCCCCCTTTCGAACCCACTCACCCTCCACTCTCCCAGCATCGTCCCTCACGCCCTTGGTCCTGAAGGTATCATCCACCCTGGATTCCCTGTACCTCCAACCCTCATATGTACCAGTGTACAGCCTCTGTCCTATCCAGCCCTGCAAGGTAGAATTCGGATCATGGTAGTTGGGGGGAGGAAGCATCCAGGATCTGGGGGAAAGCTGTGTTCTTCATCGATACTACCTCACACCCTAATTAACCCATCTCCTCTCCTAAGCCCCTCTATGAGGGGATCTCCATTGGCCGACATTTGGGCCTTGGGTCTCCACTCTGCACTTCCCCCTTCATTTAATATAATATATATATACACATACATATATACATATACACATATATACACATACATACACACACTTATATCTTTCTTTTTTTTTAAACAATTTATTGGGGCTGATACAATTCTTTTCACAGTTCATACATATACATACATCAATTGTATAAAGCACATCTGTACAGTCTTTGCCCTAATCATTTTTTTCTCTTTACTTCTTTTATATTTTATTAGGGACTCAAACAACTCTTACCACAATCCATACATATACATACATCAATTGTTTAAAGCACATCCATACATTCCCTGCCCCAATCATTCTCAAGGCATTTGCTCTCCACTTAAGCCCCTTGCATCAGGTCCTCTTTTTCCCCCCACCTCCCTCCCTTTTCCCCCCTCCCTCATATGCCCTTGGTAATTTATACCTCGTTATTTTGTCATATCTTGCCCTATCCGGGGTCTCCCTTCCCCCCTTCTCTGCTGTCCCTCTACCAGGGAAGAGGTCACATGTGGTTCCTTGTAATCAGTTCCCCCTTTCCAACCCACTTACCCTCCACTCTCCCAGCATCGTCCCTCACGCCCTTGGTCCTGAAGGTATCTACCACCCTGGATTCCCTGTACCTCCAACCCTCATATGTACCAGTGTACAGCCTCTGTCCTATCCAGCCTTGCAAGGTAGAATTCGGATCATGGTAGTTGGGGGGAGGAAGCATCCAGGATCTGGGGGAAAGCTGTGTTCTTCATCGATACTACCTCACACCCTAATTAACCCATCTCCTCTCCTAAGCCCCTCTATGAGGGGATCTCCATTGGCCGACACTTGGGCCTTGGGTCTCCACTCTGCACTTCCCCCTTCATTTAATATAATATATATATACACATACATATATACATATACACATATATACACATACATACACACACATATCTTTTTTTTTTTTTGCATGATGCCTTATATCTGGTCCCTTGGGCACCTCGTGATCGCACTGGCCGGTGTGCTTCTTCCATGTGGGCTTTTTTGCTTCTGAGCGAGATGGCCGCTTGTTCACCTTCAAGCCTTTAAGACCCCAGACACTATCTCTTTTGATAGCCGGGCACCATCAGCTTTCTTCACCACATTTGCTTGTGCACCCATTTGTCTTCAGCGATCCTATCATGGAGGTGTGCAGTCAATGATATGATTTTTTGTTCTTTGATGCCTGGTAACTGATCCCTTTGGGACCACTCGATCACACAGGCTGGTGTGTTCTTCCATGTGGACTTTGTTGCTTCTGAGCTAGATGGCCGCTTGTTTATCTTCAAGCCTTTAAGACCCCAGTCACTATCTCTTTTGATAGCCGGGCACCATCAGCTTTCTTCACCCCATTTACTTGTTCACCCACTTTGGCTCCAGCCGTTGTGTCGGGAGAGTGAGCATCATAGAGGTCCAATTTAATAAAAGAAGGTATTCATGCATAATAGGGAGTGTTTGAGTAGAGGCCCAAGGTCCTTCCGCTACCTTAATACTTGACCTATAAATATAGACACAAAGATCTAATTCCCCAACCTCCTATATATATTTGCATGTACATGTCTTTGTCTAGACCTCCATGAATGCCCTTTGACTCCTAGCTCTTTCCTCCATCTCCCTTGACCTTCCTCCTGCCCTACTACCATAATTCATTGCCACCTGGGCTAGATTATACCTCTTCTCCAAGCAACTTTACCCTTGATCATTTCCCAACAGGCCTGCCACTCCCCCTTCTCTACCATTTGGTGTCCCATGTTTTTCCCTTGTCCCTGGGTTTGTTAACACCACTTCCTTACCCCCCCCCCCACCCCCCCACCCCAAGTCCCCCCGGAACTGTCGGTCCCGTTGTTTTTCATCCAGATAGTTCATCCAGCCTGTCCTATTCTGACAGACCTGTGGAGTCACTAACAGTGCATCATCTTTTTGAATGAAGGTTCCCTCTCTGGGCTTCATCTTTATGAAAGAAGTTTCTTTCTCTGGGCATCATCTTAATGAATGAAGGTTCTCACTCTGGGCATCATCCTTATGAAAGAAGTTTCTCTATCTGCGCATCATCTTTATGAAAGAAGGTTCTCTGCCTGGGCATCATCTTTATGAATGAAGGCTCTCTCTCTAGGCATAATCTTTATGAAAGATTGTTCTCTCTCTGGGCATCATCTTTATGAAAGAAAGTCTGTGCTTGAGTATCATCTTTATGGAAAAATTTCTGTCTCTGAGCATCATCTTTATGAAAGAAGGTCCTCAGCCTGGGCATCATCTTTATAAAAGAAGGTGTTCTCTTTGGGCATCACCTTTATGAAAGAAGGTTCTTTCTTGGGCATCATCTTCATGAATGAAGGTTCTCTCTCTGGGCATCATCTTTATGAATGAAAGTTCTCTGCCTGTGCATCATCTATATGAACGAAAGTTGTCTCTCTTGGCATCATCTTTATGAATGAAGGTTCTGTCTCTGGGCATTATCTTTATGAAGGAAGGCTCTCTCTCTGGGCAGCATTTTTATTGAACAAAGATTCTCTTTCTGGGTATCCTCTTTATGAATGAAAGTTCTTTCTCTGGGCATCATCTTTATGAATGAAGGTTCTCTGCCTGATCATCATCTTTATGAAAGAAACTTCTCTATCTCGGCATTATCTTTATGAATGAAGGTTCTCTCATTGAGTATAATATTTATGAATGAAGGTTGTCTCTCTGGCCATCATCTTTATGAAAGAAGGTTCTCTGTTTGGGCATCATCTTTATGAACGAAGGTTCTCTGCTATGGTATTATTTTATGAATAAAGGTTCTCTCTCTGTGCATCATTTTTATGAATGAAGGTTCTCTCTTGGCATCATCTTTATAAACAAGGTCCTAATTCAGGGCATCATCTATATGAAAGCAGGTTCTCTGCCTAGGCAACATCTTTATGAATGAAGGCTCTTTCTCTGGGCAGCATATTTATGAATGAAGGTTTTCTGCCTGGGAATCATCTTTAGAAAAATATGTTCTCTGCGTGGGCATCATCTTTGTGAATGGAGGTTCTCTCTCTGTGCATCATCTTTATGTGTGAAGGTTCTCTCTCTGGGCATCATCTTTATGAATGAAGGTTCTCTGTGCATCATCTTTACGTGTGAAGGTTCTCTCTCTGGGCATCATCCTTATGAAAGAAGTTTCTCTATCTGCGCATCATCTTTATGAAAGAAGGTTCTCTGCCTGGGCATCACCTTTATGAATGAAGGCTCTCTCTCTAGGCATCATCTTTATGAAAGATTGTTCTCTCTCTGGGCATCATCTTTATGAAAGAAACTTCTCTATCTCGGCATTATCTTTATGAATGAAGGTTCTCTCATTGAGTATAATATTTATGAATGAAGGTTGTCTCTCTGGCCATCATCTTTATGAAAGAAGGTTCTCTGTTTGGGCATCATCTTTATGAACGAAGGTTCTCTGCTATGGTATTATTTTATGAATAAAGGTTCTCTCTCTGTGCATCATTTTTATGAATGAAGGTTCTCTCTTGGCATCATCTTTATAAACAAGGTCCTAATTCAGGGCATCATCTATATGAAAGCAGGTTCTCTGCCTAGGCAACATCTTTATGAATGAAGGCTCTTTCTCTGGGCAGCATATTTATGAATGAAGGTTTTCTGCCTGGGAATCATCTTTAGAAAAATATGTTCTCTGCGTGGGCATCATCTTTGTGAATGGAGGTTCTCTCTCTGTGCATCATCTTTATGTGTGAAGGTTCTCTCTCTGGGCATCATCTTTATGAATGAAGGTTCTCTGTGCATCATCTTTACGTGTGAAGGTTCTCTCTCTGGGCATCATCCTTATGAAAGAAGTTTCTCTATCTGCGCATCATCTTTATGAAAGAAGGTTCTCTGCCTGGGCATCACCTTTATGAATGAAGGCTCTCTCTCTAGGCATCATCTTTATGAAAGATTGTTCTCTCTCTGGGCATCATCTTTATGAAAGAAACTTCTCTATCTCGGCATTATCTTTATGAATGAAGGTTCTCTCATTGAGTATAATATTTATGAATGAAGGTTGTCTCTCTGGCCATCATCTTTATGAAAGAAGGTTCTCTGTTTGGGCATCATCTTTATGAACGAAGGTTCTCTGCTATGGTATTATTTTATGAATAAAGGTTCTCTCTCTGTGCATCATTTTTATGAATGAAGGTTCTCTCTTGGCATCATCTTTATAAACAAGGTCCTAATTCAGGGCATCATCTATATGAAAGCAGGTTCTCTGCCTAGGCAACATCTTTATGAATGAAGGCTCTTTCTCTGGGCAGCATATTTATGAATGAAGGTTTTCTGCCTGGGAATCATCTTTAGAAAAATATGTTCTCTGCGTGGGCATCATCTTTGTGAATGGAGGTTCTCTCTCTGTGCATCATCTTTATGTGTGAAGGTTCTCTCTCTGGGCATCATCTTTATGAATGAAGGTTCTCTGTGCATCATCTTTACGTGTGAAGGTTCTCTCTCTGGGCATCATCCTTATGAAAGAAGTTTCTCTATCTGCGCATCATCTTTATGAAAGAAGGTTCTCTGCCTGGGCATCACCTTTATGAATGAAGGCTCTCTCTCTAGGCATCATCTTTATGAAAGATTGTTCTCTCTCTGGGCATCATCTTTATGAAAAAAAGATCTCTGCTGGAGCATAATCTTTATGGAAAAATTTCTGTCTCTGAGCATCATCTTTATGAAAGAAGGTACTGAGCCTGGGCATCACTTTATGAAAGAAGGTTTTCTCTTTGGGCATCACCTTTATGAAAGAAGGTTCTTTCTTGAGCATCATCTTCATGAATGAAGGTTCTCTCTCTGGGCATCATCTTTATGAATGAAAGTTCTCTCCCTGGGCATCATCTATATGAACGAAAGTTATCTCTCTCGGCATCATCTTTATGAATGAAGGTTCTCGGCCTGGGCAAAATCTTTATGAATGAAGGTTCTGTCTCTGGGCATTATCTTTATGAATGAAGGCTCTCTCTCTGGGCAGCATTTTTATTGAACAAAGATTCTCTTTCTGGGTATCCTCTTTATGAATGAAAGTTCTTTCTCTGGGCATCATCTTTATGAAAGAAGGTTCTCTGCCTGATCATCATCTTTATGAAAGAAACTTCTCTTTCTCGGCATTATCTTTATGAATGAAGGTTCTCTCATTGAGTATAATATTTATGAATGAAGGTTGTCTCTCTGGCCATCATCTTTATGAAAGAAGGTTCTCTGTTTGGGCATCATCTTTATGAACGAAGGTTCTCTGCTATGGTATTATTTTATGAATAAAGGTTCTCTCTCTGTGCATCATCTTTATGAATGAAGGTTCTCTCTTGGCATCATCTTTATAAACAAGGTTCTAATTCTGGGCATCATCTATATCAAAGCAGGTTCTCTGCCTAGGCAACATCTTTATGAATGAAGGCTCTTTCTCTGGGCAGCATATTTATGAAAGAAGGTTCTCTGTCTGGGAATCATCTTTAGAAAAATATGTTCTGTGCCTGGGCATCATCTTTGTGAATGGAGGTTCTCTCTCTGTGCATCATCTTTATGTGTGAAGGTTCTCTCTCTGGGCATCATCTTTATGAATGAAGGTTTTCTGGGCATCATCTTATGACTGAAGGTTCTCTCTCTGGGCATCACCTTTATGTAAGAAGTTTCTTTCCCTGGGCCTCATCTTCATGAATGATGGTTCTCTCTCTGGGCATCATCTTTATGAATGAAAATTTCTGCCTGGGCATCATCTTTATGAATGACGGTTCTGTTCTGGGCATCATGTTTATGATCAAGGCTCTCTGTCTGGGCATCATCTTTATGAAAGAAGGTTCTCTCTCTGAGCATCATCTTCATGAATGAAGGTTCTCTCTCTGGGTATCACCTTTATGTAAGAAATTTCTCTCTCTGGGCATCATCTTTATGAATGATGTTTCTCTCTCTGGGCATCATCTTTATGAATGAAGATTCTCTGTCTGGGAATCATCTATATTAAACAAGGTTCCTCTCTGGTATCATCTTTATGGATAAAGGTTCTATCGATGGACATCATCTTTATGAAACAAGGTTCTTTTCCAGTGCATCATCTTTTTGAATGAAGGTTCTCTCTCTGGGCTTCATCTTTATGAAAGAAGGTTCTCTCTCTGGGCATCATCTTAATGAATGAAGGTTCTCTCTCTGGGCATCATCCTTATGAAAGAAGTTTCTCTATCTGCGCATCATCTTTATGAAAGAAGGTTCTCTGCCTGGGCATCACCTTTATGAATGAAGGCTCTCTCTCTAGGCATCATCTTTATGAAAGATTGTGCTCTCTCTGGGCATCATCTTTATGAAAAAAAGATCTCTGCTGGAGCATCGTCTTTATGGAAAAATTTCTGTCTCTGAGCATCATCTTTATGAAAGAAGGTCCTCAGCCTGGGTATCATCTTTATGATAGAAGGTGTTCTCTTTGGGCATCACCTTTATGAAAGAAGGTTCTTTCTTGAGCATCATCTTCATGAATGAAGGTTCTCTCTCTGGGCATCATCTTTATGAATGAAAGTTCTCTCCCTGGGCATCATCTATATGAACGAAAGTTATCTCTCTCGGCATCATCTTTATGAATGAAGGTTCTCGGCCTGGGCAAAATCTTTATGAATGAAGGTTCTGTCTCTGGGCATTATCTTTATGAATGAAGGCTCTCTCTCTGGGCAGCATTTTTATTGAACAAAGATTCTCTTTCTGGGTATCATCTTCATGAATGAAGGTTGTCTCTCTGGCCATCATCTTTATGAAAGAAGGTTCTCTGCCTGTGCATCATCTTTATGAAAGAAGGTTCTCTACCTGGGCATCATCTTTATGAATGAAGGCTCTTTCTCTGGGCATTATATTTATGAAAGAAGATTCTCTCCCTTGAATCATCTTTATGAAAAAAGGTTCTCTCTCTGGGCATCACCTTTATGAAAGAAGGTTCTTTCTCTGGGCATCATCTTCATGAATGATGGTTCTCTCTCTGGGCATCACCTTTATGAATGAAGGTTCTCTGACTAGGCAACATCTTTATGAATGAAGGCTCTTTCTCTGGGCATCATATATTTGAAAGAAGGTTCTCTGCCTGGGAATAATCTTTATGAAAGAATGTTCTGTGCCTGGGCATCATCTTTGTGAATGAAGGTTCTCCCTCTGGGCATCATCTTTATGAATAAAGGTTCTCTGGGCATCATTTTATGAATGAAAGTTCTCTCTCTCGGCATTACCTTTTGAAAGAAGGTTCTTTCTCTGGGCATCATCTCCAAGAATGATGGTTCTCTCCTGGGCATCATTTTTATGAATGAAGGTCCTCTCTGTGGGCACAATCTTTATGAATGAATGTTCTTGCCTGGGCATCATCATTATGAATGAAGGTTCTCTCTCTGGGCATCACCTTTATAAATGAAGGTTCTCTGCCTGGGAATCATCTTTATGAAAAAATGTTCTCTCTTGGCATCATCTTTATGAATGAAAGTTCTCTCTCTGGGCATCATCTTTATGAATGAAGGTTCTCTCTCTGGCCATCACCTTTATGTAAGAAGGTTCTTTCTCTGGGCATCATCTTCCTGAATGATGGTTCTCTCTCTGGGCATCATCTTTATGAATGAAGGTTCTCTGCCTAGGCAACATCTTTATGAATGAAGGCTCTTTCTCTGGGCAGCATATTTGTGAAAGAAAGTTCCCTGCCTGGGAATCATCTTTATGAAAGAATGTTCTCTGCCTGGGCATCATCTTTGTGAATGGAGGTTCTCTCTCTGGGCATCACCTTTATGTAAGAAGGTTCTTTCTCTGGGCATCATCTTCATGAATGATGGTTCTCTCTCTGGGCATCATCTTTATGAAACAAAGTTCTCTCTCTGAGCATCATCATTATGAATGAATGTTATCTGTTTGGGCATCGTCTTTATGAAAGAAGGTTCTCTTCCAGGGAATCATCTTTACGAAAATGGTTCTATGCCTGGGCATCATATTTACGAAAGAAGGTTCTCTGACTTGGCATAATCTTTGTGAATGAAGGTACTTTCTTTGGGCATCATCATTATGAATGAAGGTTCTCTTGGCATCATCTTATTGAATGAAGGTTCTCTCTCTGTGCATCATCTTTATGAATGAAGGTTCTGTCTCTGGGCATCATCTTTATGAAAGACAGGTCTCTCTGGGCATCATCTTTATGAATGAAAGTTCACTCTCTGGGCAACATCTTTATGAATGAAGGCTGCCTCTATGTGCATCAAATTTATGAAAGAAAGTTCTCTGTTTGGGCATCATCTCTATGAAAGAAGGTTCTCTGCCTGGGCATCATCTTTACGAAAGCAGGTTCTCTGCCTGGGCATCATCTTTGTGAATGAAGGTTCTGTGCTTAGGCATCATCTTTATGAAACAAGGTTCTCTCTCTGGGCATCATCTTTATGAATGAAGGTACGCTCTCTGGGCATCATCTTTATGAAACAAGGTTCTCTAACTGGTATCATCTTAATGAATGAAAGTTCTCTGTCTGGGAATAATCTTTATGATTGAAGGTTCTCTCTCTGGGCATCATCTTTTTGAAACAAGGTTCTCTGCCTGGCTATCATCTATATGAAAGAAAGTTGTCTCTCTGTGCATCATATTTATGAAAGAAGGTTCTCTTCCTGGGAATCATCTTTATGAAAAAATGTTCTCTCTTGGCATCATCTTTATGAATGAAGGTTCTCTATCTGGGCATCATCTTTCTGAATGATGGTTCTCTGGGTATCATCTTATGAATGAAGGTTATCTCTCTGGGCATCAACTTTATGTAAGTAGGTTCTTTCTCTGGGCATCATCTTTATGAATGATGGCTCTCCCTTGGGAATCATCTTTATGAATGACGATTCTCTGTCTGGGCATCATCTTTATGAATGAATGTTCTCTCTCTCTGGGCATCATCTTTATTAATGACGGTTCTCTCTCTGGGTATCATCTTTATAAATGAAGGTTCCCTCTCTGGGCATCACTTTTATGAATAAAAGTTTTTCTCTGGGCATCATCTTTATGAAAGAAGGTTCTCTCTCTGGGAATCATCTTTATGAAACAAGTTTCTAAGTCTGGGCATCAACTATATGAATGAAGGTTCTCTCTCTGGGCATCATCTGTATGAATGAAAATTTCTGCCTAGGCATCATCTTTATGAAGACGGTTCTCTTCTGGGCATCATGTTTATGATCAAGGCTCTCTGTCTGGGCATTATCTTTATGAAAGAAGGTTCTCTCTGTTAGCATGATCTTTATGAATCAAAGTTCTCTGCCTGGGCATCATCTTTATGAATGACGGTTCTCTCTCTGGGCATCATCTTTATGAATGAAGGTTCTCTGCCTATGCAACATCTTTATGAATGAAGGCTCTTTCTCTGGGCAGCATATATATGAAAGAAGGTTCTCTGCCTGGGAATCATCTTTATGAAAGAATGTTCTCTGCCTGGGCATCATCTTTGTGAATGGAGGTTCTCTCTCTGTGCATCATCTTTATGAATGAAGGATCTCTCTCTGGGCATCATCTTTATGAATGAAGGTTCTCTGGGCATCATCTTATGAATGAAGGTTATCTAACTGGGCATCACCTTTATGTAAGAAGGTTCTTTCTCTGGGCATCATCTTCCTGAATGATGGTTCTCTCTCTGGGCATCATCTTTATGAAACAAGGTTCTCTCTCTGGGCATCATCTTTACGAAACAAGGTTCTCTCACTGAGCATCATCATTATGAATGAATGTTATCTGTTTGGGCATCGTCTTTATGAATGAAGGTTCTCTTCCAGGGAATCATCTTTACGAAAATGGTTCTATGCCTGGGCATCATCTTTACGAAAGAAGGTTCTCTGCCTGGGCATCATCTTTGTGAATGTAGGTTCTGTGCCTGGCCATCATCTTTATGAATGAAGGCTCTCTCTCTGGGCAGCATCATTTTTAGGGTTCCCTTTCTGGGCATCCTCTTTAAGAAAGAAGTTTCTCTCTCTGGGCATCATCTTTATTAAAGAAGGTTCTCTGCCTGGTCATCATATTTACGAAGAAGGTACGCTCTCTCTGCATCATCTTTATGAAACAAGGTTCTCTAACTGGTATCATCTTAATTTATGAAAGTTCTATGTCTGGGAATAATCTTTATGATTGAATGTTCTCTCTCTGGGCATCATCTTTTTGAAACCAGGTTCTCTGCCTGGCTATCATCTATATGAAAGAAAGTTGTCTCTCTGTGCATCATATTTATGAAAGAAGTTTCTCTGTTTGGGCATTATCTTTATTAAAGAAGATTCTCTGCCTGGGCATCATCTTTACGAAAGAAGGTTCTCTGCCTGGGCATCATCTTTGAAAATGAACGTTCTCTGCCTGGGCATCATCTTTATGAATGAAGGTTCTCTCTCTGGGCATCATCTTTGTGAATTAAGGCTCTCTTTCAGGGCAGCATTTTTATTGAACAAAGATTCTCTTTCTGGGTATCCTCTTTATGAAAGAAAGTTCTTTCTCTGGGCATCATCTTTATGAATGAAGGTTCTCTGCCTGATCATCATCTTTATGAAAGAAAGTTCTCTTTCTGGGCATTATCTTTATGAATGAAGGTTCTCTGTTTGGGCAAATTCTTTATGAACGAAGGTTCTCTGCTATGGCATTATTTTATGAATAAAAGTTCTCTCTCTGTGCATCATCTTTATGAATGAAGGTTCTCTCTTGGCATCATCTTTATAAACAAGGTTCTAATTCTGGGCATCATCTATATCAAAGCAAGTTCTCTGCCTAGGCAACATCTTTATCAATGAAGGCTCTTTCTCTGGGCAGCATATTTATGAAAGAAGGTTCTCTGCCTGGGAATCATGTTTAGAAAAATATGTTCTCTGCCTGGGCATCATCTTTGTGAATGAAGGTTCTCTCTTTGGGCATCATCTTTATGAATGAAGGCTCTCTCTCTGTGCATCATATTTATGAAAGAAGATTCTCTGCCTTGAATCATCTTTATGAAAAACGGTTCTCTCTCTGGGCATCACCTTTATGAAAGAAGGTTCTTTCTCTGAGCATCATCTTCATGAATGATGGTTCTCTCCCTGGGCATCATCTTTGTGAATGAAGGTTCTCTCTCTGGGCATCACCTTTATGAATGAAGGTTCTCTGACTAGGCAACATCTTTATGAATGAAGGCTCTTTCTCTGGGCATCATATATTTGAAAGAAGGTTCTCTGCCTGGGAATAATCTTTATGAAAGAATGTTCTGTGCCTGGGCATCATCTTTGTGAATGAAGGTTCTCCCTCTGGGCATCATCTTTATGAATAAAGGTTCTCTGGGCATCATCTTATGAATGAAAGTTCTCTCTCTCGGCATTACCTTTTGAAAGAAGGTTCTTTCTCTGGGCATCATCTCCAAGAATGATGGTTCTCTCCTGGGCATCATTTTTATGAATGAAGGTCCTCTCTGTGGGCACAATCTTTATGAATGAATGTTCTTGCCTGGGCATCATCATTATGAATGAAGGTTCTCTCTCTGGGCATCACCTTTATAAATGAAGGCTCTCTGCCTGGGAATCATCTTTATGAAAAAATGTTCTCTCTTGGCATCATCTTTATGAATGAAAGTTCTCTCTCTGGGCATCATATTTATGAATGAAGGTTCTCTCTCTGGGCATCACCTTTATGTAAGAAGGTTCTTTCTCTGGGCATCATCTTCCTGAATGATGGCTCTCTCTTTGGGCATCATCTTTATGAATGAAGGTTCTCTGCCTAGGCAACATCTTTATGAATGAAGGCTCTTTCTCTGGGCAGCATATTTGTGAAAGAAGGTTCCCTGCCTGGGAATCATCTTTATGAAAGAATGTTCTCTGCCTGGGCATCATCTTTATGAATGAAGGTTCTCTCTCTGGGCATCACCTTTATGTAAGAAGGTTCTTTCTCTGGGCATCATCTTCCTGAATGATGGTTCTCTCTCTGGGCATCATCTTTATGAATGAAGGTTCTCTGCCTAGGCAACATCTTTATGAATGAAGGCTCTTTCTCTGGGCAGCATATTTGTGAAAGAAGGTTCCCTGCCTGGGAATCATCTTTATGAAAGAATGTTCTCTGCCTGGGCATCATCTTTGTGAATGGAGGTTCTCTCTCTGGGCATCACCTTTATGTAAGAAGGTTCTTTCTCTGGGCATCATCTTCATGAATGATGGTTCTCTCTCTGGGCATCATCTTTATGAAACAAAGTTCTCTCTCTGAGCATCATCATTATGAATGAATGTTATCTGTTTGGGCATCGTCTTTATGAAAGAAGGTTCTCTTCCAGGGAATCATCTTTACGAAAATGGTTCTATGCCTGGGCATCATATTTACGAAAGAAGGTTCTCTGACTTGGCATAATCTTTGTGAATGAAGGTACTTTCTTTGGGCATCATCATTATGAATGAAGGTTCTCTTGGCATCATCTTATTGAATGAAGGTTCTCTCTCTGTGCATCATCTTTATGAATGAAGGTTCTGTCTCTGGGCATCATCTTTATGAAAGACAGGTCTCTCTGGGCATCATCTTTATGAATGAAAGTTCACTCTCTGGGCAACATCTTTATGAATGAAGGCTGCCTCTATGTGCATCAAATTTATGAAAGAAGGTTCTCTGTTTGGGCATCATCTTTATGAAAGAAGGTTCTCTGCCTGGGCATCATCTTTACGAAAGCAGGTTCTCTGCCTGGGCATCATCTTTGTGAATGAAGGTTCTGTGCTTAGGCATCATCTTTATGAAACAAGGTTCTCTCTCTGGGCATCATCTTTATGAATGAAGGTACGCTCTCTGGGCATCATCTTTATGAAACAAGGTTCTCTAACTGGTATCATCTTAATGAATGAAAGTTCTCTGTCTGGGAATAATCTTTATGATTGAAGGTTCTCTCTCTGGGCATCATCTTTTTGAAACAAGGTTCTCTGCCTGGCTATCATCTATATGAAAGAAAGTTGTCTCTCTGTGCATCATATTTATGAAAGAAGGTTCTCTTCCTGGGAATCATCTTTATGAAAAAATGTTCTCTCTTGGCATCATCTTTATGAATGAAGGTTCTCTATCTGGGCATCATCTTTCTGAATGATGGTTCTCTGGGTATCATCTTATGAATGAAGGTTATCTCTCTGGGCATCAACTTTATGTAAGTAGGTTCTTTCTCTGGGCATCATCTTTATGAATGATGGCTCTCCCTTGGGAATCATCTTTATGAATGACGATTCTCTGTCTGGGCATCATCTTTATGAATGAATGTTCTCTCTCTCTGGGCATCATCTTTATTAATGACGGTTCTCTCTCTGGGTATCATCTTTATAAATGAAGGTTCCCTCTCTGGGCATCACTTTTATGAATAAAAGTTTTTCTCTGGGAATCATCTTTATGAAACAAGTTTCTAAGTCTGGGCATCAACTATATGAATGAAGGTTCTCTCTCTGGGCATCATCTTTATGAATGAAAATTTCTGCCTAGGCATCATCTTTATGAAGACAGTTCTCTTCTGGGCATCATGTTTATGATCAAGGCTCTCTGTCTGGGCATTATCTTTATGAAAGAAGGTTCTCTCTGTTAGCATGATCTTTATGAATCAAAGTTCTCTGCCTGGGCATCATCTTTATGAATGACGGTTCTCTCTCTGGGCATCATCTTTATGAATGAAGGTTCTCTGCCTATGCAACATCTTTATGAATGAAGGCTCTTTCTCTGGGCAGCATATATATGAAAGAAGGTTCTCTGCCTGGGAATCATCTTTATGAAAGAATGTTCTCTGCCTGGGCATCATCTTTGTGAATGGAGGTTCTCTCTCTGTGCATCATCTTTATGAATGAAGGATCTCTCTCTGGGCATCATCTTTATGAATGAAGGTTCTCTGGGCATCATCTTATGAATGAAGGTTATCTAACTGGGCATCACCTTTATGTAAGAAGGTTCTTTCTCTGGGCATCATCTTCCTGAATGATGGTTCTCTCTCTGGGCATCATCTTTATGAAACAAGGTTCTCTCTCTGGGCATCATCTTTACGAAACAAGGTTCTCTCACTGAGCATCATCATTATGAATGAATGTTATCTGTTTGGGCATCGTCTTTATGAATGAAGGTTCTCTTCCAGGGAATCATCTTTACGAAAATGGTTCTATGCCTGGGCATCATCTTTACGAAAGAAGGTTCTCTGCCTGGGCATCATCTTTGTGAATGTAGGTTCTGTGCCTGGCCATCATCTTTATGAATGAAGGCTCTCTCTCTGGGCAGCATCATTTTTAGGGTTCCCTTTCTGGGCATCCTCTTTAAGAAAGAAGTTTCTCTCTCTGGGCATCATCTTTATTAAAGAAGGTTCTCTGCCTGGTCATCATATTTACGAAGAAGGTACGCTCTCTCTGCATCATCTTTATGAAACAAGGTTCTCTAACTGGTATCATCTTAATTTATGAAAGTTCTATGTCTGGGAATAATCTTTATGATTGAATGTTCTCTCTCTGGGCATCATCTTTTTGAAACCAGGTTCTCTGCCTGGCTATCATCTATATGAAAGAAAGTTGTCTCTCTGTGCATCATATTTATGAAAGAAGGTTCTCTGTTTGGGCATTATCTTTATTAAAGAAGATTCTCTACCTGGGCATCATCTTTACGAAAGAAGGTTCTCTGCCTGGGCATCATCTTTGAAAATGAACGTTCTCTGCCTGGGCATCATCTTTATGAATGAAGGTTCTCTCTCTGGGCATCATCTTTGTGAATTAAGGCTCTCTTTCAGGGCAGCATTTTTATTGAACAAAGATTCTCTTTCTGGGTATCCTCTTTATGAAAGAAAGTTCTTTCTCTGGGCATCATCTTTATGAATGAAGGTTCTCTGCCTGATCATCATCTTTATGAAAGAAAGTTCTCTTTCTGGGCATTATCTTTATGAATGAAGGTTCTCTGTTTGGGCAAATTCTTTATGAACGAAGGTTCTCTGCTATGGCATTATTTTATGAATAAAAGTTCTCTCTCTGTGCATCATCTTTATGAATGAAGGTTCTCTCTTGGCATCATCTTTATAAACAAGGTTCTAATTCTGGGCATCATCTATATCAAAGCAAGTTCTCTGCCTAGGCAACATCTTTATCAATGAAGGCTCTTTCTCTGGGCAGCATATTTATGAAAGAAGGTTCTCTGCCAGGGAATCATGTTTAGAAAAATATGTTCTCTGCCTGGGCATCATCTTTGTGAATGAAGGTTCTCTCTTTGGGCATCATCTTTATGAATGAAGGCTCTCTCTCTGTGCATCATATTTATGAAAGAAGATTCTCTGCCTTGAATCATCTTTATGAAAAACGGTTCTCTCTCTGGGCATCACCTTTATGAAAGAAGGTTCTTTCTCTGAGCATCATCTTCATGAATGATGGTTCTCTCCCTGGGCATCATCTTTGTGAATGAAGGTTCTCTCTCTGGGCATCACCTTTATGAATGAAGGTTCTCTGACTAGGCAACATCTTTATGAATGAAGGCTCTTTCTCTGGGCATCATATATTTGAAAGAAGGTTCTCTGCCTGGGAATAATCTTTATGAAAGAATGTTCTGTGCCTGGGCATCATCTTTGTGAATGAAGGTTCTCCCTCTGGGCATCATCTTTATGAATAAAGGTTCTCTGGGCATCATCTTATGAATGAAAGTTCTCTCTCTCGGCATTACCTTTTGAAAGAAGGTTCTTTCTCTGGGCATCATCTCCAAGAATGATGGTTCTCTCCTGGGCATCATTTTTATGAATGAAGGTCCTCTCTGTGGGCACAATCTTTATGAATGAATGTTCTTGCCTGGGCATCATCATTATGAATGAAGGTTCTCTCTCTGGGCATCACCTTTATAAATGAAGGCTCTCTGCCTGGGAATCATCTTTATGAAAAAATGTTCTCTCTTGGCATCATCTTTATGAATGAAAGTTCTCTCTCTGGGCATCATCTTTATGAATGAAGGTTCTCTCTCTGGGCATCACCTTTATGTAAGAAGGTTCTTTCTCAGGGCATCATCTTCCTGAATGATGGTTCTCTCTCTGGGCATCATCTTTATGAATGAAGGTTCTCTGCCTAGGCAACATCTTTATGAATGAAGGCTCTTTCTCTGGGCAGCATATTTGTGAAAGAAGGTTCCCTGCCTGGGAATCATCTTTATGAAAGAATGTTCTCTGCCTGGGCATCATCTTTATGAATGAAGGTTCTCTCTCTGGGCATCACCTTTATGTAAGAAGGTTCTTTCTCTGGGCATCATCTTCCTGAATGATGGTTCTCTCTCTGGGCATCATCTTTATGAATGAAGGTTCTCTGCCTAGGCAACATCTTTATGAATGAAGGCTCTTTCTCTGGGCAGCATATTTGTGAAAGAAGGTTCCCTGCCTGGGAATCATCTTTATGAAAGAATGTTCTCTGCCTGGGCATCATCTTTGTGAATGGAGGTTCTCTCTCTGGGCATCACCTTTATGTAAGAAGGTTCTTTCTCTGGGCATCATCTTCATGAATGATGGTTCTCTCTCTGGGCATCATCTTTATGAAACAAAGTTCTCTCTCTGAGCATCATCATTATGAATGAATGTTATCTGTTTGGGCATCGTCTTTATGAAAGAAGGTTCTCTTCCAGGGAATCATCTTTACGAAAATGGTTCTATGCCTGGGCATCATATTTACGGAAGAAGGTTCTCTGACTTGGCATAATCTTTGTGAATGAAGGTACTTTCTTTGGGCATCATCATTATGAATGAAGGTTCTCTTGGCATCATCTTATTGAATGAAGGTTCTCTCTCTGTGCATCATCTTTATGAATGAAGGTTCTGTCTCTGGGCATCATCTTTATGAAAGACAGGTCTCTCTGGGCATCATCTTTATGAATGAAAGTTCACTCTCTGGGCAACATCTTTATGAATGAAGGCTGCCTCTATGTGCATCAAATTTATGAAAGAAGGTTCTCTGTTTGGGCATCATCTTTATGAAAGAAGGTTCTCTGCCTGGGCATCATCTTTACGAAAGCAGGTTCTCTGCCTGGGCATCATCTTTGTGAATGAAGGTTCTGTGCTTAGGCATCATCTTTATGAAACAAGGTTCTCTCTCTGGGCATCATCTTTATGAATGAAGGTACGCTCTCTGGGCATCATCTTTATGAAACAAGGTTCTCTAACTGGTATCATCTTAATGAATGAAAGTTCTCTGTCTGGGAATAATCTTTATGATTGAAGGTTCTCTCTCTGGGCATCATCTTTTTGAAACAAGGTTCTCTGCCTGGCTATCATCTATATGAAAGAAAGTTGTCTCTCTGTGCATCATATTTATGAAAGAAGGTTCTCTTCCTGGGAATCATCTTTATGAAAAAATGTTCTCTCTTGGCATCATCTTTATGAATGAAGGTTCTCTATCTGGGCATCATCTTTCTGAATGATGGTTCTCTGGGTATCATCTTATGAATGAAGGTTCTCTCTCTGGGAATCATCTTTATGAAACAAGTTTCTAAGTCTGGGCATCAACTATATGAATGAAGGTTCTCTCTCTGGGCATCATCTGTATGAAGACGGTTCTCTTCTGGGCATCATGTTTATGATCAAGGCTCTCTGTCTGGGCATTATCTTTATGAAAGAAGGTTCTCTCTGTTAGCATGATCTTTATGAATCAAAGTTCTCTGCCTGGGCATCATCTTTATGAATGACGGTTCTCTCTCTGGGCATCATCTTTATGAATGAAGGTTCTCTGCCTATGCAACATCTTTATGAATGAAGGCTCTTTCTCTGGGCAGCATATATATGAAAGAAGGTTCTCTGCCTGGGAATCATCTTTATGAAAGAATGTTCTCTGCCTGGGCATCATCTTTGTGAATGGAGGTTCTCTCTCTGTGCATCATCTTTATGAATGAAGGATCTCTCTCTGGGCATCATCTTTATGAATGAAGGTTCTCTGGGCATCATCTTATGAATGAAGGTTATCTAACTGGGCATCACCTTTATGTAAGAAGGTTCTTTCTCTGGGCATCATCTTCCTGAATGATGGTTCTCTCTCTGGGCATCATCTTTATGAAACAAGGTTCTCTCTCTGGGCATCATCTTTACGAAACAAGGTTCTCTCACTGAGCATCATCATTATGAATGAATGTTATCTGTTTGGGCATCGTCTTTATGAATGAAGGTTCTCTTCCAGGGAATCATCTTTACGAAAATGGTTCTATGCCTGGGCATCATCTTTACGAAAGAAGGTTCTCTGCCTGGGCATCATCTTTGTGAATGTAGGTTCTGTGCCTGGCCATCATCTTTATGAATGAAGGCTCTCTCTCTGGGCAGCATCATTTTTAGGGTTCCCTTTCTGGGCATCCTCTTTAAGAAAGAAGTTTCTCTCTCTGGGCATCATCTTTATTAAAGAAGGTTCTCTGCCTGGTCATCATATTTACGAAGAAGGTACGCTCTCTCTGCATCATCTTTATGAAACAAGGTTCTCTAACTGGTATCATCTTAATTTATGAAAGTTCTATGTCTGGGAATAATCTTTATGATTGAATGTTCTCTCTCTGGGCATCATCTTTTTGAAACCAGGTTCTCTGCCTGGCTATCATCTATATGAAAGAAAGTTGTCTCTCTGTGCATCATATTTATGAAAGAAGTTTCTCTGTTTGGGCATTATCTTTATTAAAGAAGATTCTCTGCCTGGGCATCATCTTTACGAAAGAAGGTTCTCTGCCTGGGCATCATCTTTGAAAATGAACGTTCTCTGCCTGGGCATCATCTTTATGAATGAAGGTTCTCTCTCTGGGCATCATCTTTGTGAATTAAGGCTCTCTTTCAGGGCAGCATTTTTATTGAACAAAGATTCTCTTTCTGGGTATCCTCTTTATGAAAGAAAGTTCTTTCTCTGGGCATCATCTTTATGAATGAAGGTTCTCTGCCTGATCATCATCTTTATGAAAGAAACTTCTCTTTCTCGGCATTATCTTTATGAATGAAGGTTCTCTGTTTGGGCAAATTCTTTATGAACGAAGGTTCTCTGCTATGGCATTATTTTATGAATAAAAGTTCTCTCTCTGTGCATCATCTTTATGAATGAAGGTTCTCTCTTGGCATCATCTTTATAAACAAGGTTCTAATTCTGGGCATCATCTATATCAAAGCAAGTTCTCAGCCTAGGCAACATCTTTATCAATGAAGGCTCTTTCTCTGGGCAGCATATTTATGAAAGAAGGTTCTCTGCCAGGGAATCATGTTTAGAAAAATATGTTCTCTGCCTGGGCATCATCTTTGTGAATGAAGGTTCTCTCTTTGGGCATCATCTTTATGAATGAAGGCTCTCTCTCTGTGCATCATATTTATGAAAGAAGATTCTCTGCCTTGAATCATCTTTATGAAAAACGGTTCTCTCTCTGGGCATCACCTTTATGAAAGAAGGTTCTTTCTCTGAGCATCATCTTCATGAATGATGGTTCTCTCCCTGGGCATCATCTTTGTGAATGAAGGTTCTCTCTCTGGGCATCACCTTTATGAATGAAGGTTCTCTGACTAGGCAACATCTTTATGAATGAAGGCTCTTTCTCTGGGCATCATATATTTGAAAGAAGGTTCTCTGCCTGGGAATAATCTTTATGAAAGAATGTTCTGTGCCTGGGCATCATCTTTGTGAATGAAGGTTCTCCCTCTGGGCATCATCTTTATGAATAAAGGTTCTCTGGGCATCATCTTATGAATGAAAGTTCTCTCTCTCGGCATTACCTTTTGAAAGAAGGTTCTTTCTCTGGGCATCATCTCCAAGAATGATGGTTCTCTCCTGGGCATCATTTTTATGAATGAAGGTCCTCTCTGTGGGCACAATCTTTATGAATGAATGTTCTTGCCTGGGCATCATCATTATGAATGAAGGTTCTCTCTCTGGGCATCACCTTTATAAATGAAGGTTCTCTGCCTGGGAATCATCTTTATGAAAAAATGTTCTCTCTTGGCATCATCTTTATGAATGAAAGTTCTCTCTCTGGGCATCATC
The DNA here is from genome assembly GCF_050624435.1 of Tenrec ecaudatus. Lineage (NCBI taxonomy): Eukaryota > Metazoa > Chordata > Mammalia > Afrosoricida > Tenrecidae > Tenrec > Tenrec ecaudatus. The sequence goes on from NC_134549.1 coordinate 15,807,058, forward strand.
TTTATGAATGAAGGTTCTCTCTCTGGGCATCACCTTTATGTAAGAAGGTTCTTTCTCTGGGCATCATCTTCCTGAATGATGGTTCTCTCTCTGGGCATCATCTTTATGAATGAAGGTTCTCTGCCTAGGCAACATCTTTATGAATGAAGGCTCTTTCTCTGGGCAGCATATTTGTGAAAGAAGGTTCCCTGCCTGGGAATCATCTTTATGAAAGAATGTTCTCTGCCTGGGCATCATCTTTATGAATGAAGGTTCTCTCTCTGGGCATCACCTTTATGTAAGAAGGTTCTTTCTCTGGGCATCATCTTCCTGAATGATGGTTCTCTCTCTGGGCATCATCTTTATGAATGAAGGTTCTCTGCCTAGGCAACATCTTTATGAATGAAGGCTCTTTCTCTGGGCAGCATATTTGTGAAAGAAGGTTCCCTGCCTGGGAATCATCTTTATGAAAGAATGTTCTCTGCCTGGGCATCATCTTTGTGAATGGAGGTTCTCTCTCTGGGCATCACCTTTATGTAAGAAGGTTCTTTCTCTGGGCATCATCTTCATGAATGATGGTTCTCTCTCTGGGCATCATCTTTATGAAACAATGTTCTCTCTCTGAGCATCATCATTATGAATGAATGTTATCTGTTTGGGCATCGTCTTTATGAAAGAAGGTTCTCTTCCAGGGAATCATCTTTACGAAAATGGTTCTATGCCTGGGCATCATATTTACGAAAGAAGGTTCTCTGACTTGGCATAATCTTTGTGAATGAAGGTACTTTCTTTGGGCATCATCATTATGAATGAAGGTTCTCTTGGCATCATCTTATTGAATGAAGGTTCTCTCTCTGTGCATCATCTTTATGAATGAAGGTTCTGTCTCTGGGCATCATCTTTATGAAAGACAGGTCTCTCTGGGCATCATCTTTATGAATGAAAGTTCACTCTCTGGGCAACATCTTTATGAATGAAGGCTGCCTCTATGTGCATCAAATTTATGAAAGAAGGTTCTCTGTTTGGGCATCATCTTTATGAAAGAAGGTTCTCTGCCTGGGCATCATCTTTACGAAAGCAGGTTCTCTGCCTGGGCATCATCTTTGTGAATGAAGGTTCTGTGCTTAGGCATCATCTTTATGAAACAAGGTTCTCTCTCTGGGCATCATCTTTATGAATGAAGGTACGCTCTCTGGGCATCATCTTTATGAAACAAGGTTCTCTAACTGGTATCATCTTAATGAATGAAAGTTCTCTGTCTGGGAATAATCTTTATGATTGAAGGTTCTCTCTCTGGGCATCATCTTTTTGAAACAAGGTTCTCTGCCTGGCTATCATCTATATGAAAGAAAGTTGTCTCTCTGTGCATCATATTTATGAAAGAAGGTTCTCTTCCTGGGAATCATCTTTATGAAAAAATGTTCTCTCTTGGCATCATCTTTATGAATGAAGGTTCTCTATCTGGGCATCATCTTTCTGAATGATGGTTCTCTGGGTATCATCTTATGAATGAAGGTTATCTCTCTGGGCATCAACTTTATGTAAGTAGGTTCTTTCTCTGGGCATCATCTTTATGAATGATGGCTCTCCCTTGGGAATCATCTTTATGAATGACGATTCTCTGTCTGGGCATCATCTTTATGAATGAAAGTTCTCTCTCTCTGGGCATCATCTTTATTAATGACGGTTCTCTCTCTGGGTATCATCTTTATAAATGAAGGTTCCCTCTCTGGGCATCACTTTTATGAATAAAAGTTTTTCTCTGGGAATCATCTTTATGAAACAAGTTTCTAAGTCTGGGCATCAACTATATGAATGAAGGTTCTCTCTCTGGGCATCATCTTTATGAATGAAAATTTCTGCCTAGGCATCATCTTTATGAAGACGGTTCTCTTCTGGGCATCATGTTTATGATCAAGGCTCTCTGTCTGGGCATTATCTTTATGAAAGAAGGTTCTCTCTGTTAGCATGATCTTTATGAATCAAAGTTCTCTGCCTGGGCATCATCTTTATGAATGACGGTTCTCTCTCTGGGCATCATCTTTATGAATGAAGGTTCTCTGCCTATGCAACATCTTTATGAATGAAGGCTCTTTCTCTGGGCAGCATATATATGAAAGAAGGTTCTCTGCCTGGGAATCATCTTTAGGAAAGAATGTTCTCTGCCTGGGCATCATCTTTGTGAATGGAGGTTCTCTCTCTGTGCATCATCTTTATGAATGAAGGATCTCTCTCTGGGCATCATCTTTATGAATGAAGGTTCTCTGGGCATCATCTTATGAATGAAGGTTCTCTCTCTGGGCATCACCTTTATGTAAGAAGGTTCTTTCTCTGGGCATCATCTTCCTGAATGATGGTTCTCTCTCTGGGCATCATCTTTATGAAACAAGGTTCTCTCTCTGGGCATCATCTTTACGAAACAAGGTTCTCTCACTGAGCATCATCATTATGAATGAATGTTATCTGTTTGGGCATCGTCTTTATGAATGAAGGTTCTCTTCCAGGGAATCATCTTTACGAAAATGGTTCTATGCCTGGGCATCATCTTTACGAAAGAAGGTTCTCTGCCTGGGCATCATCTTTGTGAATGTAGGTTCTGTGCCTGGCCATCATCTTTATGAATGAAGGCTCTCTCTCTGGGCAGCATCATTTTTAGGGTTCCCTTTCTGGGCATCCTCTTTAAGAAAGAAGTTTCTCTCTCTGGGCATCATCTTTATTAAAGAAGGTTCTCTGCCTGGTCATCATATTTACGAAGAAGGTACGCTCTCTCTGCATCATCTTTATGAAACAAGGTTCTCTAACTGGTATCATCTTAATTTATGAAAGTTCTATGTCTGGGAATAATCTTTATGATTGAATGTTCTCTCTCTGGGCATCATCTTTTTGAAACCAGGTTCTCTGCCTGGCTATCATCTATATGAAAGAAAGTTGTCTCTCTGTGCATCATATTTATGAAAGAAGGTTCTCTGTTTGGGCATTATCTTTATTAAAGAAGATTCTCTTCCTGGGCATCATCTTTACGAAAGAAGGTTCTCTACCTGGGCATCATCTTTGAAAATGAACGTTCTCTGCCTGGGCATCATCTTTATGAATGAAGGTTCTCTCTCTGGGCATCATCTTTGTGAATTAAGGCTCTCTTTCAGGGCAGCATTTTTATTGAACAAAGATTCTCTTTCTGGGTATCCTCTTTATGAAAGAAAGTTCTTTCTCTGGGCATCATCTTTATGAATGAAGGTTCTCTGCCTGATCATCATCTTTATGAAAGAAAGTTCTCTTTCTGGGCATTATCTTTATGAATGAAGGTTCTCTATTTGGGCAAATTCTTTATGAACGAAGGTTCTCTGCTATGGCATTATTTTATGAATAAAAGTTCTCTCTCTGTGCATCATCTTTATGAATGAAGGTTCTCTCTTGGCATCATCTTTATAAACAAGGTTCTAATTCTGGGCATCATCTATATCAAAGCAAGTTCTCTGCCTAGGCAACATCTTTATCAATGAAGGCTCTTTCTCTGGGCAGCATATTTATGAAAGAAGGTTCTCTGCCTGGGAATCATGTTTAGAAAAATATGTTCTCTGCCTGGGCATCATCTTTGTGAATGGAGGTTCTCTGGGCATCATCTTATGAATGAAGGTTCTCTCTCTGGGCATCACCTTTATGTAAGAAGGTGCTCTCTCTGGGCATCATCTTCATGAATGATGGTTCTCTCTCTGGGCATCATCTTTATGAATGAAAATTTCTGCCTGGGCATCATCTTTGTGAATGAAGGTTCTGTCTCTGGGCATCATCTTTATGAAAGAAAGTTCTCTCTCTGGGCTTCACCTTTATGAATGACGGTTTTCTCTTTGGGCATCATCTTTATGAATGAAGGTTTTTGCCTGGGCATCATCTTTATGAATGAAGGTTCTCTCTCTGGGCATCATATTTGTGAATGAAAGTTTCTGCCTGGGCATCATCTTTATGAATGACAGTTCTCTTCTGGGCATCATGTTTATGATGAAGGCTCTCTGTCTGGCCATCATCTTTATGAAAGAATGTTCTCTCTCAGGGCACCATCTTTATGAAACAAGATTCCCTTCTGAGCATCATCATTATGAATGAATGTTCTCTGTTTCGGCATCGTCTTTATGAAAGAAGTTTCTCTTCCTGGGAATCATCTTTACGATAATGGTTCTATGCCTGGGCATAATCTTTGTGAATGTAGGTTCTCTCTCTGGGCATCATCTTTATGAATAAAGATTCTCTGGGCATCATCTTATGAATGAAGGTTCTCTCTCTGTGCATCATCTTTATGAAAGAAAGTTCTGTCTCTGGGCATCACCTTGATGAAAGAAAGGTCTCTCTGTGGGCATCATCTTCATGAAAGAAAGATCTCTGTTTGTGCATCATCTTTATGAATGAAGGATCTCTCTATGTGCATCATATTCATGAAAGAAGGTTCTTTGCTTAGGCATCATCTTTATGAAAGAAAATTCTCTGCCTGGGCATCATCTTTATGAAAGAAGATTCTCTAACTGGGCATCATCTTTGTGAATGAAGGTTCTCTGTCTGGGCAGCATCTTTATGAATGAAGGTTCTCTCTTTGGGTATCATCTTTATGAATGAAGGCTCTCTCTCTGGGCAACATCTTTATGAAAGCAGGTTCTCTTCCTAGGCAACATCTTTATGAATGAAGGCTCTATCTCTTGGCATCATATTTATGAAAGAAGGTTCTCTGCCTGGGAATCATCTTTAGAAAAATATGTTCTCTGCCTGGGCATCATCTTTGTGAATGGAGGTTCTCTCTCTGTGCATCATCTTTATGAATGAAGGTTCCGTCTCTGGGCATCATCTTGATGAAAGAAAGGTCTCTCTCTGGGCATCATCTTTATGAAAGAAAGATCTCTGTTTGTGCATCATATTTATGAATGAAGGCTCTCTCTATGTGCATCATATTTATGAAAGAAGGTTCTTTGTTTGGGCATCATCTTTACCAAAGAAGGTTCTCTGCCTGGGCATCATCTTTGTGAATGAAGGTTCTCTCTTTGGGCATCATCTTTTTGAATGAAGGCTCTCCCTCTGTGCATCATATTTATGAAAGAAGATTCTCTGCCTTGAATCATCTTTATGAAAAACGGTTCTCTCTCTGGGCATCACCTTTATGAAAGAAGGTTCTTTCTCTGAGCATCATCTTCATGAATGATGGTTCTCTCCCTGGGCATCATCTTTGTGAATGAAGGTTCTCTCTCTGGGCTTCACCTATATGAATGAAGGTTCTCTGACTAGGCAACATCTTTATGAATGAAGGCTCTTTCTCTGGGCATCATATATTTTAAAGAAGGTTCTCTGCCTGGGAATAATCTTTATGAAAGAATGTTCTGTGCCTGGGCATCATCTTTGTGAATGAAGGTTCTCCCTCTGGGCATCATCTTTATGAATAAAGGTTCTCTGGGCATCATCTTATGAATGAAAGTTCTCTCTCTCGGCATTACCATTTGAAAGAAGGTTCTTTCTCTGTGCATCATCTCCAAGAATGATGGTTCTCTCCTGGGCATCATTTTTATGAATCAAGGTCCTCTCTGTGGGCACAATCTTTATGAATGAATGTTCTTGCCTGGGCATCATCATTATGAATGAAGGTTCTCTCTCTGGGCATCACCTTTATAAATGAAGGTTCTCTGCCTGGGAATCATCTTTATGAAAAAATGTTCTCTCTTGGCATCATCTTTATGAATGAAAGTTCTCTCTCTGGGCATCATCTTTATGAATGAAGGTTCTCTCTCTGGGCATCACCTTTATGTAAGAAGGTTCTTTCTCTGGGCATCATCTTCCTGAATGATGGTTCTCTCTCTGGGCATCATCTTTATGAATGAAGGTTCTCTGCCTAGGCAACATCTTTATGAATGAAGGCTCTTTCTCTGGGCAGCATATTTGTGAAAGAAGGTTCCCTGCCTGGGAATCATCTTTATGAAAGAATGTTCTCTGCCTGGGCATCATCTTTGTGAATGGAGGTTCTCTCTCTGGGCATCACCTTTATGTAAGAAGGTTCTTTCTCTGGGCATCATCTTCATGAATGATGGTTCTCTCTCTGGGCATCATCTTTATGAAACAAAGTTCTCTCTCTGAGCATCATCATTATGAATGAATGTTATCTGTTTGGGCATCGTCTTTATGAAAGAAGGTTCTCTTCCAGGGAATCATCTTTACGAAAATGGTTCTATGCCTGGGCATCATATTTACGAAAGAAGGTTCTCTGACTTGGCATAATCTTTGTGAATGAAGGTACTTTCTTTGGGCATCATCATTATGAATGAAGGTTCTCTTGGCATCATCTTATTGAATGAAGGTTCTCTCTCTGTGCATCATCTTTATGAATGAAGGTTCTGTCTCTGGGCATCATCTTTATGAAAGACAGGTCTCTCTGGGCATCATCTTTATGAATGAAAGTTCACTCTCTGGGCAACATCTTTATGAATGAAGGCTGCCTCTATGTGCATCAAATTTATGAAAGAAGGTTCTCTGTTTGGGCATCATCTTTATGAAAGAAGGTTCTCTGACTGGGCATCATCTTTACGAAAGCAGGTTCTCTGCCTGGGCATCTTCTTTGTGAATGAAGGTTCTGTGCTTAGGCATCATCTTTATGAAACAAGGTTCTCTCTCTGGGCATCATCTTTATGAATGAAGGTACGCTCTCTGGGCATCATCTTTATGAAACAAGGTTCTCTAACTGGTATCATCTTAATGAATGAAAGTTCTCTGTCTGGGAATAATCTTTATGATTGAAGGTTCTCTCTCTGGGCATCATCTTTTTGAAACAAGGTTCTCTGCCTGGCTATCATCTATATGAAAGAAAGTTGTCTCTCTGTGCATCATATTTATGAAAGAAGGTTCTCTTCCTGGGAATCATCTTTATGAAAAAATGTTCTCTCTTAGCATCATCTTTATGAATGAAGGTTCTCTATCTGGGCATCATCTTTCTGAATGATGGTTCTCTGGGTATCATCTTATGAATGAAGGTTATCTCTCTGGGCATCAACTTTATGTAAGTAGGTTCTTTCTCTGGGCATCATCTTTATGAATGATGGCTCTCCCTTGGGAATCATCTTTATGAATGACGATTCTCTGTCTGGGCATCATCTTTATGAATGAAAGTTCTCTCTCTCTGGGCATCATCTTTATTAATGACGGTTCTCTCTCTGGGTATCATCTTTATAAATGAAGGTTCCCTCTCTGGGCATCACTTTTATGAATAAAAGTTTTTCTCTGGGCATCATCTTTATGAAAGAAGGTTCTCTCTCTGGGAATCATCTTTATGAAACAAGTTTCTAAGTCTGGGCATCAACTATATGAATGAAGGTTCTCTCTCTGGGCATCATCTTTATGAATGAAAATTTCTGCCTAGGCATCATCTTTATGAAGACGGTTCTCTTCTGGGCATCATGTTTATGATCAAGGCTCTCTGTCTGGGCATTATCTTTATGAAAGAAGGTTCTCTCTGTTAGCATGATCTTTATGAATCAAAGTTCTCTGCCTGGGCATCATCTTTATGAATGAAGGTTCTCTGCCTATGCAACATCTTTATGAATGAAGGCTCTTTCTCTGGGCAGCATATATATGAAAGAAGGTTCTCTGCCTGGGAATCATCTTTATGAAAGTATGTTCTCTGCCTGGGCATCATCTTTGTGAATGGAGGTTCTCTCTCTGTGCATCATCTTTATGAATGAAGGATCTCTCTCTGGGCATCATCTTTATGAATGAAGGTTCTCTGGGCATCATCTTATGAATGAAGGTTATCTAACTGGGCATCACCTTTATGTAAGAAGGTTCTTTCTCTGGGCATCATCTTCCTGAATGATGGTTCTCTCTCTGGGCATCATCTTTATGAAACAAGGTTCTCTCTCTGGGCATCATCTTTACGAAACAAGGTTCTCTCACTGAGCATCATCATTATGAATGAATGTTATCTGTTTGGGCATCGTCTTTATGAATGAAGGTTCTCTTCCAGGGAATCATCTTTACGAAAATGGTTCTATGCCTGGGCATCATCTTTACGAAAGAAGGTTCTCTGCCTGGGCATCATCTTTGTGAATGTAGGTTCTGTGCCTGGCCATCATCTTTATGAATGAAGGCTCTCTCTCTGGGCAGCATCATTTTTAGGGTTCCCTTTCTGGGCATCCTCTTTAAGAAAGAAGTTTCTCTCTCTGGGCATCATCTTTATTAAAGAAGGTTCTCTGCCTGGTCATCATATTTACGAAGAAGGTACGCTCTCTCTGCATCATCTTTATGAAACAAGGTTCTCTAACTGGTATCATCTTAATTTATGAAAGTTCTATGTCTGGGAATAATCTTTATGATTGAATGTTCTCTCTCTGGGCATCATCTTTTTGAAACCAGGTTCTCTGCCTGGCTATCATCTATATGAAAGAAAGTTGTCTCTCTGTGCATCATATTTATGAAAGAAGGTTCTCTGTTTGGGCATTATCTTTATTAAAGAAGATTCTCTTCCTGGGCATCATCTTTACGAAAGAAGGTTCTCTACCTGGGCATCATCTTTGAAAATGAACGTTCTCTGCCTGGGCATCATCTTTATGAATGAAGGTTCTCTCTCTGGGCATCATCTTTGTGAATTAAGGCTCTCTTTCAGGGCAGCATTTTTATTGAACAAAGATTCTCTTTCTGGGTATCCTCTTTATGAAAGAAAGTTCTTTCTCTGGGCATCATCTTTATGAATGAAGGTTCTCTGCCTGATCATCATCTTTATGAAAGAAAGTTCTCTTTCTGGGCATTATCTTTATGAATGAAGGTTCTCTATTTGGGCAAATTCTTTATGAACGAAGGTTCTCTGCTATGGCATTATTTTATGAATAAAAGTTCTCTCTCTGTGCATCATCTTTATGAATGAAGGTTCTCTCTTGGCATCATCTTTATAAACAAGGTTCTAATTCTGGGCATCATCTATATCAAAGCAAGTTCTCTGCCTAGGCAACATCTTTATCAATGAAGGCTCTTTCTCTGGGCAGCATATTTATGAAAGAAGGTTCTCTGCCTGGGAATCATGTTTAGAAAAATATGTTCTCTGCCTGGGCATCATCTTTGTGAATGGAGGTTCTCTGGGCATCATCTTATGAATGAAGGTTCTCTCTCTGGGCATCACCTTTATGTAAGAAGGTGCTCTCTCTGGGCATCATCTTCATGAATGATGGTTCTCTCTCTGGGCATCATCTTTATGAATGAAAATTTCTGCCTGGGCATCATCTTTGTGAATGAAGGTTCTGTCTCTGGGCATCATCTTTATGAAAGAAAGTTCTCTCTCTGGGCTTCACCTTTATGAATGACGGTTTTCTCTTTGGGCATCATCTTTATGAATGAAGGTTTTTGCCTGGGCATCATCTTTATGAATGAAGGTTCTCTCTCTGGGCATCATATTTGTGAATGAAAGTTTCTGCCTGGGCATCATCTTTATGAATGACAGTTCTCTTCTGGGCATCATGTTTATGATGAAGGCTCTCTGTCTGGCCATCATCTTTATGAAAGAATGTTCTCTCTCAGGGCACCATCTTTATGAAACAAGATTCCCTTCTGAGCATCATCATTATGAATGAATGTTCTCTGTTTCGGCATCGTCTTTATGAAAGAAGTTTCTCTTCCTGGGAATCATCTTTACGATAATGGTTCTATGCCTGGGCATAATCTTTGTGAATGTAGGTTCTCTCTCTGGGCATCATCTTTATGAATAAAGATTCTCTGGGCATCATCTTATGAATGAAGGTTCTCTCTCTGTGCATCATCTTTATGAAAGAAAGTTCTGTCTCTGGGCATCACCTTGATGAAAGAAAGGTCTCTCTGTGGGCATCATCTTCATGAAAGAAAGATCTCTGTTTGTGCATCACCTTTATGAATGAAGGATCTCTCTATGTGCATCATATTCATGAAAGAAGGTTCTTTGCTTAGGCATCATCTTTATGAAAGAAAATTCTCTGCCTGGGCATCATCTTTATGAAAGAAGATTCTCTAACTGGGCATCATCTTTGTGAATGAAGGTTCTCTGTCTGGGCAGCATCTTTATGAATGAAGGTTCTCTCTTTGGGTATCATCTTTATGAATGAAGGCTCTCTCTCTGGGCAACATCTTTATGAAAGCAGGTTCTCTTCCTAGGCAACATCTTTATGAATGAAGGCTCTATCTCTTGGCATCATATTTATGAAAGAAGGTTCTCTGCCTGGGAATCATCTTTAGAAAAATATGTTCTCTGCCTGGGCATCATCTTTGTGAATGGAGGTTCTCTCTCTGTGCATCATCTTTATGAATGAAGGTTCTGTCTCTGGGCATCATCTTGATGAAAGAAAGGTCTCTCTCTGGGCATCATCTTTATGAAAGAAAGATCTCTGTTTGTGCATCATATTTATGAATGAAGGCTCTCTCTATGTGCATCATATTTATGAAAGAAGGTTCTTTGTTTGGGCATCATCTTTACCAAAGAAGGTTCTCTGCCTGGGCATCATCTTTGTGAATGAAGGTTCTCTCTTTGGGCATCATCTTTTTGAATGAAGGCTCTCCCTCTGTGCATCATATTTATGAAAGAAGATTCTCTGCCTTGAATCATCTTTATGAAAAACGGTTCTCTCTCTGGGCATCACCTTTATGAAAGAAGGTTCTTTCTCTGAGCATCATCTTCATGAATGATGGTTCTCTCCCTGGGCATCATCTTTGTGAATGAAGGTTCTCTCTCTGGGCTTCACCTATATGAATGAAGGTTCTCTGACTAGGCAACATCTTTATGAATGAAGGCTCTTTCTCTGGGCATCATATATTTTAAAGAAGGTTCTCTGCCTGGGAATAATCTTTATGAAAGAATGTTCTGTGCCTGGGCATCATCTTTGTGAATGAAGGTTCTCCCTCTGGGCATCATCTTTATGAATAAAGGTTCTCTGGGCATCATCTTATGAATGAAAGTTCTCTCTCTCGGCATTACCATTTGAAAGAAGGTTCTTTCTCTGTGCATCATCTCCAAGAATGATGGTTCTCTCCTGGGCATCATTTTTATGAATCAAGGTCCTCTCTGTGGGCACAATCTTTATGAATGAATGTTCTTGCCTGGGCATCATCATTATGAATGAAGGTTCTCTCTCTGGGCATCACCTTTATAAATGAAGGTTCTCTGCCTGGGAATCATCTTTATGAAAAAATGTTCTCTCTTGGCATCATCTTTATGAATGAAAGTTCTCTCTCTGGGCATCATCTTTATGAATGAAGGTTCTCTCTCTGGGCATCACCTTTATGTAAGAAGGTTCTTTCTCTGGGCATCATCTTCCTGAATGATGGTTCTCTCTCTGGGCATCATCTTTATGAATGAAGGTTCTCTGCCTAGGCAACATCTTTATGAATGAAGGCTCTTTCTCTGGGCAGCATATTTGTGAAAGAAGGTTCCCTGCCTGGGAATCATCTTTATGAAAGAATGTTCTCTGCCTGGGCATCATCTTTGTGAATGGAGGTTCTCTCTCTGGGCATCACCTTTATGTAAGAAGGTTCTTTCTCTGGGCATCATCTTCATGAATGATGGTTCTCTCTCTGGGCATCATCTTTATGAAACAAAGTTCTCTCTCTGAGCATCATCATTATGAATGAATGTTATCTGTTTGGGCATCGTCTTTATGAAAGAAGGTTCTCTTCCAGGGAATCATCTTTACGAAAATGGTTCTATGCCTGGGCATCATATTTACGAAAGAAGGTTCTCTGACTTGGCATAATCTTTGTGAATGAAGGTACTTTCTTTGGGCATCATCATTATGAATGAAGGTTCTCTTGGCATCATCTTATTGAATGAAGGTTCTCTCTCTGTGCATCATCTTTATGAATGAAGGTTCTGTCTCTGGGCATCATCTTTATGAAAGACAGGTCTCTCTGGGCATCATCTTTATGAATGAAAGTTCACTCTCTGGGCAACATCTTTATGAATGAAGGCTGCCTCTATGTGCATCAAATTTATGAAAGAAGGTTCTCTGTTTGGGCATCATCTTTATGAAAGAAGGTTCTCTGACTGGGAATAATCTTTATGAAAGAATGTTCTGTGCCTGGGCATCATCTTTGTGAATGAAGGTTCTCCCTCTGGGCATCATCTTTATGAATAAAGGTTCTCTGGGCATCATCTTATGAATGAAAGTTCTCTCTCTCGGCATTACCTTTTGAAAGAAGGTTCTTTCTCTGGGCATCATCTCCAAGAATGATGGTTCTCTCCTGGGCATCATTTTTATGAATGAAGGTCCTCTCTGTGGGCACAATCTTTATGAATGAATGTTCTTGCCTGGGCATCATCATTATGAATGAAGGTTCTCTCTCTGGGCATCACCTTTATAAATGAAGGTTCTCTGCCTGGGAATCATCTTTATGAAAAAATGTTCTCTCTTGGCATCATCTTTATGAATGAAAGTTCTCTCTCTGGGCATCATCTTTATGAATGAAGGTTCTCTCTCTGGGCATCACCTTTATGTAAGAAGGTTCTTTCTCTGGGCATCATCTTCCTGAATGATGGTTCTCTCTCTGGGCATCATCTTTATGAATGAAGGTTCTCTGCCTAGGCAACATCTTTATGAATGAAGGCTCTTTCTCTGGGCAGCATATTTGTGAAAGAAGGTTCCCTGCCTGGGAATCATCTTTATGAAAGAATGTTCTCTGCCTGGGCATCATCTTTATGAATGAAGGTTCTCTCTCTGGGCATCACCTTTATGTAAGAAGGTTCTTTCTCTGGGCATCATCTTCCTGAATGATGGTTCTCTCTCTGGGCATCATCTTTATGAATGAAGGTTCTCTGCCTAGGCAACATCTTTATGAATGAAGGCTCTTTCTCTGGGCAGCATATTTGTGAAAGAAGGTTCCCTGCCTGGGAATCATCTTTATGAAAGAATGTTCTCTGCCTGGGCATCATCTTTGTGAATGGAGGTTCTCTCTCTGGGCATCACCTTTATGTAAGAAGGTTCTTTCTCTGGGCATCATCTTCATGAATGATGGTTCTCTCTCTGGGCATCATCTTTATGAAACAAAGTTCTCTCTCTGAGCATCATCATTATGAATGAATGTTATCTGTTTGGGCATCGTCTTTATGAAAGAAGATTCTCTTCCAGGGAATCATCTTTACGAAAATGGTTCTATGCCTGGGCATCATATTTACGAAAGAAGGTTCTCTGACTTGGCATAATCTTTGTGAATGAAGGTACTTTCTTTGGGCATCATCATTATGAATGAAGGTTCTCTTGGCATCATCTTATTGAATGAAGGTTCTCTCTCTGTGCATCATCTTTATGAATGAAGGTTCTGTCTCTGGGCATCATCTTTATGAAAGACAGGTCTCTCTGGGCATCATCTTTATGAATGAAAGTTCACTCTCTGGGCAACATCTTTATGAATGAAGGCTGCCTCTATGTGCATCAAATTTATGAAAGAAGGTTCTCTGTTTGGGCATCATCTTTATGAAAGAAGGTTCTCTGACTGGGCATCATCTTTACGAAAGCAGGTTCTCTGCCTGGGCATCTTCTTTGTGAATGAAGGTTCTGTGCTTAGGCATCATCTTTATGAAACAAGGTTCTCTCTCTGGGCATCATCTTTATGAATGAAGGTACGCTCTCTGGGCATCATCTTTATGAAACAAGGTTCTCTAACTGGTATCATCTTAATGAATGAAAGTTCTCTGTCTGGGAATAATCTTTATGATTGAAGGTTCTCTCTCTGGGCATCATCTTTTTGAAACAAGGTTCTCTGCCTGGCTATCATCTATATGAAAGAAAGTTGTCTCTCTGTGCATCATATTTATGAAAGAAGGTTCTCTTCCTGGGAATCATCTTTATGAAAAAATGTTCTCTCTTAGCATCATCTTTATGAATGAAGGTTCTCTATCTGGGCATCATCTTTTGGAATGAAGGTTCTCTCTCTGGGCATCACCTTTATGAAAGAATGTTTTCTCTGGGCAGCTTATTTATGAAAGAAGTTTCTCTGTCTGGGCATCATCATTATTAAAAAAGGTTCTCTCTCTGGGCATCATCATTATGAATGAAGGTTCTCTGTTTGGGCAACGTCTTTATGAAAGAAGGTTCTCTTCCTGGGAATCATCTTTACGAAAGAAGGTTCTATGCCTGGGCATCATCTTTACGATAGAAGGTTCTCTGCCTAGGCATAATCTTTGTGAATGAAGGTACATTCTTTGGGCATCATTATTATAAATGACGGTTCTCTGGGCATCATCTTTATGAATGAAGGCTCTCTCTCTGGGCAGCATCATTATTGAATAAAGGTTCTCTTTCTGGGCATCCTCTTTAAGAAAGAAGGTTCTCTCTCTGGGCATCATCTTTATGAAAGAAGGTTCTCTGCCTGGTCATCATCTTTACGAAGAAGGCTCTCTACCTGGGCATCATCTTTATGAATGAAGATACGCTTCTGGGCATCATCTTTATGAAACAAGATTCTCTCTCTTGTATCATCTTTATGAATGAAGGTTCTCTCTCTGGGCATCACCTTTATGAATGAAGGTTCTCTGCCTGGGCCTCATCTTTATGATTGAAGGTTCTCTCTCTGGGCATCACCTTTATGAATGAAGTTTCTCTGCCTGCGCAACATATTTATGAATGAAGGCTCTTTCTCTGGGCATCATATTTAAGAAAGAAGGTTCTCTGCCTGGGAATCAACTTTATGAAAGAATGTTCTCTGCCTGGCCATCATCTTTGTGAATGAAGGTTCTCTGCCTGTGCATCATCTTTATGAATGAAGGTTTTCTCTCTGGGCATCATCATTATGAATGAATGTACTCTGTTTGGGCATCATCTTTATGAATGAAAGATCATTCCCTTGGCAACATCTTTATGAAAGAAGGCTCTCTCTATGTGCATCATATTTATGAAAGAAGGTTCACTGTTTTGGCCTCATCTTTATGAAATAAGATTCTCTGCCTGGGCATCATCTTTGTGAATGAAGGTTCTCTGCCTGGGCATCATCTTTATGAATGAAAGTTCTCTCTCAGGGCATCATCTTTATGAATGAAGCCTCTCTCTGGGCAGCATCATTAGTGAATAAAGGTTCTTATTCTGGGCATCCTCTTTAAGAACGAAGGTTCTCTCTCTGGGCATCATCTTTAGGAATGAAGGTTCTCTCTCTGGGCATCACCTTTATGAAAGAAGGTTTTTCTGGGCAGCTTATTTATGAAAGTAGTTTCTCTGTCTGGGCATCATCATTATTAAAAAAGGTTCTCTCTCTGGGCATCATCATTATGAATGAAGGTTCTCTGTTTGTGCATCGTCTATATGAAAGAAGGTTCTCTTCCTGGGAATCATCTTTACGAAAGAAGGTTCTATGCCTGGGCATCATCTTTACGATAGAAGGTTCTCTGCCTGGGCATAATCTTTGAGAATGACGGTTCTTTCTTTGGGCATCATTATTATAAATGACGGTTCTCTCGGCAACATCTTATGAATGATGGTTCTCTCTCTGGGCATCATCTTTATGAACGAAAGTTTCTGTCTGGGCATCATCTTTATGAATGACGGTTCTCTTCTGGGCATCATGTTTATGATCAAGGCTCACTGTCTGGGCATCATCTTTATGAAAGACGGTTCTCTCTGTGGGCATCATCTTTATGAATGAAGGTTCTCTCTCTGGGCATCACCTTTATGAATGAAGGTTCTCTGCCTAGGCAACATCTTGATGAATGAAGGCTCTTTCTCTGGGCAGCATATTTATGAAAGAAGGTTCTCTCTGTGGGAATCATCTTTATGAAAGAATGTTCTCTGCCTGGGCATCATCTTTGTGAATGGAGGTTCTCTCTCGGTATCATCTTTATGAATGAAAGTTTCTGCCTGGGCATCATCTTTATGAATGACGGTTCTCTTCTGGGCATCATGTTTATGATGAAGGCTCTTTGTCTGGGCATCATCTTTATGAAAGAAGGTTCTCTCTCTGGGCATCATCTTTATGAAAAAAGGTTCTCTCTCTGAGCATCATCATTATGAATGAATGTTCTCTGTTTTGTATGGTCTTTATGAAAGAAGGTTCTCTTCCTGGGAATCATCTTAAGAAAATGGTTCTATGCCTAGGCATCATCTTTACGAAAGAAGGTTCTCTGCCTGGGCATAATCTTTATGAATGAAGGTACTTTCTTTGGGCATCATCATTATCAATGAAGGATCTCTTGGCATCATCTTTATGAATGAAGGTTCTGTCTCTGGGCATCATCTTTATGAAAGAAAGGTCTCTCTCTGGGCATCATCTTTATGAATGAAAGGTCACTCTCTGGGCAACATCGTTATGAATGAAGGCACTCTCTATGTGCATCATATTTATGAAAGAAGTTTCTCTGTTTGGGCATCATCTTTATGAAAGAAGATTCTCTGTCGCGTGCCAGGTCTCGCCAGCAAGAAAAGACGCACCACAACAGGATTCTTCCACAAGCATTTATTTTTTCATTATGTGGTAAAAGACCTTGAAACCCCAAACTACTGCTGCTTATATATGCTCTATGGGGACGTGCTGTGCCTTGATTGGTGCATTTGCCAAAACCTCATGCATAGATTGGTGAGTTCACCAGAAACTTCGTTTGCATACTCCATGGTGGAGTTATGACTACGTCATCTCAGCATCGCGCATGCGCTAAGTGGTTGTTTTCCACTTAGTTGGACCACCGCCCTTACTGCCCGGCGCCATCTAGTAGTAGCAGCGAGAGTTGCGGCTACCCATATCACGAGAGCTGTGGCTTCCCACATCTCGTGAGAGCTACGGCTTCCCACATCTCCTCCTTTCTTTTTTATTTTAAGCCTAATCCATCGATCAATTCCAGAGCCTCCAGCAGCTCCAAAAGATCAAGATGGATATAAAGTCCATCGATCCATCCCGGAGCCTCCAGCAGCCCCAGGAGATCAAGATGGATATAAAAACCCAAATCTGGTCACCCTGATGTGTGCAATGAGCAAAGCTCCACATGGTGCAAGGGCTGACCAAGATCCAATTTCTGTCACTCTTCCCAGTGCAATGGGACAATTCCCTTGGGGTGCAGGAGCTGACAACTTATGGGGGTTAATTTTCTCTTAACAAAGAAAGCCAAAGATCATGGGAACCACCGCGCTCAATCGCTAAGAGCGCCTGCGTGATGATGACTTTGTCACGTTTCTGCTGGGCTTTAAGCTTGCAGAGCAACCATAGCAACAACACTCCTCCACAGCACATTATTGCAGCAAATGTAAACACCCCCACCCACTCTTTAAAAGGCAGTAGAAAGGCAGTAGAAAGCCAAGAAGTAAAATCTCCAACAGTTATGGGTTTCATTCTTTTGCCATTAAGAGTCGTAATCTGCATCCGGAGTTGTTCTTGAAGTTCTTCCAGCTCAGCTGCCCATTGTCCTGTAAGATACTGGGATATATTCTTGCTGCTAAAAGAAGACTCATTCAAGAATTCTAAAGGTGTTATGCACAAATTAGGTGTTGAAGAAACACAACTTAATTGCACCATGCTCGTAAGAGTATCCACTTGTTGTTGTAATAAATCAACTCTCTGGTTCACTAACAGTAAACCAGACATTAATCGAGCATCCAACTTATGGACTGTAGATAAAGCCTCTGATGTAGATTGCGTAATATTGTTAATGACATTTGCTGTCATTACTTGATTGGACATAGCCAATCCTGCTGTAACCGCTGCTGCAGCTGAGATAGTAATAGCTGTAATAATTGCTGCAGTAATGCCAAAATCTCTTTTATATCTATAAAGTGTAGCAATAGGAAAAGTATTGGGATCTGCTTCAACCGGTACAGGTATCATAGTGGGAATCTTTACTAACAAGGCAAATGGCTCAGAGCCATTCCAACATTCAGCAAGCCAACACTGACTGCTAAAGCTATTACATGAAGCTTCCCAACATGTATCATATGCATGACTAATGTTGAATGTTAACAGAAAGAAAAATGGGGGCTGGACACAAACAGGTGATGGCTGAAATTGCACTCTTGATATATTAACCATAGTATTTACTTTCAGCCTCTTTGTAGTGGTATTGTATACACCGGTGACATTGTATAAAGTATCATTAATTCCAAACATTTTTGCAAAAGGAGTCACTATTGTAGATGCTCCACGTTGATTATATAATATCCATTCATACCACGGCCAAGTATTATCAGGACCCGTGATATTAATACTGCCATTCCATTTTGCTTTACCTAAAGCTGGAGTCATATCAAAACCTGGTATAATAGGTTTGTTCCGATAGTTTGGAGACTGACATTGAGTAAAAGAAGGCGGAAAACCTTTTTCAGGTAAACAACTAGGTAATATGACACTTCTGGTCACATTAGGTGGCACTACTGATTCATAGATGGGCCCAGAGGGCCTAGATCCCTCACGAATCATCATGAGTGTTGTTATATTTACACCTTTTCCTTTCTCAGAGGTGCCACTTCCACCTGTAGCACCTTGTGCAACTTTCATAAGGGTGGATATAATATTATTAACTGCAGAGTCTCCAGAAGGATCCACCCAATTGACTAAAGATCCATTTCTTACATGTATACAAGGTGCACTAGTATTAATGGTGGTAAAACACAAACTATATGCCAATGTGAAATTGCTTGCATTATATACTTTAGGAGGCTCCCCTCTAGGTGTAATACATGGTATTCCCAAATCACATTGCGTTGATAAGAATAAGGGTAATATTGACGCATTCGAGTGTATGGGAATAGGTACAGGTCAAGTTTTAGCTATGGCCCATAAAAAAACTACTTTAATTATTGGGGTCCATATTACCATCAGTATCAGCAACATTATTAGGTTGATCATCGTCTTCTACATTCTTCCTGCTCCCACGATCTTCATCCTCCTTAATTAGTCTCACCAGTCTCTCTGGCACCCAGATGGGGTTTTCTTCTTTCTGTGGAAAAACACAAATTGCTCCCCTGGACCTGATTAATATGGGGTCCGGGCCATACCATTTATTATCCAATACATTGTTCCATTGGGCCATTTCCTTTGGTGGCTTTGGCCATTGTCCATATCTGTCTGCAGCTGATTGGCCTTTCTCATCCAGATTTTAAAAATTTAGAGTAAAAAGAGTTAAAGATAAGGCCATTCTAGGGGTAGTGACCGTCACGGCCTCTATTCCCCCTTTTTGTTTTAATAAATATTGTTTTAAAGTACGATGACACCGTTCCACAATTCCTTGCCCTTGGGGATTGTTCGGCAAGCCTGTGAGGTGTTTTACTTGCATTTGCAAGCAAAACTGTCGGAACTTGGTGGAAGTATATGCAGGCCCATTATCCGTTTTTAATATGGTGGGCTTGCCCCATGCACTCCAAGCCTGTAAGCAATGTTGAATTACTTGGCTGGATTTTTCCCCCGTTAGGGGTGTTGCATGTCCAATGCCAGAACTGGTGTCCACTGACAGATGCACATACTGCAACTTTCCAAAAGCAGATATGTGGGTAACGTCCATTTGCCAGATGTCGAGAGGACGGACGCCTCGAGGAATTATTCCAACTGAAGGTTTAGAAATAAATTCTGCACACTTGGCGCACTGCAACACAATAGTACGAGCCTCTGCGCGAGTAATTGAAAACTTAATGCGTAGAGTGGCAGCAGGCACATGATACAGCTCATGAAAGTCTTTAGCAAGTTCAAAATTGGATTTAGTTAATACAGGAAAAGCTCTTGTAGCTTGATCAGCCAAATCATTACTTTTCACCATAGGTCACGGAAGCAAGCTATGAGCACGTATGTGCTGAATATAAAATGGGTGTTTTCGTTGCAAAATACATTTTCTAATTTGAGACAAGATGTCTGCTACCTTGCTAGATTGCTTAATGTAGCCAGCAATTTCCAGCTTAGATACTGCGTTGACTACGTAATGGGAGTCAGATATGATGTTAATTGGTTCCGTGAATTTCTTAAAAACTTCTAAGACCACCAAACATTCTACTAATTGAGGTGCATTAGCTAAAAATTGTAATGTAGTCACTTGATTATTTATCACATAACATCCTTTACCTGTTTTAGAGCCATCTGTATAAATGTCTAAAGCTTCCTTAATGGGGTTGTTAACAGTGACACGGGGAAAAATTACTGGATGTGCAGCCACAAACTGCAACAAAGAATGTTTAGGATAATGGTTGTCTATTAGTCCATTAAAACTGCATTTAAAAATTGCCCACTCCTCTGTAGTGGCGCACAGTGTAGCAACTTGCTCACTAGTATATGGGACAATGACACTGCTAGGTTCTTTTCCAAAATACATAATAGCTGTCTCTACTCCCTTTAAGGCCAATTTGGCTACCATAGAAGGATAGTGTTCAGTAGTTTTTGAAGGTGAGGAGTGAGCATGGATCCACAACAAAGGTCCAGTCTGCCACAATACCGCAGTAGGCGCGCAGGCAGTTTTTAAAATGCACAGTTGAAAAGGAGATTTTATGTCTATTCTATCCAACCGCGCTTCAGAAATCGCTTTTTCAACCTGTTCTAATACTTTTTGAGCTTGAGGAGTGATTTCTCGAGGAGAAGTAATGTGGTTTTCTCCTTCCAAGATATTGAACAATGGCTTAAGGTCAGCAGTGGATATCTTTAAATATGGGCGGAGCCAATTGATATCTCCTAGCAACTTTTGAAAATCATTTAATGTCTTTAACTGATCCTTCCGTATAGTCAATTTTTGAGGTGTTATATGACATGGACTTATTGTGGCTCCTAAAAACTGTCCAATTGAAGATTGTTGAACCTTATCTGGTGCTATTGCTAACTGATGGGATTCTAATTCCTTAACTACCTCACTGTATCCCTGCTGCACATCTAGCTCCTCTTCTCCAGTTATTAATATATCATCCATGTAATGGTAAATTTTTAACTGACCAAATTTTTCTCTGACAGGTGCTAAAGCGTGGTCCACAAATAACTGACACATAGTAGGACTATTAGTCATTCCTTGTGGCAAAACTCGCCACTGATAACGTTTATCAGGTTCTTCATGATTAATGGAGGGTAGAGTAAAAGCAAATCTTTCCTTATCTTTCTCATACAAAGGAATGGAGAAAAAACAATCCTTAATGTCTATTATAATGACAGTCCATCCTTTAGGTATTGCAGATAACAATGGAAGGCCTTTCTGTACAGGACCCATGAGTGACATTTGGGCATTGATGGCTCATAGATCATGTAACAGCCTCCATTTTCCTGATTTCTTTTTAATGACAAAAATAGGTGTGTTCCAAGGTGACACAGATGGTTCTAAATGTCCTAGTTCTAGCTGTTCTTTAACTAACTTTTGTGCCGCAATTAATTTTTCTACTGGAAGCGGCCACTGTGGTACCCAAACTGGCTCTGCTGAGAGCCATGGAATGGGTAGCGGCTCCGCAGTGGCCCCTAGGAAAAACCCAGACCTGTGCGATCTTTCTTCACTGCTACTTCTATTGGTTCAGGACAACCCTGCAGGTGTTTCCCTACTCCCTTTCCCGGTACATATCCCATATTTTGCATAAGTTCTTGACTTATAGGTGAGTAATCATTAGTTAGTACTAATCCTAGATCTGTTAATATGTCTCTTCCCCACAAATTTACGGGTAAGGGGAGAACATATGGCTGGAACTGGCCTGATTGTCCTTCCTCAGCCTTCCAGTGCAACCGCCTGGTGCTTATCATAGGCATGGATGCATACCCGAGTCCTTGTAGAGACTGTGAAGATTGTGTTACTGGCCAGCAGGAAGGCCACCATTTAGTGCATATAATGCTTTTATCTGCCCCTGTGTCCAATAAACCTTCAAAGTTTTTCCCTTCAATATTCAGTGTCAAAGTTGGGCGTTGATCCAACTGCACCGAAAAGAAAGCTCCAGCTTCTCCTGATGATCCAAAACTCCTTTTTTCCCTACTAATTTTGGTACTTGGAAACAGTGCATGCTCACTAGGCAATACCAAGAGCTGCGCTATACGGTCTTCAGGTGAGATGGCATATATTCCCTGTGGAGAGGAACACATCGCCTTTACTTGTCCTGTAAAATCCTGATCAATAACTCCTGGGTGCACAATTAAACCTTTTAAGGTGGTGGAGGACCTGCCAAGCAGCAAGCCCACGGTGCCTTCTGGAAGGGGACTATAAAAATCCGTAGGAATGGGCTGACACCCCTGCTGTGGTGTTCGTACTGCTCTGGTGGTGGCACTGAGGTCCACCCCTCCGGATCCCGCAGTGGCCCTTTTGGGATTGGCCTCCCCAGTGGGAAGAGGCCGTCCTCCTGGATTGCCCCATACATTTGCAGGCCCTGGGGACGAGGGCCCCACTTCCCGTTTTTTGGCTCCAGGTAATATTGCTCTAGGGGGCTTCCCTTGCTATCTTTTACAGATCTGCACTCGTTGGCCCAATGTCTACCTTTATCACACCGAGGACACACACCCGGGGTCCTTTTGGGCCCTGTCCCAGTTTGACAAAGTTTTTTAATATGACCTTCCCTACCACACTGAAAGCATCTTAATGTGCCTCTTTTTTGGGCCGCCATTACTGCAGCAGCCAGTCCTGCATTAGTTAAAGGACCACCAACTTCCCTGCAAGCCTTCATCCATGCCTGCAATCCTTTAGACTTCCATGGTGTAATAACTGCTCTACATTGTTTAGTACACTGCTCAAAGACTAACTGCTCAATGAGAGGCATAGCTGTATCTTGATCTCCAAAAATTTTTCCTGCTGCTTCCAACATTCGTGCCACAAAATCTGAAAAAGGTTCAGTAGGTCCCTGTACAATTTTTGTTAAGTTGCCTCTAACCTCTCCTTTATTAGGTAAAGTTCTCCATGCCTTGCTTGCAGCAGAATTTATTTGCTGATATACTTGCAATTGATATGCTGTCTGATTACTAACCCATCTTCCTTGGCCTGTAAGCATTTCAAAATCCCATGCTGGCTGCCCTGCCACAGCATTTTCTCTAGCCTGAGCTGTTAATAAATCCTGCCATAAAGATTTCCATTCCAGGTACTGTCCTGTAGTCAATACTGCTTTTGTTACAAATGTCCAATCGGCAGGAGTCATAGCTTGACTCGTAACCCTTTCAATTAAAGATTGAGTATAATTTGCACTTACTCCATAAGCTCTCACAGCTTCAGCTAAGTCCTTTACTTGCTTGTGTTCTACGGGTGTATGATAACGAGCGTTATTCTGATCCTCAAATACTGCATACATTTGTTGAATTTCTCTATGGATATTGGGTGGGCAAAAGGAATAGCCACACCCTTTTTGCTTTTCTTCCTTATAAGGAGGTGGTGCTGATGGGCTCACAGCTGACTTCCGCATAGCACTATACCGCCCTCTTTCGGCCACTTTTAATGCATCTTGCCGACTTTCCTCATAGCGAGCAGCTATCTCCTCTAACTGCTCCTCCTCCTCCTCTGATATTTCCAAGAGTTCTAGTTCTCGCCACGGATTTAAAGACTCCGAATGGCGGGCACGGTCAAGTCTCGCCACGGATATAAAGGCTCCGAATGGCGGGTACAGTTCTTCTTCTGTTGATCAACTTCCTCCCCTAATTCTACCTGCGCAGTTTCTTCTGTTTGGGCATGTCTTTCCCGAGTCTCCTTGGACTCGCCCCGAGCCTCTTTGGACTCGCCCCGAGCCTCTTTGGACTCGCCCCGAGCCTCTTTGGACTCGCCCCGAGCCTCTTTGGACTCGCCCCGAGCCTCTTTGGACTCGCCCCGTTCTGTTTCTGACATGCTTTCCTGAACGTCCTCCAAAGCCTGCTGTCCCTGCTGTAATGACTGTCTACACTCTTTATCCTCAATACATGCTTTTATTAACTTCCAGATGGGTCTAGTTCCCGGTTTCAATTTCCCTTCTTTTTCAGCTCGGTCTACATCCCAGCCCAGTTTGTTCCAACTCGCCAAAGTTAGAGAACCTGTAGATAAAAACCACGGTGCTATCTCATCCACATTTGTTTCAAACTTACGCAGCGTCGGCTCTGAAATTTTTAATCCTCTCTTCCTTAATAAAGCATCAAGCGCTGTAACCATGGTGTTTATTGCTACGTTCCCCATATTCCCTACTTATGTAGACAAGAATTTAACACACAGGTTCACACGATTTTATTTGCAAGATAAGAAGCAGCAGGCTGTCCGCCGTTGAAACCGAGAGTGAAAGTATTAGAATGCATACAACAGTTTGCAGCTTTAGCAATCGTTCAGGCTCATATCTCTCAGAACTTACATCTATAATTCCGTGTGGTTCTGAATCCTCCCTGGTGGGGGTCTCCGCTCGTGCCTTAGATGATCGTAAATTCCCGGGTTCTTGGCACAAATTGTCGCGCGCCAGGTCTCGCCAGCAAGAAAAGACGCACCACAACAGGATTCTTCCACAAGCATTTAATTTTTCATTATGCGGTAAAAGCCCTTGAAACCCCAAACTACTGCTGCTTATATATGCTCTAGGGGACGTGCTGTGCCTTGATTGGTGCATTTGCCAAAACCTCATGCATAGATTGGTGAGTTCACCAGAACCTTCGTTTGCATACTCCAGGGTGGAGTTATGACTACGTCATCTCAACATCGCGCATGCGCTAAGTGGTTGTTTTCCACTTAGTTGGACCACCCCCTTGACTGCCCGGCGCCATCTAGTAATGGCGGCAAGACTTGCGGCTACCCATATAACGAGAGCTGTGGCTTCCCACATCTCGCGAGAGCTACGGCTTCCCACAAATCTCTGCCTAGGCATCATCTTTATGAATGAAAGTTCTCTGCCTGAGCATCATATTTACAAAAGCAGGTTCCCTGCCTGGGCATCATCTTTGTGAATGAAGGTTCTCTGCCTGGGCATCATCTTTATGAATGAAGGTTCTCTCTCTGGGCATCATTTTTGTGAATGAAGGCTCTAACTCTGGGCAGCATCTTTATTGAATAAAGGTTCCCTTTCTGGGCATCCTCTTTAAGAAAGAAGTTCCCTCCCTGGGCATCATTTTTATGAATGAAGGTTCTCTCTCTGGCATCATCTTTATGAAAGAAGGTTCTCTGCCTGGTCATCATCTTTACGAAGAAGGTTCTCTACCTGGGCATCATGTTTATGAATGATGGTACGCACTCTGGGCATCATCTTTTTGAAACAAGTTTTTCTTCCTGGCTATCATCAATATGAATGAAAGTTGTCTCTCTGTGCATCATCTTTATGAATGAAGGTTTTCTCTCTGGGCATCATCTTTATGAAAGAATGTCCTCTCTATGGGCATCATCTTTATGAAAGAAAGATCTCTGTTTGGACATCATCTTTATGAATGAAGGCTCTCTCTATGTGCATCATATTTATGAAAGAAGGTTCTCTGTTTGGGCATCATCTTTATCAAAGAAGATTCTCTGCCTGGGCATCATCTTTATGAAAGAAAGTTTTCACACTGGGCACCATCTTTATGAATGAAGGTTCTCTGCCTGATCATCATCTTTATGAAAGAAAGTTCTCTGTCTGGGCAGCATCTTTATGAATGAAGTTTCTCTCATTGAGTATAATATTTATGAAAGAAAGTTGTATCTCTGGGCATCATCTTTATGAAAGAAGGTTCTCTGTTTGGGTATCACCTTTACGAACGAAGGTTCTCTGCTACGGCATTATCTTTATGAATAAAGGTTCTCTTTCTGGGCATCCTCTTTAAGAAAGAAGTTCACTCTCTGAGCATCATCTTTATGAATGACGGTTCTATCTCTGGGCATCATCTTTATTAATGAAGGTTCCCTGAGCATCATCTTATGAATGAATGTTCTCTGCCTGGGCATCACATTTATGAATGAAGGTTCTCTGCCTGGCCATCATCTCTATGAATGAATGTTCTCTCTCTGGGCATCAGCTTTATGAATGAAGGTTCTCTGCCTGGGCAACATGTTTATGAATGAAGGCTCTTTCTCTGGGCATCATATTTATGAAAGAAGGTTCTCTGTCTGGGCATCATCTTTATTAAAAAAGGTTCTCTCTCTGCGAATCATCATTATGAATGAAGGTTCTCTGTTTGGGCATCGTTTTTATGAAAAAGGTTCTCTTCCTGGGAATCATCTTTATGAAAGATGGTTCTGTGCCTGGGCATCATCTTTAAGAAAGAAGGTTCTCTGCCTGGGCATAATCTTTGTGAATGATGGTACTTTTTTTGGGCATCATCATTATGAATGAAAGTTCTAATGGCATTATCTTAATGAATGAAAGTTCTCTCTCTGGGCATCATCTTTATGAATTAAGGTACACTCTCTGGGCATCATCTTTATGAAACAAGTTTCTCTCTCTGGTATCATCTTAATGAATGAAGGTTTTCTGTCTGGGAATCATGTTTATGATTGAAGGTTCTCTCTCTGGGATTCATCTTTATGAAACAAGGTTCTCAGCCTGGCTATAATCTATTTGAATGAAAGTTGTCTCTTTGTGTATCATCTTTATGAATGAAGGTTCTCTCTGTGGGCATCATCTTTATGTATTAAGGTTCTCTGGGCATCATCTTATGAATGAAGGTGCTCTCTCTGGGAATCATCATTATGAATGAAAGGTCTCTCTCTGGGCATCATCTTTATGAATGAAAGTTCACGCTCTGCGCAACATCTTTATGAATGAAGGCTCTCTCTATGTGCATCATATTTTTGAAAGAAGGTTCTCTGTTTGAGCATCATCTTTATGAAAGAAGGTTCTCTTCCTGGGAATCATCTTTATGAAAATGGTTCTATGCCTGGGCATCATCTTCACGAAAGAATGTTCTCTGCCTGGGCATAACCTTTGTGAATGAAGGTACTTTCTTTGGCCATCATCATTATGAAAGAAGGATCTCTTCGAATCATCTTAATGAATGAGGTTCTCTCTCAGGGCATCATCTTTATGAATGAAGGTTCTCTCTCTGGGCATCATCATTATGAATGAAAGGTCTCTCTCTGGGCATCATCTTTATGAATGAAAGTTCACGCTCTGCGCAACATCTTTATGAATGAAGGCTCTCTCTATGTGCATCATATTTTTGAAAGAAGGTTCTCTGTTTGAGCATCATCTTTATGAATGAAGATTCTCTGCCTGGGCATCATCTTTATGAAAGAGGTTCTCTGCCTGGGCATCATCTTTACAAAAGAAGGTTCTCTGCCTGGGCATCATCTTTGTGAATGAAGGGCCCCTGCCTGGGCATCATCTTTATGAATGAAAGCTCTCTCCCTGGGCAGCATCTTTATTGAATAAAGGTTCTCTTTCTGGGCATCATCTTTACGAAGAAGGTTCTCTACCTGGGCATCATCTTTATGAATGAAGGTACGCTCTCTGGGCATCATCTTTATGAAACAAGTTTCTCTCTCTGGTATCATCTTAATGAATGAAGGTTCTCTGTCTGGGAATAATCTTTATGATCGAAGGTTCTCTCTCTGGGCATCATCTTTTTGAAACAAGGTTCTCTGCCTGGCTCTCATCTGTATGAATGAAAGTTGTCTCTCTGTGCATCATCTTTATGAATGAAAGTTCTCTCTGTGTGCATCATCTTTATGAATGAATGTTCTCTCTCTTTGCATCATGTTTAAAAAGAAGGTTCTAATTCTGGGTATCATCTATATGAATGAAGGTTCTCTCTCTGGGCGTCATCTTTATGAGAGAATATTCTCTCTCTGGGTATCATCTTTATGAAAGAAAGATCTCTGTTTGGGCATCAACTTTATGAATGAAGGCTCTCTCTATGTGCATCATATTAATGAAAGAACATTCTCTGTTTGGGCATCATGTTTATGAAAGAAGATTCTCTACCTGGGCATCATCTTTATGAATGAAGGTACGCTCTCTGGGCATCATCTTTATGAAACAAGGTTCTCTCTCTGGTATCATCTTAATGAATGAATATTCTCTGTCTGGGTATAATCTTTATGATTGAAGGTTCTCTCTATTGGCATTATCTTTTTGAAACAAGGTTCTCTGCCTGGCTCTCATCTGTATGAATGAAAATTGTTTCTCTGTGCATCATCTTTATGAATGAAGGTTCTCTCTGTGTGCATCATCTTTATGAATGAATGTTCTCTCTCTTTGCATCATCTTTAAAAATAAGGTTCTAATTCTGGGCATCATCTATATGAATGAAGGTTCTCTCTCTGGGCATCATCTTTATGATAGAATGTTCTCTCTCTGGGCATCATCTTTATGAATGAAGGTTCTCTCTGTGTGCATCATATTTATGAATGAATGTTCTCTCTCTTTGCATCATCTTTAAAAAGAAAGTTCTAATTCTGGGCATCATCTATATGAATGAAGGTTCTCTGCCTGGGCATCATCTATATGAATGAAGGTTCTCACTCTGGGCATCATCTTTATGATAGAATGTTCTCTCTCTGGGCATCATCTTTATGAAAGAAAGATCTCTGTTTGGGCATCAACTTTATGAATGAGGGCTCTCTCTATGTGCATCATATTAATGAAAGAATGTTCTCTGTTTGGCATCATCTTTATGAAAGAAGATTCTCTGCCTGGGCATCATCTTTATGAAAGAAGGTTCTCTGCCTGGGCATCCTCTTTACGAAAGAAAGTTCTCTGCCTGGGCATCATCTTTGGGAATGAAGGTTCTCTGCCGGGGCAGCATCTTTATGAATGAAGGCTCTCTCTCTGGGCAAAATCTTTATTGAACAAAGGTTCTCTTTCTGGGTATCCTCTTTATGAAAGAAAGTTCTCTCTCTTGGCATCATCTTTATGAATGAAGGTTCTCTGCCTCATCATCATCTTTATTAGAGAAGGTTCTCTGTCTGGGCATCATCTTTATGAAACAATTTTCTCTCTTTGGTATCACCTTTATGAATGAAGGTTCTTTGCCTGGGCAACATCTTAATGAATGAAGGCTCTTTCTCTGGGCATCATCTTAATGAAAAAAGGTTCTCTATCAGGGCATCACCTTTATGAAAGAAGGTTCTTTCTCTGGGCATCATCTTCATGAATGATGGTTCTCTCCCTCGGCATCATTTTTATGAATGAAGGTTCTCGCTCTGTGCATTATCTTTATGAATGAAGGTTCTCTCTGTGTGCATCATCTTTATGAATGAATGTTCTCTCTCTTTGCATCATCTTTAAAAATAAGGTTCTAATTCTGGGCATCATCTATATGAATGAAGGTTCTCTCTCTGGGCATCATCTTTATGATAGAATGTTCTCTCTCTGGGCATCATCTTTATGAATGAAGGTTCTCTATGTGTGCATCATATTTATGAATGAATGTTCTCTCTCTTTGCATCATCTTTAAAAACAAGGTTCTAATTCTGGTAATCATCTATATGAATGAAGGTTCTCTGCCTGGGCATCATCTATATGAATGAAGGTTCTCACTCTGGGCATCATCTTTATGAAAGAAAGATCTCTGTTTGGGTATCATCTTTATGAAAGAAGATTCTCTGCCTGGGCATCATCTTTATGAAAGAAGGTTCTCTGCCTGGGCATCCTCTTTACGAAAGAAAGTTCTCTGCCTGGGCATCATCTTTGGGAATGAAGGTTCTCTGCCGGGGCAGCATCTTTATGAATGAAGGCTCTCTCTCTGGGCAAAATCTTTATTGAACAAAGGTTCTCTTTCTGGGTATCCTCTTTATGAAAGAAAGTTCTCTCTCTTGGCATCATCTTTATGAATGAAGGTTCTCTGCCTCATCATCATCTTTATGAGAGAAGGTTCTCTGTCTGGGCATCATCTTTATGAAACAATTTCCTCTCTTTGGTATCACCTTTATGAATGAAGGTTCTTTGCCTGGGCAACATCTTAATGAATGAAGGCTCTTTCTCTGGGCATCATCTTAATGAAAAAAGGTTCTCTATCAGGGCATCACCTTTATGAAAGAAGGTTCTTTCTCTGGGCATCATCTTCATGAATGATGGTTCTCTCCCTCGGCATCATTTTTATGAATGAAGGTTCTCGCTCTGTGCATTATCTTTATGAATGAAGGTTCTCTCTCTGGGCATTATCTTTATGAATTGAGGCTCTCTCTGGGCAGCATTTTTATTGAACCAAGATTCTCTTTCTGGGTATCCTCTTTATGAAAGAAAGTTCTTTCTCTGGGCATCATCTTTATGAATGAAGGTTCTCTGCCTGGGCATCATTTTATGAATATAGGCTTTCTCTCTGTTCGTCATCTTCATCAAAGAAAGTTTCCTCTCTGGGCATCATCTTTATGAAAGAATGTTCTCTGTTTGGCATCACCATTATGAAGGAAGGTTCTCTCTCTGGGCTTCGTCTTTATCAATGAAGGTTCTCTCTCTGGGCATCATCTTTATGATAGAATGTTCTCTCTCTGGGCATCATCTTTATGAAAGAAAGATCTCTGTTTGGGCATCAACTTTATGAATGAGGGCTCTCTCTATGTGCATCATATTAATGAAAGAATGTTCTCTGTTTGGCATCATCTTTATGAAAGAAGATTCTCTGTCTGGGCATCATTTTTATGAGAGAAGGTTCTCTGCCTGGGCATCATCTTTACGAAAAAAGGTTCTCTGCCTGGGCATCATCTTTGGGAATGAAGGTTCTCTGCCGGGGCAGCATCTTTATGAATGAAGGTTCTCTCTCTGGGCATTATCTTTAAGAATTAAGGCTCTCTCTCTGGGCAGCATTTTTATTGAACAAAGATTCTCTTTCTGTGTATCCTCTTTATGAAAGAAAGTTATTTCTCTGGGCCTCATCTTTATGAAAGAAAGTTCTCTGTTTGGGCATCATCTTTATGAACGAAGGTTCTCTGTTTGGGCATCATCTGTATGAACGAAGGTTCTCTGCTATGGCATTATCTTTATGAATATAGGTTCTCTCAATGTGCATCATCTTTATGAATGAAGTTTCTCTCTCTTGGCATCATCTTTATAAACAAAGTTCGAATTCTGGGCATCATCTATATGAATGATGGTTCTATGTCTGGGCATCATCAATATGAAAGAAGGCTGTCTCTCGGGCATCATCTTTATGAAAGCAGGTTCTCTGCCTAGGCAACATCTTTATGAATGAAGGCTCTTTCTCTGGGCAGCATATTTATGAAAGAAGTTTCTCTGCCTGGGAATCATCTTTAGAAAAATATGTTTTCTGCCTGGGCATCATCTTTATGAGTGGAGGTTCTCTCTCTGTGCATCATCTTTATGAATGAAGGTTCTCTCTCTGGGCATCATCTTTATGTAAGAAGGTACTTTCTCTGGGCATAATCTTCATGAATGATGGTTCTCTCTATGGGCATCATCTTTATGAATGAAAATTTCTGCCTGGACATCATCTTTATGAATGACGGTTCTCTTCTGGGCATCACGGTTATGATCAAGGTTCTCTGTCTGGGCATCATCTTTCTGAAAGAAGGTTCTCTCTGTGGGCATCATCTTTATGAATTACGGTTCTCTCTCTGGGCATCATCTTTATGAACGAAGGTTCTCTCTGTGGGCATCACCTTTACGAATGAAGGTTCTCTACCTAGGCAACATCTTTATGAATGAAGGCTCTTTCTCTGGGCAGCATATTTATGAAAGAAGGTTCTCTACCTGGGCATCATCTTTATGTATGAAGGTTCTCTCACTGGGCATCACCTTTATGAATGAAGGTTCTCTGCCTAGGCAACAACTTTATGAATGAAGGCTCTTTCTCTGGGCAGCATATTTATGAAAGAAGGTTCTCTGCCTGGGAATCATCTTTGTTAATGAAGGTTCTCCTTCTGTGCATGATCTTTATGATAGAAGGTTCTCTCTCTGTGCATCATGTTAAGAATGAAGGTTCTCTTCTGGGCATCATCTTTAAGAATGACCGTTCTCTCTCTGGGCATCATCTTTATGAACGAAGGTTTTCTCCCTGGGCATCACCTTTATGAATGAAGGTTCTCTCTCTGGGCATCATCTTTATGAATGAAGGTTATCTCTCTGGGCATCACCTTTATGAATGAAGGTTCTCTGCCTAGGCAACATCTTTATGAATGACGGTTCTCTTCTGGGCATCATGTTTATGATGAAGGCTCTCTGCCTGGGCATCATCTTTATGAATGACGATTCTCTTCTGGGCATCATCATTATGAAGGAAGGATCTCTTCGAATCATCTTAATGAATGAAGGTTCTCTCTCAGGGCATCATCTTTATGAATGAAGGTTCTCTCTCTGGGCATCATCTTTATGAAAGAAAGGTCTCTCCTGGCATCATCTTTATTAATGAAAGGTCACGCTCTGGGCAACATCTTTATGAATGAAGGCTCTCTCTATGTGCATCATATTTTTGAAAGAAGGTTCTCTGTTTGAGCATCATCTTTATGAAAGAAATTCTCTGCCTGGGCATCATCTTTATGAAAGAGGCTCTCTGCCTGGGCATCATCTTTACAAAAGAAGGTTCTCTGTCTGGGCATCATCTTTGTGAATGAAGGTTCCCTGCCTGGGCATCATCTTTATGAATGAAGGTTCTCTCTCTGGGCATCATCTTTATGAATGAAGGCTCTCTGCCTGGGCAGCATCTTTATTGAATAAAGGTTCCTTTCTGGGCATCATCTTTACGCAGAAGGTTCTCTACCTGGGCATCATCTTTATGAATGAAGGTACGCTCTCTGGGCATCATCTTTATGAAACAAGGTTCTCTCTCTGGTATCATCTTAATGAATGAAGGTTCTCTGTCTGGGAATAATCTTTATGATTGAAGGTTCTCTCTCTTGGCATCATCTTTTTGAAACAAGGTTCTCTGCCTGGCTCTCATCTGTATGAATGAAAGTTGTCTCTCTGTGCATCAACTTTATGAATGGAGGTTCTCTCTGTGTGCATCATCTTTAGGAATGAATGTTCTCTCTCTTTGCATCATCTTTAAAAAGAAGGTTCTAATTCTGGGCATCATTTATATGAATGAAGGTTCTCTCTCTGGGCATCATCTTTATGATAGAATGTTCTCTCTCTGGGCATCATCTTTATGAATGAAGGTTCTCTCTGTGTGCATCATCTTTATGAATGAATGTTCTCTCTCTTTGCATCATCTTTAAAAAGAAAGTTCTATTTCTGGGAATCATCTATATGAATGAAGGTTCTCTGCCTGGGCATCATCTATATGAATGAAGGTGTTCTCTCTGGGCATCATCTTTATGATAGTATGTTCTCTCTCTGGGCATCATCTTTATGAAAGAAAGATCTCTGTTTGGGCATCAACTTTGTGAATGAGGGCTCTCTCTATGTGCATCATATTAATGAAAGAACGTTCTCTGTTTGGGCATCATCTTTATGAAAGAAAATTCTCTGCCTGGGCATCATCTTTATGAAAGAAGATTCTCTGCCTGGGCATCATCTTTACGAAAGAAGGTTCTCTGCCTGGGCATCATCTTTGGGAATGAAGGTTCTCTGCCGGGGCAGCATCTTTATGAATGAAGGCTCTCTCTCTGGGCAAAATCTTTATTGAATAAAGGTTCTCTTTCTGGGTATCCTCTTTATGAAAGAAAGTTCTCTCTCTTGGCATCATCTTTATGAATGAAGGTTCTCTGCCTCATCATCATCTTTATGAGAGAAGGTTCTCTGTCTGGGCATCATCTTTATGAAACAATTTCCTCTCTTTGGTATCACCTTTATGAATGAAGGTTCTTTGCCTGGGCAACATCTTAATGAATGAAGGCTCTTTCTCTGGGCATCATCTTAATGAAAAAAGGTTCTCTATCAGGGCATCACCTTTATGAAAGAAGGTTCTTTCTCTGGGCATCATCTTCATGAATGATGGTTCTCTCCCTCGGCATCATTTTTATGAATGAAGGTTCTCGCTCTGTGCATTATCTTTATGAATGAAGGTTCTCTCTCTGGGCATTATCTTTATGAATTGAGGCTCTCTCTGGGCAGCATTTTTATTGAACCAAGATTCTCTTTCTGGGTATCCTCTTTATGAAAGAAAGTTCTTTCTCTGGGCATCATCTTTATGAATGAAGGTTCTCTGCCTGGGCATCATTTTATGAATATAGGCTTTCTCTCTGTTCGTCATCTTCATCAAAGAAAGTTTCCTCTCTGGGCATCATCTTTATGAAAGAATGTTCTCTGTTTGGCATCACCATTATGAAGGAAGGTTCTCTCTCTGGGCTTCGTCTTTATCAATGAAGGTTCTCTCTCTGGGCATCATCTTTATGATAGAATGTTCTCTCTCTGGGCATCATCTTTATGAAAGAAAGATCTCTGTTTGGGCATCAACTTTATGAATGAGGGCTCTCTCTATGTGCATCATATTAATGAAAGAATGTTCTCTGTTTGGCATCATCTTTATGAAAGAAGATTCTCTGTCTGGGCATCATTTTAATGAGAGAAGGTTCTCTGCCTGGGCATCATCTTTACGAAAAAAGGTTCTCTGCCTGGGCATCATCTTTGGGAATGAAGGTTCTCTGCCGGGGCAGCATCTTTATGAATGAAGGTTCTCTCTCTGGGCATTATCTTTAAGAATTAAGGCTCTCTCTCTGGGCAGCATTTTTATTGAACAAAGATTCTCTTTCTGTGTATCCTCTTTATGAAAGAAAGTTATTTCTCTGGGCCTCATCTTTATGAAAGAAAGTTCTCTGTTTGGGCATCATCTTTATGAACGAAGGTTCTCTGTTTGGGCATCATCTGTATGAACGAAGGTTCTCTGCTATGGCATTATCTTTATGAATATAGGTTCTCTCAATGTGCATCATCTTTATGAATGAAGTTTCTCTCTCTTGGCATCATCTTTATAAACAAAGTTCGAATTCTGGGCATCATCTATATGAATGATGGTTCTATGTCTGGGCATCATCAATATGAAAGAAGGCTGTCTCTCGGGCATCATCTTTATGAAAGCAGGTTCTCTGCCTAGGCAACATCTTTATGAATGAAGGCTCTTTCTCTGGGCAGCATATTTATGAAAGAAGTTT
Source organism: Tenrec ecaudatus (assembly GCF_050624435.1). Taxonomy (NCBI): domain Eukaryota; kingdom Metazoa; phylum Chordata; class Mammalia; order Afrosoricida; family Tenrecidae; genus Tenrec; species Tenrec ecaudatus. The sequence continues at coordinate 15,841,799 of NC_134549.1, forward strand.
CTCTGCCTGGGAATCATCTTTAGAAAAATATGTTTTCTGCCTGGGCATCATCTTTATGAGTGGAGGTTCTCTCTCTGTGCATCATCTTTATGAATGAAGGTTCTCTCTCTGGGCATCATCTTTATGTAAGAAGGTACTTTCTCTGGGCATAATCTTCATGAATGATGGTTCTCTCTATGGGCATCATCTTTATGAATGAAAATTTCTGCCTGGACATCATCTTTATGAATGACGGTTCTCTTCTGGGCATCACGGTTATGATCAAGGTTCTCTGTCTGGGCATCATCTTTCTGAAAGAAGGTTCTCTCTGTGGGCATCATTTTTATGAATTACGGTTCTCTCTCTGGGCATCATCTTTATGAACGAAGGTTCTCTCTGTGGGCATCACCTTTACGAATGAAGGTTCTCTACCTAGGCAACATCTTTATGAATGAAGGCTCTTTCTCTGGGCAGCATATTTATGAAAGAAGGTTCTCTACCTGGGCATCATCTTTATGTATGAAGGTTCTCTCACTGGGCATCACCTTTATGAATGAAGGTTCTCTGCCTAGGCAACAACTTTATGAATGAAGGCTCTTTCTCTGGGCAGCATATTTATGAAAGAAGGTTCTCTGCCTGGGAATCATCTTTGTTAATGAAGGTTCTCCTTCTGTGCATGATCTTTATGATAGAAGGTTCTCTCTCTGTGCATCATGTTAAGAATGAAGGTTCTCTTCTGGGCATCATCTTTAAGAATGACCGTTCTCTCTCTGGGCATCATCTTTATGAACGAAGGTTTTCTCCCTGGGCATCACCTTTATGAATGAAGGTTCTCTCTCTGGGCATCATCTTTATGAATGAAGGTTATCTCTCTGGGCATCACCTTTATGAATGAAGGTTCTCTGCCTAGGCAACATCTTTATGAATGACGGTTCTCTTCTGGGCATCATGTTTATGATGAAGGCTCTCTGCCTGGGCATCATCTTTATGAATGACGATTCTCTTCTGGGCATCATCATTATGAAGGAAGGATCTCTTCGAATCATCTTAATGAATGAAGGTTCTCTCTCAGGGCATCATCTTTATGAATGAAGGTTCTCTCTCTGGGCATCATCTTTATGAAAGAAAGGTCTCTCCTGGCATCATCTTTATTAATGAAAGGTCACGCTCTGGGCAACATCTTTATGAATGAAGGCTCTCTCTATGTGCATCATATTTTTGAAAGAAGGTTCTCTGTTTGAGCATCATCTTTATGAAAGAAATTCTCTGCCTGGGCATCATCTTTATGAAAGAGGCTCTCTGCCTGGGCATCATCTTTACAAAAGAAGGTTCTCTGTCTGGGCATCATCTTTGTGAATGAAGGTTCCCTGCCTGGGCATCATCTTTATGAATGAAGGTTCTCTCTCTGGGCATCATCTTTATGAATGAAGGCTCTCTCCCTGGGCAGCATCTTTATTGAATAAAGGTTCCTTTCTGGGCATCATCTTTACGCAGAAGGTTCTCTACCTGGGCATCATCTTTATGAATGAAGGTACGCTCTCTGGGCATCATCTTTATGAAACAAGGTTCTCTCTCTGGTATCATCTTAATGAATGAAGGTTCTCTGTCTGGGAATAATCTTTATGATTGAAGGTTCTCTCTCTTGGCATCATCTTTTTGAAACAAGGTTCTCTGCCTGGCTCTCATCTGTATGAATGAAAGTTGTCTCTCTGTGCATCAACTTTATGAATGGAGGTTCTCTCTGTGTGCATCATCTTTAGGAATGAATGTTCTCTCTCTTTGCATCATCTTTAAAAAGAAAGTTCTATTTCTGGGAATCATCTATATGAATGAAGGTTCTCTGCCTGGGCATCATCTATATGAATGAAGGTGTTCTCTCTGGGCATCATCTTTATGATAGTATGTTCTCTCTCTGGGCATCATCTTTATGAAAGAAAGATCTCTGTTTGGGCATCAACTTTGTGAATGAGGGCTCTCTCTATGTGCATCATATTAATGAAAGAACGTTCTCTGTTTGGGCATCATCTTTATGAAAGAAAATTCTCTGCCTGGGCATCATCTTTATGAAAGAAGATTCTCTGCCTGGGCATCATCTTTACGAAAGAAGGTTCTCTGCCTGGGCATCATCTTTGGGAATGAAGGTTCTCTGCCGGGGCAGCATCTTTATGAATGAAGGCTCTCTCTCTGGGCAAAATCTTTATTGAATAAAGGTTCTCTTTCTGGGTATCCTCTTTATGAAAGAAAGTTCTCTCTCTTGGCATCATCTTTATGAATGAAGGTTCTCTGCCTCATCATCATCTTTATGAGAGAAGGTTCTCTGTCTGGGCATCATCTTTATGAAACAATTTTCTCTCTTTGGTATCACCTTTATGAATGAAGGTTCTTTGCCTGGGCAACATCTTAATGAATGAAGGCTCTTTCTCTGGGCATCATCTTAATGAAAAAAGGTTCTCCATCAGGGCATCACCTTTATGAAAGAAGGTTCTTTCTCTGGGCATCATCTTCATGAATGATGGTTCTCTCCCTCGGCATCATTTTTATGAATGAAGGTTCTCGCTCTGTGCATTATCTTTATGAATGAAGGTTCTCTCTCTGGGCATTATCTTTATGAATTGAGGCTCTCTCTGGGCAGCATTTTTATTGAACCAAGATTCTCTTTCTGGGTATCCTCTTTATGAAAGAAAGTTCTTTCTCTGGGCATCATCTTTATGAATGAAGGTTCTCTGCCTGGGCATCATTTTATGAATATAGGCTTTCTCTCTGTTCGTCATCTTCATCAAAGAAAGTTTTCTCTCTGGGCATCATCTTTATGAAAGAATGTTCTCTGTTTGGCATCACCATTATGAAGGAAGGTTCTCTCTCTGGGCTTCGTCTTTATCAATGAAGGTTCTCTCTCTGGGCATCATCTTTATGATAGAATGTTCTCTCTCTGGGCATCATCTATATGAAAGAAAGATCTCTGTTTGGGCATCAACTTTATGAATGAGGGCTCTCTCTATGTGCATCATATTAATGAAAGAATGTTCTCTGTTTGGCATCATCTTTATGAAAGAAGATTCTCTGTCTGGGCATCATTTTTATGAGAGAAGTTTCTCAGCCTGGGCATCATCTTTGTGAATGAAGGTTCCCTGCCTGGGCATCATCTTTATCAATGAAGGTTCTCTCTCTGGGCATCATCTTTATGAATGAAGGCTCTGTCCCTGGGCAGCATCTTTATTGAATAAAGGTTCTCTTTCTGGGCATCATCTTTACGAAGAAGGTTCTCTACCTGGGCATCATCTTTATGAATGAAGGTACGCTCTCTGGGCATCATCTTTATGAAACAAGGTTCTCTCTCTGGTATCATCTTAATGAATGAAGGTTCTCAGTCTGGGAAAAATCTTTATGATTGAAGGTTCTCTCTCTTGGCATCATCTTTTTGAAACAAGTTTCTCTGCCTGGCTCTCATCTGTATGAATGTAAGTTGTCTCTGTGTGCATCATCTTTATGAATGAAGGTTCTCTCTGTGTGCATCATCTTTATCAATGAATGTTCTCTCTCTTTGCATCATCTTTAAAAAGAAGGTTCTAATTCTGGACATCATCTATATGAATGAAGGTTCTCTCTCTGGGCATCATCTTTACGAAAGAAGGTTCTCTGCCTGGGCATTATCTTTGTGAATGATGGAACTTTTTTTGGGCATCATCATTATGAATGAAAGTTCTCATGGCATCATCTTAATGAATGAAAGTTCTCTCTCTGGGCATCATCTTTATGACTTAAAGTACACTCTCTGGGCATCATCTTTTTGAAACAAGTTTCTCTCTCTGGTATCATCTTAATGAATGAAGGTTTTCTGTCTGGGCATCATCTTTATGAAACAAGGTTCTCAGCCTGTCTATCATCTATATGAATGAAAGTTGTCTCTTTGTGTATCATATTTATGAATGAAGGTTCTCTCTGTGGGCATCATCTTTATGTATTAAGGTTCTCTGGGCATCATCTTATGAATGAAGGTGCTCTCTCTGGGAATCACGTTTATGAATGAAGGTTCTGTCTCGGGGCATCAACATTATGAATGAATGTTATCTGTTTGAGCATCGTCTTTATGAAAGAAGGTTCTCTTCCTGGGAATCATCTTTATGAAAATGGTTCTATGCCTTGGCATCATCTTTACGAAAAAATGTTCTCTGCCTGGGCATAACCTTTGTGAATGAAGGTATTTTTTGGGGCATCATCATTATGAATGAAGGATCTCTTGGCATCATCTTAATGAATGAAGGTTCTCTCTCAGGGCATCATCTTTAAGAATGACTGTTCTCTCTCTGGGCATCATCTTTATGAACGAAAGTTTTCTCTCTGGGCATCATCTTTATGAATGAAGGTTCTCTCTCTGGGCATCATCTTTATGAAAGAATGTTCTCTCTATGGGCATCATCTTTATGAAAGAAAGATCTCTGTTTGGGCATCATCTTTATGAATGAAGGCTCCTTATGTGCATCATATTTATGAATGAAGGTTCTCTGTTTGGGCATCATCTTTATGAAAGAAAGTTCTCTACCTGGGCATCATCTTTACGATAGAAGATTGTCTGGCTGGGCATCATCTTTGTGAATGACGGTTCTCTGCCTGGGCATCATCTTTATGAATGAAGGTTCTCTTTCTGGGCATTATCTTTAAGAATTAAGGCTCTCTCTCTGGGCAGCATTTTTATTGAACAAAGATTCTCTTTCTGGGTATCCTCTTTATGAAAGAAAGTTCTTTCTCTGGGCATCATCTTTATGAATGAAGTTTCTCTGCCTGATTATCATCTTTATGAAAGAAAGTTCTCTGTTTGGGCATCATCTTTATGAACGAAGGTTCTCTGTTTGGGCATCATCTGTATGAACGAAGGTTCTCTGCTATGGCATTATCTTTATGAATATAGGTTCTTTCAATGTGCATCATCTTTATGAAAGAAGTTTCTCTCTCTTGGCATCATCTTTATAAACAAAGTTCGAATTCTGGGCATCATCTATATGAATGATGGTTCTATGTCTGGGCATCATCAATATGAAAGAAGGCTCTCTCTCTGGGCATCATCTTTATGAAAGCAGGTTCTCTGCTTTGGCAACATCTTTATGAATGAAGGCTCTTTCTCTGGGCAGCATATTTATGAAAGAAGTTTCCCTGCCTGGGAATCATCTTTAGAAAAATATGTCTCTGCCTGGGCATCATCTTTATGAGTGGAGGTTCTCTCTCTGGGCATCATCTTTATGAATGAAGGTTCTCTGGGCATCATCTTATGTATGAAGTTCTCTCTCTGGGCATCAGCATTATGTAAGAAGGTACTTTCTCTGGGCATAATCTTCATGAATGATGGTTCTCTCTCTGGGCATCATCTTTATGAATGAAAATTTCTGCCTGGACATCATCTTTATGAATGACGGTTCTCTTCTGGGCATCATCTTTATGAATGACGGTTCTCTTCTGGGCATCATGTTTATGATCAAGGTTCTCTGTCTGGGCATCATCTTTCTGAAAGAAGGTTCTCTCTGTGGGCATCATCGTTATGAATTACGGTTCTCTCTCTGGGCATCACCTTTATGAATAAAGGTTCTCTACCTGGGCATCATCTTTATGATTGAAGGTTCTCTCCCTGGGCATCACCTTTACGAATGAAGGTTCTCTGCCTAGGCAACATCTTTATGAATGAAGGCTCTTTCTCTGGGCAGCATATTTATGAAAGAAGGTTCTCTGCCTGGGAATCATCTTTGTTAATGGAGGTTCTCCTTCTGTGCATCATCTTTATGATAGAGAGTTCTCTCTCTGTGCATCATCTTTATGAATGAAGGTTCTCTTCTGGGCATCATCTTTAAGAATGACGGTTCTCTCTCTGGGTATCATCTTTATGAACGAAGGTTTTCTCTCTGGGCATCACCTTTATGAATGAAGGTTCTCTCTCTGGGCATCATCTTTATGAACAAAGGTTTTCTCTCTGGGCATCACCTTTATGAATGAAGGTTCTCTACCTGGGCATCATCTTTATGAATGAAGGTTCTCTTTCTGGGCATCACCTTTATGAATGAAGGTTCTTTGCCAGGCAACATCTTTATGAATGACGGTTCTCTTCTGGGCATCATGTTTATGATGACGGCTCTCTGCCTGGGCATCATCTTTATGAATGACGGTTCTCTTCTGGGCATCATCATTATGAATGAAGGATCTTTTCGAATCATCTTAATGAATGAAGGTTCTCTCTCAGGGCATCATCTTTATGAATGAATGTTCTCTCTCTGGGCATCACCTTTATGAAAGAAAGGTCTCTCTCTGGGCATCATCTTTATTAATGAAAGTTCACGCTCTGGGCAACATCTTTATGAATGAAGGCTCTCTCTATGTGAATCATATTTTTGAAAGAAGGTTCTCTGTTTGAGCATCATCTTTATGAAAGAAGATTCTCTGCCGGGGCATCATCTTTATGAAAGAGGCGCTCTGCCTGGGCATCATCTTTATGAAAGAAGGTTCTCGGCCTGGGCATCATCTTTGTGAATGAAGGTTCCCTGCCTGGGCATCATCTTTATGAAAGAAGATTCTCTGCCTGGGCATCATCTTTATGAAAGAGGCTCTCTGCCTGGGCATCATCTTTACAAAAGAAGGTTCTCGGCCTGGGCATCATCTTTGTGAATGAAGGTTCCCTGCCTGGGCATCATCTTTATGAATGAAGTTTCTCTCTCTGGGCATCATCTTTATGAATGAAGTCTCTCTCCCTGGGCAGCATCTTTATCGAATAAAGGTTCTCTTTCTGGGCATCATCTTTACGAATAAGGTTCTCTACCTGGGCATCATCTTTATGAATGAAGGTATGCTCTCTGGGCATCATCTTTATGAAACAAGGTTCTCTCTCTGGTATCATCTTAATGAATGAAGGTTCTCAGTCTGGGAAAAATCTTTATGATTGAAGGTTCTCTCTCTTGGCATCATCTTATTGAATCAAGTTTCTCTGCCTGGCTCTCATCTGTATGAATGAAAGTTGTCTCTCTGTGCATCATCTTTATGAATGAAGGTTCTCTCTCTTTGCATCATCTTTAAAAAGAAGGTTCTAATTCTGTGCATCATCTATATGAATGAAGGTTCTCTGCCTGGGCATCATCTTTACAAAAGAAGTTTCTCTGCCTGGGCATTATCCTTGTGAATGATGGTCCTTTTTTGGGCATCATCATTATGAATGAAAGTTCTCATGGCATCATCTTAATGAATGAAAGTTCTCTCTCTGGGCATCATCTTTATGAATTAAGGTACACTCTCTGGGCATCATCTTTATGAAACAAGTTTCTCTCTCTGGTATCATCTTAATGAATGAAGGTTTTCTGTCTGGGCATCATCTTTATGAAACAAGTTTCTCAGCCTGGCTATCTACTATATGAATGAAAGTTGTCTCTTTGTGTATCATCTTTATGAATGAAGGTTCTCTCTGTGGGCATCATCTTTATGTATTAAGGTTCTCTGGGCATCATCTTATGAATGAAGGTGCTCTCTCTGGGAATCACGTTTGTGAATGAAGGTTCTCTCTCTGGTCATCAACATTATGAATGAATGTTTTCTGTTTGAGCATCGTCTTTATGAAAGAAGGTTCTCTTCCAGGGAATCATCTTTATGAAAATGGTTCTATGCCTTGGCATCATCTTCACGAAAAAATGTTCTCTGCCTGGGCATAACCTTTGTGAATGAAGGTACTTTCTTTGGGCATCATCATTATGAATGAAGGATCTCTTGGCATCATCTTAATGAATGAAGGTTCTCTCTCAGGGCATCATCTTTAAGAATGACGGTTCTCTCTCTGGGCATCATCTTGATGAAAGAATGTTCTCTCTATGAGCATCATCTTTATGAAAGAAAGATCTCTGTTGGGGAACCTTCTTTATGAATGAAGGCTCCTTATGTGCATCATATTTATGAAAGAAGGTTCTCTGTTTGGGCATCATCTTTCTGAAAGAAAGTTCTCTACCTGGGCATATCTTTATAAACAAAGTTCTAATTCTGGGCATCATCAATATGAATGATGGTTCTATGTCTGGGCATAATCAATATGAAAGAAGGCTATCTCTCTGGGCATCATCTTTATGAAAGCAGGTTCTCTGCCTTGGCAACATCTTTATGAATGAAGGCTCTTTCTCTGGGCAGCATATTTATGAAAGAAGTTTCTCTGCCTGGGAATCATCTTTAGAAAAATATGTTCTCTGCCTGGGCATCATCTTTATGAGTGGAGGTTCTCCCTCTGTGCATCATCTTTATGAATGAAGGTTCTCTCTCTGGGCATCATCTTTATGAATGAAGGTTCTATGGGCATCATCTTATGAATGAAGTTCTCTCTCTGGGCATCAGCATTATGTAAGAAGTTACTTTCTCTGGGCATAATGTTCATGAATGATGGTTCTCTCTCTGGCATTATCTTTATGAATGAAAATTTCTGCCTGGACATCATCTTTATGAATGACGGTTCTCTTCTGGGCATCATGTTTATGATCAAGGTTCTCTGTCTGGGCATCATCTTTCTGAAAGAAGGTTCTCTCTGTGGGCATCATCGTTATGAATTACGGTTCTCTCTCTGGGCATCACCTTTATGAATGAAGGTTCTCTACCTGGGCATCATCTTTATGAATGAAGGTTCTCTCACTGGGCATCACCTTTACGAATGAAGGTTCTCTGACTAGGCAACATCTTTATGAATGAAGGCTCTTTCTCTAGGCATCATATTTATGAAAGAAGGTTCTCTGCCTGGGAATCATCTTTTTTAATGGAGGTTCTCCTTCTGTGCATCATCTTTATGAATGAAGGTTCTCTTCTGGGCATCATCTTTAAGAATGACGGTTCTCTCTCTGGGCATCATCTTTATGAACGAAGGTTTTCTCTCTGGGGATCACCTTTATGAATGAAGGTTCTCTCTCTGGGCATCATCTTTATGAACAAAGGTTTTCTCTCTGGGCATCACCTTTATGAATGAAGGTTCTCTACCTGGGCATCATCTTTAAGAATGAAGGTTCTCTTTCGGGGCATCACCTATATGAATGAAGGTTCTTTGCCTACTCAACATCTTTATGAATGACGGTTCTCTTCTGGGCATCATGTTTATGATGAAGGCTCTCTGCCTGGGCATCATCTTTATGAATGACGGTTCTTCTCTGGGCATCATCATTATGAATGAAGGATCTCTTCGAATCATCTTAATGAATGAAGGTTCTCTCTCAGGGCATCATCTTTATGAATGAATGTTCTCTCTCTGAGCATCACCTTTATGAAAGAAAGGTCTCTCTCTGGGCATCATCTTTATTAATGAAAGTTCACGCTCTGGGCAACATCTTTATGAATGAAGGCTCTCTCTATGTGCATCATATGTTTGAAAGAAGGTTCTCTGTTTGAGCATCATCTTTATGAAAGAAGATTCTCTGCCTGGGCATCATCTTTATGAAAGAGGCTCTCTGCCTGGGCAACATCTTTACAAAAGAAGGTTCTCGGCCTGGGCATCATCTTTGTGAATGAAGGTTCCCTGCCTGGGCATCATCTTTATGAATGAAGGTTCTCTCTCTGGTCATCATCTTTATGAATGAAGGCTCTCTCCCTGGGCAGCATCTTTATTGAATAAAGGTTCTCTTTCTGGGCATCATCTTTACGAAGAAGGTGCTCTACCTGGGCATCATCTTTATGAATGAAGGTACGCTCTCTGGGCATCATCTTTATGAAACAAGGTTCTCTCTCTGGTATCATCTTAATGAATGAAGGTTCTCAGTCTGGGAAAAATCTTTATGATTGAAGGTTCTCTCTCTGGGCATCATCTTTTTGAAACAAGGCTTTCTGCCTGGCTCTCATCTGTATGAATGAAAGTTGTCTCTCTGTGCATCATCTTTATGAATGAAGGTTCTCTCGGTGTGCATCATCTTTATGAATGAATGTTCTCTCCCTTTGCATCATCTTTAAAAAGAAAGTTCTAATACTGGGCATCATCTATATGAATGATGGTTCTCTGCCTGGGCATCATCTTTACGAAAGAAGGTTCTCTGCCTGGGCATTATCTTTGTGAATGATGGTCCTTTTTTGGGCATCATCATTATGAATGAAAGTTCTCATGGCATCATCTTAATGAATGAAAGTTCTCTCTCTGGGCATCATCTTTATGAATTAAGGTACACTCTCTGGGCATCATCTTTATGAAACAAGTTTCTCTCTCTGGTATCATCTTAATGAATGAAGGTTTTCTGTCTGGGCATCATCTTTATGAAACAAGGTTCTCAGCCTGGCTATCATCTATATGAATGAAAGTTGTCTCTGTGTATCATCTTTATGAATGAAGGTTCTCTCTGTGGGCATCATCTTTATGTATTAAGGTTCTCTGGGCATCATCTTATGAATGAAGGTGCTCTCTCTGGGAATCACGTTTATGAATGAATGTTCTCTCTCTGGGCATCAACATTATGAATGAATGTTTTCTGTTTGAGCATCGTCTTTATGAAAGAAGGTTCTCTTCCTGGGAATCATCTTTATGAAAATGGTTCTATGCCTTGGCATCATCTTTACGAAAAAATGTTCTCTGCCTGGGCATAACCTTTGTGAATGAAGGTACTTTCTTTGGGCATCATCATCATGAATGAAGGATCTCTTGGCATCATCTTAATGAATGAAGGTTCTCTCTCAGGGCAACATCTTTATGAATGAAGGTTCTGTCTCTGGGCATCATCTTTATGAAAGAAAGGTCTCTCTCTGGGCATCATCTTTATGTATGAAAGTTCATGCTCTGGGCCACATCTTTATGAATGAAGGCTCTCTCTATGTGCATCATATTTATAAAAGAAGGTTCTCTGCTCAGAAACAAATAAGCCCACATGGAAGAAGCACACCGGCCAGTGCGATCACGAGGTGCCCAAGGGACCAGATATAAGGCATCATGCAAAAAAAAAAGATATAAGTGTGTGTATGTATGTGTATATATGTGTATATGTATATATGTATGTGTATATATATTATATTAAATGAAGGGGGAAGTGCAGAGTGGAGACCCAAGGCCCAAGTGTCGGCCAATGGAGATCCCCTCATAGAGGGGCTTAGGAGAGGAGATGGGTTAATTAGGGTGTGAGGTAGTATCGATGAAGAACACAGCTTTCCCCCAGATCCTGGATGCTTCCTCCCCCCAACTACCATGATCCGAATTCTACCTTGCAGGGCTGGATAGGACAGAGGCTGTACACTGGTACATATGAGGGTTGGAGGTACAGGGAATCCAGGGTGGATGATACCTTCAGGACCAAGGGCGTGAGGGACGATGCTGGGAGAGTGGAGGGTGAGTGGGTTGGAAAGGGGGAACTGATTACAAGGAGCCACATGTGACCTCTTCCCTGGGAGAGGGACAGCAGAGAAGGGGGGAAGGGAGACCCCGAATAGGGCAAGATATGACAAAATAACGAGGTATAAATTACCAAGGGCATATGAGGGAGGGGGGAAAGGGGAAGGAGGGGGGGGAAAAAAAAGAGGACCTGATGCAAGGGGCTTAAGTGGAGAGCAAATGCCTTGAGAATGATTGGGGCAGGGAATGTATGGATGTGCTTTATACAATTGATGTATGTATATGTATGGATTGTGGTAAGAGTTGTTGGAGTCCCTAATAAAATGTAAAAGAAGAAAAGAGAAAAAAATGATTAGGGCAAAGACTGTACAGATGTGCTTTATACAATTGATGTATGTATATGTATGAACTGCGAAAAGAATTGTATCAGCCCCAATAAATTGTTAAAAAGAAAAATAATATACAACCAGACAACAAAACAACCAAAACAAACCACTGAAAAAGAACAGAACAAAACAGTTCATAAGAGAAAAGCTTGTAGTTAGTTCAGGGATCTTTGCTGGCCCTTAGGAGCGTTTTCCAGTCCAGTCTGTTGGGGCACCACGCCCTGGCCCCAAAGTCCACTTTCAGCATTCCCTGGGGACCTTGCCACTCCATTCCCTTGCTGTTCCGCTGTGGTGGGATCAGGTCAGGTGCAATTCCCACACTGTGTCTCCGGTGCTGTCCCCTGTATCGCCCTTAGTCACTGAGGGGCATCATGTCTCATAGTAGGGCCAGCCATGTTGTTCTCTCTGTGGACTGGCTGCTCTACTCAGGAACATCATCATCACGGCCTGGTGGGCCGACTCCACAGGTCTGTCTGAATAGGACAGGCTGGATGATCTATCTGGATGAAAAACAACGGGACCGACAGTTCCGGGGGGACTTGGGATGGGGGGTAGGGGGGGTAAGGAAGTGGTGTTAACAAACCCAGGGACAAGGGAAAAACATGGGACCCCAAAGGGTAGAGAAGGGGGAGTGGCAGGCCTGATGGGAAATGATCAAGGGTAAGGTTGCTTAGAGAAGAGGTATACTCTAGCCCAGCTGGCGATGAAGCATGGTAGTAGGGCAGGAGGAAGGTCAAGGGAGATGGAGGAAAGAGCTAGGAGTCAAAGGGCATTCATGGAGGTCTAGACAAAGACATGTACATGCAAATATATATAGGAGGTTGGGGAAATAGATCTTTGTGTCGATATTTATAGGTCAAGTATTAAGGTGGCGGAAGGACCTTGGGCCTCTACTCAAACACTCCCTCTATGCATGAATACCTTCTTTTATTAAATTGGAACTCTATGATGCTCACTCTCCCAACACAACGGCTGGAGCCAAAGTGGGTGAACAAGTAAATGTGGTGAAGAAAGCTGATGGTGCCCGGCTATCAAAAGAGATAGTGACTGGGGTCTTAAAGGCTTAAAGATTAACAAGCGGCCATCTAGCTCAGAAGCAACAAAGTCCACATGGAAGAACACACCAGCCTGTGTGATCGAGTGGTCCCAAAGGGATCAGTTACCAGGCATCAAAGAACAAAAAATCATATCATTGACTGCACACCTCCATGATAGGATCGCTGAAGACAAGTGGGTGCACAAGCAAATGTGGTGAAGAAAGCTGATGATGCCCGGCTATCAAAAGAGATAGTGTCTGGGGTCTTAAAGGCTTGAAGGTGAACAAGCGGCCATCTCGCTCAGAAACAAATAAGCCCACATGGAAGAAGCACACCGGCCAGTGCGATCCCGAGGTGCCCAAGGGACCAGATATAAGGCATCATGCAAAAAAAAAAAAGATATAAGTGTGTGTATGTATGTGTATATATGTATATATGTATGTGTATATATATATTATATTAAATGAAGGGGGAAGTGCAGAGTGGAGACCCAAGGCCCAAGTGTCGGCCAATGGAGATCCCCTCATAGAGGGGCTTAGGAGAGGAGATGGGTTAATTAGGGTGTGAGGTAGTATCGATGAAGAACACAGCTTTCCCCCAGATCCTGGATGCTTCCTCCCCCCAACTACCATGATCCGAATTCTACCTTGCAGGGCTGGATAGGACAGAGGCTGTACACTGGTACATATGAGGGTTGGAGGTACAGGGAATCCAGGGTGGATGATACCTTCAGGACCAATGGCGTGAGGGACGATGCTGGGAGAGTGGAGGGTGAGTGGGTTGGAAAGGGGGAACTGATTACAAGGATCCACATGTGACCACTTCCCTGGGAGAGGGACAGCAGAGAAGGGGGGAAGGGAGACCCCGAATAGGGCAAGATATGACAAAATAACGAGGTATAAATTACCAAGGGCATATGAGGGAGGGGGGAAAGGGGAGGGAGGGGGGGGGGAAAGAGGACCTGATGCAAGGGGCTTAAGTGGAGAGCAAATGCCTTGAGAATGATTGGGGCAGGGAATGTATGGATGTGCTTTATACAATTGATGTATGTATATGTATGGATTGTGGTAAGAGTTGTTGGAGTCCCTAATAAAATGTAAAAGAAGAAAAGAGAAAAAAAATGATAAGGGCAAAGACTGTACAGATGTGCTTTATACAATTGATGTATGTATATGTATGAACTGTGAAAAGAATTGTATCAGCCCCAATAAATTGTTAAAAAAATAATAATAAAAAAAAGAAGGTTCTCTGTTTGAGCATCATCTTTATGAAAGAAGATTCTCTGTCTGGGCATCATCTTTAAGAAAGAAGGTTCTCTGCCTGGGCATAATCTTTGTGAATGAAGGTACTTTCTTTAGGCTTCATCATTATGAATGAAGGATCTCTTGGCATCATCTTAATGAATGAAGGTTCTCTCTCAAGGAATCATCTTTATGAATGAAAGTTCTGTCTCTGGGCATCATCTTTATGAATGAAAGGTCATTCTCAGGGCATCACCTTTTTGAATGAAAGTTCACCCTCTGGGCAACATCTTTATGAATGAAGGCTCTCTGTATGTGCATCATATTTATGAAAGTAGGTTCTCTGTTTGAGCATCATCTTTATGAATGAAGATTCTATGCCTAGGCATCATCTTAATGAAAGTAGATTCTCTGCCTGAGCATCATGTTGACGAAAGAAGGTTTTCAGCCTGTGCATAATCTTATGAATGAAGGTTCTCTGCCTGGTAATCACCTTTATGAATGAAGGTTCTCTGCCAGGACATCATCTCTATGAATGAAGGTTCTCTCTCTGGTCATCACCTTTATGAATGAAGGTTCTCTGCCTGGGCAACATGTTTATGAATGAAGGCTCTTTCTCTGGGCATCATATTTATGAAAGAAGTTCTCAGTCTGGGCATCATCTTAATTAAAAAAGGTTCTCTCTCTGGGCATGATCATTATGAATGAAGGTTCTCTGTTTGGGCATCGTTTTTATGAAAAAAGTTCTCTTTCTGGGCATCATCTTTACGAAAGAATGTTCTATGCCTTGGCATAACCTTTGTGAATGAAGGTACTTTATTTGGGCATCATCATTATGAATGAAGGATCTCCTCGAATCATCTTAATGAATGAAGGTTCTCTCTCAGGGCATCATCTTTATGAATGAAGGTTCTCTCTCTGGGCATCATCTTTATGAAAGAAAGGTCTCTCTCTGGGCATCATCTTTATGAATGAAAATTCACGTTCTGGGCAACATCTTTATGAATCAAGGCTCTCTCTATGTGCATCATATTTTTGAAAGAAGGTTCTCTGTTTGAGCATCATCTTTATGAAAGAAGATTCTCTGCCTGGGCATCATCTTTATGAAAGAGGTTCCCTGCCTGGGCATCATCTTTACAAAAGAAGGTTCTATGCCTGGGCATCATTTTTGTGAATGAAGGTTCTCTGCCTAGGCATCATCTTTATGAATGAAAGTTCTCTCTCTGGGCATCATCTTTATGAATGAAGGCTCTCTCCCTGGGCAGCATCTTTATTGAATAAAGGTTCTCTTTCTGGGCATCATCTTTATGAAAGAAGGTTCTCTACCTGGGCATCATCTTTATGAATGAAGTTACGCTCTCTGGGAATCATCTTTATGAAACAAGGTTCTCTCTCTTGTATCATCTTAATGAATGAAGGTTCTCTGTCTCGGAATAATCTTTATGATTGAAGGTTCTCTCTCTGGGCATCATCTTTTTGAAACAAGGTTCTCTGCCTGGCTCTCATCTGTATGAATGAAAGTTGTCTCTCTGTGCATCATCTTTATGAATGAAGGTTCTCTACATGGGCATCATCTTTATGAATGAAAGTCCTATCTCTGGGCATCATCTTTATGATAGAATGTTCTCTCTCTGGGCATCATCTTTATGAAAGAAAGATCTCTGTTTGGGCATCAACTTTATGAATGAAGGCTCTCTCTATTTGCATCATATTAATGAAAGAACGTTCTCTGTTTGGGCATCATGTTTATGAAAGAAGATTCTCTATCTGGGCATCATCTTTATGAATGAAGGTACGCTCTCTGGGAATCATCTTTATGAAACAAGGTTCTCTCTCTGGTATCATCTTAATGAATGAAGGTTCTCTGTCTGGGAATAATCTTTATACTTAAAGGTTCTCTCCCTTGGCATCATCTTTTTGAAACAAGTTTCTGTGCCTGGCTCTCATCTGTATGAATGTAAGTTGTCTCTGTGTGCATCATCTTTATGAATGAAGGTTCTCTCTGTGTGCATCATGTTTATGAATGAATGTTCTCTCTCTTTGCATCATCTTTAAAAAGAAGGTTCTAATTCTGGGCATCATTTATATGAATGAAGGTTCTCTAACTGGGCATCATCTTTATGAATGAAGGTTCTCTCTCTGGGCATCATCTTTATGATAGAATGTTCTCTCTCTTGGCATCATCTTTATGAATGAAGGTTCTCTCTGTGTGCATCATCTTTATGAATGAATGTTCTCTCTCTTTGCATCATCTTTAAAAAGAAGGTTCTCATTCTGGGCATCATCTATATGAATGAAGGTTCTCTACCTGGGCATCATCTTTATGATAGAATGTTCTCTCTCTGGGCATCATCTTTATGAAAGAAAGATCTCTGTCTGGGCATCAACTTTATGAATGAGGGCTCTCTCTATGTGCATCATATTAATGAAAGAACATTCTCTGTTTGGGCATCATCTTTATGAAAGAAGATTCTCTGCCTGGGCATCATCTTTATGAGAGAAGGTTCTCTGCCTGGGCATCCTCTTTACGAAAAAAGGTTCTCTGCCTGGGCATCATCTTTGGGAATGAAAGTTCTCTGCCGGGGAAGCATCTTTATGAATGAAGGTTCTCTCTTTGGGCATCATCTTTATGAATTAAGGCTCTCTCTCTGGGCAACATCTTTATTGAACAAAGGTTCTATTTCTGGGTATCTTCTTTATGAAAGAAAGTTCTCTCTCTTGGCATCATCTTTATGAATGAAGGTTCTCTGCCTCATCATCATCTTTATGAAAGAAGGTTCTCTTCCTGGGCATCATCTTTACGAAAGAATGTTCTATGCCTGGGCATAACCTTTGTGAATGGAGGTACTTTCTTTGGGCATCATCATTATGAATGAAGGATCTCTTCGAATCTTCTTAATGAATGAAGGTTCTCTCTCAGGGCATCATCTTTATGAATGAAGGTTCTCTCTCTGGGCATCATCTTTATGAAAGAAAGGTCTCTCTCTGGGCATCATCTTTATGAATGAAAATTCACGCTCTGGGCAACATCTTTATGAATCAAGGCTCTCTCTATGTGCATCATATTTTTGAAAGAAGGTTCTCTGTTTGAGCATCATCATTATGAAAGAAGGTTCTCTGCCTGGGCATCATCTTTATGAAAGAGGTTCCCTGCCTGGATATCATCTTTACAAAAGAAGGTTCTCTGCCTGGGCATCATCTTTGTGAATGAAGGTTCCCTGCCTGGGCATCATCTTTATGAATGAAGGTTCTCTCTCTGGGCATCATCTATATGAATGAAGGCTCTCTCCCTGGGCAGCATCTTTATTGAACAAAGGTTCTCTTTCTGGGCATCATCTTTACGAAAGAAGGTTCTCTACCTGGGCATCATCTTTATGAATGAAGGTACGCTCTCTGGGAATCATCTTTATGAAACAAGGTTCTCTCTCTGGTATCATCTTAATGAATGAAGGTTCTCTGTCTTGGAATAATCTTTATGATTGAAGGTTCTCTCTCTGGGCATCATCTTTTTGAAACAAGGTTCTCTGCCTGGCTCTCATCTGTATGAATGAAAGTTGTCTCTCTGTGCATCATCTTTATGAATGAAGGTTCTCTCTCCGTGCATCATCGTTATGAATGAATGTTCTCTCTCTTTGCATCATCTTTAAAAAGAAGGTTCTAATTCTGGGCATCATCTATATGAATGAAGGTTCTCTCTATGGGCATCATCTTTATGAAAGAAGATTCTCTGCCTGGGCATCATCTTTATGAAAGAAGGTTCTCTGCCTGTGCATCATCTTTACGAAAGAAGGTTCTCTGCCTGGGCATCATCTTTATGAATGAAGGTTCTCTCTTTGGGAATCATCTTTATGAATGAAAGCTCTCTCGGTGGCAACATCTCTATTGAACAAAGGTTTTCTTTCTGGGTATCCTCTTTATGAAAGAAAGTTCTCTCCCTGGGCATCATCTTTATGAATGAAGGTTTTCTGCCTCATCATCATCTTTATGAATGAAGGTTCTCTCTCTGGGCATTTTCTTTATTAATGAAGGTTCTCTCTGGGCATCCTCTTTATGAAACAAGGTTCTCTCTGTGGGAATCAACTTTATGAAACAAGTTTCTAAGTCTGGGCATCAACCATATGCATGAAGGTTCTCTGCCAGGGCATCATCTTTATGAGAGATGGCTATCACTCTGGGCATCATCTTTTTGAAAGCAGGTTCTGTATTTGGGCATCATCTTTATGAAAGGAGGTTCTCTTTCTAGGCATCATCTTTATGAAACAAGGTTCTCTCTCTGGTATTATCTTAATGAATTAAGGTTCTCTGTCTTGGAATAATCTTTATGATTGAAGGTTCTCTCTCTGGGCATCATCTTTTTGAAACAAGGTTCTCTGCCTGGCTCTCATCTGTATGAATGAAAGTTGTCTCTCTGTGCATCATCTTTATGAATGAAGGTTCTCTCTGCGTGCATCATCTTTATGAATGAATGTTCTCTCTCTTTGCATCATCTTTAAAAAGAAGGTTCTAATTCTGGGCATCATCTATATGAATGAAGGTTCTCTCTCTGGGCATCATCTTTATGAAAGAAGATTCTCTGCCTGGGCATCATCTTTATGAAAGAAGGTTCTCTGCCTGTGCATCATCTTTACGAAAGAAGGTTCTCTGCCTGGGCATCATCTTTATGAATGAAGGTTCTCTCTTTGGGAATCATCTTTATGAATGAAAGCTCTCTCTGTGGCAACATCTGTATTGAACAAAGGTTTTCTTTCTGGGTATCCTCTTTATGAAAGAAAGTTCTCTCCCTGGGCATCATCTTTATGAATGAAGGTTTTCTGCCTCATCATCATCTTTATGAATGAAGGTTCTCTCTCTGGGCATTTTCTTTATTAATGAAGGTTCTCTCTGGGCATCCTCTTTATGAAACAAGGTTCTCTCTGTGGGAATCAACTTTATGAAACAAGTTTCTAAGTCTGGGCATCAACCATATGCATGAAGGTTCTCTGCCAGGGCATCATCTTTATGAGAGATGGCTATCACTCTGGGCATCATCTTTTTGAAAGCAGGTTCTGTATTTGGGCATCATCTTTATGAAAGGAGGTTCTCTTTCTAGGCATCATCTTTATGAAACAAGGTTCTCTGCCTGGGCATCACCTTTTTGAAGGAAGGTTCTCTCTCTGGGCATCTTCTTTATGAAACAAATTCCCTGCCTGTGCATCATCTATATGAATGAAGGTTCTCTCCCTGGGCATCATCTTCATAAAGAAACTTCTCTGTTTGGCCATCATCTTTATGAAAGAAAGTTCTCTGTCTCGGCATCATCTTTATCAATGAAGGTTCTCTCTCTGGGCATCATCTTTATGAATGAAAGTTCTCTCTCTGGGCAACATCTTTATGAATGAAGGTTCTCTGGGCATCACCTTTATGAAAGAAGGTTCTCTCTCTGGGCATCATCTCCATGAATGATGGTTCTCTCCCTTGGCATCATTTTTATGATTGTAGGTTCTCTCTGTGGGCATCATCTTTATGAATGAAAGTACTCTGCCTGGCATCATCTTTATGAATGACGGTTTTCTCTCTGGGCAACACCTTTATGAATGAAGGTTCTATGCCTCGGGAACATCTTTATGAATGAAGGCTCTTTTTCTGGGCATCATATTTATGAAAGAATGTTCTCTTCCTGGGAATCATCTTTATGAAAAAATGTTCTCTCTCGGCATCATCTTTATGAATGAAGGTTCTCTCTCTGGGCATCATCTTTATTAATAACGGTTCTCTCTCTGGGCATCATCTTATGAATGAAGGTTATCTCTCTGGGCATCCCCTTTATGTAAGTAGGTTCTTTCTCTTGACATCATCTCCATGAATGATGGTTCTCTCTCTGGGAATCATCTTTATGAATGACGATTCTTCTCTGGGCATCATCTTTATGAATGAAAGTTCTCTGTCTCTTGGCATCATCTTTATGAATGACGTTTCTCTCTGGGCATCATCTTTATGAAAGAAGGTTCTCTCTCTGGGAATCATCTTTATGAAACAAGTTTCTAAGTCTGGGCATCAACTATATGAATGAAGGTTCTCTGCCAGGGCATCATCTTTATGAGAGAAAGCTATCACTCTGGGCATCATCTTTTTGAAAGCAGGTTCTCTCTTTTGGCATTATCTTTATGAAAGGCGGTATTCTTTCTAGGCATCATCTTTATGAAACAAAGTTCTCTGCCTGGGCATCCTCTTTATGAAAGAAGGTTCTCTCTCTGGGAATGATCTTTATGAAACAAATTTCTAAGTCTGGGCATCAACTATATGAATGAAGGTTCTCTCTGTGGGCATCATCTTTATGAATGAAAGTTCTCTGCCTGGGCATCATCTTTATGAATGACGGTTCTCTGCCTGGGCATCATCTTATGAATGAAGGTTCTCTCTCTGGGCATCATCTTTATGAATTAAGGTTCTCTGCCTGGGAAATATCTTTATGAAAGAAGGCTCTTTCTCTGGACAACATATTTATGGAAGAAGGTTCTCTGCCTGGGCATCATCTTTGTGAATGAAGGTTCTCTCTCTGGGCATCATCTTTATGAATGAAGGTTCTCTGGACATCATCTTATGAATGACGGTTCTCTCTCTGGGCATCATCATTATGAATGAAGGTTCTCTGCCTGTGCATCATCTTCCTGAATGAAGGTTCTCTCTCTGGGCATCATCTTTATTAATGACGGTTCTCTCTTTGGGCATCATCTTTATGAATGAAGGCTCTCTCTCTGGGCATCATCTTTATGAATAAAAGTTTTATCTCTGTGCATCCTCTTTATGAAAGAAGGTTCTCTCTCTGGGAATCATCTTTATGAAACAAGTTTCTAAGTCTGGGCATCAACTATATGAATGATGGTTCTCTCTCTGGGCATCATCTTTATGAATGAAAATTTCTGCCTGGACATCATCTTTATGAATGACGGTTCTTTTCTGGGCATCATGTTTATGATCAAGGTTCTCTGTCTGGGCATCATCTTTCTGAAAGAAGGTTCTCTCTGTGGGCATCATCGTTATGAATTACGGTTCTCTCTCTGGGCATCACCTTTATGAATGAAGGTTCTCTACCTGGGCATCATCTTTATGAATGAAGGTTCTCTCACTGGGCATCACCTTTACGAATGAAGGTTCTCTGCCTAGGCAACATCTTTATGATTGAAGGCTCTTTCTCTGGGCAGCATATTTATGAAAGAAGGTTCTCTGCCTGGGAATCATCTTTGTTAATGGAGGTTCTCCTTCTGTGCATCACCTTTATGATAGAAAGTTCTCTCTCTGTGCATCATCTTTATGAATGAAGGTTCTCTTCTGGGCATCATCTTTAAGAATGACGGTTCTCTCTCTGGGCATCATCTTTATGAACGAAGGTTTTCTCACTGGGCATCACCTTTATGAATGAAGGTTCTCTCTCTGGGCATCATCTTTATGAACAAAGGTTTTCTTTCTGGGCATCATCTTTATGAATGAAGGTTCTCTTTCTGGGCATCACCTTTATAAATGAAGGTTCTTTGCCTAGGCAACATCTTTATATATGACGGTTCTCTTCTGGGCTTCATGTTTATGATAAAGGCTCTCTGCCTGGGCATCATCTTTATGAATGACGGTTCTCTTCTGGGCATCATCATTATGAATGAAGGATCTCTTCGAATCATCTTAATGAATGAAGGTTCTCTCTCAGGGCATCATCTTTATGAATGAAGGTTCTCTCTCTGGGCATCACCTTTATGAAAGAAAGGTCTCTCTTTGGGCATCATCTTTATTAATGAAAGTTCACGCTCTGGGCAACATCTTTATGAATCAAGGCTCTCTCTATGTGCATCATATTTTTGAAAGAAGGTTCTCTGTTTGAGCATCATCTTTATGAAAGAAGATTCTCTGCCTTGGCATCATCTTTACAAATGAAGGTTCCTTGCCTGGGCATCATCTTTATGAATGAAGGTTCTCTCCCTGGGCATCATCTTTATGAATGAAGGCTCTATCCCTGGGCAGCATCTTTATTGAATAAAGGTTCTCTTTCTGGGCATCATCTTTACGAAGAAGGTTCTCTACCTGGGCATCATCTTTATGAATGAAGGTACGCTCTCTGGGCATCATCTTTATGAAACAAGGTTCTCTCTCTGGTATCATCTTAATGAATGAAGGTTCTCAGTCTGGGAAAAATCTTTATGATTGAAGGTTCTCTCTGTTGGCATCATCATTTTGAAACAAGTTTCTCTGCCTGGCTCTCATCTGTATGAATGAAAGTTGTCTCTCTGTGCATCATCTTTATGAATGAAGGTTCTCTCTATGTGCATCATCTTTATGAATGAATGTTCTCTCTCTTTGCATCATCTTTAAAAAGAAGGTTCTAATTCTGGGCATCATCTATATGAATGAAGGTTCTCTGCCTGGGCTTCATCTTTACGAAAGAAGGTTCTCTGCCTGGGCATTATCTTTGTGAATGATGGTCCTTTTTTGGGCATCATCATTATGAATGAAAGTTCTCATGGCATCATCTTAATGAATGAAAGTTCTCTCTCTGGGCATCATCTTTATGAATTAAGGTACACTCTCTGGGCATCATCTTTATGAAACAAGTTTCTCTCTCTGGTATCATCTTAATGAATGAAGGTTTTCTGTCTGGGCATCATCTTTATGAAACAAGGTTCTCAGCCTGGCTATCATCTATATGAATGAAAGTTGTCTCTTTGTGTATCATCTTTATGAATGAAGGTTCTCTCTGTGGGCATTATCTTTATGTATTAAGGTTCTCTGGGCATCATCTTATGAATGAAGGTGCTCTCTCTGGGAATCACGTTTATGAATGAAGGTTCTCTCTCTGGGCATCAACATTATGAATGAATGTTCTCTGTTTGAGCATCGTCTTTATGAAAGAAGGTTCTCTTCCTGGGAATCATCTTTATGAAAATGGTTCTATGCCTTGGCATCATCTTTATGAAAAAATGTTCTCTGCCTGGGCATAACCTTTGTGAATGAAGGTACTTTCTTTGGGCATCATCATTATGAATGAAGGGTCTCTTGGCATCATCTTAATGAATGAAGGTTCTCTCTCAGGGCATCATCTTTATGAATGAAGGTTCTGTCTCTTGCCATCATCTTTATGAAAGAAAGGTCTCTCTCTGGGCATCATCTTTATGAATGAAAGTTCATGCTCTGGGCAACGTCTTTATGAATGAAGGCTCTCTCTATGTGCATCATATTTATAAAAGAAGGTTCTCTGTTTGAGCATCATCTTTATGAAAGAAGATTCTCTGCCTGGGCATCATCTTTAAGAAAGAAGGTTTTCTGCCTGTGCATAATCTTATGAATGAAGGTTCTCTGCCTGGTAATCACCTTTATGAATGAAGGTTCTCTGCCAGGACATCATCTCTATGAATGAAGGTTCTCTCTCTGGTCATCACCTTTATGAATGAAGGTTCTCTGCCTGGGCAACATGTTTATGAATGAAGGCTCTTTCTCTGGGCATCATATTTATGAAAGAAGATCTCTGTCTGGGCATCATCTTAATTAAAAAAGGTTCTCTCTCTGGGCATCATCATTATGAATGAAGGTTCTCTGTTTGGGCATCGTTTTTATGAAAAAGGTTCTCTTCCTGGGCATCATCTTTACGAAAGAATGTTCTATGCCTGGGCATAACCTTTGTGAATGAAGGTACTTTCTTTGGGC
The DNA here is from genome assembly GCF_050624435.1 of Tenrec ecaudatus. NCBI lineage: Eukaryota > Metazoa > Chordata > Mammalia > Afrosoricida > Tenrecidae > Tenrec > Tenrec ecaudatus. Next base: position 15,865,401 of record NC_134549.1, read on the forward strand.
ATCATCATTATGAATGAAGGATCTCTTCGAATCATCTTAATGAATGAAGGTTCTCTCTCAGGGCATCATCTTTATGAATGAAGGTTCTCTCTCTGGGCATCATCTTTATGAAAGAAAGGTCTCTCTCTGGGCATCATCTTTATGAATGAAAATTCACGCTCTGGGCAACATCTTTATGAATCAAGGCTCTCTCTATGTGCATCATATTTTTGAAAGAAGGTTCTCTGTTTGAGCATCATCATTATGAAAGAAGGTTCTCTGCCTGGGCATCATCTTTATGAAAGAGGTTCCCTGCCTGGATATCATCTTTACAAAAGAAGATTCTCTGCCTGGGCATCATCTTTGTGAATGAAGGTTCCCTGCCTGGGCATCATCTTTATGAATGAAGGTTCTCTCTCTGGGCATCATCTATATGAATGAAGGCTCTCTCCCTGGGCAGCATCTTTATTGAACAAAGGTTCTCTTTCTGGGCATCATCTTTACGAAAGAAGGTTCTCTACCTGGGCATCATCTTTATGAATGAAGGTACGCTCTCTGGGAATCATCTTTATGAAACAAGGTTCTCTCTCTGGTATCATCTTAATGAATGAAGGTTCTCTGTCTTGGAATAATCTTTATGATTGAAGGTTCTCTCTCTGGGCATCATCTTTTTGAAACAAGGTTCTCTGCCTGGCTCTCATCTGTATGAATGAAAGTTGTCTCTCTGTGCATCATCTTTATGAATGAAGGTTCTCTCTGCGTGCATCATCTTTATGAATGATTGTTCTCTCTCTTTGCATCATCTTTAAAAAGAAGGTTCTAATTCTGGGCATCATCTATATGAATGAAGGTTCTCTCTCTGGGCATCATCTTTATGAAAGAAGATTCTCTGCCTGGGCATCATCTTTATGAAAGAAGGTTCTCTGCCTGTGCATCATCTTTACGAAAGAAGGTTCTCTGCCTGGGCATCATCTTTATGAATGAAGGTTCTCTCTTTGGGAATCATCTTTATGAATGAAAGCTCTCTCTGTGGCAACATCTGTATTGAACAAAGGTTTTCTTTCTGGGTATCCTCTTTATGAAAGAAAGTTCTCTCTCTGGGCATCATCTTTATGAATGAAGGTTTTCTGCCTCATCATCATCTTTATGAATGAAGGTTCTCTCTCTGGGCATTTTCTTTATTAATGAAGGTTCTCTCTGGGCATCCTCTTTATGAAACAAGGTTCTCTCTGTGGGAATCAACTTTATGAAACAAGTTTCTAAGTCTGGGCATCAACCATATGCATGAAGGTTCTCTGCCAGGGCATCATCTTTATGAGAGATGGCTATCACTCTGGGCATCATCTTTTTGAAAGCAGGTTCTGTATTTGGGCATCATCTTTATGAAAGGAGGTTCTCTTTCTAGGCATCATCTTTATGAAACAAGGTTCTCTGCCTGGGCATCACCTTTTTGAAGGAAGGTTCTCTCTCTGGGCATCTTCTTTATGAAACAAATTCCCTGCCTGTGCATCATCTATATGAATGAAGGTTCTCTCCCTGGGCATCATCTTCATAAAGAAACTTCTCTGTTTGGCCATCATCTTTATGAAAGAAAGTTCTCTGTCTCGGCATCATCTTTATCAATGAAGGTTCTCTCTCTGGGCATCATCTTTATGAATGAAAGTTCTCTCTCTGGGCAACATCTTTATGAATGAAGGTTCTCTGGGCATCACCTTTATGAAAGAAGGTTCTCTCTCTGGGCATCATCTCCATGAATGATGGTTCTCTCCCTTGGCATCATTTTTATGATTGTAGGTTCTCTCTGTGGGCATCATCTTTATGAATGAAAGTACTCTGCCTGGCATCATCTTTATGAATGACGGTTTTCTCTCTGGGCAACACCTTTATGAATGAAGGTTCTATGCCTCGGGAACATCTTTATGAATGAAGGCTCTTTTTCTGGGCATCATATTTATGAAAGAATGTTCTCTTCCTGGGAATCATCTTTATGAAAAAATGTTCTCTCTCGGCATCATCTTTATGAATGAAGGTTCTCTCTCTGGGCATCATCTTTATTAATAACGGTTCTCTCTCTGGGCATCATCTTATGAATGAAGGTTATCTCTCTGGGCATCCCCTTTATGTAAGTAGGTTCTTTCTCTTGACATCATCTCCATGAATGATGGTTCTCTCTCTGGGAATCATCTTTATGAATGACGATTCTTCTCTGGGCATCATCTTTATGAATGAAAGTTCTCTGTCTCTTGGCATCATCTTTATGAATGACGTTTCTCTCTGGGCATCATCTTTATGAAAGAAGGTTCTCTCTCTGGGAATCATCTTTATGAAACAAGTTTCTAAGTCTGGGCATCAACTATATGAATGAAGGTTCTCTGCCAGGGCATCATCTTTATGAGAGAAAGCTATCACTCTGGGCATCATCTTTTTGAAAGCAGGTTCTCTCTTTTGGCATTATCTTTATGAAAGGCGGTATTCTTTCTAGGCATCATCTTTATGAAACAAAGTTCTCTGCCTGGGCATCCTCTTTATGAAAGAAGGTTCTCTCTCTGGGAATGATCTTTATGAAACAAATTTCTAAGTCTGGGCATCAACTATATGAATGAAGGTTCTCTCTGTGGGCATCATCTTTATGAATGAAAGTTCTCTGCCTGGGCATCATCTTTATGAATGACGGTTCTCTGCCTGGGCATCATCTTATGAATGAAGGTTCTCTCTCTGGGCATCATCTTTATGAATTAAGGTTCTCTGCCTGGGAAATATCTTTATGAAAGAAGGCTCTTTCTCTGGACAACATATTTATGGAAGAAGGTTCTCTGCCTGGGCATCATCTTTGTGAATGAAGGTTCTCTCTCTGGGCATCATCTTTATGAATGAAGGTTCTCTGGACATCATCTTATGAATGACGGTTCTCTCTCTGGGCATCATCATTATGAATGAAGGTTCTCTGCCTGTGCATCATCTTCCTGAATGAAGGTTCTCTCTCTGGGCATCATCTTTATTAATGACGGTTCTCTCTTTGGGCATCATCTTTATGAATGAAGGCTCTCTCTCTGGGCATCATCTTTATGAATAAAAGTTTTATCTCTGTGCATCCTCTTTATGAAAGAAGGTTCTCTCTCTGGGAATCATCTTTATGAAACAAGTTTCTAAGTCTGGGCATCAACTATATGAATGATGGTTCTCTCTCTGGGCATCATCTTTATGAATGAAAATTTCTGCCTGGACATCATCTTTATGAATGACGGTTCTTTTCTGGGCATCATGTTTATGATCAAGGTTCTCTGTCTGGGCATCATCTTTCTGAAAGAAGGTTCTCTCTGTGGGCATCATCGTTATGAATTACGGTTCTCTCTCTGGGCATCACCTTTATGAATGAAGGTTCTCTACCTGGGCATCATCTTTATGAATGAAGGTTCTCTCACTGGGCATCACCTTTACGAATGAAGGTTCTCTGCCTAGGCAACATCTTTATGATTGAAGGCTCTTTCTCTGGGCAGCATATTTATGAAAGAAGGTTCTCTGCCTGGGAATCATCTTTGTTAATGGAGGTTCTCCTTCTGTGCATCACCTTTATGATAGAAAGTTCTCTCTCTGTGCATCATCTTTATGAATGAAGGTTCTCTTCTGGGCATCATCTTTAAGAATGACGGTTCTCTCTCTGGGCATCATCTTTATGAACGAAGGTTTTCTCACTGGGCATCACCTTTATGAATGAAGGTTCTCTCTCTGGGCATCATCTTTATGAACAAAGGTTTTCTTTCTGGGCATCATCTTTATGAATGAAGGTTCTCTTTCTGGGCATCACCTTTATAAATGAAGGTTCTTTGCCTAGGCAACATCTTTATATATGACGGTTCTCTTCTGGGCTTCATGTTTATGATAAAGGCTCTCTGCCTGGGCATCATCTTTATGAATGACGGTTCTCTTCTGGGCATCATCATTATGAATGAAGGATCTCTTCGAATCATCTTAATGAATGAAGGTTCTCTCTCAGGGCATCATCTTTATGAATGAAGGTTCTCTCTCTGGGCATCACCTTTATGAAAGAAAGGTCTCTCTTTGGGCATCATCTTTATTAATGAAAGTTCACGCTCTGGGCAACATCTTTATGAATCAAGGCTCTCTCTATGTGCATCATATTTTTGAAAGAAGGTTCTCTGTTTGAGCATCATCTTTATGAAAGAAGATTCTCTGCCTTGGCATCATCTTTACAAATGAAGGTTCCCTGCCTGGGCATCATCTTTATGAATGAAGGTTCTCTCCCTGGGCATCATCTTTATGAATGAAGGCTCTATCCCTGGGCAGCATCTTTATTGAATAAAGGTTCTCTTTCTGGGCATCATCTTTACGAAGAAGGTTCTCTACCTGGGCATCATCTTTATGAATGAAGGTACGCTCTCTGGGCATCATCTTTATGAAACAAGGTTCTCTCTCTGGTATCATCTTAATGAATGAAGGTTCTCAGTCTGGGAAAAATCTTTATGATTGAAGGTTCTCTCTGTTGGCATCATCATTTTGAAACAAGTTTCTCTGCCTGGCTCTCATCTGTATGAATGAAAGTTGTCTCTCTGTGCATCATCTTTATGAATGAAGGTTCTCTCTGTGTGCATCATCTTTATGAATGAATGTTCTCTCTCTTTGCATCATCTTTAAAAAGAAGGTTCTAATTCTGGGCATCATCTATATGAATGAAGGTTCTCTGCCTGGGCTTCATCTTTACGAAAGAAGGTTCTCTGCCTGGGCATTAACTTTGTGAATGATGGTCCTTTTTTGGGCATCATCATTATGAATGAAAGTTCTCATGGCATCATCTTAATGAATGAAAGTTCTCTCTCTGGGCATCATCTTTATGAATTAAGGTACACTCTCTGGGCATCATCTTTATGAAACAAGTTTCTCTCTCTGGTATCATCTTAATGAATGAAGGTTTTCTGTCTGGGCATCATCTTTATGAAACAAGGTTCTCAGCCTGGCTATCATCTATATGAATGAAAGTTGTCTCTTTGTGTATCATCTTTATGAATGAAGGTTCTCTCTGTGGGCATTATCTTTATGTATTAAGGTTCTCTGGGCATCATCTTATGAATGAAGGTGCTCTCTCTGGGAATCACGTTTATGAATGAAGGTTCTCTCTCTGGGCATCAACATTATGAATGAATGTTCTCTGTTTGAGCATCGTCTTTATGAAAGAAGGTTCTCTTCCTGGGAATCATCTTTATGAAAATGGTTCTATGCCTTGGCATCATCTTTATGAAAAAATGTTCTCTGCCTGGGCATAAACTTTGTGAATGAAGGTACTTTCTTTGGGCATCATCATTATGAATGAAGGGTCTCTTGGCATCATCTTAATGAATGAAGGTTCTCTCTCAGGGCATCATCTTTATGAATGAAGGTTCTGTCTCTTGCCATCATCTTTATGAAAGAAAGGTCTCTCTCTGGGCATCATCTTTATGAATGAAAGTTCATGCTCTGGGCAACGTCTTTATGAATGAAGGCTCTCTCTATGTGCATCATATTTATAAAAGAAGGTTCTCTGTTTGAGCATCATCTTTATGAAAGAAGATTCTCTGCCTGGGCATCATCTTTAAGAAAGAAGGTTTTCTGCCTGTGCATAATCTTATGAATGAAGGTTCTCTGCCTGGTAATCACCTTTATGAATGAAGGTTCTCTGCCAGGACATCATCTCTATGAATGAAGGTTCTCTCTCTGGTCATCACCTTTATGAATGAAGGTTCTCTGCCTGGGCAACATGTTTATGAATGAAGGCTCTTTCTCTGGGCATCATATTTATGAAAGAAGATCTCTGTCTGGGCATCATCTTAATTAAAAAAGGTTCTCTCTCTGGGCATCATCATTATGAATGAAGGTTCTCTGTTTGGGCATCGTTTTTATGAAAAAGGTTCTCTTCCTGGGCATCATCTTTACGAAAGAATGTTCTATGCCTGGGCATAACCTTTGTGAATGAAGGTACTTTCTTTGGGCATCATCATTATGAATGAAGGATCTCTTCGAATCATCTTAATGAATGAAGGTTCTCTCTCAGGGCATCATCTTTATGAATGAAGGTTCTCTCTCTGGGCATCATCTTTATGAAAGAAAGGTCTCTCTCTGGGCATCATCTTTATGAATGAAAATTCACGCTCTGGGCAACATCTTTATGAATCAAGGCTCTCTCTATGTGCATCATATTTTTGAAAGAAGGTTCTCTGTTTGAGCATCATCATTATGAAAGAAGGTTCTCTGCCTGGGCATCATCTTTATGAAAGAGGTTCCCTGCCTGGATATCATCTTTACAAAAGAAGATTCTCTGCCTGGGCATCATCTTTGTGAATGAAGGTTCCCTGCCTGGGCATCATCTTTATGAATGAAGGTTCTCTCTCTGGGCATCATCTATATGAATGAAGGCTCTCTCCCTGGGCAGCATCTTTATTGAACAAAGGTTCTCTTTCTGGGCATCATCTTTACGAAAGAAGGTTCTCTACCTGGGCATCATCTTTATGAATGAATGTACGCTCTCTGGGAATCATCTTTATGAAACAAGGTTCTCTCTCTGGTATCATCTTAATGAATGAAGGTTCTCTGTCTTGGAATAATCTTTATGATTGAAGGTTCTCTCTCTGGGCATCATCTTTTTGAAACAAGGTTCTCTGCCTGGCTCTCATCTGTATGAATGAAAGTTGTCTCTCTGTGCATCATCTTTATGAATGAAGGTTCTCTCTGCGTGCATCATCTTTATGAATGAATGTTCTCTCTCTTTGCATCATCTTTAAAAAGAAGGTTCTAATTCTGGGCATCATCTATATGAATGAAGGTTCTCTCTCTGGGCATCATCTTTATGAAAGAAGATTCTCTGCCTGGGCATCATCTTTATGAAAGAAGGTTCTCTGCCTGTGCATCATCTTTACGAAAGAAGGTTCTCTGCCTGGGCATCATCTTTATGAATGAAGGTTCTCTCTTTGGGAATCATCTTTATGAATGAAAGCTCTCTCTGTGGCAACATCTGTATTGAACAAAGGTTTTCTTTCTGGGTATCCTCTTTATGAAAGAAAGTTCTCTCTCTGGGCATCATCTTTATGAATGAAGGTTTTCTGCCTCATCATCATCTTTATGAATGAAGGTTCTCTCTCTGGGCATTTTCTTTATTAATGAAGGTTCTCTCTGGGCATCCTCTTTATGAAACAAGGTTCTCTCTGTGGGAATCAACTTTATGAAACAAGTTTCTAAGTCTGGGCATCAACCATATGCATGAAGGTTCTCTGCCAGGGCATCATCTTTATGAGAGATGGCTATCACTCTGGGCATCATCTTTTTGAAAGCAGGTTCTGTATTTGGGCATCATCTTTATGAAAGGAGGTTCTCTTTCTAGGCATCATCTTTATGAAACAAGGTTCTCTGCCTGGGCATCACCTTTTTGAAGGAAGGTTCTCTCTCTGGGCATCTTCTTTATGAAACAAATTCCCTGCCTGTGCATCATCTATATGAATGAAGGTTCTCTCCCTGGGCATCATCTTCATAAAGAAACTTCTCTGTTTGGCCATCATCTTTATGAAAGAAAGTTCTCTGTCTCGGCATCATCTTTATCAATGAAGGTTCTCTCTCTGGGCATCATCTTTATGAATGAAAGTTCTCTCTCTGGGCAACATCTTTATGAATGAAGGTTCTCTGGGCATCACCTTTATGAAAGAAGGTTCTCTCTCTGGGCATCATCTCCATGAATGATGGTTCTCTCCCTTGGCATCATTTTTATGATTGTAGGTTCTCTCTGTGGGCATCATCTTTATGAATGAAAGTACTCTGCCTGGCATCATCTTTATGAATGACGGTTTTCTCTCTGGGCAACACCTTTATGAATGAAGGTTCTATGCCTCGGGAACATCTTTATGAATGAAGGCTCTTTTTCTGGGCATCATATTTATGAAAGAATGTTCTCTTCCTGGGAATCATCTTTATGAAAAAATGTTCTCTCTCGGCATCATCTTTATGAATGAAGGTTCTCTCTCTGGGCATCATCTTTATTAATAACGGTTCTCTCTCTGGGCATCATCTTATGAATGAAGGTTATCTCTCTGGGCATCCCCTTTATGTAAGTAGGTTCTTTCTCTTGACATCATCTCCATGAATGATGGTTCTCTCTCTGGGAATCATCTTTATGAATGACGATTCTTCTCTGGGCATCATCTTTATGAATGAAAGTTCTCTGTCTCTTGGCATCATCTTTATGAATGACGTTTCTCTCTGGGCATCATCTTTATGAAAGAAGGTTCTCTCTCTGGGAATCATCTTTATGAAACAAGTTTCTAAGTCTGGGCATCAACTATATGAATGAAGGTTCTCTGCCAGGGCATCATCTTTATGAGAGAAAGCTATCACTCTGGGCATCATCTTTTTGAAAGCAGGTTCTCTCTTTTGGCATTATCTTTATGAAAGGCGGTATTCTTTCTAGGCATCATCTTTATGAAACAAAGTTCTCTGCCTGGGCATCCTCTTTATGAAAGAAGGTTCTCTCTCTGGGAATGATCTTTATGAAACAAATTTCTAAGTCTGGGCATCAACTATATGAATGAAGGTTCTCTCTGTGGGCATCATCTTTATGAATGAAAGTTCTCTGCCTGGGCATCATCTTTATGAATGACGGTTCTCTGCCTGGGCATCATCTTATGAATGAAGGTTCTCTCTCTGGGCATCATCTTTATGAATTAAGGTTCTCTGCCTGGGAAATATCTTTATGAAAGAAGGCTCTTTCTCTGGACAACATATTTATGGAAGAAGGTTCTCTGCCTGGGCATCATCTTTGTGAATGAAGGTTCTCTCTCTGGGCATCATCTTTATGAATGAAGGTTCTCTGGACATCATCTTATGAATGACGGTTCTCTCTCTGGGCATCATCATTATGAATGAAGGTTCTCTGCCTGTGCATCATCTTCCTGAATGAAGGTTCTCTCTCTGGGCATCATCTTTATTAATGACGGTTCTCTCTTTGGGCATCATCTTTATGAATGAAGGCTCTCTCTCTGGGCATCATCTTTATGAATAAAAGTTTTATCTCTGTGCATCCTCTTTATGAAAGAAGGTTCTCTCTCTGGGAATCATCTTTATGAAACAAGTTTCTAAGTCTGGGCATCAACTATATGAATGATGGTTCTCTCTCTGGGCATCATCTTTATGAATGAAAATTTCTGCCTGGACATCATCTTTATGAATGACGGTTCTTTTCTGGGCATCATGTTTATGATCAAGGTTCTCTGTCTGGGCATCATCTTTCTGAAAGAAGGTTCTCTCTGTGGGCATCATCGTTATGAATTACGGTTCTCTCTCTGGGCATCACCTTTATGAATGAAGGTTCTCTACCTGGGCATCATCTTTATGAATGAAGGTTCTCTCACTGGGCATCACCTTTACGAATGAAGGTTCTCTGCCTAGGCAACATCTTTATGATTGAAGGCTCTTTCTCTGGGCAGCATATTTATGAAAGAAGGTTCTCTGCCTGGGAATCATCTTTGTTAATGGAGGTTCTCCTTCTGTGCATCACCTTTATGATAGAAAGTTCTCTCTCTGTGCATCATCTTTATGAATGAAGGTTCTCTTCTGGGCATCATCTTTAAGAATGACGGTTCTCTCTCTGGGCATCATCTTTATGAACGAAGGTTTTCTCACTGGGCATCACCTTTATGAATGAAGGTTCTCTCTCTGGGCATCATCTTTATGAACAAAGGTTTTCTTTCTGGGCATCATCTTTATGAATGAAGGTTCTCTTTCTGGGCATCACCTTTATAAATGAAGGTTCTTTGCCTAGGCAACATCTTTATATATGACGGTTCTCTTCTGGGCTTCATGTTTATGATAAAGGCTCTCTGCCTGGGCATCATCTTTATGAATGACGGTTCTCTTCTGGGCATCATCATTATGAATGAAGGATCTCTTCGAATCATCTTAATGAATGAAGGTTCTCTCTCAGGGCATCATCTTTATGAATGAAGGTTCTCTCTCTGGGCATCACCTTTATGAAAGAAAGGTCTCTCTTTGGGCATCATCTTTATTAATGAAAGTTCACGCTCTGGGCAACATCTTTATGAATCAAGGCTCTCTCTATGTGCATCATATTTTTGAAAGAAGGTTCTCTGTTTGAGCATCATCTTTATGAAAGAAGATTCTCTGCCTTGGCATCATCTTTACAAATGAAGGTTCCCTGCCTGGGCATCATCTTTATGAATGAAGGTTCTCTCCCTGGGCATCATCTTTATGAATGAAGGCTCTATCCCTGGGCAGCATCTTTATTGAATAAAGGTTCTCTTTCTGGGCATCATCTTTACGAAGAAGGTTCTCTACCTGGGCATCATCTTTATGAATGAAGGTACGCTCTCTGGGCATCATCTTTATGAAACAAGGTTCTCTCTCTGGTATCATCTTAATGAATGAAGGTTCTCAGTCTGGGAAAAATCTTTATGATTGAAGGTTCTCTCTGTTGGCATCATCATTTTGAAACAAGTTTCTCTGTCTGGCTCTCATCTGTATGAATGAAAGTTGTCTCTCTGTGCATCATCTTTATGAATGAAGGTTCTCTCTGTGTGCATCATCTTTATGAATGAATGTTCTCTCTCTTTGCATCATCTTTAAAAAGAAGGTTCTAATTCTGGGCATCATCTATATGAATGAAGGTTCTCTGCCTGGGCTTCATCTTTACGAAAGAAGGTTCTCTGCCTGGGCATTAACTTTGTGAATGATGGTCCTTTTTTGGGCATCATCATTATGAATGAAAGTTCTCATGGCATCATCTTAATGAATGAAAGTTCTCTCTCTGGGCATCATCTTTATGAATTAAGGTACACTCTCTGGGCATCATCTTTATGAAACAAGTTTCTCTCTCTGGTATCATCTTAATGAATGAAGGTTTTCTGTCTGGGCATCATCTTTATGAAACAAGGTTCTCAGCCTGGCTATCATCTATATGAATGAAAGTTGTCTCTTTGTGTATCATCTTTATGAATGAAGGTTCTCTCTGTGGGCATTATCTTTATGTATTAAGGTTCTCTGGGCATCATCTTATGAATGAAGGTGCTCTCTCTGGGAATCACGTTTATGAATGAAGGTTCTCTCTCTGGGCATCAACATTATGAATGAATGTTCTCTGTTTGAGCATCGTCTTTATGAAAGAAGGTTCTCTTCCTGGGAATCATCTTTATGAAAATGGTTCTATGCCTTGGCATCATCTTTATGAAAAAATGTTCTCTGCCTGGGCATAAACTTTGTGAATGAAGGTACTTTCTTTGGGCATCATCATTATGAATGAAGGGTCTCTTGGCATCATCTTAATGAATGAAGGTTCTCTCTCAGGGCATCATCTTTATGAATGAAGGTTCTGTCTCTTGCCATCATCTTTATGAAAGAAAGGTCTCTCTCTGGGCATCATCTTTATGAATGAAAGTTCATGCTCTGGGCAACGTCTTTATGAATGAAGGCTCTCTCTATGTGCATCATATTTATAAAAGAAGGTTCTCTGTTTGAGCATCATCTTTATGAAAGAAGATTCTCTGCCTGGGCATCATCTTTAAGAAAGAAGGTTTTCTGCCTGTGCATAATCTTATGAATGAAGGTTCTCTGCCTGGTAATCACCTTTATGAATGAAGGTTCTCTGCCAGGACATCATCTCTATGAATGAAGGTTCTCTCTCTGGTCATCACCTTTATGAATGAAGGTTCTCTGCCTGGGCAACATGTTTATGAATGAAGGCTCTTTCTCTGGGCATCATATTTATGAAAGAAGATCTCTGTCTGGGCATCATCTTAATTAAAAAAGGTTCTCTCTCTGGGCATCATCATTATGAATGAAGGTTCTCTGTTTGGGCATCGTTTTTATGAAAAAGGTTCTCTTCCTGGGCATCATCTTTACGAAAGAATGTTCTATGCCTGGGCATAACCTTTGTGAATGAAGGTACTTTCTTTGGGCATCATCATTATGAATGAAGGATCTCTTCGAATCATCTTAATGAATGAAGGTTCTCTCTCAGGGCATCATCTTTATGAATGAAGGTTCTCTCTCTGGGCATCATCTTTATGAAAGAAAGGTCTCTCTCTGGGCATCATCTTTATGAATGAAAATTCACGCTCTGGGCAACATCTTTATGAATCAAGGCTCTCTCTATGTGCATCATATTTTTGAAAGAAGGTTCTCTGTTTGAGCATCATCATTATGAAAGAAGGTTCTCTGCCTGGGCATCATCTTTATGAAAGAGGTTCCCTGCCTGGATATCATCTTTACAAAAGAAGATTCTCTGCCTGGGCATCATCTTTGTGAATGAAGGTTCCCTGCCTGGGCATCATCTTTATGAATGAAGGTTCTCTCTCTGGGCATCATCTATATGAATGAAGGCTCTCTCCCTGGGCAGCATCTTTATTGAACAAAGGTTCTCTTTCTGGGCATCATCTTTACGAAAGAAGGTTCTCTACCTGGGCATCATCTTTATGAATGAATGTACGCTCTCTGGGAATCATCTTTATGAAACAAGGTTCTCTCTCTGGTATCATCTTAATGAATGAAGGTTCTCTGTCTTGGAATAATCTTTATGATTGAAGGTTCTCTCTCTGGGCATCATCTTTTTGAAACAAGGTTCTCTGCCTGGCTCTCATCTGTATGAATGAAAGTTGTCTCTCTGTGCATCATCTTTATGAATGAAGGTTCTCTCTGCGTGCATCATCTTTATGAATGAATGTTCTCTCTCTTTGCATCATCTTTAAAAAGAAGGTTCTAATTCTGGGCATCATCTATATGAATGAAGGTTCTCTCTCTGGGCATCATCTTTATGAAAGAAGATTCTCTGCCTGGGCATCATCTTTATGAAAGAAGGTTCTCTGCCTGTGCATCATCTTTACGAAAGAAGGTTCTCTGCCTGGGCATCATCTTTATGAATGAAGGTTCTCTCTTTGGGAATCATCTTTATGAATGAAAGCTCTCTCTGTGGCAACATCTGTATTGAACAAAGGTTTTCTTTCTGGGTATCCTCTTTATGAAAGAAAGTTCTCTCTCTGGGCATCATCTTTATGAATGAAGGTTTTCTGCCTCATCATCATCTTTATGAATGAAGGTTCTCTCTCTGGGCATTTTCTTTATTAATGAAGGTTCTCTCTGGGCATCCTCTTTATGAAACAAGGTTCTCTCTGTGGGAATCAACTTTATGAAACAAGTTTCTAAGTCTGGGCATCAACCATATGCATGAAGGTTCTCTGCCAGGGCATCATCTTTATGAGAGATGGCTATCACTCTGGGCATCATCTTTTTGAAAGCAGGTTCTGTATTTGGGCATCATCTTTATGAAAGGAGGTTCTCTTTCTAGGCATCATCTTTATGAAACAAGGTTCTCTGCCTGGGCATCACCTTTTTGAAGGAAGGTTCTCTCTCTGGGCATCTTCTTTATGAAACAAATTCCCTGCCTGTGCATCATCTATATGAATGAAGGTTCTCTCCCTGGGCATCATCTTCATAAAGAAACTTCTCTGTTTGGCCATCATCTTTATGAAAGAAAGTTCTCTGTCTCGGCATCATCTTTATCAATGAAGGTTCTCTCTCTGGGCATCATCTTTATGAATGAAAGTTCTCTCTCTGGGCAACATCTTTATGAATGAAGGTTCTCTGGGCATCACCTTTATGAAAGAAGGTTCTCTCTCTGGGCATCATCTCCATGAATGATGGTTCTCTCCCTTGGCATCATTTTTATGATTGTAGGTTCTCTCTGTGGGCATCATCTTTATGAATGAAAGTACTCTGCCTGGCATCATCTTTATGAATGACGGTTTTCTCTCTGGGCAACACCTTTATGAATGAAGGTTCTATGCCTCGGGAACATCTTTATGAATGAAGGCTCTTTTTCTGGGCATCATATTTATGAAAGAATGTTCTCTTCCTGGGAATCATCTTTATGAAAAAATGTTCTCTCTCGGCATCATCTTTATGAATGAAGGTTCTCTCTCTGGGCATCATCTTTATTAATAACGGTTCTCTCTCTGGGCATCATCTTATGAATGAAGGTTATCTCTCTGGGCATCCCCTTTATGTAAGTAGGTTCTTTCTCTTGACATCATCTCCATGAATGATGGTTCTCTCTCTGGGAATCATCTTTATGAATGACGATTCTTCTCTGGGCATCATCTTTATGAATGAAAGTTCTCTGTCTCTTGGCATCATCTTTATGAATGACGTTTCTCTCTGGGCATCATCTTTATGAAAGAAGGTTCTCTCTCTGGGAATCATCTTTATGAAACAAGTTTCTAAGTCTGGGCATCAACTATATGAATGAAGGTTCTCTGCCAGGGCATCATCTTTATGAGAGAAAGCTATCACTCTGGGCATCATCTTTTTGAAAGCAGGTTCTCTCTTTTGGCATTATCTTTATGAAAGGCGGTATTCTTTCTAGGCATCATCTTTATGAAACAAAGTTCTCTGCCTGGGCATCCTCTTTATGAAAGAAGGTTCTCTCTCTGGGAATGATCTTTATGAAACAAATTTCTAAGTCTGGGCATCAACTATATGAATGAAGGTTCTCTCTGTGGGCATCATCTTTATGAATGAAAGTTCTCTGCCTGGGCATCATCTTTATGAATGACGGTTCTCTGCCTGGGCATCATCTTATGAATGAAGGTTCTCTCTCTGGGCATCATCTTTATGAATTAAGGTTCTCTGCCTGGGAAATATCTTTATGAAAGAAGGCTCTTTCTCTGGACAACATATTTATGGAAGAAGGTTCTCTGCCTGGGCATCATCTTTGTGAATGAAGGTTCTCTCTCTGGGCATCATCTTTATGAATGAAGGTTCTCTGGACATCATCTTATGAATGACGGTTCTCTCTCTGGGCATCATCATTATGAATGAAGGTTCTCTGCCTGTGCATCATCTTCCTGAATGAAGGTTCTCTCTCTGGGCATCATCTTTATTAATGACGGTTCTCTCTTTGGGCATCATCTTTATGAATGAAGGCTCTCTCTCTGGGCATCATCTTTATGAATAAAAGTTTTATCTCTGTGCATCCTCTTTATGAAAGAAGGTTCTCTCTCTGGGAATCATCTTTATGAAACAAGTTTCTAAGTCTGGGCATCAACTATATGAATGATGGTTCTCTCTCTGGGCATCATCTTTATGAATGAAAATTTCTGCCTGGACATCATCTTTATGAATGACGGTTCTTTTCTGGGCATCATGTTTATGATCAAGGTTCTCTGTCTGGGCATCATCTTTCTGAAAGAAGGTTCTCTCTGTGGGCATCATCGTTATGAATTACGGTTCTCTCTCTGGGCATCACCTTTATGAATGAAGGTTCTCTACCTGGGCATCATCTTTATGAATGAAGGTTCTCTCACTGGGCATCACCTTTACGAATGAAGGTTCTCTGCCTAGGCAACATCTTTATGATTGAAGGCTCTTTCTCTGGGCAGCATATTTATGAAAGAAGGTTCTCTGCCTGGGAATCATCTTTGTTAATGGAGGTTCTCCTTCTGTGCATCACCTTTATGATAGAAAGTTCTCTCTCTGTGCATCATCTTTATGAATGAAGGTTCTCTTCTGGGCATCATCTTTAAGAATGACGGTTCTCTCTCTGGGCATCATCTTTATGAACGAAGGTTTTCTCACTGGGCATCACCTTTATGAATGAAGGTTCTCTCTCTGGGCATCATCTTTATGAACAAAGGTTTTCTTTCTGGGCATCATCTTTATGAATGAAGGTTCTCTTTCTGGGCATCACCTTTATAAATGAAGGTTCTTTGCCTAGGCAACATCTTTATATATGACGGTTCTCTTCTGGGCTTCATGTTTATGATAAAGGCTCTCTGCCTGGGCATCATCTTTATGAATGACGGTTCTCTTCTGGGCATCATCATTATGAATGAAGGATCTCTTCGAATCATCTTAATGAATGAAGGTTCTCTCTCAGGGCATCATCTTTATGAATGAAGGTTCTCTCTCTGGGCATCACCTTTATGAAAGAAAGGTCTCTCTTTGGGCATCATCTTTATTAATGAAAGTTCACGCTCTGGGCAACATCTTTATGAATCAAGGCTCTCTCTATGTGCATCATATTTTTGAAAGAAGGTTCTCTGTTTGAGCATCATCTTTATGAAAGAAGATTCTCTGCCTTGGCATCATCTTTACAAATGAAGGTTCCCTGCCTGGGCATCATCTTTATGAATGAAGGTTCTCTCCCTGGGCATCATCTTTATGAATGAAGGCTCTATCCCTGGGCAGCATCTTTATTGAATAAAGGTTCTCTTTCTGGGCATCATCTTTACGAAGAAGGTTCTCTACCTGGGCATCATCTTTATGAATGAAGGTACGCTCTCTGGGCATCATCTTTATGAAACAAGGTTCTCTCTCTGGTATCATCTTAATGAATGAAGGTTCTCAGTCTGGGAAAAATCTTTATGATTGAAGGTTCTCTCTGTTGGCATCATCATTTTGAAACAAGTTTCTCTGTCTGGCTCTCATCTGTATGAATGAAAGTTGTCTCTCTGTGCATCATCTTTATGAATGAAGGTTCTCTCTGTGTGCATCATCTTTATGAATGAATGTTCTCTCTCTTTGCATCATCTTTAAAAAGAAGGTTCTAATTCTGGGCATCATCTATATGAATGAAGGTTCTCTGCCTGGGCTTCATCTTTACGAAAGAAGGTTCTCTGCCTGGGCATTAACTTTGTGAATGATGGTCCTTTTTTGGGCATCATCATTATGAATGAAAGTTCTCATGGCATCATCTTAATGAATGAAAGTTCTCTCTCTGGGCATCATCTTTATGAATTAAGGTACACTCTCTGGGCATCATCTTTATGAAACAAGTTTCTCTCTCTGGTATCATCTTAATGAATGAAGGTTTTCTGTCTGGGCATCATCTTTATGAAACAAGGTTCTCAGCCTGGCTATCATCTATATGAATGAAAGTTGTCTCTTTGTGTATCATCTTTATGAATGAAGGTTCTCTCTGTGGGCATTATCTTTATGTATTAAGGTTCTCTGGGCATCATCTTATGAATGAAGGTGCTCTCTCTGGGAATCACGTTTATGAATGAAGGTTCTCTCTCTGGGCATCAACATTATGAATGAATGTTCTCTGTTTGAGCATCGTCTTTATGAAAGAAGGTTCTCTTCCTGGGAATCATCTTTATGAAAATGGTTCTATGCCTTGGCATCATCTTTATGAAAAAATGTTCTCTGCCTGGGCATAAACTTTGTGAATGAAGGTACTTTCTTTGGGCATCATCATTATGAATGAAGGGTCTCTTGGCATCATCTTAATGAATGAAGGTTCTCTCTCAGGGCATCATCTTTATGAATGAAGGTTCTGTCTCTTGCCATCATCTTTATGAAAGAAAGGTCTCTCTCTGGGCATCATCTTTATGAATGAAAGTTCATGCTCTGGGCAACGTCTTTATGAATGAAGGCTCTCTCTATGTGCATCATATTTATAAAAGAAGGTTCTCTGTTTGAGCATCATCTTTATGAAAGAAGATTCTCTGCCTGGGCATCATCTTTTTTTTTTTTTTTCGTCTTTCATCTTTATTTTCGGCTTTTTTTTTTTTCTTCTTTTACATTTTATTAGGGACTCCAACAACTCTTACCACAATCCATACATATACATACATCAATTGTACAAAGCACACCCATACACTCCCTGTCCCAATCACTCTCAAGGCATTTGCTCTTCACCTAAGCCCCTTGCATCAGGTCCTCCTTTTTTTTTTTTTCCCCCCTCCCTCCCTTTTCCCCCCTCCCTCATATGCCCTTGGTAATTTATACCTCGTTATTTTGTCATATCTTGCCCTATCTGGAGTCTCCCTTCCCCCCTTCTCTGCTGTCCCTCTCCCAGGGAAGAGGTCACATGTGGCTCCTTGTAATCAGTTCCCCCTTTCCAACCCACTCACCCTCCACTCTCCCAGCATCGTCCCTCACGCCCTTGGTCCTGGAGGTATCATCCACCCTGGATTCCCTGTATCTCCAACCCTCCTATGTACCAGTGTACAGCCTCTGTCCTATCCAACCCTGCAAGGTAGAATTCGGATCATGGTAGTTGGGGGGAGGAAGCATCCAGGATCTGGGGGAAAGCTGTGTTCTTCATCGATACTACCTCACACCCTAATTAACCCATCTCCTCTCCTAAGCCCCTCTGTGAGGGGATCTCCATTGGCTGACACTTGGGCCTTGGGTCTCCACTCTGCACTTCCCCCTTCATTTAATATAATATATATATACACATACATATATACATATACACATAAATACACATAAATACACACACTTATATCTTTTTTTTTTTTGCATGATGCCTTATATCTGGTCCCTTGGGCACCTCGTGATCGCACTGGCCGGTGTGCTTCTTCCATGTGGGCTTATTTGTTTCTGAGCGAGATGGCCGCTTGTTCACCTTCAAGCCTTTAAGACCCCAGACACTATCTCTTTTGATAGCCGGGCACCATCAGCATTCTTCACCACATTCGCTTATGCACCCATTTGTCTTCAGCGATCCTATCATGGAGGTGTGCAGTCAATGATATGATTTTTTGTTCTTTGATGCCTGGTAACTGATCCCTTTGGGACCACTCGATCACACAGGCTGGTGTGTTCTTCCATGTGGACTTTGTTGCTTCTGAGCTAGATGGCCGCTTGTTTATCTTCAAGCCTTTAAGACCCCAGTCACTATCTCTTTTGATAGCCGGGCACCATCCGCTTTCTTCACCACATTTACTTGTTCACCCATGTTGGCTCCAGCTGTTGTGTCGGGAGAGTGAGCATCATAGAGTTCCAATTTAATAAAAGAAGGTATTCATGCATAGAGGGAGTGTTTGAGTAGAGGCCCAAGGTCCTTCTGCCACCTTAATACTTGACCTATAAATATACACACAAAGATCTATTTCCCCAACCTCCTATATATATTTGCATGTACATGTCGTTGTCTAGACCTCCATGAATGCCCTTTGACTTCTAGCTCTTTCCTCCATCTCCCTTGACCTTCCTCCTGCCCTACTACCATGCTTCATTGCCACCTGGGCTAGAGTATACCTCTTCTCTAAGCAACCTTACCCTTGATCATTTCCCACCAGGCCTGCCACTCCCCCTTCTCTACCCTTTGGGGTCCCATGTTTTTCACTTGTCCCTGGGTTTGTTAACACCACTTCCTTACCCCCCCCTACCCCCCACCCCAAGTCCCCCCGGAACTGTCGGACCCGTTGTTTTTCCTCCAGATAGTTCATCCAGCCTGTCCTATTCAGACAGACCTGTGGAGTCACTAACATGCACGAAAACTAGACAGAGGAACACAAAGCAACAGTATATAACCAGACAACAAAACAACCAAAACAAACCACTGAAAAGGAACAGAACAAAACAGTTCGCAAGAGAAAAGCTTGTAGTTAGTTCAGGGATCTTTGCTGGCCCTTAGGAGCGTTTTCCAGTCCAGTCTGTTGGGGCACCACGCCCTGACCCCAAAGTCCACTTTCAGCATTCCCTGGGGACCTTGCCACTCCATTCCCTTGCTGTTCCGCTGCACTCCCCCAGTGCATTGCCTCGGTGTGGTGGGATCAGGTCAGGTGCAATTCCCACACTGTGTCTCCGGTTCTGTCCCCTGTATCGCCCTTAGTCACTGAGGGGCATCATGTCTCATAGTAGGGCCAGCCATGTTGTTCTCTCTGTGGACTGGCTGCTCTACTCAGGAACATCATCCTCACGGCCTGGTGGGCCAGGCTGTGCTCCACTCTCTCCTCCTGCCCCTTCATCTGCTCCCGTGTGCTCTGATCAAATATGTCCATCTCCCATAGCTGCAGGGTCAATGTCGTCCTCTGGAACAAGTTCTTTTCGGGGGAGGGGCAGGAATCCACTTAATTTATGGTGCTGGGGCCTGCCTCCCAGACCTCTCCACCGGTTCCATCCTCCACGCCGGGATAATGCATTCACACCTTGCGACACTGGGTTGAAGTCTGGTCCCACTTTCCCTGTGGAGATATAAACAATACCCTCCCCTTGGGTGGATTAATGCCCCATTTCTGTCATGGGCATCATCTTTAAGAAAGAAGGTTCTCTGCCTGGGCATCATCTTGACAAAAGAAGGTTTTCTGCCTGTGCATAATCTTATGAATGAAGGTTCTCTGCCTGGTAATCACCTTTATGAATGAAGGTTCTCTGCCAGGACATCATCTCTATGAATGAAGGTTCTCTCTCTGGTCATCACCTTTATGAATGAAGGTTCTCTGCCTGGGCAACATGTTTATGAATGAAGGCTCTTTCTCTGGGCATCATATTTATGAAAGAAGTTCTCTGTCTGGGCATCATCTTAACTAAAAAAGGTTCTCTCTCTGGGCATCATCATTATGAATGAAGGTTCTCTGTTTGGGCATCGTTTTTATGAAAAAGGTTCTCTTCCTGGGCATCATCTTTACGAAAGAATGTTCTATGCCTGGGCATAACCTTTGTGAATGAAGGTACTTTCTTTGGGCATCATCATTATGAATGAAGGATCTCTTCGAATCATCTTAATGAATGAAGGTTCTCTCTCAGGGCATCATCTTTATGAATGAAGGTTCTCTCTCTGGGCATCATCTTTATGAAAGAAAGGTCTCTCTCTGGGCATCATCTTTATGAATGAAAATTCACGCTCTGGGCAACATCTTTATGAATCAAGGCTCTCTCTATGTGCATCATATTTTTGAAAGAAGGTTCTCTGTTTGAGCATCATCATTATGAAAGAAGGTTCTCTGCCTGGGCATCATCTTTATGAAAGAGGTTCCCTGCCTGGATATCATCTTTACAAAAGAAGGATCTCTGCCTGGGCATCATCTTTGTGAATGAAGGTTCCCTGCCTGGGCATCATCTTTATGAATGAAGGTTCTCTCTCTGGGCATCATCTGTATGAATGAAGGCTCTCTCCCTGGGCAGCATCTTTATTGAACAAAGGTTCTCTTTCTGGGTATCATCTTTACGAAAGAAGGTTCTCTACCTGGGCATCATCTTTATGAATGAAGGTACGCTCTCTGGGAATCATCTTTATGAAACAAGGTTCTCTCTCTGGTATCATCTTAATGAATGAAGGTTCTCTGTCTTGGAATAATCTTTATGATTGAAGGTTCTCTCTCTGGGCATCATCTTTTTGAAACAAGGTTCTCTGCCTGGCTCTCATCTGTATGAATGAAAGTTGTCTCTCTGTGCATCATCTTTATGAATGAAGGTTCTCTCTGCGTGCATCATCTTTATGAATGATTGTTCTCTCTCTTTGCATCATCTTTAAAAAGAAGGTTCTAATTCTGGGCATCATCTATATGAATGAAGGTTCTCTCTCTGGGCATCATCTTTATGAAAGAAGATTCTCTGCCTGGGCATCATCTTTATGAAAGAAGGTTCTCTGCCTGTGCATCATCTTTACGAAAGAAGGTTCTCTGCCTGGGCATCATCTTTATGAATGAAGGTTCTCTCTTTGGGAATCATCTTTATGAATGAAAGCTCTCTCTGTGGCAACATCTGTATTGAACAAAGGTTTTCTTTCTGGGTATCCTCTTTATGAAAGAAAGTTCTCTCTCTGGGCATCATCTTTATGAATGAAGGTTTTCTGCCTCATCATCATCTTTATGAATGAAGGTTCTCTCTCTGGGCATTTTCTTTATTAATGAAGGTTCTCTCTGGGCATCCTCTTTATGAAACAAGGTTCTCTCTGTGGGAATCAACTTTATGAAACAAGTTTCTAAGTCTGGGCATCAACCATATGCATGAAGGTTCTCTGCCAGGGCATCATCTTTATGAGAGATGGCTATCACTCTGGGCATCATCTTTTTGAAAGCAGGTTCTGTATTTGGGCATCATCTTTATGAAAGGAGGTTCTCTTTCTAGGCATCATCTTTATGAAACAAGGTTCTCTGCCTGGGCATCACCTTTTTGAAGGAAGGTTCTCTCTCTGGGCATCTTCTTTATGAAACAAATTCCCTGCCTGTGCATCATCTATATGAATGAAGGTTCTCTCCCTGGGCATCATCTTCATAAAGAAACTTCTCTGTTTGGCCATCATCTTTATGAAAGAACGTTCTCTGTCTCGGCATCATCTTTATCAATGAAGGTTCTCTCTCTGGGCATCATCTTTATGAATGAAAGTTCTCTCTCTGGGCAACATCTTTATGAATGAAGGTTCTCTGGGCATCACCTTTATGAAAGAAGGTTCTCTCTCTGGGCATCATCTCCATGAATGATGGTTCTCTCCCTTGGCATCATTTTTATGATTGTAGGTTCTCTCTGTGGGCATCATCTTTATGAATGAAAGTACTCTGCCTGGCATCATCTTTATGAATGACGGTTTTCTCTCTGGGCAACACCTTTATGAATGAAGGTTCTATGCCTCGGGAACATCTTTATGAATGAAGGCTCTTATTCTGGGCATCATATTTATGAAAGAATGTTCTCTTCCTGGGAATCATCTTTATGAAAAAATGTTCTCTCTCGGCATCATCTTTATGAATGAAGGTTCTCTCTCTGGGCATCATCTTTATTAATAACGGTTCTCTCTCTGGGCATCATCTTATGAATGAAGGTTATCTCTCTGGGCATCCCCTTTATGTAAGTAGGTTCTTTCTCTTGACATCATCTCCATGAATGATGGTTCTCTCTCTGGGAATCATCTTTATGAATGACGATTCTTCTCTGGGCATCATCTTTATGAAAGAAAGTTCTCTGTCTCTTGGCATCATCTTTATGAATGACGTTTCTCTCTGGGCATCATCTTTATGAAAGAAGGTTCTCTCTCTGGGAATCATCTTTATGAAACAAGTTTCTAAGTCTGGGCATCAACTATATGAATGAAGGTTCTCTGCCAGGGCATCATCTTTATGAGAGAAAGCTATCACTCTGGGCATCATCTTTTTGAAAGCAGGTTCTCTCTTTTGGCATTATCTTTATGAAAGGCGGCATTCTTTCTAGGCATCATCTTTATGAAACAAAGTTCTCTGCCTGGGCATCCTCTTTATGAAAGAAGGTTCTCTCTCTGGGAATGATCTTTATGAAACAAATTTCTAAGTCTGGGCATCAACTATATGAATGAAGGTTCTCTCTGTAGGCATCATCTTTATGAATGAAAGTTCTCTGCCTGGGCATCATCTTTATGAATGACGGTTCTCTGCCTGGGCATCATCTTATGAATGAAGGTTCTCTCTCTGGGCATCATCTTTATGAATTAAGGTTCTCTGCCTGGGAAATATCTTTATGAAAGAAGGCTCTTTCTCTGGACAACATATTTATGGAAGAAGGTTCTCTGCCTGGGCATCATCTTTGTGAATGAAGGTTCTCTCTCTGGGCATCATCTTTATGAATGAAGGTTCTCTGGACATCATCTTATGAATGACGGTTCTCTCTCTGGGCATCATCATTATGAATGAAGGTTCTCTGCCTGTGCATCATCTTCCTGAATGAAGGTTCTCTCTCTGGGCATCATCTTTATTAATGACGGTTCTCTCTTTGGGCATCATCTTTATGAATGAAGGCTCTCTCTCTGGGCATCATCTTTATGAATAAAAGTTTTATCTCTGTGCATCCTCTTTATGAAAGAAGGTTCTCTCTCTGGGAATCATCTTTATGAAACAAGTTTCTAAGTCTGGGCATCAACTATATGAATGATGGTTCTCTCTCTGGGCATCATCTTTATGAATGAAAATTTCTGCCTGGACATCTTCTTTATGAATGACGGTTCTTTTCTGGGCATCATGTTTATGATCAAGGTTCTCTGTCTGGGCATCATCTTTCTGAAAGAAGGTTCTCTCTGTGGGCATCATCGTTATGAATTACGGTTCTCTCTCTCGGCATCACCTTTATGAATGAAGGTTCTCTACCTGGGCATCATCTTTATGAATGAAGGTTCTCTGCCTGGGCATCATCTTATGAATGAAGGTTCTCTCTCTGGGCATCATCTTTATGAATTAAGGTTCTCTGCCTGGGAAATATCTTTATGAAAGAAGGCTCTTTCTCTGGACAACATATTTATGGAAGAAGGTTCTCTGCCTGGGCATCATCTTTGTGAATGAAGGTTCTCTCTCTGGGCATCATCTTTATGAATGAAGGTTCTCTGGACATCATCTTATGAATGACGGTTCTCTCTCTGGGCATCATCATTATGAATGAAGGTTCTCTGCCTGTGCATCATCTTCCTGAATGAAGGTTCTCTCTCTGGGCATCATCTTTATTAATGACGGTTCTCTCTTTGGGCATCATCTTTATGAATGAAGGCTCTCTCTCTGGGCATCATCTTTATGAATAAAAGTTTTATCTCTGTGCATCCTCTTTATGAAAGAAGGTTCTCTCTCTGGGAATCATCTTTATGAAACAAGTTTCTAAGTCTGGGCATCAACTATATGAATGATGGTTCTCTCTCTGGGCATCATCTTTATGAATGAAAATTTCTGCCTGGACATCATCTTTATGAATGACGGTTCTTTTCTGGGCATCATGTTTATGATCAAGGTTCTCTGTCTGGGCATCATCTTTCTGAAAGAAGGTTCTCTCTGTGGGCATCATCGTTATGAATTACGGTTCTCTCTCTGGGCATCACCTTTATGAATGAAGGTTCTCTACCTGGGCATCATCTTTATGAATGAAGGTTCTCTCACTGGGCATCACCTTTACGAATGAAGGTTCTCTGCCTAGGCAACATCTTTATGATTGAAGGCTCTTTCTCTGGGCAGCATATTTATGAAAGAAGGTTCTCTGCCTGGGAATCATCTTTGTTAATGGAGGTTCTCCTTCTGTGCATCACCTTTATGATAGAAAGTTCTCTCTCTGTGCATCATCTTTATGAATGAAGGTTCTCTTCTGGGCATCATCTTTAAGAATGACGGTTCTCTCTCTGGGCATCATCTTTATGAACGAAGGTTTTCTCACTGGGCATCACCTTTATGAATGAAGGTTCTCTCTCTGGGCATCATCTTTATGAACAAAGGTTTTCTTTCTGGGCATCATCTTTATGAATGAAGGTTCTCTTTCTGGGCATCACCTTTATAAATGAAGGTTCTTTGCCTAGGCAACATCTTTATATATGACGGTTCTCTTCTGGGCTTCATGTTTATGATAAAGGCTCTCTGCCTGGGCATCATCTTTATGAATGACGGTTCTCTTCTGGGCATCATCATTATGAATGAAGGATCTCTTCGAATCATCTTAATGAATGAAGGTTCTCTCTCAGGGCATCATCTTTATGAATGAAGGTTCTCTCTCTGGGCATCACCTTTATGAAAGAAAGGTCTCTCTTTGGGCATCATCTTTATTAATGAAAGTTCACGCTCTGGGCAACATCTTTATGAATCAAGGCTCTCTCTATGTGCATCATATTTTTGAAAGAAGGTTCTCTGTTTGAGCATCATCTTTATGAAAGAAGATTCTCTGCCTTGGCATCATCTTTACAAATGAAGGTTCCCTGCCTGGGCATCATCTTTATGAATGAAGGTTCTCTCCCTGGGCATCATCTTTATGAATGAAGGCTCTATCCCTGGGCAGCATCTTTATTGAATAAAGGTTCTCTTTCTGGGCATCATCTTTACGAAGAAGGTTCTCTACCTGGGCATCATCTTTATGAATGAAGGTACGCTCTCTGGGCATCATCTTTATGAAACAAGGTTCTCTCTCTGGTATCATCTTAATGAATGAAGGTTCTCAGTCTGGGAAAAATCTTTATGATTGAAGGTTCTCTCTGTTGGCATCATCATTTTGAAACAAGTTTCTCTGCCTGGCTCTCATCTGTATGAATGAAAGTTGTCTCTCTGTGCATCATCTTTATGAATGAAGGTTCTCTCTGTGTGCATCATCTTTATGAATGAATGTTCTCTCTCTTTGCATCATCTTTAAAAAGAAGGTTCTAATTCTGGGCATCATCTATATGAATGAAGGTTCTCTGCCTGGGCTTCATCTTTACGAAAGAAGGTTCTCTGCCTGGGCATTATCTTTGTGAATGATGGTCCTTTTTTGGGCATCATCATTATGAATGAAAGTTCTCATGGCATCATCTTAATGAATGAAAGTTCTCTCTCTGGGCATCATCTTTATGAATTAAGGTACACTCTCTGGGCATCATCTTTATGAAACAAGTTTCTCTCTCTGGTATCATCTTAATGAATGAAGGTTTTCTGTCTGGGCATCATCTTTATGAAACAAGGTTCTCAGCCTGGCTATCATCTATATGAATGAAAGTTGTCTCTTTGTGTATCATCTTTATGAATGAAGGTTCTCTCTGTGGGCATTATCTTTATGTATTAAGGTTCTCTGGGCATCATCTTATGAATGAAGGTGCTCTCTCTGGGAATCACGTTTATGAATGAAGGTTCTCTCTCTGGGCATCAACATTATGAATGAATGTTCTCTGTTTGAGCATCGTCTTTATGAAAGAAGGTTCTCTTCCTGGGAATCATCTTTATGAAAATGGTTCTATGCCTTGGCATCATCTTTATGAAAAAATGTTCTCTGCCTGGGCATAACCTTTGTGAATGAAGGTACTTTCTTTGGGCATCATCATTATGAATGAAGGGTCTCTTGGCATCATCTTAATGAATGAAGGTTCTCTCTCAGGGCATCATCTTTATGAATGAAGGTTCTGTCTCTTGCCATCATCTTTATGAAAGAAAGGTCTCTCTCTGGGCATCATCTTTATGAATGAAAGTTCATGCTCTGGGCAACGTCTTTATGAATGAAGGCTCTCTCTATGTGCATCATATTTATAAAAGAAGGTTCTCTGTTTGAGCATCATCTTTATGAAAGAAGATTCTCTGCCTGGGCATCATCTTTAAGAAAAAGGTTCTCTGCCTGGGCATCATCTTGACAAAAGAAGGTTTTCTGCCTGTGCATAATCTTATGAATGAAGGTTCTCTGCCTGGTAATCACCTTTATGAATGAAGGTTCTCTGCCAGGACATCATCTCTATGAATGAAGGTTCTCTCTCTGGTCATCACCTTTATGAATGAAGGTTCTCTGCCTGGGCAACATGTTTATGAATGAAGGCTCTTTCTCTGGGCATCATATTTATGAAAGAAGTTCTCTGTCTGGGCATCATCTTAACTAAAAAAGGTTCTCTCTCTGGGCATCATCATTATGAATGAAGGTTCTCTGTTTGGGCATCGTTTTTATGAAAAAGGTTCTCTTCCTGGGCATCATCTTTACGAAAGAATGTTCTATGCCTGGGCATAACCTTTGTGAATGAAGGTACTTTCTTTGGGCATCATCATTATGAATGAAGGATCTCTTCGAATCATCTTAATGAATGAAGGTTCTCTCTCAGGGCATCATCTTTATGAATGAAGGTTCTCTCTCTGGGCATCATCTTTATGAAAGAAAGGTCTCTCTCTGGGCATCATCTTTATGAATGAAAATTCACGCTCTGGGCAACATCTTTATGAATCAAGGCTCTCTCTATGTGCATCATATTTTTGAAAGAAGGTTCTCTGTTTGAGCATCATCATTATGAAAGAAGGTTCTCTGCCTGGGCATCATCTTTATGAAAGAGGTTCCCTGCCTGGATATCATCTTTACAAAAGAAGGATCTCTGCCTGGGCATCATCTTTGTGAATGAAGGTTCCCTGCCTGGGCATCATCTTTATGAATGAAGGTTCTCTCTCTGGGCATCATCTATATGAATGAAGGCTCTCTCCCTGGGCAGCATCTTTATTGAACAAAGGTTCTCTTTCTGGGTATCATCTTTACGAAAGAAGGTTCTCTACCTGGGCATCATCTTTATGAATGAAGGTACGCTCTCTGGGAATCATCTTTATGAAACAAGGTTCTCTCTCTGGTATCATCTTAATGAATGAAGGTTCTCTGTCTTGGAATAATCTTTATGATTGAAGGTTCTCTCTCTGGGCATCATCTTTTTGAAACAAGGTTCTCTGCCTGGCTCTCATCTGTATGAATGAAAGTTGTCTCTCTGTGCATCATCTTTATGAATGAAGGTTCTCTCTGCGTGCATCATCTTTATGAATGATTGTTCTCTCTCTTTGCATCATCTTTAAAAAGAAGGTTCTAATTCTGGGCATCATCTATATGAATGAAGGTTCTCTCTCTGGGCATCATCTTTATGAAAGAAGATTCTCTGCCTGGGCATCATCTTTATGAAAGAAGGTTCTCTGCCTGTGCATCATCTTTACGAAAGAAGGTTCTCTGCCTGGGCATCATCTTTATGAATGAAGGTTCTCTCTTTGGGAATCATCTTTATGAATGAAAGCTCTCTCTGTGGCAACATCTGTATTGAACAAAGGTTTTCTTTCTGGGTATCCTCTTTATGAAAGAAAGTTCTCTCTCTGGGCATCATCTTTATGAATGAAGGTTTTCTGCCTCATCATCATCTTTATGAATGAAGGTTCTCTCTCTGGGCATTTTCTTTATTAATGAAGGTTCTCTCTGGGCATCCTCTTTATGAAACAAGGTTCTCTCTGTGGGAATCAACTTTATGAAACAAGTTTCTAAGTCTGGGCATCAACCATATGCATGAAGGTTCTCTGCCAGGGCATCATCTTTATGAGAGATGGCTATCACTCTGGGCATCATCTTTTTGAAAGCAGGTTCTGTATTTGGGCATCATCTTTATGAAAGGAGGTTCTCTTTCTAGGCATCATCTTTATGAAACAAGGTTCTCTGCCTGGGCATCACCTTTTTGAAGGAAGGTTCTCTCTCTGGGCATCTTCTTTATGAAACAAATTCCCTGCCTGTGCATCATCTATATGAATGAAGGTTCTCTCCCTGGGCATCATCTTCATAAAGAAACTTCTCTGTTTGGCCATCATCTTTATGAAAGAACGTTCTCTGTCTCGGCATCATCTTTATCAATGAAGGTTCTCTCTCTGGGCATCATCTTTATGAATGAAAGTTCTCTCTCTGGGCAACATCTTTATGAATGAAGGTTCTCTGGGCATCACCTTTATGAAAGAAGGTTCTCTCTCTGGGCATCATCTCCATGAATGATGGTTCTCTCCCTTGGCATCATTTTTATGATTGTAGGTTCTCTCTGTGGGCATCATCTTTATGAATGAAAGTACTCTGCCTGGCATCATCTTTATGAATGACGGTTTTCTCTCTGGGCAACACCTTTATGAATGAAGGTTCTATGCCTCGGGAACATCTTTATGAATGAAGGCTCTTATTCTGGGCATCATATTTATGAAAGAATGTTCTCTTCCTGGGAATCATCTTTATGAAAAAATGTTCTCTCTCGGCATCATCTTTATGAATGAAGGTTCTCTCTCTGGGCATCATCTTTATTAATAACGGTTCTCTCTCTGGGCATCATCTTATGAATGAAGGTTATCTCTCTGGGCATCCCCTTTATGTAAGTAGGTTCTTTCTCTTGACATCATCTCCATGAATGATGGTTCTCTCTCTGGGAATCATCTTTATGAATGACGATTCTTCTCTGGGCATCATCTTTATGAAAGAAAGTTCTCTGTCTCTTGGCATCATCTTTATGAATGACGTTTCTCTCTGGGCATCATCTTTATGAAAGAAGGTTCTCTCTCTGGGAATCATCTTTATGAAACAAGTTTCTAAGTCTGGGCATCAACTATATGAATGAAGGTTCTCTGCCAGGGCATCATCTTTATGAGAGAAAGCTATCACTCTGGGCATCATCTTTTTGAAAGCAGGTTCTCTCTTTTGGCATTATCTTTATGAAAGGCGGCATTCTTTCTAGGCATCATCTTTATGAAACAAAGTTCTCTGCCTGGGCATCCTCTTTATGAAAGAAGGTTCTCTCTCTGGGAATGATCTTTATGAAACAAATTTCTAAGTCTGGGCATCAACTATATGAATGAAGGTTCTCTCTGTAGGCATCATCTTTATGAATGAAAGTTCTCTGCCTGGGCATCATCTTTATGAATGACGGTTCTCTGCCTGGGCATCATCTTATGAATGAAGGTTCTCTCTCTGGGCATCATCTTTATGAATTAAGGTTCTCTGCCTGGGAAATATCTTTATGAAAGAAGGCTCTTTCTCTGGACAACATATTTATGGAAGAAGGTTCTCTGCCTGGGCATCATCTTTGTGAATGAAGGTTCTCTCTCTGGGCATCATCTTTATGAATGAAGGTTCTCTGGACATCATCTTATGAATGACGGTTCTCTCTCTGGGCATCATCATTATGAATGAAGGTTCTCTGCCTGTGCATCATCTTCCTGAATGAAGGTTCTCTCTCTGGGCATCATCTTTATTAATGACGGTTCTCTCTTTGGGCATCATCTTTATGAATGAAGGCTCTCTCTCTGGGCATCATCTTTATGAATAAAAGTTTTATCTCTGTGCATCCTCTTTATGAAAGAAGGTTCTCTCTCTGGGAATCATCTTTATGAAACAAGTTTCTAAGTCTGGGCATCAACTATATGAATGATGGTTCTCTCTCTGGGCATCATCTTTATGAATGAAAATTTCTGCCTGGACATCTTCTTTATGAATGACGGTTCTTTTCTGGGCATCATGTTTATGATCAAGGTTCTCTGTCTGGGCATCATCTTTCTGAAAGAAGGTTCTCTCTGTGGGCATCATCGTTATGAATTACGGTTCTCTCTCTCGGCATCACCTTTATGAATGAAGGTTCTCTACCTGGGCATCATCTTTATGAATGAAGGTTCTCTGCCTGGGCATCATCTTATGAATGAAGGTTCTCTCTCTGGGCATCATCTTTATGAATTAAGGTTCTCTGCCTGGGAAATATCTTTATGAAAGAAGGCTCTTTCTCTGGACAACATATTTATGGAAGAAGGTTCTCTGCCTGGGCATCATCTTTGTGAATGAAGGTTCTCTCTCTGGGCATCATCTTTATGAATGAAGGTTCTCTGGACATCATCTTATGAATGACGGTTCTCTCTCTGGGCATCATCATTATGAATGAAGGTTCTCTGCCTGTGCATCATCTTCCTGAATGAAGGTTCTCTCTCTGGGCATCATCTTTATTAATGACGGTTCTCTCTTTGGGCATCATCTTTATGAATGAAGGCTCTCTCTCTGGGCATCATCTTTATGAATAAAAGTTTTATCTCTGTGCATCCTCTTTATGAAAGAAGGTTCTCTCTCTGGGAATCATCTTTATGAAACAAGTTTCTAAGTCTGGGCATCAACTATATGAATGATGGTTCTCTCTCTGGGCATCATCTTTATGAATGAAAATTTCTGCCTGGACATCATCTTTATGAATGACGGTTCTTTTCTGGGCATCATGTTTATGATCAAGGTTCTCTGTCTGGGCATCATCTTTCTGAAAGAAGGTTCTCTCTGTGGGCATCATCGTTATGAATTACGGTTCTCTCTCTGGGCATCACCTTTATGAATGAAGGTTCTCTACCTGGGCATCATCTTTATGAATGAAGGTTCTCTCACTGGGCATCACCTTTACGAATGAAGGTTCTCTGCCTAGGCAACATCTTTATGATTGAAGGTTCTTTCTCTGGGCAGCATATTTATGAAAGAAGGTTCTCTGCCTGGGAATCATCTTTGTTAATGGAGGTTCTCCTTCTGTGCATCACCTTTATGATAGAAAGTTCTCTCTCTGTGCATCATCTTTATGAATGAAGGTTCTCTTCTGGGCATCATCTTTAAGAATGACGGTTCTCTCTCTGGGCATCATCTTTATGAACGAAGGTTTTCTCACTGGGCATCACCTTTATGAATGAAGGTTCTCTCTCTGGGCATCATCTTTATGAACAAAGGTTTTCTTTCTGGGCATCATCTTTATGAATGAAGGTTCTCTTTCTGGGCATCACCTTTATAAATGAAGGTTCTTTGCCTAGGCAACATCTTTATATATGACGGTTCTCTTCTGGGCTTCATGTTTATGATAAAGGCTCTCTGCCTGGGCATCATCTTTATGAATGACGGTTCTCTTCTGGGCATCATCATTATGAATGAAGGATCTCTTCGAATCATCTTAATGAATGAAGGTTCTCTCTCAGGGCATCATCTTTATGAATGAAGGTTCTCTCTCTGGGCATCACCTTTATGAAAGAAAGGTCTCTCTTTGGGCATCATCTTTATTAATGAAAGTTCACGCTCTGGGCAACATCTTTATGAATCAAGGCTCTCTCTATGTGCATCATATTTTTGAAAGAAGGTTCTCTGTTTGAGCATCATCTTTATGAAAGAAGATTCTCTGCCTTGGCATCATCTTTACAAATGAAGGTTCCCTGCCTGGGCATCATCTTTATGAATGAAGGTTCTCTCCCTGGGCATCATCTTTATGAATGAAGGCTCTATCCCTGGGCAGCATCTTTATTGAATAAAGGTTCTCTTTCTGGGCATCATCTTTACGAAGAAGGTTCTCTACCTGGGCATCATCTTTATGAATGAAGGTACGCTCTCTGGGCATCATCTTTATGAAACAAGGTTCTCTCTCTGGTATCATCTTAATGAATGAAGGTTCTCAGTCTGGGAAAAATCTTTATGATTGAAGGTTCTCTCTGTTGGCATCATCATTTTGAAACAAGTTTCTCTGCCTGGCTCTCATCTGTATGAATGAAAGTTGTCTCTCTGTGCATCATCTTTATGAATGAAGGTTCTCTCTGTGTGCATCATCTTTATGAATGAATGTTCTCTCTCTTTGCATCATCTTTAAAAAGAAGGTTCTAATTCTGGGCATCATCTATATGAATGAAGGTTCTCTGCCTGGGCTTCATCTTTACGAAAGAAGGTTCTCTGCCTGGGCATTATCTTTGTGAATGATGGTCCTTTTTTGGGCATCATCATTATGAATGAAAGTTCTCATGGCATCATCTTAATGAATGAAAGTTCTCTCTCTGGGCATCATCTTTATGAATTAAGGTACACTCTCTGGGCATCATCTTTATGAAACAAGTTTCTCTCTCTGGTATCATCTTAATGAATGAAGGTTTTCTGTCTGGGCATCATCTTTATGAAACAAGGTTCTCAGCCTGGCTATCATCTATATGAATGAAAGTTGTCTCTTTGTGTATCATCTTTATGAATGAAGGTTCTCTCTGTGGGCATTATCTTTATGTATTAAGGTTCTCTGGGCATCATCTTATGAATGAAGGTGCTCTCTCTGGGAATCACGTTTATGAATGAAGGTTCTCTCTCTGGGCATCAACATTATGAATGAATGTTCTCTGTTTGAGCATCGTCTTTATGAAAGAAGGTTCTCTTCCTGGGAATCATCTTTATGAAAATGGTTCTATGCCTTGGCATCATCTTTATGAAAAAATGTTCTCTGCCTGGGCATAACCTTTGTGAATGAAGGTACTTTCTTTGGGCATCATCATTATGAATGAAGGGTCTCTTGGCATCATCTTAATGAATGAAGGTTCTCTCTCAGGGCATCATCTTTATGAATGAAGGTTCTGTCTCTTGCCATCATCTTTATGAAAGAAAGGTCTCTCTCTGGGCATCATCTTTATGAATGAAAGTTCATGCTCTGGGCAACGTCTTTATGAATGAAGGCTCTCTCTATGTGCATCATATTTATAAAAGAAGGTTCTCTGTTTGAGCATCATCTTTATGAAAGAAGATTCTCTGCCTGGGCATCATCTTTAAGAAAAAGGTTCTCTGCCTGGGCATCATCTTGACAAAAGAAGGTTTTCTGCCTGTGCATAATCTTATGAATGAAGGTTCTCTGCCTGGTAATCACCTTTATGAATGAAGGTTCTCTGCCAGGACATCATCTCTATGAATGAAGGTTCTCTCTCTGGTCATCACCTTTATGAATGAAGGTTCTCTGCCTGGGCAACATGTTTATGAATGAAGGCTCTTTCTCTGGGCATCATATTTATGAAAGAAGTTCTCTGTCTGGGCATCATCTTAACTAAAAAAGGTTCTCTCTCTGGGCATCATCATTATGAATGAAGGTTCTCTGTTTGGGCATCGTTTTTATGAAAAAGGTTCTCTTCCTGGGCATCATCTTTACGAAAGAATGTTCTATGCCTGGGCATAACCTTTGTGAATGAAGGTACTTTCTTTGGGCATCATCATTATGAATGAAGGATCTCTTCGAATCATCTTAATGAATGAAGGTTCTCTCTCAGGGCATCATCTTTATGAATGAAGGTTCTCTCTCTGGGCATCATCTTTATGAAAGAAAGGTCTCTCTCTGGGCATCATCTTTATGAATGAAAATTCACGCTCTGGGCAACATCTTTATGAATCAAGGCTCTCTCTATGTGCATCATATTTTTGAAAGAAGGTTCTCTGTTTGAGCATCATCATTATGAAAGAAGGTTCTCTGCCTGGGCATCATCTTTATGAAAGAGGTTCCCTGCCTGGATATC
This sequence comes from Tenrec ecaudatus, assembly GCF_050624435.1. Lineage (NCBI taxonomy): Eukaryota > Metazoa > Chordata > Mammalia > Afrosoricida > Tenrecidae > Tenrec > Tenrec ecaudatus. The sequence goes on from NC_134549.1 coordinate 15,899,612, forward strand.
ATCTTTACAAAAGAAGGATCTCTGCCTGGGCATCATCTTTGTGAATGAAGGTTCCCTGCCTGGGCATCATCTTTATGAATGAAGGTTCTCTCTCTGGGCATCATCTATATGAATGAAGGCTCTCTCCCTGGGCAGCATCTTTATTGAACAAAGGTTCTCTTTCTGGGTATCATCTTTACGAAAGAAGGTTCTCTACCTGGGCATCATCTTTATGAATGAAGGTACGCTCTCTGGGAATCATCTTTATGAAACAAGGTTCTCTCTCTGGTATCATCTTAATGAATGAAGGTTCTCTGTCTTGGAATAATCTTTATGATTGAAGGTTCTCTCTCTGGGCATCATCTTTTTGAAACAAGGTTCTCTGCCTGGCTCTCATCTGTATGAATGAAAGTTGTCTCTCTGTGCATCATCTTTATGAATGAAGGTTCTCTCTGCGTGCATCATCTTTATGAATGATTGTTCTCTCTCTTTGCATCATCTTTAAAAAGAAGGTTCTAATTCTGGGCATCATCTATATGAATGAAGGTTCTCTCTCTGGGCATCATCTTTATGAAAGAAGATTCTCTGCCTGGGCATCATCTTTATGAAAGAAGGTTCTCTGCCTGTGCATCATCTTTACGAAAGAAGGTTCTCTGCCTGGGCATCATCTTTATGAATGAAGGTTCTCTCTTTGGGAATCATCTTTATGAATGAAAGCTCTCTCTGTGGCAACATCTGTATTGAACAAAGGTTTTCTTTCTGGGTATCCTCTTTATGAAAGAAAGTTCTCTCTCTGGGCATCATCTTTATGAATGAAGGTTTTCTGCCTCATCATCATCTTTATGAATGAAGGTTCTCTCTCTGGGCATTTTCTTTATTAATGAAGGTTCTCTCTGGGCATCCTCTTTATGAAACAAGGTTCTCTCTGTGGGAATCAACTTTATGAAACAAGTTTCTAAGTCTGGGCATCAACCATATGCATGAAGGTTCTCTGCCAGGGCATCATCTTTATGAGAGATGGCTATCACTCTGGGCATCATCTTTTTGAAAGCAGGTTCTGTATTTGGGCATCATCTTTATGAAAGGAGGTTCTCTTTCTAGGCATCATCTTTATGAAACAAGGTTCTCTGCCTGGGCATCACCTTTTTGAAGGAAGGTTCTCTCTCTGGGCATCTTCTTTATGAAACAAATTCCCTGCCTGTGCATCATCTATATGAATGAAGGTTCTCTCCCTGGGCATCATCTTCATAAAGAAACTTCTCTGTTTGGCCATCATCTTTATGAAAGAAAGTTCTCTGTCTCGGCATCATCTTTATCAATGAAGGTTCTCTCTCTGGGCATCATCTTTATGAATGAAAGTTCTCTCTCTGGGCAACATCTTTATGAATGAAGGTTCTCTGGGCATCACCTTTATGAAAGAAGGTTCTCTCTCTGGGCATCATCTCCATGAATGATGGTTCTCTCCCTTGGCATCATTTTTATGATTGTAGGTTCTCTCTGTGGGCATCATCTTTATGAATGAAAGTACTCTGCCTGGCATCATCTTTATGAATGACGGTTTTCTCTCTGGGCAACACCTTTATGAATGAAGGTTCTATGCCTCGGGAACATCTTTATGAATGAAGGCTCTTTTTCTGGGCATCATATTTATGAAAGAATGTTCTCTTCCTGGGAATCATCTTTATGAAAAAATGTTCTCTCTCGGCATCATCTTTATGAATGAAGGTTCTCTCTCTGGGCATCATCTTTATTAATAACGGTTCTCTCTCTGGGCATCATCTTATGAATGAAGGTTATCTCTCTGGGCATCCCCTTTATGTAAGTAGGTTCTTTCTCTTGACATCATCTCCATGAATGAAAGTTCTCTCTCTCTGGGCATCATCTTTATGAATGACGTTTCTCTCTGGGCATCATCTTTATGAAAGAAGGTTCTCTCTCTGGGAATCATCTTTATGAAACAAGTTTCTAAGTCTGGGCATCAACTATATGAATGAAGGTTCTCTGCCAGGGCATCATCTTTATGAGAGAACGTTCTCTGTCTCGGCATCATCTTATTAAATGAAGGTTCTCTTTGTGGGCATCATCTTTCTGAAAGAAGGTTCTCTGACTGGGCATCATCTTACGATAGTTTCTCTGACTGGGCATCCTCTTTATGAATGACGGTACTCTCTCTGGGCATCATCTTTATGAAACAAGATTCTCTCTCTGGCATCATCTTTATAAATGTAAGTTCTCTGTCTGGGCATCATCTTTATGAAAGTAAGTTCTCTCTCTGGGCATCCTCTTTATGAATAAAGGTTATCTGGGTGGACATCATTTTTATGAATGAAGGCTCTCTATCTGGGCATCATTTTTATGAAAGAATGTTCTCTGTTTGCATCATCTTTGTGAATGAAAGTTCTTTCTTTGGGCATCATATTTATGAATGAAAGTTCTCTCTGGGCATCATTTTTATGAATGAATGTTCTATGGGCGTCATGTTATGACTGAAGGTTCTCTCTCTGGGCGTCACCTTTATGAATGAAAGTTCTCTGCCAGGGCATCATCTTTATGAGAGAAGGCTATCACTCTGGGCATCATCTTTTTTAAAGCAGGTTCTCTCTTTTGGCATAATCTTTATGAAAGGAGGTTCTCGTTCTAGGCATCATCTTTATGAAACAAGTCTCTGCCTGGGCATCACCATTTTGAACGAAGGTTCTCTCTCTGGGCATCTTCTTTATGAAACAAATTCCCTGCCTGTGCATCATCTATATGAATGAAGGTTCTCTCTCTGGGCATCATCTTCATAAAGAACGTTCTCTGTTTGGGCATCATCTTTATTAAAGAACGTTCTCTGTCTCGGCATCATCTTTATCAATGAAGGTTCTCTCACTGAGCATCATCTTTATGAATGAAAGTTCTCTGTCTGCGCATCATCTTTATGAAAGAAGGTTCTCTGACTGGGCATCATCTTTATGAAACAAGATTCTCTCTCTAGCATCATCTTTATAAATGTGAGTTTTCTGCCTGGGCATCATCTTTATGAAAGAAGGTTCTTTCTCTGGGCATCATCTTCATGCATGATGGTTCTCTAACTGGGCATGATTTTTATGAATGAAGGTTCTCTCCTTGTGCCTCATCTTTATGAATTAAGGGTCTCTGGTCATCATCTTATGAATCAAGGTTCTCTCTCTGGTCATCAACTATATGAATGAAGATTCTCTGCCTGGGCAACATCTTTATGAATGAAGGCTCTTTCTCTGGACATCATATTTAGGAAAGAATGTTCTCAGCCTGGGAATCATCTTTAGGAAAGAATGTTCTCAGCCTGGGAATCATCTTTATGAAAGAATGTTCTCTGCCTGGGCATCATCTTTGTGAATGAAGGTTTTCTCTCTGTGCATCATATTTATGAATGAAGGTTCTCTGGCCATAATCTTATGAATGAAGGTTCTCTCTCTGGTTATCACCTTTATGAAAGAAGGTTCTTTCTCTGAGCATCATCTCCATGAATGATGGTTCTCCCTGGGCTTCATTTTTATGAATGAAGTTTTTCTCTGTGGGCATCATCTTTAAGAATGAAAGTTCTCTGCCTTGGCATCATCTTTATGAATGACGGTTCTCTCACTGGGCATTATCTTTATGAATGAAGGTTCTCTCTATGGGCATCACCCTTATGAATGAAAGTTCTCTGCCTGGGGAACATCTTTATGAATGAAGGCTCTTTCTCTGGGCATCATATTTATGAAAGAAGGTTCTCTTCCTGGGAATCATCTTTATGAAAAAATGTTCTTTCTTGGCATCATCTTTGTGAATGAATGTTCCCTCTCTGGACATCATCTTTATGAATGAAGTTTCTCTCTGTATCATCTTATGAATGAAGTTTATCTATCTGGGCATCCCTTTTATGTAAGTAGGTTCTTTCTTTGGGCATCATCTTCATGAATGATGGTTCTCTCTCTGGGAATCATCTTTAGGAATGACGATTCTCTGTCTGGGTATCATCTTTATGAATGAAAGTTCTCTCTCTCTGGGCATCATCTTTATGAATGACGGTTTTCTCTCTGGGCAACACCTTTATGAATAAAGGTTCTCTGCCTGGGAAACATCTTTATGAATGAAGGCTCCTTCTCTGGACATCATATTTAGGAAAAAATGTTCTCAGCCTGGGAATCATCTTTATGAAAGAATGTTCTCTGCCTGGGCATCATCTTTGTGAATGAAGGTTTTCTCTCTGGGCATCATATTTATGAATGAAGGTTCTCTGGGCATAATCTTATGAATGAAGGTTCTCTCTCTGGTTATCACCTTTATGAAAGAAGGTTCTTTCTCTGGGCATCATCTTCATGAATGATGGTTCTCACTGGGCATCATATTTATGAATGAAGTTTCTCTCTGTGGGCATCATCTTTTTTTTTTAAACAATTTATTGGGGCTGATACAATTCTTTTCACAGTTCATTCATATACATACATCAATTGTATAAAGCACATCTGTACAGTCTTTGCCCTAATCATTTTTTTCTCTTTTCTTCTTTTAAATTTTATTAGGGACTCCAACAACTCTTACCACAATCCATACATATACATACATCAATTGTATAAAGCACATCCATACATTCCCTGCCCCAATCATTCTCAAGGCATTTGCTCTCCACTTAAGCCCCTTGCATCAGGTCCTCTTTCCCCCCCCCCTCCCTCCCCTTTCCCCCCTCCCTCATATGTCTGTATGAATAGGACAGGCTGGATGAACTATCTGGATGAAAAACAACGGGACCGACCGTTCCGGGGGGACTTGGGGTGGGGGTAGGGGAGGTAAGGAAGTGGTGTTAACAAACCCAGGGACAAGAGAAAAACATGGGACCCCAAAGGGTAGAGAAGGGGGAGTGGCAGGCCTGATGGGAAATGATCAAGGGTAAGGTTGCTTAGAGAAGAGGTATACTCTAGCCCAGGTGTCGATGAAGCATGGTAGTAGGGCAGGAGGAAGGTCAAGGGAGATGGAGGAAAGAGCTAGGAGTCAAAGGGCATTCATGGAGGTCTAGACAAAGACATGTACATGCAAATATATATAGGAGGTTAGGGAAATAGATCTTTGTGTCGATATTTATAGGTCAAGTATTAAGGTGGCGGAAGGACCTTGGGCCTCTACTCAAACACTCCCTCTATGCATGAATACCTTCTTTTATTAAATTGGAACTCTATGATGCTCACTCTCCCGACACAACGGCTGGAGCCAAAGTGGGTGAACAAGTAAATGTGGTGAAGAAAGCTGATGGTGCCCGGCTATCAAAAGAGATAGTGACTGGGGTCTTAAAGGCTTGAAGATAAACAAGCGGCCATCTAGCTCAGAAGCAACAAAGTCCACATGGAAGAACACACCAGCCTGTGTGATCAAGTGGTCCCAAAGGGATCAGTTACCAGGCATCAAAGAACAAAAAATCATATCATTGACTGCACACCTCCATGATAGGATCGCTGAAGGCAAATGGGTGCACAAGCAAATGTGGTGAAGAAAGCTGATGGTGCCCGGCTATCAAAAGAGATAGTGTCTGGGGTCTTAAAGGCTTGAAGGTGAACAAGCGGCCATCTAGCTCAGAAGCAAAAAAGCCCACATGGAAGAAGCACACCGGCCAGTGCGATCACGAGGTGCCCAAGGGACCAGATATAAGGCATCATGCAAAAAAAAAAGATATAAGTGTGTGTATGTATGTGTATATATGTGTATATGTATATATGTATGTGTATATATATATTATATTAAATGAAGGGGGAAGTGCAGAGTGGAGACCCAAGGCCCAAGTGTCGGCCAATGGAGATCCCCTCATAGAGGGGCTTAGGAGAGGAGATGGTTTAATTAGGGTGTGAGGTAGTATCGATGAAGAACACAGCTTTCCCCCAGATCCTGGATGCTTCCTCCCCCCAACTACCATGATCCGAATTCTACCTTGCAGGGCTGGATAGGACAGAGGTTGTACACTGGTACATAAGAGGGTTTGAGGTACAGGGAATCCAGGGTGGATGATACCTTCAGGACCAAGGGTGTGAGGGACGATGCTGTGGGCATCATCTTTATGAATGAAAGTTCTCAACCTGGGCATCATCTTTATGAATGACGGTTCTCTCTCTGGGCATTATCTTTATGAATGAATGTTCTCTGCCTGGGCATAATCTTTATGAATGAAGGTTCTCTGCCTGGGGAACATCTTTATGAATGAAAGTTCTCTCTCTCTGGGCATCATCTTTATGAATGAAGGTTCTCTCTCTGGGAATCATCTTTATGAAACAAGTTTCTAAGTCTGGGCATCAACTATATGAATGAAGGTTCTCTGCCAGGGCATCATCTTTATGAGAGAAGGCTATCACTCTGGGCATCATCTTTTTGAAATCAGGTTCTCACTTTGGACATCATCATTATGAAAGGAGGTTCTCTTTCTAGGCATCATCTTTATGAAACAAGGTTCTCTGCCTGGGCATCACCTTTTTGAATGAAGGTTCTCTCTCTGGGCATCACCTTTATGAATGACGGTTCTCTCTCTGGGCATCATCTTTATGAATGAAGGCTCTCTCTCTGGGCATGACCTTTATGAATAAAAGTTTTATCTCTGGGCATCCTCTTTATGAAAGAAGGTTCTCTCCCTGGGAATCATCTTTATGAAACAAGTTTCTAAGTCTGGGCATCAACTATACGAATGAAGGTTCTCTGCCAGGGCATAATCTTTATGAGAGAAGGCTATCACTCTGGGCATCATCTTTTTGAAAGCAGATTCTCTCTTTGGGCATCATCATTATGAAAGAACTTTCTCTGTCTCAGCATCATCTTTATCAATGAAGGTTCTCTTTCTGGGCCTCATCTTTATGAAAGAAGATTCTCTGACTGGGCATCATCTTAGGAAACTTTCTCTGACTGGGCATCCTCTTTATGAATAACGGAACACTCTCTGGGCATCATCTTTATGAATAAAGGTTCTATCCCTGGGCATCATCTCCATGAATGATGGTTCTCTCCCTGGGCATCATTTTTTATGAATGAAGGTTCTCTCTGTGGGCATTACCTTTAAGAATGAATGTTCTCTGCCTGGGCATCATCTTTATGAATTACGGTTCTCTTTCTCGGCATCATCTTTATGAATGAAGGTCCTCTGCCTGGGCATCATCTTTATGAATGAAAGTTCTCTCTCTGGGCATCACCTTTATGAATGAAGATTCTCTGCCTAGGCAACATCTTTATTAATGAAGGCTCTTTCTCTGGGCAGCATATTTATGAAAGAATGTTCTCTGTCTGGGCATCATCTCTATAAAAAAAGGTTCTCTCTGGGCATCATCATTATGAAAGAAGGTTCTCTGTTTGGGCATCGTCTTTATGAAAGAAGGTTCTCTTCCTGGGAGTCACCTTTACAAAAGATGGTTCTATGCCTGGGCATCATCTTTACGAAAGAAGGTTCTCTGCCTGGGCATAATCTTTGTGAATGAAGGTACTTTCTTTGGCATCATCATTATAAATGAAGATTCCCTTGGCATCATGTTAATGAATGAAGGTTCTCTCTCTGGGCATCATTTTTATGAATGAAGGTTCTCTCTCTGGGCATCATCTTTATGAAAGAATGTTCTCTCTCTGGGCATCATCTTTATGAATGAAAGTTCACTTCCTGGGCAACATTTTATGAATGAAGGCTCTCTCTATGTGCATCATATTTAAGAAAGAAGGTTCTCTGTTTGGGCATCATCTTTATGAAAGAAGATTCTCTGCCTGAGTATCATCTTTATGAAAGAAGGTTCTCTGCCTGTGTATCATCTTTAGAAAAGAAGGTTCTTTGCCTGGAAATGATCTTTATGAATAAAGGTTCTCTCTCTGGGCATCATCTTTATGAATGAAAGTACGCTCTCTGGGCCTCATCTTTATGAAACAAGGTTCTCTAACTGGTATCATCTTAATGAATGAAAGTTCTCTGTCTGGGAATAATCTTTGGGATTGAAGGTTCTCTCTTTGGGCATCATCTTTTTGAAACAAGGTTCTCTGCCTGGCTATCATCTATATGAATGAAAGTTGTCTCTCTGTGCATCATCTTTATGAAAGAAGGTTCTCTGCCAGGGCATCATCTTTACGAAGAAGGTTCTCTACCTAGGCATCATCTTTATGAATGAAGGTACGCTCTCTGGGCATCATCTTTATGAAACAAGATTCTCTCTCTGCGCATCATCTTTATGAATGAAGGTTCTCTGCCGTGCATCATCTTTATGAATGATGGTACTCTCTCTGGGCATCATCTTTATGAATGAAGGTTCTCTGCCTGCGCATCATCTTTATGAATGAAGGTTCTCTCTCTGGGCATCACCTTTAAGAATTAAAGTTCTCTCCATGCGCATCTTCTTTTTGAATGAAGGTTCTCTCTCTGGGCATCACCCTTATGAATGAAGGTTCTCTGCCTAGGCAACATCTTTTGAAAGAAGGCTCTTTCTCTGGGCAGCATATGAAAGAATGTTCTCTGCCTGGCCATCATCTTTGTGAATGAAGTTTCTCTCTTTGTGCATCATCTTTATGAATGAAGGTTCTCTCTCTGGGCATCATCTTTATGAATGCATGTTCTCTGGGTATCATCTTATGAATGAAGGTTCTCACTGTGGGCAACACCTTTATGTAAGAAGGTTCTTTCTCTGGGCATCAGCTTCATGAATGATGGTTCTCTGTCTGGGCATCATCTTTATGAATGAAAGTTTCTGCCTGGTCTTCATCTTTATGAAAGAATGTTCTTTCTCTGGGCATCATCTTCATAAATGAAGGGTCTCTCTCTGGAAATCATCTTTATGAATGAAGGTTCTCTCTCTGAGCATGTTCTCTATGAAAAAAGGTTCCCTGCCTGGGCATCATCTATATGAATGAAGGTTCTCTCGGTGCGCATCATCTTATTAAAGAAATTTCTCTGTTTGGGCATCATCTTTATGAAGGAACGTTCTCTATCTCGGCATCATCTTTATCAATAAATGTTCTCACACTGGGCATCATTGTTATGAATGAAGGTTCTCTCTCTGGGCATCATCTTTATGAAAGAATATTCTCTGACCGGCTTCATCTTCATGATACAAGGTTCTCTCTCTGGTATCATCTTAATGAATGAAGATTCTCTGTCTGGAAATCATCTTTATGATTGAAAATTCTCTCTCTGGGAATCATCTTTTTGAAACAAGGTTCTCTGCCTGGCTATAATCTATATGAATGAAAGTTGTCTCTCTGTGCATCATCTTTATGAATAAGTTTCTCTCTCTGGGCATGATCTTAATGAAGGAAGGTTCTCTGGGCATCATCTTATGAATGAAGGTTCTTTCTGGGCATCACCTTTATGAATGAGGGTTCTCTCTTGAGCATCATCTTAATGAAAGAAGGTACTCTGCCTGGACATCATCTTTATGAAAGAAAGTTCTCTACCTGGGCATCATCTTCATGAATGATGGTTCTCTCTTGGGAATCATCTTTATGAATGACGATTCTCTGTCAGGTCATCATCTTTATGAATGAAAGTTCTCTCTCTCTTAGCATCATCTTTATGAATGACGGTTCTCTCTCTCGGCATCATATTTATGAATGAAGGCTCTCTCTCTGGGCATCACCTTTATGAATAAAAGTTTTATCTCTGGGCATCCTCTTTATTAAAGAAGGTTCTCTCTCTGGGCATCATCTTTATAAATGACGGTTCTCTCTCTGGGAATCATCTTTATGAATGAAAGTTCTCTCTCTGGGCATCATCTTTATGAAAGAAGGTTCTCTGGGCATCCCCTTTATGAAAGAAGGTTCTTTCTCTGGGCATCATCTCCATGAATGATGGTTCTCTCCCTGAGCATCATTTTTATGAATGAAGGTTCTCTCTGTGGGCATCATCTTTATGAATGAAAGTTCTCTGCCTGGGCATCATCTTTATGAATGATGGTTCTCTCTGTGGGCAACACCTTTATGAATGAAGGTTCTCTGCCTGGGGAACATCTTTATGAATGAAGGCTCTATCTCTGGGCATCATATTTATGAAAGAAGGTTCTCTGCCTTGAATCATCTTTATGAAAAAAGGTTCTTTCTCTGGGCATCACCTTTATGAAAGAAGGTTCTCTGCTTCGGCGTAAATTTTATGAATGAACGTTCTCTATCTGGGCATCACCTTTATGAATGAATGTTCTCTGCCTGGGGAACATCTTTATGAATGAAGGCTCTTTCTCTGGGCATCATATTTATGACAGAAGGTTCTCTTCCTGGGAATCAACTTTATGAAAAAATGTTCTCTCTTGGCATCATCTTTGTGAATGAAGGTTCTCTCTCTGGGCATCATCTTTATGAATGAAGGTTCTCTCTGTTAATCTTATGAATGAAGGTTCTCTCTCTGGGCATCACCTTTATGTAAGTATGTTCTTTCTCTGGACATCATCTTCATGAATGATGGTTCTCTCTCTGGGAATCATCTTTATGAATGACAATTCTCTATCTGGGCATCATCTTTATGAATGAAAGTTCTCTCTCTCTGGGCATCATCTTTATAAATGACGGTTCTCTTTCAGGGAATCATCTTTATGAATGAAAGTTCTCTCTCTGGGCATCATCTTTATGAATGAATGTTCTCTGGGCATCCCCTTTATGAAAGAAGGTTCTTTCTCTGGGCATCATCTCCATGAATGATGGTTCTCTCCCTGGGCATCATTTTTATGAATGAAGGTTCTCTCTGTGGGCATCATCTTTATGAATGAAAGTTCTCTGCCTGGGCATCAACTTTATGAATGATGGTTTTCTCTCTGGGCAACACCGTTATGAAAGAAGGTTCTCTTCCTGGGATCATCTTTATGAAAAAACGTTCTCTCTTGGCATTATCTTTATGAATGAAGGTTCTCTCTCTGGGCATCATCTTTATTAATGAAGGTTCTCTGGGCATCATCTTATGAATGAAGGTTATCTCTCTGGGCATCACCTTTATGTAAGTAGGTTCTTTCTCTGGGCATCATCTTTATGAATGAAAGTTCTCTCTCTCTGGCATCATCTTTATGAATGATGGTCCTCTCTCTGCATCATATTTATGAAAGAAGGTTCTCTGCCAGGGCATCATCTTTATGAGAGAAGGCTATCACTCTGGGCATCATCTTTTTGAAAGCAGGTTTTCTCTTGGGCATCATCTTAATGAAAGGATGTTTTCTTTCTAGGCATCATCTTTATGAAAAAAAGTTCTCTGCCTGGGCATCACCTTTTTGAATGATGGTTCTCTCTCTGGGCATCTTCTTTATGAAACAAATTCCCTGCCTGTGCATCATCTATATGAATGAAGGTTCTCTCTCTGGGCATCATCTTCTTAAAGAAAGTTCTCTGTTTGGGCATCATCTTTATTAAAGAACGTTCTCTGTCTCGGCATCATCTTTATCAATGAAGGTTCTCTCTCTGGGCATCACCTTTATGAAAGAAGGTTCTCTGCTTGGGCATAAATTTTATGAATGAAGGTTCTCTATCTGGGCATCACCTTTATGAATGAATGTTCTCTGCCTGGGGAACATCTTTATGAATGAAGGCTCTTTCTCTGGGCATCATATTTATGACAGAAGGTTCTCTTCCTGGGAATCAACTTTATGAAAAAATGTTCTCTCTTGGCATCATCTTTGTGAATGAAGGTTCTCTCTCTGGGCATCATCTTTATGAATGAAGGTTCTCTCTGTTAATCTTATGAATGAAGGTTATCTCTATGGGCATCACCTTTATGTAAGTATGTTCTTTCTCTGGACATCATCTTCATGAATGATGGTTCTCTCTCTGGGAATCATCTTTATGAATGACGATTCTCTAACTGGGCATCATCTTTATGAATGAAAGTTCTCTCTCTCTGGGCATCATCTTTATAAATGACGGTTCTCTTTCTGGGAATCATCTTTATGAATGAAAGTTCTCTCTCTGGGCATCATCTTTATGAATGAAGGTTCTCTGGGCATCCCCTTTATGAAAGAAGGTTCCTTCTCTGGGCATCATCTCCATGAATGATGGTTCTCTCCCTGGGCATCATTTTTATGAATGAAGGTTCTCTCTGTGGGCATCATCTTTATGAATGAAAGTTCTCTGCCTGGGCATCATCTTTATGAATGATGGTTTTCTCTCTGGGCAACACCGTTATGAAAGTAGGTTCTCTTCCTGGGATCATCTTTATGAAAAAATGTTCTCTCTTGGCATTTTCTTTATGAATGAAGGTTCTCTCTCTGGGCATCATCTTTATTAATGAAGGTTCTCTGGGCATCATCTTATGAATGAAGGTTATCTCTCTGGGCATCACCTTTATGTAAGTAGGTTCTTTCTCTGGGCATCATCTTTATGAATGAAAGTTCTCTCTCTCTGGCATCATCTTTATGAATGATGGTCCTCTCTCTGCATCATCTTTATGAAAGAAGGTTCTCTGCCAGGGCATCATCTTTATGAGAGAAGGCTATCACTCTGAGCATCATCTTTTTGAAAGCAGGTTTTCTCTTGGGCATCATCTTAATGAAAGGAGGTTTTCTTTATAGGCATCATCTTTATGAAACAAAGTTCTCTGCCTGGGCATCACCTTTTTGAATGATGGTTCTCTCTCTGGGCATCTTCTTTATGAAACAAATTCCCTGCCTGTGCATCATCTATATGAATGAAGGTTCTCTCTCTGGGCATCATCTTCTTAAAGAAAGTTCTCTGTTTGGGCATCATCTTTATTAAAGAACGTTCTCTGTCTCGGCATCATCTTTATCAATGAAGGTTCACTCTCTGGGCATCATCTTTATGAAAGAAGGTTCTCTGACTGGCATCATCTTACGAAAGTTTCTCTGACTGGGCATCCTCTTTATGAATGACGGTACTCTATCTGGGCACCATCTTTATGAAACAAGATTCTCTCTCTGGCATCATCTTTATAAATGTAGGTTCTCTGTCTGGGCATCATCTTTATTAAAGAAGGTTCTTTCTCTGGGCATCATCCCCATGAATGATGGTTCTCTCCCTGGGCATCATTTTTATGAATGAAAGTTCTCTCTGTGCGCATTATCTTTAAGAATGAATATTCTCTGCCTGGGCATCATCTTTACGAATGACGATCACTCTCTGGGCATCATCTTTATGAATGAAGGTTCTCTGCCTGGGCATCATCTTTATGAATGAAGGTTCTATCTCTGGGCATCACCTTTATGAATGAAGGTTCTCTCCATGGGAATCATCTTTATGAAAGAAGGTTCTCTCTCTGGACATCACCTTTATGAATGAAGATTCTCTGCCTAGGCAACATCTTTATTAATGAAGGCTCTTTCTCTGGGCAGCTTATTTATGAAAGAATGTTCTCTGTCTGGGCATCATCTCTATTAAAAAAGGTTCTCTCTCTAGGCATCATCATTATGAATGAAGGTTCTCTGTTTGGGCATCGTCTTTATGAAAGAAGGTTCTCTTCCGGGGAATCATCTTCACCATAGATGGTTCTATGCCTGGGCATCATCTTTATTAAAGAAGATTCTCTGCCTGGGCATAATCTTTGTGAATGAAGGTACTTTCTTTGGGCATCATCATAATAAATCAAGGTTCTTTTGGCATCATCTTAATGAATGAAGGTTCTCTCACTGGGCATCATTTTATGAATATAGGTTCTCTCTCCGGGCATCATCTTTATGAAAGAATGTTCTCTCTCTGGGCATCATCTTTATGAAAGAATGTTCTTTCTCTGGGCATCATCTTTATGAATGAAAGTTCACTCCCTGGGCAACATCTTTATTAATGAAGGCTCTCACTATGTGCATCATATTTATGAAAGAAGGTTCTCTGCCTGGACATCATCTTTATGAATGAAGGTCCTCTCTCTGGGCATCATCTTTATGAATGAAGGCTCTCTCTCTCGGCAGCATCATTATTGAATAAAGGTTCTCTTTCTGGGCATCCCCTTTAAGAAAAAAGGTGCTCTCTCTGGTCATCATCTTTATGAATGAAGATTCTCTCTCTGGGCATCATCTTTATGAAAGAAGGTTCTCTGCCTGGTCATCATCTTTACGAAGAAGGTTCTCTGCCTGGGCTTCATCTTTGTGAATGAAGGTTCTCTGCCTGGGCAGCATCTTTATGAATGAAGGTTCTCTCTTTGGCATCACCTGTATGAATGAATGTTCTCTGCCTGGGAAACATCTTATGAATGAAGGCTCTTTCTCTGGGCATCATATTTATGAAAGAAGGTTCTCTTACTGGGAATCATCTTTATGAAAAAATGTTCTCTCTCGGCATCATCTTTATGAATGAAAGTTCTCTCTCTGGGCATCATCTTTATAAACAAGGTTCTAATTCTGGGCATCATCTATATGAAAGCAGGTTCTCTCCCTAGGCAACATCTTTATGAATGAAGGCTCTTTCTCTGGGCAGCATATTTATGAAAGAATGTTCTCTGTCTGGGAATCATCTTTAGAAAAATATGTTCTCTGCCTGGGCATCATCTTTGTGAATGGAGGTTCTCTCTCTGTGCATCATCTTTATGTGTGAAGGTTCTCTCTTTGGGCATCATCTTTATGAATGAAGTTTCTCTGGGCATCATCTCATGAAGAAGGTTCTCTCTCTGGGCATCACCTTTATGTAAGAAGGTTCTCTCTCTGTGCATCAACTTTATGATTGAAGGTTCTCTCTCTGGGCATCATCTTTATGAATGAAGGTTCTCTGGGCATCATCTTATGAATGAAGGTTCTCTATCTGGGCATCACCTTTTTGAAGAAGGTTCTATATCTGGGCATCATCTTCATGAATGAAGGTTCTCTCTCTGGGCATCACCTTTATGTAAGAAGGTTTTCTCTCTTGGCATCATCTTCATGAATGATGGTTCTCTCTCTGGGCATCATTTTTATGAATGAAAGTTACTTCCTGGGTATCATCTTTATGAGTGACGGTTCTCTTCTGGGTATCATCTTTATGCATGAAGGTTCTGTCTCTGGGTATAATCTTTATGAAAGAGAGTTCTCTCTCTGGGCTTCATCTTTATGAATGCCGGTTCTCTCTCTGGGCATCATCTTTATGAATGAAAGTTTCTGCCTGGGCATCATCTTTATGAATGACGGTTCTCTTCTGGGCATCATGTTTATGATGAACGCTCTCTGTCTGGGCATCATCTTTATGAAAGGAGGTTCTCTCTCTGGGGATCATCTTTATGAAACAAGATTCCCTTTTGAGAATCATCATTATGAATGAATGTTCTCTGTTTCGGCATCGTCTTTATGAAAGAAGGTTCTCTTCCTGGGAATCATCTTTACGAAAATGGTTCTCTGCCTGGGCATAATCTTTGTGAATGAAGGTTCTCTGCCTGTGCAGCATCTTTATGAATGAAGGTTCTGTCTCTGGGCATCACCTTGATGAAAGAAAGGTCTCTCTCTGGGAATCATTTTTATGAAAGAAAGATCTCTGTTTGTGCATCATCTTTATGATAGAACGCTCTCTCTATGTGCATCATATTTATGAAAGAAGGATCGTTGTTTGGGCATCATCTTTATGAAAGAAAATTCTCTGCCTGGGCATCATCTTTATGAAAGAAGGTTCTCTGCCTGGGCTTCATCTTTGTGAATGTAGGTTCTCTGCCTGGGCAGCATCTTTATGAATGAAGGTTTTCTCTTTGGCATCACCTGTATGAATGAATGTTCTCTGCCTGGGGAACATCTTATGAATGAAGGCTCTTTCTCTGGGCATCATATTTATGAAAGATGGTTCTCTTCCTGGGAATCATATTTATGAAAAAATGTTCTCTCTCGGCATCATCTTTATGAATGAAAGTTCTCTCTCTGGGCATCATCTTTAAGAAAGAAGGTTCTCTGACTGGGCATCATCTTACGAAAGTTTCTCTGACAGGGCATCATCTTTAAGAATGAAAGTACGCTCTCTGGGCATCATCTTTATGAAACAAGATTCTCTCTCTGGTATCATCTTTATGAATGAAGGTTCTCTCTCTGGGCATCACCTTTATGAATGAAGGTTCTCTGCCTGGGCATCATCTTTATGAATGAAGTTTCTCTTCCTTGGCAACATCTTTATGAATGAAGGCTCTTTCTCTGGGCATCATATTTATGAAAGAAGGTTCTCTGCCTGGGAATCATCTTTATGAAAGAATGTTCTCTGCCTGACCATCATCTTTATGAATGAAGTTTCTCTGGGCATCATTTTATGAATGAAGGTTCTCTCTCTGGGCATCACCTTTAAGAAACAAGGTTCTTTCTATGGCCATCTTCTCCATTAATGATGGTTCTGTCCCTGGGCATCATTTTTATGAATGAACGTTCTCTCTGTGGGCATCATCTTTAAGAATGAATGTTCTCTGCCTGTGTATCATCTTTATAAATGACGGTTCTCTCTCTGGGCATCATGTTTATGAATGAAAGATCATTCCCTGGGCAACATCTTCATGAATGAAGGCTCTTTTATGAAAGAAGCTTCACTGTTTGGGCATCATCTTTATGAAAGAAGATTCTCTGCCTGGGCATCATCTTTATGAATGAAGGTTCTCTGGGCATCATCTTATGAATGAAGGTTCTCTCGCTGGGCATCATTTTTTTGTAAGAAGGTTCTCTCCCTAGGCATCATCTTCATGAATGATGGTTATCTCTCTGGGCATCATCTTTATTAATGAAAATTTCTGCCTGGGCATCATCTTTATGAATGACGGTTCTCTTCTGGGCATCATATTTATGATCAAGGCTCTCTGTCTGGACATCATCTTTATGAAAGAAGGTTCTCTCTCTGGACATCATCTTTATGAAACAAGGTTCTCTCACTGAGCATCATCATTATGAATGAATGTTCTCTGTTTGGGCATCGTCTGTATGAAAGAAGGTTCTCTTCCTATGAATCATCTTTACGAAAATGGTTCTATGCCTCGGCATCATCTTTACGAAAGAAGGTTCTCTGCCTGGGCATAATCTTTGTGAATGAAGGTACTTTCTTTGGACATCATCATTATGAATGAAGGATCTCTTGGCATCATCTTAATGAATGAAGGTTCTCTCTCTGGGCATCATCTTTATGAATGAAGGTTCTCTGACTGGGCATCATCTTACGAAAGTTTCTCTGACTGGGCATCCTCTTATGAATGACGGTACGCTCTCTGGGCATCATCTTTATGAAACAAGATTGTCTCTCTGGCATCATCTTTATAAATGTAGGTTCTCTGTCTGGGCATCATCTTTATGAAAGAAGGTTCTTTCTCTGGGCATCATCTTCATGAATGATGGTTCTCTACCAGGGCATCATTTTTATGAATGAAGGTTCTAGCTCGGAGCATTATCTTTATGAATGAAAGTTATCTGCCAGGGCATCATCTTTTTGAATGACGGTTCTCTCTCTTGGCATCACTTTTATGAATGAAGGTTCACTGCCTGGGCATCATCTTTATGAATGAAGGTTCTCTCTCTGGGCCTCATCTTTATGAATTAAGGTTCTCTGCATGGGCAACATCTTTATGAATGAAGGTTCTCTCTCTGGGTATCACCTTTATGAATGAAGGTTCTCTGCCTAGGCAAAATCTTATGAATTAATGCTCTTTCTCTGGGCAGCATATTTATGAAAGAATGTTCTCTGTCTGGGCATCATCTTTATTAAAAATGGTTCTCTCTCTGGGAATCATCATTATGAATGAAGGTTCTCTGTTTTGGTATCGTCTTTATGAAAGAAGGTTCTCTTCCTGGGAATCATCTTTACGAAAGATAGTTCTATGCCTTGGCATCATCTTTATGAAAGAAGGTTCTCTGCCTTTGCATCATCTTTGTGAATGAAGGTTCTCTCTCTGGGCATCCTCTTAATGAAAGAAGGTTCTTTGCCTGGTCATCATCTTCACGAAGAAGGTTCTCTACCTGGGCATCATCTTCGTGAACGGAGTTTCTCTCTCTGTGCATCATCTTCATGAATGATGGTTCTCTCTCTGGGCATCATCTTTATGAATGAAGGCTCTTTCTCTGGGCAGCATATTTATGAAAGAAGGTTCTCTGCCTGGGAATCATCTTTATGAAAGAATGTTCTCTGCCTGGGCATCATCTTTGTGAATGGAGGTTCTCTCTCTGTGCATCACCTTTATGAATGAAGGTTCTCTGGGCATCATCTTATGAATGAAGTTTCTCTATCTGGGCATCACCTTTATGTAAGAAGGTTCTTTCTCTGGGCATCATCTTCATGAATGATGGTTCTCTCCCTGGGCATCATCATTATGAATGCAGGTTCTCTGTTTGGTCATCGTCTTTATGAAAGAAGATTCTCTTCCTGGGAATCATCTTTACGAAAGATGGTTCTATTCCTGGGCATCATCTTTACGAAAATAGGTTCTCTGCCTGGGCATAATCTTTGTGAATGAAGGTACTTTCTTTGGGCATCATCATTATGAATGAAGGTTCTCTTGGCATCATCTTAATGAATGAAGGTTCTCTGCCTGGGCATCATCTTTATGAAAGAAAATTCTCTGCCTGCGCATCCTCTATGTGAATGAAGATTCTCTCTTTGGGCATCATCTTTATGAAAGACGGTTCTCTGCCTGTGCATCATCGTTGTGAATGAAGTTTCCCCCTCCCCCCGGCATCATCTTTTTGAAAGAAAGTTCAATGCCTGGGCAACATCTTTATGAATGAAGGCACTCTCTTTGGGCACAATATTTATGAATGAAGGTACTCTCTCTGTGCATCATCTTTATGAAACAAGGTTTTCTCTCTGGTATCATCTTTATGAATGAAGGTTCTCTGTCTGGAAATCATCTTTATGAATTAAGGTTCTCTGGGCATCATCTTATGGATGAAGGTTCTCTTCGGGCATCACCTTTATGAATAAAGGTTCTCTGCCTAGGCAATATCTTTATTAATGAAGGCTCTTTCTCTGGGCATTATATTTATGAAAGAAGGTTCTCTGTTTGGGCATCATCTTTATGAAAGATGATTCTCTGCCAGGGCATCATCTTCATGAAAGAAGGTTCTCTGCCTGGACATCATCTTAACGAAAGATGGTTCTCTGACTCGGCATCATCTTTATGAATGAAGGTTCTCTCTCTCGGCATCACCTTTATGAATGAAGGTTCCATGCCTGGAATCATCTTTTTGAATGATGGTTCTCTCTCTGGGCATCACCTTTATGAATGAAGGTTCTCTGTATGGGCATCTTCTTTATGAAAGTAGGTACACTCTAAGGGTATAATCTTTATGAATGAATGTTGTCTCTCTGGGCATCATCTTTATGAACGAAGGTTCCCTGTTTGGGCATCATCTTTATGAACCAAGGTTATCTGCCTTGGCATTATCTTTATGAATAAAGGTTCTCTCTCTGTGCATCATCTTTATCATTGAAGATTCTGTGTCAGGGCATCATCTTTATGAAACAAGGTTCTCTCTTTGGTATCATCTTTATGAATGAAGGTTCCCTCTATGGGCATCATCTGTATCATTGAATGTTATCTCTCTGGGCATCATCTTTATGAAAGAAGGTTCTCTGCCTGTGCATCATCTTTACGAAAGAATGTACACTGCCTGGGCATCATCTTTGTGAATGAAGTTTTTCTCCCTGGGCATCATCTTTATGAATGAAGGTTCTCACAATGGGTAATATCTTTTTGAATGAAGGTTGTCTCTCTGGGCATCATCTTTATGAAAAAAGGTTCTCTGTTTGGGCATCATCTTTATGAAAGAAGGTTCTCTACCTGGGCATCATCTTTATGAATGAAGGTATGCACTCTGGGCATCATCTTTATGAAATAAGGTTCTCTATCTAGTATCATCTTTATGAATGGATGTTCTCTGTCTGGGAATCATCTTTATGATTGAAGGTTCTCAATCTGGGCATCATCTATATGAATGAAAGTTGTCTCTCTGGACATAATCTTTATGAATGAAGGTTCTCTGTCTGGACATCGTCTTTATGTATGAAGGTTCTCTGTCTGGACATCATCTATATTATAAACGGTTTTCTCTCTGATATCATCTTTATGAATAAATGTTCTCTGGGTGGACATCATTGTTATGAATGAAGGTTCTTTGTCTGGGCATCATCTTTATGAATGAAGGTTCTTTTCCAGGGCATCATCTTTTTGAATGAAGGTTCTCTCTTTGGGCTTCAGCTTTATGAAAGAAGGTTCTCACTGTGGCCATCATCTTCATGAATGAATGTTCTCTCTCTGGGCATCATCTTTAGGAATGAAGGTCCTCTATTGGGTATAATCTTTATGAACGATTGTTGTCTCTCTGGGCATCATCTTTATGAAAGAAGGTTATCTGTTTGGGCATCATCTTTGTGAACGAAGGTTTTCTGCCTTTCATTATCTTTATGAATAAAGGTTCTCTCTCTGTGCATCATCTTTATGAATGAAGATTCTCTCTCTGGGCATCGCCTTTATGAATGAAGTTTCTCTGCATGGGCAACATCTTTATTAATGAAGGCTCTTTCTCTGGGCATCATATTTATGAAAAAAGGTTCTCTGCCTGGGAATCATCGTTATGAAAGAAGGTTATCTGCCTGGGCATCATCTTTGTGAATGAAGGTTCTCTGCCTCTGCATCATCTTTAAGAAAGAAGGTGCTCTGCATGGGCATCATCTTTAGGAAAGAAATTTCTCTTTCTGGGCATCATCTTTATGAATGAAGGTACACTCTATCGGTATAATCTTTATGAATGAATGTTGTCTCTCTGGACATCATCTTTATTAATGAAGGCTCTTTCCCTGAGCAGCATCTTTATTTAACAAAGATTCTCTTTCTGGGTATCCTCTTTATGAAAAAAAATTCTCTCTCTGGGCATCATCTTTATGAACGAAGTTTCTCTGCCTGATTATCATCTTTATGAAAAAAGATTCTCTGTTTGGGCATCGTCTTTATGAAAGAAGATTCTCTTCCTGGGCATCATCTTTATGAAAGAAAGTTCTCTGCCTGGGCATCATCTTTACGAAAGAAAGTTCTCTGCCTGGGCATCATCTTTGTCAATGAAGGTTCTCTGCCTGGGTATCATCTTTATGGTTGAAGGTTCCCTCTCTGGCCATCATCTTTTTGAAACAAGGTTCTATGCCTGGCTATCATCTATATGAATGAAAGTTGTCTCTCTGTGCATCATCTTTATAAATGATGATTCTCTCTCTGGGCATCATCTTTATGAAAGAAGGTTCTCTGGCTGGGCATAATCTTTGTGAATGAAGGTACTTTCTTTGGGCATCATCATTAGGAATGAAGGTTCTCTTGGCATCATCTTAATGAATGAAGGTTCTGTGTCTGGGCATCATCTTTATGGAAGAAAGTTCACTCTCTGGGCAACATCTTTATGAATGCCGGCTCTCTCTATGTGCATCATATTTATGAAAGAAGGTTCTCTGTTTGGGCATCATCGTTATGAAAGAAGATTCTCTGCCTGGGCATCATCTTTATGAAAGAAGGTTTCCTGCCTGGGCATCATCTTTACGAAAGAAGGTTCTCTGCCTGGGCATCATCTTTGTGAATGAAGGTTTTCTTCCTGGCATCATCTTTATGAATGAAGGTCCTCTCATTGGGTATCATCTTTATGAATGAATGTTGTGTCTCTTTGCCTCATCTTTATAAAGAAAGTTCTGTGTTTGGGCATCATCTTTATGAAAGAAACTTCTCTGCAACGGCATCATCTTTATGAATGACGGTACTCTCTCTGGGCATCAACTTTACGAAACAAGATTCTCTCTCTGGCATCATCTTTATAAATGAAGTTTCTCTATCTGGACATCATCTTTATGAACGAGGTTCTCTGTTTGGGCATCATCTTTATGAAAGAAGGTTCTCTGCCTGGGCATCAACTTTACGAAAGAAGGTTCTCAACCTGGGCATTATCTTTATGGATGAGGGTTCTCTCTCTGGGCATCATCTTTATGAATGAAGGTTCTCTGTTTGGGCTATTTCTTTATGAAAGAAGGTACACTCTATGGGTATAATCTTTATGAATGAATGTTGTCTCTCTGGGCATCATCTTTATGAAAGAAGGTTCCCTGTTTGGGCATCATCTTTATGAACAAAGGTTCTCTGCCTGGGCATTATCTTTATGAATGAAGGTTCTCTCTGGTCATCGCCTTTATGAATGAAGGTTCTCTGCATGGGCAACATCTTTATTAATGAAGGCTCTTTCTCTGGGCATCATTTTTATGAGAGAAGGTTCTCTGCTTGGGAATCATCGTTATGAAAGAAGGTTATCTGCCTGGGCAACATCTTTGTGAATGAAGGTTCTCTCTCTGGGTATCATCTTTAAGACAGAAGGGTCTCTGCATGGACATCATCTTGATGGAAGAAATTTCTCTCTCTGGGCATCATCTTTATGATTGAAGGTACACTCTTTGGGTATAATCTTTATGAATGAAGTTGTATCTCTGGGCATCATCTTTATGAAAGAAGGTTCTCTGTTTGGGCATCATCTTTAGGAATGAAGGTTCTCCATCTGGGCATCATCTTTACAAACAAGGTTCTAATTCTGGGCATCATCTATATGAAAGCAGGTTCTCTCTATGGGCATCATATTTATGAAAGAAAGTTCTCTCTCTGGGCACCATCTTTATAAACAAATTCTGTGTTTGGGCATCACCTTTGTGAAAGAACCTTCTCTGCCATGGCATCATCTTTATGAATGACGGTACTCTGTTTGGGCATCAACTTTATGAAACAAGATTCTCTCTCTGGCATCATCTTCATAAATGAAGATTCTCTGTCTGGGCATCATCTTTATGAAAAAGGTTCTCTGTTTGGGCATCATCTTTAGGAAAATTGGTTCTCTTCTGGGCATCTTCTGTATGTAAGAAGGTTCTCTGCCTGGGCATCATCTTTATGAAACAAGGTTCTCTACCTGGGCATCATCTTTCTGAATGAAGGTACGCTCTCTGGGCATCATCTTTATGAAAGAAGGTTCTCTACCTCTGCATCATCTTTATGAATGAATGTTCTCTGTCTGGGAATCATCTTTATTATTGAAGGTTCTCTCTTTGGGCATCATCTTTATGAAACAAGGTTCTCTGCCTGGCTATCATCTACGTGGATGACAGTTGTCACTCTCGGCATCATCTATATGAATGAAGGTTCTCTGCCTGGGCATCATCTTTATGAATAAAGGTTCTCTCTCTGGGCATCATCTTTATGAATTAAGGTTCTCTGGGTATCATATTAGGAATGAAGGTTCTCTCTCTGGGCATCACCTTTATGAATGAAGGTTCTCTGCCTGGAATCATCTTTATGAATGATGGTTCTCTCTCTGGGCATCACCTTTATGAATGAATGTTCTCTGTTTGGGCATCTTCTTTATGAAAGTCGGTACACTCTTGGGTATAATCTTTATGAATGAATGTTGTCTCTCTGGGCATCATCTTTATGAACGAAGGTTCCCTGTTTGGGCATCATCTTTATGAACCAAGGTTCTCTGCCTTGGCATTATCTTTATGAATAAAGGTTCTCTCTCTGTGCATCATCTTTATCATTGAAGATTCTGTGTCAGGGCATCATCTTTATGAAACAAGGTTCTCTCTTTGGTATCATCTTTATGAATGAAGGTTCCCTCTATGGGCATCATCTGTATGATTGAATGTTATCTCTCTGGGCATCATCTTTATGAAAGAAGGTTCTCTGCCTGTGCATCATCTTTATGAAAGAATGTACACTGCCTGGGCATCATCTTTGTGAATGAAGTTTTTCTCCCTGGGCATCATCTTTATGAATGAAGGTTCTCACAATGGGTAATATCTTTTTGAATGAAGGTTGTCTCTCTGGGCATCATCTTTATGAAAAAAGGTTCTCTGTTTGGGCATCATCTTTATGAAAGAAGGTTCTCTACCTGGGCATCATCTTTATGAATGAAGGTATGCACTCTGGGCATCATCTTTATGAAATAAGGTTCTCTATCTAGTATCATCTTTATGAATGGATGTTCTCTGTCTGGGAATCATCTTTATGATTGAAGGTTCTCAATCTGGGCATCATCTATATGAATGAAAGTTGTCTCTCTGGACATAATCTTTATGAATGAAGGTTCTCTGTCTGGACATCGTCTTTATGTATGAAGGTTCTCTGTCTGGACATCATCTATATTATAAACGGTTTTCTCTCTGATATCATCTTTATGAATAAATGTTCTCTGGGTGGACATCATTGTTATGAATGAAGGTTCTTTGTCTGGGCATCATCTTTATGAATGAAGGTTCTTTTCCAGGGCATCATCTTTTTGAATGAAGGTTCTCTCTCTGGGCTTCAGCTTTATGAAAGAAGGTTCTCACTGTGGCCATCATCTTCATGAATGAATGTTCTCTCTCTGGGCATCATCTTTAGGAATGAAGGTCCTCTATTGGGTATAATCTTTATGAACGATTGTTGTCTCTCTGGGCATCATCTTTATGAACGAAGGTTATCTGTTTGGGCATCATCTTTGTGAACGAAGGTTTTCTGCCTTTCATTATCTTTATGAATAAAGGTTCTCTCTCTGTGCATCATCTTTATGAATGAAGATTCTCTCTCTGGGCATCGCCTTTATGAATGAAGGTTCTCTGCATGGGCAACATCTTTATTAATGAAGGCTCTTTCTCTGGGCATCATATTTATGAAAAAAGGTTCTCTGCCTGGGAATCATCGTTATGAAAGAAGGTTATCTGCCTGGGCATCATCTTTGTGAATGAAGGTTCTCTGCCTCTGCATCATCTTTAAGAAAGAAGGTGCTCTGCATGGGCATCATCTTTAGGAAAGAAATTTCTCTTTCTGGGCATCATCTTTATGAATGAAGGTACACTCTATCGGTATAATCTTTATGAATGAATGTTGTCTCTCTGGACATCATCTTTATTAATGAAGGCTCTTTCCCTGAGCAGCATCTTTATTTAACAAAGATTCTCTTTCTGGGTATCCTCTTTATGAAAAAAAATTCTCTCTCTGGGCATCATCTTTATGAACGAAGTTTCTCTGCCTGATTATCATCTTTATGAAAAAAGATTCTCTGTTTGGGCATCGTCTTTATGAAAGAAGATTCTCTTCCTGGGCATCATCTTTATGAAAGAAAGTTCTCTGCCTGGGCATCATCTTTACGAAAGAAAGTTCTCTGCCTGGGCATCATCTTTGTCAATGAAGGTTCTCTGCCTGGGTATCATCTTTATGGTTGAAGGTTCTCTCTGGCCATCATCTTTTTGAAACAAGGTTCTATGCCTGGCTATCATCTATATGAATGAAAGTTGTCTCTCTGTGCATCATCTTTATAAATGATGATTCTCTCTCTGGGCATCATCTTTATGAAAGAAGGTTCTCTGGCTGGGCATAATCTTTGTGAATGAAGGTACTTTCTTTGGGCATCATCATTAGGAATGAAGGTTCTCTTGGCATCATCTTAATGAATTAAGGTTCTCTCTCTGGGCATCATCTTAATGAATGAAGGTTCTGTGTCTGGGCATCATCGTTATGGAAGAAAGTTCACTCTCTGGGCAACATCTTTATGAATGCCGGCTCTCTCTATGTGCATCATATTTATGAAAGAAGGTTCTCTGTTTGGGCATCATCTTTATGAAAGAAGATTCTCTGCCTGGGCATCATCTTTATGAAAGAAGATTCTCTGCCTGGGCATCATCTTTACGAAAGAAAGTTCTCTGCCTGGGCATCATCTTTGTGAATGAAGATTCTGTGTCTGGGCATCATCTTTATGAAAGAAAGTTCACTCTCTGGGCAACATCTTTATGAATGAAGGCTGTCTCTATGTGCATCGTATTTATGAAAGAATGTTCTCTGTTTGAGCAACATCTTTATGAAAGAAGATTCTCTGCCTGGGCATCATCTTTATGAAAGAAGATTCTCTGCCTGGGCATCATCTTTATGAAAGAAGGTTTCCTGCCTGGTCATCATCTTTACGAAAGAAGGTTCTCTGCCTGGGCATCATTTTTGTGAATGAAGGTTTTCTCCCTGGCATCATCTTTATGAATGAAGGTCCTCTCATTGGGTATCATCTTTATGAATGAATGTTGTGTCTCTTTGCCTCATCTTTGAAGGTTCTCTGCCTGGGCATCATTTTTGTGAATGAAGGTTTTCTCCCTGGCATCATCTTTATGAATGAAGGTCCTCTCATTGGGTATCATCTTTATGAATGAATGTTGTGTCTCTTTGCCTCATCTTTATAAAGAAAGTTCTGTGTTTGGGCATCATCTTTATGAAAGAAACTTCTCTGCAACGGCATCATCTTTATGAATGACGGTACTCTCTCTGGGCATCAACTTTACGAAACAAGATTCTCTCTCTGGCATCATCTTTATAAATGAAGTTTCTCTATCTGGACATCATCTTTATGAACGAGGTTCTCTGTTTGGGCATCATCTTTATGAAAGAAGGTTCTCTGCCTGGGCATCAACTTTACGAAAGAAGGTTCTCAACCTGGGCATTATCTTTATGGATGAAGGTTCTCTCTCTGGGCATCATCTTTATGAATGAAGGTTCTCTCTGGTCATCGCCTTTATGAATGAAGGTTCTCTGCATGGGCAACATCTTTATTAATGAAGGCTCTTTCTCTGGGCATCATTTTTATGAGAGAAGGTTCTCTGCTTGGGAATCATCGTAATGAATGAAGGTTATCTGCCTGGGCATCATCTTTGTGAATGAAGGTTCTCTCTCTGGGTATCATCTTTAAGACAGAAGGGTCTCTGCATGGACATCATCTTGATGGAAGAAATTTCTCTCTCTGGGCATCATCTTTATGATTGAAGGTACACTCTATGGGTATAATCTTTATGTATGAATGTTGTGTCTCTTTGCCTCATCTTTATAAAGAAAGTTCTGTGTTTGGGCATCATCTTTATGAAAGAAACTTCTCTGCAACGGCATCATCTTTATGAATGACGGTACTCTCTCTGGGCATCAACTTTACGAAACAAGATTCTCTCTCTGGCATCATCTTTATAAATGAAGGTTCTCTATCTGGACATCATCTTTATGAAAGAAGGTTCTCTGTTTGGGCATCATCTTTATGAAAGAAGGTTCTCTGCCTGGGCATCAACTATACGAAAGAAGGTTCTCACCCTGGGCATTGTCTTTATGGATGAAGGTTCTCTCTCTGGGCATCATCTTTATGAATGAAGGTTCTCTGTTTGGGCTATTTCTTTATGAAAGAAGGTACACTCTATGGGTATAATCTTTATGAATGAATGTTGTCTCTCTGGGCATCATCTTTATGAACGAAAGTTCTCTGCCTGGGCATTATCTTTATGAATGAAGGTTCTCTGGGCATCGCCTTTATGAATGAAGATTCTCTGCATGGGCAACATCTTTATTAATGAAGGTTCTCTCTCTGGGCTTCAGCTTTATGAAAGAAGGTTCTCACTGTGGCCATCATCTTCATGAATGAATGTTCTCTCTCTGGGCATCATCTTTAGGAATGAAGGTCCTCTATTGGGTATAATCTTTATGAACGATTGTTGTCTCTCTGGGCATCATCTTTATGAAAGAAGGTTATCTGTTTGGGCATCATCTTTGTGAATGAAGGTTTTCTGCCTTTCATTATCTTTATGAATAAAGGTTCTCTCTCTGTGCATCATCTTTATGAATGAAGATTCTCTCTCTGGGCATCGCCTTTATGAATGAAGGTTCTCTGCATGGGCAACATCTTTATTAATGAAGGCTCTTTCTCTGGGCATCATATTTATGAAAAAAGGTTCTCTGCCTGGGAATCATCGTTATGAAAGAAGGTTATCTGCCTGGGCATCATCTTTGTGAATGAAGGTTCTCTGCCTCTGCATCATCTTTAAGAAAGAAGGTGCTCTGCATGGGCATCATCTTTAGGAAAGAAATTTCTCTTTCTGGGCATCATCTTTATGAATGAAGGTACACTCTATCGGTATAATCTTTATGAATGAATGTTGTCTCTCTGGACATCATCTTTATTAATGAAGGCTCTTTCCCTGAGCAGCATCTTTATTTAACAAAGATTCTCTTTCTGGGTATCCTCTTTATGAAAAAAAATTCTCTCTCTGGGCATCATCTTTATGAACGAAGTTTCTCTGCCTGATTATCATCTTTATGAAAAAAGATTCTCTGTTTGGGCATGGTCTTTATGAAAGGAGATTCTCTTCCTGGGCATCATCTTTATGAAAGAAAGTTCTCTGCCTGGGCATCATCTTTACGAAAGAAAGTTCTCTGCCTGGGCATCATCTTTGTCAATGAAGGTTCTCTGCCTGGGTATCATCTTTATGGTTGAAGGTTCTCTCTCTGGCCATCATCTTTTTGAAACAAGGTTCTATGCCTGGCTATCATCTATATGAATGAAAGTTGTCTCTCTGTGCATCATCTTTATAAATGATGATTCTCTCTCTGGGCATCATCTTTATGAAAGAAGGTTCTCTGGCTGGGCATAATCTTTGTGAATGAAGGTACTTTCTTTGGGCATCATCATTAGGAATGAAGGTTCTCTTGGCATCATCTTAATGAATTAAGGTTCTCTCTCTGGGCATCATCTTAATGAATGAAGGTTCTGTGTCTGGGCATCATCGTTATGGAAGAAAGTTCACTCTCTGGGCAACATCTTTATGAATGCCGGCTCTCTCTATGTGCATCATATTTATGAAAGAAGGTTCTCTGTTTGGGCATCATCTTTATGAAAGAAGATTCTCTGCCTGGGAATCATCTTTATGAAAGAAGATTCTCTGCCTGGGCATCATCTTTATGAAAGAAGGTTTCCTGCCTTGGCATCATCTTTACGAAAGAAGGTTCTCTGCCTGGGCATCGTCTTTGTGAATGAAGGTTTTCTCCCTTTCATCATCTTTATGAATGAAGGTCCTCTCATTGGGTATCATCTTTATGAATGAATGTTGTGTCTCTTTGCCTCATCTTTATAAAGAAAGTTCTGTGTTTGGGCATCATCTTTATGAAAGAAACTTCTCTGCAACGGCATCATCTTTATGAATGACGGTACTCTCTCTGGGCATCAACTTTACGAAACAAGATTCTCTCTCTGGCATCATCTTTATAAATGAAGTTTCTCTATCTGGACATCATCTTTATGAACGAGGTTCTCTGTTTGGGCATCATCTTTATGAAAGAAGGTTCTCTGCCTGGGCATCAACAATTACGAAAGAAGGTTCTCAACCTGGGCATTATCTTTATGGATGAAGGTTCTCTCTCTGGGCATCATCTTTATGAATGAAGGTTCTCTGTTTGGGCTATTTCTTTATGAAAGAAGGTACACTCTATGGGTATAATCTTTATGAATGAATGTTGTCTCTCTGGGCATCATCTTTATGAAAGAAGGTTCCCTGTTTGGGCATCATCTTTATGAACAAAGGTTCTCTGCCTGGGCATTATCTTTATGAATGAAGGTTCTCTCTTGTCATCGCCTTTATGAATGAAGGTTCTCTGCATGGGCATCATGTATATGAAAGAAGGCTCTTTCTCTGGGCATCATTTTTATGAGAGAAGGTTCTCTGCTTGGGAATCATCTTTCTGAATGAAGGTACGCTCTCTGGGCATCATCTTTATGAAAGAAGGTTCTCTACCTCTGCATCATCTTTATGAATGAATGTTCTCTGTCTGGGAATCATCTTTATGATTGAAGGTTCTCTCTTTGGGCATCATCTTTATGAAACAAGGTTCTCTGCCTGGCTATCATCTACATGAATGAAAGTTGTCACTCTCGGCATCATCTATATGAATGAAGGTTCTCTGCCTGGGCATCATCTTTATGAATAAAGGTTCTCTCTCTGGGCATCATCTTTATGAATTAAGGTTCTCTGGGTATCATATTATGAATGAAGGTTCTCTCTCTCGGCATCACCTTTATGAATGAAGGTTCCCTGCCTGGAATCATCTTTTTGAATGATGGTTCTCTCTCTGGGCATCACCTTTATGAATGAAGGTTCTCTGTATGGGCATCTTCTTTATGAAAGTAGGTACACTCTAAGGGTATAATCTTTATGAATGAATGTTGTCTCTCTGGGCATCATCTTTATGAACGAAGGTTCCCTGTTTGGGCATCATCTTTATGAACCAAGGTTCTCTGCCTTGGCATTATCTTTATGAATAAAGGTTCTCTCTCTGTGCATCATCTTTATGATTGAAGGTTCTGTGTCAGGGCATCATCTTTATGAAACAAGGTTCTCTCTTTGGTATCATCTTTATGAATGAAAGTTCCTTCTATGGGCATCATCTGTATGATTGAATGTTATCTCTCTGGGCATCATCTTTATGAAAGAAGGTTCTCTGCCTGTGCATCAACTTTACGAAAGAATGTACACTGCCTGGGCATCATCTTTGTGAATGAAGTTTTTCTTCCTGGGCATCAACTTTATGAATGAAGGTTCTCTGTTTGGGCATCATCTTTACGAAAGAAGGTTCTCTACCTGGGCATCATCTTTATGAATGAAGGTACGCTCTCTGGGCATCATCTTTATGAAATAAGGTTCTCTATCTAGTATCATCTTTATGAATGGATGTTCTCTGCCTGGGAATCATCTTTATGATTGAAGGTTCTCACTCTGGGCATCATCTATATGAATGAAAGTTGTCTCTCTGGACATAATCTTTATGAATGAAGGTTCTCTCTCTGTGCATCATCTTTATGAATGAAGGTTCTCTCTCTTGGCATCATGTTTATAAACAAGGTTATAATTCTGGGCATCATCTATATGAATGAAGGTTCTCTGCCTGGGCATCATGTATATGAAAGAAGGCTCTCTCTCTGGGTATCATCTTTATGAAAGCAGGTTCTCTGCCTGGGCATCATCTTTGTGAATGAAGACTCTGCGTCTGGGCATCATCTTTATGAAAGAAAGTTCACTCTCTGCGCACCATCTTTATGAATGAAGGCTCTCTCTATGTGCATCATATTTATGAAAGAATGCTCTCTGTTTGAGCAACATCTTTATGAAAGAAGATTCTCTGCCTGGGCATCATCTTTACCAAAGATGGTTCTCTGTCTGGGCATCATCTTTGTGAATGAAGTTTTTTCCCTGGCATCATCTTTATGAATGAAAGTCCTCTCATTGGGTATCATCTTTATGAATGAATGTTGTGTCTCTTTGCCTCATCTTTATAAAGAAAGTTCTGTGTTTGGGCATCATCTTTATGAAAGAAACTTCTCTGCAACAGCATCATCTTTATGAATGACGGTACTCTCTCTGGGCATCATCTTTACGAAACAAGGTTCTCTCTCTGGCATCATCTTTATAAATGAAGGTTCTCTATCTGGACATCATCTTTATGAAAGAAGGTTCTCTGTTTGGGCATCATCTTTATGAAAGAAGGTTCTCTGCCTGGGCATCAACTTTACGAAAGAAGGTTCTCACCCTGGGCATTATCTTTATGGATGAAGGTTCTCTCTCTGGGCATCATCTTTATGAATGAAGGTTCTCTGTTTGGGCTATTTCTTTATGAAAGAAGGTACACACTATGGGTATAATCTTTATGAATGAATGTTGTCTCTCTGGGCATCATCTTTATGAAAGAAGGTTCCCTGTTTGGGCATCATCTTTATGAACGAAGGTTCCCTGCCTGGGCATTATCTTTATGAATGAAGGTTCTCTCTGGGCGTCGCCTTTATGAATGAAGGTTCTCTGCATGGGCAACATCTTTATTAATGAAGGCTCTTTCTCTGGGCATCATATTTATGAGAGAAAGTTCTCTGCTTGGGAATCATCGTTATGAAAGAAGGTTATCTGCCTGGGCATCATCTTTGTGAATGTAGGTTCTCTCTCTGGGTATCATCTTTAAGAAAGAAGGTTCTCTGCATGGGCATCATCTTGATGAAAGAAATTTCTCTCTCTGGGCATCATCTTTATGATTGAAGGTACACTCTATGGGTATAATCTTTATGAATGAAGTTGTATCTCTGGGCATCATCCTTATGAAAGAAGGTTCTCTGTTTGGGCATCATCTTTAGGAATGAATGTTCTCCATCTGGGCATCATCTTTATAAACAAGGTTCTAATTCTGGGCATCATCTATATGAATGAAGGTTCTCTGCCTGGGCAACACCTATATGAAAGAAGGCTCTCTCTCTGGATATAATCGTTAGGAAAGCAGGTTCTCTCTATGGGCATCATATTAATGAAAGAAAGTTCTCTCTCTGGGCACCATCTTCATAAACAAATTCTGTGTTTGGGCATCATCTTTATGAAAGAACCTTCTCTGCCATGGCATCATCTTTATGAATGACAGTACTCTGTTTGGGCATCAACATTATGAAACAAGATTCTCTCTCTGGCATCATCTTTATAAATGAAGATTGTCTGTCTGGGCATCATCTTTATGAAAGAACCTTCTCTGCCATGGCATCATCTTTATGAAAGAAAGTTCTCTGCCTGGGCATCATCTTTAGGAAAATTGGTTCTCTTCTGGGCATCTTCTGTATGTAAGAAGGTTCTCTGCCTGGGCATCATCTTTATGAAACAAGGTTCTCTACCTGGCATCATCTTTCTGAATGAAGGTACGCTCTCTGGGCATCATCTTTATGAAATAAGGTTCTCTATCTAGTATCATCTTTATGAATGGATGTTCTCTCTCTGGGAATCATCTTTATGTTTGAAGGTTCTCTCTCTGGGCATCATCTTTATGAAACAAGGTTCTCTGCCTGGCTATTATCTACATGAATGAAAGTTGTCACTCTCGGCATCATCTTTATGAATGAACGTTCTCTGCCGGGCATCATCTTTATAAATGAAGGTTCTCTCTCTGGGCATCATCTTTATGAATTAAGATTCTCTGGGTATCATCTTATGAATGAAGGTTCTCTGACTGGGAATCATCTTCATGAATGGTGGTTCTCTCTCTGGGCATCACCTTTATGAATGAAGGTTCTCTGTTTGGGCATCTTCATTATGAAAGTAGGTACACTCTATGGGTATAATCGTTATGAATGAATGTTGTCTCTCTGGGCATCATCTTTATGAAAGAATGTTCCCTGTTTTGGCATCATCTTTATGAACGAAGGTTCTCTGCCTTGGCATTATATTTATGAATAAAGGTTCTCTCTCTGTGCTTCATCTTTATGATTGAAGGTTCTCTGCCTGGGCATCATCTTTATGAAACAATGTTCTCTCTTTGGTATCATCTTTATGAATGAAGGTTCCCTCTATGGGCATCATCTTTATGATTGAAGGTTCTCTCTCTGGGCATCATCTTTATGAAAGAAGGTTTCCTGCCTGTGCATCATCTTTACGAAAGAATGTTCACTCCCTGGGCATCATCTTTGTGAATGAAGTTCTACCTGGGCATCATCTTTATGAATGAAGGTTCTCACATTGGGTAATATCTTTATTAATGAAGGTTGTCTCTCTGGGCATCATCTTTATGAAAGAAGGTTCTCTGTTTCGGCATCATCTTTACGAAAGAAGGTTCTCTACCTGGGCATCATCTTTATGAATGAAGGTACGCTCTCTGGGCATCATCTTTATGAAATAAGGTTCTCTATCTAGTATCATCTTTATGAATGGATGTTCTCTCTCTGGGAATCATCTTTATGATTGAAGGTTCTCTCTCTGTGCATCATGTTTATGAAACAAGGTTCTCTGTCTGGGAATCATCTATATGAGTGAAAGTTGTCACTCTGGGCATCATCTTTATGAATAAAGGTTCTCCACCTGGGCAACATCTTTATGAATGAAGGTATTCTCTCTGTTCATCATATTCATGAAACAGGGGTCTCTCTCTGGTATCATCTTTATGAGTGAAGGATCATTGTCTGGGCATCATCTTTTTGATTCAAGGTTCTCTATCTGGGCATCATCTTTTTGAAACAAGGTTCATTGTCTGGATATCATCTATATGAATGAAAGTTGTCTCTCTGTGCATCATCTTTATGCAAGAAGGTTCTCTGGCTGGGCATAATCTTTGTGAATCAAGGTACTTTCTTTGGGCATCATCATTAGGAATGAAGGTTCTCTGGGCATCATCTTAATGAATGAAGGTTCTCTCTCTGGGCATCATCTTAATGAATGAAGGTTCTGTCGCTGGGCATCATCTTTATGAAAAAGGTTCGATTTCTGGGCATCATCTTTATGAATGAAGGCTCTCTCAATGGGCAGCATCTTTATTGAACTAAGGTTCTCTTTCGGGGAATCCTCTTTATGAAAGAAAGTTCTCTCTCTGGCCATCATCTTTATGAATGAAGGTTCTCTGCCTGATCATCATCTTTATGAAAGAAGGTTCTCTGTTTTGGCTTCATCTTTATGAAAGAAGATTCTCTCTTTGGTATCATCATTATGAATGAAGGTTCCCTCTATGGGCATCATCTTTAAGATTGAGGTTCTCTCTCTGGGCATCATCTTTATGAAAGAAGGTTCTCTGTCTGTCCATCATCTTTGTGAATGAAGTTTTTCTTCCTGGCATCATCTTTATGAATGAAGGTCCTCTCATTGGGTATAATCTTTATGAATTAATGTTGTCTCTCTGGGCATCATCTTTATGAACGAAGGTTCTCTGCCTTTCATTATCTTTATGAATAAAGGTTCTCTCTCTGTGCATCAACTTTATGAATGAATGTTCTATCTCTGGACATCATCTTTATAAACAAGGTTCTATTTCTGGGCATAATCTTTATGAATGAAGGTACACTCTATGGGTATAATCTTTATGAATGAATGTTGTCTCTCTGGGCATCACCTTTATGAATGAAGGTTCACTGCATGGGCAACATCTTTATTAATGAAGGCTCTTTCTCTGGGCATCATTTTTATGAGAGAAGGTTCTCTGCTTGGGAATCATCGTTATGAAAGAAGGTTATCTGCCTGGGCATCATCTTTGTGAATGAAGGTTCTCTCTCTGTGCATCACCTTCATGAAAGAACGTTCTCGGCCTGGGTAACATCTTTAGGAAGAAAGCTCTTTCTCTGGGCATCACCTTTATTAATAAAAGTTTTATCTCTGGGCATCCTCTTTATGAAAGTATGTTCTCTCTCTGGGAATCATCTTTATGAATGAAAGTTCTCTACTTGGCATCATCTTTATGAATGAAAGTTCTCTCTCTGTGCATCATCTTTATGAATGAAGGTTCTCTGCCTGGGCATCATCTTTACCAAGAAGGTTCTCTAACTGGCATCATCTTTATGAATGAAGGTTCTATGACTGGGCATTATCTCTATGAATGAAGGCTCTCTCTCTGGGCATCATCTTTATGAAAGAAGGTTCTCTCTCTGGGCATCATCTCTATGAATAAAGGTTCCCTCTCTGGGCATCCTATTTATGAAATAAGATTCTAGGTCTGAGCATCATCTTTACGAAGTGTTCTCTCTCTGGGCATCAACTTTATGAAAGAAGGTTCTCTCTCTGGGCATCAACTTCATGAATGAAGGTTCTTACTCTGGGCATCATCTTTATGAAAGAAGGTTCTCTCTCTGGACATCATCTTCATGAATGAAGGTTCTCTCTCTGGGCATCATCTTTATGAATGAAGGTTCTTTCTCTGGGCATCATCTTTAAGAGAGAAGGTTCTCTCTCTGGGCATCATCTTTATGAAAGAAGCTTTCCTCTCCCGCAGTTCCCCTCTCCCCGCAGGGCAGCGATCTGCCCTCGGGCCCACGTCCCTCCCTCCATTCATCCAAGCTCAGGGGAGTGGACCCGCGGGTTGTCTGGCGACACCCACGGGTGACCATCCACCCGCACCGCTGCCGCGGACCTCTCCAACTGCCCTCCGTACGCCGGCCTCCCACCCCCGCCCGCCCCCGCCAGGCCCTGGCAGCCTAGCACCAGCTCCACTCCTGGCGGGGACCCTGCGCTGAGCACTTCCCGCCAACAGGAGCCATAGCCCAACCCGCGCCTGTCCCGGACCCTGAGCTTCCGCAGAGCGCCGCGACCAGCGCTGCTGAGTCTGCCCACCAAGGGCCCCTCCCTGCGCAAGGCACAAGAGTAGGTGCCCTCCGCAGGATGCTGCG
Organism: Tenrec ecaudatus; assembly: GCF_050624435.1. Classification (NCBI taxonomy): domain Eukaryota; kingdom Metazoa; phylum Chordata; class Mammalia; order Afrosoricida; family Tenrecidae; genus Tenrec; species Tenrec ecaudatus. The sequence goes on from NC_134549.1 coordinate 15,935,371, forward strand.
GGGACCCCGGCGGCGGCGACTCTGAGCCTGAGCGGAGGAAGGGCGCCATTGCCTCCTGCGGTTTCGCGCCAAACCTCCTTTGCGGGCTCCATTACCCCCTGCGGTTTCGCACCAAGCCACTATGGTCCGCGGGTTTCTGAGCTCAGAGCAGGGCGGAGAGCAAACACCATTGTTCCCTGCATTGTCGCGCAGCTGTCTGGGCAGCTGTCCAAGGGGCCTCCCCGCGCCCGCTCACAGCCCAGGCAGATCAAACATTCCACCTGCAGTGGAGACTGGGTCTCGGCTTTGCAGTCCCTGAGAAGCCGTCAGTGAGCTCCAGCCAGCTCTCACCACCTGGGGCCCTGTTGGGTCCCCAGTGCCGGCCCTAAGCCTGCCGCAGCACGCCCCAGCCACCCAAGGAGACAGCACAGTGGCCTGAGCCTCCACACAATAAGGTTACTCCTGTCTCCCAGAAGCATGGAGCCTATTAAAGGATCAAGGAAAAATCAACAGACCACATCACTCCCAACAAAAAAATCAGAGAAACGAGGCACTTTAACAGACCTAACGTCACTCATAGAAGAAACAGATATAGATCAGCCACAAAAGGAAATCTTCAGAACTCTGCTTGCAGTAATTCAGGAGCTAAGAGAAGCAAACCAAAATAAGGATGCAACGATAGAAGGGATGAAATGCACAATAGAGGGGATGAAGTCTACAATAGAGGGGATGAATACTATCCACCAAAAGGAACTGCAGAAACTAATAGAGGAGGTAGCAGAGGCCACACAAAAGGTGACAGAAGCTATATCTAGGCTTGAGGAGGCTGAGAACCGTATCAGTGAACTCGAGGACGCTCAAACCAAACGAAATAAGCGAGAAAAACAATCAGATAGGAAAATTAAAGAAACAGAAGACAGCCTGAGATCAATGACAGATGCTATGAAGAGGAATAATATTCGAATAATCGGTCTACCGGAACACAACATAACACACAAATCGACCGCCAAGATAGCAAAGGAATTCCTGGAAGAAAATTTCCCCAACCTAACAAAGAAGAATCCGACTCTCATACAGGAAGCAGAGAGGACGCCGGCTAAGCTAAACACCAAGAAGAACATGCCAAGACATATAATTGTAAAATTATCCAAATTAGAGGAAAAAGAGAAAATTTTACGAGCATCAAGAGAAAGGAAGACAGTCACATACAAAGGACCGCAGGTAAGAATATGCTCAGACTTATCAGCAGAAACCATGAAGAGGAGGAGAGAATGGAGCAACATCTTCCAAAAACTGAAAGATGAAAATGCCTCCCCCAGAATCCTATACCCTGCCAAGTTATCCATTAAGATAGAGGGTAAATGAGGGTCTTCCAGGACAAGGAAGAACTCAAAAAATATACTGCAAGTCACCGACCCTGCAGAACATACTGGCTGACTCACTATGGCCAGAAGATCAAGCTCCAACTAGAACCACCAGGAGACCACCATATAGCCCATCTCCATCTAGAAGCAAACATGCCAGCAACACGTACCAGGACAACACGGTCTCAGATGGAAAAGAGGACAGGATAGAAACCCTCCACTCAAACACAGTACACTGACATGAAGGAAGATAGGCAAAGACCCAAAACACAAAACAATATGGCAACCATGAAGCCAGAGATTGTAATAATCACTCTGAATACAAATGGGCTCAATTCATATGTTAAAAGAAAGAGGCTGGAGGATTGGATTAGAAAACATAACCCATCAATCTGCTGCCTGCAAGAGACACACCTTAAGCAAGCAGACAAGCATATGCTGAGAATAAAGGGCTGGCAGAAAGTTTACCAAGCAAATGGTAACTCCAAGAAGGCAGGAGTGGCTATCTTAATCTCCGACAAAATGGATCTCAAGATCCAAAACATAAAAAGAGACAAAGAGGGACATTACATAATTCTCAAAGGCTCAGTAAACCAGGAAGCACTAAGCATACTGAATATTTACGCACCTAATAATGGTGCGGCAAATTTCGTCAAACAAACTATTAAAAAAATGACAGAAGAAATCACGGAAACAACCATAATAGTGGGGGACTTCAACACTCCACTATCAGAGAAAGACAGGCCACGGGGGAAGAAGCTCAGCAAAGAGGCCAGAGAGCTAAACAATGTAATTAGGCAACAGGGCCTGATAGACATCTATAGAGCCTTTCATCCAAAAGCAAAAGGTTTCACATTCTTCTCCAATCCACACGGATCTTTCTCAAGAATAGATCACATGCTGGGGCATAAGGCCAGCCTGAGTAAATTCAAACACATAGATATTATCCAAACGTCTTTCGCAGACCACCATGCCATAAAGCTGGAGATTAATAGAAGGGCACCCAGAAAAGCAAGGGCCACCAATTGGAGAATAAACAACGATCTCCTGCGACATGAATGGGTTAAGGTCCAGATCAGAGAGGATATCAGGAAATTTCTAGAAACTAATGAGAACGAGCATACAACATATCAAAACTTATGGGACACTGCAAAGGCAGTTATCAGAGGTAGCTTGATATCACTGAATGCATACATGAAAAAAGAAGAAAGGCGTATGACAGATATGGTAACACAAAACCTCCAACAACTAGAACAGAGTCAACAGAACTACCCCTCCAATAGCAAGAGAAAAGAAATAATAAAAATCAGGGCGGAGTTAAACCAGTGGGAAGACAAAAGAACAATGCAAAGGATTAACGCAACTAGAAGCTGGTTTTATAAACGAATTAATAAAATTGACACTCCCCTGGCAAAGCTTACCAAAGATAGAAAGGAGCAATCATCAATAGCCAGGATGAGGGATGAATCGGGGGCAATAACAACAGACCCCAATGAGATAAAAAGGATAATCACAAAGTACTATGAAGGTTTGTATTCTAATGACTTCAGAAACCTGGAAGACATGGATAAATATTTAGAAAAACAATCTCTCCCTAGATTATCTGAGACAGAGATCAAGAACCTCAACAAACCCATAGCGAAGGAAGAAATAGAGAGTGTCATCAAAAACCTACCAAGGAAAAAGGCCCCAGGGCCAGATGGCTACACAGCAGAATTTTACCAAACATTCAGGGAAGAGCTGACACTGATCCTCCACAAAGTATTCCATAACACAGAAAAGAACGGCAAGCTCCCAAACTCATTTTACGAAGCCAGCATTACTTTGATACCCAAACAGGGAAAAGACCCCACAGGTGTAGAGAATTATAGACCAATATCTCTAATGAACATAGATGCAAAAATCCTTAACAAAATATTGCCCAATAGAATACAAAGGAACATCAAACATATCATTCACCACGACCAAGTAGGATTCATCCCAGCGATGCAGGGATGGTTTAACATCCGAAAATCCATCAATATCATACACCACATCGAGAAGAAAAAGGATAAAAACCATATGATAATATCCATAGATGCAGAAAAAGCATTTGACAACATCCAGCATCCATTCCTAATCAAAACACTCATGAAGATAGGATTGGAAGGTAAGTTACTCAAGCTCATACAAGCTATCTATGAAAGACCAACAACCAACATCATAGTCAATGGAGAAAAGACAAGAACAATACCATTGAAAAAGGGTACAAGACAAGGATGTCCCCTGTCCCCTCTTCTATTCAATATCGTTTTGGAGGTTCTGGCTAACAACATAAGACAGCGGAAGGACATCAAAGGGATCCAGTTGGGAGAGGAGGAGGTGAAACTATCGTCATTTGCAGATGACATGATCCTATACATTGAAGACCCCCAAAACTCCACAGTTGGAATACGTACAGCAATAGAGGAATACGGAAGAGTAGCAGGATACAAGATCAATAAACAGAAGTCGGTAGGGTTTCTATACACATCGGACAGGGCCATGGAAGAGGCGATTAAGAGGGAAGTACCCTTCACAGTAGCCAAGCACAAACTGAAATACCTAGGAATATACTTAACAAAAAATACTAAAGACCTTTATAAGCATAATTATAAAACCCTATTACAGGAAACCAAAAGTGACCTGCACAAATGGATGAAGCTCCCCTGCTCATGGTTAGGTAGGCTGATCATAGTAAAGATGACAGTTCTTCCTAAAGCACTCTACAAGTTCAACGCTATACCAATCCAATTACCATCAACCTTCTTCAAAGAATTGGAAAAACTGACCACCAACTTCATATGGAGAGGGAAGAAACCCAGAATTAGCAGAGAACTCCTCAAGAAGAAGGACACAATTGGAGGACTCGCCCTACCTGATTTTAATGCCTACTACACAGCTACAGTGGTCAAAACAGAATGGTACTGGCACAATGATAGACACTCAGACCAGTGGAAAAGAATAGAAAGCCCAGGAGTAAAATCATCAGCATATAGACAACTGATCTTCGACAAGGGTCCCAAAAACGTCAAGTGGGAAGCAGATGCCCTCTTTAATAAGTGGTGCTGGAAACAATGGATATCCACATGTAGAAAGTTGAAACAAGACGTCTACCTCACCCCATGCACAAGAATACACTCAAGGTGGATCACAGATCTAGAAGTCAAACCCGAAACCATCAGGACCATTAAGGAGGGAATCGGGACTAATCTCAGAGCACTGGCCCAGGGAGCACATAGGCTCACTGCAACAGGGAAGGGGACACACACAGGTGATCTGGAAATCGACAAATGGGATCTAATAAGAATAAAACACCTGTGCACCTCGAAAGACTTTGCCAAGAGGGTGACAAGGCAACCCACAGACTGGGAGAAGATTTTTAGTAATGACACGTCAGACAAAGGGCTCATTACTAAAATCTACAACACCATCATGACCTGCAAAAAGAGGAAAACAGTTAACCCCCTAAGGAAGTGGGCAAAAGAAATGAGAAGAACTTTCACTAGAGAGGAGATCAATATGGCCAATAAATATATGAGAAAGTGCTCGAAGTCCCTTGCCATAAGAGAAATGCAAATCAAAACAACCATGAGATACCACCTAACACCCCTCAGGCTAGCCCAGATCAGTAAATCAGAGAGCAACAAGTGTTGGAGGGGCTCGTGCAGATTTGTACAGCCACTGTGGAAAGCAATCTGACGATACCTAAAGAAAATGGAAATTGATCTACCTTACGACCCAGCCATCCCTCTACTGGGCATATACCCGGTTGAAGCAGCAAATAAAACACGAGCAGTCATATGCGCTCCAATGTTTATTGCGGCAAAATTCACAATAGCAAAGACTTGGAAACAGCCTAAGTTTCCATCGATAGACGAGTGGATTAGCAAACTTTGGCACATACACACAATGGAGTATTATGCAGCACGGAAAAGCACCGATGAGCACATGAAACACGTTATTTCATGGGAAGAGCTGGAAGGAATTATGTTAAGCGAGGTAAGCCAGACCCAAAGGGACAGGTACAACATGAGTCCCCTGAGGTAAGTACAATCAGCATGAGAGAAATGGGGCATTAATCCACCCAAGGGGAGGGTATGGTTTATATCTCCACAGGGAAAGTGGGACCAGACTTCAACCCAGTGTCGCAAGGTGTGAATGCAATATCCCGGCGTGGAGGACGGAACCGGTGGAGAGGTCTGGGAGGCTGGCCCCAGCACCATAAATTAAGTGGATTCCTGCCCCTCCCCCGAAAAGAACTTGTTCCAAAGGACGACATTGACCCTGCAGCTATGGGTGATGGACATATTTGATCAGAGCACACGGGAGCAGATGAAGGGGCAGGAGGAGAGAGTGGAGCACAGCCTGGCCCACCAGGCCGTGATGATGATGTTCCTGAGTAGAGCAGCCAGTCCACAGAGAGAACAACATGGCTGGCCCTACTATGAGACATGATGCCCCTCAGTGACTAAGGGCGATACAGGGGACAGCACCGGAGACACAGTGTGGGAATTGCACCTGACCTGATCCCACCACACCGAGGCAAATCACTGGGGGAGTGCAGCGGAACAGCAAGGGAATGGAGTGGCAAGGTCCCCAGGGAATGCTGAAAGTGGACTTTGGGCCCAGGGCGTAGTGCCCCAACAGACTGGACTGGAAAACGCTCCTAAGGGCCAGCAAACGATCCCTGAACTAACTACAAGCTTTTCTCTTGTGAACTATTTTGTTCTGTTCTTTTTCAGTGGTTTGTTTTGGTTGTTTTGTTGTCTGGTTGTATGCTGTTGCTTTGCTTTCCTCTGTCTAATTTTCGTGCATGTTAGTGACTCCACAGGTCTGTCTGAATAGGAGAGGCTGGATGAACTATCTGGATGAAAAACAACGGGACCGACAGTTCCGGGGGGACTTTGGGTGGGGGGTAGGGGAGGTAAGGAAGTGGTGTTAAGAAACCCAGGGACAAGGGAAAAACATGGGACCCCAAATGGTAGAGAAGGGGGAGTGGCAGGCCTGGTGGGATATGATCAAGGGTAAGGTTGCTTAGAGAAGAGGTATACTCTAGCCCAGGTGGCGATGAAGCATGGTAGTAGGGCAGGAGGAAGGTCAAGGGAGATGGAGGAAAGAGCTAGGAGTCAAAGGGCATTCATGGAGGTCTAGACAAAGACATGTACATGAAAATATATATAGGAGGATGGGGAAATAGATCTATGTGTCTATATTTATAGGTCAAGTATTAAGGTGGCGGAAGGACCTTGGGCCTCTACTCAAACACTCCCTCAATGCATGAATACCTTCTTTTATTAAATTGGAACTCTATGATGCTCACTCTCTCAACACAACGGCTGGAGCCAAAGTGGGTGAACAAGTAAATGTGGTGAAGAAAGCTGATGGTGCCCGGCTATCAAAAGAGATAGTGACTGGGGTCTTAAAGGCTTGAAGATAAACAAGCGGCCATCTAGCTCAGAAGCAACAAAGTCCACATGGAAGAACACACCAGCCTGTGTGATCGAGTGGTCCCAAAGGGATCAGTTACCAGGCATCAAAGAACAAAAAATCATATCATTGACTGCACACCTCCATGATAGGATCGCTGAAGACAAATGGGTGCATAAGCAAATGTGGTGAAGAAAGCTGATGGTGCCCGGCTATCAAAAGAGATAGTGTCTGGGGTCTTAAAGGCTTGAAGGTGAACAAGCGGCCATCTAGCTCAGAAGCAAATAAGCCCACATGGAAGAAGCACACCGGCCAGTGCGATCACGAGATGCCCAAGGGACCAGGTATAAGGCATCATGCAAAAAAAAAAGATATAAGTGTGTGTATGTATGTGTATATATGTGTATATGTATATATGTATGTATATATATGTATATATATATATCATATTAAATGAAGGTGGAAGTGCAGAGTGGAGACCCAAGGCCCAAGTGTCGGCCAATGGAGATCCCCTCATAGAGGGGTTTAGGAGAGGAGATGGGTTAATTAGGGTGTGAGGTAGTATCGATGAAGAACACAGCTTTCCCCCAGATCCTGGATGCTTCCTCCCCTCAACTACCATGATCCGAATTCTACCTTGCAGGGCTGGATAGGACAAAGGCTGTACACTGGCACATATGAGGGTTGGAGGTACAGGGAATCCAGGGTGGATGATACCTTCAGGACCAAGGGTGTGAGGGACGATGCTGGGAGAGTGGAGGGTGAGTGGGTTGGAAAGGGGGAACTGACTACAAGGATCCACATGTGACCTCTTCCCTGGGAGAGGGACAGCAGAGAAGGGGGGAAGGGAGACTCCAGATAGGGCAAGATATGACAAAATAACGATGTATAAATTACCAAGGGCATATGAGGGAGGGGGAAGTGGGGTGGGAGGGGGGGAAAAAAGAGGACCTGATGCAAGGGGCTTAAGTGGAGAGCAAATGCTTTGAGAATGATTGGGGCAGGGAATGTATGGATGTGCTTTATACAATTGATGTATGTATATGTATGGATTGTGGTAAGAGTTGTTTGAGTCCCTAATAAAATGTAAAAGAAGAAAAGAGAAAAAAATGATTAGGGCAAAGACTGTACAGATGTGCTTTATAGAATTGATGTATGTATATGTATGAACTGTGAAAAGAATTGTATCAGCCCCAATAAATTGTTAAAATAAAAAAAAATTATAAAAAAAAAAAGAAAAATGGTTCTGTCTCTGGGCATCATATTTATGATTGAATGTTCTCTCTATGGGCGTCATCTTTATGAATGAAGGTCCTCTCTTTGAGAATCATCTTTATGATTGAAGGTACTATGCCTGGACATTTTCTTTTTGAAAGAAGGTTCTCTCTCAGGGCATCATCGTTATGAAAGAAGGTTCTCTGGCTGTGCATCATCTTTATGAATGAAGGTTCTCTGGCTGTGCATCATCTTTATGAATCAAGGTTCTCTTTATGGGCGTCCTCTTATTGAAAGAAGGTTCTTGCTCTGGGCATCATCTTCATGAATGAAAGTTATTTCTCTGGGCATCATCTTTATGAATGAAAGTTATCTTTCTGGGCTTCATCTTTATAAATGAAGGTTCTCTCTCTGGGCATCATCTTTATGAATGAAGGCCCTTTCTCTGAGCATCGTCTTTATGAATAAAGGTTCTCTCTTTGGGAATCATCTTTATGAATGAAGATTCTCTGCGTGGGCATCATCTTGATGAATGAAGGTTATCTGCCTGGGCATCATCTTTACGAATGTATGTTCTCTCTCTGGGCATCATCTTTATGAAAGAAGCTTCTCTTCCTGCGCATCATCTTTACGAAAGTTTTTCTGCCTGGGCATCATCTTTATGAAATGAATCTCTCTCTCTGGGCATCATCTTTATGAAAGCAGGTTCTCGCTCTGGGCATCATATTTATAAAAGAAAGTTCTCTGTTTTGGCATCATCTTTATGAAAGACGGTTCTCTCTCTGAGCATCATATTTATGAAAGAAATTTCTCTGTTTGGGCATCATCTTTATGAAAGACGGTTCTCTCTGGGCATCATCTTTATGAAAGAAAGATCTCTGTTTGGGCATCTTCTCTATGAAAAAGGGTTCTCTCTCTGGGCATCATCTTTATGAATGAAGGTTCTCTCTATCGGCATCATCTTTATGAAAGAAGCTTCTCTTCCTGCGCATCATCTTTACGAAAGTTTTTCTGCCTGGGCATCATCTTTATGAAATGAATCTCTCTCTCTGGGCATCATCTTTATGAAAGCAGGTTCTCGCTCTGGGCATCATATTTATAAAAGAAAGTTCTCTGTTTTGGCATCATCTTTATGAAAGACGGTTCTCTCTCTGAGCATCATATTTATGAAAGAAATTTCTCTGTTTGGGCATCATCTTTATGAAAGACGGTTCTCTCTGGGCATCATCTTTATGAAAGAAAGATCTCTGTTTGGGCATCTTCTCTATGAAAAAGGGTTCTCTCTCTGGGCATCATCTTTATGAATGAAGGTTCTCTCTATCGGCATCATCTTTATGAATGAAGGTTCTCGCTCTGGGAATCATCTTTATGAATGAAGTATTACTGCCTGGGCATCATCTTTATGAATGAAGGTTCTCTGTCTGGGCATCGTCTTTATGAAAGAAGGTTCTCTCTATGGGCATCATCTTTATGAAATAATCTTCTCTGATTGGACATCTTCCTTTTGAAGAAGGTTCTCTCTCTGGTCATCATCTTTATGAATGAAGGTTCTCTCTTTGGGAATCATCTTTATGAATGAAGTATCTCTGCCTGGGCATCATCTTTATGAAAGAAGGTTCTATCTCTGGGCTTCATCTTTATGAACGAAGGTTCTCTCTCTGGGCATCATCTTTATGAATGAAGGTTCTTTCTCTGGGCATCATCTTTAAGAATTAAGGTTCTCTCTCTCGGCATCATCTTCATGAAACAAGTTTCTAAGTCTGAGCATCATCTATATGAATTAAGGTTCTCTGCCTAGGCATCATCGTTATGTATGAAGGTTCTCTGCCTGGGCATCGTCTTCATGAAAGCAGGTTGTCTCTCTGGACATCGTATTTATGAAAGAAGGTTCTGTGTTTCGGCATCATCTTTATGAAAGAAGGTTCTCTGCCTGGGCATCATCTTTATGAAAGAAGGTGCTCTGTCTGTGCATCATCTTATGAAAGAAGGTTCTCTGCCTAGGCATCTTCTTTATGAATGAAGGTACCCTCTCTGGGCATCAACTTTATGAAACAAGATTCTCTCTCTGGCATCATCTTTATAAATGAAAGTTCTCTGTCTGGTCATCATTTTTATGAATGAAGGTTCTCTCTCTGGGCATCATCCTTATGAAACAAGGTTCTCTGCCTGGGCATCATCTATATGAATGAAGCTGACTGCCTGGGCATCATCTTTATGAAAGCAGGTTCTCTCTCTGGGCATCATATTTATGAAAGAAGCTTCTCTGTTGGGGCATCATCTTTATGAAAGAAGGTTCTTTGCCTGGGAATCATATTTATGAAAGAAAGTTTTATGCCTGGGCATCATCTATATGAATGAAGGTTCTCTGGGCATCATCTTTATGAATGAAGGCTCTCCTTCTGGGCATCATCTTTATGAATAAAAGTTATTACTCTGGGCATCCTCTTTATGAAATAAGGTTCTCTCTCTGGAAATCATCTTTATGAATGAAGGTTCTCTGCCTGGGCATCATCTTTATAAATGAAAGTTCTCTGCCTGTTTATCATCTTTATAAATAAAGTTCTCTCTCTGGGCATCATCTTTATGAATTAAGGCTCTCTCTCTGGACATCATCTTTATGAATAAATGATCTCTCTCTGGGCATCCTCTTTATGAAACAAGATTCTACGTCTGGGTATCATCTATATGAATGAAGGTTCTCTGCCTGGGCATCATCATTACGAAAGTTTCTCTGCCTGGCGTTATCTTTATGAATGAAGGTACTGTCTCTTGGCATCATCTTTACGAAAGAAGGTTCTCTTCCTGGGCATCATCTTTGTGAATCAAGGTACACTCTCTGGGCATCATCATTGTGAATGAAGATTTTCTGGGCATCATCTTTATGAATGAACGTTCCCTCTCTGGGCATCATCTTTATGAGTGAAGATTTTCGCTCTGGGCATCATGTTTATGAAAGAAAGTTCTCTCTCTGGGAATCATCTTTATGAATGAAGGTTCTCTGCCTGGGCATCATCTGTATGAATGAAGCTTCTCTCTCTGGACATCATCTTTATGAAAAAAAGGTTCTCTGTCTGTGCATCATCTTTATAAAAGAAGTTTCTCTCTCTGTCCATCATCTTGATAAATGAAGGTTCTCTCTCTGGCCATCATCTTTATTAAAAATCGTTCTCTGTCTGCGCATCATCTTTATGAAAGAAGTTTCTCTCTCTGTGCATCTCATAAATGAAAGTTCTCTTTCTGGCCATCATCTTTACGAATGGATGTTCTCTGTCTGGGCATCATGTTTATGAAAGAAGTTTCTCTTTCTGGTCATCATCTTGTTGAATGAAAGTTCTCTGCCTGGGCATCACCTTTATGAAACAAAGGTCTAAGTCTGGGCATCATCTATATAAATGAAGGTTCTCTGCTGGGGCTTCATCTTTATGAAAGAAGGCTCTCTCTCTGGGCATCATCTTTATGAAAGCAAGTTGTCTCTCTGGGAATCACATTTAATAAAGATGGTTCTCTGTTTTGGCATCATCTTTATTAAAGAAGGTTCTCTCTCTGGGCATTATCTTTATGAAACAAAGTTCTGTCTCTGGTATCAGCTTTAGTAATGATGGTTCTCTGCTGAGCATCATTTTATGAATGAAGGTTCTCTCACTGGGCATCATCTTTATGAAACAAGGGTCCCTGTCTGGGAATCATCTTTATGAATGAAGGTTCTCGCTCTGGGCATCATCTTTATGAAACAAGGTTCTCTCTGTGGTATCATCTTTATGAATGAAGGCTCTCTCTCTGGGCATCATCCTTATGAAAGAAAGATCTCTGTTTGGGCATCATCTTTATGAAAGAAGGTTCTTTCTCTGGACATAATCTTCACGAATGAAGGTTCTCTCTCTGGGCATCATCTTTATAAATGAAAGTTATCTGTCTGGGCATCATCTTTATGAATAAAGGTTCTCTCTCTGGGCATCATCTTTATGAATAAAGGTTCTCTCTCTGGGCATCCTCTTTATGAATGAAGGTTCTCTGCCTGGGCAACATTTTATGAATGTAGGTTCTCCCTCTGGGCATCATTTTATGAATGTAGGTTCTCTGGGCATCATCTTTATGAAAGAAGGTTTTCTGCCTGGGCATCATCTTTACAAAAGTACTTTCTCTGCCTGGGCATCATCTTTATGAATGAAGGTACTCTCTGGGTAATATCTGTATGAAACCAGGTTCTCTCTCCGGTATAATCGTTATGAATGAAGGTTCTCTGCCTGGGCATCATGTTTATGAATGAAGGTTCACTCTCTGGGCATCCTATTTATGAAATAAGGTTCTAGATCTGAGCATCATCTTTACGAAACGTTCTCTCTCTGGGCTTCAACTTTATGAAAGAAGGTTCTCTCTCTGGGCATCAACTTCATGAATGAAGGTTCTTACACTGGGCATCATCTTTATGAGAGAAGGTTCTCTCTCTGGACATCATCTTCATGAATGAAGGTTCTCTCTATAGGGATCATCTTTCTTGATGAAGGTTCTCCCTCTGGCCTTCATTTTATGAATGTAGGGTCTCTGGACATCATCTTCATGAATGAAGGTTCTCTCTCTGGGCATCATCTTTATGAATGAAGGTTCTTTCTCTGGGCATCATCTTTAAGACAGAAGGTTCTCTCTCTGGGCATCATCTTTATGAATGAAGCTTCTCTGATTTGGCATCATCGTTATGAATGAAGGTTCTCTGCCTGGGCATCAACTTTAAGAAAGAAGGTTCTCTCTCTGGGCATCATCTTCAAGAAAGAATGTCTCCCTCTGGGCATCATCTATAAGAATGAAAGTTCTCTGCCTGGACATCATCTTTACGAAAGGTTATCTGCCTGGGCATCATCTTAGGAATGAAGGTTCTGTCACTGGGCATCATTTTTATGAACAAGATTATCTGTCTGGGCATCATATATATGAATGAAGTATCTCTCTCTGGGCATCATTTTTATGAAAGAAGGTTTTCTGCCTGGGCATCATCTTACGAAAGTACTTTCTCTACCTGGGAATCATCTTTATGAATGAAGGTATCTCTGTGGGTATCATCTTTATGAAACAATGTTCTCTGGTGGACATCATCTTTATGAATGAAGGTACACTCTCTGGGCATCATCTTTATGAAACAAGGTTCTTTCTCTGGTAACATCTTTATGAATGAAGGTTCTCTTTCTGGGCATCATCTTTATTAATGAAGGTTCTCTTCCTTGGCATTATCTTTATGAATGAAGGATCTCTGCCTGGGCATCATCTTTATGAAAGAAGGTCCTCTCTCGGGGCATCATCTTCATGAAACAAGATTCTCTGTCTGGGCATCATATTTATGAATGAAGTATCTCTCTCTGGGCATCATCTTTATGAAAGAAGGTTTTCTGCCTGGGCATCATCTTTATGAAAGTAGGTTCTATGCCTGTGCATCATCTTTAAGAAAGAAGGTCTCTCTCTGCGCATCATCTATATGAATGAATGTTCTCTACCTGGGCATCATCTTTACGAAAGGTTATCTGCCTGGGCATCATCTTTATGAATGAAGGTTCTCTCTCTGGGCATCATCTTTATGAAACAAGATTCTCTGTCTGGGCATCATATATATGAATGAAGTATCTCTCTCTGGGCATCATCTTTATGAAAGAAGGTTTTCTGCCTGGGCATCATCTTACGAAAGTACTTTCTCTGCCTGGGAATCATCTTTATTAATGAAGGTACTCTCTGTGGGTATCATCTTTATGAAACAATGTTCTCTGGTGGACATCATCTTTATGAATGAATGTCCTCTGTCTGGGAATCATCTTTATGAATGAAGGTTCTCTAACTGGGCATCATGTTTATGAATGAAGGTTCTCTGCCTGGACATCTTCTTTATGAATGAAGGTTCTCTCTCTGGGCATCCTCTTTATGAAATAAGGTTCTCTGCCTTGGCATCATCATTACGAAAGGTTCTCTGCCTGGGGATCATCTTTATGAATGAAGGTTCCCTCTCTCGACATCATCTTTAAGAAACAAGATTCTCTGTCTGGGCATCATATATATGAATGAAGATTATCTCTCTGGGCATCATCTTTATGAATAAAGGTTCTCTCTCTGGGCATCATTTTATGAATGTAGGTTCTCTGGGCATCATCTTTATGAAAGAAGGTTTTCTGCCTGGGCATCATCTTTATGAAAGTACTTTCTCTGCCTGGGCATCACCTTTATGAATGAAGGTACTCTCTGGGTAATATCTGTATGAAACCAGGTTCTCTCTCCGGTATAATCGTTATGAATGAAGGTTCTCTGCCTGGGCATCATGTTTATGAATGAAAGTTTACTCTCTGGGCATCATCTCTATGAATGAAGGTTCTCTCTCTGGGCATCATCTTTATGAATGAAGGTTCTCTCTCTGCGCATCATCTTTATGAATGAAGGTTCTCTCTTGGGCATCAACTTATGATAGAATGTTTTCTCTCTGGGCATCAACTTTATGAAAGAAAGTTCTATCTTGGGCATCAAATTATGAAAGAACGTTTTCTCTCTGGGCATCAACTTTATGAATGAAGGTACTCTCTCTTGGCATCATCTTTATGAAACAAGGTTCTCTGGTGGACATCATCTTTATGAATGAAGGTACACTCTCTGGGCATCATCTTTATGAAACAAGGTTCTTTCTCTGGTAACATCTTTATGAATGAAGGTTCTCTTTCTGGGCATCATCTTTATTAATGAAGGTTCTCTGCCTTGGCATTATCTTTATGAATGAAGGATCTCTGCCTGGGCATCATCTTTATGAAAGAAGGTCCTCTCTTGGGGCATCATCTTTATGAAACAAGATTCTCTGTCTGGGCATCATATATATGAATGAAGTATCTCTCTCTGGGCATCATCTTTATGAAAGAAGGTTTTCTGCCTGGGCATCATCTTTATGAAAGTAGGTTCTATGCCTGTGCATCATCTTTAAGAAAGAAGGTCTCTCTCTGCGCATCATCTATATGAATGAATGTTCTCTACCTGGGCATCATCTTTACGAAAGGTTATCTGCCTGGGCATCATCTTTATGAATGAAGGTTCTCTCTCTGGGCATCATCTTTATGAAACAAGATTCTCTGTCTGGGCATCATATATATGAATGAAGTATCTCTCTCTGGGCATCATCTTTATGAAAGAAGGTTTTCTGCCTGGGCATCATCTTACGAAAGTACTTTCTCTGCCTGGGAATCATCTTTATTAATGAAGGTACTCTCTGTGGGTATCATCTTTATGAAACAATGTTCTCTGGTGGACATCATCTTTATGAATGAATGTCCTCTGTCTGGGAATCATCTTTATGAATGAAGGTTCTCTAATTGGGCATCATGTTTATGAATGAAGGTTCTCTGCCAGAACATCTTCTTTATGAATGAAGGTTCTCTCTCTGGGCATCCTCTTTATGAAATAAGGTTCTCTGCCTTGGCATCATCATTCAGAAAGGTTCTCTGCCTGGGGATCATCTTTATGAATGAAGGTTCCCTCTCTCGACATCATCTTTAAGAAACAAGATTCTCTGTCTGGGCATCAAAAAATGAATGAAGATTATCTCTCTGGGCATCATCTTTATGAATAAAGGTTCTCTCTCTGGGCATCATTTTATGAATGTACGTTCTCTGGGCATCATCTTTATGAAAGAAGGTTTTCTGCCTGGGCATCATCTTTATGAAAGTACTTTCTCTGCCTGGGCATCATCTTTATGAATGAAGGTACTCTCTGGGTAATATCTGTATGAAACCAGGTTCTCTCTCCGGTATAATCGTTATGAATGAAGGTTCTCTGCCTGGCCATCATGTTTATGAATGAAAGTTCACTCTCTGGGCATCATCTCTATGAATGAAGGTTCTCTCTCTGGGCATCATCTTTATGAATGAAGGTTCTCTCTCTGCGCATCATTTTTATGAATGAAGATTCTCTCTAAGGCATCAACTTATGATAGAATGTTTTCTCTCTGGGCATCAACTTTATGAAAGAAAGTTCTATCTTGGGCATCAAATTATGAAAGAACGTTTTCTCTCTGGGCATCAACTTTATGAATGAAGGTACTCTCTCTTGGCATCATCTTTATGAAACAAGGTTCTCTCTCTGGACATCATCTTTATGAATGAAGGCTCTCTCTCTGGGCATCATCTTTATGAAAGAAGGTTCTCTCTCTGGGAATCATCTTTATTGATGAAGGTTCTCCCTCTGGCCTTCATTTTATGAATGTAGGTTCTCTTGGCATCATGTTTATGAATGAAGGTTCTCTCTCAGGGCATCATCTTTATGAAAGAAGGTTCTCTCTCTGGGCATCATCTTTATGAATAAAGGTTCTCTCTCTGGGCATCCTATTTATGAAATAAGATTCTAGGTCTGAGCATCATCTTTACGAAACGTTCTCTCTCTGGGCATCAAGTTTATGAAAGAAGGTTCTCTCTCTGGGCATCAACTTCATGAATGAAGGTTCTTACTCTGGGCATCATCCTTATGAAAGAAGATTCTCTCTCGGGATATCATCTTCATGAATGTTGGTTCTCTCTCTGGGCATCATCATTATTGATGAAGGTTCTCCCTCTGGCCTTCATTTTATGAGAGTAGGGTCTCTGGACATCATCTTCATGAATGAAGGTTCTCTCTCTGGGCATCATCTTTATGAATGAAGGTTCTTTCTCTGGGCATCATCTTTAAGACAGAAGGTTCTCCCTATTGGCATCATCGTTATGAAAGAAGCTTCTCTGATTTGGCATCATCTTTATGAATGAAAGTTCTCTGCCTGGGCATCATCTTAATGAATGAAGGCTCTCTCTGGGCATCATATATATGAACAAAAATTGTCTCTCTGGGCATCACATTTATGAATAAAGTTTCTCTCTCTGGGCATCATTTTATGAATGTAGGTTTTCTGGGCATCATCTTTATGAAAGAAGGTTTTCTGCCTGGGCATCATCTTGACAAAAGTACTTTCTCTACCTGGGCATCATCTTTATGAATGAAGGTACTCTCAGGGTAATATCTGTATGAAACCAGGTTCTCTCTCCGGTATAATCGTTATGAATGAAGGTTCTCTGCCTGGGCATCAAGTTTATGAATGAAGGTTCACTCTCTGGGCATCATCTCTATGAATGAAGGTTCTCTCTGCGCATCATCTTTATGAATGAAGGTTCTCTCTTGGGCATCAACTTATGATAGAATGTTTTCTCTCTGGTCATCAACTCTATGAAAGAAGGTTCTCTCTTGAGCATCATATTATGAAAGAACGTTTTCTCTCTGGGCAACAACTTTATGAATGAAGGTACTCTCTCTTGGCATCATCTTTATGAATAAAGGTTCTCTCTCTGGACATCATCTTTATGAAAGAAGGTTCTCTCTCTGGGCATCACCTTTATGAATAAAGGTTCTCTCTCTGGGCATCCTATTTATGAAATAAGATTCTAGGTCTGAGCATCATCTTTACGAAACGTTCTCTCTCTGGGCATCAACTTTATGAAAGAAGGTTCTCTCTCTGGGCATCAACTTCATGAATGAAGGTTCTTACTCTGGGCATCATCTTTATGAAAGAAGGTTCTCTCTCTGGACATCATCTTAATGAATGAAGGTTCTCTCTCTGGGCATCATCTTTATGAATGAAGGTTCTTTCTCTGGGCATCATCTTTAAGACAGAAGGTTCTCTCTCTGGGCATCATCTTTATGAAAGATCCTTCTCTGATTTGGCATCATCGTTATGAATGAAGATTCTCTGCCGGGGCATCATCTTTAAGAAAGAAGGTTCTCTCTCTGGGCATCATCTTCATGAAAGAAGGTCTCCTTCTGGGCATCATCTATAAGAATGAAAGTTCTCTGCCAGGGCATCATCTTTACAAAAGGTTCTCTGCCTGGGCATCATCTTTATGAATGAAGGTTTTCTCTCTGGGCATCTTCTTAATGAAACAAAGTTCTCTCTTTGGGCATGATCTTTATGAAAAAAGGTTTTTTTACCTTGTCATCATCTTTACGAAAGTACATTCTCTGCTGGGAATCATCTTTATGAATGAAGGTACTCTCTCTGGGTATCATCTTTATGAAACAAGGTTCTCTGGTGGACATCATCTTTATGAATGAATGTCCTCTGTCTTGTCATCATCTTTATGAATGAAGGTTCTATCTCTGGGCATCATCTTTATGAAAGAAGGTTCTCTCTTTGGGAATCATCTTTATGAATTAAGATTCTCTCAGGGCTTCATCTTTATGAAAGAAGGTTCTCTTGGGCATCATCTTTATGAATGAAAGTTCTCCCTCTAGGCATCATCTTTATGAAAGAAGGTTCTCTCTCTGGGCATCATCTTTATGAATGAAGGTTCTCTGCCTGGGCAACATCTTTATGAATAAAGCTTCTCTCTCTGGGCATCCTCTTTATGAAATAAGGTTCTAGTTCTGGGCATCATCTTTACGAAAGATTCTCTGCCTGGGGATCATCTTTATGAATTAAAGTTCTCTGCCTGGGCATCATCTAAATGAATGAAGGCTCTCTCTGGGCATCATATATATGAATAAAGATTATCTCTCTGGGCATCATCTTTATGAATAAAGGTTCTCTCTCTGGGCATCATTTTATGAATGTAGGTTCTCTGGGCATCATCTTTATGAAAGAAGGTTTTCTGCCTGGGCATCAACTTGACCAAAGTACTTTCTCTGCCTGGGCATCATCTTTATGAATGAAGGTACTGTCTGGGTAATATCTTTATGAAACCAGGTTCTCTCTCCGGTATAATCGTTATGAATGAAGGTTCTCTGCTTGGGCATCATGTTTATGAATGAAAGTTCACTCTCTGGGCATCCTATTTATGAAATAAGGTTCTAGGTCTCAGCATCATCCTTACGAAACGTTCTCTCTCTGGGCATCAACTTTATGAAAGAAGGTTCTCTCTCTGGGCATCAACTTCATGAATGAAGGTTCTTACTCTGGGCATCATCTTTATGAAAGAAGGTTCTCTCTCTGGGCATCATCTTTCTTGATGAAGGTTCTCCCTCTGGCCTTCTTTTTATGAATGTAGGGTCTCTGGACATCATCTTCATGAATGAAGGTTCTCTCTCTGGGCATCATCTTTATGAATGAAGGTTCTTTCTCTGGGCATCATCTTTAAGACAGAAAGTTCTCTCCCTGGGCATCATCTTTATGAATGAAGCTTCTCTGATTTGGCATCATCGTTATGAATGAAGGTTCTCTGCCTGGACATCATCTTAATGAATGAAGGCTCTCTCTGGGCATCATATATATGAAAAAAATTTGTCTCTCTGGGCATCACATTTATGAATAAAGTTTCTCTCTCTGGGCATCATTTTATGAATGTAGGTTTTCTGGGCATCATCTTTATGAAAGAAGGTTTTCTGCCTGGGCATCATCTTGACAAAAGTACTTTCTCTACCTGGGCATCATCTTTATGAATGAAGGTACTCTCAGGGTAATATCTGTATGAAACCAGGTTCTCTCTCCGGTATAATCGTTATGAATGAAGGTTCTCTGCCTGGGCATCAAGTTTATGAATGAAGGTTCACTCTCTCGGCATCATCTCTATGAATGAAGGTTCTCTCTGCGCATCATCTTTATGAATGAAGGTTCTCCTCTTGGGCATCAACTTATGATAGAATGTTTTCTCTCTGGGCATCAACTCTATGAAAGAAGGTTCTCTCTTGAGCATCATATTATGAAAGAACGTTTTCTCTCTGGGCAACAACTTTATGAATGAAGGTACTCTCTCTTGGCATCATCTTTATGAATAAAGGTTCTCTCTCTGGACATCATCTTTATGAAAGAAGGTTCTCTCTCTGGGCATCATCTTTATGAATAAAGGTTCTCTCTCTGGGCATCCTATTTATGAAATAAGATTCTAGGTCTGAGCATCATCTTTACGAAACGTTCTCTCTCTGGGCATCAACTTTATGAAAGAAGGTTCTCTCTCTGGGCATCAACTTCATGAATGAAGGTTCTTACTCTGGGCATCATCTTTATGAAAGAAGGTTCTCTCTCTGGACATCATCTTAATGAATGAAGGTTCTCTCTCTGGGCATCATCTTTATGAATGAAGGTTCTTTCTCTGGGCATCATCTTTAAGACAGAAGGTTCTCTCTCTGGGCATCATCTTTATGAAAGATCCTTCTCTGATTTGGCATCATCGTTATGAATGAAGATTCTCTGCCGGGGCATCATCTTTAAGAAAGAAGGTTCTCTCTCTGTGCATCATCTTCATGAAAGAAGGTCTCCTTCTGGGCATCATCTATAAGAATGAAAGTTCTCTGCCAGGGCATCATCTTTACAAAAGGTTCTCTGCCTGGGCATCATCTTTATGAATGAAGGTTTTCTCTCTGGGCATCATCTTAATGAAACAAAGTTCTCTCTTTGGGCATGATCTTTATGAAAAAAGGTTTTTTACCTTGTCATCATCTTTACGAAAGTACATTCTCTGCTGGGAATCATCTTTATGAATGAAGGTACTCTCTCTGGGTAACATCTTTATGAAACAAGGTTCTCTGGTGGACATCATCTTTATGAATGAATGTCCTCTGTCTTGTCATCATCTTTATGAATGAAGGTTCTATCTCTGGGCATCATCTTTATGAAAGAAGGTTCTCTCTTTGGGAATCATCTTTATGAATTAAGATTCTCTCAGGGCTTCATCTTTATGAAAGAAGGTTCTCTTGGGCATCATCTTTATGAATGAAAGTTCTCCCTCTAGGCATCATCTTTATGAAAGAAGGTTCTCTCTCTGGGCATCATCTTTATGAATGAAGGTTCTCTGCCTGGGCAACATCTTTATGAATAAAGCTTCTCTCTCTGGGCATCCTCTTTATGAAATAAGGTTCTAGTTCTGGGCATCATCTTTACGAAAGATTCTCTGCCTGGGGATCATCTTTATGAATTAAAGTTCTCTGCCTGGGCATCATCTAAATGAATGAAGGCTCTCTCTGGGCATCATATATATGAATAAAGATTATCTCTCTGGGCATCATCTTTATGAATAAAGGTTCTCTCTCTGGGCATCATTTTATGAATGTAGGTTCTCTGGGCATCATCTTTATGAAAGAAGGTTTTCTGCCTGGGCATCAACTTGACCAAAGTACTTTCTCTGCCTGGGCATCATCTTTATGAATGAAGGTACTGTCTGGGTAATATCTTTATGAAACCAGGTTCTCTCTCCGGTATAATCGTTATGAATGAAGGTTCTCTGCTTGGGCATCATGTTTATGAATGAAAGTTCACTCTCTGGGCATCCTATTTATGAAATAAGGTTCTAGGTCTCAGCATCATCCTTACGAAACGTTCTCTCTCTGGGCATCAACTTTATGAAAGAAGGTTCTCTCTCTGGGCATCAACTTCATGAATGAAGGTTCTTACTCTGGGCATCATCTTTATGAAAGAAGGTTCTCTCTCTGGGCATCATCTTTCTTGATGAAGGTTCTCCCTCTGGCCTTCTTTTTATGAATGTAGGGTCTCTGGACATCATCTTCATGAATGAAGGTTCTCTCTCTGGGCATCATCTTTATGAATGAAGGTTCTTTCTCTGGGCATCATCTTTAAGACAGAAGGTTCTCTCCCTGGGCATCATCTTTATGAATGAAGCTTCTCTGATTTGGCATCATCGTTATGAATGAAGGTTCTCTGCCTGGGCATCATCTTTAAGAAAGAAGGTTCTCTCTCTGGGCATTATCTTCATGAAAGAAGGTCTCCCTCTGGGCATCATCTATAAGAATGAAAGTTCTCTGCCTGGGCATCATCTTTACGAAAGGTTCTCTGCCTGGGCATCACCTTTATGAATGAAGGTTTTCTCTCTGGGCATCATCTTAATGAAACAAGGTTCTCTCTCTGGGCATGATATTTATGAAAAAAGGTTTTTTGCCTTGGCATCATCTTTACGAAAGTACGTTCTCTGCCTGTGAATCATCTTTATGAATGAAGGTACTCTCTCTGGGTATCATCTTTATGAAACAAGGTTTTCTGGTGGACATCATCTTTATGAATGAATGTCCTCTGTCTGGTCAGCATCTTTATGAACGAAGGTTCTCTCTCTGGGCATCATCTTTATGAAAGAAGGTTCTCTCTTTGGGCATCATCTATATGAATGAAGGTTCTCTCTCTGGGCTTCATCTTTATGAAAGAAGGTTCTCTTGGGCATCATCTTTATGAATGAAATTTCTCCCTCTAGGCATCATCTTTATGAATGAAGGTACTCTCTGGGTAATATCTTTATGAAACCAGGTTCTCTCCCTGTATAATCGTTATGAATGAAGGTTCTCTGCCTGGGCATCATGTTTATGAAATACGGTTCTCTGCCTGGTCATCAGCTATATGAATGAATGTTCCGTCTCTGTGCATCATCTTTATGAATAAAGGCTCTCTCTCTGGGCATCATCTTCAAGAAAGAATGTTCTCTGGGAATCATCTCTATGAAAGAAATTTCTCTGTTTGGGAATCTACTTTATGAAAGAAGGTTCTCTATCTGGGCATCAACTTTATGAATGAAGGTTCTCTCTCTGGGCATCATCTTTATGAAACAAGGATCTCTGCCTGGTCATCATCTTTACGAAGAAGCATCTGTATCTTGGAATCATCTTTATGATTGAAGTTTCTCTCTCTGGGCGTCATCTTTATGAAACAATGTTCTCTACCTGGCTTTCATCTATATGAATAAAAGTTGTCTCTCTGGGCATCATCTATATGAATGAAGGTTCTCTCTCTGGGCTTCATCTTTATGAATGAAGGTTCTCGCTCTGGGCATCATCTTTATGAAACAAGGTTCTCACTTGGGGCATCATCTTTATGAATGAAGGTTCTCTCTCTGGGCATCATCTTTATGAAAGAAAGTTCTCTGCCTGGGCATCATCTCTACGAAGAATGTTCTCTACCTGGGCATCATCTTTATGAATGAAGGTAGGCTCTCTAGGCATCATCTTTTTGAAACGAGGTTCTCTATCTGGTATCATCTTAATGAATGAAGGTTCTCTGCCTGGGAATCATCTTTATGAATGACTGTTCTCTCTCTGGGCATCACCTTTATGAAAGAAGGTTCTCGGCCTGGGTAACATCTTTATGAAGAAGGCTCGTTCTCTGGGCATCACCTTTATTAATAAAAGTTTTATCTCTGGGCATCCTCTTTATGAAAGTATGTTCTCTCTCTGGGAATCATCTTTATGAATGAAGGTTCTCTACTTGGCATCATCTTCATGAATGAAGGTTCTCTCTCTGTGCATCATCTTTATGAATGAAGGTTCTCTGCCTGGGCATCATCTTTACCAAGAAGGTTCTCTAACTGGCATCATCTTTATGAATGAAGGTTCTATGACTGGGCATCATCTTTATGAATGAAGGTTCTCTGCCTGGGCATCATCTTTAAGACAGAAGGTTCTCTCTCTGGGCATCATCTTTATGAAAGAAGCTTTCCTCTCCCGCAGTTCCCCTCTCCCCGCAGGGCAGCGATCTGCCCTTGGGCCCACGCCCCTCCCTCCATTCATCCAAGCTCAGGGGAGCGGACCCGCGGGTTGTCTGGCGACCCCCACGGGTGACCATCCACACGCACCGCTGCCGCGGACCTCTCCAGCTGCCCTCCGTGCGCCGGCCTCCCACCCCCGCACGTCCCCGCCAGGCCCTGGCAGCCTAGCACCAGCTCCACTCCTGGCGGGGACCCTGCGCTGAGCACTTCCCGCCAACATGAGCCATAGACCAACCCGCGCCTGTCCCGGACCCTGAGCTTCCGCAGAGCGCCGCGCCCAGCGCTGCTGAGTCTGCCCACCAAGGGCCCCTCCCTGCGCAAGGCACAAGAGTAGGTGCCCTCCGCAGGATGCTGCGGGGACCCCGTGCGGCGGCGACTCTGAGCCTGAGCGGAGGAAGGGCGCCATTGCCCCCTGCGGTTTCGCGCCAAACCTCCTTTGCGGGCTCCATTACCCCCTGCGGTTTCGCACAAAGCCACTAAGGTCCGCAGGTTTCTGAGCTCAGAGCAGGGCGGAGAGCGAACACCATTGTTCCCTGCAGTGTCGAGCAGCTGTCTGCACAGCTGTCCGAGGGGCCTCCCCGCTCCCGCTCACAGCCCGGGCAGATCAAACATTCCACCTGCAGTGGAGCCTGGGTCTCGGCTTTGCAGTCCCTGAGGAGCCGTCAGTGTGCTCCAGCCAGCTCTCACCACCTGGGGCCCTGTTGGGTCCCCAGTGCCAGCCCTAAGCCTGCCGCAGCCCGCCCCAGCCACCCAAGGAGACAGCACAGTGGCCTGAGCCTCCACACAATAAGGTTACTCCTGTCTCCCAGAAGCATGGAGCCTATTAAAGGATCAAGGAAAAATCAACAGACCACATCACTCCCAACAAAAAAATCAGAGAAACGAGGCACTTTAACAGACCTAACGTCACTCATAGAAGAAACAGATATAGATCAGCCACAAAAGGAAATCTTCAGAACTCTGCTTGCAGTAATACAGGAGCTAAGAGAAGCAAATCAAAATAAGGATGGAACGATAGAAGGGGTGAAATGCACAATAGAGGGGATGAAGTCCACAATAGAGGGGATGAATACTATCCACCAAAAGGAACTGCAGAAACTAACAGAGGAGGTAGCAGAGGCCACACAAAAGGTCACAGAAGCTATATCTAGGCTTGAGGAGGCTGAGAATCGTATCAGTGAACTCGAGGACGCTCAAACCAAACGAAGCAAGCGAGAAAAACAATCAGATAGGAAAATTAAAGAAACAGAAGACAGCCTGAGATCAATGACAGATGCTATGAAGAGGAATAATATTCGAATAATCGGTCTACCGGAACACAACATAACACACAAATCGACCGCCAAGATAGCAAAGGAATTCCTGGAAGAAAATTTCCCCAACCTAACAAAGGAGAATCCGACTCTCATACAGGAAGCAGAGAGGACGCCGGCTAAGCTAAACACCAAGAAGAACACGCCAAGACATATAATTGTAAAATTATCCAACTTAGAGGAAAAAGAGAAAATTTTACGAGCATCAAGAGAAAGGAAGACAGTCACATACAAAGGAGCGCAGGTAAGAATATGCTCAGACTTATCAGGAGAAACCATGAAGAGGAGGAGAGAATGGAGCAACATCTTCCAAAAACTGAAAGATAAAAATGCCTCCCCCAGAATCCTATATCCTGCCAAGTTATCCATTAAGATAGAGGGTAAGATAAGGGTCTTCCAGGACAAGGAAGAACTCAAAATATATACTGCAAGTCACCCGACCCTGCAGAACATACTGGCTGACTAATTATGGCCAGAAGATCAAGCTCCAACTAGAACCACCAGGAGACCACCATATAGCCCATATAGGGCATCTTCCTTTTGAAGAAGGTTCTCTCTCTGGTCATCATCTTTATGAATGAAGGTTCTCTCTTTGGGAATCATCTTTATGAATGAAGGATCTCTGCCTGTGCATTTTCTTTTTGAAAGAAGGTTCTCTCTCTGGGCTTCATCTTTATGAACGAAGGTTCTCTACCTGGGCATACTATTTATGAATAAATATTCTCTCTCTGGGCATCATCTTTAAGAATTAAGGTTCTCTCTCTCGGCATCATCTTCATGAAACAAGTTTCTAAGTCTGAGCATCATCTATATGAATTAAGGTTCTCTGCCGGGGCATCATCGTTATGTATGAAGGTTCTCTGCCTGGGCATCGTCTTCATGAAAGCAGGTTGTCTCTCTGGACATCGTATTTATGAAAGAAGGTTCTGTGTTTCGGCATCATCTTTATGAAAGAAGGTTCTCTGCCTGGGCATCATCTTTATGAAAGAAGGTTCTCTGGCTGTGCATCATCTTATGAAAAAAGGTTCTCTGCCTGGGCATTTTCTTTATGAATGAAGGTACTCTCTCTGGGCATCAACTTTATGAAACAAGATTCTCTCTCTGGCATCATCTTTATAAATGAAAGTTCTCTGTCTGGTCATCATTTTTATGAATGAAGGTTCTCTCTCTGGGCATCATCCTTATGAAACAAGGTTCTCTGCCTGGGCATCATCTATATGAATGAAGCTGACTGCCTGGGCATCATCTTTATGAAAGCAGGTTCTCTCTCTGGGCATCATATTTATGAAAGAAGGTTCTCTGTTGGCGCATCATCTTTATGAAAGAAGGTTCTTTGCCTGGGAATCATATTTATGAAAGAAAGTTTTATGCCTGGGCATCATCTATATGAATGAAGGTTCTCTGGGCATCATCTTTATGAATGAAGGCTCTCCTTCTGGGCATCATCTTTATGAATAAAAGTTATTACTCTGGGCATCCTCTTTATGAAATAAGGTTCTCTCTCTGGAAATCATCTTTATGAATGAAGGTTCTCTGCCTGGGCATCATCTTTATAAATGAAAGTTCTCTGCCTGTTTATCATCTTTATAAATAAAGTTCTCTCTCTGGGCATCATCTTTATGAATTAAGGCTCTCTCTCTGGACATCATCTTTATGAATAAATGATCTCTCTCTGGGCATCCTCTTTATGAAACAAGGTTCTACGTCTGGGCATCATCTTTATGAATGAAGGTTCTCTGCCTGGGCATCATCTTTACGAAAGTTTCTCTGCCTGGCATCATCTTTATGAATGAAGGTACTGTCTCTGGGCATCATCATTATTAATGAAGGTTTTACTGGGCATCATCTTTATGAATGAACGTTCCCTCTCTGGGCATCATCTTTATGAGTGAAGATTTTCGCTCTGGGCATCATGTTTATGAAAGAAAATTCTCTCTCTGGGCATCATCTTTATGAATGAAGGTGCTCTGCCTGGGCATCTTCTGTATGAATGAAGCTTCTCTCTCTGGGCATCATCTTTATGAAAAAAAGGTTCTCTGTCTGTGCATCATCTTTATGAAAGAAGTTTCTCTCTCTGTCCGTCATCTTGATAAATGAAGGTTCTCTCTCTGGCCATCATCTTTACGAATGAATGTTCTCTGCCTGGCATCATCTTTACGAATGAAGGCGCTCTCTCTCTGGGCATCATTTTTATTTATGAAGGCTCTCTCCCTGGGCATCATCTTTATGAAAGAAGGTTCTCTCTCTGGGCATCATCTTTATTAAAAATCGTTCTCTGTCTGCGCATCATCTTTATGAAATAAGTTTCTCCCTCTGTGCATCTCATAAATGAAGGTTCTCTTTCTGGCCATTATCTTTACGAATGAATGTTCTCTGTCTGGGCATCATCTTTATGAAAGAAGTTTCTCCTTCTGGTCATCATCTTGTTGAATGAAAGTTCTCTGCCTGGGCATAACCTTTATGAAACAAAGGTCTAAGTCTGGGCATCATCTATATAAATGAAGGTTCTCTTCTGATGCTTCATCTTTATGAAAGAAGGCTCTCTCTCTGGGCATCATCTTTATGAAAGCAAGTTCTTTCTCTGGGAATCACATTTATTAAAGACGGTTCTCTGTTTTGGCATCATCTTTATTAAAGAAGGTTCTCTCTCTGGGCATTATCTTTATGAAACAAGGTTCTGTCTCTGGTATCAGCTTTAGTAATGATGGTTCTCTGCTGGGCATAATTTTATGAATGAAGGTTCTCTCACTGGGCATCATCTTTATGAAACAAGGGTCCCTGTCTGGGAATCATCTTTATGAATGAAGGTTCTCTCTCTTGGCATCCTCTTTATGAATGAAGGTTCTCTGCCAGGGCTTTATCTTTATGATAGAAGGTTCTCTGCCTGGGCATCATCTTTACGAAAGAAGGTTCTATGTCTCAGCATCATCTACAAGAATGAATGTTCTCTACCTGGCCATCATCTTTAAGAATAAAGGTACACTCTCTGGGTATCATCTTTATGAAACAAGTTTCTAAGTCTGGGCATCAACTATATGAATTAAGGTTTTCTGCCGGGGAAACATCTTTATGAATGAAGGTTCTCTGCCTGGACATCATCTTTATGAATGATGGTTCTCTCTCTGGACATCTTCTTTATGAATGAAGGTTCTCTCTCTGGGCATCCTCTTTATGAAATAAGGTTCTCTGCCTTGGCATCATCATTCAGAAAGGTTCTCTGCCTGGGGATCATCTTTATGAATGAAGGTTCCCTCTCTCGACATCATCTTTAAGAAACAAGATTCTCTGTCTGGGCATCAAAAAATGAATGAAGATTATCTCTCTGGGCATCATCTTTATGAATAAAGGTTCTCTCTCTGGGCATCATTTTATGAATGTACGTTCTCTGGGCATCATCTTTATGAAAGAAGGTTTTCTGCCTGGGCATCATCTTTATGAAAGTACTTTCTCTGCCTGGGCATCATCTTTATGAATGAAGGTACTCTCTGGGTAATATCTGTATGAAACCAGGTTCTCTCTCCGGTATAATCGTTATGAATGAAGGTTCTCTGCCTGGCCATCATGTTTATGAATGAAAGTTCACTCTCTGGGCATCATCTCTATGAATGAAGGTTCTCTCTCTGGGCATCATCTTTATGAATGAAGGTTCTCTCTCTGCGCATCATTTTTATGAATGAAGATTCTCTCTAAGGCATCAACTTATGATAGAATGTTTTCTCTCTGGGCATCAACTTTATGAAAGAAAGTTCTATCTTGGGCATCAAATTATGAAAGAACGTTTTCTCTCTGGGCATCAACTTTATGAATGAAGGTACTCTCTCTTGGCATCATCTTTATGAAACAAGGTTCTCTCTCTGGACATCATCTTTATGAATGAAGGCTCTCTCTCTGGGCATCATCTTTATGAAAGAAGGTTCTCTCTCTGGGAATCATCTTTATTGATGAAGGTTCTCCCTCTGGCCTTCATTTTATGAATGTAGGTTCTCTTGGCATCATGTTTATGAATGAAGGTTCTCTCTCAGGGCATCATCTTTATGAAAGAAGGTTCTCTCTCTGGGCATCATCTTTATGAATAAAGGTTCTCTCTCTGGGCATCCTATTTATGAAATAAGATTCTAGGTCTGAGCATCATCTTTACGAAACGTTCTCTCTCTGGGCATCAAGTTTATGAAAGAAGGTTCTCTCTCTGGGCATCAACTTCATGAATGAAGGTTCTTACTCTGGGCATCATCCTTATGAAAGAAGATTCTCTCTCGGGATATCATCTTCATGAATGATGGTTCTCTCTCTGGGCATCATCATTATTGATGAAGGTTCTCCCTCTGGCCTTCATTTTATGAGAGTAGGGTCTCTGGACATCATCTTCATGAATGAAGGTTCTCTCTCTGGGCATCATCTTTATGAATGAAGGTTCTTTCTCTGGGCATCATCTTTAAGACAGAAGGTTCTCCCTATTGGCATCATCGTTATGAAAGAAGCTTCTCTGATTTGGCATCATCTTTATGAATGAAAGTTCTCTGCCTGGGCATCATCTTAATGAATGAAGGCTCTCTCTGGGCATCATATATATGAACAAAAATTGTCTCTCTGGGCATCACATTTATGAATAAAGTTTCTCTCTCTGGGCATCATTTTATGAATGTAGGTTTTCTGGGCATCATCTTTATGAAAGAAGGTTTTCTGCCTGGGCATCATCTTGACAAAAGTACTTTCTCTACCTGGGCATCATCTTTATGAATGAAGGTACTCTCAGGGTAATATCTGTATGAAACCAGGTTCTCTCTCCGGTATAATCGTTATGAATGAAGGTTCTCTGCCTGGGCATCAAGTTTATGAATGAAGGTTCACTCTCTGGGCATCATCTCTATGAATGAAGGTTCTCTCTGCGCATCATCTTTATGAATGAAGGTTCTCTCTTGGGCATCAACTTATGATAGAATGTTTTCTCTCTGGTCATCAACTCTATGAAAGAAGGTTCTCTCTTGAGCATCATATTATGAAAGAACGTTTTCTCTCTGGGCAACAACTTTATGAATGAAGGTACTCTCTCTTGGCATCATCTTTATGAATAAAGGTTCTCTCTCTGGACATCATATTTATGAAAGAAGGTTCTCTCTCTGGGCATCACCTTTATGAATAAAGGTTCTCTCTCTGGGCATCCTATTTATGAAATAAGATTCTAGGTCTGAGCATCATCTTTACGAAACGTTCTCTCTCTGGGCATCAACTTTATGAAAGAAGGTTCTCTCTCTGGGCATCAACTTCATGAATGAAGGTTCTTACTCTGGGCATCATCTTTATGAAAGAAGGTTCTCTCTCTGGACATCATCTTAATGAATGAAGGTTCTCTCTCTGGGCATCATCTTTATGAATGAAGGTTCTTTCTCTGGGCATCATCTTTAAGACAGAAGGTTCTCTCTCTGGGCATCATCTTTATGAAAGATCCTTCTCTGATTTGGCATCATCGTTATGAATGAAGATTCTCTGCCGGGGCATCATCTTTAAGAAAGAAGGTTCTCTCTCTGGGCATCATCTTCATGAAAGAAGGTCTCCTTCTGGGCATCATCTATAAGAATGAAAGTTCTCTGCCAGGGCATCATCTTTACAAAAGGTTCTCTGCCTGGGCATCATCTTTATGAATGAAGGTTTTCTCTCTGGGCATCTTCTTAATGAAACAAAGTTCTCTCTTTGGGCATGATCTTTATGAAAAAAGGTTTTTTTACCTTGTCATCATCTTTACGAAAGTACATTCTCTGCTGGGAATCATCTTTATGAATGAAGGTACTCTCTCTGGGTATCATCTTTATGAAACAAGGTTCTCTGGTGGACATCATCTTTATGAATGAATGTCCTCTGTCTTGTCATCATCTTTATGAATGAAGGTTCTATCTCTGGGCATCATCTTTATGAAAGAAGGTTCTCTCTTTGGGAATCATCTTTATGAATTAAGATTCTCTCAGGGCTTCATCTTTATGAAAGAAGGTTCTCTTGGGCATCATCTTTATGAATGAAAGTTCTCCCTCTAGGCATCATCTTTATGAAAGAAGGTTCTCTCTCTGGGCATCATCTTTATGAATGAAGGTTCTCTGCCTGGGCAACATCTTTATGAATAAAGCTTCTCTCTCTGGGCATCCTCTTTATGAAATAAGGTTCTAGTTCTGGGCATCATCTTTACGAAAGATTCTCTGCCTGGGGATCATCTTTATGAATTAAAGTTCTCTGCCTGGGCATCATCTAAATGAATGAAGGCTCTCTCTGGGCATCATATATATGAATAAAGATTATCTCTCTGGGCATCATCTTTATGAATAAAGGTTCTCTCTCTGGGCATCATTTTATGAATGTAGGTTCTCTGGGCATCATCTTTATGAAAGAAGGTTTTCTGCCTGGGCATCATCTTGACCAAAGTACTTTCTCTGCCTGGGCATCATCTTTATGAATGAAGGTACTGTCTGGGTAATATCTTTATGAAACCAGGTTCTCTCTCCGGTATAATCGTTATGAATGAAGGTTCTCTGCTTGGGCATCATGTTTATGAATGAAAGTTCACTCTCTGGGCATCCTATTTATGAAATAAGGTTCTAGGTCTCAGCATCATCCTTACGAAACGTTCTCTCTCTGGGCATCAACTTTATGAAAGAAGGTTCTCTCTCTGGGCATCAACTTCATGAATGAAGGTTCTTACTCTGGGCATCATCTTTATGAAAGAAGGTTCTCTCTCTGGGCATCATCTTTCTTGATGAAGGTTCTCCCTCTGGCCTTCTTTTTATGAATGTAGGGTCTCTGGACATCATCTTCATGAATGAAGGTTCTCTCTCTGGGCATCATCTTTATGAATGAAGGTTCTTTCTCTGGGCATCATCTTTAAGACAGAAAGTTCTCTCCCTGGGCATCATCTTTATGAATGAAGCTTCTCTGATTTGGCATCATCGTTATGAATGAAGGTTCTCTGCCTGGACATCATCTTAATGAATGAAGGCTCTCTCTGGGCATCATATATATGAAAAAAATTTGTCTCTCTGGGCATCACATTTATGAATAAAGTTTCTCTCTCTGGGCATCATTTTATGAATGTAGGTTTTCTGGGCATCATCTTTATGAAAGAAGGTTTTCTGCCTGGGCATCATCTTGACAAAAGTACTTTCTCTACCTGGGCATCATCTTTATGAATGAAGGTACTCTCAGGGTAATATCTGTATGAAACCAGGTTCTCTCTCCGGTATAATCGTTATGAATGAAGGTTCTCTGCCTGGGCATCAAGTTTATGAATGAAGGTTCACTCTCTCGGCATCATCTCTATGAATGAAGGTTCTCTCTGCGCATCATCTTTATGAATGAAGGTTCTCCTCTTGGGCATCAACTTATGATAGAATGTTTTCTCTCTGGGCATCAACTCTATGAAAGAAGGTTCTCTCTTGAGCATCATATTATGAAAGAACGTTTTCTCTCTGGGCAACAACTTTATGAATGAAGGTACTCTCTCTTGGCATCATCTTTATGAATAAAGGTTCTCTCTCTGGACATCATCTTTATGAAAGAAGGTTCTCTCTCTGGGCATCATCTTTATGAATAAAGGTTCTCTCTCTGGGCATCCTATTTATGAAATAAGATTCTAGGTCTGAGCATCATCTTTACGAAACGTTCTCTCTCTGGGCATCAACTTTATGAAAGAAGGTTCTCTCTCTGGGCATCAACTTCATGAATGAAGGTTCTTACTCTGGGCATCATCTTTATGAAAGAAGGTTCTCTCTCTGGACATCATCTTAATGAATGAAGGTTCTCTCTCTGGGCATCATCTTTATGAATGAAGGTTCTTTCTCTGGGCATCATCTTTAAGACAGAAGGTTCTCTCTCTGGGCATCATCTTTATGAAAGATCCTTCTCTGATTTGGCATCATCGTTATGAATGAAGATTCTCTGCCGGGGCATCATCTTTAAGAAAGAAGGTTCTCTCTCTGTGCATCATCTTCATGAAAGAAGGTCTCCTTCTGGGCATCATCTATAAGAATGAAAGTTCTCTGCCAGGGCATCATCTTTACAAAAGGTTCTCTGCCTGGGCATCATCTTTATGAATGAAGGTTTTCTCTCTGGGCATCATCTTAATGAAACAAAGTTCTCTCTTTGGGCATGATCTTTATGAAAAAAGGTTTTTTACCTTGTCATCATCTTTACGAAAGTACATTCTCTGCTGGGAATCATCTTTATGAATGAAGGTACTCTCTCTGGGTAACATCTTTATGAAACAAGGTTCTCTGGTGGACATCATCTTTATGAATGAATGTCCTCTGTCTTGTCATCATCTTTATGAATGAAGGTTCTATCTCTGGGCATCATCTTTATGAAAGAAGGTTCTCTCTTTGGGAATCATCTTTATGAATTAAGATTCTCTCAGGGCTTCATCTTTATGAAAGAAGGTTCTCTTGGGCATCATCTTTATGAATGAAAGTTCTCCCTCTAGGCATCATCTTTATGAAAGAAGGTTCTCTCTCTGGGCATCATCTTTATGAATGAAGGTTCTCTGCCTGGGCAACATCTTTATGAATAAAGCTTCTCTCTCTGGGCATCCTCTTTATGAAATAAGGTTCTAGTTCTGGGCATCATCTTTACGAAAGATTCTCTGCCTGGGGATCATCTTTATGAATTAAAGTTCTCTGCCTGGGCATCATCTAAATGAATGAAGGCTCTCTCTGGGCATCATATATATGAATAAAGATTATCTCTCTGGGCATCATCTTTATGAATAAAGGTTCTCTCTCTGGGCATCATTTTATGAATGTAGGTTCTCTGGGCATCATCTTTATGAAAGAAGGTTTTCTGCCTGGGCATCAACTTGACCAAAGTACTTTCTCTGCCTGGGCATCATCTTTATGAATGAAGGTACTGTCTGGGTAATATCTTTATGAAACCAGGTTCTCTCTCCGGTATAATCGTTATGAATGAAGGTTCTCTGCTTGGGCATCATGTTTATGAATGAAAGTTCACTCTCTGGGCATCCTATTTATGAAATAAGGTTCTAGGTCTCAGCATCATCCTTACGAAACGTTCTCTCTCTGGGCATCAACTTTATGAAAGAAGGTTCTCTCTCTGGGCATCAACTTCATGAATGAAGGTTCTTACTCTGGGCATCATCTTTATGAAAGAAGGTTCTCTCTCTGGGCATCATCTTTCTTGATGAAGGTTCTCCCTCTGGCCTTCTTTTTATGAATGTAGGGTCTCTGGACATCATCTTCATGAATGAAGGTTCTCTCTCTGGGCATCATCTTTATGAATGAAGGTTCTTTCTCTGGGCATCATCTTTAAGACAGAAGGTTCTCTCCCTGGGCATCATCTTTATGAATGAAGCTTCTCTGATTTGGCATCATCGTTATGAATGAAGGTTCTCTGCCTGGGCATCATCTTTAAGAAAGAAGGTTCTCTCTCTGGGCATTATCTTCATGAAAGAAGGTCTCCCTCTGGGCATCATCTATAAGAATGAAAGTTCTCTGCCTGGGCATCATCTTTACGAAAGGTTCTCTGCCTGGGCATCACCTTTATGAATGAAGGTTTTCTCTCTGGGCATCATCTTAATGAAACAAGGTTCTCTCTCTGGGCATGATATTTATGAAAAAAGGTTTTTTGCCTTGGCATCATCTTTACGAAAGTACGTTCTCTGCCTGTGAATCATCTTTATGAATGAAGGTACTCTCTCTGGGTATCATCTTTATGAAACAAGGTTTTCTGGTGGACATCATCTTTATGAATGAATGTCCTCTGTCTGGTCAGCATCTTTATGAACGAAGGTTCTCTCTCTGGGCATCATCTTTATGAAAGAAGGTTCTCTCTTTGGGCATCATCTATATGAATGAAGGTTCTCTCTCTGGGCTTCATCTTTATGAAAGAAGGTTCTCTTGGGCATCATCTTTATGAATGAAATTTCTCCCTCTAGGCATCATCTTTATGAATGAAGGTACTCTCTGGGTAATATCTTTATGAAACCAGGTTCTCTCCCTGTATAATCGTTATGAATGAAGGTTCTCTGCCTGGGCATCATGTTTATGAAATACGGTTCTCTGCCTGGTCATCAGCTATATGAATGAATGTTCCGTCTCTGTGCATCATCTTTATGAATAAAGGCTCTCTCTCTGGGCATCATCTTCAAGAAAGAATGTTCTCTGGGAATCATCTCTATGAAAGAAATTTCTCTGTTTGGGAATCTACTTTATGAAAGAAGGTTCTCTATCTGGGCATCAACTTTATGAATGAAGGTTCTCTCTCTGGGCATCATCTTTATGAAACAAGGATCTCTGCCTGGTCATCATCTTTACGAAGAAGCATCTGTATCTTGGAATCATCTTTATGATTGAAGTTTCTCTCTCTGGGCGTCATCTTTATGAAACAATGTTCTCTACCTGGCTTTCATCTATATGAATAAAAGTTGTCTCTCTGGGCATCATCTATATGAATGAAGGTTCTCTCTCTGGGCTTCATCTTTATGAATGAAGGTTCTCGCTCTGGGCATCATCTTTATGAAACAAGGTTCTCACTTGGGGCATCATCTTTATGAATGAAGGTTCTCTCTCTGGGCATCATCTTTATGAAAGAAAGTTCTCTGCCTGGGCATCATCTCTACGAAGAATGTTCTCTACCTGGGCATCATCTTTATGAATGAAGGTAGGCTCTCTAGGCATCATCTTTTTGAAACGAGGTTCTCTATCTGGTATCATCTTAATGAATGAAGGTTCTCTGCCTGGGAATCATCTTTATGAATGACTGTTCTCTCTCTGGGCATCACCTTTATGAAAGAAGGTTCTCGGCCTGGGTAACATCTTTATGAAGAAGGCTCGTTCTCTGGGCATCACCTTTATTAATAAAAGTTTTATCTCTGGGCATCCTCTTTATGAAAGTATGTTCTCTCTCTGGGAATCATCTTTATGAATGAAGGTTCTCTACTTGGCATCATCTTCATGAATGAAGGTTCTCTCTCTGTGCATCATCTTTATGAATGAAGGTTCTCTGCCTGGGCATCATCTTTACCAAGAAGGTTCTCTAACTGGCATCATCTTTATGAATGAAGGTTCTATGACTGGGCATCATCTTTATGAATGAAGGTTCTCTGCCTGGGCATCATCTTTAAGACAGAAGGTTCTCTCTCTGGGCATCATCTTTATGAAAGAAGCTTTCCTCTCCCGCAGTTCCCCTCTCCCCGCAGGGCAGCGATCTGCCCTTGGGCCCACGCCCCTCCCTCCATTCATCCAAGCTCAGGGGAGCGGACCCGCGGGTTGTCTGGCGACCCCCACGGGTGACCATCCACACGCACCGCTGCCGCGGACCTCTCCAGCTGCCCTCCGTGCGCCGGCCTCCCACCCCCGCACGTCCCCGCCAGGCCCTGGCAGCCTAGCACCAGCTCCACTCCTGGCGGGGACCCTGCGCTGAGCACTTCCCGCCAACATGAGCCATAGACCAACCCGCGCCTGTCCCGGACCCTGAGCTTCCGCAGAGCGCCGCGCCCAGCGCTGCTGAGTCTGCCCACCAAGGGCCCCTCCCTGCGCAAGGCACAAGAGTAGGTGCCCTCCGCAGGATGCTGCGGGGACCCCGTGCGGCGGCGACTCTGAGCCTGAGCGGAGGAAGGGCGCCATTGCCCCCTGCGGTTTCGCGCCAAACCTCCTTTGCGGGCTCCATTACCCCCTGCGGTTTCGCACAAAGCCACTAAGGTCCGCAGGTTTCTGAGCTCAGAGCAGGGCGGAGAGCGAACACCATTGTTCCCTGCAGTGTCGAGCAGCTGTCTGCACAGCTGTCCGAGGGGCCTCCCCGCTCCCGCTCACAGCCCGGGCAGATCAAACATTCCACCTGCAGTGGAGCCTGGGTCTCGGCTTTGCAGTCCCTGAGGAGCCGTCAGTGTGCTCCAGCCAGCTCTCACCACCTGGGGCCCTGTTGGGTCCCCAGTGCCAGCCCTAAGCCTGCCGCAGCCCGCCCCAGCCACCCAAGGAGACAGCACAGTGGCCTGAGCCTCCACACAATAAGGTTACTCCTGTCTCCCAGAAGCATGGAGCCTATTAAAGGATCAAGGAAAAATCAACAGACCACATCACTCCCAACAAAAAAATCAGAGAAACGAGGCACTTTAACAGACCTAACGTCACTCATAGAAGAAACAGATATAGATCAGCCACAAAAGGAAATCTTCAGAACTCTGCTTGCAGTAATACAGGAGCTAAGAGAAGCAAATCAAAATAAGGATGGAACGATAGAAGGGGTGAAATGCACAATAGAGGGGATGAAGTCCACAATAGAGGGGATGAATACTATCCACCAAAAGGAACTGCAGAAACTAACAGAGGAGGTAGCAGAGGCCACACAAAAGGTCACAGAAGCTATATCTAGGCTTGAGGAGGCTGAGAATCGTATCAGTGAACTCGAGGACGCTCAAACCAAACGAAGCAAGCGAGAAAAACAATCAGATAGGAAAATTAAAGAAACAGAAGACAGCCTGAGATCAATGACAGATGCTATGAAGAGGAATAATATTCGAATAATCGGTCTACCGGAACACAACATAACACACAAATCGACCGCCAAGATAGCAAAGGAATTCCTGGAAGAAAATTTCCCCAACCTAACAAAGGAGAATCCGACTCTCATACAGGAAGCAGAGAGGACGCCGGCTAAGCTAAACACCAAGAAGAACACGCCAAGACATATAATTGTAAAATTATCCAACTTAGAGGAAAAAGAGAAAATTTTACGAGCATCAAGAGAAAGGAAGACAGTCACATACAAAGGAGCGCAGGTAAGAATATGCTCAGACTTATCAGGAGAAACCATGAAGAGGAGGAGAGAATGGAGCAACATCTTCCAAAAACTGAAAGATAAAAATGCCTCCCCCAGAATCCTATATCCTGCCAAGTTATCCATTAAGATAGAGGGTAAGATAAGGGTCTTCCAGGACAAGGAAGAACTCAAAATATATACTGCAAGTCACCCGACCCTGCAGAACATACTGGCTGACTAATTATGGCCAGAAGATCAAGCTCCAACTAGAACCACCAGGAGACCACCATATAGCCCATATAGGGCATCTTCCTTTTGAAGAAGGTTCTCTCTCTGGTCATCATCTTTATGAATGAAGGTTCTCTCTTTGGGAATCATCTTTATGAATGAAGGATCTCTGCCTGTGCATTTTCTTTTTGAAAGAAGGTTCTCTCTCTGGGCTTCATCTTTATGAACGAAGGTTCTCTACCTGGGCATACTATTTATGAATAAATATTCTCTCTCTGGGCATCATCTTTAAGAATTAAGGTTCTCTCTCTCGGCATCATCTTCATGAAACAAGTTTCTAAGTCTGAGCATCATCTATATGAATTAAGGTTCTCTGCCGGGGCATCATCGTTATGTATGAAGGTTCTCTGCCTGGGCATCGTCTTCATGAAAGCAGGTTGTCTCTCTGGACATCGTATTTATGAAAGAAGGTTCTGTGTTTCGGCATCATCTTTATGAAAGAAGGTTCTCTGCCTGGGCATCATCTTTATGAAAGAAGGTTCTCTGGCTGTGCATCATCTTATGAAAAAAGGTTCTCTGCCTGGGCATTTTCTTTATGAATGAAGGTACTCTCTCTGGGCATCAACTTTATGAAACAAGATTCTCTCTCTGGCATCATCTTTATAAATGAAAGTTCTCTGTCTGGTCATCATTTTTATGAATGAAGGTTCTCTCTCTGGGCATCATCCTTATGAAACAAGGTTCTCTGCCTGGGCATCATCTATATGAATGAAGCTGACTGCCTGGGCATCATCTTTATGAAAGCAGGTTCTCTCTCTGGGCATCATATTTATGAAAGAAGGTTCTCTGTTGGCGCATCATCTTTATGAAAGAAGGTTCTTTGCCTGGGAATCATATTTATGAAAGAAAGTTTTATGCCTGGGCATCATCTATATGAATGAAGGTTCTCTGGGCATCATCTTTATGAATGAAGGCTCTCCTTCTGGGCATCATCTTTATGAATAAAAGTTATTACTCTGGGCATCCTCTTTATGAAATAAGGTTCTCTCTCTGGAAATCATCTTTATGAATGAAGGTTCTCTGCCTGGGCATCATCTTTATAAATGAAAGTTCTCTGCCTGTTTATCATCTTTATAAATAAAGTTCTCTCTCTGGGCATCATCTTTATGAATTAAGGCTCTCTCTCTGGACATCATCTTTATGAATAAATGATCTCTCTCTGGGCATCCTCTTTATGAAACAAGGTTCTACGTCTGGGCATCATCTTTATGAATGAAGGTTCTCTGCCTGGGCATCATCTTTACGAAAGTTTCTCTGCCTGGCATCATCTTTATGAATGAAGGTACTGTCTCTGGGCATCATCATTATTAATGAAGGTTTTACTGGGCATCATCTTTATGAATGAACGTTCCCTCTCTGGGCATCATCTTTATGAGTGAAGATTTTCGCTCTGGGCATCATGTTTATGAAAGAAAATTCTCTCTCTGGGCATCATCTTTATGAATGAAGGTGCTCTGCCTGGGCATCTTCTGTATGAATGAAGCTTCTCTCTCTGGGCATCATCTTTATGAAAAAAAGGTTCTCTGTCTGTGCATCATCTTTATGAAAGAAGTTTCTCTCTCTGTCCGTCATCTTGATAAATGAAGGTTCTCTCTCTGGCCATCATCTTTACGAATGAATGTTCTCTGCCTGGCATCATCTTTACGAATGAAGGCGCTCTCTCTCTGGGCATCATTTTTATTTATGAAGGCTCTCTCCCTGGGCATCATCTTTATGAAAGAAGGTTCTCTCTCTGGGCATCATCTTTATTAAAAATCGTTCTCTGTCTGCGCATCATCTTTATGAAATAAGTTTCTCCCTCTGTGCATCTCATAAATGAAGGTTCTCTTTCTGGCCATTATCTTTACGAATGAATGTTCTCTGTCTGGGCATCATCTTTATGAAAGAAGTTTCTCCTTCTGGTCATCATCTTGTTGAATGAAAGTTCTCTGCCTGGGCATAACCTTTATGAAACAAAGGTCTAAGTCTGGGCATCATCTATATAAATGAAGGTTCTCTTCTGATGCTTCATCTTTATGAAAGAAGGCTCTCTCTCTGGGCATCATCTTTATGAAAGCAAGTTCTTTCTCTGGGAATCACATTTATTAAAGACGGTTCTCTGTTTTGGCATCATCTTTATTAAAGAAGGTTCTCTCTCTGGGCATTATCTTTATGAAACAAGGTTCTGTCTCTGGTATCAGCTTTAGTAATGATGGTTCTCTGCTGGGCATAATTTTATGAATGAAGGTTCTCTCACTGGGCATCATCTTTATGAAACAAGGGTCCCTGTCTGGGAATCATCTTTATGAATGAAGGTTCTCTCTCTTGGCATCCTCTTTATGAATGAAGGTTCTCTGCCAGGGCTTTATCTTTATGATAGAAGGTTCTCTGCCTGGGCATCATCTTTACGAAAGAAGGTTCTATGTCTCAGCATCATCTACAAGAATGAATGTTCTCTACCTGGCCATCATCTTTAAGAATAAAGGTACACTCTCTGGGTATCATCTTTATGAAACAAGTTTCTAAGTCTGGGCATCAACTATATGAATTAAGGTTTTCTGCCGGGGAAACATCTTTATGAATGAAGGTTCTCTGCCTGGACATCATCTTTATGAATGATGGTTCTCTCTCTGGACATCATCTTTATGAATGAAGGCTTTCTCTGTGGGCATCATCTTTATGAAAGAATGTTCTCGCTCTGGGCATCATCTTTATGAAAGAATGTTCTTTCACTGGGCATCATCTTTATGAAAGAAGGTTCTCTCTCTGGGCATCATATTTATGAAAGAGGTTCTCTGTTTGGGCATCATCTTTAAGAAAGAAGGTTCTCTCCCTTGGCATCATCTTTACAAAAGAAGGTTCTATATCTGGGCATCATCTATATGAATGAAGGTTCTCTGCCAGGCCATCATCTTTATGAAAGAAGACTCTCTCTAAAGGCATCACCTTTATGAAAGAAGGTGTCTGTTTGGGCATCATCTTTATGAAAGAAGGATCTCTGTTTGGGCATCATCTTTATGAAAGAAGGTTCTCTGCCTTGGCATCATCTTTATGAAAGAAGGTTCTTTCTGTGGGCATCATCTTTATGAAAGAAGGTTCTCTGTTTGGGCATCATCTTTATGAAAGAAGGTTCTCTGCCTGGGCATCATCTTTATGAAAAAAGGTTCTCTGCCTGGGCATAATCTTTATGAAAAAAGGTCCTATGCCTGGGCATCATCTTTATGAAAGAAAGTTCTCTGCCTGGTTATCATCTTTGTGAATGAGGGTACTCTCTCTGGGCTTCATTATTATGAATGAAGGTTCTCTGGGCATCATCTTTATGAATGAAGTTCCTTTGCCTGGGCATCATCTTTATGAAAGAAGGTTCTCTGCCTGGGAATCATCATTATGAAAGAAGTTTCTCTTTCTGGAATCATCTTGATGAATGAAAATTCTCTGCCTTAGGCTTTATCTTTATGAATGAATGTTCTCTCCTTGGGCATCCTCTTTTTGAAAGAAGGCTCTCTCTCTGTGCATCATCTTCATGAATGACGGTTCTCTCTGTGGGCATCATCTTTATGAATGAGGGTTCTTTGCCTGGGCATCATCTTTATGAATGAAGGTACACTCTCTAGGCATCACCTTTATGAAAGAAGGTTCTCTATGGGCATCATCTTTACGAAAGAAACATCTCTGTTTGGGCATCATTTTTATGAAAGGCGGTATTCTCTCTCGGCATCATCTTTATGAATGAATGTTCTCTCCATTGGCATCATCTTTATGAAAGCATGTTCTCTCTCTGGGCATCATCTTAATGAATGAAGGTTCTCTCTCTGGGCATCATCTTTATGAATGAGAGTTCTCTGCCTTGGCATCATCTTTATGAATCAAGGTTCTTTCTCTGTGCCGCATCTTTATTGAATAAAGGTTCTCTCTCTGGGCATCATCTTTATGAATGAAGGTTCTCTGTCTGGGCATCATCTTTATGAAAGAAAGATCTCTGTTTGGGCATCATCTTTATGAAAGAAGGTTTTCTCTATGGGCATCATCTTTATGATGAAGGTTCTCTGCCTGGGAATCATCTTTATGAAAGAATGTTCTCTGCCTGGGCATCGTCTCTATGAAAGAATGTTCTCTACCTGGGCATCATCTTT
Source organism: Tenrec ecaudatus (assembly GCF_050624435.1). Taxonomy (NCBI): domain Eukaryota; kingdom Metazoa; phylum Chordata; class Mammalia; order Afrosoricida; family Tenrecidae; genus Tenrec; species Tenrec ecaudatus. Next base: position 15,977,283 of record NC_134549.1, read on the forward strand.
GTGAATGAAGGTTCTCTGGGCATCAACTTATGAATGAAGGTTCTCTCCCTGGGCATCACTTTTATGAAAGAATGTTCTCTCTCTGGGCATCATCTTTATGAAAGAAAGATCATTGTTTGTGCATCATATTTATGGAAGAAGGTTCTCTCTCTGGGCATCATCTTTATGAATGAAGGTACACTCTCTGGGCATCAAATTTATGAAACAAGGTTCTCTCTCTGGCATTTTCTTTATGAAGTAAGGTTCTCTGCCTGGGCATCATCTTTATGAATGAAGGTTCTCTCTCTGGGCATCATATTTATGAAAGAAAGTTCTCTGTTTGGGCATCATCTTTATCAAAGTAGGTTCTCTGCCTGGGAATCATCTTTACGAAAGAAGGTTCTATGCCTGGGCATCATCTTTACGATAGAAGGTTCTCTGCCTGGGCTACATCTTTGTGAATGAAGGTACTTTCTCTGGGCATCATCTTTATGAATGAAGGTTCTCTCTCTGGGCATCATCTTTATGAAAGATGGTTCTCTCTCTGGGCATCATCTTTATGAATGAAGGTTCTCTCTCTGGGCATCATCTTTATGAATGAGGGTTCTCTCTCTGGGCATCATCTTTTTGAAAGAAGGTTCTCTCTCTGGGTATCATCATCATGAATGAAGGTTCTCTCTCTGGGCATCATCTTTACGAATGTAGGTTCTCTTCTTGGGCATCATCTTTATGAAACAAGGTTCTTTCTCTTGTATCATCTTTATGCATGAAGGTTCTCTGAGTGGGCATCATCTTTATGAATGAAGGTTCTCTCTGGGCATCATCTTTATTAAAGCAGGTTCTCTTTCTGGCCATCTTATTTAGGAAAGAATTTTCTCTGTTTGGGCATCATCTTTATGAATGAAGTTTCTCTCTCTGGGCATCTTCTTTATGAAACAAGGTTCCCTGCCAGGGCATCATCTATATGAATGAAGGCTATATGCCTGGGCATCATCTTTATGAAGAAGGTTCTCTCTCTCGACATCATCTTTACGAAAGAAACATCTCTGTTTGGGCATCATATTTATGAAAGAAAGTTCTCTGTCTGCGCATCATCTTTATGAAAGAAGTCTCGCTCTGTGGGCATCATCATTATGAATGAAGGTTCTCTGTTTGGGCATCGTCTTTATGATAGAACTTTCTCTGCCTGGGAATCATCTTTAAGAAGGATGGTTCTCTGCCTGGGCATCATCTTTATGAATGAAGGTAGTTTCTCTGGGCATCATCATTATGAATGAAGGTTCTCTTGCCATCATCTTAATGAATGAAGGTTCTCGCTCTTGCCATCATCTTTATGAATGAAGGTTCTCTTTCTGTGCATCCTCTTTAAGAAAGAAGGTTCTCTCTCTGGGCATCATCTTTATGAATGAAGGTTCTCTGCCTGATCATCATCTTTATGAATGAAGGAACACTCTCTGGCCATCTTCTTTCAGAAACAAGGTTTTCTCTTTGTTATCAGCTTTATGAATGAAGGTTCTCTTATTGAGCATCATCTTTATGAATGAAGGTTCTCTCTCTGGGCATCATCTTTATGAATGAAGGCTCTCTCTCTGGGCATCATCTTTATGAAAGAAGTTTCTCTTTCTGGGCATCATCTTTATGAAAGAATGATCTCTGTTTGGGCATCATCTTTAGGAATGAATGTTTTCTCTATGGGCCTCATCTTTATGAAAGAAGGTTCTTTCTCTGGACATAATCTTTATGAATGAAGGTTCTCTCTCTGGGCATCATCTTTATAAAGGAAAGTTATCTGCCTTGGCATCATCTTTATGAATATAGGTTCTCTCTCTGGGCATCATCTTTATGAAGAAAGGTTTTCTTTCTGGGCATCCTCTTTATGAATGAAGGTTCTCTGCCAGGGCATTATCTTTATGATACAAGGTTCTCTACCTGGGCATCATCTTTACGAAAAAAGTTCTATGTCTCGTCATCATCTACAAGAATGAATGTTCTCTACCTGGGCATCATCTTTAAGAAAAAGGTACACTCTCTGGGTATCATCTTTAAGAATCAAGGTTCTAAGTCTGGGCATCATCTATATGAATCAAGGTTTTCTACCGGGGAATCATCTTTATGAATGAAGGTTCTCTGCCTGGGCATCATCTTTATGAAAGAAGGCTCTCTCTCTGGGCATCATATTTAGGAAAGAAGGTTCTCTGTTTGGGCCTCATCTTTATATAAGAAGGTTCTCTCCCTTGGCATCATCTTTACAAAAGAAGGTTCTATATCTGGGCATCATCTATATGAATGAAGGTTCTCTGCCGGGACATCATCTTTATGAAAGAATGCTCTCTCTAAAGGCATCACCTTTATGAAAGAAGGTGTCTGTTTGGGCATCATCTTTATGGAAGGAGATTCTCTGCCTGGGCATCATATTTATGAAAGAAGGTTCTTGCCTGGGCATCATCTTTGTGAATGAAGGTTCTCTGCCTTGGCATCATCTATATGAATGAAGGTTCTCTCTCTGGGCATCATCTTTGTGAATGAAGATTCTCTCTCTGGGCATCACCTTTATGAATGAAGGTTCTCTCTCTGTGCATCACCTTTATGAATGAAGGTTCTCTCCATGGGCATCACCGTTATGAATGAAGATTCTCTGCCTTGGCAACATCTTTATGAATGAAGGCTCTTTCTCTGGGCAGCTTATTTATGAAAGAAGGTAATCTGTCTAGGCATCATCTTTATTAAAAAAGGTTCTCTGTCTGGGCATCATCATTATGAGTGATGGTTCTCTGTTTGGGCATCGTCTTTATGAAAGAATGTTCTCTGCCTGGGAATCATCTTTATGAAAGATGGTTCTATGCCTGGGCATCATCTTTACGAAAGTAGGTTCTCTGCCTGGGCATAATCCTTGTGAATGAAGGTACATTCTTTGGGCTTCATTATTATAAATGAATGTTCTCTAGGCATCATCTTATGAATGAAGGTTCTCTCTCTGGGCATCACCTTTATGTAAGAAGTTTTTTTCTCTGGGCATCATCTTTATGAATGATGGTTCTCTTCTGGGCATCATGTTTATGATCAAGGTTCTCTGCCTAGGCATCATCTTTATGAATGACGGTTCTCTATCTGGGCATCATGTTTATGAATGAAGGTTCTCTGCCTAGGCACCATCTTTATGAATGAAGGTTCCCTTTCTGGGCATCATCTTTATGAATCAAAATTTCTGCCTGGGCATCATCTTTATGAATGACGGTTCTCTTCTGGGCATCATGTTTTTGATGAAGGCTCTCTGTCTGGGCATCATCTTTATGAAAAAAGGTTCTCTCTGTGGGCATCATCTTTATGAATGAAAGTTCTCTGCCTGGGCATCATCTTTATGAATGACGGTTCTCTCTCTGGGCATCATCTTTATGAATGAATATTTCTGCCTGGGCATGATCTTTATGAATGACGGTTCTCTTCTGGGCATCATGTTTATGATCAAGGCTCTCTGTCTGGGCATCATCTTTATAAAGAAGTTTCTCTCTGTGGGCATCATCTTTATGATGAAAGTTTTTCCTGGGCATCATCTTTATGAATGACGGTTCTATTCTGGGCATCATGTTTATGATGAAGGCTCTTTGTCTGGGCATTATCTTTATGAAAGAAGGTTCTCTCTGGGCATCATATTTATGAAAAAAGGTTCTCTCTCTGAGCATCATCATATGAATGAATGTTCTCTGTTTGGGCATCGTCTTTATGAAAGAAGGTTCTGTTCCTGGGAATCATCTCTACGAAAATGGTTCTATGCCTGTGCATCATCTTTATGAAAGAAGGTTCTCTGCCTGGGCATAATCTTTGTGAATGATAGTACTTTCTTTGGGCATCATCATTATGAATGAAGGATCTCTTGGCATCATCTAAATGAATGAAGGTTCTCTCTCTGGGCATCATCTTTGTGAATGAAGGTTCTGTCTCTGGGCATCATCTTGATGAAAGAAAAGTCTCTCTCTGGGCATCATCTTTATGAAAGAAAGATCTCTGTTTTTGCATCATCTTTATGAATGAAGGCTCTCTCTATGTGCATCATATTTATGAAAGAAGGTTCTCTGTTTGGGCATTAGCTTTATGAAAGAAGATTCTCTGCCTGGGCGTCATCTTTATGAAAGAAGGTTCTCTGCCTGGGCATCATCTTTACGAAAGAAGCTTCTCTTCCTGGGCATCATTTTTGTGAATGAAGGTTCTCTGCCTGGGCAGCATCTTTATGAATGAAGGCTCTCTCTCTGGGCTGCATCATTATTGAATAAAGGTTCTCTTTCCGGGCATCCTCTTTAAGAAAGAAGGTTCTCTCTCTGTGCATCATCTTTATGAAAGAAGGTTCTCTACTAGGCATCATCTTTACGAAGAAGGTTCTCTCTAAGGACATCACCTTTATGAATGAAGATTCTCTGCTTTGGGAACATCTTTACGAATGAAGGCTCTTTCTTTGGGCAGCATATTTATGAAAGAAGGTTCTCTGTCTGGGCATCATCTTTATTAAAAAAGGTTCTCTCTGTGAGCATTATCATTATGAATGAAGGTTCTCTGTTTGAGCATCGTCTTTATGAAAGAAGGTTCTCTTCGTGTGAATCATCTTTACGAAAGATGGTTCTATGCATGGGCATCATCGTTACGAAAGAAGGTTCTCTGCCTAGGCATAATCTTTGTGAATGTAGCTATTTTCTTTGGGCATCATTATTATAAATGAAGGTTCTCTAAGCATCATCTTAATGAATGAAGGTTCTCTCTCTGGGCATCATCTTTATGAATGAATGTTCCCTCTCTGGCATCATCTTAATGAAAGAAAGTTCTCTCACTGGGCATCATCTTTGTGAATGAAAGATCACTCCCTGGGCAACATCTTTATGAATGAAGGCTCTCTCTATGTGCATCATTTTTATTAAAGAAGATTCTCTGGCTGGGCATCATCTTTATGAAAGAATGGTCTCTGCCTGGGCATCATCTTTATGAAAGAAGGTTCTCAGCCGGGACATCATCTTTGTGAATGAAGGTTCTCTGTTGGGCATCATCTTTATGAATGAAGGCTGTCTCTCTGGGCAGCATCATTAGTGAATAAAGGATCACTTTCTGAGCATCCTCTTTAAGAAAGAAGGTCCTCCCTCCGCATATCATTTTTATGAATGAAGGTTCTCTCTCTGGGCATCATCTTTATGAAAGAAAGTTCTCTGCCTGGTCATCATCTTTACGAAGAAGGTTCTCTAGCTGGGCATCATCTTTATCAATGAAGGTACGCTATCTGGGCATCATCTTTATGAAACAAGGTTCTCTCCCTGGTATCATCATAATGAATGAAGGTTGTCTGTCTGGGAATAATCTTTATGATTGAAGGTTCTCTCTCTGGGCATCACGTTTATGATGAAGTTTCTCTGCCTGGGCAACATCTTTATGAATGAAGGTTCTCTCTGTGGGCATCACCTTTATGTATGAAGGTTCTCTGTCTGGGCAACATCTTTATTAATGAAGGCTCTTTCTCTGGGCATCATATTTATGAAAGAAAGTTCTCTGCTTGGGAATCATCTTTATGAAAGAATGTTCTCTACCTGGGCATCATCTTTGTGAATGAAGTTCTCTCTCTGGGCATCACCTTTATTAATGAAGGTTCTCTTCCTGGGGAACATCTTTATGAATGAAGACTCTTTTCTGGGCATCGTATTTATGAAAGTAGGTTCTCTTCCTTGGAATCGTCTTTATGAAAACATGTTCTCTCTCGGCATCATCTTTGTGAATGAAGGTTCTTTCTTGGCATCATCTTTATGAATGAAGGTTCTCTCTCTGGGCATCATCTTTATTAATGAAGGTTCTCTGGGCATCATCTTATGAATGAAGGTTCTCTCTCTGAGCATCACCTTTATGTAAGTAGGTTCTTTCTCTGGGCATCATCTTCATGAATGATTGTTCTTCCCTGGGAATCATCTTTATCAATGAAAGTTCTCTCTCTCTGGGCATCATCTTTATGAAAGCAGGTTCTCTGCCTAGGCAACATCTTTATGAATGAAGGCTCTTTATCTGGGCAGAATAATTATGAAAGAAGGTTCTCTGCCTATGAATCATCTTTAGAAAATATGTTCTCTACCTGGGAATCATATTTGTTAATGGTGGTTCTCTGTCTGTGCATCATCTTTATAAATGAAGGTTCTCTCTCTGGGCATCACCTTTATGAAGCAAAGTTCTCTGGGCATCATCTTATGAATGAAGGTTCTCTCTCTGGGCATCACCTTTATGTAAGAAGGTTCTTTCTCTGGGCATCATCTTCATGAATGATGGTTCTCTCTCTGGGCATCATCTTTATGAATGAAAATTTCTCTTTCTGGGCATCATCTTTATGAATGAAAGTGCACTCTCTGGGCAACATCTTTATGAATGAAGGCTCTCTCTATGTGGATCATATTTATGAAAGAAGGTTCTCTGTTTGGGCATCATCTTTATGAAAGAAGGTTCTCTGCCTGGGCATCATCTTTGTGAATGAAGGTTCTCTCTCTGGGCATCATCTATATGAATGAAGGCTCTCTCTCTGGGCAGCATCTTTATTGAATAAAGGTTCTCTTTCTGGGCATCTTCTTTAAGAAAGATAGTTCCCTCTCTGGGCATCATCTTGATGAATGAAAATTTCTGCCTTGGCATCATCATTATGAAAGAAGGTTCTCTTCTTGGGAATCATCTTTACAAAAGATGGTTCTATGCCTTGGCATCATCTTTACAAAAGAAGGATCTCTGCATGGGCATAATCTTTATGAATGAAGGTACTTTCTTTGGGTGTCATCATTATGAATGAAGGTTCTCTAGGCATCATCTTAATGAATGAAGGTTCTCTCTCTGGGCATCATCTTTATGAATGAAGGTTCTAATCTGGGCATCATCTTTATGAAGGAAAGTTCTCTTTCTGGGCATCATCTTTATGAATGAAAGTTCACTCTCTGGGCAACATCTTTATGAATGAAGGCTCTATCTATGTGCATCATATTTATGAAAGAAGGTTCCCTGTTTGGGCATCATCTTTATGAAAGAAGATTCTCTTCCTGGGCATCATCTTTATGAAAGAAGGTTCTCTGCCTGGACATCATCTTTGTGAATGAAGGTTCTCTGCTTGGGCCTCATCTTTATGAATGAAGGCTCTCTCTCTGGGCAGCATATTTATTGAATAAAGGTTCTCTTTCTGGGCATCTTGTTTAAGAAAGAAAGTTCCCTCTCTGGGCATCATCTTTATGAATGAAGGTTCTCTCTCTGGGCATCATCTTAATGAAAGAAGGTTCTCTGCCTTGTCATCATATTTACGAAGAAAGTTCTCTACCTGGGCATCATCTTTATGAATGAAGGTATGCTCTCTGGGCATCATCTTTTTGAAACAAGGTTATCTGCCTGTCTATCATGTTTATGAAAGAAACTTGTCTCTCTGTTCATCATGTTTATGAATGAAGGTTCTCTCCCTGGGCATCATCTTTAAGAAAGAATGTTCCTTCTATGGGCATCATATTTATGAAAGAGAGATCTCTGTTTGGGCATCATCTTTATGAATGAAGGCTCCCTCTATGTGCATTAAATTTACGAAAGAAGGTTCTCTGTTTGGGCATCATCTTTATGAAAGAAGATTCTCTGCCTGGGCATCATTTTTATGAAAAAAAAGTTCTCTACCTGGGCATCATCTTTAAGAAAGAAGGTTCTCTGCCTGGACATCATCTTTGTGAATGAAAGTTCTATGCCTGGACATCATCTTTATGAATGAAGGTTCTGTCTCTGTGCATCATCTTTATGAATGAAGGTTCTCTCTATGGGCATCATCTTTATGAAAGCTGGTTCTCTGCCTAGTCAATATCTTTATGAATGAAGGCTCTTTTTCCGGCCAGCATATTTATTAAAGAAGGTTCTCGGCCTGGAATCATATTTAAAAAATATCATCTCTTCCTGGGCATCATCTTTGTGAATGGAGGTTCTCTCTCTGGGCATCATCTTTATGAATGAACGTTCTCTGGGCATCATCTTATGAATGAAGGTTCTCTCTCTGGGCATCATCTTTATGTTAGAAGGTTCTATCTCTGGGCATCATCTTCATGAATGATGGTGCTCTCTCTGGGCATCATCTTTATGAATGACGGTACTCTTCAGGGCATCATGTTTATGATCCAGTCTCTCTGTCTGGGCATCATCTTTATGAAAGAAGTTCTCTCTGTGGGCATCATCTTTATGAATGAATGTTCTCTGCCTCGGCATCATCTTTATGAATGACGGTTCTTTCTCTGGGCATCATCTTTATGAATGAAAGTTCACTCTCTGGGCAACATCTTTATGAATGAAGGCTCTCTCTATGTGCATCATATTTATGAAAGAAGGTTCTCTGTTTGGGCATCATCTTTATGAAAGAATATTCTCTGCATGGGCATCATCTTTATGAAAGAATGTTCTCTGCCTGGGCATCATCTTTGTGAATGAAGGTTCTCTGCCTGGGCATCATCTTTATGAATGAAGGCTCTCTCTCTGTGCATATTCTTTATGAGTGAAGGTTCTCTCTGTGGGCATCATCTTTATGAATGAAAGTCTCTGCTTGGCATCATCTTTATGAATGACGGTTCTTTCTATGGGAATCATCTTTATGAATGAAGGTTCTCTCTCTGGGCATCACCTTTATGAATGAATGTTCTCTCCTTGGGCATCATCTTTATGAATGAAGGTTCTCTCTCTGGGCATCACCTTTATGAATGAAAGTTCTCTGCCTTGGCAACATCTTTATGAATGAAGGCTCTTTCTCTGGGCAGCATATTTATGAAAGAAAGTTCTCTGCCTGGGAATCATTTTGATGAAAGAATGTTCTCTACCTGGGCATCATCTTTATGAATGGAGGTTCTCTCTCTGTGCATCATCATTATGAATGAAGGTTCTCTGTTTTGGCATCGTCTTTATGAAAGAAGGTACTCTTCCTAGGAATCATCTTTACGAAAGATAGTTCTATGCCTGGGATCATCTTTACGAAAGAAGGTTCTCTGCCTGGGCATAATCTTGTGAATGAAGGTACTTTCTTTGGGTATCATCATTATGAATGAAGATTCTCTTGGCATCATCCTAATGAATGAAGGTTCTCTCTCTGGGCATCATCTTAATGAATGAAGTTCTATCTCTGGGCATCATCTTTATGAAAGAAGGTTCACTCTCAGGGCAATATGTTTATGAATGAAGGCTCTCTCTATGTGCATCATATTTATGAATGAAGGTTCCCTGTCTGGGCATCATCTTTATGAAAGAAGGTTCTCTGCCTGGGCATCATCTTTGTGAATGAAGGTTCTCTGCCTGGGCATCATATTTATGAATGAAGGTTCTCTCTCTGGGCATCATCTTTAAGAAAGAATGTTCTCTCTATGGGCATCATATTTATGAAAGAGAGATCTCTGTTTGGGCATCATCTTTATGAATGAAGGCTCTCTCTATGTGCATCATATTTATGAAAGAAGGTTCTCTGTTTGGGAATCTTCTTTATGAAAGAAGATTCTCTGCCTGAGCATCATCTTTATGAAAGAAGGTTCTCTACCTGGGCATCATCTTTACGAAAGAAGGTTCTCTGCCTGGGCATAATCTTTGTGAATGAAAGTTCTATGCCTGGGCATCATCTTTATGAATGAAGGTTCTGTCTCTGTGCATCATATTTATGAATGAAGGTTCTCTCTCTTGGCATCATCTTTATAAAGAAGGTTCTAATTCTGGGCATCATCTATATGAATGAAGATTCTCTGCCTGGGCATAATCTATATGAAAGAAGAGGTTCTCTCTGGACATCATCTTTATGAAAGCAGGTTCTCTGCCGAGTCAACATCTTTAAGAATGAAGGCTCTTTCTCTGGACAGGATATTTATAAAAGAAGGTTCTCTGCCTGGAGTCATCTTTAGAAAAATATGATCTCTGCCTGGGCATCAACTTTGTGAATGGAGGTTCTCTCTCTGTGCATCATCTTTATGAATGAAGGTTCTCTCTCTGGGCATCATCTTTATGAATGAAGGTTCTCTGGGCATCATCTTATGAATGAAGGTTCTCTCTATGTGCATCATATTTATGAAAGCAGGTTCTCTGCCTGGGCATCATCTTTATGAAAGAAAATTCTCTGCCTGGGCATCATCTTTACGAAAGAAGGTTCTTGCCTGGGCATCATCTTTGTGAATGAAAGTTCTATGCCTGGGCGTCATCTTTATGAATGAAGATTCTCTCTATGGGCATCACCTTTATGTAATAAGGTTCTATCACTGGGCATCATCTTCATGAATGATGGTTCTCTCTCTGGGCATCATCTTTATGAATGAAAATTTCTGCCTGGGCATCATCTTTATGTATGACGGTTCTCTTCTGTGCATCATGTTTATGATCAAAGCTTTCTGTCTGGGCATCATCTTTATTAAAGAAGGTTCTCTCTCTGGGCATCATCTTTATGAATGAAGGTTCTCTGCCTTGGCAACATCTTTAGGAATGAAGGCTCTTTCTTGGGCAGCATATTTATGAAAGAAGGTTCTCTGCCTGGGAATCATCTTTATGAAAGGATGTTCTCTGTCTGGGCATCATCTTTGTGAATGGAGGTTCTCTCTCTGGGCATCATCTTTATGAATGAAGGTTCTCTGGGCATAATATTATGAATGAAGTTTCTCTATCTGGGCATCACCTTTATGTAAGAAGGTTCTTTCTCTGGGCATGATCTTCATGAATGATGTTTCTCTCACTGGGCATCATCATTATGAAAGAATGTTCTCTCTCTGTGCATCATCTTTAAAAAGAAAGTTCTCTCTCTGGCATCAACTTTGTGAATGAAAGTTCTATGCCTGGACATCATCTTTATGAATGAAGGTTCTGTCTCTGTGCATCATCTTTATGAATGAAGGTTCTCTCTATGGGCATCATCTTTATGAAAGCTGGTTCTCTGCCTAGTCAATATCTTTATGAATGAAGGCTCTTTTTCCGGCCAGCATATTTATTAAAGAAGGTTCTCGGCCTGGAATCATATTTAAAAAATATCATCTCTTCCTGGGCATCATCTTTGTGAATGGAGGTTCTCTCTCTGGGCATCATCTTTATGAATGAACGTTCTCTGAGCATCATCTTATGAATGAAGGTTCTCTCTCTGGGCATCATCTTTATGTTAGAAGGTTCTATCTCTGGGCATCATCTTCATGAATGATGGTGCTCTCTCTGGGCATCATCTTTATGAATGACGGTACTCTTCAGGGCATCATGTTTATGATCCAGGCTCTCTGTCTGGGCATCATCTTTATGAAAGAATTTCTCTCTGTGGGCATCATCTTTATGAATGAATGTTCTCTGCCTCGGCATCATCTTTATGAATGACGGTTCTTTCTCTGGGCATCATCTTTATGAATGAAAGTTCACTCTCTGGGCAACATCTTTATGAATGAAGGCTCTCTCTATGTGCATCATATTTATGAAAGAAGGTTCTCTGTTTGGGCATCATCTTTATGAAAGAATATTCTCTGCATGGGCATCATCTTTATGAAAGAATGTTCTCTGCCTGGGCATCATCTTTGTGAATGAAGGTTCTCTGCCTGGGCATCATCTTTATGAATGAAGGCTCTCTCTCTGTGCATATTCTTTATGAGTGAAAGTTCTCTCTCTGGGCATCATCTTTATGAAAGAAGGTTCTCTCTGTGGGCAACATCTTTATGAATGAAAGTCTCTGCTTGGCATCATCTTTATGAATGACGGTTCTTTCTATAGGAATCATCTTTATGAATGAAGGTTCTCTCTCTGGGCATCACCTTTATGAATGAATGTTCTCTCCTTGGGCATCATCTTTATGAATGAAGGTTCTCTCTCTGGGCATCACCTTTATGAATGAAAGTTCTCTGCCTTGGCAACATCTTTATGAATGAAGGCTCTTTCTCTGGGCAGCATATTTATGAAAGAAAGTTCTCTGCCTGGGAATCATTTTGATGAAAGAATGTTCTCTACCTGGGCATCATCTTTATGAATGGAGGTTCTCTCTCTGTGCATCATCATTATGAATGAAGGTTCTCTGTTTTGGCATCGTCTTTATGAAAGAAGGTACTCTTCCTAGGAATCATCTTTACGAAAGATAGTTCTATGCCTGGGATCATCTTTACGAAAGAAGGTTCTCTGCCTGGGCATAATCTTGTGAATGAAGGTACTTTCTTTGGGTATCATCATTATGAATGAAGATTCTCTTGGCATCATCCTAATGAATGAAGGTTCTCTCTGGGCATCATCTTAATGAATGAAGTTCTATCTCTGGGCATCATCTTTATGAAAGAAGGTTCACTCTCAGGGCAATATGTTTATGAATGAAGGCTCTCTCTATGTGCATCATATTTATGAATGAAGGTTCCCTGTCTGGGCATCATCTTTATGAAAGAAGGTTCTCTGCCTGGGCATCATCTTTGTGAATGAAGGTTCTCTGCCTGGGCATCATATTTATGAATGAAGGTTCTCTCTCTGGGCATCATCTTTAAGAAAGAATGTTCTCTCTATGGGCATCATATTTATGAAAGAGAGATCTCTGTTTGGGCATCATCTTTATGAATGAAGGCTCTCTCTATGTGCATCATATTTATGAAAGAAGGTTCTCTGTTTGGGAATCTTCTTTATGAAAGAAGATTCTCTGCCTGAGCATCATCTTTATGAAAGAAGGTTCTCTACCTGGGCATCATCTTTACGAAAGAAGGTTCTCTGCCTGGGCATAATCTTTGTGAATGAAAGTTCTATGCCTGGGCATCATCTTTATGAATGAAGGTTCTGTCTCTGTGCATCATATTTATGAATGAAGGTTCTCTCTCTTGGCATCATCTTTATAAAGAAGGTTCTAATTCTGGGCATCATCTATATGAATGAAGATTCTCTGCCTGGGCATAATCTATATGAAAGAAGAGGTTCTCTCTGGACATCATCTTTATGAAAGCAGGTTCTCTGCCGAGTCAACATCTTTAAGAATGAAGGCTCTTTCTCTGGACAGGATATTTATAAAAGAAGGTTCTCTGCCTGGAGTCATCTTTAGAAAAATATGATCTCTGCCTGGGCATCAACTTTGTGAATGGAGGTTCTCTCTCTGTGCATCATCTTTATGAATGAAGGTTCTCTCTCTGGGCATCATCTTTATGAATGAAGGTTCTCTGGGCATCATCTTATGAATGAAGGTTCTCTCTATGTGCATCATATTTATGAAAGCAGGTTCTCTGCCTGGGCATCATCTTTATGAAAGAAAATTCTCTGCCTGGGCATCATCTTTACGAAAGAAGGTTCTTGCCTGGGCATCATCTTTGTGAATGAAAGTTCTATGCCTGGGCGTCATCTTTATGAATGAAGATTCTCTCTATGGGCATCACCTTTATGTAATAAGGTTCTATCACTGGGCATCATCTTCATGAATGATGGTTCTCTCTCTGGGCATCATCTTTATGAATGAAAATTTCTGCCTGGGCATCATCTTTATGTATGACGGTTCTCTTCTGTGCATCATGTTTATGATCAAAGCTTTCTGTCTGGGCATCATCTTTATTAAAGAAGGTTCTCTCTCTGGGCATCATCTTTATGAATGAAGGTTCTCTGCCTTGGCAACATCTTTAGGAATGAAGGCTCTTTCTTGGGCAGCATATTTATGAAAGAAGGTTCTCTGCCTGGGAATCATCTTTATGAAAGGATGTTCTCTGTCTGGGCATCATCTTTGTGAATGGAGGTTCTCTCTCTGGGCATCATCTTTATGAATGAAGGTTCTCTGGGCATAATATTATGAATGAAGTTTCTCTATCTGGGCATCACCTTTATGTAAGAAGGTTCTTTCTCTGGGCATGATCTTCATGAATGATGTTTCTCTCACTGGGCATCATCATTATGAAAGAATGTTCTCTCTCTGTGCATCATCTTTAAAAAGAAAGTTCTCTCTCTGGCATCAACTTTGTGAATGAAAGTTCTATGCCTGGACATCATCTTTATGAATGAAGGTTCTGTCTCTGTGCATCATCTTTATGAATGAAGGTTCTCTCTATGGGCATCATCTTTATGAAAGCTGGTTCTCTGCCTAGTCAATATCTTTATGAATGAAGGCTCTTTTTCCGGCCAGCATATTTATTAAAGAAGGTTCTCGGCCTGGAATCATATTTAAAAAATATCATCTCTTCCTGGGCATCATCTTTGTGAATGGAGGTTCTCTCTCTGGGCATCATCTTTATGAATGAACGTTCTCTGGGCATCATCTTATGAATGAAGGTTCTCTCTCTGGGCATCATCTTTATGTTAGAAGGTTCTATCTCTGGGCATCATCTTCATGAATGATGGTGCTCTCTCTGGGCATCATCTTTATGAATGACGGTACTCTTCAGGGCATCATGTTTATGATCCAGGCTCTCTGTCTGGGCATCATCTTTATGAAAGAATTTCTCTCTGTGGGCATCATCTTTATGAATGAATGTTCTCTGCCTCGGCATCATCTTTATGAATGACGGTTCTTTCTCTGGGCATCATCTTTATGAATGAAAGTTCACTCTCTGGGCAACATCTTTATGAATGAAGGCTCTCTCTATGTGCATCATATTTATGAAAGAAGGTTCTCTGTTTGGGCATCATCTTTATGAAAGAATATTCTCTGCATGGGCATCATCTTTATGAAAGAATGTTCTCTGCCTGGGCATCATCTTTGTGAATGAAGGTTCTCTGCCTGGGCATCATCTTTATGAATGAAGGCTCTCTCTCTGTGCATATTCTTTATGAGTGAAAGTTCTCTCTCTGGGCATCATCTTTATGAAAGAAGGTTCTCTCTGTGGGCAACATCTTTATGAATGAAAGTCTCTGCTTGGCATCATCTTTATGAATGACGGTTCTTTCTATAGGAATCATCTTTATGAATGAAGGTTCTCTCTCTGGGCATCACCTTTATGAATGAATGTTCTCTCCTTGGGCATCATCTTTATGAATGAAGGTTCTCTCTCTGGGCATCACCTTTATGAATGAAAGTTCTCTGCCTTGGCAACATCTTTATGAATGAAGGCTCTTTCTCTGGGCAGCATATTTATGAAAGAAAGTTCTCTGCCTGGGAATCATTTTGATGAAAGAATGTTCTCTACCTGGGCATCATCTTTGTGAATGGAGGTTCTCTCTCTGTGCATCATCATTATGAATGAAGGTTCTCTGTTTTGGCATCGTCTTTATGAAAGAAGGTACTCTTCCTAGGAATCATCTTTACGAAAGATAGTTCTATGCCTGGGATCATCTTTACGAAAGAAGGTTCCCTGCCTGGGCATAATCTTGTGAATGAAGGTACTTTCTTTGGGTATCATCATTATGAATGAAGATTCTCTTGGCATCATCTTAATGAATGAAGTTCTATCTCTGGGCATCATCTTTATGAAAGAAGGTTCACTCTCAGGGCAATATCTTTATGAATGAAGGCTCTCTCTATGTGCATCATATTTATGAATGAAGGTTTCCTGTCTGGGCATCATCTTTATGAAAGAAGGTTCTCTGCCTGGGCATCATCTTTGTGAATGAAGGTTCTCTGCCTGGGCATCATCTTTATGAATGAAGGTTCTCTCTCTGGGCATCATCTTTAAGAAAGAATGTTCTCTCTATGGGCATCATATTTATGAAAGAGAGATCTCTGTTTGGGCATCATCTTTATGAATGAAGGCTCTCTCTATGTGCATCATATTTATGAAAGAAGGTTCTCTGTTTGGGAATCTTCTTTATGAAAGAAGATTATCTGCCTGAGCATCATCTTTATGAAAGAAGGTTCTCTACCTGGGCATCATCTTTACGAAAGAAGGTTCTCTGCCTGGGCATAATCTTTGTGAATGAAAGTTCTATGCCTGGGCATCATCTTTATGAATGAAGGTTCTGTCTCTGTGCATCATATTTATGAATGAAGGTTCTCTCTCTTGGCATCATCTTTATAAAGAAGGTTCTAATTCAGGGCATCATCTATATGAATGAAGATTCTCTGCCTGGGCATAATCTATATGAAAGAAGAGGTTCTCTCTGGACATCATCTTTATGAAAGCAGGTTCTCTGCCGAGTCAACATCTTTATGAATGAAGGCTCTTTCTCTGGACAGGATATTTATAAAAGAAGGTTCTCTGCCTGGAGTCATCTTTAGAAAAATATGATCTCTGCCTGGGCATCAACTTTGTGAATGGAGGTTCTCTCTCTGTGCATCATCTTTATGAATGAAGGTTCTCTCTCTGGGCATCATCTTTATGAATGAAGGTTCTCTGGGCATCATCTTATGAATGAAGGTTCTCTCTATGTGCATCATATTTATGAAAGCAGGTTCTCTGCCTGGGCATCATCTTTATGAAAGAAGATTCTCTGCCTGGGCATCATCTTTACGAAAGAAGGTTCTTGCCTGGGCATCATCTTTGTGAATGAAAGTTCTATGCCTGGGCGTCATCTTTATGAATGAAGATTTTCTCTATGGGCATCACCTTTATGTAATAAGGTTCTATCACTGGGCATCATCTTCATGAATGATGGTTCTCTCTCTGGGCATCATCTTTATGAATGAAAATTTCTGCCTGGGCATCATCTTTATGTATGACGGTTCTCTTCTGTGCATCATGTTTATGATCAAAGCTTTCTGTCTGGGCATCATCTTTATTAAAGAAGGTTCTCTCTCTGGGCATCATCTTTATGAATGAAGGTTCTCTGCCTTGGCAACATCTTTAGGAATGAAGGCTCTTTCTTGGGCAGCATATTTATGAAAGAAGGTTCTCTGCCTGGGAATCATCTTTATGAAAGGATGTTCTCTGTCTGGGCATCATCTTTGTGAATGGAGGTTCTCTCTCTGGGCATCATCTTTATGAATGAAGGTTCTCTGGGCATAATATTATGAATGAAGTTTCTCTATCTGGGCATCACCTTTATGTAAGAAGGTTCTTTCTCTGGGCATGATCTTCATGAATGATGTTTCTCTCACTGGGCATCATCATTATGAAAGAATGTTCTCTCTCTGTGCATCATCTTTAAAAAGAAAGTTCTCTCTCTGGCATCATCTTTATGAATGAAAGTTCACTCTCTGGGCAACATCTTTATGAATGAAGGCTCTCTCTATGTGCATCATATTTATGAAAGAAGGTTCTCTGTTTGGGTGTCTTCTTTATGAAAAACGAATCTCTGCCTGGGCATCATCTTTATGAATGAAGGTACGCTCTTTGGGCATCATCTTTTCAAACAAGGTTCTCTGCCTGGCTATCATCTATATGAATGAAAGTTGTCTCTCTGTGCACCATCTTTATGAATGAAGGTTCTTTCTCTGGGCATCATCTTTATGAAAGAATGTTCTCTCTATGGGCATCATATTTATGAAAGAAAGATCTCTGTTTGGGCATCATCTTTGTGAATGGAGGTTCTGTCTCTGTGCATCATCTTTATGAATAAAAGTTCCCTCTCTGGGCATCATCTTTATGAATGAAGGTACTCTGGGCATCATCTTATGAATGAAAGTTCACTCTCTGGGCATCACCTTTAGGTAAGAAGGTTCTTTCTCTGGGCATCATCTTCATGAATGATGGTTCTCTCTCGGGGCATCATCTTTATGAATGAAAATTTCTGCCTGGGCATCATTTTATGAATGACGGTTCTTTTCTGGGCATCATGTTTATGATCAAGGCTCTTTGTCTGGGCATAATCTTTATGAAAGGAGGTTCTCTCTGTGGGCATAATCTTTATGAATGAAGGTTATCTCTCTGGGCGTCACCTTTATGAATGAAGGTTCTCTCACTGGGCATCACCTTTATGAATGAAGGTTCTCTTTCTGGGCATCACCTTTATGAATGAAGGTTCTCTGCCTTGGCAACATCTTTATGAATGAAGGCTCTTTCTCTGGGCAGCATATTTATGAAAGAAATTCTCTGCCTGGGAATCATCTTTATGAAAGAATGTTCTCTGCCTGGGCATCATCTTTGTGAAGGAGGTTATCTCTTTGTGCATCATCTTTATGACTGAAGGTTCTCTCTCTGGGCATCATCTTTATAAATGAAGGTTCTCTGGGCATCATCTTATGAATGAAGTTTCTCTATCTGGGCATCACCTTTATGTAAGAAGGTTCTTTCCCTTGGCTTCATCTTCATGAATGATGGTTCTCTCTCTGGGCATCATCATTATGAATGAAAGTTTTCTGTTTGGGCATCGTCTTTATGAAAGAAGGTTCTTTTACTAGGAATCATCTTTATGAAAGATGGTTCTATGCCTGGGCATCATCTTTATGAAAGAAGGTTCTCTGCCTGGGCATAATCTTTGTGAATGAAGGTACTTTCTTTGGGTATCATCATTATGAATGAAGATTCTCTTGGCATCATCTTAATGAATGAAGGTTCTCTCTCTGGGCATCATCTTTATTAATGAAGGTTCTATCTCTGGGCATCATCTTTATGAAAGAAGGTTCTCTCTCTGGGCACCATCTTTATGAATGAAAGTTCACTCTCTGGGAAACATCTTTATGAATGAAGGCTCTCTCTATGTGGATCATATTTATGAAATAAGGTTCTATGTTTGGGCATTATCTTTATGAAAGAAGATTCTCTGCCTGGGCATCATCTTTATGAAAGAAGGTTCTCTGCCTGGGCATCATCTTTGTGAATGAAGGTTCTCTGCCTGGGCATCATCTTTATGAATGAAGGTTCTCTCTCTGGGCATCATCTTTATGAATGAAGGCTCTCTCTCTGGGCAGCATCTTTATTGAATAAAGGTTCTCTTTCTGGGCATCTTCTTTAAGAAAGAAAGTTCCCTCTCAGGGCATCATCTTTATCAATGAATGTTCTCTCTCTGGGCATCATCTTAATGAAAGAAGGTTCTCTGCCTGGTCATCATCTTTACGAAGAAGGTTCTCTACCTGGGCATCTTCTTTATGAATGGAGGTACGCACTCTGGACATCATCTTTATGAAAAAGTACTCTATATGGGCATCATATTTATGAAAGAAATATCTCTGTTTGGGCATCATATTTATGAATGAAGGTTCTTTTCTGGGCATCATCTTCATGACTGATGGTTCTCTCTCTGGGCATCATTTTTATGAATGAAAATTTCTGCCTGGGTATCATTTTTATGAATGACGGTTCTCTACTGGGCATCAAGTTTATGATCAAGGCACTTTCTCTGGGCAGCATATTTATGAAAGAAAGTTCTCTGCCTGGGAATCATCTTTATGAATGAATGTCTTCTGCCTGGGCATCATCTTTGTGAATGGAGGTTCTCTCTCTGGGCATCATCTTTATAAATGAAGGTTCTCTGGGCACCATCGTATGAATGAAGTTTCTCTATCTGGGCATCACCTTTATGTAAGAAGGTTCTTTCCCCGGGCTTCATCTTCATGAATGATGGTTCTCTCTCTGGGCATCATCATTATGAATGAAGGTTCTCTGTTTGGGCATCGTCTTTATGAAAGAAGGTTCTCTTCCTAGGAATCATCTTTACGTAAGATGGTTCTATGCCTGGGCATCATCTTTACGAAAGAATGTTCTCTGGTTGGACATAATCTTAGTGAATGAAAGTACTTTCTTTGGGTATCATCATTATGAATGAATATTCTCTTGGCATCATCTTAATGAATGAAGGTTCTATCACTGGGCATCATCTTTATGAAAGAAGGTTCTCTCTCTGGGCATCATCTTTATGAATGAAGGCTCTCTCTATTTGCATCATATTTATGAAAGAAGGTTCTCTGTTTGGGCATCTTCTTTATGAAAGAAGATTCTCTGCATGGGCATCTTCTTTATGAATGAAGGTTCTCTTTCTGGGCAACATTTTTATGAATGAAGGCTCTCTCTCATTGCAGCATCTTTATTGCAAAATGGTTCTCTTTCTGGAAATTTTCTGTAAGAAAGAAAGTTCCCTCTCTGGGCATCATCTTTATGAATGAAGGTTCTCTCTCTGGGCATCATCTTAATGAAATAAGTTTCTCTGCCTGGTCATCATCTTTACGAAGAAGGTTCTCTACCTGGGCATCATATTTATGAATGAAGGTTCTCTCTCTGGGCATCAGCTTTATGAAAGAATGTTCTCTCTATGTGCATCATATTTATGAAAGAAGGTTCTCTGTTTGGGCATCATCTTTATGAAAGAAGATGCTCTGCCTGGGCATCATCTTTATGAAAGAATGTTCTCTACCTGGGCATCATCTTTACGAAAGATGGTTTTCTGCCTGGGCATCATCTTTGTGAATGAAAGTTCTATGCCTGGGCATCCAACTTTATGAATGAAGGTTCTCTCTCTGTGCATCATCTTTATCAATGAAGGTTCTCTCTCTTGGCACCATCTTTATAAACAAAGTTCTAATTCTGGGCATCATCTATATGAATGAAGGTTCTCTGCCTGGGCATCATCTATATGAAAGAAGGGTCTCTCTCTGGACATCATCTTTATGAAAGCTGGTTCTCTGCCTAAGCAACAACTTTATGAATGAAGGCTCTATCTCTGGGCAGCATATGTATGAAAGAAAGTTCTCTGCCTGGGAATCATCATTATGAAAGAATGTTCTCTGCCTGGGCATCATCTTTGTGAATGGAGGTTCTCTCCCTGTGCATCATCTTTATGAATGAAGGTTCTAACTCTGGGTATCATCTTTATGAATGAAGGTTCTCTGGGCATCATCTTATGAATGAAGGTTCTCTGTCTGGGTATCATCTTTATGAATGAAGGTTCTCTGGGCATCATCTTATGAATGAAGGTTCTCTCTCTTGGCATCACCTTTATGTAAGAAGGTTCTCTTCCTGGGAATCATCTTTATGAAAAAAAATGTTCTCTTTTGGCATCATCTTCATGAATGATGGTTCTCTCTCTGGGCATCATCTTTATAAATGAACATTTCTGCCCGGGCATCATCTTTATGAATTACGGTTCTCTTCTGGGCATCATTTTTATGATCAAGGCTCTCTGTGCGGGCATCATCATTATGAAAGAAGGTTCTCTCTCTGGGCATCACCTTTATGAATGAAGGTTCTCTCCTTGGGCATCATCTTTTTGAATGAAGGTTCTCTCTCTGGGCATGACCTTTATGAATGAAGGTTCTCTGCCTAGGCAACATCTTTATGAATGAAGGCTCTTTCTCTGGCAGCATATTTATGAATAAGGTTCTCTGCCTGGGAATCATCTTTATAAAAGAATGTTCTCTGCCTGGGCATCATCTTTGTGAATGGAGGTTCTCTCTCTGGGCATCATCTTTTTGAATGAAGGTTCTCTCTTGGGCATCAACTTATAATAGAATGTTTTCTCTCTGGGCATCAATTTTATGAAAGAAGTTTCTCTGGGCATCATCTTATGGATGAAGTTTCTCTATCTTGGCATCACCTTTATGTAAGAAGGTTCTTTCTCTGGGCTTCATCTTCATGAATGATGGTTCTCTCTCTGGGCATCATCTTTATTAATGAAATTTTCTGCCTGGACATCATCTTTATGAATGACGGTTCTGTTCTGGGCATCATTTTTATGATGAGGGCAATCTGTCTGGGCATCATATTTATGAAAGAAGGTTCTCTCTATGGGCATCATCTTTATGAAACCATTTTCTCTCTCTGAGCATTATATTTATTAAAGAAGGTTCTCTGTCTGGTCATCATCTTTATTAAAGAAGGTTTTCTCTCTGGGTATCATCATTATGAATGAATGTCCTCTGTTTGGGCATCGTCTTTATGAAGGAAGGTTCTCTTCCTGGGAATCATCTTTACGAAAATGGTTCTATGCCTGGGCATCATCGTTACGAAAGAAGGTTTTCTGCCTGGCCATAATCTTTGTGAATAAATGTACTTTCTTTGGGCATCATCATTATGAATGAAGGTTCTCTGTTTGGGCATCGTCTTTATGAAAGAAGGTTCTCTTCCTGGGAATCATCTTTACGAAAATGGTTCTATGCCTGGGCATCATCGTTACGAAAGAAGGTTTTCTGCCTGGCCATAATCTTTGTGAATAAAGGTACTTTCTTTGGGCATCATCATTATGAATGAAGGTTCTCTCTCTGGACATCATGTATATGAATGAAGGTTCTGTCTCTGGTCATCATCTTTATGAAAGAAAGGTCTCTTTTTGGGCATCATCTTTATGAATGAAAGTTCACTCTCTGGGCAACATCTTTATGAATGAATGCTCTCTCTATGTGCATCATATTTATGAAAGAAGGTTCTTTGTTTGGGCATCATCTTTATGAAAGGAGATTCTCTGCCTGGGCATCATCTTTATGAAAGAAAGTTCTCTGCCTGGGCATTATCTTTGTGAATGAAGGTTCTCGGCCTGTGCATCATCTTTATGAATGTAGATTATCTCTCTTGACAGCATCTTTATTGAATAAAGGTTCTCTTTCTTTGCATCCTCTTTAAGAAAGAAGGTTCTCTCTCTGAGCATCATCTTTATGAATGTAGATTATCTCTCTGGGCATCGTCTTCATGAATGATGGTTCTCTCCCTGGGCATCATATTTATGAATGAAAGTTCTCACTCTTTGCATCATCTTTATGAATGAAGGTTCTCTCTCTGGGCATCATCTTTATGAATGTAGATTATCTCTCTGGGCATCATCTTTATGAAAGCATGTTCTCTGCCTAGGCAACATCTTTATGAATGAAGTCTCTTTCTCTGGGCATCATATTTATGAAAGAAGGTTCTCTTCCTGGGAATCATCTTTATGAAAAAAATGTTCTCTTTTGACATCATCTTTGTTAATGAAGGTTCTCTCTCTGGGCATCATCTTTATGAATGACGATTCTCTGTCTGGGCATCATCTTTTTTTTAAATCTTTTTATTGGGGCTCATAAGGCTCTTATCACAATCTGTGCATACATCAAATGAGCAAAGCACCCTTATACATTCGTTGCACTCGTCACTCTCATAATTCACCTTCCACTTGGGTTCCTGGAATCAGCTCGGTTTCCCTTCCCCCCCCCCCATCCTCCTCCCTCCCCGATCCCACCCCTTTTCCCTTGATAGTTTATAAATAATTATTATATCTTATCTTACACTCCCCGGCTTCTCCCCTCACCCCCCTCCCCCTTGACAATTTCCCAGAGAGGAGGTTACACATAGATCTCCGAGATCGGTTCTCCCTTTCTACATGCCCTTCCCTCCTGGTGTCGCCTCTCCCAAAGCTGGTGTTGAAGGGTTCGTCTGTCCTAGATTCCCTGTGCCTCTAGATCCCCACTGCACCGCTGTACATCCTCTGGTACAACCAGGTCCGCAAGGCAAGGTAGGATTGGGGTCATGATGATTGGGAGAGGAGGAAGCGTTCAGGAACTAGAGGAAGGTTTTGAGTTTCATTGTTGTTACACTGAACCTTGTGTGGCCCATCTCCTCCTCACTACCCCTCTGGAAGGGGTGTTCAGCTCTCTACAGGTGGGCATTGGGTCCCCATCATGCACTCCCCCTCTTTCACGGTGATGTGATTCTCACCACCACCCCACGTTTGATGATGGAGACCTGGTCTCCTCTGTCCTTCAGCGGAGGAAGCAGAGCACAGGGAGCAAGAGGGAGTATAAAGGATGGTCTACAGACCAACGAAAGGACCTTGAACTACTAGCAATTTTTCTTTTAATATTTGCTATCTTTTTGCTTAGTCTTTTTTAATTTGTTTTGTTTTTTACCTTGTAAATTTTGTATGTTAGTGGCTTTTCTGCTTATCAGCGTGTCGATGTTGCTTCTGTCAAAGCCATGTTCTTATGGGCCACTTGGGTACAGTCAAAGTCATATCCATTTGTATGCACATATTGCTATGTCAGCAGGTCCACCTAGACAAGATAGGCTGGACAAATAATGAGAGAAGAAAACAACAGGTCCAAAGGTCCTGGAAGGACATGAGAGCGTGGGAGGTAGGGGAAGGGAGGAGGTGTCGCCCAACACAGAAACAAGGGAACAGCGAATGGTTCTAAACCAGAGGAGGGAGGGGAGGGGAGGACTGGAAGGGAGTGACCAAGAGCAAGGTAACTGAGAGGAACTACTGAATCCAGAATGAAGGCCAAACATGGTAATGGGTCGGGAGGAAAGCGAAAGGAAATAGAGGAAAGGAGTAGGAGGCAAAGTGCACACAGAGAAGCCTAAATACAGACATGTACATATGTAAATATATTTATGTTTATGGGGG
Source organism: Tenrec ecaudatus (assembly GCF_050624435.1). Classification (NCBI taxonomy): domain Eukaryota; kingdom Metazoa; phylum Chordata; class Mammalia; order Afrosoricida; family Tenrecidae; genus Tenrec; species Tenrec ecaudatus. The sequence goes on from NC_134549.1 coordinate 16,001,328, forward strand.
CAATAGATTTATACGCATATATTTATAGGTTCAGTAGTAGGGTAGCAGATGGACATTGGGCCTCCTCATGCATAATCCCCCAATACAATAGCACCTCGCCCTGCTAAGCAGCCATTGCAGGATACCCATCTTCCCGACATGATCACTGAAGACAGCCGTGTGTGTAAGCAAATGTGCTGAAGAAAGCTGATGGTGCCCGGCTATCAAAAAAAGATATAGCGTCTGGGGTCTTAAAGGCTTGAAGGCAAATAAGCGGCCATCTAGCTCAGAAGCAACAAAGCCCACAGAGAAGAAGCACACGGCCTAAGCGAACACAAGGTGTTGAATGGACCATGTAGCAGATACAAAGGAACAAAAACAATCATTGTGTGATCACCTTCCTCACATAATGGCTGAAGACGAAAGTGTGCATAAGCAAGTGTGGTGAAGAAGGCGGATGGTGCCCGGCTACTGAGAGATATAGCGTCTGGGGACTTAAAGGTTGAAAACAAACAAGAGGCCATCTAGACCAGAAGCAACCGAGCCCAAACGGAAGCAGCACACCAACATAGGTGACCATGATGGGCATCATCTTTATGAATGACGGTTCTCTCTCTGGGCATCATCTTTATGAATGACGGTTCTCTCTCTGGGCATCATCATTATGAATAAAAGTTTTATCTCTGGGAATCCTCTTTATGAAAGAAGATACTCTCTCTGGGAATCATCTTTATGAAACAAGTTTCTAAGTCTGGGCATCAACTATATGAATGAAGGTTCTCTGCCAGGGCATCATCTTTATGAGAGAAGGCTATCACTCTGGGCATCATATTTTTGAAAGCAGGTTCTCTCTTTGGGCATCATCTTTATGAAAGGAGGTTCTCTTTCTAGGCATCGTCTTTATGAAACAAGGTTCTCTGCCTGGGCATCACCTTTTTAAATGAAGGTTCTCTCTCTGGGCATCTTTTTTATGAAACAAATTCCCTGCCTGTGCATCATCTATATGAATGAAGGTTCTCTCTCTAAGCATCATCTTCATAAAGAAAGTTCTCTGTTTGGGCATCATCTTTATGATAGAAGGTTCTCTGACTGGGCATCATCTTACGAAAGTTTCCCTGCCTGGGCTTCATCTTTATGAATGACGATACTCTCTCTGGACATCATCTTTATGAAACAAAATTCTCTCTCTGGCATCATCTTTATAAATGAAGGTTCTCTGCCAGGGCATCATCTTTTTGAAACAATATTCTCTTCCTGGGCATCATCTTACGAAAGAAAGTTCTCTGCCTGGGCATCATCTTTATGAGTGAGGGTTCTCCCTCTGCGCATCATCTTTATGTATGAAGGTTCCCTTTCTGGGCATCACATTTATGAATGAAGGTTCTCTGCCTGGGCATAATCATTATGAATGAACGTTCTCTCTCTGGGCATCACCTTTATGAATGAAGTTTCTCTGCCTGGGCAACATCTTTATGAATGAAGGCTTTTTCTCTGGGCATCATATTTATGAAAGAAGGTTCTCTGCTTGGGAATCATCTTTATGAAAGAATGTTCTCTGCCTGGGCATCATCTTTGTGAATGAAGGTTCTCTCTCTGTGCATCATCTTTATGAATGAAGGTTCTCTGGGCATCATCTTATAAATGAAGGTTCTTTTTATGTCCATCATCTCCATTGATTATTGTTCTCTTCCTGGGCATCGTTTTTATGAATGAAGGTTCTCTCTGTGGGCCTCATCTTTAAGAAAGAATGTTCTCTGCCTGGGCATAATCTTTATGAATGAAAGTTCACTCTCTGGGCATCATCTTTATGAATGAAGGTTCTCTGCCTGGGCATCATCTTTATGAATGAATGTTCTCTCTCGGCATCACCTTTATGAATGAAGGTTCTCTCCATGGGCATCATCTTTATGAATGATGGTTCTCACTCTGGACATCACCTTTATGAATGAAGGTTCTCTGCCTAGGCAACATCTTTATGAATGAAGGCTCTTTCTCTGGGCAGCAATTTTATGAAAGAAGGTTCTCTGTATGGGCATCATCTTGATTAAAATAGGTTCTCTCTCTGAGCATCATCATTATGAATGAAGGTTCTCTGTTTGGGCATCGTCTTTATGAAAGAAGGTTCTCTTCCTGGGAATCATCTTTAGGAGAGTTGGTCCTATTCCTGGGCATCATCTTTACGAAAGAAGGTTTTCTGCCTGGGCATAATCTTTGTGAATGAAGGTACTTTCTTTTGGCATCTTCATTATTAATGAAGGTTCTCTCTCTGGGCATGCTCTTTATGAAAGAAAGTTCTATCTCTGGGCATCATCTTTATGAAAGAAAGTTCACTCTTGGGCAACATCTTTATGAATGAAGGCTCTCTCTATGTGCATCATATTTATGAAAGAAGGTTCTCTGTTTGGGCATCATCTTTATGAAAGAAGATTCTCTGCCTGGGCATCATCTTTATGAAAGTATGTTTTCTACCTGGGCATCTTCTTTGTGAATGAAAGTGCTCTGCCTGGGCATCATCTTTATGAATTAAGGTTCTCTCTCAGGGCATCATCTTTATGAATGAAGGCTCTCTCTCAGGGCAGCATCTTTATTGAACAAAGGTTCTCTGCCTGGGCATCATCTTTACGAAAGAAGGCTCTCTGCCTGGGCATCATCTTTGTGAATGAAGATTCTCTCTCTGGGCATCATCTTTATGAAATAAGGTTGTCTCTTTGGTATGATCTTTATGAATGAAGGTTCCCTCTATGGGCATTATTTTTATGAAAGAAGGTTCTCTGCTTGGGCATCGTCTTTATGAACGAAAGTTCTCTCTCTGGGCATCATCTTTATGAATGAAAGTTCACTCTCTGGGCAACACCTTTATGAATGAAGGCTCTCTCTATGTGCATCTTATCTATGAAAGAAGGTTCTCTGTTTGGACATCATCATTATGAAAGAAGATTCTCTGCCTGGGCATCATCTTTATGAAAGAAGGTTCTCTGCCTGGGCATCATCTTTACGAAAGAAGGCTCTCTGCCTGGGCATCATCTTTGTGAATGAAGGTTCTCTCTCTGGGCATCATCCTTATGAATGAAGGTTCTCTCTCTGGGCATCATCTTTATGAATGAAGGCTCTCTCTCTGGGCAGCATCTTTATTGAACAAAGGTTCTCTTTCTGGGTATCCTCTTTATGAAAGAAAGTTCTCCCTCTGGGCATCATCTTTATGAAAGAAGCTTCTCTGTCTGGGCACCATCTTTATGAAACAAGGTTCTCTCTTTGGTATCATCTTTATGAATGAAGGTTCTCTCTATAAGCATTCTTTATGATTGAAGGTTGTCTCTCTGGGCATCATCTTTATGAACGAATGTTCTCTGCCTGGGAATCATTTTTATGAATGATGGTTCTCTTCTGGGCATCATGTTTATGATGAAGACTCTCTGTCTGGGCATCATCTTTATGAAAAGAGGTTATCTCTGTGGGCATCATCTTTATGAATGAAAGTTCTCTTCCTGGGCATCATCTTTATGAATGACGGTTCTCTCTCTGGGCATCATCATTATGAATGAAGGTTCTCTGTTTGGGCATCGTCTTTATGAAAGAAGGTTCTCTTCCTGGGAATCATCTTTACGAAAGATGGTTCTATGCCTGGGCATCATCTTTACGAAGGTAGGTTCTCTGCCTGGGCATAATCTTTGTTAATGAAGGTACTTTCTTTGGGTATCATCATTATGAATGAAGGTTCTCTTGGCATCATCTTAGTGAATGAAGTTTCTCTCTCTGGGCATCATCTTTATGAATGAAGGTTCTCTCTCTGGGCATCATCTTTATGATAGAAAGTTCTCTCACTGGGCATCATCTTTATGAATGAAAGTTCATTCTCTGGGCAACATCTTTATGAATGAAGGCTCTCTCTATGTGCATCATATTTATGAAAGAAGGTTCTCTGTTTGGGCATCATCTTTATGAAAGAGGATTCTCTGCCTGAGCATCATCTTTATGAAAGAAGGGTCTCTGCCTGGGCATCATCTTTATGAAATAAGGTTCTCTGCCTGGGCATAATCTTTGTGAATGAAGGTTCTCTTCCTGGGCATCATCTTTATGAATGAAAGTTCTCTCTCTGGGCATCATCTTTATGAATGAAGGCTCTCTCTCTGGGCAGCATCTTTATTGAACCAAGGTTCTCTTTCTGGGTATCCTCTTTATGAAAAAAGTTCTCTCTCTGGGCATCATCTTTATGAATGAAGGTTCTCTGCCTGATCATCTTTATGAAAGAAGGTTCCCTCTATGGGCATCAGCTTTATGATGGAAGGTTCTCTCTCTGGGCATCATTTTTATGAAAGAAGGTTCTCAGCCTGTGCATCATCTTTACAAAAGAATGTTCACTGCCTGGGCATCATTTGTGAATGAAGTTTTTCTCCCTGGGCATCATCATTATGAAAGAAGGTTCTCTCATTGGGTATAATATTTATGAAGGATGGTTGTCTCTCAGGGCATCATCTTTATGAGAGTAGGTTCTCTGTTTGGGCATAATATTTATGAACGAAAGTTCTCTCTCTGCGCATCATCTTTATAAACAAGTTTCTAATTCTGGGCATCATCTATATGAATGAAGGATCTCTGCCTGGGCATAATCTATATGAAAGAAGGCTCTCTCTCTGGGCATAATCTTTATGAAAACAGGTTCTCTGTCTGGGCATCATATTTATGACAGAAAGTTCTCTCTTTGGGTATCATCTTTATAAAGAAAGTTCTGTGTTTGGGCATCATCTTTATGAAAGAACCTTCTCTGCCATGGCATCATCTTTATGAATTACGGTACTCTCTCTGGGCATCAACTTTATGAAAAAAGATTCTCTGCCTGGGCATCATCTTTATGAAAGAAGGTTCTCTGTTTGGGCATCATCTTTATGAAAGAAGGTTCTCTGCCTGGGCATCATCTTTTGAAAGAAGGTTCTCTACTTGGGCATCATCTTTATGAATGAAAGTATGCTCTCTGGGCATCATCTTTATGAAACAACGTTCTCTCTCTAGTATCATCTTAATGAATGAAGGTTCTCTGTCTGGGAATACACTTTATGATTGAAGGTTCTCTCTCTGGGCATCATCTTTATGTAACAAGGTTCTCTGCCTGGCTATTATCTACATGAATGAAAGTTGTCTCTCTGGGCATCATCTTTATGAATGAAGGTTCTCTCTCTGGGCATCATCTTTAAGAATTAAGGTTCTCTGGGTATCATCTTATGAATAAAGGTTCTCTCTCTGGGCATCACCTTAATGAATGAAGGTTCTCTGCCGGGCATCATCTTTATGAAAGAAAGTTCTCTGCCTGTGCATCATCGTTGTGAATGAAGTTATTCTTCCTGGCATCATCTTTATGAATGAAGGTCCTCTCATTGGGTATCATCTTTATGAATTAATGTTGTCTCTCTGGGCATGATCTGTATGAAAGAAGGTTCTCTGCCTGGGCATCAACTTTACGAAAGAAGGTTCTCTGCCTGGGCATCATGGTTATGGATGAAGGTTCGCTCTCTGGGCATCATCTTTATGAATGAAGGTTCTCTCTTTGGGCATCATCTTTATGAAACAAGGTTCTCTATCTGGTATCATCTTTATGAATGAAGGTTCTCTGTCTGGGAATCATCTTTATGTCAAGGTTCTCTCTCTCGGCATCATCTTTATGAAACAAGGTTCCCCGCATGGGCATCATCTATATGAATGAAGATTCTCTGTCTGGGAATCATCTTTATGATTGAAGGTTCTCTCTCTGGGCATCATCTTTATGAATTAAGGTTCTCTGGGCATCATCTTATGAATGAAGTTTCTCTCTCTGGGCATCACCTTTATGAATGAAGGTTCTCTGCCTGGGCATCATCTTTATGAATGAAGATTCTCTCTCTGGGCATCACCTTTATAAATGAAGGTTCTCTGCCTAGGCAACATCTTTATTAATGAAGGCTCTTTTCTGGGCATCATATTTATGAAATAAGATTCTCTGCCTAGGTATCATCGTTATGAAAGAAGGCTATCTGCCTGGGCATCATCTTTGTGAATGAAGGTTCTCTGCCTCTGCATCATATTTAAGAAAGAAGGTTCTGTGCATGGGCATCATCTTTATAAAAGAAATTTCTCTTTCTGGGCATCATCTTTATGAATATAGTACACTCTATGGGTATAATCTTTATGAATGAATGTTGTCTCTCTGGGCATCATCTTTATAAAGAAAGTTCTGTGTTTGGGCATCATCTGTATGAAAGAACCTTCTCTGCCACGGCATCATATTTATGAATGATGGTACTCTCTCTGCGCATCAACTTTATGAAACAAGATTCTCTCTCTGGCATCATCTTTATAAATGAAGGTTCTCTGTGTGGGCATCATCTTTATGAAAGAAGATTTTCTGTTTGGGCATCATCTTTATGAAAGAAGGTTCTCTGCCTGGGCATCAACTTTACGAAAGGAGGTTCTCTGCCTGGGCATCATCTTTATGAATGAAGGTTCTCTCTGGGCATCATCTTTATGAATGAAGGTTCTCTCCCTGGGCATCATCTTTATGAATGAAGGCTCTATCCCTGGGCAGCATCTTTATTGAATAAAGGTTCTCTTTCTGGGCACCATATTTATGAATGAAAATAGTCTCTCTGTGCATCATCTTTATGAAACAAGGTTCTCTCTCTGGTATCATCTTTATGAATGAAGGTTCTCTGTCTGGGAATCATCATTATGTCAACTTTCTCTCTCTGGGCATCATCTTTATGAAACAAGGTTCTCTGCATGGGCATCATCTATACGAATGAAGGTACTCTGTCTGGAATCATCTTTATGATTGAAGGTTCTCTCTCTGGGCATCATCTTTATGAATTAAGGTGCTCTCTCTGGGCATCACCTTTATGAATGAAGGATCTCTGCCTAGGCAACATCTTTATTAATGAAGGCTCTTTCTCTGGGCATCATATTTATGAAAGAAAGTTCTCTGCCTAGGAATCATCGTTATGAAAGAAGGCTATCTGCCTGGGCATCATCTTTGTGAATGAAGGTTCTCTGCCTCTGCATCATATTTAAGAAAGAAGGTTCTCTGCATGGGCACAATCTCTATGAAAGAAATTTCTCTTTCTGGGCATCAACTTTATGAATGAAGGTACACTCTATGGGTATAATCTTTATGAATGAATGTTGTCTCTCTGGGCATCATTTTATGAAAGGAGGTAATCTACTTGGGCATCATCTTTATGAACGAAGGTTCTCTCTCTGGTATCATCTTAATGAATGAAGGTTCTCTGTCTGGGAATCAACTTTATGATTGAAGGTTCTCTCTCTGGGCATCATCTTCTTGCAAGAAGGTTTTCTGCCTGGCTATCATCTATATGAAAGAAAGTTCTCTCTCTGTGCATCATCTTTATGAATGAAAGTTCATTCTCTGGGCAACATCTTTATGAATGAAGGCTCTCTCTATGTGCATCATATTTATGAAAGAAGGTTCTCTGTTTGGGCATCGTCTTTATGAAAGAAGGTTCTTTTCCTGTGAATCATCTTTACGAAAGATGGTTCTATGTCTGGGCATCATCGTTACGAAAGAAGGTTCTCTGCTGGGCATAATCTTTGTGAATGAAGCTACTTTCTTTGGGCATCATTATTATAAATGAAGGTTCTCTTGCATTCATCTTAAGGAATGAAGGTTCTCTCTCTGGGCCTCATTTTTATGAATGAATGCTCCCTCTCTGGCATCAGCTTAATGAAAGAAAGTTCTCTCACTGGGCATCATCTTTATGAATGAAAGATCACTTCCTGGGCAACATCTTTATGAATGAAGGTTCTCTCTATGTGCATCATTTTTATGAAAGAAGATTCTCTGGATGGGCATCATCTTTATGAAAGAATGTTCTCTGCCTGGGCATCATCTTTATGAAAGAAGGTTCTCTGCCGGGACATCATCTTTGTGAATGAAGGTTCTCTGTTGGGCATCATCTTTATAAATGAAGGCTGTCTCTCTGGGCAGCATCATTAGTGAATAAAGGATCTCTTTCTCAGCATCCTCTTTAAGAAAGAAGGTCCTCTCTCCGCATATCATTTTATGAATGAAGGTTCTCTCTCTGGGCATCATCTTTATGAAAGAAAGTTCTCTGCCTGGTCATCATCTTTACGAAGAAGGTTCTCTAGCTGGGCATCATCTTTATCAATGAAGGTACGCTATCTGGGCATCATCTTTCTGAAACAAGGTTCTCTCCCTGGTATCATCATAATGAATGAAGGTTGTCTGTCTGGGAATAATCTTTATGATTGAAGATTCTCTCTCTGGGCATCACCTTTATGATGAAGTTTCTCTGCCTGGGCAACATCTTTATTAATGAAGGCTCTTTCTCTGGGAATCATATTTATGAAAGAAGTTTCTCGGCCTGGGAATCATCTTTATGAAAGAATGTTCTCTGCCTGGGCATCATCTTTGTGAATGAAGGTTCACTCTCTGGGCATCACCTTTATTAATGAAGGTTCTCTTCCTGGGAACATCTTTATGAATGAAGACTCTTTCTCTGGGCATCATATTTATGAAAGAAGGTTCTCTTCCTTGGAATCATCTTTATGAAAACATGTTCTCTCTCGGCATCATCTTTGTGAATGAAGGTTCTCTCTTGGGCATCATCTTTATGAATGAAGGTTCTCTCTCTGGGCATCATCTTCATGAATGATGGTTCTCTCTCTGGGCATCATCTTTATGAATGAAAATTTCTGCCTGGGAATCATCTTTATGAATGACGGTTCTCTTCTGTGCATCATGTTTATGATCAAGGCTCTCTGTCTGGGCATCATCTTTATTAAAGAAGGTTCTCCCTCTGGGCATCATCTTTATGAATGAAGGTTCTCTGCCTTGGCAACATCTTTATGAATGAAGGCTCTTTCTTGGGCAGCATATTTATGAAAGAAGGTTCTCTTCCTGGGAATCATCTTTATGAAAGGATGTTCATAATCTTAGTGAATGAAGGTACTTTCTGTGGGTATCATCATTATGAATGAAGATTCTCTTGGCATCATCTTAATGAATGAATGTTCTATCTCTGGGCATCATCTTTATGAATAAAGGTTCTATCTCTGGGCATCATCTTTATGAAAGAAGGTTCTCTCCCTGGGCATCATCTTTATGAATGAAAGTTCACTCTCTGGGCAACACCTTTATGAATGAAGGCTCTCTATATTTGCATCATATTTATGAAAGAAGTTTCTCTGTTTGGGCATCTTCTTTATGAAAGAAGATTATCTGCATGGGCATCTTCTTTATGAAAGAAGGTTCTCTGCCTGGGCATCATCTTTGTGAATGAAGGTTGTCTGCCTGGGCATCATCTTTATGAATGAAGGTTCTCTCTCTGGGCATCATTTTTATGAATGAAGGCTCCTTCTCTTTGCAGCATATTTATTGCAAAATGGTTCTCTTTCTGGACATCTTCTGTAAGAAAGGAAGTTCCCTCTCTGGGCATCATCTTTATGAATGAAGGTTCTCTCTCTGGGCATCATCTTAATGAAATAAGGTTCTCTGCCTGGTCATCATCTTTACGAATAAGCTTCTCTACCTGGGCATCATCTTTATGATGAAGGTACGCTCTCTGGGCATCATCTTATTGAAACAAGGTTCTCTGCCTGGCTATCATCTATATGAATGAAAGTTGTCTCTCTGTGCATCATCTTTATGAATGAAGGTTCTCTCTCTGGGCATCATATTTATGAAAGAAGATTTTCTGTTTGGGCAACATCTTTATGAAAGAAGATGCTCTGCCTGGGCATCATCTTTATGAAAGAATATTCTCTACCTGGGCATCATCTTTACGAAAGATGGTTTTCTGCCTGGGCATCATCTTTGTGAATGAAAGTTCTATGCCTGGGCATCCATCTTTATGAATGAAGGTTCTCTCTCTGTGCATCATCTTTATCAATGAAGGTTCTCTCTCTTGGCATCATCTTTATAAACAAGGTTCTAATTCTGGGCATCATCTATATGAATGAAGGTTCTCTGCCTGGGCATCATCTATATGAAAGAAGGCTCTCTCTCTGGGCATCATATTTATGAAAGCAGGTTCTCTGCCTAAGCAACAACTTTATGAATGAAGGCTCTATCTCTGGGCAGCATATTTATGAAAGAAAGTTCTCTGCCTGGGAATCATCTTTATGAAAGAATGTTCTCTGCCTGGGCATCATCTTTGTGAATGGAGGTTCTCTCCCTGTGCATCATCTTTATGAATGAAGGTTCTCTCTCTGGGCATCATCTTATGAATGAATGTTCTCTCTCTGGTTATCATCTTTATGAATGAAGGTACTCTGGGCATCATCTTATGAATGAAGGTTCTCTCTCTTGGCATCACCTTTATGTAAGAAGGTTCTCTTCCTGGGAATCATCTTTATGAAAAAAATGTTCTCTTTTGGCATCATCTTCATGAATGATGGTTCTCTCTCTGGCATCATCTTGATAAATGAAAATTTCTGCCCGGGCATCTTCTTTATGAATTATGGTTCTCTTCTGGGCATCATGTTTATGATCAAGGCTCTCTGTCTGGGCATCATTATTATGAAAGAAGGTTCTCTCTGTGGGCATCATCTTTATGAATGAAAGTTCTCTGTCTGGGCATCATCTTTATGAATGACGGTTCTCTCCCTGGGCATCACCGTTATGAATGAAGCTTCTCTCCCTGGGAATCATCTTTTTGAATGAAGTTTCTCTCTCTGGGCATCACCTTTATGAATGAAGGTTCTCTGCCTAGGCAACATCTTTATGAATGAAGGCTATTTCTCTGGCAGCATATTTATGAAAGAAGGTTCTCTGCCTGGGAATCATCTTTATAAAAGAATGTTCTCTGCCTGAGCATCATCTTTGTGAATGGAGGTTCTCTCTCTGGGCATCATCTTTTTGAATGAAGGTTCTCTCTTGGGCATCAACTTATAATAGAATGTTTTCTCTCTGGGCATCAACTTTATGAAAGAAGGTTCTCTGGGCATCATCTTATGGATGAAGGTTCTCTATCTGGGCATCACCTGTATGTAAGAAGGTTCTTACTCTGGGCTTCATCTTCATGAATGATGGTTCTCTCTCTGGGCATCATCTTTATTAATGAAACTTTCTGCCTGGAGATCATCTTTATGAATGACGGTTCTGTTCTGGGCATCATTTTTATGCAGAGGGCAATCTGTCTGGGCATCATCTTTATGAAAGAAGGTTCTCTCTATGGGCATCATCTTTATGAAACAATTTTCTCTCTCTGAGCATTGTATTTATGAAAGAAGGTTCTCTGTCTGGGCATCATCTTTATTAAAGAAGGTTTTCTCTCTGGGTATCATCATTATGAATGAATGTCCTCTATTTGGGCATCGTCTTTATGAACGAAGGTTCTCTCTTTGGTATCATCTTAATGAATGAAGGTTCTCTGTCTGGGAATCATCTTTATGATTGAAGGGTCTCTCTCTGGGCATCATCTTTTTGCAACAAGGTTTTCTGCCTGGCTAGCATCTATATGAAAGAAAGTTCTCTCTCTGTGCATCATCTTTATGAAAGAAAGTTCATTCTCTGGGCAACATCTTTATGAATGAAGGCTCTCTCTATGTGCATCATATTTATGAAAGAAGGTTCTCTGTTTGGGCATCGTCTTTATGAAAGAAGGTTCTCTTCCTGTGAATCATCTTTACGAAAGATGGTTCTATGTCTGGGCATCATCGTTACGAAAGAAGGTTCTCTGCCTGGGCATAATCTTTGTGAATGAAGCTACTTTCTTTGGGCATCATTATTATAAATGAAGGTTCGCTTGCGTTCATCTTAATGAATGAATGTTCTCTCTCTGGGCCTCATTTTTATGAATGAATGCTCCCTCTCTGGCATCATCTTAATGAAAGAAAGTTCTCTCACTGGGCATCATCTTTATGAATGTAGGTTCTCTCTATGTGCATCATTTTTATGAAAGAAGGTTCTCTGGATGGGCATCATCTTTATGAAAGAATGTTCTCTGCCTGGGCATCATCTTTATGAAAGAAGGTTCTCTGCCGGGACATCATCTTTGTGAATGAAGGTTCTCTGTTGGGCATCATCTTTATGAATGAAGGCTGTCTCTCTGGGCAGCATCATTAGTGAATAAAGGATCTCTTTCTCAGCATCCTCTTTAAGAAAGAAGGTCCTCTCTCCGCATATCATTTTATGAATGAAGGTTCTCTCTCTGGGCATCATCTTTATGAAAGAAAGTTCTCTGCCTGGTCATCATCTTTACGAAGAAGGTTCTCTAGCAGGGCATCATCTTTATCAATGAAGGTACACTATCTGGGCATCATCTTTCTGAAACAAGGTTCTCTCCCTGGTATCATCATAATGAATGAAGGTTGTCTGTCTGGGAATAATCTTTATGATTGAAGATTCTCTCTCTGGGCATCACCTTTATGATGAAGTTTCTCTGCCTGGGCAACATCTTTATGAATGAAGGTTCTGTCTGTGGGCATCACCTTTATGTATGAAGGTTCTCTGTCTGGGCAACATCTTTATTAATGAAGGCTCTTTCTCTGGGAATCATATTTATGAAAGAAGTTTCTCGGCCTGGGCATCATCTTTGTGAATGAAGGTTTTCTCTCTGGGCATCACCTTTATTAATGAAGGTTCTCTTCCTGGGAACATCTTTATGAATGAAGACTCTTTCTCTGGCATCATATTTATGAAAGAAGGTTCTCTTCCTTGGAATCGTCTTTATGAAAACATGTTCTCTCTCAGCATCATCTTTGTGAATGAAGGTTCTCTCTTGGGCATCATCTTTATGAATGAAGGTTCTCTCTCTGGGCATCATCTTTATTAATGAAGGTTCTCTGGGCATCATCTTATGAATGAAGGTTCTCTCTCTGAGCATCACCTTTATGTAAGTAGGTTCTTTCTCTGGGCATCATCTTCATGAATGATGGTTCTCTCCCTGGGAATCATCTTTATCAATGAAAGTTCTCTCTCTCTGGGCATCATCTTTATGAATGACGCTTCTCTCTCTGGGCATCTCCTTTATGAATAAAAGTTTTATCTCTGGGCATCCTCTTTATAAAAGAAGGTTCTCTCTCTGGGAATCTTCTTTATGAAACAAGTTACTAAGCCTGGGAATCAACTATATGAGTTAAGGTTCTCTGCCAGGGCATCTTCTTTATGAAACATATTCCCTGCCAGTGCATCATCTATATGAATGAAGGTTCTGTCGCTGGGCATCATCTTCATAAAGAAAATTCTCTGTTTGGGCATCATCTTTATGAAAGAATGTTCTCTATCTCAGCATCATCTTTATCAATGAAGGTTCTCTCTCTGGGCATCATCTTTATGAATGAATGTTCTCTGTCTGGGCATCATCTTTAAGAAAGAAGGTTCTCTGACTGGGAATCATCTTACGAAAGTTTCTCTGAATGGGCATCATCTTTATGAATGAAGGTTCTCTCTCTTGGAATCATCTTTATAAACAAGGTTCTAATTCTGGGCATCATCTATATGAATGGAGTCTCTTTCTCTGGGCAGCATATTTATGAAAGAAGGTTCTCTGCCTGGGAATCATCTTTAGAAAAATATGTTCTCTGCCTGGGCATCATATTTGTGAATGGTGGTTCTCTCTCTGTGCATCATCTTTATAAATGAAGTTTCTTTCTCTGGGCATCATCTTTATGAAGCAAAGTTCTCTGGGCATCATCTTATGAATGAAGATTCTCTCTCTGGGCATCACCTTTATGTAAGAAGGTTCTTTCTCTGGGCATCATCTTAATGAATGATGGTTCTCTCTCTGGGCATCATCTTTATGAATGAAAATTTCTCTTTCTGGGCATCATCTTTATGAATGAAAGTTCACTCTCTGGGCAACATCTTTATGAATGAAGGCTCTCTCTATGTGGATCATATTTATGAAAGAAGGTTCTCTGTTTGGGCATCATCTTTATGAAAGAAGGTTCTCTGCCTGGGCGTCATCTTTGTGAATGAAGGTTCTCTCTCTGGGCATCATCTATATGAATGAAGGCTCTCTCTCTGGGCAGCATCTTTATTGAATAAAGGTTCTCTTTCTGGGCATCTTCTTTAAGAAAGATAGTTCCCTCTCTGGGCATCATCTTGATGAATGAAAATTTCTGCCTTGGCATCATCATTATGAAAGAAGGTTCTCTTCCTGGGAATCATCTTTACAAAAGATGGTTCTATGCCTTGGCATCATCTTTACGAAAGAAGGATCTCTGCATGGGCATAATCTTTATGAATGAAGGTACTTTCTTTGGGTGTCATCATTATGAATGAAGGTTCTCTAGGCATCATCTTAATGAATGAAAGTTCACTCTCTGGGCAACATCTTTATGAATGAAGGCTCTCTCTATGTGCATCATATTTATGAAAGAAGGTTCTCTGTTTGGGCATCATCTTTATGAAAGAAGATTCTCTGCATTGGCATCATCTTTATGAAAGAATGTTCTGTGCCTGGGCATCATCTTTGTGAATGAAGGTTCTCTGCCTGGGCATCATCTTTATGAATGAAGGCTCTCTCTCTGAGCAACTTCTTTATGAGTGAAGGTTCTCTCTCTGGGCATCATCTTTATGAAAGAAGGTTCTCTGTTTGGACATATTCTTTATGAAAGAAGATTCTCTGCATGGGCATCTTCTTTATGAAAGAAGGTTCTCTGCCTTGGCATCATCTTTGTGAATGAAGGTTGTCTGCCTGGGCATCTTCTTTATGAATGAAGGTTCTCTCTCTGGGCATCATTTTTATGAATGAAGGCTCCCTTTCTTTGCAGCATTTTTATTGCAAAATGGTTCTCTTTCTGGATATCTTCTGTAACAAAGGAAGTTCCCTCTCTGGGTATCATCTTTATGAATGAAGGTTCTCACTCTGGGCATCATCTTAATGATATAAGGTTCTCTGCCTGGTCATCATCTTTACGAAGAAGCTTCTCTACCTGGGCATCATCTTTATGAATGAAGGTAAGCTCTCTGGGCATCATCTTTTTGAAACAAGTTTCTCTGCCTGGCTATCATCTATATGAATGAAAGTTGTCTCTCTGTGCATCATCTTTATGAATGAAGGTTTTCTCTCTGGGCATCATATTTATGAAAGAAGGTTCTCTCTCTGGGCATCATATTTATGAAAGAAGGTTCTCTGCCTGGGCATCATCTTTATGAAAGAATGTTCTCTACCTGGGCATCATCTTTACGAAAGATGGTTTTCTGCCTGGGCATCATCTTTGTGAATGAAAGTTCTATGCCTGGGCATCCATCTTTATGAATGAAGGTTCTCTCTCTGTGCATCATCTTTATCAATGAAGGTTCTCTCTCTTGGCATCATCTTTATAAACAAGGTTCTAATTCTGGGCATCATCTATATGAATGAAGGTTCTCTGCCTGGGCATCATCTATATGAAAGAAGGCTCTCTCTCTGGGCATGATCTTTATGAAAGCAGGTTCTCTGCCTAAGCAACAACTTTATGAATGAAGGCTCTATCTCTGGGCAGCATATTTATGAAAGAAAGTTCTCTGCCTGGGAATCATCTTTATGAAAGAATGTTCTCTGCCTGGGCATCATCTTTGTGAATGGAGGTTCTCTCCCTGTGCATCATCTTTATGAATGACGGTTCTCTCTCTGGGCATCATCTTATGAATGAATGTTCTCTCTCTGGGTATCATCTTTATGAATGAAGGTTCTCTGGGCATCATCTTATGAATGAAGGTTCTCTCTCTTGGCATCACCTTTATGTAAGAAGGTTCTCTTCCTGGGAATCATCTTTATGAAAAAAATGTTCTCTTTTGGCATCATCTTCATGACTGATGTTTCTCTCTCTGGCATCATCTTGATAAATGAAAATTTCTGCCCGGGCATCATCTTTATATATTACGGTTCTCTTCTGGGCATCATGTTTATGATCAAGGCTCTCTGTCTGGGCATCATCATTATGACAGAAGGTTCTCTCTTTGGGCATCATCTTTATGAATGAAAGTTCTCTGTCTGGGCATCATCTTTATGAATGACGGTTCTCTCTCTGGGCATCATCTTTATGAATGACGGTTCTCTCTCTGGGCATCACCGTTATGAATGAAGGTTCTCTCCCTGGGTATCATCTTTTTGAATGAAGGTTCTCTCTCTGGGCATCACCTTTATGAATGAAGGTTCTCTGCCTAGGCAACATCTTTATGAATGAAGGCTATTTCTCTGGCAGCATATTTATGAAAGAAGGTTCTTTGGCTGGGAATCATCTTTATAAAAGAATGTTCTCTGCCTGGGCATCATCATTGTGAATGGAGGTTCTCTCTCTGGGCATCATCTTTTTGAATGAAGGTTCTCTCTTGGGCATCAACTTATAATAGAATGTTTTCTCTCTGGGCATCAACTTTATGAAAGAAGGTTCTCTGGGCATCATCTTATGGATGAAGGTTCTCTATCTGGGCATCACCTGTATGTAAGAAGGTTCTTTCTCTGGGCTTCATCTTCATGAATGATGGTTCTCTCTCTGGGCATCATCTTTATTAATGAAACTTTCTGCCTGGACATCATCTTTATGAATGACGGTTCTGTTCTGGGCATCATTTTTATGAAGAGGGCAATCTGTCTGGGCATCATCTTTATGAAAGAAGGTTCTCTCTATGGTCATCATCTTTATGAAACAATTTTCTCTCTCTGAGCATTATATTTATGAAAGAAGGTTCTCTGTCTGGGCATCATCTTTATTAAAGAAGGTTTTCTCTCTGGGTATCATCATTATGAATGAATGTCCTCTGTTTGGGCATCGTCTTTATGAACGAAGGTTCTATCTCTGGTATCATCTTAATGAATGAAGGTTCTCTGTCTGGGAATCACCTTTATGATTGAAGGTTCTCTCTATGGCCATCATCTTTTTGCAACAAGGTTTTCTGCCTGGCTATCATCTATATGAAAGAAAGTTCTCTCTCTGTGCATCATCTTTATGAATGAAAGTTCATTCTCTGGGCAACATCTTTATGAATGAAGGCTCTCTCTACGTTCATCATATTTATGAAAGAAGGTTCTCTGTTTGGGCATCGTCTTTATGAAAGAAGGTTCTCTTCCTGTGAATCATCTTTACGAAAGATGGTTCTATGTCTGGGCATCATCGTTACGAAAGAAGGTTCTCTGCCTGGGCATAATCTTTGTGAATGAAGCTACTTTCTTTGGGCATCATTATTATAAATGAAGGTTCTCTTGCATTCATCTTAATGAATGAAGGTTCTCTCTCTGGGCCTCATTTTTATGAATGAATGCTCCCTCTCTGGCATCATCTTAATGAAAGAAAGTTCTCTCACTGGGCATCCTCTTTATGAATGAAAGATCACTCCCTGGGCAACATCTTTATGAATGAAGGTTCTCTCTATGTGCATCATTTTTATGAAAGAAGATTCTCTGGATGGGCATCATCTTTATGAAAGAATGTTCTCTGCCTGGGCATCATCTTTATGAAAGAAGGTTCTCTGCCGGGACATCATCTTTGTGAATGAAGGTTCTCTGTTGGGCATCATCTTTATGAATGAAGGCTGTCTCTCTGGGCAGCATCATTAGTGAATAAAGGATCTCTTTCTCAGCATCCTCTTTAAGAAAGAAGGTCCTCTCTCCGCATATCATTTTATGAATGAAGGTTCTCTCTCTGGGCATCATCTTTATGAAAGAAAGTTCTCTGCCTGGTCATCATCTTTACGAAGAAGGTTCTCTAGCTGGGCATCATCTTTATCAATGAAGGTACACTATCTGGGCATCATCTTTCTGAAACAAGGTTCTCTCCCTGGTATCATCATAATGAATGAAGGTTGTCTGTCTGGGAATAATCTTTATGATTGAAGATTCTCTCTCTGGGCATCACCTTTATGATGAAGTTTCTCTGCCTGGGCAACATCTTTATGAATGAAGGTTCTGTCTGTGGGCATCACCTTTATGTATGAAGGTTCTCTGTCTGGGCAACATCTTTATTAATGAAGGCTCTTTCTCTGGGAATCATATTTATGAAAGAAGTTTCTCGGCCTGGGCATCATCTTTGTGAATGAAGGTTTTCTCTCTGGGCATCACCTTTATTAATGAAGGTTCTCTTCCTGGGAACATCTTTATGAATGAAGACTCTTTCTCTGGCATCATATTTATGAAAGAAGGTTCTCTTCCTTGGAATCGTCTTTATGAAAACATGTTCTCTCTCAGCATCATCTTTGTGAATGAAGGTTCTCTCTTGGGCATCATCTTTATGAATGAAGGTTCTCTCTCTGGGCATCATCTTTATTAATGAAGGTTCTCTGGGCATCATCTTATGAATGAAGGTTCTCTCTCTGAGCATCACCTTTATGTAAGTAGGTTCTTTCTCTGGGCATCATCTTCATGAATGATGGTTCTCTCCCTGGGAATCATCTTTATCAATGAAAGTTCTCTCTCTCTGGGCATCATCTTTATGAATGACGCTTCTCTCTCTGGGCATCCCCTTTATGAATAAAAGTTTTATCTCTGGGCATCCTCTTTATAAAAGAAGGTTCTCTCTGTGGGAATCTTCTTTATGAAACAAGTTACTAAGCCTGGGAATCAACTATATGAGTTAAGGTTCTCTGCCAGGGCATCTTCTTTATGAAACATATTCCCTGCCAGTGCATCATCTATATGAATGAAGGTTCTGTCGCTGGGCATCATCTTCATAAAGAAAATTCTCTGTTTGGGCATCATCTTTATGAAAGAATGTTCTCTATCTCAGCATCATCTTTATCAATGAAGGTTCTCTCTCTGGGCATCATCTTTATGAATGAATGTTCTCTGTCTGGGCATCATCTTTAAGAAAGAAGGTTCTCTGACTGGGAATCATCTTACGAAAGTTTCTCTGAATGGGCATCATCTTTATGAATGAAGGTTCTCTCTCTTGGAATCATCTTTATAAACAAGGTTCTAATTCTGGGCATCATCTATATGAATGGAGTCTCTTTCTCTGGGCAGCATATTTATGAAAGAAGGTTCTCTGCCTGGGAATCATCTTTAGAAAAATATGTTCTCTGCCTGGGCATCATATTTGTGAATGGTGGTTCTCTCTCTGTGCATCATCTTTATAAATGAAGTTTCTTTCTCTGGGCATCATCTTTATGAAGCAAAGTTCTCTGGGCATCATCTTATGAATGAAGATTCTCTCTCTGGGCATCACCTTTATGTAAGAAGGTTCTTTCTCTGGGCATCATCTTAATGAATGATGGTTCTCTCTCTGGGCATCATCTTTATGAATGAAAATTTCTCTTTCTGGGCATCATCTTTATGAATGAAAGTTCACTCTCTGGGCAACATCTTTATGAATGAAGGCTCTCTCTATGTGGATCATATTTATGAAAGAAGGTTCTCTGTTTGGGCATCATCTTTATGAAAGAAGGTTCTCTGCCTGGGCGTCATCTTTGTGAATGAAGGTTCTCTCTCTGGGCATCATCTATATGAATGAAGGCTCTCTCTCTGGGCAGCATCTTTATTGAATAAAGGTTCTCTTTCTGGGCATCTTCTTTAAGAAAGATAGTTCCCTCTCTGGGCATCATCTTGATGAATGAAAATTTCTGCCTTGGCATCATCATTATGAAAGAAGGTTCTCTTCCTGGGAATCATCTTTACAAAAGATGGTTCTATGCCTTGGCATCATCTTTACGAAAGAAGGATCTCTGCATGGGCATAATCTTTATGAATGAAGGTACTTTCTTTGGGTGTCATCATTATGAATGAAGGTTCTCTAGGCATCATCTTAATGAATGAAAGTTCACTCTCTGGGCAACATCTTTATGAATGAAGGCTCTCTCTATGTGCATCATATTTATGAAAGAAGGTTCTCTGTTTGGGCATCATCTTTATGAAAGAAGATTCTCTGCATTGGCATCATCTTTATGAAAGAATGTTCTGTGCCTGGGCATCATCTTTGTGAATGAAGGTTCTCTGCCTGGGCATCATCTTTATGAATGAAGGCTCTCTCTCTGAGCAACTTCTTTATGAGTGAAGGTTCTCTCTCTGGGCATCATCTTTATGAAAGAAGGTTCTCTGTTTGGACATATTCTTTATGAAAGAAGATTCTCTGCATGGGCATCTTCTTTATGAAAGAAGGTTCTCTGCCTTGGCATCATCTTTGTGAATGAAGGTTGTCTGCCTGGGCATCTTCTTTATGAATGAAGGTTCTCTCTCTGGGCATCATTTTTATGAATGAAGGCTCCCTTTCTTTGCAGCATTTTTATTGCAAAATGGTTCTCTTTCTGGATATCTTCTGTAACAAAGGAAGTTCCCTCTCTGGGTATCATCTTTATGAATGAAGGTTCTCACTCTGGGCATCATCTTAATGATATAAGGTTCTCTGCCTGGTCATCATCTTTACGAAGAAGCTTCTCTACCTGGGCATCATCTTTATGAATGAAGGTAAGCTCTCTGGGCATCATCTTTTTGAAACAAGTTTCTCTGCCTGGCTATCATCTATATGAATGAAAGTTGTCTCTCTGTGCATCATCTTTATGAATGAAGGTTTTCTCTCTGGGCATCATATTTATGAAAGAAGGTTCTCTCTCTGGGCATCATATTTATGAAAGAAGGTTCTCTGCCTGGGCATCATCTTTATGAAAGAATGTTCTCTACCTGGGCATCATCTTTACGAAAGATGGTTTTCTGCCTGGGCATCATCTTTGTGAATGAAAGTTCTATGCCTGGGCATCCATCTTTATGAATGAAGGTTCTCTCTCTGTGCATCATCTTTATCAATGAAGGTTCTCTCTCTTGGCATCATCTTTATAAACAAGGTTCTAATTCTGGGCATCATCTATATGAATGAAGGTTCTCTGCCTGGGCATCATCTATATGAAAGAAGGCTCTCTCTCTGGGCATGATCTTTATGAAAGCAGGTTCTCTGCCTAAGCAACAACTTTATGAATGAAGGCTCTATCTCTGGGCAGCATATTTATGAAAGAAAGTTCTCTGCCTGGGAATCATCTTTATGAAAGAATGTTCTCTGCCTGGGCATCATCTTTGTGAATGGAGGTTCTCTCCCTGTGCATCATCTTTATGAATGACGGTTCTCTCTCTGGGCATCATCTTATGAATGAATGTTCTCTCTCTGGGTATCATCTTTATGAATGAAGGTTCTCTGGGCATCATCTTATGAATGAAGGTTCTCTCTCTTGGCATCACCTTTATGTAAGAAGGTTCTCTTCCTGGGAATCATCTTTATGAAAAAAATGTTCTCTTTTGGCATCATCTTCATGACTGATGTTTCTCTCTCTGGCATCATCTTGATAAATGAAAATTTCTGCCCGGGCATCATCTTTATATATTACGGTTCTCTTCTGGGCATCATGTTTATGATCAAGGCTCTCTGTCTGGGCATCATCATTATGACAGAAGGTTCTCTCTTTGGGCATCATCTTTATGAATGAAAGTTCTCTGTCTGGGCATCATCTTTATGAATGACGGTTCTCTCTCTGGGCATCATCTTTATGAATGACGGTTCTCTCTCTGGGCATCACCGTTATGAATGAAGGTTCTCTCCCTGGGTATCATCTTTTTGAATGAAGGTTCTCTCTCTGGGCATCACCTTTATGAATGAAGGTTCTCTGCCTAGGCAACATCTTTATGAATGAAGGCTATTTCTCTGGCAGCATATTTATGAAAGAAGGTTCTTTGGCTGGGAATCATCTTTATAAAAGAATGTTCTCTGCCTGGGCATCATCATTGTGAATGGAGGTTCTCTCTCTGGGCATCATCTTTTTGAATGAAGGTTCTCTCTTGGGCATCAACTTATAATAGAATGTTTTCTCTCTGGGCATCAACTTTATGAAAGAAGGTTCTCTGGGCATCATCTTATGGATGAAGGTTCTCTATCTGGGCATCACCTGTATGTAAGAAGGTTCTTTCTCTGGGCTTCATCTTCATGAATGATGGTTCTCTCTCTGGGCATCATCTTTATTAATGAAACTTTCTGCCTGGACATCATCTTTATGAATGACGGTTCTGTTCTGGGCATCATTTTTATGAAGAGGGCAATCTGTCTGGGCATCATCTTTATGAAAGAAGGTTCTCTCTATGGTCATCATCTTTATGAAACAATTTTCTCTCTCTGAGCATTATATTTATGAAAGAAGGTTCTCTGTCTGGGCATCATCTTTATTAAAGAAGGTTTTCTCTCTGGGTATCATCATTATGAATGAATGTCCTCTGTTTGGGCATCGTCTTTATGAACGAAGGTTCTATCTCTGGTATCATCTTAATGAATGAAGGTTCTCTGTCTGGGAATCACCTTTATGATTGAAGGTTCTCTCTATGGCCATCATCTTTTTGCAACAAGGTTTTCTGCCTGGCTATCATCTATATGAAAGAAAGTTCTCTCTCTGTGCATCATCTTTATGAATGAAAGTTCATTCTCTGGGCAACATCTTTATGAATGAAGGCTCTCTCTACGTTCATCATATTTATGAAAGAAGGTTCTCTGTTTGGGCATCGTCTTTATGAAAGAAGGTTCTCTTCCTGTGAATCATCTTTACGAAAGATGGTTCTATGTCTGGGCATCATCGTTACGAAAGAAGGTTCTCTGCCTGGGCATAATCTTTGTGAATGAAGCTACTTTCTTTGGGCATCATTATTATAAATGAAGGTTCTCTTGCATTCATCTTAATGAATGAAGGTTCTCTCTCTGGGCCTCATTTTTATGAATGAATGCTCCCTCTCTGGCATCATCTTAATGAAAGAAAGTTCTCTCACTGGGCATCCTCTTTATGAATGAAAGATCACTCCCTGGGCAACATCTTTATGAATGAAGGTTCTCTCTATGTGCATCATTTTTATGAAAGAAGATTCTCTGGATGGGCATCATCTTTATGAAAGAATGTTCTCTGCCTGGGCATCATCTTTATGAAAGAAGGTTCTCTGCCGGGACATCATCTTTGTGAATGAAGGTTCTCTGTTGGGCATCATCTTTATGAATGAAGGCTGTCTCTCTGGGCAGCATCATTAGTGAATAAAGGATCTCTTTCTCAGCATCCTCTTTAAGAAAGAAGGTCCTCTCTCCGCATATCATTTTATGAATGAAGGTTCTCTCTCTGGGCATCATCTTTATGAAAGAAAGTTCTCTGCCTGGTCATCATCTTTACGAAGAAGGTTCTCTAGCTGGGCATCATCTTTATCAATGAAGGTACACTATCTGGGCATCATCTTTCTGAAACAAGGTTCTCTCCCTGGTATCATCATAATGAATGAAGGTTGTCTGTCTGGGAATAATCTTTATGATTGAAGATTCTCTCTCTGGGCATCACCTTTATGATGAAGTTTCTCTGCCTGGGCAACATCTTTATGAATGAAGGTTCTGTCTGTGGGCATCACCTTTATGTATGAAGGTTCTCTGTCTGGGCAACATCTTTATTAATGAAGGCTCTTTCTCTGGGAATCATATTTATGAAAGAAGTTTCTCGGCCTGGGCATCATCTTTGTGAATGAAGGTTTTCTCTCTGGGCATCACCTTTATTAATGAAGGTTCTCTTCCTGGGAACATCTTTATGAATGAAGACTCTTTCTCTGGCATCATATTTATGAAAGAAGGTTCTCTTCCTTGGAATCGTCTTTATGAAAACATGTTCTCTCTCAGCATCATCTTTGTGAATGAAGGTTCTCTCTTGGGCATCATCTTTATGAATGAAGGTTCTCTCTCTGGGCATCATCTTTATTAATGAAGGTTCTCTGGGCATCATCTTATGAATGAAGGTTCTCTCTCTGAGCATCACCTTTATGTAAGTAGGTTCTTTCTCTGGGCATCATCTTCATGAATGATGGTTCTCTCCCTGGGAATCATCTTTATCAATGAAAGTTCTCTCTCTCTGGGCATCATCTTTATGAATGACGCTTCTCTCTCTGGGCATCCCCTTTATGAATAAAAGTTTTATCTCTGGGCATCCTCTTTATAAAAGAAGGTTCTCTCTGTGGGAATCTTCTTTATGAAACAAGTTACTAAGCCTGGGAATCAACTATATGAGTTAAGGTTCTCTGCCAGGGCATCTTCTTTATGAAACATATTCCCTGCCAGTGCATCATCTATATGAATGAAGGTTCTGTCGCTGGGCATCATCTTCATAAAGAAAATTCTCTGTTTGGGCATCATCTTTATGAAAGAATGTTCTCTATCTCAGCATCATCTTTATCAATGAAGGTTCTCTCTCTGGGCATCATCTTTATGAATGAATGTTCTCTGTCTGGGCATCATCTTTAAGAAAGAAGGTTCTCTGACTGGGAATCATCTTACGAAAGTTTCTCTGAATGGGCATCATCTTTATGAATGAAGGTTCTCTCTCTTGGAATCATCTTTATAAACAAGGTTCTAATTCTGGGCATCATCTATATGAATGGAGTCTCTTTCTCTGGGCAGCATATTTATGAAAGAAGGTTCTCTGCCTGGGAATCATCTTTAGAAAAATATGTTCTCTGCCTGGGCATCATATTTGTGAATGGTGGTTCTCTCTCTGTGCATCATCTTTATAAATGAAGTTTCTTTCTCTGGGCATCATCTTTATGAAGCAAAGTTCTCTGGGCATCATCTTATGAATGAAGATTCTCTCTCTGGGCATCACCTTTATGTAAGAAGGTTCTTTCTCTGGGCATCATCTTAATGAATGATGGTTCTCTCTCTGGGCATCATCTTTATGAATGAAAATTTCTCTTTCTGGGCATCATCTTTATGAATGAAAGTTCACTCTCTGGGCAACATCTTTATGAATGAAGGCTCTCTCTATGTGGATCATATTTATGAAAGAAGGTTCTCTGTTTGGGCATCATCTTTATGAAAGAAGGTTCTCTGCCTGGGCGTCATCTTTGTGAATGAAGGTTCTCTCTCTGGGCATCATCTATATGAATGAAGGCTCTCTCTCTGGGCAGCATCTTTATTGAATAAAGGTTCTCTTTCTGGGCATCTTCTTTAAGAAAGATAGTTCCCTCTCTGGGCATCATCTTGATGAATGAAAATTTCTGCCTTGGCATCATCATTATGAAAGAAGGTTCTCTTCCTGGGAATCATCTTTACAAAAGATGGTTCTATGCCTTGGCATCATCTTTACGAAAGAAGGATCTCTGCATGGGCATAATCTTTATGAATGAAGGTACTTTCTTTGGGTGTCATCATTATGAATGAAGGTTCTCTAGGCATCATCTTAATGAATGAAAGTTCACTCTCTGGGCAACATCTTTATGAATGAAGGCTCTCTCTATGTGCATCATATTTATGAAAGAAGGTTCTCTGTTTGGGCATCATCTTTATGAAAGAAGATTCTCTGCATTGGCATCATCTTTATGAAAGAATGTTCTGTGCCTGGGCATCATCTTTGTGAATGAAGGTTCTCTGCCTGGGCATCATCTTTATGAATGAAGGCTCTCTCTCTGAGCAACTTCTTTATGAGTGAAGGTTCTCTCTCTGGGCATCATCTTTATGAAAGAAGGTTCTCTGTTTGGACATATTCTTTATGAAAGAAGATTCTCTGCATGGGCATCTTCTTTATGAAAGAAGGTTCTCTGCCTTGGCATCATCTTTGTGAATGAAGGTTGTCTGCCTGGGCATCTTCTTTATGAATGAAGGTTCTCTCTCTGGGCATCATTTTTATGAATGAAGGCTCCCTTTCTTTGCAGCATTTTTATTGCAAAATGGTTCTCTTTCTGGATATCTTCTGTAACAAAGGAAGTTCCCTCTCTGGGTATCATCTTTATGAATGAAGGTTCTCACTCTGGGCATCATCTTAATGATATAAGGTTCTCTGCCTGGTCATCATCTTTACGAAGAAGCTTCTCTACCTGGGCATCATCTTTATGAATGAAGGTAAGCTCTCTGGGCATCATCTTTTTGAAACAAGTTTCTCTGCCTGGCTATCATCTATATGAATGAAAGTTGTCTCTCTGTGCATCATCTTTATGAATGAAGGTTTTCTCTCTGGGCATCATATTTATGAAAGAAGGTTCTCTCTCTGGGCATCATATTTATGAAAGAAGGTTCTCTGCCTGGGCATCATCTTTATGAAAGAATGTTCTCTACCTGGGCATCATCTTTACGAAAGATGGTTTTCTGCCTGGGCATCATCTTTGTGAATGAAAGTTCTATGCCTGGGCATCCATCTTTATGAATGAAGGTTCTCTCTCTGTGCATCATCTTTATCAATGAAGGTTCTCTCTCTTGGCATCATCTTTATAAACAAGGTTCTAATTCTGGGCATCATCTATATGAATGAAGGTTCTCTGCCTGGGCATCATCTATATGAAAGAAGGCTCTCTCTCTGGGCATGATCTTTATGAAAGCAGGTTCTCTGCCTAAGCAACAACTTTATGAATGAAGGCTCTATCTCTGGGCAGCATATTTATGAAAGAAAGTTCTCTGCCTGGGAATCATCTTTATGAAAGAATGTTCTCTGCCTGGGCATCATCTTTGTGAATGGAGGTTCTCTCCCTGTGCATCATCTTTATGAATGACGGTTCTCTCTCTGGGCATCATCTTATGAATGAATGTTCTCTCTCTGGGTATCATCTTTATGAATGAAGGTTCTCTGGGCATCATCTTATGAATGAAGGTTCTCTCTCTTGGCATCACCTTTATGTAAGAAGGTTCTCTTCCTGGGAATCATCTTTATGAAAAAAATGTTCTCTTTTGGCATCATCTTCATGACTGATGTTTCTCTCTCTGGCATCATCTTGATAAATGAAAATTTCTGCCCGGGCATCATCTTTATATATTACGGTTCTCTTCTGGGCATCATGTTTATGATCAAGGCTCTCTGTCTGGGCATCATCATTATGACAGAAGGTTCTCTCTTTGGGCATCATCTTTATGAATGAAAGTTCTCTGTCTGGGCATCATCTTTATGAATGACGGTTCTCTCTCTGGGCATCATCTTTATGAATGACGGTTCTCTCTCTGGGCATCACCGTTATGAATGAAGGTTCTCTCCCTGGGTATCATCTTTTTGAATGAAGGTTCTCTCTCTGGGCATCACCTTTATGAATGAAGGTTCTCTGCCTAGGCAACATCTTTATGAATGAAGGCTATTTCTCTGGCAGCATATTTATGAAAGAAGGTTCTTTGGCTGGGAATCATCTTTATAAAAGAATGTTCTCTGCCTGGGCATCATCATTGTGAATGGAGGTTCTCTCTCTGGGCATCATCTTTTTGAATGAAGGTTCTCTCTTGGGCATCAACTTATAATAGAATGTTTTCTCTCTGGGCATCAACTTTATGAAAGAAGGTTCTCTGGGCATCATCTTATGGATGAAGGTTCTCTATCTGGGCATCACCTGTATGTAAGAAGGTTCTTTCTCTGGGCTTCATCTTCATGAATGATGGTTCTCTCTCTGGGCATCATCTTTATTAATGAAACTTTCTGCCTGGACATCATCTTTATGAATGACGGTTCTGTTCTGGGCATCATTTTTATGAAGAGGGCAATCTGTCTGGGCATCATCTTTATGAAAGAAGGTTCTCTCTATGGTCATCATCTTTATGAAACAATTTTCTCTCTCTGAGCATTATATTTATGAAAGAAGGTTCTCTGTCTGGGCATCATCTTTATTAAAGAAGGTTTTCTCTCTGGGTATCATCATTATGAATGAATGTCCTCTGTTTGGGCATCGTCTTTATGAACGAAGGTTCTATCTCTGGTATCATCTTAATGAATGAAGGTTCTCTGTCTGGGAATCACCTTTATGATTGAAGGTTCTCTCTATGGCCATCATCTTTTTGCAACAAGGTTTTCTGCCTGGCTATCATCTATATGAAAGAAAGTTCTCTCTCTGTGCATCATCTTTATGAATGAAAGTTCATTCTCTGGGCAACATCTTTATGAATGAAGGCTCTCTCTACGTTCATCATATTTATGAAAGAAGGTTCTCTGTTTGGGCATCGTCTTTATGAAAGAAGGTTCTCTTCCTGTGAATCATCTTTACGAAAGATGGTTCTATGTCTGGGCATCATCGTTACGAAAGAAGGTTCTCTGCCTGGGCATAATCTTTGTGAATGAAGCTACTTTCTTTGGGCATCATTATTATAAATGAAGGTTCTCTTGCATTCATCTTAATGAATGAAGGTTCTCTCTCTGGGCCTCATTTTTATGAATGAATGCTCCCTCTCTGGCATCATCTTTATGAAAGAAAGTTCTCTGCCTGGTCATCATCTTTACGAAGAAGGTTCTCTAGCTGGGCATCATCTTTATCAATGAAGGTACACTATCTGGGCATCATCTTTCTGAAACAAGGTTCTCTCCCTGGTATCATCATAATGAATGAAGGTTGTCTGTCTGGGAATAATCTTTATGATTGAAGATTCTCTCTCTGGGCATCACCTTTATGATGAAGTTTCTCTGCCTGGGCAACATCTTTATGAATGAAGGTTCTGTCTGTGGGCATCACCTTTATGTATGAAGGTTCTCTGTCTGGGCAACATCTTTATTAATGAAGGCTCTTTCTCTGGGAATCATATTTATGAAAGAAGTTTCTCGGCCTGGGCATCATCTTTGTGAATGAAGGTTTTCTCTCTGGGCATCACCTTTATTAATGAAGGTTCTCTTCCTGGGAACATCTTTATGAATGAAGACTCTTTCTCTGGCATCATATTTATGAAAGAAGGTTCTCTTCCTTGGAATCGTCTTTATGAAAACATGTTCTCTCTCAGCATCATCTTTGTGAATGAAGGTTCTCTCTTGGGCATCATCTTTATGAATGAAGGTTCTCTCTCTGGGCATCATCTTTATTAATGAAGGTTCTCTGGGCATCATCTTATGAATGAAGGTTCTCTCTCTGAGCATCACCTTTATGTAAGTAGGTTCTTTCTCTGGGCATCATCTTCATGAATGATGGTTCTCTCCCTGGGAATCATCTTTATCAATGAAAGTTCTCTCTCTCTGGGCATCATCTTTATGAATGACGCTTCTCTCTCTGGGCATCCCCTTTATGAATAAAAGTTTTATCTCTGGGCATCCTCTTTATAAAAGAAGGTTCTCTCTCTGGGAATCTTCTTTATGAAACAAGTTACTAAGCCTGGGAATCAACTATATGAGTTAAGGTTCTCTGCCAGGGCATCTTCTTTATGAAACATATTCCCTGCCAGTGCATCATCTATATGAATGAAGGTTCTGTCGCTGGGCATCATCTTCATAAAGAAAATTCTCTGTTTGGGCATCATCTTTATGAAAGAATGTTCTCTATCTCAGCATCATCTTTATCAATGAAGGTTCTCTCTCTGGGCATCATCTTTATGAATGAATGTTCTCTGTCTGGGCATCATCTTTAAGAAAGAAGGTTCTCTGACTGGGAATCATCTTACGAAAGTTTCTCTGAATGGGCATCATCTTTATGAATGAAGGTTCTCTCTCTTGGAATCATCTTTATAAACAAGGTTCTAATTCTGGGCATCATCTATATGAATGGAGTCTCTTTCTCTGGGCAGCATATTTATGAAAGAAGGTTCTCTGCCTGGGAATCATCTTTAGAAAAATATGTTCTCTGCCTGGGCATCATATTTGTGAATGGTGGTTCTCTCTCTGTGCATCATCTTTATAAATGAAGTTTCTTTCTCTGGGCATCATCTTTATGAAGCAAAGTTCTCTGGGCATCATCTTATGAATGAAGATTCTCTCTCTGGGCATCACCTTTATGTAAGAAGGTTCTTTCTCTGGGCATCATCTTAATGAATGATGGTTCTCTCTCTGGGCATCATCTTTATGAATGAAAATTTCTCTTTCTGGGCATCATCTTTATGAATGAAAGTTCACTCTCTGGGCAACATCTTTATGAATGAAGGCTCTCTCTATGTGGATCATATTTATGAAAGAAGGTTCTCTGTTTGGGCATCATCTTTATGAAAGAAGGTTCTCTGCCTGGGCGTCATCTTTGTGAATGAAGGTTCTCTCTCTGGGCATCATCTATATGAATGAAGGCTCTCTCTCTGGGCAGCATCTTTATTGAATAAAGGTTCTCTTTCTGGGCATCTTCTTTAAGAAAGATAGTTCCCTCTCTGGGCATCATCTTGATGAATGAAAATTTCTGCCTTGGCATCATCATTATGAAAGAAGGTTCTCTTCCTGGGAATCATCTTTACAAAAGATGGTTCTATGCCTTGGCATCATCTTTACGAAAGAAGGATCTCTGCATGGGCATAATCTTTATGAATGAAGGTACTTTCTTTGGGTGTCATCATTATGAATGAAGGTTCTCTAGGCATCATCTTAATGAATGAAAGTTCACTCTCTGGGCAACATCTTTATGAATGAAGGCTCTCTCTATGTGCATCATATTTATGAAAGAAGGTTCTCTGTTTGGGCATCATCTTTATGAAAGAAGATTCTCTGCATTGGCATCATCTTTATGAAAGAATGTTCTGTGCCTGGGCATCATCTTTGTGAATGAAGGTTCTCTGCCTGGGCATCATCTTTATGAATGAAGGCTCTCTCTCTGAGCAACTTCTTTATGAGTGAAGGTTCTCTCTCTGGGCATCATCTTTATGAAAGAAGGTTCTCTGTTTGGACATATTCTTTATGAAAGAAGATTCTCTGCATGGGCATCTTCTTTATGAAAGAAGGTTCTCTGCCTTGGCATCATCTTTGTGAATGAAGGTTGTCTGCCTGGGCATCTTCTTTATGAATGAAGGTTCTCTCTCTGGGCATCATTTTTATGAATGAAGGCTCCCTTTCTTTGCAGCATTTTTATTGCAAAATGGTTCTCTTTCTGGATATCTTCTGTAACAAAGGAAGTTCCCTCTCTGGGTATCATCTTTATGAATGAAGGTTCTCACTCTGGGCATCATCTTAATGATATAAGGTTCTCTGCCTGGTCATCATCTTTACGAAGAAGCTTCTCTACCTGGGCATCATCTTTATGAATGAAGGTAAGCTCTCTGGGCATCATCTTTTTGAAACAAGTTTCTCTGCCTGGCTATCATCTATATGAATGAAAGTTGTCTCTCTGTGCATCATCTTTATGAATGAAGGTTTTCTCTCTGGGCATCATATTTATGAAAGAAGGTTCTCTCTCTGGGCATCATATTTATGAAAGAAGGTTCTCTGCCTGGGCATCATCTTTATGAAAGAATGTTCTCTACCTGGGCATCATCTTTACGAAAGATGGTTTTCTGCCTGGGCATCATCTTTGTGAATGAAAGTTCTATGCCTGGGCATCCATCTTTATGAATGAAGGTTCTCTCTCTGTGCATCATCTTTATCAATGAAGGTTCTCTCTCTTGGCATCATCTTTATAAACAAGGTTCTAATTCTGGGCATCATCTATATGAATGAAGGTTCTCTGCCTGGGCATCATCTATATGAAAGAAGGCTCTCTCTCTGGGCATGATCTTTATGAAAGCAGGTTCTCTGCCTAAGCAACAACTTTATGAATGAAGGCTC
This sequence comes from Tenrec ecaudatus, assembly GCF_050624435.1. Classification (NCBI taxonomy): domain Eukaryota; kingdom Metazoa; phylum Chordata; class Mammalia; order Afrosoricida; family Tenrecidae; genus Tenrec; species Tenrec ecaudatus. Next base: position 16,032,613 of record NC_134549.1, read on the forward strand.
TATCTCTGGGCAGCATATTTATGAAAGAAAGTTCTCTGCCTGGGAATCATCTTTATGAAAGAATGTTCTCTGCCTGGGCATCATCTTTGTGAATGGAGGTTCTCTCCCTGTGCATCATCTTTATGAATGACGGTTCTCTCTCTGGGCATCATCTTATGAATGAATGTTCTCTCTCTGGGTATCATCTTTATGAATGAAGGTTCTCTGGGCATCATCTTATGAATGAAGGTTCTCTCTCTTGGCATCACCTTTATGTAAGAAGGTTCTCTTCCTGGGAATCATCTTTATGAAAAAAATGTTCTCTTTTGGCATCATCTTCATGACTGATGTTTCTCTCTCTGGCATCATCTTGATAAATGAAAATTTCTGCCCGGGCATCATCTTTATATATTACGGTTCTCTTCTGGGCATCATGTTTATGATCAAGGCTCTCTGTCTGGGCATCATCATTATGACAGAAGGTTCTCTCTTTGGGCATCATCTTTATGAATGAAAGTTCTCTGTCTGGGCATCATCTTTATGAATGACGGTTCTCTCTCTGGGCATCATCTTTATGAATGACGGTTCTCTCTCTGGGCATCACCGTTATGAATGAAGGTTCTCTCCCTGGGTATCATCTTTTTGAATGAAGGTTCTCTCTCTGGGCATCACCTTTATGAATGAAGGTTCTCTGCCTAGGCAACATCTTTATGAATGAAGGCTATTTCTCTGGCAGCATATTTATGAAAGAAGGTTCTTTGGCTGGGAATCATCTTTATAAAAGAATGTTCTCTGCCTGGGCATCATCATTGTGAATGGAGGTTCTCTCTCTGGGCATCATCTTTTTGAATGAAGGTTCTCTCTTGGGCATCAACTTATAATAGAATGTTTTCTCTCTGGGCATCAACTTTATGAAAGAAGGTTCTCTGGGCATCATCTTATGGATGAAGGTTCTCTATCTGGGCATCACCTGTATGTAAGAAGGTTCTTTCTCTGGGCTTCATCTTCATGAATGATGGTTCTCTCTCTGGGCATCATCTTTATTAATGAAACTTTCTGCCTGGACATCATCTTTATGAATGACGGTTCTGTTCTGGGCATCATTTTTATGAAGAGGGCAATCTGTCTGGGCATCATCTTTATGAAAGAAGGTTCTCTCTATGGTCATCATCTTTATGAAACAATTTTCTCTCTCTGAGCATTATATTTATGAAAGAAGGTTCTCTGTCTGGGCATCATCTTTATTAAAGAAGGTTTTCTCTCTGGGTATCATCATTATGAATGAATGTCCTCTGTTTGGGCATCGTCTTTATGAACGAAGGTTCTATCTCTGGTATCATCTTAATGAATGAAGGTTCTCTGTCTGGGAATCACCTTTATGATTGAAGGTTCTCTCTATGGCCATCATCTTTTTGCAACAAGGTTTTCTGCCTGGCTATCATCTATATGAAAGAAAGTTCTCTCTCTGTGCATCATCTTTATGAATGAAAGTTCATTCTCTGGGCAACATCTTTATGAATGAAGGCTCTCTCTACGTTCATCATATTTATGAAAGAAGGTTCTCTGTTTGGGCATCGTCTTTATGAAAGAAGGTTCTCTTCCTGTGAATCATCTTTACGAAAGATGGTTCTATGTCTGGGCATCATCGTTACGAAAGAAGGTTCTCTGCCTGGGCATAATCTTTGTGAATGAAGCTACTTTCTTTGGGCATCATTATTATAAATGAAGGTTCTCTTGCATTCATCTTAATGAATGAAGGTTCTCTCTCTGGGCCTCATTTTTATGAATGAATGCTCCCTCTCTGGCATCATCTTAATGAAAGAAAGTTCTCTCACTGGGCATCCTCTTTATGAATGAAAGATCACTCCCTGGGCAACATCTTTATGAATGAAGGTTCTCTCTATGTGCATCATTTTTATGAAAGAAGATTCTCTGGATGGGCATCATCTTTATGAAAGAATGTTCTCTGCCTGGGCATCATCTTTATGAAAGAAGGTTCTCTGCCGGGACATCATCTTTGTGAATGAAGGTTCTCTGTTGGGCATCATCTTTATGAATGAAGGCTGTCTCTCTGGGCAGCATCATTAGTGAATAAAGGATCTCTTTCTCAGCATCCTCTTTAAGAAAGAAGGTCCTCTCTCCGCATATCATTTTATGAATGAAGGTTCTCTCTCTGGGCATCATCTTTATGAAAGAAAGTTCTCTGCCTGGTCATCATCTTTACGAAGAAGGTTCTCTAGCAGGGCATCATCTTTATCAATGAAGGTACGCTATCTGGGCATCATCTTTCTGAAACAAGGTTCTCTCCCTGGTATCATCATAATGAATGAAGGTTGTCTGTCTGGGAATAATCTTTATGATTGAAGATTCTCTCTCTGGGCATCACCTTTATGATGAAGTTTCTCTGCCTGGGCAACATCTTTATGAATGAAGGTTCTGTCTGTGGGCATCACCTTTATGTATGAAGGTTCTCTGTCTGGGCAACATCTTTATTAATGAAGGCTCTTTCTCTGGGAATCATATTTATGAAAGAAGGTTCTCGGCCTGGGAATCATCTTTATGAAAGAATGTTCTCTGCCTGGGCATCATCTTTGTGAATGAAGGTTCTCTCTCTGGGCATCACCTTTATTAATGAAGGTTCTCTTCCTGGGAAAATCTTTATGAATGAAGACTCTTTCTCTGGCATCATATTTATGAAAGAAGGTTCTCTTCCTTGGAATCGTCTTTATGAAAACATGTTCTCTCTCAGCATCATCTTTGTGAATGAAGGTTCTCTCTTGGGCATCATCTTTATGAATGAAGGTTCTCTCTCTGGGCATCATCTTTATTAATGAAGGTTCTCTGGGCATCATCTTATGAATGAAGGTTCTCTCTCTGAGCATCACCTTTATGTAAGTAGGTTCTTTCTCTGGGCATCATCTTCATGAATGATGGTTCTCTCCCTGGGAATCATCTTTATCAATGAAAGTTCTCTCTCTCTGGGCATCATCTTTATGAATGACGCTTCTCTCTCTGGGCATCCCCTTTATGAATAAAAGTTTTATCTCTGGGCATCCTCTTTATAAAAGAAGGTTCTCTCTCTGGGAATCTTCTTTATGAAACAAGTTACTAAGCCTGGGAATCAACTATATGAATTAAGGTTCTCTGCCAGGGCATCTTCTTTATGAAACAAATTCCCTGCCAGTGCATCATCTATTTGAATGAAGGTTCTGTCTCTGGGCATCATCTTCATAAAGAAAATTCTCTGTTTGGGCATCATCTTTATGAAAGAATGTTCTCTATCTCGGCATCATCTTTGTCAATGAAGGTTCTCTCTCTGGGCATCATCTTTATGAAAGAATGTTCTCTATCTCGGCATCATCTTTATCAATGAAGGTTCTCTCTCTGGGCATCATCTTTATGAATGAATGTTCTCTGTCTGGGCATCATCTTTAAGAAAGAAGGTTCTCTGACTGGGAATCATCTTACGAAAGTTTCTCTGACTGGGCATCATCTTTATGAATGAAGGTTCTCTCTCTTGGAATCATCTTTATAAACAAGGTTCTAATTCTGGGCATCATCTATATGAATGGAGGCTCTCTCTCTGGACATCATCTTTATGAAAGCAGGTTCTCTGCCTAGGCAACATCTTTATGAATGAAGGCTCTTTCTCTGGGCAGCATATTTATGAAAGAAGGTTCTCTGCCTGGGAATCATCTTTAGAAAAATATGTTCTCTGCCTGGGCATCATATTTGTGAATGGTGGTTCTCTCTCTGTGCATCATCTTTATAAATGAAGGTTCTCTCTCTGGGCATCATCTTCATGAAGCAAAGTTCTCTGCGCATCATCTTATGAATGAAGGTTCTCTCTCTGGACATCACCTTTATGTAAGAAGGTTCTTTCTCTGGGCATCATCTTCATGAATGATGGTTCTCTCTCTGGGCATCATCTTTATGAATGAAAATTCTCTTTCTGGGCATCATCTTTATGAATGAAAGTTCACTCTCTGGGCAACATCTTTATGAATGAAGGCTCTCTCTATGTGGATCATATTTATGAAAGAAGGTTCTCTGTTTGGGCATCATCTTTATGAAAGAAGGTTCTCTGCCTGGGCATCATCTTTGTGAATGAAGGTTCTCTCTCTGGGCATCATCTATATGAATGAAGGCTCTCTCTCTGGGCAGCATCTTTATTGAATAAAGGTTCTCTTTCTGGGCATCTTCTTTAAGAAAGATAGTTCCCTCTCTGGGCATCATCTTGATGAATGAAAATTTCTGCCTTGGCATCATCATTATGAAAGAAGGTTCTCTTCCTGGGAATCATCTTTACAAAAGATGGTTCTATGCCTTGGCATCATCTTTACAAAAGAAGGATCTCTGCATGGGCATAATCTTTATGAATGAAGGTACTTTCTTTGGGTGTCATCATTATGAATGAAGGTTCTCTAGGCATCATCTTAATGAATGAAAGTTCACTCTCTGGGCAACATCTTTATGAAGGAAGGCTCTCTCTCTGGGCATCATCTTTATGAAAGAAGGTTCTCTGTTTGGGCATCTTCTTTATGAAAGAAGATTCTCTGCATGGGCATCTTCTTTATGAAAGAAGGTTCTCTGCCTGGGCATCATCTTTGTGAATGAAGGTTGTCTGCCTGGGCATCATCTTTATGCATGAAGGTTCTCTCTCTGGGCATCATTTTTATGAATGAAGGCTCCCTCTCTTTGCAGCATTTTTATTGCAAAATGGTTCTCTTTCTGGATATCTTCTGTAAGAAAGGAAGTTCCCTCTCTGGGTATCATCTTTATGAATGAAGTTTCTCACTCTGGGCATCATCTTTTTGCAACAAGGTTTTCTGCCTGGCTATCATCTATATGAAAGAAAGTTCTCTCTCTGTGCATCATCTTTATGAATGAAAGTTCATTCTCTGGGCAACATCTTTATGAATGAAGGCTCTCTCTACGTTCATCATATTTATGAAAGAAGGTTCTCTGTTTGGGCATCGTCTTTATGAAAGAAGGTTCTCTTCCTGTGAATCATCTTTACGAAAGATGGTTCTATGTCTGGGCATCATCGTTACGAAAGAAGGTTCTCTGCCTGGGCATAATCTTTGTGAATGAAGCTACTTTCTTTGGGCATCATTATTATAAATGAAGGTTCTCTTGCATTCATCTTAATGAATGAAGGTTCTCTCTCTGGGCCTCATTTTTATGAATGAATGCTCCCTCTCTGGCATCATCTTAATGAAAGAAAGTTCTCTCACTGGGCATCCTCTTTATGAATGAAAGATCACTCCCTGGGCAACATCTTTATGAATGAAGGTTCTCTCTATGTGCATCATTTTTATGAAAGAAGATTCTCTGGATGGGCATCATCTTTATGAAAGAATGTTCTCTGCCTGGGCATCATCTTTATGAAAGAAGGTTCTCTGCCGGGACATCATCTTTGTGAATGAAGGTTCTCTGTTGGGCATCATCTTTATGAATGAAGGCTGTCTCTCTGGGCAGCATCATTAGTGAATAAAGGATCTCTTTCTCAGCATCCTCTTTAAGAAAGAAGGTCCTCTCTCCGCATATCATTTTATGAATGAAGGTTCTCTCTCTGGGCATCATCTTTATGAAAGAAAGTTCTCTGCCTGGTCATCATCTTTACGAAGAAGGTTCTCTAGCAGGGCATCATCTTTATCAATGAAGGAACGCTATCTGGGCATCATCTTTCTGAAACAAGGTTCTCTCCCTGGTATCATCATAATGAATGAAGGTTGTCTGTCTGGGAATAATCTTTATGATTGAAGATTCTCTCTCTGGGCATCACCTTTATGATGAAGTTTCTCTGCCTGGGCAACATCTTTATGAATGAAGGTTCTGTCTGTGGGCATCACCTTTATGTATGAAGGTTCTCTGTCTGGGCAACATCTTTATTAATGAAGGCTCTTTCTCTGGGAATCATATTTATGAAAGAAGGTTCTCGGCCTGGGAATCATCTTTATGAAAGAATGTTCTCTGCCTGGGCATCATCTTTGTGAATGAAGGTTCTCTCTCTGGGCATCACCTTTATTAATGAAGGTTCTCTTCCTGGGAACATCTTTATGAATGAAGACTCTTTCTCTGGCATCATATTTATGAAAGAAGGTTCTCTTCCTTGGAATCGTCTTTATGAAAACATGTTCTCTCTCAGCATCATCTTTGTGAATGAAGGTTCTCTCTTGGGCATCATCTTTATGAATGAAGGTTCTCTCTCTGGGCATCATCTTTATTAATGAAGGTTCTCTGGGCATCATCTTATGAATGAAGGTTCTCTCTCTGAGCATCACCTTTATGTAAGTAGGTTCTTTCTCTGGGCATCATCTTCATGAATGATGGTTCTCTCCCTGGGAATCATCTTTATCAATGAAAGTTCTCTCTCTCTGGGCATCATCTTTATGAATGACGCTTCTCTCTCTGGGCATCCCCTTTATGAATAAAAGTTTTATCTCTGGGCATCCTCTTTATAAAAGAAGGTTCTCTCTCTGGGAATCTTCTTTATGAAACAAGTTACTAAGCCTGGGAATCAACTATATGAATTAAGGTTCTCTGCCAGGGCATCTTCTTTATGAAACAAATTCCCTGCCAGTGCATCATCTATTTGAATGAAGGTTCTGTCTCTGGGCATCATCTTCATAAAGAAAATTCTCTGTTTGGGCATCATCTTTATGAAAGAATGTTCTCTATCTCGGCATCATCTTTATCAATGAAGGTTCTCTCTCTGGGCATCATCTTTATGAATGAATGTTCTCTGTCTGGGCATCATCTTTAAGAAAGAAGGTTCTCTGACTGGGAATCATCTTTATAAAAGAATGTTCTCTGACTGGGCATCATCTTTGTGAATGGAGGTTCTCTCTCTGGGCATCATCTTTTTGAATGAAGGTTCTCTCTTGGGCAACCACTTATAATAGAATGTTTTCTCTCTGGGCATCAACTTTATGAAAGAAGGTTCTCTGGACATCATCTTATGGATGAAGGTTCTCTATCTGGGCATCACCTGTATGTAAGAAGGTTCTTTCTCTGGGTTTCAACTTCATGAATGATGGTTCTCTCTCTGGGCATCATCTTTATTAATGAAAGTTTCTGCCTGGACATCATCTTTATAAATGACGGTTCTGTTCTGGGCATCATTTTTATGAAGAGGGCAATCTGTCTGGGCATCATCTTTATGAAAGAAGGTTCTCTCTATGGGCATCATCTTTATGAAACCATTTTCTCTCTCTGAGCATTATATTTATGAAAGAAGGTTCTCTGTCTGGGCATCATCTTTATTAAAGAAGGTTTTCTCTCTGGGTATCATCATTATGAATGAATGTCCTCTGTTTGGGCATCGTCTTTATGAAGGAAGGTTCTCTTCCTGGGAATCATCTTTACGAAAATGGTTCTATGCCTGGGCATCATCGTTAATAAAGAAGGTTTTCTGCCTGGGCATAATCTTTGTGAATAAAGGTACTTTCTTTGGGCATCATCATTATGAATGAAGGTTCTCTCTCTGGACATCATGTATATGAATGAAGGTTCTGTCTCTGGTCATCATCTTTATGAAAGAAAGGTCTATTTTTGGGCATCATATTTATGAATGAAAGTTCACTCTCTGGGCAACATCTTTATGAATGAATGCTCTCTCTATGTGCATCATATTTATGAAAGAAGGTTTTCTGTGTGGGTATCATCTTTATGAAAGGAGATTCTGTGCCTGGGCATCATCTTTATTAAAGAAAGTTCTCTGCCTGGGCATTATCTTTGTGAATGAAGGTTCTCGGCCTGTGCATCAACGTTATGAATGTAGATTATCTCTCTTGGCAGCATCTTTATTGAAGAAAGGTTCTCTTTCTTTGCATGCTCTTTAAGAAAGAAGGTTCTCTCTCTGGGCATCATCTTTATGAATGTAGATTATCTCTCTGGGCATCATCTTCATGAATGATGGTTCTCTCCCTGGGCATCATATTTATGAATGAAAGTTCTCACTCTGTGCATCATCTTTATGAATGAAGGTTCTCTCTCTGGGCATCATCTTTATGAATGTAGATTATCTCTCTGGGCATCATCTTTATGAAAGCATGTTCTCTGCCTAGGCAACATCTTTATGAATGAAGTCTCTTTCTCTGGGCATCATATTTATGAAAGAAGGTTCTCTTCCTGGGAATCATCTTTATGAAAAAATGTTCTCTTTTGGCATCATCTTTGTTAATGAAAGTTCTCTCTCTAGGCATCATCTTTATGAATGACGATTCTCTGTCTGGGCATCATCTTTTTTTAAAATCTTTTTATTGGGGCTCATAAGGCTCTTATCACAATCTGTGCATACATCAAATGAGCAAAGCACACTTATACATTCGTTGCACTCGCCACTCTCATAATTCACCTTCCACATGTGTTCCCGGAATAAGCTCGGTTTCCCTTTTTTTTTCTCCCATCCTCCTCCCTCCCCGTCCCACCCCTTTTCCCTTGATAGTTTATAAATAATTATTATAACTTATCGTACACTCCCCGGCGTCTCCCCTCACCCGCCTCCCCCTTGACAATCTCCCAGAGAGGAGGTTACACATAGATCTCCGAGATCGGTTCTCCCTTTCTACATGCCCTTCCCTCCTGGTGTCGCCTCTCCCAAAGCTGGTGTTGAAGGGTTCGTCTGTCCTAGATTCCCTGTGCCTCTAGATCCCCACTGCACCGCTGTACATCCTCTGGTACAACCAGGTCCGCAAGGCAAGGTAGGATTGGGGTCATGATGATTGGGAGGGGAGGAAGCGTTCAGGAACTAGAGGAAGGTTTTGAGTTTCATTGTTGTTACACTGAACCTTGTGTGGCCCATCTCCTCCTCACTACCCCTCTGGAAGGGGTGTTCAGCTCTCTACAGGTGGGCATTGGGTCCCCATCATGCACTCCCCCTCTTTCATGGTGATGTGATTCTCACCACCACCCCACGTTTGATGATGGAGACCTGGTCTCCTCTGTCCTTCAGCGGAGGAAGCAGAGCACAGGGAGCCTGAAGGAGTATAAAGGATGGTCTACAAACCAACGAAAGGACCTTGAACTCCTAGCAATTTTTCTTTTAATATTTGCTATCTTTTTGCTTAGTCTTTTTTAATTAGTTTTGTTTTTTACCTTGTAAATTTTGTATGTTAGTGGCTTTTCTGCTTATCAGCGTGTCGAAGTTGCTTCTGTCAAAGCTATGTTCTTATGGGCCACTTTGGTACAGTCAAAGTCATATCCATTTGTATGCACATATTGCTATGTCAGCAGGTCCACCTAGACAAGATAGGCTGAACAAATAATGAGAGAAGAAAACAACAGGACCAATGGTCCTGGAGGGACATGAGAGCGTGGGAGGTAGGGGAAGGGAGGAGGTGTCGCCCAACACAGAAACAAGGGAACAGCGAATGGTTCTAAACCAGAGGAGGGAGGGGAGGGGAGGACTGGAAGGGAGTGACCAAGAGCAAGGTAACTGAGAGGAAGTACTGAATCCAGAATGAAGGCCAAACATGGTAATGGGTCGGGAGGAAAGCGAAAGGAAATAGAGGAAAGGAGTAGGAGGCAAAGTGCATACAGAGAAGCCTAAATACAGACATGTACATATGTAAATATATTTATGTTTATGGGGGCAATAGATTTATACGCATATATTTATAGGTTCAGTAGTAGGGTAGCAGATGGACATTGGGCCTCCTCATGCATAATCCCCCAATACAATAGCACCTCGCCCTGCTAAGCAGCCATTGCAGGATACCCATCTTCCCGACATGATCACTGAAGACAGCCGTGTGTGTAAGCAAATGTGCTGAAGAAAGCTGATGGTGCCCGGCTATCAAAAAAAGATATAGTGTCTGGGGTCTTAAAGGCTTGAAGGCAAATAAGCGGCCATCTAGCTCAGAAGCAACAAAGCCCACAGAGAAGAAGCACACGGCCTAAGCGAACACAAGGTGTTGAATGGACCATGTAGCAGATACAAAGGAACAAAAACAATCATTATGTGATCACCTTCCTCACATAATGGCTGAAGACGAAAGTGTGCATAAGCAAGTGTGGTGAAGAAGGCGGATGGTGCCCGGCTACTGAGAGATATAGCGTCTGGGGACTTAAAGGTTGAAAACAAACAAGAGGCCATCTAGCCCAGAAGCAACCGAGCCCAAACGGAAGCAGCACACCAACATAGGTGACCATGATGGGCATCATCTTTATGAATGACGGTTCTCTCTCTGGGCATCATCTTTATGAATGACGGTTCTCTCTCTGGGCATCATCTTTATGAATAAAAGTTTTATCTCTGGGAATCCTCTTTATGAAAGAAGATTCTCTCTCTGGGAATCATCTTAATGAAACAAGTTTCTAAGTCTGGGCATCAACTATATGAATGAAGGTTCTCTGCCAGGGCATCATCTTTATGAGAGAAGGCAATCACTCTGGGCATCATATTTTTGAAAGCAGGTTCTCTCTTTGGGCATCATCTTTATGAAAGGAGGTTCTCTTTCTAGGCATCGTCTTTATGAAACAAGGTTCTCTGCCTGGGCATCACCTTTTTGAATGAAGGTTCACTCTCTAGGCATCATCTTCATAAAGAAAGTTCTCTGTTTGGGCATCATCTTTATGATAGAAGGTTCTCTCTCTAGGCATCATCTTCATAAAGAAAGTTCTCTGTTTGGGCATCATCTTTAAGATAGAAGTTTCTCTGACTGGGCATCATCTTACGAAAGTTTCCCTGCCTGGGCTTCATCTTTATGAATGACGATACTCTCTCTGGGCATCATCTTTATGAAACAAAATTCTCTCTCTGGCATCATCTTTAAAAATGAAGGTTCTGTGCCAGGGCATCATCTTTTTGAAACAAGGTTCTCTTCCTGGGCATCATCTTACGAAAGAAAGTTCTCTGCCTGGGCATCATCTTTGTGAATGAAGGTTCTCCCTCTGCGCATCATCTTTTGAATGAAGGTTCTCTTTCTGGGCATCACCTTTATGAATGAAGGTTCTCTGCCTGGGCATAATCATTATGAATGAACGTTCTCTCTCTGGGCATCACCTTTATGAATGAAGTTTCTCTGCCTGGGCAACATCTTTATGAATGAAGGCTTTTTCTCTGGGCATCATATTTATGAAAGAAGGTTCTCTGCCTGGGAATCATCTTTATGAAAGAATGTTCTCTGCCTGGGCATCATCTTTGTGAATGAAGGTTCTCTCTCTGTGTATCATCTTTATGAATGAATGTTCTCTGTGCATCATCTTATGAATGAAGGTTCTTTCTATGTCCATCATCTCCATTGATTATTGTTCTCTCCCTGGGCATCGTTTTTATGAATGAAAATTCTCTTTGTGGGCATCATCTTTAAAAATGAATGTTCTCTGCCTGGGCATAATCTTTATGAATGAAAGTTCACTCTCTGGGCATCATCTTTATGAATGAAGGTTCTCTCTCGGCATCACCTTTATGAATGAAGGTTCTGTCCATGGGCATCATCTTTATGAATGAAGGTTCTCACTCTGGACATCACCTTTATGAATGAAGGTTCTCTGCCTAGGCAACATCTTTATGAATGAAGGCTCTTTCTCTGGGCAGCATTTTTATGAAAGAAGGTTCTCTGTCTGTGCATTATCTTGATTAAAATAGGTTCTCTCTCTGGGCACCATCATTATGAATGAAGGTTCTCTGTTTGGGCATCGTCTTTATGAAATAAGGTTCTCTTCCTGGGAATCATCTTTAGGAGAGATGTTCCTATTCCTGGGCATCATCTTTTCGAAAGAAGGTTTTCTGCCTGGGCATAATCTTTGTGAATGAAGGTACTTTCTTTGGGCATCATCATTATGAATGAAGGTTCTCTCTCTGGGCATGCTCTTTATGAAAGAAAGTTCTATCTCTGGGCATCATCTTTATGAAAGAAAGTTCACTCTTGGGCAACATCTTTATGAATGAAGGCTCTCTCTATGTGCATCATATTTATGAAAGAAGGTTCTCTGTTTGGGCATCATCTTTATGAAAGAAGATTCTCTGCCTGGGCATCATCTTTATGAAAGAATGTTTTCTGCCTGGGCATCATCTTTACAAAAGTAGGTTCTCTACCTGGGCATCATCTTTGTGAATGAAGGTTCTCTGCCTGATTATCATCTTTATTAAAGAAGGTTCTCTGTCTGGGCATCATCTTTATGAAACAAGGTTGTCTCTTTGGTATCATCTTTATGAATGAAGGTTCCCTCTATGGGCATTATTTTTATGAAAGAAGGTTCTCTGCTTGGGCATCGTCTTTATGAACGAAAGTTCTCTCTCTGGGCATCATTTTTATGAATGAAAGTTCACTCTCTGGGCAACACCTTTATGAATGAAGGCTCTCTCTATGTGCATCTTATCTATGAAAGAAGGTTCTCTGTTTGGGCATCATCTTTATGAAAGAAGATTCTCTGCCTGGGCATCAACTTTATGAAAGAAGGTTCTCTGCCTGGGCATCATCTTTACGAAAGAAGGCTCTCTGCCTGGGCATCATCTTTGTGAATGAAGGTTCTCTCTCTGGGCATCATCCTTATGAATGAAGGTTCTCTCTCTGGGCATCATCTTTATGAATGAAGGCTCTCTCTCTGGGCAGCATCTTTATTGATCAAAGGTTCTCTTTCTGGGTATCCTCTTTATGAAAGAAAGTTCTCCCTCTGGGCATCATCTTTATGAAAGAAGGTTCTCTGTCTGGGCACCATCTTTATGAAACAAGGTTCTCTCTTTGGTATCATCTTTACGAATGAAGGTTCCCTCTATAAGCATTCTTTATGATTGAAGTTTGTCTCTCTGGGCATCATCTTTATGAACGAATGTTCTCTGCCTGGGCATCATCTTTATGATTGATGGTTCTCTTCTGGGCATCATGTTTATGATGAAGGCTCTCTGTCTGGGCATCATCTTTATGAAAAGAGGTTCTCTCTGTGGGCATCATCTTTATGAATGAAAGTTCTCTTCCTGGGCATCATCTTTATGTATGACGGTTCTCTCTCTGGGCATCATCATTATGAATGAAGGTTCTCTGTTTGGGCATCGTCTTTATGAAAGAAGGTTCTCTTCCTGGGAATCATCCTTACGAAAAATGGTTCTATGCCTGCGCATCATCTTTACGAAGGTAGGTTCTCTGCCTGGGCATAATCTTTGTGAATGAAGGTACTTACTTTGGGCATCATCATTATGAATGAAGGTTCTCTTGGCATCATCTTAATGAATGAAGGTTCTCTCTCTGGGCATCATCTTTATGAATGAAGGGTCTCTCTCTGGGCATCATCTTTATGAATGAAGGGTCTCTCTCTGGGCATCATCTTTATGATAGAAAGTTCTCTCACTGGGCAACATCTTTATGAATAAAAGTTCATTCTCTGGGCAACATCTTTATGAATGAAGGCTCTCTCTATGTGCATCATATTTATGAAAGAAGGTTCTCTGTTTGCGCATCATCTTTATGAAAGAAGATTCTCTGCCTGAGCATCTTCTTTATGAAAGAAGGTTCTCTGCCTGGGCATCATCTTTGTGAATGAAGGTTCTCTTCCTGGGCATCATCTTTATGAATGAAAGTTCTCTCTCTGTGCATCATCTTTATGAATGAAGGTTCTCTGCCTGATCATCATCTTTATGAAAGAAGGTTCCCTCTATGGGCATCATCTTTATGATGGAAGGTTCTCTCTCTGGGCATCATCTTTATGAAAGAAGGTTCTCAGCCTGTGCATCATCTTTACAAAAGAATGTTCACTGCCTGGGTATCATCATTGTGAATGAAGTTTTTCTCCCTGGGCATCATCATTATGAAAGAAGGTTCTCTCATTGGGTATAATATTTATGAAGGAAGGTTGTCTCACAAGGCATCATCTCTATGAGAGTAGGTTCTCTGTTTGGGCATAAAATTTATGAACGAAGGTTCTCTCTCTGGGCATCATCATGTTTATAAACAATTTTCTAATTCTGGGCATCATATATATGAATGAAGGTTCTCTGCCTGGGCATCATCTATATGAAAGAAGGCTCTCTCTCTGGGCATAATCTTTATGAAAACAGGTTCTCTCTCTGGGCACCATATTTATGAAAGAAAGTTCTCTCTCTGGGTATCATCTTTATAAAGAAAGTTCTGTGTTTGGGCATCATCTTTATGAAAGAACCTTCTCTGCCACGGCATCATCTTTATGAATTACGGTACTCTCTCTGGGCATCAACTTTATGAAAAAAGATTCTCTCTCTGGCATCATCTTTATAAATGAAGATTCTCTGCCTGGGCATCATCTTTATGAAAGAAGGTTCTCTGTTTGGGCATCATCTTTATGAAAGAAGGTTCTCTGCCTGGGCATCATCTTTTGAAAGAAGGTTCTCTACCTGGGCATCATCTTTATGAATGAAGGTATGCTCTCTGGGCATCATCTTTATGAAACAAGGTTCTCTCTCTAGTATCATCTTAATGAATGAACGTTCTCTGCCTGGCAATCATCTTTATGATTGAAGGTTCTCTCTCTGGGTATCATCTTTATGTTACAAGGTTCTCTGCCTGGCTATCATCTACATGAATGAAAGTTGTCTCTCTGGGCATCATCTTTATGAATAAAAGTTCTCTCTCTGGGCATCATTTTATGAATGTAGGTTCTCTGGGCATCATCTTTATGAAAGAAGGTTTTCTGCCTGGGCATCATCTCGACCAAACAACTGTCTCTGCCTAGGCATCATCTTTATGAATGAAGGTACTCTCAGGTAATATCTGTATGAAACCAGGTTCTCTCTCTAGTATAATCATTATGAATGAAGGTTCTCTGCCTGGGCATCATGTTTATGAATGAAGGTTCACTCTCTGGGCATCATCTCTATGAATGAAAGTTCTCTCTCTGGGCATCATCTTTATGAATGAAGGTTCTCTCTCTGCGCATCATCTTTATGAATGAAGGTTCTCTCTTGGGCATCAACTTATGATAGAATGTTTTCTCTCTGGGCATCAACTTTATGAAAGAAGGTTCTCTCTTGGGCATCAAATTATGAAAGAACGTTTTCTCTCTGGGCATCAACTTTATGAATGAAGGTACTCTCTCTTGGCATCATCTTTATGAAACAAGGTTCTCTCTCTGGACATCATCTTTATGAATGAAGGTTCTCTCTCACGGCATCATCTTTATGAAAGAAGGTTCTCTCTCTGGGCATCATCTTTATGAATAAAGGTTCTCTCTGGGCATCCTATTTATGAAATAAGATTCTAGGTCTGAGCATCATCTTTACGAAACGTTCTCTGTCTGGGCATCAAGTTTATGAAAGAAGGTTCTCTCTCTGGGCATCAACTTAATGAATGAAGGTTCTTACTCTGGGCATCATCTTTATGAAAGAAGGTTATCTCTCTGGACATCATCTTCATGAATGAAGGTTCTTTCTCTGGGCATCATCTTTAAGACAGATGGTTCTCTCTCTGGGCATCATCTTTATGAAAGAAGCTTCTCTGATTTGGCATCATCGTTATGAATGAAGGTTCTCTGCCGGGGCATCATCTTTAAGAAAGAAGGTTCTCTCTCTGGGCATCATCTTCATGAAAGAAGGTCTACTTCTGGGCATCATCTATAAGAATGAAAGTTCTCTGCCTGGGCATCATCTTTACGAAAGGTTCTCTGCCTGGGCATCATCTTTATGAATGAAGGTTTTCTCTCAGGGAATCATCTTAATGAAACAATGTTCTCTCTCTGGGCATTATCTTTATGAAAAAAGGTTTTTTACCTTGGCATCATCTTTACGAAAGTACGTTCTCTGCCTGGGCATCATCTTTATGAATGAAGGTACACTCTCTGGGTATCATCTTTCTCAAACAAGGTTCTCGGGTGGACATCATCTTTATGAATGAATATCCTCTGTCTTGTCATCATCTTTATGAATGAAGGTTCTCTCTATGGGCATCATTTTTATGAATTAAGATTCTCCCAGGGCTTCATCTTTATGAAAGAAGTTTCTCTTGGGCATCATCTTTATGAATGAAAGTTCTCCCTCTAGGCATCATCTTTATGAAAGAAGGTTCTCTCTCTGGGCATCATCTTCATGAATGAAGGTTCTCTCTCTGGGCCTCATCTTTATGAATGAAGGTTCTCTGCCTGGGCATCGTCTTTATGAATAAATGTTCTCTCTCTGGGCATCCTCTTTATGAAATAAGGTTCTAGGTCTGGGCATCATCTTTACGAAAGATTCTCTGCCTGGGGATCATCTTTATGAATGAAAGTTCTCTACCTGGGCATTATCTTAATGAATGAAGGCTCTCTCTGGGCATCATATATATGAATAAAGATTATCTCTCTGGGCATCATCTTTATGAATAAAGGTTCTCTCTCTGGGCATCATTTTATGAATGAAGGTTCTCTCTCTGGGCATCACCTTTATGAAAGAAAGTTTTCTGCCTGGGCGTCATCTTTACAAAAATACTTTTTCTGCCTGGGCATCACCTTTATGAATGCAGGTACTCTCTGGGTAATATCTTTATGAAACCAGGGTCTCTCTCCAGTATATTCGTTATGAATGAAGGTTCTCTGCCTGGGCATCATGTTTATGAATGAAGATTCACTCTCTGGGCATCCTATTTATGAATTAAGGTTCTAGGTCTGAGCATCATCTTTAAGAAACGTTCTCTCTCTGGGCATCAACTTTATGAAAGAAGGTTCTCTCTCTGGGCATCAACTTCATGAATGAAGGTTCCTACTCTGGCCATCATCTTTATGAAAGAAGTTTCTCTCTCTGGACATCATTTTCATGAATGAAGGTTCTCTCTCTGGGCATCATCTTTCTTGATGAAGGTTCTCCCTCTGGCCTTCATTTTATGAATGTAGGGTCTCTGGACATCATATTTATGAATGAAGGTTCTCTCTCTGGGCATCATCTTTATGAATGAAGGTTCTTTCTCTGGGCATCATCTTTAAGACAGAAGGTTCTCTCTCTGGGCATCATCTTTATTAATGAAGCTTCTCTGATTTGGCATCATCGTTGTGAATGAAGGTTCTCTGCCTGGGCATCATCTTCATGAAAGAAGGTCTCCCTCTGGGCATCATCTATAAGAATGAAAGTTCTCTGCCTGGGCATCATCTTTACGAAAGGTTATCTGCCTGGTCATCATCTTTATGAATGAAGGTTCTCTCTCTGGGCATCATCTTTATGAAACAAGATTCTCTGTCTGGGCATCATATATATGAATGAAGTATCTCTCTCTGGGCATCATCTCTATGAAAGAAGGTTTTCTGCCTTGGGCATCATCTTACGAAAGTACTTTCTCTGCCTGGGAATCATCTTTATGAATGAAGGTACTCTCTGTGGGTATCATCTTTATGAAACAAGGTTCTCTGCTGGACATCATCTTTATGGATGAAAGTACTCTCTGTGGGTATCATCTTTATGAAACAAGGTTCTCTGGTGGACATCATCTGTATGAATAAATGTCCTCTGTCTGGGTATCATCTTTATGAATGGTCTTTGACTGGGCATCATGTTTATGAATGAAGGTTCTCTGCCTGGACATCTTCTTTATGAATGAAGGTTCTCTCTCTGGGCATCATCTTTATGAAATAAGGTTCTCTGCCTTGGCATCATCATTACGAAAGGTTCTCTGCCTGGGGATCATCTTTATGAATGAAGGTTTCCTCTCTCGACATCATCTTTATGAAACAAGATTCTCTGTCTGGGCATCATATATATGAATGAAGTATCTCTCTCTGGGCATCATCTTTATGAAAGACGGTTTTCTGCCTGGGCATCATCTTTATGAAAGTACTTTCTCTGCCTGGGCATCATCTTTAAAAATGAAGGTACTCTCTCTGGGTATTATCTTTATGAAACAAGGTTCTCTCTCTGGACATCATCTTTATGAATGAAGGCTCTCTCTCTGGGCATCATCTTTATGAAAGAAGGTTCTCTCTCTGGGAATCATCTTTATTGATGAAGGTTCTCCCTCTGGCCTTCGTTTTATGAATGTAAGTTCTCTGGGCATCATGTTTATGAATGAAGGTTCTCTCTCAGGGCATCATCTTTATGAAAGAAGGTTCTCTCTCTGGGCATCATCTTTATGAATAAAGTTTCTCTGTTTAGGCATCCTATTTATGAAATAAGATTCTAGGTCTGAGCATCATCTTTACGAAACGTTCCCTCTCTGGGCATCAACTTTATGAAAGAAGGTTCTCTCTCTGGGCATCAACTTCATGAATGAAGGTTCTTACTCTGGGCATCATCCTTATGAAAGAAGGTTCTCTCTCTGGACATCATCTTCATGAATGAAGGTTTTTTCTCTGGGCATCATATTTATTGATGAAGGTTCTCCCTCTGGCCTTCATTTTATGAGAGTAGGGTCTCTGGACATCATCTTTATGAATGAAGGTTCTCTCTCTGGGCATTATCTTTATGAATGAAGGTTCTTTCTCTGGGCATCATGTTTAAGACAGAAGGTTCTCCCTATTGGCATCATCTTTATGAAAGAAGCTTCTCTGATTTGGCATCATCTTTATGAATGAAAGTTCTCAGCCTGGGCATCATCTTAATGAATGAAGGCTCTCTCTGGGCATCATATACATGAATAAAGATTATCTCTCTGAGCATCACCTTTATGAATAAAGGTTCTCTCTCTGGGCATCATTTTATGAATGTAGGTTCTCTGGGCATCATCTTTATGAAAGAAGGTTTTCTGCCTGGGCATCATCTTGACAAAAGTACTTTCTCTGCCTGGGCATCATCTTTATGAATGAAGGTACTCTCTGGGTAATGTCTGTATGAAACCAGGTTCTCTCTCCGGTATAATCGTTATGAATGAAGGTTCTCTGCCTGGGCATCATGTTTATGAATGAAGGTTCACTTTCTGGGCATCATCTCTATGAATGAAGGTTCTCTCTCTAGGCATCATCTTTATGAATGAAGGTTCTTTCTCTGCGCATCATCTTTATGAATGAAGGTTCTCTCTTGGGCATCAACTTATGATAGAATGTTTTCTCTCTGGGCCTCAACTTTATGAAAGAAGGTTCTCTCTTGGGCATCAAATTATGAAAGAACGTTTTCTCTCTGGGCATCAACTTTATGAATGAAGGTACTCTCTCTTGGCATCATCTTTATGAAACAAGGTTCTTCTCTGGTTATCATCTTTATGAAAGAAGGTTCTCTCTCTGGGAATCATCTTTATTGATGAAGGTTCTCCCTCTTGCCTTCGTTTTATGAATGTAGGTTCTCTGGGCATCATGTTTATGAATGAAGGTTCTCTCTCAGGGCATCATCTTTATGAAAGAAGGTTCTCTCTCTGGGCATCATCTTTATGAATAAAGTTTCTCTGTTTAGGCATCCTATTTATGAAATAAGATTCTAGGTCTGAGCATCATCTTTACGAAACGTTCCCTCTCTGGGCATCAACTTTATGAAAGAAGGTTCTCTCTCTGGGCATCAACTTCATGAATGAAGGTTCTTACTCTGGGCATCATCCTTATGAAAGAAGGTTCTCTCTCTGGACATCATCTTCATGAATGAAGGTTTTTTCTCTGGGCATCATATTTATTGATGAAGGTTCTCCCTCTGGCCTTCATTTTATGAGAGTAGGGTCTCTGGACATCATCTTTATGAATGAAGGTTCTCTCTCTGGGCATTATCTTTATGAATGAAGGTTCTTTCTCTGGGCATCATGTTTAAGACAGAAGGTTCTCCCTATTGGCATCATCTTTATGAAAGAAGCTTCTCTGATTTGGCATCATCTTTATGAATGAAAGTTCTCAGCCTGGGCATCATCTTAATGAATGAAGGCTCTCTCTGGGCATCATATACATGAATAAAGATTATCTCTCTGAGCATCACCTTTATGAATAAAGGTTCTCTCTCTGGGCATCATTTTATGAATGTAGGTTCTCTGGGCATCATCTTTATGAAAGAAGGTTTTCTGCCTGGGCATCATCTTGACAAAAGTACTTTCTCTGCCTGGGCATCATCTTTATGAATGAAGGTACTCTCTGGGTAATGTCTGTATGAAACCAGGTTCTCTCTCCGGTATAATCGTTATGAATGAAGGTTCTCTGCCTGGGCATCATGTTTATGAATGAAGGTTCACTTTCTGGGCATCATCTCTATGAATGAAGGTTCTCTCTCTAGGCATCATCTTTATGAATGAAGGTTCTTTCTCTGCGCATCATCTTTATGAATGAAGGTTCTCTCTTGGGCATCAACTTATGATAGAATGTTTTCTCTCTGGGCCTCAACTTTATGAAAGAAGGTTCTCTCTTGGGCATCAAATTATGAAAGAACGTTTTCTCTCTGGGCATCAACTTTATGAATGAAGGTACTCTCTCTTGGCATCATCTTTATGAAACAAGGTTCTTCTCTGGTTATCATCTTTATGAAAGAAGGTTCTCTCTCTGGGAATCATCTTTATTGATGAAGGTTCTCCCTCTTGCCTTCGTTTTATGAATGTAGGTTCTCTGGGCATCATGTTTATGAATGAAGGTTCTCTCTCAGGGCATCATCTTTATGAAAGAAGGTTCTCTCTCTGGGCATCAACTTTATGAATAAAGGTTCTCTCTCTGGGCATCCTATTTATGAAATAAGATTCTAGGTCTGAGAATCATCTTTACGAAACGTTCTCTCTCTGGGCATCAACTTTATGAAAGAAGGTTCTCTCTTTGGGAATCATCTTTATGAATTAAGATTCTCTCAGGGCTTCATCTTTATGAAAGAAGGTTCTCTTGGGCTTCATCTTTATGAATGAAAGTTCTCCCTCTAGGCATCATGTTTATGAAAGACGGTTCTCTCTCTGGGCATCATCTTCATGAATGAAGGTTCTCTTTCTGGGCCTCATCTTTATGAATGTAGGTTCTCTGCCTGGGCAACATCTTTATGAATAAAGGTTCTCTGCCTGGTCATCATCTATACGAAGAAGGATCTCTATTTGGGAATCATCTTTATGAATGAAGGTTCTCTCTCTGGGCATCATCTTTAAGACAGAAGGTTCTCTCTCTGGGCATCATCTTTATGAATGAAGCTTCTCTGATTTGGCATCATCGTTATGAATGAAGGTTCTCTGCCGGGGCATCATCTTTAAGAAAGAAGGTTCTCCCTCTGTTCATCATCTTCATGAAAGAACGTCTCCTTCTGGGCATCATCTATAAGAATGAAAGTTCTCTGCCTGGGCATCATCTTTACGAAAGGTTCTCTGCCTGGGCATCATCTTTATGAATGAAGGTTTTCTCTCTGGGCAACATCTTAATGAAACAAGGTTCTCTCTCTGGGCATGATCTTTATGAAAAAAGGTTTTTTGCCTGGGCATCATCTTTACGAAAGTACATCTCTGCCTGGGAATAATCTTTATGAATGAAGGTACTCTCTCTGGGCATCATCTTTATGAAAGAAGGTTCTCTCTTTGGGAATCATCTTTATGAATTAAGATTCTCTCAGGGCTTCATCTTTATGAAAGAAGGTTCTCTTGGGCATCATCTTTATGAATGAAAGTTCTCCCTCTAGGCATCATGTTTATGAAAGAAGGTTCTCTCTCTGGGCATCATCTTCATGAATGAAGGTTCTCTCTCTGGGCCTCATCTTTATGAATGTAGGTTCTCTGCCTGGGCAACATCTTTATGAATAAAGGTTCTCTCTCTGGGCATCCTCTTTATGAAATAAGATTCTAGGTCCTGGCATCATCTTTACGAAAGATTCTCTGACTGGGGATCATCTTTATGAATGAAAGTTCTCTGCCTGGGCATCATCTTAATGAATGAAGGCTCTCTCTAAGCATCATATATATGAATAAAGATTATATCTCTGGGCATCATCTGTATGAATAAAGGTTCTCACTCTGGGCATCATTTTATGAATGTAGGTTCTCTGGGCATCATCTTTATGAAAAGAGGTTTTCTGCCTGGGCATCATCTTGACAAAAGTACTTTCTCTGCCTGGTCATCATCTTTATGAATGAACGTACTCTCTGGGTAATATCTTTATGAAACCAGATTCTCTCCCCTGTATATCGTTATGAATGAAAGTTCTCAGCCTGGGCATCATGTTTATGAAACACGGTTCTCTGCCTGGGCATCAGCTATATGATTGAATGTTCCGTCTCTGTGCATCATCTTTATGAATAAAGGCTCTCACTCTGGGCATCATCTTCAAGAAAGAAAGTTCTCTCTCTGGGAATCATCTCTATGAAAGAAATTTCTCTGTTTGGGAATCTACTTTATGAAAGAAGGTTCTCTATCTGGGCATCAACTTTATGAATGAAGGTTCTCTCTCTGGGCATCATCTTTATGAAAGAAGGTTCTCTCTCGGGGCATCATCTTTATGAATGAAGGTTCTCTCTCTGGGCATCATCTTTATGAAAGAAAGTTCTCTGCCTGGGCATCATCTTTACGAAGAAGGTTCTCTACCTGGGCATCATCTTTATGAATGAAGGTACGCTCTCTAGGCATCATCTTTTTGAAACAAGATTCTCTATCTGGTATCATCTTAATGAATGCAGGTTCTCTGCCTGGGAATTATCTTTATGAATGACTGTTCTCTCTGGGCATCACCTTTATGAAAGAAGGTTCTCGGCCTGGATAACATCTTTATGAAAGAAGGCTCTTTCTCTGGGCATCACCTTTATTAATAAAAGTTTTATCTCTGGGCATCCTCTTTATGAAAGTATGTTCTCTCTCTGGGAATCATCTT
This sequence comes from Tenrec ecaudatus, assembly GCF_050624435.1. Taxonomy (NCBI): domain Eukaryota; kingdom Metazoa; phylum Chordata; class Mammalia; order Afrosoricida; family Tenrecidae; genus Tenrec; species Tenrec ecaudatus. The sequence goes on from NC_134549.1 coordinate 16,055,195, forward strand.
TATGAATGAAGGTTCTCTACTTGGCATCATCTTTATGAATGAAGGTTCTCTCTCTGTGCATCATCTTTATGAATGAAGGTTATCTGCCTGGGCATCATCTTTACCAAGAAGGTTCTCTAACTGGCATCATCTTTATGAATGAAGGTTCTCTGACTGGGCATCATCTTTATGAATGAAGGTTCTCTGCCGGGGCATCATCTTTATGAATGAAAGTTCTCTCTCTCTGGGCATCACCTTTATGAATGAAGGTTCTCTCCGTGGGCATCATCTTTATGAAAGAAAGTTCTCAAAGCGGACACCAGCCCAGAGCCGCTTGCCTGCCCTGACTAGACCAGCGCAGCAGGTCACGCTCCCCTACTCCAGTGGCCCACTCCCCATTCGCGTATCCCCACTGGGAGAGGAGCTTTCCTCTCCCGCAGTTCCCCTCTCCCCGCAGGGCAGAGATCTGCCCTTGGGCCCACGCCCCTCCCTCCATTCATCCAAGCTCAGGGGAGAGGACCCACGGGTTGTCTTGCGACCCCCACGGGTGACCATCCACCCGCACCACTGCCGCGGACCTCTCCACCTGCCCTCCGTCCGCTGGCCTCCCACCCCCGCCCGCCCCCGCCAGGCCCTGGCAGCCTAGCACCAGCTCCACTCCTGGCGGGGACCCTGCGCTGAGCACTTCCCACCAACAGGAGCCATAGCCCAACCCGCGCCTGTCCTGGACCCTGAGCTTCTGCAGAGCGCCGCGCCCAAGTAAATGTGGTGAAGAAAGCTGATGGTTCCCGGCTATCAAAAGAGATAGTGACTGGGGTCTTAAAGGCTTGAAGAGAAACAAGCGGCCATCTAGCTCAGAAGCAACAAAGTCCAAATGGAAGAACACACCAGCCTGTGTGATCGAGTGGTCCCAAAGGGATCAGTTACCAGGCATCAAAGAACAAAAAATCATATCATTGACTGCACACCTCCATGATAGGATCGCTGAAGACAAATGGGTGCATAAGCAAATATGGTGAAGTGTCTGGGGTCTTAAAGGCTTGAAGGTGAACAAGCGGCCATCTAGCTCAGAAGCAAATAAGCCCACATGGAAGAAGCACACCGGCCAGTGCGATCACGAGGTGGCCAAGGGACCAGGTATAAGGCATCATGCAAAAAAATAGATATAAGTGTGTGTATGTATGTGTATATATGTGTATATGTATATATGTATGTGTATATATGTATATATATATCATATTAAATGAAGGGGGAAGTGCAGAGTGGAGACCCAAGGCCCAAGTGTCGGCCAATGGAGATCCCCTCATAGAGGGGTTTAGGAGAGGAGATGGGTTAATTAGGGTGTGAGGTAGTATCGATGAAGAACACAGCTTTCCCCCAGATCCTGGATGCTTCCTCCCCCCAACTACCATGATCCGAATTCTACCTTGCAGGGCTGGATAGGACAGAGGCTGTACACTGGTACATATGAGGGTTGGAGGTACAGGGAATCCAGGGTGGATGATACCTTCAGGACCAAGGGTGTGAGGGACGATGCTGGGAGAGTGGAGGGTGAGTGGGTTGGAAAGGGTGAACTGATTACAAGGATCCACATGTGACCTCTTCCCTGGGAGAGGGACAGCAGAGAAGGGGGGAAGGGAGACTCCGGATAGGGCAAGATATGACAAAATAACGATGTATAAATTACCAAGGGCATATGAGGGAGGGGGGAAAGGGGAGGGAGCGGGGGAAAGAGGACCTGATGCAAGGGGCTTAAGTGGAGAGAATGATTGGGGCAGGGAATGTATGCATGTGCTTTATACAATTGATGTATGTATATGTATGGATTGTGGTAAGAGTTGTTTGAGTCCCTAATAAAATGTAAAATGATTAGGGCAAAGACTGTACAGATGTGCTTTATACTGCCTGAAAGGGGTCTCTGATAACTGTGTCCCCGCTTGTTCGGGGCGGAGCAGCACCCCTTATGACGTCAGCGTACTTTCCCTCTGAGAATGGCGATCAAGGGTCTCTGAGGTCTTCGGGATGAAGCCAGCAGTGCACAGGCAAACCTGCCATGGATCGCAATACAAATAGTAGGTTTCAATAAAATAAAAAAAACCTTAAATAACCTGGCCCATACTGTCGACGGGGCAGACCCCCCAATAATCCCGTAGTCTGAACGAACCAGGGGGATGCCTTCAAGGAAGCAGAAGGCTCAGGATGTGCCAGAAGCTCCTACGCCCCAGTGAGCTCTTTCCGTGAATGGTGAACTTGCTGAGTAGGGCTCAACTGGGCGTGAGCTCCCCAGAAGTAGAACGCAAAGGATGACTCTTTTTCTTCCCTCTGTATCTCTCCCTGTATCTCTCTAACTATCTCTCTCTCTCACAGTCTCCCCTCTCTGTCAATCTCCTTCTTTCTCTATGCCTTCCCTTCCTTCTTTCGTTCATGTCCCCCTTCTTCATCTTCCTTTTAGACTTTATGGTAGGGAGCCTGGTCGTTGTGCATTGCATGACTAAGCTGACGCTAAGGAGTTCCAAGCAGCAGTGATTCAGCTGGAGGACCATGAAACATGGATCGCCCCCGAAGGTTTTCACAGTGTCTGAAATCCACCGAGGCCAATCTCTGCTGTCCTGGGCAATAGTCACCAAGTGGAATCGATGGGAGATCAGTGAGTTTGGTTTGGGGTGGTCCTCTCACCTGTCTTGGGATGCTATCTGACCGGCTAGGATATAGGTGTAGCTCTTTTTCTATGCATATTGTTTTCCCTGTGCTCTTGATTGCCATGGCCCCCACCAATTCCTGCTGCTGTAGTCTTTGCACCAGCTTCTCCAGAACCATCCAGAAGCTGCTCGTGTAAGCTGTCTTTCTAGACTTGCCCAGTCACACACACTGACACCAGACCACTTTCTGGCCACCTTGCTCATGGGAAAGTGGTGTAATGCAACATTTTGCACTTGCGGGGATTGTCCAACCTTGCTCAGTTTGATGTCATGCCAAATCTTGCACGCCAGGAGGTGTTTGAAACATTCCTCCTCAGGCTTTAGGGATGTCGCCTGTAGTGTTGACTGTATACTCCCAGGTTGATGGAGATATTCCACCAGGCACTGACTTCCTTTCTCACGCAGGAGGGTAGGCAGGTGGCTAAAGGAGTCCTTGGTGCTCCATTAGGTTGGTAGGGAGGAACCTGGAGGGAGTTGGGAACCTCTAGTCCGCAGGCAGCACAAGGTCTTGTGGGAAGGGGATCAGGCAGGCAGGGAGTGAGTCTGAATTAGGCTAGCCAAGTGCGGACACTGGCCCCACTCAGCAAACCGGTCGGTCAGCCATTGGCTGCCATGCCCAGGGCTTGAAAGACTTGTCAGGGGAAAGGTCTGCAGGACCACCTTGGCGACTGCGTTCTGAGGTGCGCCTCGGCAGCTTTGCGGGCACAGACTCAAGGCGGGAGCAACGGATAGAAGAGTCCTGGGAATGCCTATGAGGTTTCTTGAGTTCTTTGCTCGGCACGGTGAAGAAGGTTCTTTCTCTGGGCATCATCTTTATGAAAGAAGGTTCTCTGCCTGGGCATCATCTTTATGAAAGAAGGTTCTCTGTTTGGGCATCATCTTTATGAAAGTAGGTTCTCTGCCTGGGAATCATCTTTATGAAAGAAGGTTCTATGCCTGGGAATTATCTTTTTGAAAGAAGGTTCTCTGCCTTGGCTACAATTTGTGAATGAAGGTACTTTCTCTGGACATCATCATTATAAATGAAGGTTCTCTTTCTGTGCATCCTCTTTATGAAAGAAGGTTCTCTCTCTGGGCATCATCTTTATGAATGAAGGTTATCTGCCTGATCATTATCTTTATGAATGAAGGAACACTCTTGGCATCTTCTTTATGAAACAAGGTTCTCTCTTTGGTATCATCTTTATGAAAGAATGTTCTTTCCCTGGGCAGCATCTTTATGAAAGAAGGTTCTCTGCCTGTGCATCATCTTTACTAAAGAATGTTCACTGTCTGGGCATCATCTTTGTGAATGAAATTTTTCTCCCTGGGCATCATCTTTATGAATGAAGGTTCTGTCATTGGGTATAATCTTTATGCAAGAAGGTTGTCTCTCTGGGCATTATTTTTATGAAAGAAGGTTCTCTGTTTGGGCATCATCTTTATGAACGAAGGTTCTCTGCCTTTGCATTATCTTTATGAATAAAAGTTCTCTCTCTGGGCATCATCTTTTCCATGAATGGTAAACTTGCTGAGTAGGGCTCAACTGGGCGTGAGCTCCCCAGAAGTAGAACGCAAAGGATGACTCTTTTTCTTCTCTCTGTATCTCTCCCTGTATCTCTCTATCTCTCTCTCCCTCTCTCTCTCACTCTCTCCCCTCTCTCTCAATCTCTTTCTTTCTCTATGCCTTCCCTTCCTTCTTTCGTTCATGTCCCCCTTCTTCATCTTCCTTTTATAATTTAAGGTAGGGATCCTGGTCGTTGTGCATTGCATGACTAAGCTGACGTTAAGGAGATCCAAACAGCAGTGATTCAGCTGGAGGACCATGAAACATTGTTCGCCCCCGAAGGTTTTCAGTGTCTGAAATCCACCGAGGCCAATCTCTGCTGTTCTGGGCAATAGCCATCAAGTGGAATCGATGGGAGATCAGTGAGTTTGGTTTGGGGTGGTCCTCTCACCTGTCTTGGGATACTCTGACCGGCTAGGATATTGGTGTAGCTCTTTTTCTATGAATATTGTTTTCCCGGTGCTCTTGATTGCCATGGCTCCACCAATTCCTGCTGCTGTAGGCTCCCGCACCAACTTCTCCAGAACCATCCAGAAGCTGCCCGTGTAAGCTGTCTTTCTAGACTTGCCCAGACACACACTCTGACACCAGACTACTTTCTGGCCACCTTACTCACGGGAAAGTGGTGTAATGCAACATTTTGCACTTGCGGGGATTGTCCAACCTTGCTCAGTTTGATGTCATGCCAAATCTTGCACGCCAGGAGGTGTTTGAAACATTCCTCCTCAGGCTTTGGGGATGTGGCCTGTAGTGTTGACTGTATGCTCCCAGGTTGATGGAGATATTCCACCAGGCACTGACTTCCTTTCTCACGCAGGAGGGCAGGCAGGTGGCTGAAGGAGTCCTTGGTGCTCCACTAGGTGGGTAGGGAGGAACCCAGAGGGAGTTGGGGACTTCTAGTCCGCAGGCAGCACAAGGTCTTGTGGGAAGGGGATCAGGCAGGCAGGGAGTGAGTCTGAATAAGGCTAGCTAGTGCAGACACTGGCCCCACTCAGCAAACCGGTCGGTCAGCCATGGCTGCCGTGCCCAGGGCTTGAAAGTCTTGTCAGGGGAAAGGTCTGCGGGAGCACCTTGGCGACTGAGTTCTGAGGTGCGCCGCGGCATCTTTGCAGGCACAGACTCAAGGCGGGAGCAACGGACAGAAGAGTCCTGGAAATGCCTATGAGGTTTCTTGAGTTCTTTGCTCGGCACGGTGAAGAAGGCAGCCCAAAGCAGCATGCTATGTCACCCTGTGAGTTTGCATGAGGGAACCCGAAAGGGTCAAGTACACCTTGCTCAACGTGGTAAGTTCAGCTTGTGCAAAGCAAGCCAAGTCCACCGCCAGCGTCGCTGGCATGAACTAGCTGGCAGGCAGAAGCAGGTGGAAAACAAGAGCCGCCTGATGGCAAGAGCCCAAGAGAATGGGGTCCCCTAGGAGCCCCGGAGCTGGCACTGAGTGGGGTACATGGGTGCTGCTTGGCCCAAGAGCACAGGACTCCCTGCGGACATGGATTCTGAGAGCCGAGGCACAGCATTAGAAGACTGCCTGCGTGCTCCCAGGGCGTGATGGGCGGGGCCTGTCGGAGTTTCGCGGGGCCAGAAGGCGGGGCTTCCTGTCTTTATTCTGCGCCTGCCTGTCCTGGCTGGTGGTGAGGTCCGCTGATGGCAAGGACCCCCAGGTGGAGAGTAGGCACAGGCTCCCAAAGCTCAAAGGAGCCTCCAGATCCGTGAGCTCTCTGACAGGCAAAGGCCTAGGAGGCCGTGGCCTCCTTCCCGTAGATCTCTTGAAGTCACAGTGTCAACGCAGGAACCTTGGGAAGCGGGTGTGGGCCACTGGCCTGACCGCTTAGAGCGGGGCTACCTCGGGTAGCGGATGGTGTCCTAAAGGTTGTGGGGACCAAAACAGCCCGGGAAATCGCTCTCAGCCTTAGGCCGGCCCCTCCCAGGCCGAGGACTCCACTTTCACCCCAGCCCGTCCGCTCTCTACAGGGGGACAGCAGCAGGCTCTGTGAAGAACCCGTGGCCCGAGCTGGGGAGGCTCAGAGAGCCGGGCCCCACGAATGCCCCCGGAACCATAGTTCTCACGCAAGCTGCTGGTGGAAGGTTTTCTCGTTCCCACGGCCTGGCCGGGAGCGCTTCATGGGGGGGTGTGTCGCCGACTGCGAAGCCAGACGTTTCCTTGAAAGCCCTAGAACCACCCGCACTTGAGCTCAAACGTCATGCAGCCCGGGCAACAAAGGCGCATGCCAATCGGATCGCTGAAAACAGATCCGGCAGGACTGGGCCCGAGAGAAGGATGGTAACTGGAAGTGCCCAGGGGGGACACAGTTTTTGGGGGGGACACCCTTGGAATGGAAGGGCCCTCGTCGGGATCTAAAAGGCACCAGTCCTTGAGTGAAATTGGTCCCTGCGAAGTATGCCTCCGGATGTCTGTCTTTCAGACCGCCCCCTCATGTTGTCAGAGATCTGTCCCTTCATGAAGGGCGACTCTGGTCCATCTGTCCACGGGTGTACGGTGTGTAGTACCTCCCGTTTATGACATCAATGGACTGTCGCTGCCTGAAAGGGGTCTCTGATAAATGTGTCCCCGCTTGTTCGGGGCGGAGCCGCACCCCTTATGACGTCAGCGGACTTTCCCTCTGTAAACGGAGACTCCAATCAAGGGTCTCTGAGGTCTTCGGGATGAAGCCAGCAGTGCACAGGCAAACTTGCCATGGATCACAATACAAATAGTAGGTTTCAATAAAATAAAAACCTTAAATAACCAGGCCCATCCTGTCGACGGGGCAGACCCACCAATAATCCCATAGTCTGAACGAACCGGGGGGTGCCTTCAAGGAAGCAGATTGCTCAGGATGTGCCAGAAGCTCCTACGCCCCAGTGAGCTCTTTCCGTGAATGGTGAACTTGCTGAGTAGGGCTCAACTGGGCGTGAGCTCCCCAGAAGTAGAACGCAAAGGATGACTCTTTTTCTTCCCTCTGTATCTCTCTAACTTTCTCTCTTTCTCCCTCTCTCTTTCACTGTCTCCCCTCTCTGTCAATCTCTTTCTTTCTCTATGCGTTCTCTTCCTGCATTCGTTCAGGTCCCCCTTCTTCATCATCCTTTAAGACTTTATGGTAGGGAGCCTGGTCGTTGTGCATTGCATGACTAAGCTGACGCTAAGGAGTTCCAAGCAGCAGTGATTCAGCTGGAGGACCATGAAACAACGTTCGTCCCCGAAGGTTTTCACAGTGTCTGAAATCCACGAAGGCCAATCTCTGCTGGCCTGGGCAATAGTCATCAAGTGGAATCGATGGGAGATCAGTGAGTTTCGTTTGGGGTGGTCCTCTCAGCTGTCTTGGGATGCTATCTGACCGGCTAGGATATAGGTGTAGCTCTTTTTCTATGCATATTGTTTTCCCTGTGCTCTTGATTGCCATGGCCCCCACCAATTCCTGCTGCTGTAGTCTTTGCACCAGCTTCTCCAGAACCATCCAGAAGCTGCTCGTGTAAGCTGTCTTTCTAGACTTGCCCAGTCACACACACTGACACCAGACTACTTTCTGGCCACGTTGCTCATGGGAAAGTGGTGTAATGCAACATTTTGCACTTGCGGGGATTGTCCAACCTTGCTCAGTTTGATGTCATGCCAAATCTTGCACGCCAGGAGGTGTTTGAAACATTCCTCCTCAGGCTTTAGGGATGTCGCCTGTAGTGTTGACTGTATACTCCCAGGTTGATGGAGATATTCCACCAGGCATTGACTTCCTTTCTCACGCAGGAGGGCAGGCAGGTGGCTGAAGGAGTCCTTGGTGCTCCACTAGGTGGGTAGGGAGGAACCCAGAGGGAGTTGAGGACTTCTAGTCCGCAGGCAGCACAAGGTCTTGTGGGAAGGGGATCAGGCAGGCAGGGAGTGAGTCTGAATTAGGCTAGCCATGTGCGTACACTGGCCCCACTCAGCAAACCGGTCGGTCAGCCATTGGCTGCAGGGCACAGGGTTTGAAAGTCTTGTGTGGGAATGGTCTGCGGGAGCAACTTTGGCACTGCTTTCTGAGGTGCGCCGCGACAACTTTGCGGGAGCAATGGACAGAAGAGTCCTGGGAATGCCTGTGAGGTTTCTTGAGTTCTTTGCTCAGCACGGTGAAGAAGGTTCTTTCTCTGGGCATCATCTTTATGAAAGAAGGTTCTCTGCCTGGGCATCATCTTTATGAATGAAAGTACTCTCCCTGGGCATCATCTTTATGAAAGAAGGTTCTCTGTTTGGGCATCATCTTTATGAAAGTAGGTTCTCTGCCTGGGAATAATCTTTACGAAAGAAGGTTCTATGGCTTGGCATCATCTTTATGAAAGAAGGTTCTCTGCCTTGGCTACATCTTTGTGAATGAAGGTACTTTCTCTGGGCATCATCTTTATGAATGAAAGTTCTCTCTCTGGGCATTATATTTATGAAAGAATGATCTCTCTCTGGGCATCAACTTTATGAATGATGGTTCTCTCTCTGGGCACCATCTTTTTGAAAGATGGTTCTCACTCTGGGTTTCATCTTTATGAAAGAAGGTTCTCTCTCAGGACATCATCTTAATGAATGTAGGTTCTCTGCCTTGGCATCATCTTTATGAATGAAGGTTCTCTCTCTGGGCATCATCTTTATGAAACAAGGATCTCTGCCTGGGCATCATCTTTATGAAAGAAGGCACTCTCTCTGGACATCATCTTTATGAAGCAGGTTCACTACCTGGGCATTATATTTATGAAAGAAGGTTCTCTGTTTAGGCATCATCTTTATGAAAGAAGGTTCTCTGCCTGGGAATCACCTTTACGAAAGAAGGTTCTCTATCTGAGCATCATCTTTATGAAAGAAAGATCTCTCTTTGGGCATCATCTTTATGAAAGAAGGTTTTTTCTCTGGGCAACATCTTTATGAAAGAATGTTCGCTGTCTGGGCATCATATTTATGAATGAAGTTTCTCTCTCTGTGCATCATCTTTATGAAAGAATGTTCTCTGCCTGGGAATCATCTTTATGAAAGAAGGTTGTCTGCGTGGGCACCATGTCTACTAAAGAATGTTGTCTACCAGGGCATCATCTTTGTGAATGAAGGTTCTTTCTCTGGGCATTATCTTTATGAAAGAAGGTTGTCTGCGTGGGCATCATCTTTACTAAAGAAGGTTCTATGTCTCGGCATCATCTACAAGAATGAATGTTCTCTACCTGGGCATCATCTTTAAGAATAAAGGTACACTCTCTGCGTATCATCTTTATGAAACAAGGTTCTAAGTCTGGGCATCACCTATATGAATGAAGGTTCTCTGCCGGGGAATCATCTTTATGAAAGAAGTCTCTCTCTCTAGGCATCATCTTTATGAAAGCAGGTTCTCTCTCAGGATATCATATTTATTAAAGAAGGTTCTCTGTTTGGGCATCATCTTTATCAATTAAGGTTCTCTGGGCATCATCTTATGAATGAAGGGTCTCTCTCTGGAAATCACCTTTATGAAAGAATGTTCTTTGCCTGGGCATCATCTTTGTGAATGAAGGTTCTCTCTCTGGGCATCACTTTATAAATGTAGGTTCTCTGGGCATCATCTTATGAATGAAGGTTCTCTCTCTGGGCATCACCTTTATGAAAGAAGGTTCTTTCTCTGGGCATCATCTCCATGAATGATGGTTCTCTCCCTGGGCATCATCTTTATGAATGACGATTCTCTCTCTGGACATCACATTTATGAATGAAGGTTCTCTGCCTTGGTAACATCGTCATGAATGAAGGCTCTTTCTCTGGGCATCATATTTATGAAAGAAGGTTCTCTATCTGGGAATCAAATTTATGAAAGAATGTTCTCTGCATGGGCATCATCTTTGTGAATGAAGGTTTTCTCTCTGGGCATCATCTTCATGAATGAAGGTTCCTTCTCTGGGCATCTTCTTTATGAAACAAGGTTCCCTGCCTGGGCATCATCTATATGAATGAAGGTTCTCTCTGTGGGCATCATCTTTATAAAGAAATTTCTCTGTTTGTGCATCATCTTTATGAAGGAACGTTCTCTATCTCGGCATTATCTTTATCAATGAAAGTTCACCCTCTGGGTATCACCTTTATGAATGAAGGTCATCTGCCTGGGCATCATCTTTATGAATGAAGGTTTACTCTCTGGGCACCATCTTTATGAAAGTAGGTTCTCTCTCTGGGCATCATCTTTATGAATGAAGGTTCTCTATCTGTGGATCCTCTTTATGAATGAAAATTCTCTGCCTTGGCATCAATTTATGAATGAGGTTTCTCTCACGGGCCATCATCTTTATGAATGAAGGCTCTCTCTCTGGGCATCACCTTTATGAAAGAAGATTCTCTGGGCATCAACTTATGAATGAAGGATCTCTCTCAGCATCACCATTATGAATGAAGGTTCTCTGCCTGGGCATCATCTTTATGAAAGTAAATTTTCTCTCTGGGCATCATCTTTATGAAAGAATGATCTCTTTTTGTGCATCATCTTTATGAAAGAATGTTCTCTTCCTGGGCATCATCTTTATGAAAGAAGATTCTCTCTCTAGGTATCAGTTTTATGAATGAAGTTTCTCTATCTGGGCATCCTCTTTATGAATGAAAGTTCTCTGCCTTGGCATCATCTTTATGAATGAGGGTTCTCTCTTGGGGCATCATCTTTATGAATGAAGGCTCTCTCTCTGGGCATCATCTTTATGAAAGAAGATTCTCTGGGCATAAACTTATGGATGAAGGTTCTCTCTCGGCATCACCATTATGAATGAAGGTTCTCTGCCTGGGCATCATCTTTATGGAAAAACGTTCTCTCTCTGGCCATCATCTTTATGAAAGAAGGTTCTCTGTCTGGGCATCATCTTTATGAATGAAGGTTCTCTGGGCATCAACTTATGAATGAAGGTTCTCTGCGCATCATCTTATGAATGAAGGTTCTCTCTCAGGGAATCACCTATATGAAAGAAGGTTCTCTCTGGGCATCATCTCCATGAATGATAGTTCTGTCCCTGGGCATCATTTTTATGAATGAAGGTTCTCTCTGTGAGCATTATCTTTATGAATGAAAGTTCTCTGCCTGGGCATCATCTTTATGAATGAAGATTCTCTCTCTAGGAATCAGCTTTATGAATGAAGGTTCTCTGCCTGGGCAACATCTTTATGAAAGTAGGCTCTCTCTCTGGGCATAACCTTTAGGAATAAAAGTGATCCTCGTTATTATTGAAGGTTATCTGCCAGGCATCATCTTTATGAAAGTAGCTACATTCTCTGGGCATTATCTTTATGAATGAAGGTTCTCTCAGGGCATCACCTTTATGAATGAAGGATCTCTCTGTGGGTATCATCTTTATGAAAGAAGATTCTCTGGGCATCAACTTATGAATGAATGTTCTCTCTTTGGGCATCACCATTATGAATGAAGGTTCTCTGCATGGGCATCATCTTTATGAAATTAGGTTCTCTCTCTTGGCATCATCTTTATGGATGAAGGTTCTCTGCTTGGGCATCATCTTTATGAATGAATGTTCTATCTCTGGGCATCTTTGTAATGAAATAAAGTTCTCTCTCTGGGAATCATCTTTATTAAAGAATGTTCTCTGTTTGGGGATTATCTTTATGAATGAAGGTTCTCTGCCTGGGAATCATCTTTATAAATGAATGTTCTCTCTCTTGGCACCATATTTATGAATGAAGGTTGTCTCTGGGCATCATCTTTATGTAACAAGGTTCTCTGCCTGTCTATCATCTATATGAATGATAGTTGTCTCTTTGTGTATCATCTTTATGAATGAAGGTTCTATCTCTGGGCATCATCTGTATGAATTAACGTTCTCTGGGCATAATCTTATGAATGAAGATACTCTCTCTGGGCATCACCTTTATGAATGAAGGTTCTCTCTCTTGGCATCATCTTTATGAAAGAAGTTTTTCTGCCTGGGCATTATCTTTACGAAAGAAGGTTCTCTACCTAGTCATCATCTTTATGAATGAATGTACGCTCTCTGGGCATCACCTTTATGAAACAAGGTTTTCTGCCTGGCTATCATCTACATGATTGAAAGTTGTATCTCTGGGCATCCTCTTTATGAATGAAGGTTCTCTGCGCATCATCTTATGAATGAAGGTTCTCTCTCAGGGAATCACCTATATGAAAGAAGGTTCTCTCTCTGGGCATCATCTACATGAATGATGGTTCTGTCCCTGGGCATCATTTTTATGAATGAAGGTTCTCTCTGTGAGCATTATCTTTATGAATGAGAGTTCTCTGCCTGGGCATCATCTTTATGAATGAAGTTTCTCTCTCTAGGAAACAGCTTTATGAATGAAGGTTCTCTGCCTGAGCAACATCTTTATGAATGAACGATCTTCCTCCGTGCATCATATATAAAAGAAGGTTCTCCGCCTGGGAATCATCTTTATGAAAGAATGTTCTCTGCCTCGTCATCATCTTTGTGAATGAAGGTTCTCTGCCTGGGCATCATCTTTATGAATGAAGGTTCTCTTCCTGGGCAACATATTTATGAATGAATGCTCTTTATCTGGGCATTGATTTATGAATGAAGGTTCTCTGCCTGGGAATCATCTTTATTAAAAAAGTTCTCTCTCCTGGCATCACCTTTATTAAAGAAGTTTCTTTCTCTGGGCATCATCTTCATGAATGATGGTTCTCCCTGGACATCAATTTTATGAATGAAGGTTCTCGCTCTGTGCATCATATTCATGAATGAAAGTTCTATGCCTGGGTATCATCTTTATGAATGAAGGTTCTCTCTGTGGGCCTCCTCTTTATTAAATAAGGTTCTCTGGGCATCATCTTATGAATGAAGGTTCTCTCTATGTGCATCACCTTTAGGAATGAAGGTTCTCTGCCTGGACAACATCTTTATGAATGAAGGCTCTTTCTTTGGGCATCATCTTTATGAATGAAAGTTCTCTCTTGGGCATCATCTCTATGAAAGAAGGTTCTTGACTAGCATCAACTTTATGAATGAAGGTTCCCTCCCTGTGCATCATCTTTATGAATGAAGGTTCTCTCTCTGTGCATCATCTTTATGAATGAAGGTTCTCTCCCTGGGCATCATCATTACGAAAAAGGTTCTCTACCTGGGATAATCTTTATGAATGAAGGTACGTTCCTTGGGCATCATCTTTATGAAACACGTTTCTCTCTGTGGTATCATCTTAATGAATGAAGGTTCTCTGTCTGGGAATCATCTTTATGATTGAAGGTTCTCTCTCGGAATCATCTTTATGAAACAAGTGTCTCTGCCTGGCTATCATCTATATTAATGAAAGTTGTCTCTCTGGGCAGGATGTTTATGAATAAAGGATCTCTGCCTGGGCATCATCTTTATGAATGAAGGTTCTCTCTCTGGGGATCATCTTTATGAATGAAGGTTCTCTGGGAATCATCTTATGAATGAAGTTTCTCTCTGTGGGCATCACCTTTAGGAATGAAGGTTCTCTGCCTGGGCAAAATCTTTATGAATGAACGCTCTTTTTCTGGGCATCATCTTTATGAAAGAAGGTTCTTTCTCTGGGCATCACTTCATGAATGAAGGTTCTCTCTCTGAAAATCATCCTTATGAATGAAGCTTCTCTGACTGGGCACCATATTTACGAATGAAGGTTCTCTCTCTGGGCATCATCTTTATGATTGAAGGTTATCTCTCTGGGTATCATCATTATGAAACAAGGTTCTCTGCCTGGCTATCATCAATATGAATGAAAGTTGTCTCTTTGTGTATCATCCTTATGAATGAAAGTTCTCTCCCTGGGCATCATCTTCACGAATAAAGGCTCTCCCTCTGGGCATCATCTTTATGAATGAAGGTTCTCTGACTGGGCACCATATTTACGAATGAAGGTTCTCCCTCTGGGAATCATCTTTATGAATGAATGTTCTCACTCTGGGCATCATCGTAATGAAATAAAATTCTCTCTCTGGGAATCATCTTTATTAAAGAAGGTTCTCTGTTTGGGGATTATCTTTTTGAATGAAGGTTCTCTCAGTAGGCATAACCTTTATTAAAGAAGTTTCTTTCTCGGGGCATCATCTTCATGAATGTTGGTTCTCTCCCTGGGCATCATTTTTATGAATGAAGGTTCTGGCTCTGTGCATCATCTTTATGAATGAAAATACTCCGCCTGGGAATCATCTTTATGAATGAAGGTTTTCTCTCTAGGCCTCATCCTTATGAATTAAGGTTCTCTTGGCATCATCTTATGAATGAAGGATCTCTCTCTGGGCATCACTTTTATGAATGAAGGTTCTCTGCCTGGGCATCATCTTTATGAATGAAGGTTCTCTCTCTGGGAAACACCTTTATTAAAGAAGTTTCTTTCTCCGCGCATCATCTTCATGAATGTTGGTTCTCTCTTTGGGCATCATTTTTATGAATGAAGGTTCTGGCTCTGTGCATCATCTTTATGAATGAAAGTTCTCCGCCTGGGCATCATCTTTATGAATGAAGGTTCTCTCTCTGGGCCTCATCCTTATGAATTAAGGTTCTCTTGGCATCATCTTATGAATGAAGGTTCTCTCTCCGGGAAACACCTTTATGAATGAAGGTTCTCTGCCTGGGCAACATCTTTATGAATGAAGGCTCTTTCTCTGGGCATCATATTTATTTAACAAGGTTCTCTGCCTGGGCATCATCTTTGTGAAAGTATGTTCTCTGCCTGGGCATCATCTTTGTGAATGAAGGTTCTCTCTCTGGGCATCACTTTATGAATGGAGGTTCTCTGGGCATCATCTTATGAATGATGGTTCTCTCCCTGGGTATCATCTTTATGAATGAAAGTTCTCTGCCTGGGCATCATCTTTATGAATGACAGTTCTCTCTCTGGGAATCATCTTTATGAATGAAAGTTCTCTGCCTGGGCATCATCTTTATGAATGAAGGTTCTCTCTCTGGACATCACATTTATGAATGAAGGTTCTTTGCCTAGGCAACATCTTTATAAACGAAGGCTCTTTCTCTGGGCATCATATTTATGAAAGAAGTTTCTCTGCCTGGGAATCAAATTTATGAAAGAATGTTCTCTGCCTGGCCATCATCTTTGTGAATGAAGTTTCTCTCTTTGTGCATCATCTTTATGAATGAAGGTTCTCTCTCTGGGCATCATCTTTATGAATGCATGTTCTCTGGGCACCATCTTATGAATGATGGTTCTCACTCTGGGCAACACCTTTATGTAAGAAGGTTCTTTCTCTGAGCATCATCTTCATGAATGATGGTTTTATCTCTGGGCATCATCTTTATGAATGAAAGTTTCTGCCTTGGCATCATCTTTATGAAAGAAGGTTCTTTCTCAGGGCATCATCTTCATGAATGAAGGTTCTCTCTCTGGAAATCATCTTTATGAATGAAGGTTCTCTCTCTGGGCATCTTCTTTATGAAACAAGGTTCCATGTCTGGGCATCATCTATATGAATGAAGGTTCGCTCGGTGGGCATCATCTTTATAAAGAAATTTCTCTGTTTGGGCATCATCTTTATGATGGAACGTTCTCTATCTCGGCATCATCTTTATCAATAAAGGTTCTCACTGGGCATCATTTTTATGAATGAAGGTTCTAACTCTGGGCATTAAGTTTATTAATGAAGGTTCTCTGACTGGGCATCATCTTCATGAATGAAGGTTCTCTCTCTGGGCATCATATTCATGAATGAAGGTTCTCTCTCTGGAAATTCTCTTTATGAATGAAGGTCCTCTGACTGGGCACCATATTTACGAATGAAGGTTCTCTCTCTGGGATTCTTCTTTATGATTGAAGGTTCTCTCTCTAGGCATCATCATTATGAAACAATATTCTCTGCCGGCTATCATCAATATGAATGAAAGTTGTCTCTTTGTGTATCATCTTTATGAATGAAGGTTCTCTCCCTCGGCATCATCTTCATGAATAAAGGCTCTCCCTCTGGGCATCATCTTTATGAATGAAGGTTCTCTGACCGGGCACCATATTTATGAATGAAGGTTCTCTCTCTGGGAATCATCTTTATGAATGAATGTTCTGTCTCTGGGCATCATCCTAATGAAATAAAATTCTCTCTCTGGGAATCATCTTTATTGAAGAAGGATCTCTGTTTGGGGATTATCTTTATGAATGAAGGTTCTCTCTCTGGGCATCACCTTTATTAAGGAAGTTTCTTTCTCTGGGCATCATATTCATGAATGATGGTTCTCTCCCTGGGCATCATTTTTATGAATGAAGGTTCTGGCGGTGTGCATCATCTTTATGAATGAAAGTTCTCTGCCTGGGCATCACCTGTATGAATGAATGTTCTCTCTCTGGGAAACAACTTTATGAATGAAGGTTCTCTGCCTGGGAAACATCTTTATGAATTGAGGCTCTTTGTCTGGGCATCATATTTATTTAACAAGGTTCTTTTCCTGGGCATCATCTTTGTGAATGAAGGTTCTCTCTATGGGCATCACTTTATGAATGGATGTTCTCTGGGCATCATCTTATGAATGAAGGTACTCTCTCTGGGCATCATCTTCATGAATGATGGTTCTCTCCCTGGGCATCATCTTTATGAATGATAGTTCTCTCTTTGGACATCACATTTATGAATGAAGGTTCTTCGCCTAGGCAACATCTTTATAAATCAAGGCTCTTTCTCTGGGCATCATATTTATGAAAGAAGTTTCTCTGCCTGGGAATCAAATGTATGAAAGAATGTTCTCTGCCTGGCCATCATCTTTGTGAATGAAATTTCTCTCTTTGGGCATCATCTTTATGAATGCATGTTCTCTGGGCACCATCTTATGAATGATGGTTCTCACTCTGGGCAACACCTTTATGTAAGAAGGTTCTTTCTCTGAGCATCATCTTCATGAATGATGGTTCTATCTCTGGGCATCATCTTTATGAATGAAAGTTTCTGCCTTGGCATCATCTTTATGAAAGAAGGTTCTTTCTCTGGGCATCATCTTCATGAATGAAGGTTCTCTCTCTGGGCATCTTCTTTATGAAACAAGGTTCCCTGCCTCGGCATCATCTATATGAATGAAGGTTCTCTCGGTGGGCATCATTTTTATAAAGAAATTTCTCTGTTTGGGCATCATCTTTATGATGGAACGTTCTCTATCTCGGCATCATCTTTATCAATAAAGGTTCTCACACTGGGCATCATTTTTATGAATGAAGGTTCTCTCTCTGGGCATCACCTTTATGAAAGAAGGTTCTTTCTCTGGGCATCATCTCCATGAATGATGGTTCTTTCCCTTGGCATCATCTTTATGAATGACGGTTCTCTCTCTGGGAATCATCTTTATGAATGAAGGTTCTCTGCCTGGGCATCATCTTTAAGAATGAAGGTTCTCTATCTGGGTATCACCTTTAAGAATGAAGGTTCTCTGCCTGAGCATCATCTTTATGAATGAAGGTTCTTTCTCTGGACATCACATTTATGAATGAAGGTTCTCTGCCTTGGCAACATCTTTATGAATGAAGGCTCTTTCTCTGGGCATCATATTTATGAAAGACGGTTCTCTGCCTGGGAATTAAATTTATGAAAGAATGTTCTCTGCATATGCATCATCTTTATGAATGAAGGTTCTCTTCTGGGCATCATCTTTATGAAGAAAGGCTCTCTCTCGGGCATCATCTTTATGAAAGTAAGGTCTCTCGCTGGGCATCATATTTATGAAAGAAAGATCTCTGTTTGTGCATCATCTTTATGGAAGAAAGTTCTCTAAATGGGCATCATCTTTATGGATGATGGTTCTCTGGGCATCATATTATGAATGAAGTTTCTCTCTCTGGGCATCACCTTAATGAAAGAAGGTTCTCTCTTTGAGCATCATATTTAAGACAGAAGGTTCTCAGACTGAGCGTCATCTTTATGAAATGTCCTCTGCCTGGGCATCATCTTTATGAATGAAGGTTCTCTCTGTGGGCATTATCTTTATGAAAGTTGGTTCTCTCTCTGGGCATCATCTCCATGAATGATGGTTCTTTTCTTGGGCACCATCTTTATGAATGACTGTTTTCTCTCTAGGAATCATCTTTATGAATGAAGGTTCTCTGCCTGGGCATCATCTTTAAGAATGAAGGTTCTCTATCTGGGTATCACCTTTAAGAATGAAGGTTCTCTGCCTGAGCATCATCTTTATGAATGAAGGTTCTTTCTCTGGACATCACATTTATGAATGAAGGTTGTCGCCTTGGCAACATCTTTATGAATGAAGGCTCTTTCTCTGGGCATCATCATTATGAAAGAAGGTTCCCTGCCTGGACATCATCTTTACGAAAGAAGGTTCTCTACCTGGGCATCAACTTTATGAATGAAAGTACGCTATCTGGGCATCATCTTTATGAAACAAGGTTCTCTCTCTGGTATCATCTTAATGAATGAAGGTTCTCTGCCTGGGAATCATCTTTATGATTGAAGGTTCTCTGGGCATCATCTTTATGAAACAAGGTTCTCTGCCTGGCTATCATGTATATGAATGAGAGTTTTCCCATTGTGTATCATCTTTATGAATGAAGGTTCTCTCTCTGGGCATGATTTTTATGAATTAAGGTTCTCTGGGCATCATCTTATGAATGAAGATGCTATCTCTGGGCATCACCTTTATGAATGAAGGTTCTCTCTCTGGGCATCATCTTTACTAAAGAAGGTTCTCTACCTGGGCATCATCTTTATGAATGAAGGTACGCTCTCTTTGCATCATCTTTATGAAACAAGGTTCTCTGCCTGGCTATCATCTATATGAATGAAAGTTCTCTCTCTGGGCATCATCATTATGAATGAAGGATCTCTGCCTAGGCACCATCTTTATGAATGAAAGTTCTCTCTCTGGCCATCATCTTTATGAATGCAGGTTCCCTGTGCATCATCTTATGAATGAAGGTTCTCTGTCTGGGCAACATCTTTCTGAATGAAGGCTCTTTCTCTGGGCATCATATTTATCAAAGAAGTTTCTTTGCCTGGGAATCATCATTATGAAAGAATGTTCTCTGCCTGGGCATCATCTTTGTGAGTGTATGTTCTCTCTCTGGGCATCACTTTATGAATGAAGGTTCTCTCTCTGGGCATCACCTTTATGAAAGAAGGTTCTTTCTCTGGGCATCATCTTTATAAAACAAGGTTCTCTGCCTGGCTATCATCTATATGAATGAAAGTTGTCTCTCTGGGCATCATCTTTATGAATAAAGGATCACTGCCTGGGCATCGTCTTTATAAGTGAAGGTTCTCTCTCTGGGGATCATATTTATGAATGAAGGTTCTCTGGGCATCATCTTTTGAATCAAGGTTCTCTCTCTGGGCTTCACCTTAATGAATGAAGGTCCTCTGCCTGGGCATCATCTTTATGAATGAAGGTCCACTCTCTGGGCACCATCTTTATGAATGAATATTCTCTATCTGTGGATCCTCTTTATGAATGAAAGTTCTCTGCCTTGGCATCAATTTATGAATGAGGGTTCTCTCTCGAGGCATCATCTTTATGAATGAAGGCTCTCTCTCTGGGCATCACCTTTATGAAAGAAGATTCTCTGGGCATCAACTTATGAATGAAGGTTCTCTCTCTGGGCATCACCATTATGATTGAAGTTTCTCTGCCTGGGCATCATCTTTATGAAAGTAGGTTCTCTCTCTGGGCATCATCTTTATGAAAGAAAGATCTCTTTTTGTGCATCATCTTTATTGTAGAAGGTTCTCTGTCTCGGCATCATCTTTATGAAAGAAAGTTCTCTATCTGGGCATCACCTTTAAGAATGAAGGTTCTCTGCTTGAGCATCATCTTTATGAATGAGGGTTCTTTCTCTGGACATCACATTTATGAATGAAAGTTCTCGCCTTGGCAACATCTTTATGAATGAAGGCTCTTTCTCTGGGCATCATCATTATGAAAGAAGGTTCCCTGCCTGGACATCATCTTTACGAAAGAAGGTTCTCTACCTGGGCATCATCTTTATGAATGAAAGTACGCTCTCTGGGCATCATCTTTATGAAACAAGGTTCTCTCTCTGGTATCATCTTAATGAATGAAGGTTCTCTGCCTGGGAATCATCTTTATGATTGAAGGTTTTCTGGGCATCATCTTTATGAAACATGGTTCTCTGCCTGGCTATCATCTTTATGAATGAGAGTTTTCACTTTGTGTATCATCTTTATGAATTAAGGTTCTCTGGGCATCATCTTATGAATGAAGATGCTCTCTCTGGGCATCACCTTTATGAATGAAGGTTCTCTCTCTGGGCATCATCTTTATGAAAGAAGTTTCTCTGCCTGGGCATTATCTTTACGAAAGAAGGTTCTCTACCTGGTCATCATCTTTATGAATGAAGGTACACTCTCTTTGCATCATCTTTATGAAACAAGGTTCTCTGCCTGGCTATCATCTATATGATTGAAAGTTGTCTCTCTGGGCATCATCTTTATGAGTGAAGGTTCCCTGTGCATCATCTTATGAATGAAGGTTCTCTGCCTGGGCAACATCTTTCTGAATGAAGGCTCTTTCTCTGGGCATCATATTTATCAAAGAAGGTTCTTTGCCTGGGAATCATCATTATGAAAGAATGTTCTCTGCCTGGGCATCATCTTTGTGAATGTAGGTTCTCTCTCTGGGCATCACTTTATGAATGAAGGTTCTCTGGGCATCATCTTATGAATGAAGGTTCTCTCTCTGGGCATCATCTCCATGAATGATGGTTCTCTCCCTGGGCATCATCTTTATGAATGAAAGTCTCTCTGCCTGGGCATCATATTTATGAATGACGGTTCTCTCTCTGGGAATCATCTTTATGAATGAAGGTTCTCTGCCTAGGCATCATCTTTAAGAATGAAGGTTCTCTATCTGGGCATCACCTTTAAGAATGAAGGTTCTCTGCCTGAGCATCATGTTTATCAGTGAAGGTTCTTTCTCTGGACAACACATTTATGAATGAAGGTTCTCTGCCTTGGCAACATCTTTATGAATGAAGGTTCTCTCTCTGGGCATCATCTTTATGAAGAAAGGCTCTCTCTCTAGGTATCATCTTTATGAAAGTAAGTTCTCTCTCTGGGCATCATATTTATGAAAGAAAGATCTCTGTTTGTGCATCATCTTTATGGAAGAAAGTTCTCTAAATGGGCATCATCTTTATGGATGATGGTTCTCTGGGCATCATCTTATGAATGAAGTTTCTCTCTCTGGGCATCACCTTAATGAAAGAAGGTTCTCTCTTTGGGCATCATATGTAAGACAAAAGGTTCTCGGACTGGGCGTCATCTTTACGAAATGTCCTCTCTCTGGGCATCATCTTTATGAATGAAGGTTCTCTCTGTGGGCATTATCTTTATGAAAGTTGGTTCTCTCTCTGGGCATCATGTTTATGAAAGATGGTTCTCTTTTTGGGCATCATCTTTATGAATGAAGGTTCTCTGGGCATCATCTTATGAATGAAGGTTCTCTCTCTGGGCATTACCTTTATGAAAGAAGGTTCTTCCTCTGGGCATCATCTCCATGAATGATGGTTCTTTCCTTGGGCACCATCTTTATGAATGACGGTTTTCTCTCTAGGAATCATCTTTATGAATGAAGGTTCTCTGCCTAGGCATCATCTTTAAGAATGAAGGTTCTCTATCTGGGCAACACCTTTATAATGAAGGTTCTATGCCTGAGCATCATGTTTATGAATGAAGGTTCTCTCTCTGGACATCACATTTATGAATGAAGGTTCTCTGCCTTGGCAACATCTTTATGAATGAAGGCTCTTTCTCTGGGCATCATATTTATGAAAGAAGGTTCTCTACCTGGGAATCAAATTTATGAAAGAATGTTCTCTGCATGGGCATCATCTTTGTGAATGAAGGTTCTCTCTCTGGGCATCATCGTTATGAATGAAGGTTCTCTCTATGGAAATCATCTTTTTGAATGAATGTTCTCTCCTTGGGCATCATCTTCATGAATGAAGGTTCTCTCTCTGGAAATCATCTTTATGAATGAAAGTTCTCTCATTGGGCATCTTCTTTATGAAACAAGGTTCCCTGCCTGGTCATCATCTATATGAATGAAGGTTCCCTCTGTGGGCATCATCTTAATAAAGAAATTTCTCTGTTTGTGCATCATCTTTATGAAGGAACGTTCTCTGTCTGATATCATCTTAATGAATGAAGGTTCTCTGCCTGGGAATCATCTTTATGATTGAAGGTTCTCTGGGCATCATCTTTATGAAACAAGGTTCTCTGCCTGGCTATCATCTATATGAATGAGAGTTTTCTCTTTGTGTATCATCTTTATGAATGAAGGTTCTCTCTCTGGGCATGATCTTTATGAATTAAGGTTCTCTGGGCATCATCTTATGAATGAAGATGCTATCTCTGGGCATCACCTTTATGAATGAAGGTTCTCTCTCTGGGCATCATCTTTATGAAAGAAGTTTCTCTGCCTGGGCATTATCTTTACGAAAGAAGGTTCTCTACCTGGGCATCATCTTTATGAATGAAGGTACGCTCTCTTTGCATCATCTTTATGAAACAAGGTTCTCTGCCTGGCTATCATCTATAGGAATGGAAGTTGTCTCTCTGGGCGTCATCATTATGAATGAAGGATCTCTGCCTAGGCACCATCTTTATGAATGAAAGTTCTCTCTCTGGCCATCAACTTTATGAATGAAGGTTCCCTGTGCATCATCTTATGAATGAAGGTTCTCTGCCTGGGCAACATCTTTCTGAATGAAGGCTCTTTCTCTGGGCATCATATTTATCAAAGAAGGTTCTTTGCCTGGGAATCATCATTATGAAAGAATGTTCTCTGCCTGGGCATCATCTTTGTGAATGAAGGTTCTCTCTCTGGGCATCACTTTATGAATGAAGGTTCTCTGGGCATCATCTTATGAATGACGGTTCTCTCTCTGGGTATCATCTTTATGAATGAAGGTTCTCTGCCTGGGCATCATCTTTAAGAATGAAGGTTCTCTATCTGGGTATCACCTTTAAGAATGAAGGTTCTCTGCCTGAGCATCATCTTTATGAATGAAAGTTCTTTCTCTGGACATCACATTTATGAATGAAGGTTCTCTGCCTTGGCAACATCTTTATGAATGAAGGCTCTTTCTCTGGGCATCATATTTATGAAAGACGGTTCTCTGCCTGGGTATTAAATTTATGAAAGAATGTTCTCTGCATATGCATCATCTTTATGAATGAAGGTCCACTCTCTGGGCACCATCTTTATGAATGAATATTCTCTATCTGTGGATCCTCTTTATGAATGAAAGTTCTCTGCCTTGGCATCAATTTATGAATGAGGGTTCTCTCTCGAGGCATCATCTTTATGAATGAAGGCTCTCTCTCTGGGCATCACCTTTATGAAAGAAGATTCTCTGGGCAGCAACTTATGAATGAAGGTTCTCTCTCTGGGCATCACCATTATGATTGAAGTTTCTCTGCCTGGGCATCATCTTTATGAAAGTAGGTTCTCTCTCTGGGCATCATGTTTATGAAAGAAAGATCTCTTTTTGTGCATCATCTTTATTGTAGAAGGTTCTCTGTCTCGGCATCATCTTTATGAATGAAAGTCCACGCTCTGGGCACCATCTTTATGATTGAATGTTCTCTATCTGTGGATCCTTTTTATGAATGAAAGTTCTCTGCCTTGGCATCAATTTATGAATGAGGGTTCTCTCTCGAGGCATCATCTTTATGAATGAAGGCTCTCTCTCTGGGCATCACCTTTATGAAAGAAAATTCTCTGGGCATAAACTTATGAATGAAGGGTCTCTCTCTGGGCATCACCATTATGATTGAAGTTTCTCTGCCTCGGCATCATCTTTATGAAAGTAGGTTCTCTCTCTGGGCATCATTTTTATGAAAGAAAGATCTCTTTTTGTGCATCATCTTTATTGTAGAAGGTTCTCTGTCTTGGCATCATCTTTATGAAAGAAGGTTCTCTATCTGGGCATCACCTTTAAGAATGAAGGTTCTCTGCTTGAGCATCATCTTTATGAATGAAGGTTCTTTCTCTGGACATCACATTTATGAATGAAGGTTCTCACCTTGGCAACATCTTTATGAATGAAGGCTCTTTCTCTGGGCATCATCATTATGAAAGAAGGTTCCCTGCCTGGACATCATCTTTACGAAAGAATGTTCTCTACCTGGGCATCATCTTTATGAATGAAAGTACGCTCTCTGGGCATCATCTTTATGAAACAAAGTTCTCTCTCTAGTATCATCTTAATGAATGAAGGTTCTCTGCCTGGGAATCATCTTTATGATTGAAGGTTCTCTGGGCATCATCTTTATGAAACAAGGTTCTCTGCCTGGCTATCATCTATATGAACGAGAGTTTTCTCTTTGTGTATCATCTTTATGAATGAAGGTTCTCTCTCTGGGCATGATATTTATGAATTAAGGTTCTCTGGGCATCATCTTATGAATGAAGATGCTCTCTCTGGGCATCACCTTTATGAATGAAGGTTCTCTCTCTGGGCATCATCTTTATGAAAGAAGTTTCTCTGCCTGGGCATTATCTTTACGAAAGAAGGTTCTCTACCTGGGCATCAACTTTATGAATGAAGGTACGCTCTCTTTGCATCATATTTATGAAACAAGGTTCTCTGCCTGGCTATCATCTATATGAATGGAAGTTGTCTCTCTGGGCGTCATCATTATGAATGAAGGATCTCTGCCTAGGCACCATCTTTATGAATGAAAGTTCTCTCTCTGGCCATCATCTTTATGAATGAATGTTCCCTGTCCATCATCTTATGAATGAAGGTTCTCTGCCTGGGCAACATCTTTCTGAATGAAGGCTCTTTCTCTGGGCATCATATTTATCAAAGAAGATTCTTTGCCTGGGAATCATCATTATGAAAGAATGTTCTCTGCCTGGGCATCATCTTTGTGAAAGAAGGTTCTCTCTCTGGGCATCACTTTATGAAAGAAGGTTCTTTCTCTGGGCATCATCTCCATGAATGATGGTTCTCTCCCTGGGCATCATCCTTATGAATGAAAGTCTCTCTGCCTGGGCATCATCTTTATGAATGACGGTTTTCTCTCTGAGAATCATCTTTATGAATGAAGGTTCTCTGCCTAGGCATCATCTTTATGAATGAAGGCTCTTTCTCTGGACATCACATTTATGAATGAAGGTTCTCTGCCTTGGCAACATCTTTATGAATGAAGGCTCTTTCTCTGGGCATCATATTTATGAAAGAAGGTTCTGTGCCTGGGAATCAAATTTTTGAAAGAATGTTCTCTGCATGGGCATCATCTTTATGAATGAAGGTTCTCTCTCTGGGCATCATCATTTTGAAGAAAGGCTCTCTCACTGGGCATGATCTTTATGAAAGTAAGTTCTCTCTCTGGGCATCATATTTATGACAGAAGGTTCTCGGACTGGGCGTCATCTTTATGAAATGTCCTCTGCCTGGGCATCATCTTTATGAATGAAGGTTCTCTCTGTGGGCATTATCGTTATGAAAGGTGGTTCTCTCTCTGGGCATCATGTTTATGAAAGATGGTTCTCTTTTTGGGCATCATCTTTATGAATGAAGGTTCTCTGGGCATCATCTTATGAATGAATGTTCTCTCTCTGGGCAATACCTTTATGAAAGAAGGTTCTTCCTCTGGGCATCATCTCCATGAATGATGGTTCTTTCCTTGGGCACCATCTTTATGAATGACGGTTTTCTCTCTAGGAATCATCTTTATGAATGAAGGTTCTCTGCCTAGGCATCATCTTTAAGAATGAAGGTTCTCTATCTGGGCATCACCTTTATAATGAAGGTTCTATGCCTGAGCACCATGTTTATGAATGAAGGTTCTCTCTCTGGACATCACATTTATGAATGAAGGTTCTCTGCCTTGGCAACATCTTTATGAATGAAGGCTCTTTCTCTGGGCATCATATTTATGAAAGAAGGTTCTCTACCTGGGAATCAAATTTATGAAAGAATGTTCTCTGCATGGGCATCATCTTTGTGAATGAAGGTTCTCTCTCTGGGCATCATCTTTATGAATGAAGGTTCTCTCTCTGGAAATCATCTTTTTGAATGAATGTTCTCTCCTTGGGCATCATCTTCATGAATGAAAGTTCTCTCTCTGGAAATAATCTTTATGAATGAAGGTTCTCTCATTGGACATCTTCTTTATGAAACAAGGTTCCCTGCCTGGTCATCATCTATATGAATGAAGGTTCCCTCTGTGGGCATCATCTTTATAAAGAAATTTCTCTGTTTGTGCATCATCTTTATGAAGGAACGTTCTCTATCACGGCATCATCTTTATCAATGAATGTTCTCTCTCCGAGCATCATCTTTATGAATGAAGGTTCTCTCTCTGGGCATCACCTTCATGAAAGAAGGTTCTCTGATTGGGCAGCATCTTCATGAATGAAAGTTCTCTCTCTGGGCATCATCTTTATAAAACAAGGTTCTCTGCCTGGCTATCATCTATATGAATGAAAGTTGTCTCTCTGGGCATCATCTTTATGAATAAAGGATCACTGCCTGGGCATCGTCTTTATAAGTGAAGGTTCTCTCTCTGGGGATCATCTTTATGAATGAAGGTTCTCTGGGCATCATCTTTTGAATCAAGGTTCTCTCTCTGGGCTTCACCTTAATGAATGAAGGGTCTCTGCCTGGGCATCATCTTTATGAATGAAGGTCCTCTCTCTGGGCACCATCTTTATGAATGAATGTTCTCTATCTGTGGATCCTCTTTATGAATGAAAGTTCTCTGCCTTGGCATCAATTTATGAATGAGGATTCTCTCTCGAGGCATCATCTTTATGAATGAAGGCTCTCTCTCTGGGCATCACCTTTATGAAAGAAGATTCTCTGGGCATCAACTTATGAATGAATGTTCTCTCTCTGGGCATCACCATTATGATTGAAGTTTGTCTGCCTGGGCATCATCTTTATGAAAGTAAGTTCTCTCTCTGGGCATCATGTTTATGAAAGAAAGATCTCTTTTTGTGCATCATCTTTATTGTAGAAGGTTCTCTGTCTCGGCATCATCTTTATGAAAGAATGTTCCCTCTCTGGGCATCATCTTTATGAATGAATGTTCTCTCTCTGGGCATCATCATTATGAAAGAAGGTTCCCTGCCTAGACATCATCTTTACGAAAGAAGGTTCTCTACCTGGGCATCATCTTTATGAATGAAGGTACGCTCTCTGGGCATCATCTTTATGAAACAAGGTTCTCTCTCTGGTATCATCTTAATGAATGAAGGTTCTCTGCCTGGGAATCATCTTTATGATTGAAGGTTCTCTGGGCATCATCTTTATGAAACAAGGTTCTCTGGGCTTCATCTTATGAATAAAGATGCTCTCTCTGGGCATCATCTTTATGAAAGAAGTTCCTCTGCCTGGGCATTATCTTTACGAAAGAAGGTTCTCTACCTGGGCATCATCTTTATGAATGAAGGTACGCTCTCTGGGAATCATCTTTATGAAACAAGGTTCTCTGCCTGGCTATCATCTATAGGAATGAAAGTTGTCTCTCTGGGCATCATTATTATGAATGAAGGATCTCTGCCTAGGCACCGTCTTTATGAATGAAAGTTCTCTCTCTGGCCATCATCTTTATGAATGAAGGTTCCCTGTGCATCATCTTATGAATGAAGGTTCTCTGCCTGGGCAACATCTTTCTGAATGAAGGCTCTTTCTCTGGGCATCATATTTATCAGAGAAGGTTCTTTGCCTGGGAATCATCTTTATGAAAGAATGTTCTCTGCCTGGGCATCATCGTTGTGAATGAAGGTTCTCTCTCTGGGCATCACTTTATGAATGAAGGTTCTCTGGGCATCATCTTATGAATGAAGGTTCTCTCTCTGGGCATCACCTTTATGAAAGAAGGTTCTTTCTCTGGGCATCATCTCCATGAATGATGGTTCTCTCCCTGGGCATCATCCTTATGAATGAAAGTCTCTCTGCCTGGGCATCATCTTTATGAATGACGGTTTTCTCTCTGAGAATCATCTTTATGAATGAAGGTTCTCTGCCTAGGCATCATCTTTATGAATGAAGGCTCTTTCTCTGGACATCACATTTATGAATGAAGTTTCTCTGCCTTGGCAACATCTTTATGAATGAAGGCTCTTTCTCTGGGCATCATATTTATGAAAGAAGGTTCTGTGCCTGGGAATCAAATTTTTGAAAGAATGTTCTCTGCATGGGCATCATCTTTATGAATGAAGGTTCTCTCTCTGGGCATCATCTTTTTGAAGAAAGGCTCTCTCTCTGGGCATCATCTTTATGAAAGTAAGTTCTCTCTCTGGGCATCATATTTATGAAAGAAAGATCTCTGTTTGTGCATCATCTTTATGGAAGAAAGTTCTCTAAATGGGCATCATCTTTATGGATGATGGTTCTCTGGGCATCATCTTATGAATGAAGTTTCTCTCTCTGGGCATCACCTTAAGGAAAGAAGGTTCTCTCTTTGGGCATCACATTTAAGACAGAAGGTTCTCGGACTGGGCGTCATCTTTACGAAATGTCCTCTGCCTGAGCATCATCTTTATGAATGAAGGTTCTCTCTGTGGGCATTATCTTTATGAAAGTTGGTTCTCTCTCTGGGCATCATGTTTATGAAAGATGGTTCTCTTTTTGGGCATCATCTTTATGAATGAAGGTTCTCTGGGCATCATCTTATGAATGAAGGTTCTCTCTCTGGGCAATACCTTTATGAAAGAAGGTTCTTCCTCTGGGCATCATCTCCATGAATGATGGTTCTTTCCTTGGGCACCATCTTTATGAATGACGGTTTTCTCTCTAGGAATCATCTTTATGAATGAAGGTTCTCTGCCTAGGCATCATCTTTAAGAATGAAGGTTCTCTATCTGGGCATCACTTTTATAATGAAGGTTCTATGCCTGAGCACCATGTTTATGA
The DNA here is from genome assembly GCF_050624435.1 of Tenrec ecaudatus. Taxonomy (NCBI): domain Eukaryota; kingdom Metazoa; phylum Chordata; class Mammalia; order Afrosoricida; family Tenrecidae; genus Tenrec; species Tenrec ecaudatus. The sequence continues at coordinate 16,084,218 of NC_134549.1, forward strand.
ATGAAGGTTCTCTCTCTGGACATCACATTTATGAATGAAGGTTCTCTGCCTTGGCAACATCTTTATGAATGAAGGCTCTTTCTCTGGGCATCATATTTATGAAAGAAGGTTCTCTACCTGGGAATCAAATTTATGAAAGAATGTTCTCTGCATGGGCATCATCTTTGTGAATGAAGGTTCTCTCTCTGGGCATCATCTTTATGAATGAAGGTTCTCTCTCTGGAAATCATCTTTTTGAATGAATGTTCTCTCCTTGGGCATCATCTTCATGAATGAAAGTTCTCTCTCTGGAAATAATCTTTATGAATGAAGGTTCTCTCATTGGACATCTTCTTTATGAAACAAGGTTCCCTGCCTGGTCATCATCTATATGAATGAAGGTTCCCTCTGTGGGCATCATCTTTATAAAGAAATTTCTCTGTTTGTGCATCATCTTTATGAAGGAACGTTCTCTATCACGGCATCATCTTTATCAATGAATGTTCTCTCTCCGAGCATCATCTTTATGAATGAAGGTTTTCTCTCTGGGCATCACCTTCATGAAAGAAGGTTCTCTGATTGGGCAGCATCTTCATGAATGAAAGTTCTCTCTCTGGGCATCATCTTTATAAAACAAGGTTCTCTGCCTGGCTATCATCTATATGAATGAAAGTTGTCTCTCTGGGCATCATCTTTATGAATAAAGGATCACTGCCTGGGCATCGTCTTTATAAGTGAAGGTTCTCTCTCTGGGGATCATCTTTATGAATGAATGTTCTCTGGGCATCATCTTTTGAATCAAGGTTCTCTCTCTGGGCTTCACCTTAATGAATGAAGGGTCTCTGCCTGGGCATCATCTTTATGAATGAAGGTCCACTCTCTGGGCACCATCTTTATGAATGAATGTTCTCTATCTGTGGATCCTCTTTATGAATGAAAGTTCTCTGCCTTGGCATCAATTTATGAATGAGGATTCTCTCTCGAGGCATCATCTTTATGAATGAAGGCTCTCTCTCTGGGCATCACCTTTATGAAAGAAGATTCTCTGGGCATCAACTTATGAATGAATGTTCTCTCTCTGGGCATCACCATTATGATTGAAGTTTGTCTGCCTGGGCATCATCTTTATGAAAGTAAGTTCTCTCTCTGGGCATCACCATTATGAATAAAGTTCTCTGCCTTGGCATCATCTTTATTAATGAGGGGTCTCTCTCAGGGCATCATTTTTATGAATGAAGTGCTCTCCCTGGGCATCACCATTATGAAGGTTCTGTGACTGGGCATCATCTTTATGTATGTAGATTCTCTCTCTGGGCATCATCTTTATGAAAGAAAGATCTCTTTTTGTGCATCATCTTTATGGAAGAAGGTTCTCTCTCTGGGCAACACCTTTATGTAAGAAGGTTTTTCTCTGGGCATCATCTTTTTGAATGAAGGTTCTCTCTCTGGGTAACATCTTTATGAAAGAAGGTTCTGTGACTGGGCATCATCTTTATGAATGAAGGTTCTCTCTCTGGGCATCCTCTTTATGAATGACGGTTCTCTCTCTGGGAATCATCTTTATGAATAAGGTTCTCTGCCTAGGCATCATCTTTAAGAATGAAGGTTCTCTATCTGGGCATCACCTTTAAGAATGAAGGTTCTCTGCCTGAGCATCATCTTTATGAATGAAGGCTCTTTCTCTGGACATCACATTTATGAATGAAAGTTCTCTGCCTTGGCAACATCTTTATGAATGAAGGCTCTTTCTCTGGGCATCATATTTATGAAAGAAGGTTCTCTGCCTGGGAATCAAATTTATGAAAGAATAATCTCTGCATAGGCATCATCTTTATGAATGAAGGTTCTCTCTCTGGGCATCATCTTTATGAAGAAAGGCTCTCTCTCTGGGCATCATATTTATGAAAGAAAGTCTCTGTTTGTGCATCATCTTTATGGAAGAAAGTTCTCTAAATGGGCATCATCTTTATGGATGATGGTACTCTGGGCATCATCTTATGAATGAAGTTTCTCTCTCTGGGCATCACCTTAATGAAAGAAGGTTCTCTCTTTGGGCATCACATTTAAGACAGAAGGTTCTCGGACTGGGCGTCATCTTTACGAAATGTCCTCTGCCTGAGCATCATCTTTATGAATGAAGGTTCTCTCTGTGGGCATTACCTTTATGAAATTTGGTTCTCTCTCTGGGCATCATTTTTATGAAAGATGGTTCTCTTTTTGGGCATCATCTTTATGAATGAAGGTTCTCTGGGCATCATCTTATGAATGAAGGTTCTCCTCTTGGTATCATCTTTATGAATGAAGGTTCTCTCTCTGGGTATCATCTTTATGAATGAAGGTTCTCTCTCTGGGCATCTTCTTTATTGAACAAGGTTCCCTGCCTGGTCATCATCTATATGAATGAAGGTTCTCTCTGTGGGCATCATCTTTATAATGAGTTTTCTCTACTTGTGCATCATCTTTATGAAGGAACGTTCTCTATCTGGCATCATCTTTATCAATGAATCTTCTCTCTCCGGGCATCATCTTTATGAATGAAGGTTCTCTCTCTCCGGGCATCATCTTTATGAAAGAAGGTTCTCTGACTTGGTAGCATCTTCATCCATGAAAGTTCTCTCTGGGCATCATCTTTATAAAACAAGGTTCTCTGCCTGGCTATCATCTATATGAATGAAAGTTGTCTCTCTGGGCATCATCTTTATGAATGAAGGTTCTCTCTCTGGGCATCACCATTATGAATAAAGTTCTCTGCCTTGGCATCATCTTTATGAATGAGGGGTCTCTCTCAGGGCATCATTTTTATGAATGAAGGTGCTCTCCCTGGGCATCACCATTATGAAGGTTCTGTGACTGGGCATCATCTTTATGTATGTAGATTCTCTCTCTGGGCATCATCTTTATGAAAGAAAGATCTCTTTTTGTGCATCATCATTATGGAAGAAGGTTCTCTCTCTGGGCAACACCTTTATGTAAGAAGGTTTTTCTCTGGGCATCATCTTTTTGAATGAAGGTTCTCTCTCTGGGTAACATCTTTATGAAAGAAGGTTCTGTGACTGGGCATCATCTTTATGAATGAAGGTTCTCTCTCTGGGCATCCTCTTTATGAATGACGGTTCTCTCTCTGGGAATCATCTTTATGAATGAAGGTTCTCTGCCTAGGCATCATCTTTAAGAATGAAGGTTCTCTATCTGGGCATCACCTTTAAGAATGAAGGTTCTCTGCCTGAGCATCATCTTTATGAATGAAGGCTCTTTCTCTGGACATCACATTTATGAATGAAAGTTCTCTGCCTTGGCAACATCTTTATGAATGAAGGCTCTTTCTCTGGGCATCATATTTATGAAAGAAGGTTCTCTGCCTGGGAATCAAATTTATGAAAGAATGTTCTCTGCATAGGCATCATCTTTATGAATGAAGGTTCTCTCTCTGGGCATCATCTTTATGAAGAAAGGCTCTCTCTCTGGGCATCATCTTTATGAAAGTAAGTTCTCTCTCTGGGCATCATATTTATGAAAGAAAGTCTCTGTTTGTGCATCATCTTTATGGAAGAAAGTTCTCTAAATGGGCATCATCTTTATGGATGATGGTTCTCTGGGCATCATCTTATGAATGAAGTTTCTCTCTCTGGGCATCACCTTAATGAAAGAAGGTTCTCTCTTTGGGCATCACATTTAAGACAGAAGGTTCTCGGACTGGGCGTCATCTTTACGAAATGTCCTCTGCCTGAGCATCATCTTTATGAATGAAGGTTCTCTCTGTGGGCATTACCTTTATGAAATTTGGTTCTCTCTCTGGGCATCATTTTTATGAAAGATGGTTCTCTTTTTGGGCATCATCTTTATGAATAAAGGTTCTCTGGGCATCATCTTATGAATGAAGGTTCTCCTCTGGGCATTACCTTTATGAAAGAAGGTTCTTCCTCTGGGCATCATCTCCATGAATGATGTTTCTTTTCTTGGGCATCATCTTTATGAATGACGGTTTTCTCTCTAGGAATCATCTTTATGAATGAAGGTTCTCTCTCTAGGTATCATCTTTATGAATGAAGGTTCTCTCTCTGGGCATCTTCTTTATTGAACAAGGTTCCCTGCCTGGTCATCATCTATATGAATGAAGGTTCTCTCTGTGGGCATCATCTTTATAATGAATTTTCTCTACTTGTGCATCATCTTTATGAAGGAACGTTCTCTATCTGGCATCATCTTTATCAATGAATCTTTTCTCTCCGGGCATCATCTTTATGAATGAAGGTTCTCTCTCTGGGCATCATCTTTATGAAAGAAGGTTCTCTGACTTGGTAGCATTTTCATCAATGAAAGTTCTCTCTGGGCATCATCTTTATAAAACAAGGTTCTCTGCCTGGCTATCATCTATATGAATGAAAGTTGTCTCTCTGGGCATCATCTTATGAATGAAGTTTCTCTCTCTGGGCATCACCTTAATGAAAGAAGGTTCTCTCTTTGGGCATCATATTTAAGACAGAAGGTTCTCGGACTGGGCGTCATCTTTACGAAATGTCCTCTGCCTGGGCATCATCTTTATGAATGAAGGTTCTCTCTGTGGGCATTATCTTTATGAAAGGTGGTTCTCTATCTGGGAATCATGTTTATGAAAGATGGTTCTCTTTTTGGGCATCATCTTTATGAATGAAAGTTCTCTGGGCATCATCTTATGAATGAAGGTTCTCCTCTGGGCATTACCTTTATGAAAGAAGGTTCTTCCTCTGGGCATCATCTCCATGAATGATGGTTCTTTCCTTGGGCACCATCTTTATGAATGACGGTTTTCTCTCTAGGAATCATTTTTATGAATGAAGGTTCTCTCTCTGTGTATCATCTTTATGAATGAAGGTTCTCTCTCTGGGCATCTTCTTTATTGAACAAGGTTCCCTGCCTGGTCATCATCTATATGAATGAAGGTTCTCTCTGTGGGCATCATCTTTATAATGAATTTTCTCTACTTGTGCATCATCTTTATGAAGGAACGTTCTCTATCTGGCATCATCTTTATCAATGATTCTTCTCTCTCTGGGCATCATCTTTATGAATGAAGGTTCTCTCTCTGGGCATCATCTTTATGAAAGAAGGTTCTCTGACTTGGTAGCATCTTCATCCATGAAAGTTCTCTCTGGGCATCATCTTTATAAAACAAGGTTCTCTGCCTGGCTATCATCTACATGAATGAAAGTTGTCTCTCTGGGCATCATCTTTATGAATGAAGGTTCTCTCTCTGGGCATCACCATTATGAATGAAAGTTCTCTGCCTTGGCATCATCTTTATGAATGAGGGGTCTCTCTCAGGGCATCATTTTTATGAATGAAGGTGCTCTATCTGGGCATCACCATTATGAAGGTTCTGTGACTGGGCATCATCTTTATGTATGTAGATTCTCTCTCTGGGCATCATCTTTATGAAAGAAAGATCTCTTTTTGTGCATCATCTTTATGGAAGAAGGTTCTCTCTCTGGGCAACACCTTTATGTAAGAAGGTTTTTCTCTGGGCATCATCTTTTTGAATGAAGGTTCTCTCTCTGGGTAACATCTTTATGAAAGAAGGTTCTGTGACTGGGCATCATCTTTATGAATGAAGGTTCTCTCTCTGGGCATCCTCTTTATGAATGACGGTTCTCTCTCTGGGAATCATCTTTATGAATGAAGGTTCTCTGCCTAGGCATCATCTTTAAGAATGAAGGTTCTCTATCTGGGCATCACCTTTAAGAATGAAGGTTCTCTGCCTGAGCATCATCTTTATGAATGAAGGCTCTTTCTCTGGACATCACATTTATGAATGAAAGTTCTCTGCCTTGGCAACATCTTTATGAATGAAGGCTCTTTCTCTGGGCATCATATTTATGAAAGAAGGTTCTCTGCCTGGGAATCAAATTTATGAAAGAATGTTCTCTGCATAGGCATCATCTTTATGAATGAAGGTTCTCTCTCTGGGCATCATCTTTATGAAGAAAGGCTCTCTCTCTGGGCATCATCTTTATGAAAGTAAGTTCTCTCTCTGGGCATCATATTTATGAAAGAAAGTCTCTGTTTGTGCATCATCTTTATGGAAGAAAGTTCTCTAAATGGGCATCATCTTTATGGATGATGGTTCTCTGGGCATCATCTTATGAATGAAGTTTCTCTCTCTGGGCATCACCTTAATGAAAGAAGGTTCTCTCTTTGGGCATCACATTTAAGACAGAAGGTTCTCGGACTGGGCGTCATCTTTACGAAATGTCCTCTGCCTGAGCATCATCTTTATGAATGAAGGTTCTCTCTGTGGGCATTACCTTTATGAAATTTGGTTCTCTCTCTGGGCATCATTTTTATGAAAGATGGTTCTCTTTTTGGGCATCATCTTTATGAATGAAGGTTCTCTGGGCATCATCTTATGAATGAAGGTTCTCCTCTGGGCATTACCTTTATGAAAGAAGGTTCTTCCTCTGGGCATCATCTCCATGAATGATGTTTCTTTTCTTGGGCATCATCTTTATGAATGACGGTTTTCTCTCTAGGAATCATCTTTATGAATGAAGGTTCTCTCTCTAGGTATCATCTTTATGAATGAAGGTTCTCTCTCTGGGCATCTTCTTTATTGAACAAGGTTCCCTGCCTGGTCATCATCTATATGAATGAAGGTTCTCTCTGTGGGCATCATCTTTATAATGAATTTTCTCTACTTGTGCATCATCTTTATGAAGGAACGTTCTCTATCTGGCATCATCTTTATCAATGAATCTTTTCTCTCCGGGCATCATCTTTATGAATGAAGGTTCTCTCTCTGGGCATCATCTTTATGAAAGTAGGTTCTCTGACTTGGTAGCATTTTCATCAATGAAAGTTCTCTCTGGGCATCATCTTTATAAAACAAGGTTCTCTGCCTGGCTATCATCTATATGAATGAAAGTTGTCTCTCTGGGCATCATCTTATGAATGAAGTTTCTCTCTCTGGGCATCACCTTAATGAAAGAAGGTTCTCTCTTTGGGCATCATATTTAAGACAGAAGGTTCTCGGACTGGGCGTCATCTTTACGAAATGTCCTCTGCCTGGGCATCATCTTTATGAATGAAGGTTCTCTCTGTGGGCATTATCTTTATGAAAGGTGGTTCTCTATCTGGGCATCATGTTTATGAAAGATGGTTCTCTTTTTGGGCATCATCTTTATGAATGAAAGTTCTCTGGGCATCATCTTATGAATGAAGGTTCTCCTCTGGGCATTACCTTTATGAAAGAAGGTTCTTCCTCTGGGCATCATCTCCATGAATGATGGTTCTTTCCTTGGGCACCATCTTTATGAATGACGGTTTTCTCTCTAGGAATCATCTTTATGAATGAAGGTTCTCTCTCTGGGTATCATCTTTATGAATGAAGGTTCTCTCTCTGGGCATCTTCTTTATTGAACAAGGTTCCCTGCCTGGTCATCATCTATATGAATGAAGGTTCTCTCTGTGGGCATCATCTTTATAATGAATTTTCTCTACTTGTGCATCATCTTTATGAAGGAACGTTCTCTATCTGGCATCATCTTTATCAATGAATCTTCTCTCTCTGGGCATCATCTTTATGAATGAAGGTTCTCTCTCTGGGCATCATCTTTATGAAAGAAGGTTCTCTGACTTGGTAGCATCTTCATCCATGACAGTTCTCTCTGGGCATCATCTTTATAAAACAAGGTTCTCTGCCTGGCTATCATCTACATGAATGAAAGTTGTCTCTCTGGGCATCATCTTTATGAATGAAGGTTCTCTCTCTGGGCATCACCATTATGAATGAAAGTTCTCTGCCTTGGCATCATCTTTATGAATGAGGGATCTCTCTCTGGGCATCATCTTTATGAATGAAGGTGCTCTCTCTGGGCATCACCATTATGAAGGTTCTGTGACTGGGCATCATCTTTATGTATGTAGATTCTCTCTCTGGGCATCATCTTTATGAAAGAAAGATCTCTTTTTGTGCATCATCTTTATGGAAGAAGGTTCTCTCTCTGGGCAACACCTTTATGTAAGAAGGTTTTTCTCTGGGCATCATCTTTTTGAATGAAGGTTCTCTCTCTGGGTAACATCTTTATGAAAGAAGGTTCTGTGACTGGGCATCATCTTTATGAATGAAGGTTCTCTCTCTGGGCATCCTCTTTATGAATGACGGTTCTCTCTCTGGGAATCATCTTTATGAATGAAGGTTCTCTGCCTAGGCATCATCTTTAAGAATGAAGGTTCTCTATCTGGGCATCACCTTTAAGAATGAAGGTTCTCTGCCTGAGCATCATCTTTATGAATGAAGGCTCTTTCTCTGGACATCACATTTATGAATGAAAGTTCTCTGCCTTGGCAACATCTTTATGAATGAAGGCTCTTTCTCTGGGCATCATATTTATGAAAGAAGGTTCTCTGCCTGGGAATCAAATTTATGAAAGAATGTTCTCTGCATAGGCATCATCTTTATGAATGAAGGTTCTCTCTCTGGGCATCATCTTTATGAAGAAAGGCTCTCTCTCTGGGCATCATCTTTATGAAAGTAAGTTCTCTCTCTGGGCATCATATTTATGAAAGAAAGTCTCTGTTTGTGCATCATCTTTATGGAAGAAAGTTCTCTAAATGGGCATCATCTTTATGGATGATGGTTCTCTGGGCATCATCTTATGAATGAAGTTTCTCTCTCTGGGCATCACCTTAAAGAAAGAAGGTTCTCTCTTGGGGCATCACATTTAAGACAGAAGGTTCTCGGACTGGGCGTCATCTTTACGAAATGTCCTCTGCCTGAGCATCATCTTTATGAATGAAGGTTCTCTCTGTGGGCATTACCTTTATGAAAGTTGGTTCTCTCTCTGGGCATCATTTTTATGAAAGATGGTTCTCTTTTTGGGCATCATCTTTATGAATGAAGGTTCTCTGGGCATCATCTTATGAATGAAGGTTCTCCTCTGGGCATTACCTTTATGAAAGAAGGTTCTTCCTCTGGGCATCATCTCCATGAATGATGTTTCTTTCCTTGGGCACCATCTTTATGAATGACGGTTTTCTCTCTAGGAATCATCTTTATGAATGAAGGTTCTCTCTCTGGGTATCATCTTTATGAATGAAGGTACGCTCTCTGGGCATCATCTTTATGAAACAAGGTTCTCTCTCTGGTATCATCTTAATGAATGAAGGTTCTCTGCCTGGGAATCATCTTTATGATTGAAGGTTCTCTGGGCATCATCTTTATGAAACAAGGTTCTCTGGGCATCATCTTATGAATAAAGATGCTGTCTCTGGGCATCATCTTTATGAAAGAAGTTCCTCTGCCTGGGCATTATCTTTACGAAATTAGGTTCTCTACCTGGGCATCATCTTTATGAATGAAGTTACGCTCTCTGGGAATCATCTTTATGAAACAAGGTTCTCTGCCTGGCTATCATCTATAGGAATGAAAGTTGTCTCTCTGGGCATCATTATTATGAATGAAGGATCTCTGCCTAGGCACCGTCTTTATGAATGAAAGTTCTCTCTCTGGCCATCATCTTTATGAATGAAGGTTCCCTGTGCATCATCTTATGAATGAAGGTTCTCTGCCTGGGCAACATCTTTCTGAATGAAGGCTCTTTCTCTGGGCATCATATTTATCAGAGAAGGTTCTTTGCCTGGGAATCATCTTTATGAAAGAATGTTCTCTGCCTGGGCATCATCGTTGTGAATGAAGGTTCTCTCTCTGGGCATCACTTTATGAATGAAGGTTCTCTGGGCATCATCTTATGAATGAAGGTTCTGTCTCTGGGCATCACCTTTATGAAAGAAGGTTCTTTCTCTGGGAATCATCTCCATGAATGATGGTTCTCTCCCTGGGCATCATCCTTATGAATGAAAGTCTCTCTGCCTGGGCATCATCTTTATGAATGACGGTTTTCTCTCTGAGAATCATCTTTATGAATGAAGGTTCTCTGCCTAGGCATCATCTTTATGAATGAAGGCTCTTTCTCTGGACATCACATTTATGAATGAAGGTTCTCTGCCTTGGCAACATCTTTATGAATGAAGGCTCTTTCTCTGGGCATCATATTTATGAAAGAAGGTTCTGTGCCTGGGAATCAAATTTTTGAATGAATGTTCTCTGCATGGGCATCATCTTTATGAATGAAGGTTCTCTCTCTGGGCATCATCTTTTTGAAGAAAGGCTCTCTCTCTGGGCATCATCTTTATGAAAGAAAGATCTCTGTTTGTGCATCATCTTTATGGAAGAAAGTTCTCTAAATGGCCATCATCTTTATGGATGATGGTTCTCTGGGCATCATCTTATGAATGAAGTTTCTCTCTGGGCATCACCTTAATGAAAGAAGGTTCTCTCTTTGGGCATCATATTTATGACAGAAGGTTCTCGGACTGGGCGTCATCTTTATGAAATGTCCTCTGCCTGGGCATCATCTTTATGAATGAAGGTTCTCTCTGTGGGCATTATCCTTATGAAAGGTGGTTCTCTCTCTGGGCATCATGTTTATGAAAGATGGTTCTCTTTTTGGGCATCATCTTTATGAATGAAGGTTCTCTGGGCATCATCTTATGAATGAAGGTTCTCTCTCTGGGCAATACCTTTATGAAAGAAGGTTCTTCCTCTGGGCATCATCTCCATGAATGATGGTTCTTTCCTTGGGCACCATCTTTATGAATGACGGTTTTCTCTCTAGGAATCATCTTTATGAATGAAGGTTCTCTGCCTAGGCATCATCTTTAAGAATGAAGGTTCTCTATCTGGGCATCACCTTTATAATGAAGGTTCTATGCCTGAGCACCATGTTTATGAATGAAGGTTCTCTCTCTGGACATCACATTTATGAATGAAGGTTCTCTGCCTTGGCAACATCTTTATGAATGAAGGCTCTTTCTCTGGGCATCATATTTATGAAAGAAGGTTCTCTGCCTGGGAATCAAATTTATGAAAGAATGTTCTCTGCATGGGCATCATCTTTGTGAATGAAGGTTCTCTCTCTGGGCATCATCTTTATGAATGAAGGTTCTCTCTCTGGAAATCATCTTTTTGAATGAATGTTCTCTCCTTGGGCATCATCTTCATGAATGAAAGTTCTCTCTCTGGAAATAATATTTATGAATGAAGGTTCTCTCATTGGACATCTTCTTTATGAAACAAGGTTCCCTGCCTGGTCATCATCTATATGAATGAAGGTTCCCTCTGTGGGCATCATCTTTATAAAGAAATTTCTCTGTTTGTGCATCATCTTTATGAAGGAACGTTCTCTATCTCGGCATCATCTTTATCAATGAATGTTCTCTCTCCGAGCATCATCTTTATGAATGAAGGTTCTCTCTCTGGGCATCACCTTCATGAAAGAAGGTTCTCTGATTGGGCAGCATCTTCATGAATGAAAGTTCTCTCTCTGGGCATCATCTTTATAAAACAAGGTTCTCTGCCTGGCTATCATCTATATGAATGAAAGTTGTCTCTCTGGGCATCATCTTTATGAATAAAGGATCACTGCCTGGGCATCGTCTTTATAAGTGAAGGTTCTCTCTCTGGGGATCATCTTTATGAATGAATGTTCTCTGGGCATCATCTTTTGAATCAAGGTTCTCTCTCTGGGCTTCACCTTAATGAATGAAGGGTCTCTGTCTGGGCATCATCTTTATGAATGAAGGTCCACTCTCTGGGCACCATCTTTATGAATGAATGTTCTCTATCTGTGGATCCTCTTTATGAATGAAAGTTCTCTGCCTTGGCATCAATTTATGAATGAGGATTCTCTCTCGAGGCATCATCTTTATGAATGAAGGCTCTCTCTCTGGGCATCACCTTTATGAAAGAAGATTCTCTGGGCATCAACTTATGAATGAATGTTCTCTCTCTGGGCATCACCATTATGATTGAAGTTTGTCTGCCTGGGCATCATCTTTATGAAAGTAAGTTCTCTCTCTGGGCATCATGTTTATGAAAGAAAGATCTCTTTTTGTGCATCATCTTTATTGTAGAAGGTTCTCTGTCTCGGCATCATCTTTATGAAAGAATGTTCCCTCTCTGGGCATCATCTTTATGAATGAATGTTCTCTCTCTGGGCATCATCATTATGAAAGAAGGTTCCCTGCCTAGACATCATCTTTACGAAAGAAGGTTCTCTACCTGGGCATCATCTTTATGAATGAAGGTACGCTCTCTGGGCATCATCTTTATGAAACAATGTTCTCTCTCTGGTATCATCTTAATGAATGAAGGTTCTCTGCCTGGGAATCATCTTTATGATTGAAGGTTCTCTGGGCATCATCTTTATGAAACAAGGTTCTCTGGGCATCATCTTATGAATAAAGATGCTCTCTCTGGGCATCATCTTTATGAAAGAAGTTCCTCTGCCTGGGCATTATCTTTACGAAAGAAGGTTCTCTACCTGGGCATCATCTTTATGAATGAAGGTACGCTCTCTGGGAATCATCTTAATGAAACAAGGTTCTCTGCCTGGCTATCATCTATATGAATGAAAGTTGTCTCTCTGGGCATCATTATTATGAATGAAGGATCTCTGCCTAGGCACCGTCTTTATGAATGAAAGTTCTCTCTCTGGCCATCATCTTTATGAATGAAGGTTCCCTGTGCATCATCTTATGAATGAAGGTTCTCTGCCTGGGCAACATCTTTCTGAATGAAGGCTCTTTCTCTGGGCATCATATTTATCAGAGAAGGTTCTTTGCCTGGGAATCATCTTTATGAAAGAATGTTCTCTGCCTGGGCATCATCGTTGTGAATGAAGGTTCTCTCTCTGGGCATCACTTTATGAATGAAGGTTCTCTGGGCATCATCTTATGAATGAAGGTTCTCTCTCTGGGCATCACCTTTATGAAAGAAGGTTCTTTCTCTGGGCATCATCTCCATGAATGATGGTTCTCTCCCTGGGCATCATCCTTATGAATGAAAGTCTCTCTGCCTGGGCATCATCTTTATGAATGACGGTTTTCTCTCTGAGAATCATCTTTATGAATGAAGGTTCTCTGCCTAGGCATCATCTTTATGAATGAAGGCTCTTTCTCTGGACATCACATTTATGAATGAAAGTTCTCTGCCTTGGCAACATCTTTATGAATGAAGGCTCTTTCTCTGGGCATCATATTTATGAAAGAAGGTTCTCTGCCTGGGAATCAAATTTATGAAAGAATGTTCTCTGCATAGGCATCATCTTTATGAATGAAGGTTCTCTCTCTGGGCATCATCTTTATGAAGAAAGGCTCTCTCTCTGGGCATCATCTTTATGAAAGTAAGTTCTCTCTCTGGGCATCATATTTATGAAAGAACTATCTCTGTTTGTGCATCATCTTTATGGAAGAAAGTTCTCTAAATGGGCATGATCTTTATGGATGATGGTTCTCTGGGCATCATCTTATGAATGAAGTTTCTCTCTCTGGGCATCACCTTAATGAAAGAAGGTTCTCTCTTTGGGCATCATATTTAAGACAGAAGGTTCTCGGACTGGGCGTCATCTTTACGAAATGTCCTCTGCCTGGGCATCATCTTTATGAATGAAGGTTCTCTCTGTGGGCATTATCTTTATGAAAGGTGGTTCTCTATCTGGGCATCATGTTTATGAAAGATGGTTCTCTTTTTGGGCATCATCTTTATGAATGAAAGTTCTCTGGGCATCATCTTATGAATGAAGGTTCTCCTCTGGGCATTACCTTTATGAAAGAAGGTTCTTCCTCTGGGCATCATCTCCATGAATGATGGTTCTTTCCTTGGGCACCATCTTTATGAATGACGGTTTTCTCTCTGAGTATCATCTTTATGAATGAAGGTTCTCAGCCTAGGCATCATCTTTATGAATGAAGGCTCTTTCTCTGGACATCACATTTATGAATGAAAGTTCTCTGCCTTGGCAACATCTTTATGAATGAAGGCTCTTTCTCTGGGCATCATATTTATGAAAGAAGGTTCTCTGCCTGGGAATCAAATTTATGAAAGAATGTTCTCTGCATAGGCATCATCTTTATGAATGAAGGTTCTCTCTCTGGGCATCATCTTTATGAAGAAAGGCTCTCTCTCTGGGCATCATCTATATGAAAGTAAGTTCTCTCTCTGGGCATCATATTTATGAAAGAACTATCTCTGTTTGTGCATCATCATTATGGAAGAAAGTTCTCTAAATGGGCATCATCTTTATGGATGATGGTTCTCTGGGCATCATCTTATGAATGAAGTTTCTCTCTCTGGGCATCACCTTAATGAAAGAAGGTTCTCTCTTTGGGCATCATATTTAAGACAGAAGGTTCTCGGACTGGGCGTCATCTTTACGAAATGTCCTCTGCCTGGGCATCATCTTTATGAATGAAGGTTCTCTCTGTGGGCATTATCTTTATGAAAGGTGGTTCTCTATCTGGGCATCATGTTTATGAAATATGGTTCTCTTTTTGGGCATCATCTTTATGAATGAAAGTTCTCTGGGCATCATCTTATGAATGAAGGTTCTCCTCTGAGCATTACCTTTATGAAAGAAGGTTCTTCCTCTGGGCATCATCTCCATGAATGATGGTTCTTTCCTTGGGCACCATCTTTATGAATGACGGTTTTCTCTCTAGGAATCATCTTTATGAATGAAGGTTCTCTCTCTGGGTATCATCTTTATGAATGAAGGTTCTCTCTCTGGGCATCTTCTTTATTGAACAAGGTTCCCTGCCTGGTCATCATCTATATGAATGAAGGTTCTCTCTGTGGGCATCATCTTTATAATGAATTTTCTCTATTTGTGCATCATCTTTATGAAGGAACGTTCTCTATCTGGCATCATCTTTATCAATGAATCTTCTCTCTCTGGGCATCATCTTTATGAATGAAGGTTCTCTCTCTGGGCATCATCTTTATGAAAGAAGGTTCTCTGACTTGGTAGCATCTTCATCAATGAAAGTTCTCTCTGGGCATCATCTTTATAAAACAAGGTTCTCTGCCTGGCTATCATCTATATGAATGAAAGTTGTCTCTCTGGGCATCATCTTATGAATGAAGTTTCTCTCTCTGGGCATCACCTTAATGAAAGAAGGTTCTCTCTTTGGGCATCATATTTAAGACAGAAGGTTCTCGGACTGGGCGTCATCTTTACGAAATGTCCTCTGCCTGGGCATCATCTTTATGAATGAAGGTTCTCTCTGTGGGCATTATCTTTATGAAAGGTGGTTCTCTATCTGGGCATCATGTTTATGAAAGATGGTTCTCTTTTTGGGCATCATCTTTATGAATGAAAGTTCTCTGGGCATCATCTTATGAATGAAGGTTCTCCTCTGGGCATTACCTTTAGGAAAGAAGGTTCTTCCTCTGGGCATCATCTCCATGAATGATGGTTCTTTCCTTGGGCACCATCTTTATGAATGACGGTTTTCTCTCTAGGAATCATCTTTATGAATGAAGGTTCTCTCTCTGGGTATCATCTTTATGAATGAAGGTTCTCTCTCTGGGCATCTTCTTTATTGAACAAGGTTCCCTGCCTGGTCATCATCTATATGAATGAAGGTTCTCTCTGTGGGCATCATCTTTATAATGAATTTTCTCTACTTGTGCATCATCTTTATGAAGGAACGTTCTCTATATGGCATCATCTTTATCAATGAATCTTCTCTCTCCGGGCATCATCTTTATGAATGAAGGTTCTCTCTCTGGGCATCATCTTTATGAAAGAAGGTTCTCTGACTTGGTAGCATCTTCATCAATGAAAGTTCTCTCTGGGCATCATCTTTATAAAACAAGGTTCTCTGCCTGGCTATCATCTATATGAATGAAAGTTGTCTCTCTGGGCATCATCTTATGAATGAAGTTTCCCTCTCTGGGCATCACCTTAATGAAAGAAGGTTCTCTCTTTGGGCATCATATTTAAGACAGAAGGTTCTCGGACTGGGCGTCATCTTTACGAAATGTCCTCTGCCTGGGCATCATCTTTATGAATGAAGGTTCTCTCTGTGGGCATTATCTTTATGAAAGGTGGTTCTCTATCTGGGCATCATGTTTATGAAAGATGGTTCTCTTTTTGGGCATCATCTTTATGAATGAAAGTTCTCTGGGCATCATCTTATGAATGAAGGTTCTCCTCTGGGCATTACCTTTATGAAAGAAGGTTCTTCCTCTGGGCATCATCTCCATGAATGATGGTTCTTTCCTTGGGCACCATCTTTATGAATGACGGTTTTCTCTCTAGGAATCATCTTTATGAATGAAGGTTCTCTCTCTGGGTATCATCTTTATGAATGAAGGTTCTCTCTCTGGGCATCTTCTTTATTGAACAAGGTTCCCTGCCTGGTCATCATCTATATGAATGAAGGTTCTCTCTGTGGGCATCATCTTTATAATGAATTTTCTCTACTTGTGCATCATCTTTATGAAGGAACGTTCTCTATCTGGCATCATCTTTATCAATGAATCTTCTCTCTCCGGGCATCATCTTTATGAATGAAGGTTCTCTCTCTGGGCATCATCTTTATGAAAGAAGGTTCTCTGACTTGGTAGCATCTTCATCAATGAAAGTTCTCTCTGGGCATCATCTTTATAAAACAAGGTTCTCTGCCTGGCTATCATCTATATGAATGAAAGTTGTCTCTCTGGGCATCATCTTTATGAATGAAGGTGCTCTCTCTGGGCATCACCATTATGAAGGTTCTGTGACTGGGCATCATCTTTATGTATGTAGATTCTCTCTCTGGGCATCATCTTTATGAAAGAAAGATCTCTTTTTGTGCATCATCTTTATGGAAGAAGGTTCTCTCTCTGGGCAACACCTTTATGTAAGAAGGTTTTTCTCTGGGCATCATCTTTTTGAATGAAGGTACTCTCTCTGGGTAACATCTTTATGAAAGAAGGTTCTGTGACTGGGCATCATCTTTATGAATGAAGGTTCTCTCTCTGGGCATCCTCTTTATGAATGACGGTTCTCTCTCTGGGAATCATCTTTATGAATGAAGGTTCTCTGCCTAGGCATCATCTTTAAGAATGAAGGTTCTCTATCTGGGCATCACCTTTAAGAATGAAGGTTCTCTGCCTGAGCATCATCTTTATGAATGAAGGCTCTTTCTCTGGACATCACATTTATGAATGAAAGTTCTCTGCCTTGGCAACATCTTTATGAATGAAGGCTCTTTCTCTGGGCATCATATTTATGAAAGAAGGTTCTCTGCCTGGGAATCAAATTTATGAAAGAATGTTCTCTGCATAGGCATCATCTTTATGAATGAAGGTTCTCTCTCTGGGCATCATCTTTATGAAGAAAGGCTCTCTCTCTGGGCATCATCTTTATGAAAGTAAGTTCTCTCTCTGGGCATCATATTTATGAAAGAACTATCACTGTTTGTGCATCATCTTTATGGAAGAAAGTTCTCTAAATGGGCATCATCTTTATGGATGATGGTTCTCTGGGCATCATCTTATGAATGAAATTTCTCTCTCTGGGCATCACCTTAATGAAAGAAGGTTCTCTCTTTGGACATCATATTTAAGACAGAAGGTTCTCGGACTGGGCGTCATCTTTACGAAATGTCCTCTGCCTGGGCATCATCTTTATGAATGAAGGTTCTCTCTGTGGGCATTATCTTTATGAAAGGTGGTTCTCTATCTGGGCATCATGTTTATGAAAGATGGTTCTCTTTTTGGGCATCATCTTTATGAATGAAAGTTCTCTGGGCATCATCTTATGAATGAAGGTTCTCCTCTGGGCATTACCTTTATGAAAGAAGGTTCTTCCTCTGGGCATCATCTCCATGAATGATGGTTCTTTCCTTGGGCACCATCTTTATGAATGACGGTTTTCTCTCTAGGAATCATCTTTATGAATGAAGGTTCTCTCTCTGGGTATCATCTTTATGAATGAAGGTTCTCTCTCTGGGCATCTTCTTTATTGAACAAGGTTCCCTGCCTGGTCATCATCTATATGAATGAAGGTTCTCTCTGTGGGCATCATCTTTATAATGAATTTTCTCTATTTGTGCATCATCTTTATGAAGGAACGTTCTCTATCTGGCATCATCTTTATCAATGAATCTTCTCTCCCTGGGCATCATCTTTATGAATGAAGGTTCTCTCTCTGGGCATCATCTTTATGAAAGAAGGTTCTCTGACTTGGTAGCATCTTCATCAATGAAAGTTCTCTCTGGGCATCATCTTTATAAAACAAGGTTCTCTGCCTGGCTATCATCTATATGAATGAAAGTTGTCTCTCTGGGCATCATCTTATGAATGAAGTTTCTCTCTCTGGGCATCACCTTAATGAAAGAAGGTTCTCTCTTTGGGCATCATATTTAAGACAGAAGGTTCTCGGACTGGGCGTCATCTTTACGAAATGTCCTCTGCCTGGGCATCATCTTTATGAATGAAGGTTCTCTCTGTGGGCATTATCTTTATGAAAGGTGGTTCTCTATCTGGGCATCATGTTTATGAAAGATGGTTCTCTTTTTGGGCATCATCTTTATGAATGAAAGTTCTCTGGGCATCATCTTATGAATGAAGGTTCTCCTCTGGGCATTACCTTTATGAAAGAAGGTTCTTCCTCTGGGCATCATCTCCATGAATGATGGTTCTTTCCTTGGGCACCATCTTTATGAATGACGGTTTTCTCTCTAGGAATCATCTTTATGAATGAAGGTTCTCTCTCTGGGTATCATCTTTATGAATGAAGGTTCTCTCTCTGGGCATCTTCTTTATTGAACAAGGTTCCCTGCCTGGTCATCATCTATATGAATGAAGGTTCTCTCTGTGGGCATCATCTTTATAATGAATTTTCTCTACTTGTGTATCATCTTTATGAAGGAACGTTCTCTATATGGCATCATCTTTATCAATGAATCTTCTCTCTCCGGACATCATCTTTATGAATGAAGGTTCTCTCTCTGGGCATCATCTTTATGAAAGAAGGTTCTCTGACTTGGTAGCATCTTCATCAATGAAAGTTCTCTCTGGGCATCATCTTTATTAAACAAGGTTCTCTGCCTGGCTATCATCTATATGAATGAAAGTTGTCTCTCTGGGCATCATCTTATGAATGAAGTTTCCCTCTCTGGGCATCACCTTAATGAAAGAAGGTTCTCTCTTTGGGCATCATATTTAAGACAGAATGTTCTCGGACTGGGCGTCATCTTTACGAAATGTCCTCTGCCTGGGCATCATCTTTATGAATGAAGGTTCTCTCTGTGGGCATTATCTTTATGAAAGGTGGTTCTCTATCTGGGCATCATGTTTATGAAAGATGGTTCTCTTTTTGGGCATCATCTTTATGAATGAAAGTTCTCTGGGCATCATCTTATGAATGAAGGTTCTCCTCTGGGCATTACCTTTATGAAAGAAGGTTCTTCCTCTGGGCATCATCTCCATGAATGATGGTTCTTTCCTTGGGCACCATCTTTATGAATGACGGTTTTCTCTCTAGGAATCATCTTTATGAATGAAGGTTCTCTCTCTGGGTATCATCTTTATGAATGAAGGTTCTCTCTCTGGGCATCTTCTTTATTGAACAAGGTTCCCTGCCTGGTCATCATCTATATGAATGAAGGTTCTCTCTGTGGGCATCATCTTTATAATGAATTTTCTCTACTTGTGCATCATCTTTATGAAGGAACGTTCTCTATCTGGCATCATCTTTATCAATGAATCTTCTCTCTCCGGGCATCATCTTTATGAATGAAGGTTCTCTCTCTGGGCATCATCTTTATGAAAGAAGGTTCTCTGACTTGGTAGCATCTTCATCAATGAAAGTTCTCTCTGGGCATCATCTTTATAAAACAAGGTTCTCTGCCTGGCTATCATCTATATGAATGAAAGTTGTCTCTCTGGGCATCATCTTTATGAATGAAGGTGCTCTCTCTGGGCATCACCATTATGAAGGTTCTGTGACTGGGCATCATCTTTATGTATGTAGATTCTCTCTCTGGGCATCATCTTTATGAAAGAAAGATCTCTTTTTGTGCATCATCTTTATGGAAGAAGGTTCTCTCTCTGGGCAACACCTTTATGTAAGAAGGTTTTTCTCTGGGCATCATCTTTTTGAATGAAGGTACTCTCTCTGGGTAACATCTTTATGAAAGAAGGTTCTGTGACTGGGCATCATCTTTATGAATGAAGGTTCTCTCTCTGGGCATCCTCTTTATGAATGACGGTTCTCTCTCTGGGAATCATCTTTATGAATGAAGGTTCTCTGCCTAGGCATCATCTTTAAGAATGAAGGTTCTCTATCTGGGCATCACCTTTAAGAATGAAGGTTCTCTGCCTGAGCATCATCTTTATGAATGAAGGCTCTTTCTCTGGACATCACATTTATGAATGAAAGTTCTCTGCCTTGGCAACATCTTTATGAATGAAGGCTCTTTCTCTGGGCATCATATTTATGAAAGAAGGTTCTCTGCCTGGGAATCAAATTTATGAAAGAATGTTCTCTGCATAGGCATCATCTTTATGAATGAAGGTTCTCTCTCTGGGCATCATCTTTATGAAGAAAGGCTCTCTCTCTGGGCATCATCTTTATGAAAGTAAGTTCTCTCTCTGGGCATCATATTTATGAAAGAACTATCACTGTTTGTGCATCATCTTTATGGAAGAAAGTTCTCTAAATGGGCATCATCTTTATGGATGATGGTTCTCTGGGCATCATCTTATGAATGAAGTTTCTCTCTCTGGGCATCACCTTAATGAAAGAAGGTTCTCTCTTTGGGCATCACATTTAAGACAGAAGGTTCTCGGACTGGGCGTCATCTTTACGAAATGTCCTCTGCCTGAGCATCATCTTTATGAATGAAGGTTCTCTCTGTGGGCATTATCTTTATGAAAGGTGGTTCTCTCTCTGGGCATCATGTTTATGAAAGATGGTTCTCTTTTTGGGCATCATCTTTATGAATGAAGGTTCTCTGGGCATCATCTTATGAATGAAGGTTCTCCTCTGGGCATTACCTTTATGAAAGAAGGTTCTTCCTCTGGGCATCATCTCCATGAATGATGTTTCTTTTCTTGGGCATCATCTTTATGAATGACGGTTTTCTCTCTAGGAATCATCTTTATGAATGAAGGTTCTCTCTCTAGGTATCATCTTTATGAATGAAGGTTCTCTCTCTGGGCATCTTCTTTATTGAACAAGGTTCCCTGCCTGGTCATCATCTATATGAATGAAGGTTCTCTCTGTGGGCATCATCTTTATAATGAATTTTCTCTACTTGTGCATCATCTTTATGAAGGAACGTTCTCTATCTGGCATCATCTTTATCAATGAATCTTTTCTCTCCGGGCATGATCTTTATGAATGAAGGTTCTCTCTCTGGGCATCATCTTTATGAAAGAAGGTTCTCTGACTTGGTAGCATTTTCATCAATGAAAGTTCTCTCTGGGCATCATCTTTATAAAACAAGGTTCTCTGCCTGGCTATCATCTATATGAATGAAAGTTGTCTCTCTGGGCATCATCTTTATGAATGAAGGTTCTCTCTCTGGGCATCACCTTAATGAAAGAAGGTTCTCTCTTTGGGCATCATATTTAAGACAGAAGGTTCTCGGACTGGGCGTCATCTTTACGAAATGTCCTCTGCCTGGGCATCATCTTTATGAATGAAGGTTCTCTCTGTGGGCATTATCTTTATGAAAGGTGGTTCTCTATCTGGGCATCATGTTTATGAAAGATGGTTCTCTTTTTCGGCATCATCTTTATGAATGAAAGTTCTCTGGGCATCATCTTATGAATGAAGGTTCTCCTCTGGGCATTACCTTTATGAAAGAAGGTTCTTCCTCTGGGCATCATCTCCATGAATGATGGTTCTTTCCTTGGGCACCATCTTTATGAATGACGGTTTTCTCTCTAGGAATCATCTTTATGAATGAAGGTTCTCTCTCTGGGTATCATCTTTATGAATGAAGGTTCTCTCTCTGGGCATCTTCTTTATTGAACAAGGTTCCCTGCCTGGTCATCATCTATATGAATGAAGGTTCTCTCTGTGGGCATCATCTTTATAATGAATTTTCTCTACTTGTGCATCATCTTTATGAAGGAACGTTCTCTATCTGGCATCATCTTTATCAATGAATCTTATCTCTCTGGGCATCATCTTTATGAATGAACGTTCTCTCTCTGGGCATCATCTTTATGAAAGAAGGTTCTCTGACTTGGTAGCATCTTCATCCATGACAGTTCTCTCTGGGCATCATCTTTATAAAACAAGGTTCTCTGCCTGGCTATCATCTACATGAATGAAAGTTGTCTCTCTGGGCATCATCTTTATGAAGGAAGGTTCTCTCTCTGGGCATCACCATTATGAATGAAAGTTCTCTGCCTTGTCATCATCTTTATGAATGAGGGGTCTCTCTCAGGGCATCATTTTTATGAATGAAGGTGCTCTCTCTGGGCATCACCATTATGAAGGTTCTGTGACTGGGCATCATCTTTATGTATGTAGATTCTCTCTCTGGGCATCATCTTTATGAAAGAAAGATCTCTTTTTGTGCATCATCTTTATGGAAGAAGGTTCTCTCTCTGGGCAACACCTTTATGTAAGAAGGTTTTTCTCTGGGCATCATCTTTTTGAATGAAGGTTCTCTCTCTGGGTAACATCTTTATGAAAGAAGGTTCTGTGACTGGGCATCATCTTTATGAATGAAGGTTCTCTCTCTGGGCATCCTCTTTATGAATGACGGTTCTCTCTCTGGGAATCATCTTTATGAATGAAGGTTCTCTGCCTAGGCATCATCTTTAAGAATGAAGGTTCTCTATCTGGGCATCACCTTTAAGAATGAAGGTTCTCTGCCTGAGCATCATCTTTATGAATGAAGGCTCTTTCTCTGGACATCACATTTATGAATGAAAGTTCTCTGCCTAGGCAACATCTTTATGAATGAAGGCTCTTTCTCTGGGCATCATATTTATGAAAGAAGGTTCTCTGCCTGGGAATCAAATTTATGAAAGAATGTTCTCTGCATAGGCATCATCTTTATGAATGAAGGTTCTCTCTCTGGGCATCATCTTTATGAAGAAAGGCTCTCTCTCTGGGCATCATCTTTATGAAAGTAAGTTCTCTCTCTGGGCATCATATTTATGAAAGAACTATCTCTGTTTGTGCATCATCTTTATGGAAGAAAGTTCTCTAAATGGGCATCATCTTTATGGATGATGGTTCTCTGGGCATCATCTTATGAATGAAGTTTCTCTCTCTGGGCATCACCTTAATGAAAGAAGGTTCTCTCTTTGGGCATCATATTTAAGACAGAAGGTTCTCGGACTGGGCGTCATCTTTACGAAATGTCCTCTGCCTGGGCATCATCTTTATGAATGAAGGTTCTCTCTGTGGGCATTATCTTTATGAAAGGTGGTTCTCTATCTGGGCATCATGTTTATGAAAGATGGTTCTCTTTTTGGGCATCATCTTTATGAATGAAAGTTCTCTGGGCATCATCTTATGAATGAAGGTTCTCCTCTGGGCATTACCTTTATGAAAGAAGGTTCTTCCTCTGGGCATCATCTCCATGAATGATGGTTCTTTCCTTGGGCACCATCTTTATGAATGACGGTTTTCTCTCTAGGAATCATCTTTATGAATGAAGGTTCTCTCTCTGGGTATCATCTTTATGAATGAAGGTTCTCTCTCTGGGCATCTTCTTTATTGAACAAGGTTCCCTGCCTGGTCATCATCTATATGAATGAAGGTTCTCTCTGTGGGCATCATCTTTATAATGAATTTTCTCTACTTGTGCATCATCTTTATGAAGGAACGTTCTCTATCTGGCATCATCTTTATCAATGAATCTTCTCTCTCCGGGCATCATCTTTATGAATGAAGGTTCTCTCTCTGGGCATCATCTTTATGAAAGAAGGTTCTCTGACTTGGTAGCATCTTCATCCATGAAAGTTCTCTCTGGGCATCATCTTTATAAAACAAGGTTCTCTGCCTGGCTATCATCTATATGAATGAAAGTTGTCTCTCTGGGCATCATCTTATGAATGAAGTTTCTCTCTCTGGGCATCACCTTAATGAAAGAAGGTTCTCTCTTTGGGCATCATATTTAAGACAGAAGGTTCTCGGACTGGGCGTCATCTTTACGAAATGTCCTCTGCCTGGGCATCATCTTTATGAATGAAGGTTCTCTCTGTGGGCATTATCTTTATGAAAGGTGGTTCTCTATCTGGGCATCATGTTTATGAATGATGGTTCTCTTTTTGGGCATCATCTTTATGAATGAAAGTTCTCTGGGCATCATCTTATGAATGAAGGTTCTCCTCTGGGCATTACCTTTATGAAAGAAGGTTCTTCCTCTGGGCATCATCTCCATGAATGATGGTTCTTTCCTTGGGCACCATCTTTATGAATGACGGTTTTCTCTCTAGGAATCATCTTTATGAATGAAGGTTCTCTCTCTGGGTATCATCTTTATGAATGAAGGTTCTCTCTCTGGGCATCTTCTTTATTGAACAAGGTTCCCTGCCTGGTCATCATCTATATGAATGAAGGTTCTCTCTGTGGGCATCATCTTTATAATGAATTTTCTCTACTTGTGCATCATCTTTATGAAGGAACGTTCTCTATCTGGCATCATCTTTATCAATGAATCTTCTCTCTCCGGGCATCATCTTTATGAATGAAGGTTCTCTCTCTGGGCATCATCTTTATGAAAGAAGGTTCTCTGACTTGGTAGCATCTTCATCAATGAAAGTTCTCTCTGGGCATCATCTTTATAAAACAAGGTTCTCTGCCTGGCTATCATCTATATGAATGAAAGTTGTCTCTCTGGGCATCATCTTTATGAATGAAGGTGCTCTCTCTGGGCATCACCATTATGAAGGTTCTGTGACTGGGCATCATCTTTATGTATGTAGATTCTCTCTCTGGGCATCATCTTTATGAAAGAAAGATCTCTTTTTGTGCATCATCTTTATGGAAGAAGGTTCTCTCTCTGGGCAACACCTTTATGTAAGAAGGTTTTTCTCTGGGCATCATCTTTTTGAATGAAGGTACTCTCTCTGGGTAACATCTTTATGAAAGAAGGTTCTGTGACTGGGCATCATCTTTATGAATGAAGGTTCTCTCTCTGGGCATCCTCTTTATGAATGACGGTTCTCTCTCTGGGAATCATCTTTATGAATGAAGGTTCTCTGCCTAGGCATCATCTTTAAGAATGAAGGTTCTCTATCTGGGCATCACCTTTAAGAATGAAGGTTCTCTGCCTGAGCATCATCTTTATGAATGAAGGCTCTTTCTCTGGACATCACATTTATGAATGAAAGTTCTCTGCCTTGGCAACATCTTTATGAATGAAGGCTCTTTCTCTGGGCATCATATTTATGAAAGAAGGTTCTCTGCCTGGGAATCAAATTTATGAAAGAATGTTCTCTGCATAGGCATCATCTTTATGAATGAAGGTTCTCTCTCTGGGCATCATCTTTATGAAGAAAGGCTCTCTCTCTGGGCATCATCTTTATGAAAGTAAGTTCTCTCTCTGGGCATCATATTTATGAAAGAACTATCACTGTTTGTGCATCATCTTTATGGAAGAAAGTTCTCTAAATGGGCATCATCTTTATGGATGATGGTTCTCTGGGCATCATCTTATGAATGAAGTTTCTCTCTCTGGGCATCACCTTAATGAAAGAAGGTTCTCTCTTTGGGCATCACATTTAAGACAGAAGGTTCTCGGACTGGGCGTCATCTTTACGAAATGTCCTCTGCCTGAGCATCATCTTTATGAATGAAGGTTCTCTCTGTGGGCATTATCTTTATGAAAGGTGGTTCTCTCTCTGGGCATCATGTTTATGAAAGATGGTTCTCTTTTTGGGCATCATCTTTATGAATGAAGGTTCTCTGGGCATCATCTTATGAATGAAGGTTCTCCTCTGGGCATTACCTTTATGAAAGAAGGTTCTTCCTCTGGGCATCATCTCCATGAATGATGTTTCTTTTCTTGGGCATCATCTTTATGAATGACGGTTTTCTCTCTAGGAATCATCTTTATGAATGAAGGTTCTCTCTCTAGGTATCATCTTTATGAATGAAGGTTCTCTCTCTGGGCATCTTCTTTATTGAACAAGGTTCCCTGCCTGGTCATCATCTATATGAATGAAGGTTCTCTCTGTGGGCATCATCTTTATAATGAATTTTCTCTACTTGTGCATCATCTTTATGAAGGAACGTTCTCTATCTGGCATCATCTTTATCAATGAATCTTTTCTCTCCGGGCATCATCTTTATGAATGAAGGTTCTCTCTCTGGGCATCATCTTTATGAAAGAAGGTTCTCTGACTTGGTAGCATTTTCATCAATGAAAGTTCTCTCTGGGCATCATCTTTATAAAACAAGGTTCTCTGCCTGGCTATCATCTATATGAATGAAAGTTGTCTCTCTGGGCATCATCTTTATGAATGAAGGTTCTCTCTCTGGGCATCACCTTAATGAAAGAAGGTTCTCTCTTTGGGCATCATATTTAAGACAGAAGGTTCTCGGACTGGGCGTCATCTTTACGAAATGTCCTCTGCCTGGGCATCATCTTTATGAATGAAGGTTCTCTCTGTGGGCATTATCTTTATGAAAGGTGGTTCTCTATCTGGGCATCATGTTTATGAAAGATGGTTCTCTTTTTGGGCATCATCTTTATGAATGAAAGTTCTCTGGGCATCATCTTATGAATGAAGGTTCTCCTCTGGGCATTACCTTTATGAAAGAAGGTTCTTCCTCTGGGCATCATCTCCATGAATGATGGTTCTTTCCTTGGGCACCATCTTTATGAATGACGGTTTTCTCTCTAGGAATCATCTTTATGAATGAAGGTTCTCTCACTGGGTATCATCTTTATGAATGAAGGTTCTCTCTCTGGGCATCTTCTTTATTGAACAAGGTTCCCTGCCTGGTCATCATCTATATGAATGAAGGTTCTCTCTGTGGGCATCATCTTTATAATGAATTTTCTCTACTTGTGCATCATCTTTATGAAGGAACGTTCTCTATCTGGCATCATCTTTATCAATGAATCTTCTCTCTCTGGGCATCATCTTTATGAATGAAGGTTCTCTCTCTGGGCATCATCTTTATGAAAGAAGGTTCTCTGACTTGGTAGCATCTTCATCCATGAAAGTTCTCTCTGGGCATCATCTTTATAAAACAAGGTTCTCTGCCTGGCTATCATCTACATGAATGAAAGTTGTCTCTCTGGGCATCATCTTTATGAATGAAGGTTCTCTCTCTGGGCATCACCATTATGAATGAAAGTTCTCTGCCTTGTCATCATCTTTATGAATGAGGGGTCTCTCTCAGGGCATCATTTTTATGAATGAAGGTGCTCTCTCTGGGCATCACCATTATGAAGGTTCTGTGACTGGGCATCATCTTTATGTATGTAGATTCTCTCTCTGGGCATCATCTTTATGAAAGAAAGATCTCTTTTTGTGCATCATCTTTATGGAAGAAGGTTCTCTCTCTGGGCAACACCTTTATGTAAGAAGGTTTTTCTCTGGGCATCATCTTTTTGAATGAAGGTTCTCTCTCTGGGTAACATCTTTATGAAAGAAGGTTCTGTGACTGGGCATCATCTTTATGAATGAAGGTTCTCTCTCTGGGCATCCTCTTTATGAATGACGGTTCTCTCTCTGGGAATCATCTTTATGAATGAAGGTTCTCTGCCTAGGCATCATCTTTAAGAATGAAGGTTCTCTATCTGGGCATCACCTTTAAGAATGAAGGTTCTCTGCCTGAGCATCATCTTTATGAATGAAGGCTCTTTCTCTGGACATCACATTTATGAATGAAAGTTCTCTGCCTAGGCAACATCTTTATGAATGAAGGCTCTTTCTCTGGGCATCATATTTATGAAAGAAGGTTCTCTGCCTGGGAATCAAATTTATGAAAGAATGTTCTCTGCATAGGCATCATCTTTATGAATGAAGGTTCTCTCTCTGGGCATCATCTTTATGAAGAAAGGCTCTCTCTCTGGGCATCATCTTTATGAAAGTAAGTTCTCTCTCTGGGCATCATATTTATGAAAGAACTATCTCTGTTTGTGCATCATCTTTATGGAAGAAAGTTCTCTAAATGGGCATCATCTTTATGGATGATGGTTCTCTGGGCATCATCTTATGAATGAAGTTTCTCTCTCTGGGCATCACCTTAATGAAAGAAGGTTCTCTCTTTGGGCATCATATTTAAGACAGAAGGTTCTCGGACTGGGCGTCATCTTTACGAAATGTCCTCTGCCTGGGCATCATCTTTATGAATGAAGGTTCTCTCTGTGGGCATTATCTTTATGAAAGGTGGTTCTCTATCTGGGCATCATGTTTATGAAAGATGGTTCTCTTTTTGGGCATCATCTTTATGAATGAAAGTTCTCTGGGCATCATCTTATGAATGAAGGTTCTCCTCTGGGCATTACCTTTATGAAAGAAGGTTCTTCCTCTGGGCATCATCTCCATGAATGATGGTTCTTTCCTTGGGCACCATCTTTATGAATGACGGTTTTCTCTCTAGGAATCATCTTTATGAATGAAGGTTCTCTCTCTGGGTATCATCTTTATGAATGAAGGTTCTCTCTCTGGGCATCTTCTTTATTGAACAAGGTTCCCTGCCTGGTCATCATCTATATGAATGAAGGTTCTCTCTGTGGGCATCATCTTTATAATGAATTTTCTCTACTTGTGCATCATCTTTATGAAGGAACGTTCTCTATCTGGCATCATCTTTATCAATGAATCTTCTCTCTCCGGGCATCATCTTTATGAATGAAGGTTCTCTCTCTGGGCATCATCTTTATGAAAGAAGGTTCTCTGACTTGGTAGCATCTTCATCAATGAAAGTTCTCTCTGGGCATCATCTTTATAAAACAAGGTTCTCTGCCTGGCTATCATCTATATGAATGAAAGTTGTCTCTCTGGGCATCATCTTTATGAATGAAGGTGCTCTCTCTGGGCATCACCATTATGAAGGTTCTGTGACTGGGCATCATCTTTATGTATGTAGATTCTCTCTCTGGGCATCATCTTTATGAAAGAAAGATCTCTTTTTGTGCATCATCTTTATGGAAGAAGGTTCTCTCTCTGGGCAACACCTTTATGTAAGAAGGTTTTTCTCTGGGCATCATCTTTTTGAATGAAGGTACTCTCTCTGGGTAACATCTTTATGAAAGAAGGTTCTGTGACTGGGCATCATCTTTATGAATGAAGGTTCTCTCTCTGGGCATCCTCTTTATGAATGACGGTTCTCTCTCTGGGAATCATCTTTATGAATGAAGGTTCTCTGCCTAGGCATCATCTTTAAGAATGAAGGTTCTCTATCTGGGCATCACCTTTAAGAATGAAGGTTCTCTGCCTGAGCATCATCTTTATGAATGAAGGCTCTTTCTCTGGACATCACATTTATGAATGAAAGTTCTCTGCCTTGGCAACATCTTTATGAATGAAGGCTCTTTCTCTGGGCATCATATTTATGAAAGAAGGTTCTCTGCCTGGGAATCAAATTTATGAAAGAATGTTCTCTGCATAGGCATCATCTTTATGAATGAAGGTTCTCTCTCTGGGCATCATCTTTATGAAGAAAGGCTCTCTCTCTGGGCATCATCTTTATGAAAGTAAGTTCTCTCTCTGGGCATCATATTTATGAAAGAACTATCACTGTTTGTGCATCATCTTTATGGAAGAAAGTTCTCTAAATGGGCATCATCTTTATGGATGATGGTTCTCTGGGCATCATCTTATGAATGAAGTTTCTCTCTCTGGGCATCACCTTAATGAAAGAAGGTTCTCTCTTTGGGCATCACATTTAAGACAGAAGGTTCTCGGACTGGGCGTCATCTTTACGAAATGTCCTCTGCCTGAGCATCATCTTTATGAATGAAGGTTCTCTCTGTGGGCATTATCTTTATGAAAGGTGGTTCTCTCTCTGGGCATCATGTTTATGAAAGATGGTTCTCTTTTTGGGCATCATCTTTATGAATGAAGGTTCTCTGGGCATCATCTTATGAATGAAGGTTCTCCTCTGGGCATTACCTTTATGAAAGAAGGTTCTTCCTCTGGGCATCATCTCCATGAATGATGTTTCTTTTCTTGGGCATCATCTTTATGAATGACGGTTTTCTCTCTAGGAATCATCTTTATGAATGAAGGTTCTCTCTCTAGGTATCATCTTTATGAATGAAGGTTCTCTCTCTGGGCATCTTCTTTATTGAACAAGGTTCCCTGCCTGGTCATCATCTATATGAATGAAGGTTCTCTCTGTGGGCATCATCTTTATAATGAATTTTCTCTACTTGTGCATCATCTTTATGAAGGAACGTTCTCTATCTGGCATCATCTTTATCAATGAATCTTTTCTCTCCGGGCATCATCTTTATGAATGAAGGTTCTCTCTCTGGGCATCATCTTTATGAAAGAAGGTTCTCTGACTTGGTAGCATTTTCATCAATGAAAGTTCTCTCTGGGCATCATCTTTATAAAACAAGGTTCTCTGCCTGGCTATCATCTATATGAATGAAAGTTGTCTCTCTGGGCATCATCTTTATGAATGAAGGTTCTCTCTCTGGGCATCACCTTAATGAAAGAAGGTTCTCTCTTTGGGCATCATATTTAAGACAGAAGGTTCTCGGACTGGGCGTCATCTTTACGAAATGTCCTCTGCCTGGGCATCATCTTTATGAATGAAGGTTCTCTCTGTGGGCATTATCTTTATGAAAGGTGGTTCTCTATCTGGGCATCATGTTTATGAAAGATGGTTCTCTTTTTCGGCATCATCTTTATGAATGAAAGTTCTCTGGGCATCATCTTATGAATGAAGGTTCTCCTCTGGGCATTACCTTTATGAAAGAAGGTTCTTCCTCTGGGCATCATCTCCATGAATGATGGTTCTTTCCTTGGGCACCATCTTTATGAATGACGGTTTTCTCTCTAGGAATCATCTTTATGAATGAAGGTTCTCTCTCTGGGTATCATCTTTATGAATGAAGGTTCTCTCTCTGGGCATCTTCTTTATTGAACAAGGTTCCCTGCCTGGTCATCATCTATATGAATGAAGGTTCTCTCTGTGGGCATCATCTTTATAATGAATTTTCTCTACTTGTGCATCATCTTTATGAAGGAACGTTCTCTATCTGGCATCATCTTTATCAATGAATCTTCTCTCTCTGGGCATCATCTTTATGAATGAAGGTTCTCTCTCTGGGCATCATCTTTATGAAAGAAGGTTCTCTGACTTGGTAGCATCTTCATCCATGACAGTTCTCTCTGGGCATCATCTTTATAAAACAAGGTTCTCTGCCTGGCTATCATCTACATGAATGAAAGTTGTCTCTCTGGGCATCATCTTTATGAATGAAGGTTCTCTCTCTGGGCATCACCATTATGAATGAAAGTTCTCTGCCTTGTCATCATCTTTATGAATGAGGGGTCTCTCTCAGGGCATCATTTTTATGAATGAAGGTGCTCTCTCTGGGCATCACCATTATGAAGGTTCTGTGACTGGGCATCATCTTTATGTATGTAGATTCTCTCTCTGGGCATCATCTTTATGAAAGAAAGATCTCTTTTTGTGCATCATCTTTATGGAAGAAGGTTCTCTCTCTGGGCAACACCTTTATGTAAGAAGGTTTTTCTCTGGGCATCATCTTTTTGAATGAAGGTTCTCTCTCTGGGTAACATCTTTATGAAAGAAGGTTCTGTGACTGGGCATCATCTTTATGAATGAAGGTTCTCTCTCTGGGCATCCTCTTTATGAATGACGGTTCTCTCTCTGGGAATCATCTTTATGAATGAAGGTTCTCTGCCTAGGCATCATCTTTAAGAATGAAGGTTCTCTATCTGGGCATCACCTTTAAGAATGAAGGTTCTCTGCCTGAGCATCATCTTTATGAATGAAGGCTCTTTCTCTGGACATCACATTTATGAATGAAAGTTCTCTGCCTAGGCAACATCTTTATGAATGAAGGCTCTTTCTCTGGGCATCATATTTATGAAAGAAGGTTCTCTGCCTGGGAATCAAATTTATGAAAGAATGTTCTCTGCATAGGCATCATCTTTATGAATGAAGGTTCTCTCTCTGGGCATCATCTTTATGAAGAAAGGCTCTCTCTCTGGGCATCATCTTTATGAAAGTAAGTTCTCTCTCTGGGCATCATATTTATGAAAGAACTATCTCTGTTTGTGCATCATCTTTATGGAAGAAAGTTCTCTAAATGGGCATCATCTTTATGGATGATGGTTCTCTGGGCATCATCTTATGAATGAAGTTTCTCTCTCTGGGCATCACCTTAATGAAAGAAGGTTCTCTCTTTGGGCATCATATTTAAGACAGAAGGTTCTCGGACTGGGCGTCATCTTTACGAAATGTCCTCTGCCTGGGCATCATCTTTATGAATGAAGGTTCTCTCTGTGGGCATTATCTTTATGAAAGGTGGTTCTCTATCTGGGCATCATGTTTATGAAAGATGGTTCTCTTTTTGGGCATCATCTTTATGAATGAAAGTTCTCTGGGCATCATCTTATGAATGAAGGTTCTCCTCTGGGCATTACCTTTATGAAAGAAGGTTCTTCCTCTGGGCATCATCTCCATGAATGATGGTTCTTTCCTTGGGCACCATCTTTATGAATGACGGTTTTCTCTCTAGGAATCATCTTTATGAATGAAGGTTCTCTCTCTGGGTATCATCTTTATGAATGAAGGTTCTCTCTCTGGGCATCTTCTTTATTGAACAAGGTTCCCTGCCTGGTCATCATCTATATGAATGAAGGTTCTCTCTGTGGGCATCATCTTTATAATGAATTTTCTCTACTTGTGCATCATCTTTATGAAGGAACGTTCTCTATCTGGCATCATCTTTATCAATGAATCTTCTCTCTCCGGGCATCATCTTTATGAATGAAGGTTCTCTCTCTGGGCATCATCTTTATGAAAGAAGGTTCTCTGACTTGGTAGCATCTTCATCAATGAAAGTTCTCTCTGGGCATCATCTTTATAAAACAAGGTTCTCTGCCTGGCTATCATCTATATGAATGAAAGTTGTCTCTCTGGGCATCATCTTATGAATGAAGTTTCTCTCTCTGGGCATCACCTTAATGAAAGAAGGTTCTCTCTTTGGGCATCATATTTAAGACAGAAGGTTCTCGGACTGGGCGTCATCTTTACGAAATGTCCTCTGCCTGGGCATCATCTTTATGAATGAAGGTTCTCTCTGTGGGCATTATCTTTATGAAAGGTGGTTCTCTATCTGGGCATCATGTTTATGAAAGATGGTTCTCTTTTTGGGCATCATCTTTATGAATGAAAGTTCTCTGGGCATCATCTTATGAATGAAGGTTCTCCTCTGGGCATTACCTTTATGAAAGAAGGTTCTTCCTCTGGGCATCATCTCCATGAATGATGGTTCTTTCCTTGGGCACCATCTTTATGAATGACGGTTTTCTCTCTAGGAATCATCTTTATGAATGAAGGTTCTCTCTCTGGGTATCATCTTTATGAATGAAGGTTCTCTCTCTGGGCATCTTCTTTATTGAACAAGGTTCCCTGCCTGGTCATCATCTATATGAATGAAGGTTCTCTCTGTGGGCATCATCTTTATAATGAATTTTCTCTACTTGTGCATCATCTTTATGAAGGAACGTTCTCTATCTGGCATCATCTTTATCAATGAATCTTCTCTCTCCGGGCATCATCTTTATGAATGAAGGTTCTCTCTCTGGGCATCATCTTTATGAAAGAAGGTTCTCTGACTTGGTAGCATCTTCATCAATGAAAGTTCTCTCTGGGCATCATCTTTATAAAACAAGGTTCTCTGCCTGGCTATCATCTATATGAATGAAAGTTGTCTCTCTGGGCATCATCTTTATGAATGAAGGTGCTCTCTCTGGGCATCACCATTATGAAGGTTCTGTGACTGGGCATCATCTTTATGTATGTAGATTCTCTCTCTGGGCATCATCTTTATGAAAGAAAGATCTCTTTTTGTGCATCATCTTTATGGAAGAAGGTTCTCTCTCTGGGCAACACCTTTATGTAAGAAGGTTTTTCTCTGGGCATCATCTTTTTGAATGAAGGTTCTCTCTCTGGGTAACATCTTTATGAAAGAAGGTTCTGTGACTGGGCATCATCTTTATGAATGAAGGTTCTCTCTCTGGGCATCCTCTTTATGAATGACGGTTCTCTCTCTGGGAATCATCTTTATGAATGAAGGTTCTCTGCCTAGGCATCATCTTTAAGAATGAAGGTTCTCTATCTGGGCATCACCTTTAAGAATGAAGGTTCTCTGCCTGAGCATCATCTTTATGAATGAAGGCTCTTTCTCTGGACATCACATTTATGAATGAAAGTTCTCTGCCTTGGCAACATCTTTATGAATGAAGGCTCTTTCTCTGGGCATCATATTTATGAAAGAAGGTTCTCTGCCTGGGAATCAAATTTATGAAAGAATGTTCTCTGCATAGGCATCATCTTTATGAATGAAGGTTCTCTCTCTGGGCATCATCTTTATGAAGAAAGGCTCTCTCTCTGGGCATCATCTTTATGAAAGTAAGTTCTCTCTCTGGGCATCATATTTATGAAAGAACTATCACTGTTTGTGCATCATCTTTATGGAAGAAAGTTCTCTAAATGGGCATCATCTTTATGGATGATGGTTCTCTGGGCATCATCTTATGAATGAAGTTTCTCTCTCTGGGCATCACCTTAATGAAAGAAGGTTCTCTCTTTGGGCATCACATTTAAGACAGAAGGTTCTCGGACTGGGCGTCATCTTTACGAAATGTCCTCTGCCTGAGCATCATCTTTATGAATGAAGGTTCTCTCTGTGGGCATTATCTTTATGAAAGGTGGTTCTCTCTCTGGGCATCATGTTTATGAAAGATGGTTCTCTTTTTGGGCATCATCTTTATGAATGAAGGTTCTCTGGGCATCATCTTATGAATGAAGGTTCTCCTCTGGGCATTACCTTTATGAAAGAAGGTTCTTCCTCTGGGCATCATCTCCATGAATGATGTTTCTTTTCTTGGGCATCATCTTTATGAATGACGGTTTTCTCTCTAGGAATCATCTTTATGAATGAAGGTTCTCTCTCTAGGTATCATCTTTATGAATGAAGGTTCTCTCTCTGGGCATCTTCTTTATTGAACAAGGTTCCCTGCCTGGTCATCATCTATATGAATGAAGGTTCTCTCTGTGGGCATCATCTTTATAATGAATTTTCTCTACTTGTGCATCATCTTTATGAAGGAACGTTCTCTATCTGGCATCATCTTTATCAATGAATCTTCTCTCTCCGGGCATCATCTTTATGAATGAAGGTTCTCTCTCTGTGCATCATCTTTATGAAAGAAGGTTCTCTGACTTGGTAGCATCTTCATCAATGAAAGTTCTCTCTGGGCATCATCTTTATAAAACAAGGTTCTCTGCCTGGCTATCATCTATATGAATGAAAGTTGTCTCTCTGGGCATCATCTTATGAATGAAGTTTCCCTCTCTGGGCATCACCTTAATGAAAGAAGGTTCTCTCTTTGGGCATCATATTTAAGACAGAATGTTCTCGGACTGGGCGTCATCTTTACGAAATGTCCTCTGCCTGGGCATCATCTTTATGAATGAAGGTTCTCTCTGTGGGCATTATCTTTATGAAAGGTGGTTCTCTATCTGGGCATCATGTTTATGAAAGATGGTTCTCTTTTTGGGCATCATCTTTATGAATGAAAGTTCTCTGGGCATCATCTTATGAATGAAGGTTCTCCTCTGGGCATTACCTTTATGAAAGAAGGTTCTTCCTCTGGGCATCATCTCCATGAATGATGGTTCTTTCCTTGGGCACCATCTTTATGAATGACGGTTTTCTCTCTAGGAATCATCTTTATGAATGAAGGTTCTCTCTCTGGGTATCATCTTTATGAATGAAGGTTCTCTCTCTGGGCATCTTCTTTATTGAACAAGGTTCCCTGCCTGGTCATCATCTATATGAATGAAGGTTCTCTCTGTGGGCATCATCTTTATAATGAATTTTCTCTACTTGTGCATCATCTTTATGAAGGAACGTTCTCTATCTGGCATCATCTTTATCAATGAATCTTCTCTCTCCGGGCATCATCTTTATGAATGAAGGTTCTCTCTCTGGGCATCATCTTTATGAAAGAAGGTTCTCTGACTTGGTAGCATCTTCATCAATGAAAGTTCTCTCTGGGCATCATCTTTATAAAACAAGGTTCTCTGCCTGGCTATCATCTATATGAATGAAAGTTGTCTCTCTGGGCATCATCTTTATGAATGAAGGTGCTCTCTCTGGGCATCACCATTATGAAGGTTCTGTGACTGGGCATCATCTTTATGTATGTAGATTCTCTCTCTGGGCATCATCTTTATGAAAGAAAGATCTCTTTTTGTGCATCATCTTTATGGAAGAAGGTTCTCTCTCTGGGCAACACCTTTATGTAAGAAGGTTTTTCTCTGGGCATCATCTTTTTGAATGAAGGTACTCTCTCTGGGTAACATCTTTATGAAAGAAGGTTCTGTGACTGGGCATCATCTTTATGAATGAAGGTTCTCTCTCTGGGCATCCTCTTTATGAATGACGGTTCTCTCTCTGGGAATCATCTTTATGAATGAAGGTTCTCTGCCTAGGCATCATCTTTAAGAATGAAGGTTCTCTATCTGGGCATCACCTTTAAGAATGAAGGTTCTCTGCCTGAGCATCATCTTTATGAATGAAGGCTCTTTCTCTGGACATCACATTTATGAATGAAAGTTCTCTGCCTTGGCAACATCTTTATGAATGAAGGCTCTTTCTCTGGGCATCATATTTATGAAAGAAGGTTCTCTGCCTGGGAATCAAATTTATGAAAGAATGTTCTCTGCATAGGCATCATCTTTATGAATGAAGGTTCTCTCTCTGGGCATCATCTTTATGAAGAAAGGCTCTCTCTCTGGGCATCATCTTTATGAAAGTAAGTTCTCTCTCTGGGCATCATATTTATGAAAGAACTATCACTGTTTGTGCATCATCTTTATGGAAGAAAGTTCTCTAAATGGGCATCATCTTTATGGATGATGGTTCTCTGGGCATCATCTTATGAATGAAGTTTCTCTCTCTGGGCATCACCTTAATGAAAGAAGGTTCTCTCTTTGGGCATCACATTTAAGACAGAAGGTTCTCGGACTGGGCGTCATCTTTACGAAATGTCCTCTGCCTGAGCATCATCTTTATGAATGAAGGTTCTCTCTGTGGGCATTATCTTTATGAAAGGTGGTTCTCTCTCTGGGCATCATGTTTATGAAAGATGGTTCTCTTTTTGGGCATCATCTTTATGAATGAAGGTTCTCTGGGCATCATCTTATGAATGAAGGTTCTCCTCTGGGCATTACCTTTATGAAAGAAGGTTCTTCCTCTGGGCATCATCTCCATGAATGATGTTTCTTTTCTTGGGCATCATCTTTATGAATGACGGTTTTCTCTCTAGGAATCATCTTTATGAATGAAGGTTCTCTCTCTAGGTATCATCTTTATGAATGAAGGTTCTCTCTCTGGGCATCTTCTTTATTGAACAAGGTTCCCTGCCTGGTCATCATCTATATGAATGAAGGTTCTCTCTGTGGGCATCATCTTTATAATGAATTTTCTCTACTTGTGCATCATCTTTATGAAGGAACGTTCTCTATCTGGCATCATCTTTATCAATGAATCTTCTCTCTCCGGGCATCATCTTTATGAATGAAGGTTCTCTCTCTGTGCATCATCTTTATGAAAGAAGGTTCTCTGACTTGGTAGCATCTTCATCAATGAAAGTTCTCTCTGGGCATCATCTTTATAAAACAAGGTTCTCTGCCTGGCTATCATCTATATGAATGAAAGTTGTCTCTCTGGGCATCATCTTATGAATGAAGTTTCCCTCTCTGGGCATCACCTTAATGAAAGAAGGTTCTCTCTTTGGGCATCATATTTAAGACAGAATGTTCTCGGACTGGGCGTCATCTTTACGAAATGTCCTCTGCCTGGGCATCATCTTTATGAATGAAGGTTCTCTCTGTGGGCATTATCTTTATGAAAGGTGGTTCTCTATCTGGGCATCATGTTTATGAAAGATGGTTCTCTTTTTGGGCATCATCTTTATGAATGAAAGTTCTCTGGGCATCATCTTATGAATGAAGGTTCTCCTCTGGGCATTACCTTTATGAAAGAAGGTTCTTCCTCTGGGCATCATCTCCATGAATGATGGTTCTTTCCTTGGGCACCATCTTTATGAATGACGGTTTTCTCTCTAGGAATCATCTTTATGAATGAAGGTTCTCTCTCTGGGTATCATCTTTATGAATGAAGGTTCTCTCTCTGGGCATCTTCTTTATTGAACAAGGTTCCCTGCCTGGTCATCATCTATATGAATGAAGGTTCTCTCTGTGGGCATCATCTTTATAATGAATTTTCTCTACTTGTGCATCATCTTTATGAAGGAACGTTCTCTATCTGGCATCATCTTTATCAATGAATCTTCTCTCTCCGGGCATCATCTTTATGAATGAAGGTTCTCTCTCTGGGCATCATCTTTATGAAAGAAGGTTCTCTGACTTGGTAGCATCTTCATCAATGAAAGTTCTCTCTGGGCATCATCTTTATAAAACAAGGTTCTCTGCCTGGCTATCATCTATATGAATGAAAGTTGTCTCTCTGGGCATCATCTTTATGAATGAAGGTGCTCTCTCTGGGCATCACCATTATGAAGGTTCTGTGACTGGGCATCATCTTTATGTATGTAGATTCTCTCTCTGGGCATCATCTTTATGAAAGAAAGATCTCTTTTTGTGCATCATCTTTATGGAAGAAGGTTCTCTCTCTGGGCAACACCTTTATGTAAGAAGGTTTTTCTCTGGGCATCATCTTTTTGAATGAAGGTACTCTCTCTGGGTAACATCTTTATGAAAGAAGGTTCTGTGACTGGGCATCATCTTTATGAATGAAGGTTCTCTCTCTGGGCATCCTCTTTATGAATGACGGTTCTCTCTCTGGGAATCATCTTTATGAATGAAGGTTCTCTGCCTAGGCATCATCTTTAAGAATGAAGGTTCTCTATCTGGGCATCACCTTTAAGAATGAAGGTTCTCTGCCTGAGCATCATCTTTATGAATGAAGGCTCTTTCTCTGGACATCACATTTATGAATGAAAGTTCTCTGCCTTGGCAACATCTTTATGAATGAAGGCTCTTTCTCTGGGCATCATATTTATGAAAGAAGGTTCTCTGCCTGGGAATCAAATTTATGAAAGAATGTTCTCTGCATAGGCATCATCTTTATGAATGAAGGTTCTCTCTCTGGGCATCATCTTTATGAAGAAAGGCTCTCTCTCTGGGCATCATCTTTATGAAAGTAAGTTCTCTCTCTGGGCATCATATTTATGAAAGAACTATCACTGTTTGTGCATCATCTTTATGGAAGAAAGTTCTCTAAATGGGCATCATCTTTATGGATGATGGTTCTCTGGGCATCATCTTATGAATGAAGTTTCTCTCTCTGGGCATCACCTTAATGAAAGAAGGTTCTCTCTTTGGGCATCACATTTAAGACAGAAGGTTCTCGGACTGGGCGTCATCTTTACGAAATGTCCTCTGCCTGAGCATCATCTTTATGAATGAAGGTTCTCTCTGTGGGCATTATCTTTATGAAAGGTGGTTCTCTCTCTGGGCATCATGTTTATGAAAGATGGTTCTCTTTTTGGGCATCATCTTTATGAATGAAGGTTCTCTGGGCATCATCTTATGAATGAAGGTTCTCCTCTGGGCATTACCTTTATGAAAGAAGGTTCTTCCTCTGGGCATCATCTCCATGAATGATGTTTCTTTTCTTGGGCATCATCTTTATGAATGACGGTTTTCTCTCTAGGAATCATCTTTATGAATGAAGGTTCTCTCTCTAGGTATCATCTTTATGAATGAAGGTTCTCTCTCTGGGCATCTTCTTTATTGAACAAGGTTCCCTGCCTGGTCATCATCTATATGAATGAAGGTTCTCTCTGTGGGCATCATCTTTATAATGAATTTTCTCTACTTGTGCATCATCTTTATGAAGGAACGTTCTCTATCTGGCATCATCTTTATCAATGAATCTTTTCTCTCCGGGCATCATCTTTATGAATGAAGGTTCTCTCTCTGGGCATCATCTTTATGAAAGAAGGTTCTCTGACTTGGTAGCATTTTCATCAATGAAAGTTCTCTCTGGGCATCATCTTTATAAAACAAGGTTCTCTGCCTGGCT
Source organism: Tenrec ecaudatus (assembly GCF_050624435.1). Lineage (NCBI taxonomy): Eukaryota > Metazoa > Chordata > Mammalia > Afrosoricida > Tenrecidae > Tenrec > Tenrec ecaudatus. The sequence goes on from NC_134549.1 coordinate 16,124,322, forward strand.
ATCATCTATATGAATGAAAGTTGTCTCTCTGGGCATCATCTTTATGAATGAAGGTTCTCTCTCTGGGCATCACCTTAATGAAAGAAGGTTCTCTCTTTGGGCATCATATTTAAGACAGAAGGTTCTCGGACTGGGCGTCATCTTTACGAAATGTCCTCTGCCTGGGCATCATCTTTATGAATGAAGGTTCTCTCTGTGGGCATTATCTTTATGAAAGGTGGTTCTCTATCTGGGCATCATGTTTATGAAAGATGGTTCTCTTTTTCGGCATCATCTTTATGAATGAAAGTTCTCTGGGCATCATCTTATGAATGAAGGTTCTCCTCTGGGCATTACCTTTATGAAAGAAGGTTCTTCCTCTGGGCATCATCTCCATGAATGATGGTTCTTTCCTTGGGCACCATCTTTATGAATGACGGTTTTCTCTCTAGGAATCATCTTTATGAATGAAGGTTCTCTCTCTGGGTATCATCTTTATGAATGAAGGTTCTCTCTCTGGGCATCTTCTTTATTGAACAAGGTTCCCTGCCTGGTCATCATCTATATGAATGAAGGTTCTCTCTGTGGGCATCATCTTTATAATGAATTTTCTCTACTTGTGCATCATCTTTATGAAGGAACGTTCTCTATCTGGCATCATCTTTATCAATGAATCTTCTCTCTCTGGGCATCATCTTTATGAATGAAGGTTCTCTCTCTGGGCATCATCTTTATGAAAGAAGGTTCTCTGACTTGGTAGCATCTTCATCCATGACAGTTCTCTCTGGGCATCATCTTTATAAAACAAGGTTCTCTGCCTGGCTATCATCTACATGAATGAAAGTTGTCTCTCTGGGCATCATCTTTATGAATGAAGGTTCTCTCTCTGGGCATCACCATTATGAATGAAAGTTCTCTGCCTTGTCATCATCTTTATGAATGAGGGGTCTCTCTCAGGGCATCATTTTTATGAATGAAGGTGCTCTCTCTGGGCATCACCATTATGAAGGTTCTGTGACTGGGCATCATCTTTATGTATGTAGATTCTCTCTCTGGGCATCATCTTTATGAAAGAAAGATCTCTTTTTGTGCATCATCTTTATGGAAGAAGGTTCTCTCTCTGGGCAACACCTTTATGTAAGAAGGTTTTTCTCTGGGCATCATCTTTTTGAATGAAGGTTCTCTCTCTGGGTAACATCTTTATGAAAGAAGGTTCTGTGACTGGGCATCATCTTTATGAATGAAGGTTCTCTCTCTGGGCATCCTCTTTATGAATGACGGTTCTCTCTCTGGGAATCATCTTTATGAATGAAGGTTCTCTGCCTAGGCATCATCTTTAAGAATGAAGGTTCTCTATCTGGGCATCACCTTTAAGAATGAAGGTTCTCTGCCTGAGCATCATCTTTATGAATGAAGGCTCTTTCTCTGGACATCACATTTATGAATGAAAGTTCTCTGCCTAGGCAACATCTTTATGAATGAAGGCTCTTTCTCTGGGCATCATATTTATGAAAGAAGGTTCTCTGCCTGGGAATCAAATTTATGAAAGAATGTTCTCTGCATAGGCATCATCTTTATGAATGAAGGTTCTCTCTCTGGGCATCATCTTTATGAAGAAAGGCTCTCTCTCTGGGCATCATCTTTATGAAAGTAAGTTCTCTCTCTGGGCATCATATTTATGAAAGAACTATCTCTGTTTGTGCATCATCTTTATGGAAGAAAGTTCTCTAAATGGGCATCATCTTTATGGATGATGGTTCTCTGGGCATCATCTTATGAATGAAGTTTCTCTCTCTGGGCATCACCTTAATGAAAGAAGGTTCTCTCTTTGGGCATCATATTTAAGACAGAAGGTTCTCGGACTGGGCGTCATCTTTACGAAATGTCCTCTGCCTGGGCATCATCTTTATGAATGAAGGTTCTCTCTGTGGGCATTATCTTTATGAAAGGTGGTTCTCTATCTGGGCATCATGTTTATGAAAGATGGTTCTCTTTTTGGGCATCATCTTTATGAATGAAAGTTCTCTGGGCATCATCTTATGAATGAAGGTTCTCCTCTGGGCATTACCTTTATGAAAGAAGGTTCTTCCTCTGGGCATCATCTCCATGAATGATGGTTCTTTCCTTGGGCACCATCTTTATGAATGACGGTTTTCTCTCTAGGAATCATCTTTATGAATGAAGGTTCTCTCTCTGGGTATCATCTTTATGAATGAAGGTTCTCTCTCTGGGCATCTTCTTTATTGAACAAGGTTCCCTGCCTGGTCATCATCTATATGAATGAAGGTTCTCTCTGTGGGCATCATCTTTATAATGAATTTTCTCTACTTGTGCATCATCTTTATGAAGGAACGTTCTCTATCTGGCATCATCTTTATCAATGAATCTTCTCTCTCCGGGCATCATCTTTATGAATGAAGGTTCTCTCTCTGGGCATCATCTTTATGAAAGAAGGTTCTCTGACTTGGTAGCATCTTCATCAATGAAAGTTCTCTCTGGGCATCATCTTTATAAAACAAGGTTCTCTGCCTGGCTATCATCTATATGAATGAAAGTTGTCTCTCTGGGCATCATCTTATGAATGAAGTTTCTCTCTCTGGGCATCACCTTAATGAAAGAAGGTTCTCTCTTTGGGCATCATATTTAAGACAGAAGGTTCTCGGACTGGGCGTCATCTTTACGAAATGTCCTCTGCCTGGGCATCATCTTTATGAATGAAGGTTCTCTCTGTGGGCATTATCTTTATGAAAGGTGGTTCTCTATCTGGGCATCATGTTTATGAAAGATGGTTCTCTTTTTGGGCATCATCTTTATGAATGAAAGTTCTCTGGGCATCATCTTATGAATGAAGGTTCTCCTCTGGGCATTACCTTTATGAAAGAAGGTTCTTCCTCTGGGCATCATCTCCATGAATGATGGTTCTTTCCTTGGGCACCATCTTTATGAATGACGGTTTTCTCTCTAGGAATCATCTTTATGAATGAAGGTTCTCTCTCTGGGTATCATCTTTATGAATGAAGGTTCTCTCTCTGGGCATCTTCTTTATTGAACAAGGTTCCCTGCCTGGTCATCATCTATATGAATGAAGGTTCTCTCTGTGGGCATCATCTTTATAATGAATTTTCTCTACTTGTGCATCATCTTTATGAAGGAACGTTCTCTATCTGGCATCATCTTTATCAATGAATCTTCTCTCTCCGGGCATCATCTTTATGAATGAAGGTTCTCTCTCTGGGCATCATCTTTATGAAAGAAGGTTCTCTGACTTGGTAGCATCTTCATCAATGAAAGTTCTCTCTGGGCATCATCTTTATAAAACAAGGTTCTCTGCCTGGCTATCATCTATATGAATGAAAGTTGTCTCTCTGGGCATCATCTTTATGAATGAAGGTGCTCTCTCTGGGCATCACCATTATGAAGGTTCTGTGACTGGGCATCATCTTTATGTATGTAGATTCTCTCTCTGGGCATCATCTTTATGAAAGAAAGATCTCTTTTTGTGCATCATCTTTATGGAAGAAGGTTCTCTCTCTGGGCAACACCTTTATGTAAGAAGGTTTTTCTCTGGGCATCATCTTTTTGAATGAAGGTTCTCTCTCTGGGTAACATCTTTATGAAAGAAGGTTCTGTGACTGGGCATCATCTTTATGAATGAAGGTTCTCTCTCTGGGAATCATCTTTATGAATGAAGGTTCTCTGCCTAGGCATCATCTTTAAGAATGAAGGTTCTCTATCTGGGCATCACCTTTAAGAATGAAGGTTCTCTGCCTGAGCATCATCTTTATGAATGAAGGCTCTTTCTCTGGACATCACATTTATGAATGAAAGTTCTCTGCCTTGGCAACATCTTTATGAATGAAGGCTCTTTCTCTGGGCATCATATTTATGAAAGAAGGTTCTCTGCCTGGGAATCAAATTTATGAAAGAATGTTCTCTGCATAGGCATCATCTTTATGAATGAAGGTTCTCTCTCTGGGCATCATCTTTATGAAGAAAGGCTCTCTCTCTGGGCATCATCTTTATGAAAGTAAGTTCTCTCTCTGGGCATCATATTTATGAAAGAACTATCACTGTTTGTGCATCATCTTTATGGAAGAAAGTTCTCTAAATGGGCATCATCTTTATGGATGATGGTTCTCTGGGCATCATCTTATGAATGAAGTTTCTCTCTCTGGGCATCACCTTAATGAAAGAAGGTTCTCTCTTTGGGCATCACATTTAAGACAGAAGGTTCTCGGACTGGGCGTCATCTTTACGAAATGTCCTCTGCCTGAGCATCATCTTTATGAATGAAGGTTCTCTCTGTGGGCATTATCTTTATGAAAGGTGGTTCTCTCTCTGGGCATCATGTTTATGAAAGATGGTTCTCTTTTTGGGCATCATCTTTATGAATGAAGGTTCTCTGGGCATCATCTTATGAATGAAGGTTCTCCTCTGGGCATTACCTTTATGAAAGAAGGTTCTTCCTCTGGGCATCATCTCCATGAATGATGTTTCTTTTCTTGGGCATCATCTTTATGAATGACGGTTTTCTCTCTAGGAATCATCTTTATGAATGAAGGTTCTCTCTCTAGGTATCATCTTTATGAATGAAGGTTCTCTCTCTGGGCATCTTCTTTATTGAACAAGGTTCCCTGCCTGGTCATCATCTATATGAATGAAGGTTCTCTCTTTGGGCATCATCTTTATAATGAATTTTCTCTACTTGTGCATCATCTTTATGAAGGAACGTTCTCTATCTGGCATCATCTTTATCAATGAATCTTCTCTCTCCGGGCATCATCTTTATGAATGAAGGTTCTCTCTCTGTGCATCATCTTTATGAAAGAAGGTTCTCTGACTTGGTAGCATCTTCATCAATGAAAGTTCTCTCTGGGCATCATCTTTATAAAACAAGGTTCTCTGCCTGGCTATCATCTATATGAATGAAAGTTGTCTCTCTGGGCATCATCTTATGAATGAAGTTTCCCTCTCTGGGCATCACCTTAATGAAAGAAGGTTCTCTCTTTGGGCATCATATTTAAGACAGAATGTTCTCGGACTGGGCGTCATCTTTACGAAATGTCCTCTGCCTGGGCATCATCTTTATGAATGAAGGTTCTCTCTGTGGGCATTATCTTTATGAAAGGTGGTTCTCTATCTGGGCATCATGTTTATGAAAGATGGTTCTCTTTTTGGGCATCATCTTTATGAATGAAAGTTCTCTGGGCATCATCTTATGAATGAAGGTTCTCCTCTGGGCATTACCTTTATGAAAGAAGGTTCTTCCTCTGGGCATCATCTCCATGAATGATGGTTCTTTCCTTGGGCACCATCTTTATGAATGACGGTTTTCTCTCTAGGAATCATCTTTATGAATGAAGGTTCTCTCTCTGGGTATCATCTTTATGAATGAAGGTTCTCTCTCTGGGCATCTACTTTATTGAACAAGGTTCCCTGCCTGGTCATCATCTATATGAATGAAGGTTCTCTCTGTGGGCATCATCTTTATAATGAATTTTCTCTACTTGTGCATCATCTTTATGAAGGAACGTTCTCTATCTGGCATCATCTTTATCAATGAATCTTCTCTCTCCGGGCATCATCTTTATGAATGAAGGTTCTCTCTCTGGGCATCATCTTTATGAAAGAAGGTTCTCTGACTTGGTAGCATCTTCATCAATGAAAGTTCTCTCTGGGCATCATCTTTATAAAACAAGGTTCTCTGCCTGGCTATCATCTATATGAATGAAAGTTGTCTCTCTGGGCATCATCTTTATGAATGAAGGTGCTCTCTCTGGGCATCACCATTATGAAGGTTCTGTGACTGGGCATCATCTTTATGTATGTAGATTCTCTCTCTGGGCATCATCTTTATGAAAGAAAGATCTCTTTTTGTGCATCATCTTTATGGAAGAAGGTTCTCTCTCTGGGCAACACCTTTATGTAAGAAGGTTTTTCTCTGGGCATCATCTTTTTGAATGAAGGTACTCTCTCTGGGTAACATCTTTATGAAAGAAGGTTCTGTGACTGGGCATCATCTTTATGAATGAAGGTTCTCTCTCTGGGCATCCTCTTTATGAATGACGGTTCTCTCTCTGGGAATCATCTTTATGAATGAAGGTTCTCTGCCTAGGCATCATCTTTAAGAATGAAGGTTCTCTATCTGGGCATCACCTTTAAGAATGAAGGTTCTCTGCCTGAGCATCATCTTTATGAATGAAGGCTCTTTCTCTGGACATCACATTTATGAATGAAAGTTCTCTGCCTTGGCAACATCTTTATGAATGAAGGCTCTTTCTCTGGGCATCATATTTATGAAAGAAGGTTCTCCGCCTGGGAATCAAATTTATGAAAGAATGTTCTCTGCATAGGCATCATCTTTATGAATGAAGGTTCTCTCTCTGGGCATCATCTTTATGAAGAAAGGCTCTCTCTCTGGGCATCATCTTTATGAAAGTAAGTTCTCTCTCTGGGCATCATATTTATGAAAGAACTATCACTGTTTGTGCATCATCTTTATGGAAGAAAGTTCTCTAAATGGGCATCATCTTTATGGATGATGGTTCTCTGGGCATCATCTTATGAATGAAGTTTCTCTCTCTGGGCATCACCTTAATGAAAGAAGGTTCTCTCTTTGGGCATCACATTTAAGACAGAAGGTTCTCGGACTGGGCGTCATCTTTACGAAATGTCCTCTGCCTGAGCATCATCTTTATGAATGAAGGTTCTCTCTGTGGGCATTATCTTTATGAAAGGTGGTTCTCTCTCTGGGCATCATGTTTATGAAAGATGGTTCTCTTTTTGGGCATCATCTTTATGAATGAAGGTTCTCTGGGCATCATCTTATGAATGAAGGTTCTCCTCTGGGCATTACCTTTATGAAAGAAGGTTCTTCCTCTGGGCATCATCTCCATGAATGATGTTTCTTTTCTTGGGCATCATCTTTATGAATGACGGTTTTCTCTCTAGGAATCATCTTTATGAATGAAGGTTCTCTCTCTAGGTATCATCTTTATGAATGAAGGTTCTCTCTCTGGGCATCTTCTTTATTGAACAAGGTTCCCTGCCTGGTCATCATCTATATGAATGAAGGTTCTCTCTGTGGGCATCATCTTTATAATGAATTTTCTCTACTTGTGCATCATCTTTATGAAGGAACGTTCTCTATCTGGCATCATCTTTATCAATGAATCTTTTCTCTCCGGGCATCATCTTTATGAATGAAGGTTCTCTCTCTGGGCATCATCTTTATGAAAGAAGGTTCTCTGACTTGGTAGCATTTTCATCAATGAAAGTTCTCTCTGGGCATCATCTTTATAAAACAAGGTTCTCTGCCTGGCTATCATCTATATGAATGAAAGTTGTCTCTCTGGGCATCATCTTTATGAATGAAGGTTCTCTCTCTGGGCATCACCTTAATGAAAGAAGGTTCTCTCTTTGGGCATCATATTTAAGACAGAAGGTTCTCGGACTGGGCGTCATCTTTACGAAATGTCCTCTGCCTGGGCATCATCTTTATGAATGAAGGTTCTCTCTGTGGGCATTATCTTTATGAAAGGTGGTTCTCTATCTGGGCATCATGTTTATGAAAGATGGTTCTCTTTTTCGGCATCATCTTTATGAATGAAAGTTCTCTGGGCATCATCTTATGAATGAAGGTTCTCCTCTGGGCATTACCTTTATGAAAGAAGGTTCTTCCTCTGGGCATCATCTCCATGAATGATGGTTCTTTCCTTGGGCACCATCTTTATGAATGACGGTTTTCTCTCTAGGAATCATCTTTATGAATGAAGGTTCTCTCTCTGGGTATCATCTTTATGAATGAAGGTTCTCTCTCTGGGCATCTTCTTTATTGAACAAGGTTCCCTGCCTGGTCATCATCTATATGAATGAAGGTTCTCTCTGTGGGCATCATCTTTATAATGAATTTTCTCTACTTGTGCATCATCTTTATGAAGGAACGTTCTCTATCTGGCATCATCTTTATCAATGAATCTTTTCTCTCCGGGCATCATCTTTATGAATGAAGGTTCTCTCTCTGGGCATCATCTTTATGAAAGAAGGTTCTCTGACTTGGTAGCATTTTCATCAATGAAAGTTCTCTCTGGGCATCATCTTTATAAAACAAGGTTCTCTGCCTGGCTATCATCTATATGAATGAAAGTTGTCTCTCTGGGCATCATCTTTATGAATGAAGGTTCTCTCTCTGGGCATCACCTTAATGAAAGAAGGTTCTCTCTTTGGGCATCATATTTAAGACAGAAGGTTCTCGGACTGGGCGTCATCTTTACGAAATGTCCTCTGCCTGGGCATCATCTTTATGAATGAAGGTTCTCTCTGTGGGCATTATCTTTATGAAAGGTGGTTCTCTATCTGGGCATCATGTTTATGAAAGATGGTTCTCTTTTTCGGCATCATCTTTATGAATGAAAGTTCTCTGGGCATCATCTTATGAATGAAGGTTCTCCTCTGGGCATTACCTTTATGAAAGAAGGTTCTTCCTCTGGGCATCATCTCCATGAATGATGGTTCTTTCCTTGGGCACCATCTTTATGAATGACGGTTTTCTCTCTAGGAATCATCTTTATGAATGAAGGTTCTCTCTCTGGGTATCATCTTTATGAATGAAGGTTCTCTCTCTGGGCATCTTCTTTATTGAACAAGGTTCCCTGCCTGGTCATCATCTATATGAATGAAGGTTCTCTCTGTGGGCATCATCTTTATAATGAATTTTCTCTACTTGTGCATCATCTTTATGAAGGAACGTTCTCTATCTGGCATCATCTTTATCAATGAATCTTCTCTCTCTGGGCATCATCTTTATGAATGAAGGTTCTCTCTCTGGGCATCATCTTTATGAAAGAAGGTTCTCTGACTTGGTAGCATCTTCATCCATGACAGTTCTCTCTGGGCATCATCTTTATAAAACAAGGTTCTCTGCCTGGCTATCATCTACATGAATGAAAGTTGTCTCTCTGGGCATCATCTTTATGAATGAAGGTTCTCTCTCTGGGCATCACCATTATGAATGAAAGTTCTCTGCCTTGTCATCATCTTTATGAATGAGGGGTCTCTCTCAGGGCATCATTTTTATGAATGAAGGTGCTCTCTCTGGGCATCACCATTATGAAGGTTCTGTGACTGGGCATCATCTTTATGTATGTAGATTCTCTCTCTGGGCATCATCTTTATGAAAGAAAGATCTCTTTTTGTGCATCATCTTTATGGAAGAAGGTTCTCTCTCTGGGCAACACCTTTATGTAAGAAGGTTTTTCTCTGGGCATCATCTTTTTGAATGAAGGTTCTCTCTCTGGGTAACATCTTTATGAAAGAAGGTTCTGTGACTGGGCATCATCTTTATGAATGAAGGTTCTCTCTCTGGGCATCCTCTTTATGAATGACGGTTCTCTCTCTGGGAATCATCTTTATGAATGAAGGTTCTCTGCCTAGGCATCATCTTTAAGAATGAAGGTTCTCTATCTGGGCATCACCTTTAAGAATGAAGGTTCTCTGCCTGAGCATCATCTTTATGAATGAAGGCTCTTTCTCTGGACATCACATTTATGAATGAAAGTTCTCTGCCTAGGCAACATCTTTATGAATGAAGGCTCTTTCTCTGGGCATCATATTTATGAAAGAAGGTTCTCTGCCTGGGAATCAAATTTATGAAAGAATGTTCTCTGCATAGGCATCATCTTTATGAATGAAGGTTCTCTCTCTGGGCATCATCTTTATGAAGAAAGGCTCTCTCTCTGGGCATCATCTTTATGAAAGTAAGTTCTCTCTCTGGGCATCATATTTATGAAAGAACTATCTCTGTTTGTGCATCATCTTTATGGAAGAAAGTTCTCTAAATGGGCATCATCTTTATGGATGATGGTTCTCTGGGCATCATCTTATGAATGAAGTTTCTCTCTCTGGGCATCACCTTAATGAAAGAAGGTTCTCTCTTTGGGCATCATATTTAAGACAGAAGGTTCTCGGACTGGGCGTCATCTTTACGAAATGTCCTCTGCCTGGGCATCATCTTTATGAATGAAGGTTCTCTCTGTGGGCATTATCTTTATGAAAGGTGGTTCTCTATCTGGGCATCATGTTTATGAAAGATGGTTCTCTTTTTGGGCATCATCTTTATGAATGAAAGTTCTCTGGGCATCATCTTATGAATGAAGGTTCTCCTCTGGGCATTACCTTTATGAAAGAAGGTTCTTCCTCTGGGCATCATCTCCATGAATGATGGTTCTTTCCTTGGGCACCATCTTTATGAATGACGGTTTTCTCTCTAGGAATCATCTTTATGAATGAAGGTTCTCTCTCTGGGTATCATCTTTATGAATGAAGGTTCTCTCTCTGGGCATCTTCTTTATTGAACAAGGTTCCCTGCCTGGTCATCATCTATATGAATGAAGGTTCTCTCTGTGGGCATCATCTTTATAATGAATTTTCTCTACTTGTGCATCATCTTTATGAAGGAACGTTCTCTATCTGGCATCATCTTTATCAATGAATCTTCTCTCTCCGGGCATCATCTTTATGAATGAAGGTTCTCTCTCTGGGCATCATCTTTATGAAAGAAGGTTCTCTGACTTGGTAGCATCTTCATCAATGAAAGTTCTCTCTGGGCATCATCTTTATAAAACAAGGTTCTCTGCCTGGCTATCATCTATATGAATGAAAGTTGTCTCTCTGGGCATCATCTTTATGAATGAAGGTGCTCTCTCTGGGCATCACCATTATGAAGGTTCTGTGACTGGGCATCATCTTTATGTATGTAGATTCTCTCTCTGGGCATCATCTTTATGAAAGAAAGATCTCTTTTTGTGCATCATCTTTATGGAAGAAGGTTCTCTCTCTGGGCAACACCTTTATGTAAGAAGGTTTTTCTCTGGGCATCATCTTTTTGAATGAAGGTTCTCTCTCTGGGTAACATCTTTATGAAAGAAGGTTCTGTGACTGGGCATCATCTTTATGAATGAAGGTTCTCTCTCTGGGCATCCTCTTTATGAATGACGGTTCTCTCTCTGGGAATCATCTTTATGAATGAAGGTTCTCTGCCTAGGCATCATCTTTAAGAATGAAGGTTCTCTATCTGGGCATCACCTTTAAGAATGAAGGTTCTCTGCCTGAGCATCATCTTTATGAATGAAGGCTCTTTCTCTGGACATCACATTTATGAATGAAAGTTCTCTGCCTTGGCAACATCTTTATGAATGAAGGCTCTTTCTCTGGGCATCATATTTATGAAAGAAGGTTCTCTGCCTGGGAATCAAATTTATGAAAGAATGTTCTCTGCATAGGCATCATCTTTATGAATGAAGGTTCTCTCTCTGGGCATCATCTTTATGAAGAAAGGCTCTCTCTCTGGGCATCATCTTTATGAAAGTAAGTTCTCTCTCTGGGCATCATATTTATGAAAGAACTATCACTGTTTGTGCATCATCTTTATGGAAGAAAGTTCTCTAAATGGGCATCATCTTTATGGATGATGGTTCTCTGGGCATCATCTTATGAATGAAGTTTCTCTCTCTGGGCATCACCTTAATGAAAGAAGGTTCTCTCTTTGGGCATCACATTTAAGACAGAATGTTCTCGGACTGGGCGTCATCTTTACGAAATGTCCTCTGCCTGAGCATCATCTTTATGAATGAAGGTTCTCTCTGTGGGCATTATCTTTATGAAAGGTGGTTCTCTCTCTGGGCATCATGTTTATGAAAGATGGTTCTCTTTTTGGGCATCATCTTTATGAATGAAGGTTCTCTGGGCATCATCTTATGAATGAAGGTTCTCCTCTGGGCATTACCTTTATGAAAGAAGGTTCTTCCTCTGGGCATCATCTCCATGAATGATGTTTCTTTTCTTGGGCATCATCTTTATGAATGACGGTTTTCTCTCTAGGAATCATCTTTATGAATGAAGGTTCTCTCTCTAGGTATCATCTTTATGAATGAAGGTTCTCTCTCTGGGCATCTTCTTTATTGAACAAGGTTCCCTGCCTGGTCATCATCTATATGAATGAAGGTTCTCTCTTTGGGCATCATCTTTATAATGAATTTTCTCTACTTGTGCATCATCTTTATGAAGGAACGTTCTCTATCTGGCATCATCTTTATCAATGAATCTTTTCTCTCCGGGCATCATCTTTATGAATGAAGGTTCTCTCTCTGGGCATCATCTTTATGAAAGAAGGTTCTCTGACTTGGTAGCATTTTCATCAATGAATGTTCTCTCTGGGCATCATCTTTATAAAACAAGGTTCTCTGCCTGGCTATCATCTATATGAATGAAAGTTGTCTCTCTGGGCATCATCTTTATGAATGAAGGTTCTCTCTCTGGGCATCACCTTAATGAAAGAAGGTTCTCTCTTTGGGCATCATATTTAAGACAGAAGGTTCTCGGACTGGGCGTCATCTTTACGAAATGTCCTCTGCCTGGGCATCATCTTTATGAATGAAGGTTCTCTCTGTGGGCATTATCTTTATGAAAGGTGGTTCTCTATCTGGGCATCATGTTTATGAAAGATGGTTCTCTTTTTGGGCATCATCTTTATGAATGAAAGTTCTCTGGGCATCATCTTATGAATGAAGGTTCTCCTCTGGGCATTACCTTTATGAAAGAAGGTTCTTCCTCTGGGCATCATCTCCATGAATGATGGTTCTTTCCTTGGGCACCATCTTTATGAATGACGGTTTTCTCTCTAGGAATCATCTTTATGAATGAAGGTTCTCTCTCTGGGTATCATCTTTATGAATGAAGGTTCTCTCTCTGGGCATCTTCTTTATTGAACAAGGTTCCCTGCCTGGTCATCATCTATATGAATGAAGGTTCTCTCTGTGGGCATCATCTTTATAATGAATTTTCTCTACTTGTGCATCATCTTTATGAAGGAACGTTCTCTATCTGGCATCATCTTTATCAATGAATCTTCTCTCTCTGGGCATCATCTTTATGAATGAAGGTTCTCTCTCTGGGCATCATCTTTATGAAAGAAGGTTCTCTGACTTGGTAGCATCTTCATCCATGAAAGTTCTCTCTGGGCATCATCTTTATAAAACAAGGTTCTCTGCCTGGCTATCATCTACATGAATGAAAGTTGTCTCTCTGGGCATCATCTTTATGAATGAAGGTTCTCTCTCTGGGCATCACCATTATGAATGAAAGTTCTCTGCCTTGTCATCATCTTTATGAATGAGGGGTCTCTCTCAGGGCATCATTTTTATGAATGAAGGTGCTCTCTCTGGGCATCACCATTATGAAGGTTCTGTGACTGGGCATCATCTTTATGTATGTAGATTCTCTCTCTGGGCATCATCTTTATGAAAGAAAGATCTCTTTTTGTGCATCATCTTTATGGAAGAAGGTTCTCTCTCTGGGCAACACCTTTATGTAAGAAGGTTTTTCTCTGGGCATCATCTTTTTGAATGAAGGTTCTCTCTCTGGGTAACATCTTTATGAAAGAAGGTTCTGTGACTGGGCATCATCTTTATGAATGAAGGTTCTCTCTCTGGGCATCCTCTTTATGAATGACGGTTCTCTCTCTGGGAATCATCTTTATGAATGAAGGTTCTCTGCCTAGGCATCATCTTTAAGAATGAAGGTTCTCTATCTGGGCATCACCTTTAAGAATGAAGGTTCTCTGCCTGAGCATCATCTTTATGAATGAAGGCTCTTTCTCTGGACATCACATTTATGAATGAAAGTTCTCTGCCTAGGCAACATCTTTATGAATGAAGGCTCTTTCTCTGGGCATCATATTTATGAAAGAAGGTTCTCTGCCTGGGAATCAAATTTATGAAAGAATGTTCTCTGCATAGGCATCATCTTTATGAATGAAGGTTCTCTCTCTGGGCATCATCTTTATGAAGAAAGGCTCTCTCTCTGGGCATCATCTTTATGAAAGTAAGTTCTCTCTCTGGGCATCATATTTATGAAAAACTATCTCTGTTTGTGCATCATCTTTATGGAAGAAAGTTCTCTAAATGGGCATCATCTTTATTGATGATGGTTCTCTGGGCATCATCTTATGAATGAAGTTTCTCTCTCTGGGCATCACCTTAATGAAAGAAGGTTCTCTCTTTGGGCATCATATTTAAGACAGAAGGTTCTCGGACTGGGCGTCATCTTTACGAAATGTCCTCTGCCTGGGCATCATCTTTATGAATGAAGGTTCTCTCTGTGGGCATTATCTTTATGAAAGGTGGTTCTCTATCTGGGCATCATGTTTATGAAAGATGGTTCTCTTTTTGGGCATCATCTTTATGAATGAAAGTTCTCTGGGCATCATCTTATGAATGAAGGTTCTCCTCTGGGCATTACCTTTATGAAAGAAGGTTCTTCCTCTGGGCATCATCTCCATGAATGATGGTTCTTTCCTTGGGCACCATCTTTATGAATGACGGTTTTCTCTCTAGGAATCATCTTTATGAATGAAGGTTCTCTCTCTGGGTATCATCTTTATGAATGAAGGTTCTCTCTCTGGGCATCTTCTTTATTGAACAAGGTTCCCTGCCTGGTCATCATCTATATGAATGAAGGTTCTCTCTGTGGGCATCATCTTTATAATGAATTTTCTCTACTTGTGCATCATCTTTATGAAGGAACGTTCTCTATCTGGCATCATCTTTATCAATGAATCTTCTCTCTCCGGGCATCATCTTTATGAATGAAGGTTCTCTCTCTGGGCATCATCTTTATGAAAGAAGGTTCTCTGACTTGGTAGCATCTTCATCCATGAAAGTTCTCTCTGGGCATCATCTTTATAAAACAAGGTTCTCTGCCTGGCTATCATCTATATGAATGAAAGTTGTCTCTCTGGGCATCATCTTTATGAATGAAGGTTCTCTCTCTGGGCATCACCATTATGAATAAAGTTCTCTGCCTTGGCATCATCTTTATGAATGAGGGGTCTCTCTCAGGGCATCATTTTTATGAATGAAGGTGCTCTCCCTGGGCATCACCATTATGAAGGTTCTGTGACTGGGCATCATCTTTATGTATGTAGATTCTCTCTCTGGGCATCATCTTTATGAAAGAAAGATCTCTTTTTGTGCATCATCTTTATGGAAGAAGGTTCTCTCTCTGGGCAACACCTTTATGTAAGAAGGTTTTTCTCTGGGCATCATCTTTTTGAATGAAGGTTCTCTCTCTGGGTAACATCTTTATGAAAGAAGGTTCTGTGACTGGGCATCATCTTTATGAATGAAGGTTCTCTCTCTGGGCATCCTCTTTATGAATGACGGTTCTCTCTCTGGGAATCATCTTTATGAATGAAGGTTCTCTGCCTAGGCATCATCTTTAAGAATGAAGGTTCTCTATCTGGGCATCACCTTTAAGAATGAAGGTTCTCTGCCTGAGCATCATCTTTATGAATGAAGGCTCTTTCTCTGGACATCACATTTATGAATGAAAGTTCTCTGCCTTGGCAACATCTTTATGAATGAAGGCTCTTTCTCTGGGCATCATATTTATGAAAGAAGGTTCTCTGCCTGGGAATCAAATTTATGAAAGAATGTTCTCTGCATAGGCATCATCTTTATGAATGAAGGTTCTCTCTCTGGGCATCATCTTTATGAAGAAAGGCTCTCTCTCTGGGCATCATCTTTATGAAAGTAAGTTCTCTCTCTGGGCATCATATTTATGAAAGAAAGTCCCTGTTTGTGCATCATCTTTATGGAAGAAAGTTCTCTAAATGGGCATCATCTTTATGGATGATGGTTCTCTGGGCATCATCTTATGAATGAAGTTTCTCTCTCTGGGCATCACCTTAAGGAAAGAAGGTTCTCTCTTTGGGCATCACATTTAAGACAGAATGTTCTCAGACTGGGCGTCATCTTTACGAAATGTCCTCTGCCTGAGCATCATCTTTATGAATGAAGGTTCTCTCTGTGGGCATTACCTTTATGAAAGTTGGTTCTCTCTCTGGGCATCCTTTTTATGAAAGATGGTTCTCTTTTTGGGCATCATCTTTATGAATGAAGGTTCTCTGGGTATCATCTTATGAATGAAGGTTCTCCTCTGGGCATTACCTTTATGAAAGAAGGTTCTTCCTCTGGGCATCATCTCCATGAATGATGTTTCTTTTCTTGGGCATCATCTTTATGAATGACGGTTTTCTCTCTAGGAATCATCTTTATGAATGAAGGTTCTCTCTCTAGGTATCATCTTTATGAATGAAGGTTCTCTCTCTGGGCATCTTCTTTATTGAACAAGGTTCCCTGCCTGGTCATCATCTATATGAATGAAGGTTCTCTCTGTGGGCATCATCTTTATAATGAATTTTCTCTACTTGTGCATCATCTTTATGAAGGAACGTTCTCTATCTGGCATCATCTTTATCAATGAATCTTTTCTCTCCGGGCATCATCTTTATGAATGAAGGTTCTCTCTCTGGGCATCATCTTTATGAAAGAAGGTTCTCTGACTTGGTAGCATTTTCATCAATGAAAGTTCTCTCTGGGCATCATCTTTATAAAACAAGGTTCTCTGCCTGGCTATCATCTATATGAATGAAAGTTGTCTCTCTGGGCATCATCTTTATGAATGAAGGTGCTCTCTCTGGGCATCACCATTATGAATAAAGTTCTCTGCCTTGGCATCATCTTTATGAATGAGGGGTCTCTCTCAGGGCATCATTTTTATGAATGAAGGTGCTCTCCCTGGGCATCACCATTATGAAGGTTCTGTGACTGGGCATCATCTTTATGTATGTAGATTCTCTCTCTGGGCATCATCTTTATGAAAGAAAGATCTCTTTTTGTGCATCATCTTTATGGAAGAAGGTTCTCTCTCTGGGCAACACCTTTATGTAAGAAGGTTTTTCTCTGGGCATCATCTTTTTGAATGAAGGTTCTCTCTCTGGGTAACATCTTTATGAAAGAAGGTTCTGTGACTGGGCATCATCTTTATGAATGAAGGTTCTCTCTCTGGGCATCCTCTTTATGAATGACGGTTCTCTCTCTGGGAATCATCTTTATGAATGAAGGTTCTCTGCCTAGGCATCATCTTTAAGAATGAAGGTTCTCTATCTGGGCATCACCTTTAAGAATGAAGGTTCTCTGCCTGAGCATCATCTTTATGAATGAAGGCTCTTTCTCTGGACATCACATTTATGAATGAAAGTTCTCTGCCTTGGCAACATCTTTATGAATGAAGGCTCTTTCTCTGGGCATCATATTTATGAAAGAAGGTTCTCTGCCTGGGAATCAAATTTATGAAAGAATGTTCTCTGCATAGGCATCATCTTTATGAATGAAGGTTCTCTCTCTGGGCATCATCTTTATGAAGAAAGGCTCTCTCTCTGGGCATCATCTTTATGAAAGTAAGTTCTCTCTCTGGGCATCATATTTATGAAAGAACTATCTCTGTTTGTGCATCATCTTTATGGAAGAAAGTTCTCTAAATGGGCATCATCTTTATGGATGATGGTTCTCTGGGCATCATCTTATGAATGAAGTTTCTCTCTCTGGGCATCACCTTAAGGAAAGAAGGTTCTCTCTTTGGGCATCACATTTAAGACAGAAGGTTCTCGGACTGGACGTCATCTTTACGAAATGTCCTCTGCCTGAGCATCATCTTTATGAATGAAGGTTCTCTCTGTGGGCATTACCTTTATGAAAGTTGGTTCTCTCTCTGGGCATCCTTTTTATGAAAGATGGTTCTCTTTTTGGGCATCATCTTTATGAATGAAGGTTCTCTGGGCATCATCTTATGAATGAAGGTTCTCCTCTGGGCATTACCTTTATGAAAGAAGGTTCTTCCTCTGGGCATCATCTCCATGAATGATGTTTCTTTTCTTGGGCATCATCTTTATGAATGACGGTTTTCTCTCTAGGAATCATCTTTATGAATGAAGGTTCTCTCTCTAGGTATCATCTTTATGAATGAAGGTTCTCTCTCTGGGCATCTTCTTTATTGAACAAGGTTCCCTGCCTGGTCATCATCTATATGAATGAAGGTTCTCTCTGTGGGCATCATCTTTATAATGAATTTTCTCTACTTGTGCATCATCTTTATGAAGGAACGTTCTCTATCTGGCATCATCTTTATCAATGAATCTTCTCTCTCCGGGCATCATCTTTATGAATGAAGGTTCTCTCTCTGGGCATCATCTTTATGAAAGAAGGTTCTCTGACTTGGTTGCATCTTCATCAATGAAAGTTCTCTCTGGGCATCATCTTTATAAAACAAGGTTCTCTGCCTGGCTATCATCTATATGAATGAAAGTTGTCTCTCTGGGCATCATCTTTATGAATGAAGTTTCTCTCTCTGGGCATCACCTTAATGAAAGAAGGTTCTCTCTTTGGGCATCATATTTAAGACAGAAGGTTCTCGGACTGGGCGTCATCTTTACGAAATGTCCTCTGCCTGGGCATCATCTTTATGAATGAAGGTTCTCTCTGTGGGCATTATCTTTATGAAAGGTGGTTCTCTATCTGGGCATCATGTTTATGAAAGATGGTTCTCTTTTTGGGCATCATCTTTATGAATGAAAGTTCTCTGGGCATCATCTTATGAATGAAGGTTCTCCTCTGGGCATTACCTTTATGAAAGAAGGTTCTTCCTCTGGGCATCATCTCCATGAATGATGGTTCTTTCCTTGGGCACCATCTTTATGAATGACGGTTTTCTCTCTAGGAATCATCTTTATGAATGAAGGTTCTCTCTCTGGGTATCATCTTTATGAATGAAGGTTCTCTCTCTGGGCATCTTCTTTATTGAACAAGGTTCCCTGCCTGGTCATCATCTATATGAATGAAGGTTCTCTCTGTGGGCATCATCTTTATAATGAATTTTCTCTACTTGTGCATCATCTTTATGAAGGAACGTTCTCTATCTGGCATCATCTTTATCAATGAATCTTCTCTCTCTGGGCATCATCTTTATGAATGAAGGTTCTCTCTCTGGGCATCATCTTTATGAAAGAAGGTTCTCTGACTTGGTAGCATCTTCATCCATGAAAGTTCTCTCTGGGCATCATCTTTATAAAACAAGGTTCTCTGCCTGGCTATCATCTACATGAATAAAAGTTGTCTCTCTGGGCATCATCTTTATGAATGAAGGTTCTCTCTCTGGGCATCACCATTATGAATGAAAGTTCTCTGCCTTGGCATCATCTTTATGAATGAGGGGTCTCTCTCAGGGCATCATTTTTATGAATGAAGGTGCTCTCTCTGGGCATCACCATTATGAAGGTTCTGTGACTGGGCATCATCTTTATGTATGTAGATTCTCTCTCTGGGCATCATCTTTATGAAAGAAAGATCTCTTTTTGTGCATCATCTTTATGGAAGAAGGTTCTCTCTCTGGGCAACACCTTTATGTAAGAAGGTTTTTCTCTGGGCATCATCTTTTTGAATGAAGGTTCTCTCTCTGGGTAACATCTTTATGAAAGAAGGTTCTGTGACTGGGCATCATCTTTATGAATGAAGGTTCTCTCTCTGGGCATCCTCTTTATGAATGACGGTTCTCTCTCTGGGAATCATCTTTATGAATGAAGGTTCTCTGCCTAGGCATCATCTTTAAGAATGAAGGTTCTCTATCTGGGCATCACCTTTAAGAATGAAGGTTCTCTGCCTGAGCATCATCTTTATGAATGAAGGCTCTTTCTCTGGACATCACATTTATGAATGAAAGTTCTCTGCCTTGGCAACATCTTTATGAATGAAGGCTCTTTCTCTGGGCATCATATTTATGAAAGAAGGTTCTCTGCCTGGGAATCAAATTTATGAAAGAATGTTCTCTGCATAGGCATCATCTTTATGAATGAAGGTTCTCTCTCTGGGCATCATCTTTATGAAGAAAGGCTCTCTCTCTGGGCATCATCTTTATGAAAGTAAGTTCTCTCTCTGGGCATCATATTTATGAAAGAACTATCACTGTTTGTGCATCATCTTTATGGAAGAAAGTTCTCTAAATGGGCATCATCTTTATGGATGATGGTTCTCTGGGCATCATCTTATGAATGAAGTTTCTCTCTCTGGGCATCACCTTAATGAAAGAAGGTTCTCTCTTTGGGCATCACATTTAAGACAGAAGGTTCTCGGACTGGGCGTCATCTTTACGAAATGTCCTCTGCCTGAGCATCATCTTTATGAATGAAGGTTCTCTCTGTGGGCATTACCTTTATGAAAGTTGGTTCTCTCTCTGGGCATCCTTTTTATGAAAGATGGTTCTCTTTTTGGGCATCATCTTTATGAATGAAGGTTCTCTGGGTATCATCTTATGAATGAAGGTTCTCCTCTGGGCATTACCTTTATGAAAGAAGGTTCTTCCTCTGGGCATCATCTCCATGAATGATGTTTCTTTTCTTGGGCATCATCTTTATGAATGACGGTTTTCTCTCTAGGAATCATCTTTATGAATGAAGGTTCTCTCTCTAGGTATCATCTTTATGAATGAAGGTTCTCTCTCTGGGCATCTTCTTTATTGAACAAGGTTCCCTGCCTGGTCATCATCTATATGAATGAAGGTTCTCTCTGTGGGCATCATCTTTATAATGAATTTTCTCTACTTGTGCATCATCTTTATGAAGGAACGTTCTCTATCTGGCATCATCTTTATCAATGAATCTTTTCTCTCCGGGCATCATCTTTATGAATAAAGGTTCTCTCTCTGGGCATCATCTTTATGAAAGAAGGTTCTCTGACTTGGTAGCATTTTCATCAATGAAAGTTCTCTCTGGGCATCATCTTTATAAAACAAGGTTCTCTGCCTGGCTATCATCTATATGAATGAAAGTTGTCTCTCTGGGCATCATCTTTATGAATGAAGGTTCTCTCTCTGGGCATCACCATTATGAATAAAGTTCTCTGCCTTGGCATCATCTTTATGAATGAGGGGTCTCTCTCAGGGCATCATTTTATGAATGAAGGTGCTCTCCCTGGGCATCACCATTATGAAGGTTCTGTGACTGGGCATCATCTTTATGTATGTAGATTCTCTCTCTGGGCATCATCTTTATGAAAGAAAGATCTCTTTTTGTGCATCATCTTTATGGAAGAAGGTTCTCTCTCTGGGCAACACCTTTATGTAAGAAGGTTTTTCTCTGGGCATCATCTTTTTGAATGAAGGTTCTCTCTCTGGGTAACATCTTTATGAAAGAAGGTTCTGTGACTGGGCATCATCTTTATGATTGAAGGTTCTCTCTCTGGGCATCCTCTTTATGAATGACGGTTCTCTCTCTGGGAATCATCTTTATGAATGAAGGTTCTCTGCCTAGGCATCATCTTTAAGAATGAAGGTTCTCTATCTGGGCATCACCTTTAAGAATGAAGGTTCTCTGCCTGAGCATCATCTTTATGAATGAAGGCTCTTCTCTGGACATCACATTTATGAATGAAAGTTCTCTGCCTTGGCAACATCTTTATGAATGAAGGCTCTTTCTCTGGGCATCATATTTATGAAAGAAGGTTCTCTGCCTGGGAATCAAATTTATGAAAGAATGTTCTCTGCATAGGCATCATCTTTATGAATGAAGGTTCTCTCTCTGGGCATCATCTTTATGAAGAAAGGCTCTCTCTCTGGGCATCATCTTTATGAAAGTAAGTTCTCTCTCTGGGCATCATATTTATGAAAGAACTATCTCTGTTTGTGCATCATCTTTATGGAAGAAAGTTCTCTAAATGGGCATCATCTTTATGGATGATGGTTCTCTGGGCATCATCTTATGAATGAAGTTTCTCTCTCTGGGCATCACCTTAAGGAAAGAAGGTTCTCTCTTTGGGCATCACATTTAAGACAGAAGGTTCTCGGACTGGACGTCATCTTTACGAAATGTCCTCTGCCTGAGCATCATCTTTATGAATGAAGGTTCTCTCTGTGGGCATTACCTTTATGAAAGTTGGTTCTCTCTCTGGGCATCATTTTTATGAAAGATGGTTCTCTTTTTGGGCATCATCTTTATGAATGAAGGTTCTCTGGGCATCATCTTATGAATGAAGGTTCTCCTCTGGGCATTACCTTTATGAAAGAAGGTTCTTCCTCTGGGCATCATCTCCATGAATGATGTTTCTTTTCTTGGGCATCATCTTTATGAATGACGGTTTTCTCTCTAGGAATCATCTTTATGAATGAAGGTTCTCTCTCTAGGTATCATCTTTATGAATGAAGGTTCTCTCTCTGGGCATCTTCTTTATTGAACAAGGTTCCCTGCCTGGTCATCATCTATATGAATGAAGGTTCTCTCTGTGGGCATCATCTTTATAATGAATTTTCTCTACTTGTGCATCATCTTTATGAAGGAACGTTCTCTATCTGGCATCATCTTTATCAATGAATCTTTTCTCTCCGGGCATCATCTTTATGAATGAAGGTTCTCTCTCTGGGCATCATCTTTATGAAAGAAGGTTCTCTGACTTGGTAGCATTTTCATCAATGAAAGTTCTCTCTGGGCATCATCTTTATAAAACAAGGTTCTCTGCCTGGCTATCATCTATATGAATGAAAGTTGTCTCTCTGGGCATCATCTTTATGAATGAAGGTTCTCTCTCTGGGCATCACCTTAATGAAAGAAGGTTCTCTCTTTGGGCATCATATTTAAGACAGAAGGTTCTCGGACTGGGCGTCATCTTTACGAAATGTCCTCTGCCTGGGCATCATCTTTATGAATGAAGGTTCTCTCTGTGGGCATTATCTTTATGAAAGGTGGTTCTCTATCTGGGCATCATGTTTATGAAAGATGGTTCTCTTTTTGGGCATCATCTTTATGAATGAAAGTTCTCTGGGCATCATCTTATGAATGAAGGTTCTCCTCTGGGCATTACCTTTATGAAAGAAGGTTCTTCCTCTGGGCATCATCTCCATCAATGATGGTTCTTTCCTTGGGCACCATCTTTATGAATGACGGTTTTCTCTCTAGGAATCATCTTTATGAATGAAGGTTCTCTCTCTGGGTATCATCTTTATGAATGAAGGTTCTCTCTCTGGGCATCTTCTTTATTGAACAAGGTTCCCTGCCTGGTCATCATCTATATGAATGAAGGTTCTCTCTGTGGGCATCATCTTTATAATGAATTTTCTCTACTTGTGCATCATCTTTATGAAGGAACGTTCTCTATCTGGCATCATCTTTATCAATGAATCTTCTCTCTCTGAGCATCATCTTTATGAATAAAGGTTCTCTCTCTGGGCATCATCTTTATGAAAGAAGGTTCTCTGACTTGGTAGCATCTTCATCCATGAAAGTTCTCTCTGGGCATCATCTTTATAAAACAAGGTTCTCTGCCTGGCTATCATCTACATGAATGAAAGTTGTCTCTCTGGGCATCATCTTTATGAATGAAGGTTCTCTCTCTGGGAATCACCATTATGAATGAAAGTTCTCTGCCTTGGCATCATCTTTATGAATGAGGGGTCTCTCTCAGGGCATCATTTTTATGAATGAAGGTGCTCTCTCTGGGCATCACCATTATGAAGGTTCTGTGACTGGGCATCATCTTTATGTATGTAGATTCTCTCTCTGGGCATCATCTTTATGAAAGAAAGATCTCTTTTTGTGCATCATCTTTATGGAAGAAGGTTCTCTCTCTGGGCAACACCTTTATGTAAGAAGGTTTTTCTCTGGGCATCATCTTTTTGAATGAAGGTTCTCTCTCTGGGTAACATCTTTATGAAAGAAGGTTCTGTGACTGGGCATCATCTTTATGAATGAAGGTTCTCTCTCTGGGCATCCTCTTTATGAATGACGGTTCTCTCTCTGGGAATCATCTTTATGAATGAAGGTTCTCTGCCTAGGAATCATCTTTAAGAATGAAGGTTCTCTATCTGGGCATCACCTTTAAGAATGAAGGTTCTCTGCCTGAGCATCATCTTTATGAATGAAGGCTCTTTCTCTGGACATCAAATTTATGAATGAAAGTTCTCTGCCTTGGCAACATCTTTATGAATGAAGGCTCTTTCTCTGGGCATCATATTTATGAAAGAAGGTTCTCTGCCTGGGAATCAAATTTATGAAACAATGTTCTCTGCATAGGCATCATCTTTATGAATGAAGGTTCTCTCTCTGGGCATCATCTTTATGAAGAAAGGCTCTCTCTCTGGGCATCATCTTTATGAAAGTAAGTTCTCTCTCTGGGCATCATATTTATGAAAGAACTATCACTGTTTGTGCATCATCTTTATGGAAGAAAGTTCTCTAAATGGGCATCATCTTTATGGATGATGGTTCTCTGGGCATCATCTTATGAATGAAGTTTCTCTCTCTGGGCATCACCTTAATGAAAGAAGGTTCTCTCTTTGGGCATCATATTTAAGACAGAAGGTTCTCGGACTGGGCGTCATCTTTACGAAATGTCCTCTGCCTGGGCATCATCTTTATGAATGAAGGTTCTCTCTGTGGGCATTATCTTTATGAAAGGTGGTTCTCTATCTGGGCATCATGTTTATGAAAGATGGTTCTCTTTTTGGGCATCATCTTTATGAATGAAGGTTCTCTGGGCATCATCTTATGAATGAAGGTTCTCCTCTGGGCATTACCTTTATGAAAGAAGGTTCTTCCTCTGGGCATCATCTCCATGAATGATGTTTCTTTTCTTGGGCATCATCTTTATGAATGACGGTTTTCTCTCTAGGAATCATCTTTATGAATGAAGGTTCTCTCTCTAGGTATCATCTTTATGAATGAAGGTTCTCTCTCTGATCATCTTCTTTATTGAACAAGGTTCCCTGCCTGGTCATCATCTATATGAATGAAGGTTCTCTCTGTGGGCATCATCTTTATAATGAATTTTCTCTACTTGTGCATCATCTTTATGAAGGAACGTTCTCTATCTGGCATCATCTTTATCAATGAATCTTTTCTCTCCGGGCATCATCTTTATGAATGAAGGTTCTCTCTCTGGGCATCATCTTTATGAAAGAAGGTTCTCTGACTTGGTAGCATTTTCATCAATGAAAGTTCTCTCTGGGCATCATCTTTATAAAACAAGGTTCTCTGCCTGGCTATCATCTATATGAATGAAAGTTGTCTCTCTGGGCATCATCTTTATGAATGAAGGTTCTCTCTCTGGGCATCACCTTAATGAAAGAAGGTTCTCTCTTTGGGCATCATATTTAAGACAGAAGGTTCTCGGACTGGGCGTCATCTTTACGAAATGTCCTCTGCCTGGGCATCATCTTTATGAATGAAGGTTCTCTCTGTGGGCATTATCTTTATGAAAGGTGGTTCTCTATCTGGGCATCATGTTTATGAAAGATGGTTCTCTTTTTGGGCATCATCTTTATGAATGAAAGTTCTCTGGGCATCATCTTATGAATGAAGGTTCTCCTCTGGGCATTACCTTTATGAAAGAAGGTTCTTCCTCTGGGCATCATCTCCATGAATGATGGTTCTTTCCTTGGGCACCATCTTTATGAATGACGGTTTTCTCTCTAGGAATCATCTTTATGAATGAAGGTTCTCTCTCTGGGTATCATCTTTATGAATGAAGGTTCTCTCTCTGGGCATCTTCTTTATTGAACAAGGTTCCCTGCCTGGTCATCATCTATATGAATGAAGGTTCTCTCTGTGGGCATCATCTTTATAATGAATTTTCTCTACTTGTGCATCATCTTTATGAAGGAACGTTCTCTATCTGGCATCATCTTTATCAATGAATCTTTTCTCTCCGGGCATCATCTTTATGAATGAAGGTTCTCTCTCTGGGCATCATCTTTATGAAAGAAGGTTCTCTGACTTGGTAGCATCTTCATCCATGAAAGTTCTCTCTGGGCATCATCTTTATAAAACAAGGTTCTCTGCCTGGCTATCATCTACATGAATGAAAGTTGTCTCTCTGGGCATCATTTTTATGAATGAAGGTTCTCTCTCTGGGCATCACCATTATGAATGAAAGTTCTCTGCCTTGTCATCATCTTTATGAATGAGGGGTCTCTCTCAGGGCATCATTTTTATGAATGAAGGTGCTCTCTCTGGGCATCACCATTATGAAGGTTCTGTGACTGGGCATCATCTTTATGTATGTAGATTCTCTCTCTGGGCATCATCTTTATGAAAGAAAGATCTCTTTTTGTGCATCATCTTTATGGAAGAAGGTTCTCTCTCTGGGCAACACCTTTATGTAAGAAGGTTTTTCTCTGGGCATCATCTTTTTGAATGAAGGTTCTCTCTCTGGGTAACATCTTTATGAAAGAAGGTTCTGTGACTGGGCATCATCTTTATGAATGAAGGTTCTCTCTCTGGGCATCCTCTTTATGAATGACGGTTCTCTCTCTGGGAATCATCTTTATGAATGAAGGTTCTCTGCCTAGGCATCATCTTTAAGAATGAAGGTTCTCTATCTGGGCATCACCTTTAAGAATGAAGGTTCTCTGCCTGAGCATCATCTTTATGAATGAAGGCTCTTTCTCTGGACATCACATTTATGAATGAAAGTTCTCTGCCTTGGCAACATCTTTATGAATGAAGGCTCTTTCTCTGGGCATCATATTTATGAAAGAAGGTTCTCTGCCTGGGAATCAAATTTATGAAAGAATGTTCTCTGCATAGGCATCATCTTTATGAATGAAGGTTCTCTCTCTGGGCATCATCTTTATGAAGAAAGGCTCTCTCTCTGGGCATCATCTTTATGAAAGTAAGTTCTCTCTCTGGGCATCATATTTATGAAAGAAAGTCTCTGTTTGTGCATCATCTTTATGGAAGAAAGTTCTCTAAATGGGCATCATCTTTATGGATGATGGTTCTCTGGGCATCATCTTATGAATGAAGTTTCTCTCTCTGGGCATCACCTTAAAGAAAGAAGGTTCTCCCTTTGGGCATCACATTTAAGACAGAAGGTTCTCGGACTGGGCGTCATCTTTACGAAATGTCCTCTGCCTGAGCATCATCTTTATGAATGAAGGTTCTCTCTGTGGGCATTACCTTTATGAAAGTTGGTTCTCCCTCTGGGCATCATTTTTATGAAAGATGGTTCTCTTTTTGGGCATCATCTTTATGAATGAAGGTTCTCTGGGCATCATCTTATGAATGAAGGTTCTCCTCTGGGCATTACCTTTATGAAAGAAGGTTCTTCCTCTGGGCATCATCTCCATGAATG
Organism: Tenrec ecaudatus; assembly: GCF_050624435.1. Classification (NCBI taxonomy): domain Eukaryota; kingdom Metazoa; phylum Chordata; class Mammalia; order Afrosoricida; family Tenrecidae; genus Tenrec; species Tenrec ecaudatus. The sequence continues at coordinate 16,151,309 of NC_134549.1, forward strand.
ATGTTTCTTTCCTTGGGCACCATCTTTATGAATGACGGTTTTCTCTCTAGGAATCATCTTTATGAATGAAGGTTCTCTCTCTGGGTATCATCTTTATGAATGAAGGTTCTCTCTCTGGGCATCTTCTTTATTGAACAAGGTTCCCTGCCTGGTCATCATCTATATGAATGAAGGTTCTCTCTGTGGGCATCATCTTTATAATGAATTTTCTCTACTTGTGCATCATCTTTATGAAGGAACGTTCTCTATCTGGCATCATCTTTATCAATGAATCTTCTCTCTCCGGGCATCATCTTTTTGAATGAAGGTTCTCTCTCTGGGCATCATCTTTATGGAAGAAGGTTCTCTGACTTGGTAGCATTTTCATCCATGAAAGTTCTCTCTGGGCATCATCTTTATAAAACAAGGTTCTCTGCCTGGCTATCATCTATATGAATGAAAGTTGTCTCTCTGGGCATCATCTTTATGAATGAAGGTTCTCTCTCTGGGCATCACCATTATGAATGAAAGTTCTCTGCCTTGGCATCATCTTTATGAATGAGGAGTCTCTCTCAGGGCATCATTTTTATGAATGAAGGTGCTCTCTCTGGGCATCACCATTATGAAGGTTCTGTGACTGGGCATCATCTTTATGTATGTATATTCTCTCTCTGGGCATCATCTTTATGAAAGAAAGATCTCTTTTTGTGCATCATCTTTATGGAAGAAGGTTCTCTCTCTGGGCAACACCTTTATGTATGAAGGTTTTTCTCTGGGCATCATCTTTTTGAATGAAGGTTCTCTCTCTGGGCATCACCATTATGAATGAAAGTTCTCTGCCTTGGCATCATCTTTATGAATGAGGGGTCTCTCTCGGGCATCATATTTATGAATGAAGGTGCTCTCTCTGGGCATCACCATTATGAATGAAGGTTCTGTAACTGGGCATCATCTTTATGTATGTAGATTCTCTCTCTGGGCATCATCTTTATGAAAGAAAGATCTCTTTTTGTGCATCATCTTTATGGAAGAAGGTTCTCTCTCTGGGCAACACCTTTATGTAAGAAGGTTTTTCTCTGGGCATCATCTTTTTGAATGAAGGTTCTCTCTCTGGGTAACATCTTTATGAAAGAAGGTTCTGTGACTGGGCATCATCTTTATGAATGAAGGTTCTCTCTCTGGGCATCCTCTTTATGAATGACGGTTCTCTCTCTGGGAATCATCTTTATGAATGAAGGTTCTCTGCCTAGGAATCATCTTTAAGAATGAAGGTTCTCTATCTGGGCATCACCTTTAAGAATGAAGGTTCTCTGCCTGAGCATCATCTTTATGAATGAAGGCTCTTTCTCTGGACATCAAATTTATGAATGAAAGTTCTCTGCCTTGGCAACATCTTTATGAATGAAGGCTCTTTCTCTGGGCATCATATTTATGAAAGAAGGTTCTCTGCCTGGGAATCAAATTTATGAAACAATGTTCTCTGCATAGGCATCATCTTTATGAATGAAGGTTCTCTCTCTGGGCATCATCTTTATGAAGAAAGGCTCTCTCTCTGGGCATCATCTTTATGAAAGTAAGTTCTCTCTCTGGGCATCATATTTATGAAAGAACTATCACTGTTTGTGCATCATCTTTATGGAAGAAAGTTCTCTAAATGGGCATCATCTTTATGGATGATGGTTCTCTGGGCATCATCTTATGAATGAAGTTTCTCTCTCTGGGCATCACCTTAATGAAAGAAGGTTCTCTCTTTGGGCATCATATTTAAGACAGAAGGTTCTCGGACTGGGCGTCATCTTTACGAAATGTCCTCTGCCTGGGCATCATCTTTATGAATGAAGGTTCTCTCTGTGGGCATTATCTTTATGAAAGGTGGTTCTCTATCTGGGCATCATGTTTATGAAAGATGGTTCTCTTTTTGGGCATCATCTTTATGAATGAAGGTTCTCTGGGCATCATCTTATGAATGAAGGTTCTCCTCTGGGCATTACCTTTATGAAAGAAGGTTCTTCCTCTGGGCATCATCTCCATGAATGATGTTTCTTTTCTTGGGCATCATCTTTATGAATGACGGTTTTCTCTCTAGGAATCATCTTTATGAATGAAGGTTCTCTCTCTAGGTATCATCTTTATGAATGAAGGTTCTCTCTCTGATCATCTTCTTTATTGAACAAGGTTCCCTGCCTGGTCATCATCTATATGAATGAAGGTTCTCTCTGTGGGCATCATCTTTATAATGAATTTTCTCTACTTGTGCATCATCTTTATGAAGGAACGTTCTCTATCTGGCATCATCTTTATCAATGAATCTTTTCTCTCCGGGCATCATCTTTATGAATGAAGGTTCTCTCTCTGGGCATCATCTTTATGAAAGAAGGTTCTCTGACTTGGTAGCATTTTCATCAATGAAAGTTCTCTCTGGGCATCATCTTTATAAAACAAGGTTCTCTGCCTGGCTATCATCTATATGAATGAAAGTTGTCTCTCTGGGCATCATCTTTATGAATGAAGGTTCTCTCTCTGGGCATCACCATTATGAATGAAAGTTCTCTGCCTTGGCATCATCTTTATGAATGAGGAGTCTCTCTCAGGGCATCATTTTTATGAATGAAGGTGCTCTCTCTGGGCATCACCATTATGAAGGTTCTGTGACTGGGCATCATCTTTATGTATGTATATTCTCTCTCTGGGCATCATCTTTATGAAAGAAAGATCTCTTTTTGTGCATCATCTTTATGGAAGAAGGTTCTCTCTCTGGGCAACACCTTTATGTATGAAGGTTTTTCTCTGGGCATCATCTTTTTGAATGAAGGTTCTCTCTCTGGGCATCACCATTATGAATGAAAGTTCTCTGCCTTGGCATCATCTTTATGAATGAGGGGTCTCTCTCGGGCATCATATTTATGAATGAAGGTGCTCTCTCTGGGCATCACCATTATGAATGAAGGTTCTGTAACTGGGCATCATCTTTATGTATGTAGATTCTCTCTCTGGGCATCATCTTTATGAAAGAAAGATCTCTTTTTGTGCATCATCTTTATGGAAGAAGGTTCTCTCTCTGGGCAACACCTTTATGTAAGAAGGTTTTTCTCTGGGCATCATCTTTTTGAATGAAGGTTCTCTCTCTGGGTAACATCTTTATGAAAGAAGGTTCTGTGACTGGGCATCATCTTTATGAATGAAGGTTCTCTCTCTGGGCATCCTCTTTATGAATGACGGTTCTCTCTCTGGGAATCATCTTTATGAATGAAGGTTCTCTGCCTAGGAATCATCTTTAAGAATGAAGGTTCTCTATCTGGGCATCACCTTTAAGAATGAAGGTTCTCTGCCTGAGCATCATCTTTATGAATGAAGGCTCTTTCTCTGGACATCAAATTTATGAATGAAAGTTCTCTGCCTTGGCAACATCTTTATGAATGAAGGCTCTTTCTCTGGGCATCATATTTATGAAAGAAGGTTCTCTGCCTGGGAATCAAATTTATGAAACAATGTTCTCTGCATAGGCATCATCTTTATGAATGAAGGTTCTCTCTCTGGGCATCATCTTTATGAAGAAAGGCTCTCTCTCTGGGCATCATCTTTATGAAAGTAAGTTCTCTCTCTGGGCATCATATTTATGAAAGAACTATCACTGTTTGTGCATCATCTTTATGGAAGAAAGTTCTCTAAATGGGCATCATCTTTATGGATGATGGTTCTCTGGGCATCATCTTATGAATGAAGTTTCTCTCTCTGGGCATCACCTTAATGAAAGAAGGTTCTCTCTTTGGGCATCATATTTAAGACAGAAGGTTCTCGGACTGGGCGTCATCTTTACGAAATGTCCTCTGCCTGGGCATCATCTTTATGAATGAAGGTTCTCTCTGTGGGCATTATCTTTATGAAAGGTGGTTCTCTATCTGGGCATCATGTTTATGAAAGATGGTTCTCTTTTTGGGCATCATCTTTATGAATGAAGGTTCTCTGGGCATCATCTTATGAATGAAGGTTCTCCTCTGGGCATTACCTTTATGAAAGAAGGTTCTTCCTCTGGGCATCATCTCCATGAATGATGTTTCTTTTCTTGGGCATCATCTTTATGAATGACGGTTTTCTCTCTAGGAATCATCTTTATGAATGAAGGTTCTCTCTCTAGGTATCATCTTTATGAATGAAGGTTCTCTCTCTGATCATCTTCTTTATTGAACAAGGTTCCCTGCCTGGTCATCATCTATATGAATGAAGGTTCTCTCTGTGGGCATCATCTTTATAATGAATTTTCTCTACTTGTGCATCATCTTTATGAAGGAACGTTCTCTATCTGGCATCATCTTTATCAATGAATCTTTTCTCTCCGGGCATCATCTTTATGAATGAAGGTTCTCTCTCTGGGCATCATCTTTATGAAAGAAGGTTCTCTGACTTGGTAGCATTTTCATCAATGAAAGTTCTCTCTGGGCATCATCTTTATAAAACAAGGTTCTCTGCCTGGCTATCATCTATATGAATGAAAGTTGTCTCTCTGGGCATCATCTTTATGAATGAAGGTTCTCTCTCTGGGCATCACCTTAATGAAAGAAGGTTCTCTCTTTGGGCATCATATTTAAGACAGAAGGTTCTCGGACTGGGCGTCATCTTTACGAAATGTCCTCTGCCTGGGCATCATCTTTATGAATGAAGGTTCTCTCTGTGGGCATTATCTTTATGAAAGGTGGTTCTCTATCTGGGCATCATGTTTATGAAAGATGGTTCTCTTTTTGGGCATCATCTTTATGAATGAAAGTTCTCTGGGCATCATCTTATGAATGAAGGTTCTCCTCTGGGCATTACCTTTATGAAAGAAGGTTCTTCCTCTGGGCATCATCTCCATGAATGATGGTTCTTTCCTTGGGCACCATCTTTATGAATGACGGTTTTCTCTCTAGGAATCATCTTTATGAATGAAGGTTCTCTCTCTGGGTATCATCTTTATGAATGAAGGTTCTCTCTCTGGGCATCTTCTTTATTGAACAAGGTTCCCTGCCTGGTCATCATCTATATGAATGAAGGTTCTCTCTGTGGGCATCATCTTTATAATGAATTTTCTCTACTTGTGCATCATCTTTATGAAGGAACGTTCTCTATCTGGCATCATCTTTATCAATGAATCTTTTCTCTCCGGGCATCATCTTTATGAATGAAGGTTCTCTCTCTGGGCATCATCTTTATGAAAGAAGGTTCTCTGACTTGGTAGCATCTTCATCCATGAAAGTTCTCTCTGGGCATCATCTTTATAAAACAAGGTTCTCTGCCTGGCTATCATCTACATGAATGAAAGTTGTCTCTCTGGGCATCATTTTTATGAATGAAGGTTCTCTCTCTGGGCATCACCATTATGAATGAAAGTTCTCTGCCTTGTCATCATCTTTATGAATGAGGGGTCTCTCTCAGGGCATCATTTTTATGAATGAAGGTGCTCTCTCTGGGCATCACCATTATGAAGGTTCTGTGACTGGGCATCATCTTTATGTATGTAGATTCTCTCTCTGGGCATCATCTTTATGAAAGAAAGATCTCTTTTTGTGCATCATCTTTATGGAAGAAGGTTCTCTCTCTGGGCAACACCTTTATGTAAGAAGGTTTTTCTCTGGGCATCATCTTTTTGAATGAAGGTTCTCTCTCTGGGTAACATCTTTATGAAAGAAGGTTCTGTGACTGGGCATCATCTTTATGAATGAAGGTTCTCTCTCTGGGCATCCTCTTTATGAATGACGGTTCTCTCTCTGGGAATCATCTTTATGAATGAAGGTTCTCTGCCTAGGCATCATCTTTAAGAATGAAGGTTCTCTATCTGGGCATCACCTTTAAGAATGAAGGTTCTCTGCCTGAGCATCATCTTTATGAATGAAGGCTCTTTCTCTGGACATCACATTTATGAATGAAAGTTCTCTGCCTTGGCAACATCTTTATGAATGAAGGCTCTTTCTCTGGGCATCATATTTATGAAAGAAGGTTCTCTGCCTGGGAATCAAATTTATGAAAGAATGTTCTCTGCATAGGCATCATCTTTATGAATGAAGGTTCTCTCTCTGGGCATCATCTTTATGAAGAAAGGCTCTCTCTCTGGGCATCATCTTTATGAAAGTAAGTTCTCTCTCTGGGCATCATATTTATGAAAGAAAGTCTCTGTTTGTGCATCATCTTTATGGAAGAAAGTTCTCTAAATGGGCATCATCTTTATGGATGATGGTTCTCTGGGCATCATCTTATGAATGAAGTTTCTCTCTCTGGGCATCACCTTAAAGAAAGAAGGTTCTCCCTTTGGGCATCACATTTAAGACAGAAGGTTCTCGGACTGGGCGTCATCTTTACGAAATGTCCTCTGCCTGAGCATCATCTTTATGAATGAAGGTTCTCTCTGTGGGCATTACCTTTATGAAAGTTGGTTCTCCCTCTGGGCATCATTTTTATGAAAGATGGTTCTCTTTTTGGGCATCATCTTTATGAATGAAGGTTCTCTGGGCATCATCTTATGAATGAAGGTTCTCCTCTGGGCATTACCTTTATGAAAGAAGGTTCTTCCTCTGGGCATCATCTCCATGAATGATGTTTCTTTCCTTGGGCACCATCTTTATGAATGACGGTTTTCTCTCTAGGAATCATCTTTATGAATGAAGGTTCTCTCTCTGGGTATCATCTTTATGAATGAAGGTTCTCTCTCTGGGCATCTTCTTTATTGAACAAGGTTCCCTGCCTGGTCATCATCTATATGAATGAAGGTTCTCTCTGTGGGCATCATCTTTATAATGAATTTTCTCTACTTGTGCATCATCTTTATGAAGGAACGTTCTCTATCTGGCATCATCTTTATCAATGAATCTTCTCTCTCCGGGCATCATCTTTTTGAATGAAGGTTCTCTCTCTGGGCATCATCTTTATGGAAGAAGTTTCTCTGACTTGGTAGCATTTTCATCCATGAAAGTTCTCTCTGGGCATCATCTTTATAAAACAAGGTTCTCTGCCTGGCTATCATCTATATGAATGAAAGTTGTCTCTCTGGGCATCATCTTTATGAATGAAGGTTCTCTCTCTGGGCATCACCATTATGAATGAAAGTTCTCTGCCTTGGCATCATCTTTATGAATGAGGAGTCTCTCTCAGGGCATCATTTTTATGAATGAAGGTGCTCTCTCTGGGCATCACCATTATGAAGGTTCTGTGACTGGGCATCATCTTTATGTATGTATATTCTCTCTCTGGGCATCATCTTTATGAAAGAAAGATCTCTTTTTGTGCATCATCTTTATGGAAGAAGGTTCTCTCTCTGGGCAACACCTTTATGTATGAAGGTTTTTCTCTGGGCATCATCTTTTTGAATGAAGGTTCTCTCTCTGGGCATCACCATTATGAATGAAAGTTCTCTGCCTTGGCATCATCTTTATGAATGAGGGGTCTCTCTCGGGCATCATATTTATGAATGAAGGTGCTCTCTCTGGGCATCACCATTATGAATGAAGGTTCTGTAACTGGGCATCATCTTTATGTATGTAGATTCTCTCTCTGGGCATCATCTTTATGAAAGAAAGATCTCTTTTTATGCATCATCTTTATGGAAGAAGGTTCTCTCTATGGGCAACACCTTTATGTAAGAAGGTTATTCTCTGGGCATCATATTTTTGAATGAAGGTTCTCTCTCTGGGTATCATCTTTATGAAAGAAGGTTCTCTGACTGGGCATCATCTTTAAGAATGAAGGTTCTCTCTCTGGGCATCCTCTTTATGAATGAAGGTTCTCTCTCTGGCCATCATCTTTATGAAAGAAGGTTCTCTCCCTGTGCATCATCTTTAGGAAGAAGGTACTCTACCTTGTCATCATCTTTTTGAATGAAGGTACGCTCTCTGGGCATCATCTTTATGAAACAAGGTTCTCTGCCTGGCTATCATCTATATGAATGAAAGTTGTCTCTCTGGGCATCATCTTTCTGAATAAAGGATCTCAGCCTGGGCATCATCTTTACGAAAGAAAGTTCTATCTCTGGGCATCATCTTTATGAAAGAAAGCTCTCTCTGGTATCATCTTTATGAATGAAGATTCTCTGTCTGGGAATCATCTTTATGATTGAAGCGTCTCTCTCTGGGCATCATCTTTATGAAACAAGGTTCTCTGCCTGGCTATCATCTATATGAATGAAAGTTGTCTCTCTGGGCATCATCTTTCTGAATAAAGGATCTCAGCCTGGGCATCATCTTTATGAATGAAGGTTCTCTCTCTGGGCATCTTCTTTATGAAACTAGGTTCCTTGCCTGGGCATCATCTATATGAATGAAAGTTGTCTCTCTGGGCATCATCTTTATGAATAAAGGATCTCTGCCTGGGCATCATGTTTATGAATGAAGGTTCTCTCTCTGAGATTATCTTTATGAATGAAGGTTCTCTGGGCATCATCTTTATAAAGAACGTTCTCTCTTTGTGCATCATCTTTATGAAAGAACGTTCTCTGTCGCGGCATCATTTTTATCAATGAAGGTTATCTCTCTCGGCATTATATTTATGAAAGAAGGTTCTCTGCCTGGGCATCATTTTACGAACAATGTTCTCTACCTGGCATCATCTTTATGAATGAAAGTATGCTCTCTGGGCAAAATCTTTATGAAACAAGGTTCTCTGCCAGGGAATCATGTTTACGAAAGAAGGTTCTCTACCTGGGCATCATCTTTATGAATGAAGGTATGCTCCCTGGGCATCATCTTTATGAAACAAGGTTCTTTCTCTGGTATCATCTTAATGAATGAAGGTTCTCTGCCTGGGAATCATCTTTATGATTGAAGATTCTCTCTCTGGGCATCATCATTATGAAACAAGGTTCTTTGCTTGGCTATCATCTATATGAATGAGAGTTGTGTCTTTGTGTATCATCTTTAAGAATGAAGGTTCTCTCTCTGGGCATCATCTTTATGAATTAAGGTTCTCTGGGCATCATCTTATGAATGAAGATGCTCTCTCTGGGCATCACCTTTATGAATGAAGGTTCTCTCTCAGGGCATCATTTTTATGAATGATAGTTCTCTCTCTAGGCATCATCTTTATGAATGAATGTTCTCTCTCTGGGCATCATCTTTATGAAAGAAGATTCCCCACCTGGGCATCATCTTTATGAATGAAGGTACGCTCTCGGGGCATCATCTTTATGAAACAAGGTTGTCTCCCTGGCTCTCATCTATATGAATGTAAGTTGTCTCTGTGGGCATCATCTTTATGAATGAAGGATCTCTGCTTGGGCATCACCTTTATGAATGAAGGTTCTCTGCCTGGGCAACATCTGTATGAATGAAGGCTCTTTATCTGGGCATCATATATATGAAAGAAGGTTCTCTGCCTGGGAGGCATCTTTATGAAAAAAGATTTACTCTCTTGGCATCACTATTATGCAAGAAGGTTCTTTCTCTGGGCATTATCTTCTGAATGATGGTTCTCTCCCTGGGCATCATTTTTATCAATGAATGTTCTCGCTCTGTGCATCATATTTATGAATGAATGCTCTCTGCCTGGGCATCATCTTTATGAATGACGGTTCTCTCTTGGCATCATCTTTATGAATGAAGGATCTCTGCCTGGGCCTCATCTTTATGAATGAAGGTTCTCTCTCTGGTCCTCAACTTTATGAATTAAGGTTCTCTGAGCATTATCTTATGAATGAAGGTTGTCTCTCTGGGCATCACCTTTTTGAATGAAGGTTCTCTGCCTGGGTATCAACTTTATGAATGAAGGTTCACTCTCTGCACATCACCTTTATCAATGAAGGTTCTCTGCCTGGGCAACATCTTTATGAATGAAGTCTCTTTCTCTGGGCATCATATATAAAAGAAGGTTCTCCACCTGGGAGGCATCTTTATGAAAGAATGTTCTCTGCCTGGGCATCACCTTTGTGAATGAAGGTTCTCTGGGCATCATCTTATGAATGAAGGTTCTCTCTCTGGGCATCACCTTTATGAAAGATGGTTCTTTATTTGGGCATATTCTTCATGAATGATGGTTCTCCCCCTGGGCATCATCTTTATGAATGAAGGTTCTCTCTGTGCATCATCTTTATGAATGAAATTTCTCTGCCTGGGCATCAACTTTATGAATGACGGTTCTCTCTCTGTGCATCATCTTTATGAAAGAATGTTCTCTGCCTCGGCATCATTTTTGTGAATGAAGGTTCTCTCTCTAGGCATCATATTTATGAATGAAGGTTCTCTCTCTGGGCATCACCTTTATGTAAGTAGGTTCTTTCTCTGGGCATCATCTTTATGAATAAAAGTTTTATATCTGGGCATCCTCTTTATTTTTTTTAACGTTTTATTAGGGGCTCATACAACTGTTATCACAATCCATACATATACGTACATCAATTGTATAAAGCACATCCATACATTCCCTGCCCCAATCATTCTCAAGGCATTTGCTCTCTACTTAAGCGCCTTGCATCAGGTCCTCCTATTTTTCCCCTCCCTCCCCTTCCCCCCCTCCCTCATGTGCCCTTGGTAATTTATACCTCGTTATTTTGTCATATCTTGCCCTATCTGGAGTCTCCCTTCCCCCCTTCTCTGCTGTCCCTCTCCTAGGGAAGAGGTCACATGTGGATCCTTGTAATCAGTTCCCCCTTTCCAACCCACTCACCCTCCACTCTCTCAGCTTCGTCCCTCACACCCTTTGTCCTGAAGGTATCATCCTCCCGGATTCCCTGTACCTCCAGCCCTCATATGTACCAGTGTACAACCTCTGTCCTATCCAGCCCTGCAAGGTAGAATTCGGATCATGGTAGTTGTGGGGAGGAAGCATCTGGGATCTGGGAGAAAGCTGTGTTCTTCATCGGTATTACCTCGCACCCTAATTAACCCATCTCCTTTCCTAAATACCTCTATGAGGGGATCTCCAGTGGCCGACACTTGGGCCTTGGGTCTCCACTCTGCACTTCCCCCTTAATTTAATATAGTATATATATTACTATATTATTATATATATATATATTATATATATATATTATATATATACACATATATTATATATATATATTATATACATACACATACATACACACACTTATATCGTTGTTTGTTTGTTTTTTGCATGATACCTTATACCTGGTCCCTTAGCACCTCGTGATCGCACTGGCTGGTGTGCTTCTTCCATGTGGGCTTTTTTGCTTCTGAGCTAGATGGCCGCTTGTTCACCTTCAAGCCTTTAAGACCCCAGACACTATCTCTTTTGATAGCCGGGCACCATCAGCTTTCTTCACCACATTTGCTTATGCACCCATTTGTCTTCAGCGATCCTATCATGGAGGTGTGCAGTCAATGATATGATTTTTTGTTCTTTGATGCCTGGTAACTGATCCCTTTGGGACCACTCGATCACACAGGCTGGTGTGTTCTTCCATGTGGACTTTGTTGCTTCTGAGCTAGATGGCCGCTTGTTTATCTTCAAGCCTTTAAGACCCCAGTCACTATCTCTTTTGATAGCCGGGCACCATCAGCTTTCTTCACCACATTTACTTGTTCACCCACTTTGGCTCCAGCCGTTGTGTTGGGAGAGTGAGCATCATAGAGTTCCAATTAAATAAAAGAAGCTATTCATGCATTGAGGGAGTGTTTGAGTAGAGGCCCAAGGTCCTTCTGCCACCTTAATATTAAACCTATAAGTATAGACACATAGATCTATTTCCCCATCTTCCTATATATATTTGCATGTACGTGTCTTTGTCTAGACCTCCATGAATGCCCTTTGACTCCTAGCTCTTTCCTCTATCTCCCTTGACTTTCCTCCTGCCCTACTACCATGGTTCATCGCCACCTGGGCTAGAGTATACCTCTTCTCTAAGCAACCTTACCCTTGATCATTTCCCACCAGGCCTGCCACTCCCCCTTCTTTACCATATGGGATCCCATGGTTTTCCCTGTCCCTGGGTTTTTAACACCACTTCCTTACCCCCCCACCCCCCCCCACCCCAAGTCCCCCCGGAACTGTCGGTCCCGTTGGTTTTCCTCCAGATAGTTTATCCAGCCTGTCCTATTCAGACAGACCTGTGGAGTCACTAACATGCACGAAAACTAGACAGAGGAAAACAAAGCAACAGTATACAACCAGACAACAAAACAACAAAAACAAAACACTGACAAAGAACAGAACAAAACAGTTCACAAGAGAAAAGCTTGTAGTTAGTTCAGGGATCGTTTGCTGGCCCTTAGGAGCGTTTTCCAGTCCAGTCTGTTGGGGCACCACGCACTGGCCCCAAAGTCCACTTTCAGCATTCCCTGGGGACCTTGCCACTCCATTCTCTTGCTGTTCCGCTGCACTCCCCCAGTGATTTGCCTCGGTGTGGTGGGATCAGGTCAGGTGCAATTCCCACACTGTGTCTCTGGTGCTGTCCCCTGTATCGCCCTTTGTCACTGAGGGGCATCATGTCTCATAGTAGGCCCACCCATGTTGTTCTCTCTGTGGACTGGCTGCTCTACTCAGGAACATCATCATCATAGCCTGGGGGGCCAGGCTGTACTCCACTCTCTCCTCCTGCCCCTTCATCTGCTCCCGTGTGCTCTGATCAGATATGTCCATCTCCCGGAGCTGCAGAGTCAATGTCGTCCTTTGGCATCCTCTTTATTAAAGAAGGTTCTCTCTCTAGGAATCATCTTTATGAATGAAGGTTCTCTACTTGGGCATCATCTTTATGAAGGAAGGTTCTCTTTCTAGGCATCATCTTTATGAAACAAGTTTCTAAGTCTGGGCATCAACTATATGAATGAAGTTTCTCTGCCAGGGCATCATCTTTATAAGAGAAGGCTATCACTCTGGGCATCATCTTTTTGAAAGCAGGTTCTCTCTTTGGGCATCATATTTATGAAAGAAGGTTCTCTGTTTGGGCATCATCTTTATGAAAGGAGGTTCTCTTTCTAGGTATTATCTTTATGAATAAAAGGTTCTTTGCCTGGGCATCACCTTTTTGAATGAAGGTTCTCTCTCTGGGCATCTTCTTTATGAAACAAATTCCCTGCCTGTGCATCATCTATATGAATGAAGGTTCTCTCTCTGGGCATCATCTCTAAAAGAAAATTCTCTGTTTGGGCATCATCTTTATGAAAGAACATTCTCTGTCTCGGCATAATCTTTTACAATGAAGGTTCTCTCTCTGGGCATCATCTTTATGAATAAAGTTTCTCTCTCTGGGCATCACCTTTATGAATGAATTTTCTCACTCTGGGCATCATCTTTATGAATGAAGGTTCCCCTCGGGGCACCATCTTTATGAGAGAAGGTTCCCTGCCTGGACATCATCTTTACGAAAGAAGGTTCCCTACCTGTGCATCATCTTTATGAATAAAGGTACGCTCTCTGGGCATCATCTTTATGAAACAAGGTTCTCTCTCTGGGCATCATCTTTATGATTGAAATGTCTCTCTCTGGGCATCATCTTTATGAAACAAGGTTCTTTGCCTGGCTATCATCTATATGAATAAATGTTGTCTCTCTGGGCATCCTCTTTATGAAAGAAGGTTCTCTCTCTGGGCATCATCTTTATGAAAGAAGGTTCCCTGCGTGGACATCATCTTTACGAAAGAAGGTTCTCTACCTGGGCATCATCTTTATGAATGAAGGTACGCTCTCTGGGCATCATCTTTATGAAACAAGGTTCTCTCTCTGGGCATCATCTTTATGAATAAAGGTTCTCTCTCTGGGCATCATCTTTATGAATGAAGATTCTCTCTCTGGGCATCATCTTTATGAAAGAAAGTTCTCTGCCTGGGCATCATCTTTTTTTTTTTTTCAGTAGAAGGATTTTATTGAGGTTGTTTGACAGGATCAACCGTATGTCACCATCAAAAAAAACCAAACCAAACCACACTTGTTACCACTGTTTCAATACTAACTCATAGGGCCCCTATTGGACAGAGTAAAAATGTCCCTTTAATTTTCCAAGACTTAAACATTTTACAGACGTTGACAACCTTATGGCTTCAAACTGCTGGTCTTTTGGCTAGAAGTTCAATGGATAACCCACTGTCATATATTAAACTGATCCCTCAAGGAAAAATGGGTGATGGTCTTCAAAGTTCTCTCCAGACAGGTCACCAAATCCTTATCCCTCTTGACTCATGACCTGGCTTCATATATCAGTGAGTAGATATTTTCTAAATTATACCCTTGTGCTCTCATGATATGTGGGTTCACTTTTTATACATATCTATCCCTTTCTCTGTCTCTCTCTTTTACTTTTTTTTAATACATTTTATTAGGGGCTCATACAACTCTTATCACAATCCATACATATACATACATCAATTGTATAAAGCACATCCGTACATTCTTTGCCCTAATCATTTTCTTTCTTTTTTCTTTTTTTCAATCTTTTTATTGGGGCTCATAAGGCTCTTATCACAATCTGTGCATACATCAAATGAGCAAAGCACCCTTATACATTCATTGCACTCGTCACTCTCATAATTCACCTTCCCTTGTGTTCCCGGAATCAGCTCGGTTTCCCTTTTTTTTCCCCCATCCCCCTCTCTCCCCGATCCCACCCCTGGTCCCTTGATAGTTTATAAATAATTATTATATCTTATCTTACACTCCCCGGCGTCTCCCCTCACCCGCCTCCCCCTTGACAATTTCCCAGAGAGGAGGTTACACATAGATCTCCGAGATCGGTTCTCCCTTTCTACATGCCCTTCCCTCCTGGTGTCGCCTCTCCCAAAGCTGGTGTTGAAGGGTTCGTCTGTCCTAGATTCCCTGTGCCTCCAGATCCCCACTGCACCGCTGTACATCCTCTGGTACAACCAGGTCCTCAAGGCAAGGTAGGATTGGGGTCATGATGATTGAGAGGGGAGGTAGCATTCAGGAACTAGAGGAAGGTTTTGAGTTTCATTGTTGTTACACTGAACCCTGTGTGGCCCATCTCCTCCTCACTACCCCTCTGGAAGGGGTGTTCAGCTCTCTACAGGTGGGCATTGGGTCCCCATCATGCACTCCCCCTCTTTCATGGTGATGTGAGTCTCACCACCACCCCACCTTTGATGTTGGAGACCTGGTCTCCTCTGTCCTTCATGGTCACCTATGTTGGTGTGCTGCTTCCGTGTGGGCTCGGTTGCTTCTGGGCTAGATGGCCGCTTGTTTGCTTTCAAGCCTTTAAGTCCCCAGACGCTATATCTCTCAGTAGCCGGGCACCATCCGCCTTCTTCACCACACTTGCTTATGCACACTTTCGTCTTCAGCCATTATGTGAGGAAGGTGATCACACAATGATTGTTTTTGTTCCTTTGTATCTGCTACATGGTCCATTCAACACCTTGTGTTCGCTTAGGCCGTGTGCTTATTCTCTGTGGGCTTTGTTGCTTCTGAGCTAGATGGCCACTTATTTGCCTTCAAGCCTTTAAGACCCCAGACGCTATATCTTTTTTTGATAGCCGGGCACCATCAGCTTTCTTCAGCACATTTGCTTACACACACGGCTGTCTTCAGTGATCATGTCGGGAAGATGGGTATCCTGCAATGGCTGCTTAGCAGGGCGAGGTGCTATTGTATTGGGGGATTATGCATGAGGAGGCCCAATGTCCATCTGCTACCCTACTACTGAACCTATAAATATATGCGTATAAATCTATTGCCCCCATAAACATAAATATATTTACATATGTACATGTCTGTATTTAGGCTTCTCTGTATACACTTTGCCTCCTACTCCTTTCCTCTATTTCCTTTCGCTTTCCTCCCGACCCATTACCATGTTTGGCCTTCATTCTGGATTCAGTAGTTCCTCTCAGTTACCTTGCTCTTGGTCACTCCCTTCCAGTCCTCCCCTCCCCTCCCTCCTCTGGTTTAGAACCATTCGCTGTTCCCTTGTTTCTGTGTTGGGCGACACCTCCTCCCTTCCCCTACCTCCCACGCTCTCATGTCCCTCCAGGACCATTGGTCCTGTTGTTTTCTTCTCTCATTATTTGTCCAGCCTATCTTGTCTAGGTGGACCTGCTGACATAGCAATATGTGCATACAAATGGATATGACTTTGACTGTACCCAAGTGGCCCATAAGAACATGGCTTTGACAGAAGCAACATCGACACGCTGATAAGCAGAAAAGCCACAAACATACAAAATTTACAAGGTAAAAAACAAAACAAATTAAAAAAGACTAAGCAAAAAGATAGCAAATATTAAAAGAAAAATTGCTAGTAGTTCAAGGTCCTTTCGTTGGCCTGTACACCATCCTTTATACTCCCTCGGGCTCCCTGTGCTCTGCTTCCTCCGCTGCGCCATTGCACGCCCCCAGTGTTTGCCTCAGTGTGGCGGAGTCAGCTCAGTCGCCCATCCCCCATTGTGTCTTAGGTGCTGTCCCATATAGGGCCATGTGTTGGTGCAGGATGTCGTATCTCGTAGTGTGGTCAGCTGAATGGTCCTCTCTGTATGACGGGCCCTTCAGCTGGTCTATCGACTTTGGGCTTGGTGGACCCAGGTGTACTCCACTACGTCCTTTCTCCTTCTTTTGTTTCAGATTCCTTCTGGATGTGGTGTGGTGGGTCAGTTCCTTTCCCACTCCAGACGATCTATTTTTGTTTTCTGTGGTATTCCCTTCGAGTGTGGGGATCGGCCTAATTCTGGTTTGGGCCGGCTTGTCGTCCAGCCTCTTTGTGTAGACCTCTGTACTTTGCGTTGCCCTCCTTGTTTGGTGTGTCATGTTGGGGTCTGTATGCATTTTCCAGATCTGTGGGGACACAACCGATACTCTCCCCCGGGTGGGTTAGTACCCTGCCCCGCCCCATACCATCCATTCAGATTGTCCCCCTCCCGGTTCTCCCTCTCTCTACCCCACTACTCATTCTTTATGCTGGGCTCTCATGTACCTCCCTAGGTGTGGCCTGTCCTCCCTCCAACTATCTATGCTTCCTCCCGTTTATTGTGGGATGGATGTTTATTCTTCTATTTATGTCATGCTGATTGTACTTTCCTCAGGGGACTCATGGTGTACCTGTCCCTTTGGGTCTGGCTTACCTCGCTTAACATAATTCCTTCCAGCTCTTCCCATGAAATAACGTGTTTCATGTGCTCATCGGTGCTTTTCAGTGCTGCATAATACTCCATTGTGTGTATGTGCCAAAGTTTGCTAATCCACTCGTCTATCGATGGAAACTTAGGCTGTTTCCAAGTCTTTGCTATTGTGAATTGTGCCGCAATAAACATTGGAGCGCATATGACTGGTCGTGTTTTATTTGCTGCTTCAACCGGGTATATGCCCAGTAGAGGGATGGCTGGGTCGTAAGGTAGATCAATTTCCATTATTTTTAGGTATCGCCAGATTGCTTTCCACAGTGGCTGTACAAATCTGCACGACCACCAGCAGTGGAGGAGGGTTCCTACTTCACCACAGCCCCTCCAACACTTGTTGCTCTCTGATTTACTGATCTGGGCTAGCCTCAGAGGTGTTAGGTGGTATCTCATGGTTGTTTTGATTTGCATTTCTCTTATGGCAAGGGACTTCGAGCACTTTCTCATATATTTATTGGCCATATTGATCTCCTCTCTAGTGAAAGTTCTTCTCATTTCTTTTGCCCACTTCCTTAGGGGGTTAACTGTTTTCCTCTTTTTGCAGGTCATGATGGTGTTGTAGATTTTAGTAATGAGCCCTTTGTCTGACGTGTCATTACTAAAAATCTTCTCCCAGTCTGTGGGTTGCCTTGTCACCCTCTTGGCAAAGTCTTTCGAGGTGCACAGGTGTTTTATTCTTATTAGATCCCATTTGTCGATTTCCAGATCACCTGTGTGTGTCCCCTTCCCTGTTGCAGTGAGCCTATGTGCTCCCTGGGCCAGTGCTCTGAGATTAGTCCCGATTTCCTCCTTAATGGTCCTGATGGTTTGGGGTTTGACTTCTAGATCTGTGATCCACCTTGAGTGTATTCTTGTGCATGGGGTGAGGTAGACGTCTTGTTTCAACTTTCTACATGTGGATATCCATTGTTTCCAGCACCACTTATTAAAGAGGGCATCTGCTTCCCACTTGACGTTTTTGGGACCCTTGTTGAAGATCAGTTGTCTATATGCTGATGATTTTACTCCTGGGCTTTCTATTCTTTTCCACTGGTCTGAGTGTCTATCATTGTGCCAGTACCATGCTGTTATGACCACTGTAGCTGTGTAGTAGGCATTAAAATCAGGTAGGGCGAGTCCTCCAATTGGGTCCTTCTTCTTGAGGAGTTCTCTGCTAATACTGGGTTTCTTCCCTCTCCATATGAAGTTGGTGGTCAGTTTTTCCAATTCTTTGAAGAAGGTTGATGGTAATTGGATTGGTATAGCGTTGAAAAGTAGAGTGCTTTAGGAAGAACTGTCATCTTTACTATGTTCAGCCTACCTAACCATGAGCAGGGGAGCTTCATCCATTTGTGAAGGTCACTTTTGGTTTCCTGTAATAGGGTTTTATAATTATGCTTATAAAGGTCTTTAGTATTTTTTGTTAAGTATATTCCTAGGTATTTCAGTTTGTTCTTGGCTACTGTGAAGGGTACTTCCCTCTTAATCGCCTCTTCCATGGCCCTGTCCGATGTGTATAGAAACCCTACCGACTTCTGTTTATTGATCTTGTATCCTGCTACTCTTCCATATTCCTCTATTGCTGTAAGTATTCCAACTGTGGAGTTTTGGGGGTCTTCAATGTATAGGATCATGTCATCTGCAAATAACGATAGTTTCACCTCCTCCTCTCCCAACTGGATCCCTTTGATGTCCTTCCGCTGTCTTATGTTGTTAGCCAGAACCTCCAAAACGATATTGAATAGAAGAGGAGACAGGGGGCATCCTTGTCTTATACCCTTTTTCAGTGGTATTGTTCTTGTCTTGTCTCCATTTACTATGAGGTTGGCTGTTGGTCTTTCATAGATAGCTTGTATGAGCTTGAGGAACTTACCTTCCAACCTATCTTCATTAGTGTTTTGATTAGGAATGGATGCTGGATGTTGTCAAATGCTTTTTCTACATCTATGGATATTATCATATGGTTTTTATCCTTTTTCTTCTCGATGTGGTGTATGATATTGATGGATTTTCGGATGTTAAACCATCCCTGCATCGCTGGGATGAATCCTACTTGGTCGTGGTGATTGATATGTTTGATGTTCCTTTGTATTCTATTGGCCAATATTTTGTTAAGGATTTTTGCATCTATGTTCATTTGAGATATTGGTCTATAATTCTCTACACTTGTGGGGTCTTTTCCCTGTTTGGGTATCAAAGTAATGCTGGCTTCGTAAAATGAGTTTGGGAGCTTGCCGTTCTTTTCTACGTTATGGAATACTTTGTGGAGGATCGGTGTCAGCTCTTACCTGAATGTTTGGTAAAATTCTGCTGTGTAGCCATCTGGCCCTGGGGCCTTTTTCCTTGGTAGGTTTTTGATGACACTCTCTATTTCTTCCTTCGCTATGGGTTTGTTGAGGTTCTTGATCTCTGTCTCAGATAATCTAGGGAGAGATTGTTTTTCTACATATTTATCCATGACTTCCAGGTTTCTGAATTCATTAGAATACAAACCTTCATAGTACTTTGTGATTATCCTTTTTATCTCATTGGGGTCTGTTGTTATTGCCCCCGATTCATCCCTCATCCTGGCTATTGATGATTGCTCCTTTCTATCTTTGGTAAGCTTTGCCATGGGAGTGTCAATTTTATTAATTCTTTCATAAAACCAGCTTCTACTTGCGTTAATCCTTTGCATTGTTCTTTTGTCTTCCCACTGGTTTAACTCCGCCCTGATTTTTATTATTTCTTTTCTCTTGCTATTGGAGGGGTAGTTCTGTTGACTCTGTTCTAGTTGTTGGAGGTTTTGTGTTACCATATCTGTCATACGCCTTTCTTCTTTTTTCATGTATGCATTCAGTGATATCAAGCTACCTCTGATAACTGCCTTTGCAGTGTCCCATAAGTTTTGATATGTTGTATGCTCGTTCTCATTAGTTTCTAGAAATTTCCTGATATCCTCTCTGATCTGGACCTTAACCCATTCATGTCCCAGGAGATCGTTGTTTATTCTCCAATTGGTGGCCCTTGCTTTTCTGGGTGCCCTCCTATTAATCTCCAGCTTTATGGCATGGTGGTCTGCGAAAGACGTTTGGATAGTATCTATGTGTTTGAATTTACTCAGGCTGGCCTTATGCCCCAGCATGTGATCTATTCTTGAGAAAGATCCGTGTGGATTGGAGAAGAATGTGAAACCTTTTGCTTTTGGATGAAAGGCTCTATAGATGTCTATCAGGCCCTGTTGCCTAATTACATTGTTTAGCTCTCTGGCCTCTTTGCTGAGCTTCTTTCCCTGTGACCTGTCTTTCTCTGATAGTGGAGTGTTGAAGTCCCCCACTATTATTGTTGCTTCCGTGATTTCTTCTGTCATTTTTTTAATAGTTTGTTTGACGAAATTTCCCGCACCATTATTAGGTGCGTAAATATTCAGTATGCTTAGTGCTTCCTGGTTTACTGAGCCTTTGAGAATTATGTAATGTCCCTCTTTGTCTCTTTTTATGTTTTGGATCTTGAGATCCATTTTGTCGGAGATTAAGATAGCCACTCCTGCCTTCTTGGAGTTACCATTTGCTTGGTAAACTTTCTGCCAGCCCTTTATTCTCAGCATATGCTTGTCTGCTTGCTTAAGGTGTGTCTCTTGCAGGCAGCAGATTGATGGGTTATGTTTTCTAATCCAATCCTCCAGCCTCTTTCTTTTAACATATGAATTGAGCCCATTTGTATTCAGAGTGATTATTACAATCTCTGGTTTCATGGTTGCCATATTGCTTTGTGTTTTGGGTCTTTGCCTATCTTCCTTCATATCAGTGTACTGCGTTTGAGTGGAGGGTTTCTATCCTGTCCTCTTTTCCATCTGAGACCGTGTTGTCCTGGTATGTGTTGCTGGCATGTTGGCTTCTAGATGGAGATGGGCTACATGGTGGTCTCCTGGTGGTTCTAGTTGGAGCTTGATCTTCTGGCCATAGTGAGTCAGCCAGTATGTTCTGCAGGGTCGGGTGACATGCAGTATATATTTTGAGTTCTTCCTTGTCCTGGAAGACCCTTATCTTACCCTCTATCTTAATGGATAACTTGGCAGGATATAGGATTCTGGGGGAGGCATTTTTATCTTTCAGTTTTTGGAAGATGTTGCTCCATTCTCTCCTCCTCTTCATGGTTTCTGCTGATAAGTCTGAGCATATTCTTACCTGCGGTCCTTTGTATGTGACTGTCTTCCTTTCTCTTGATGCTCATAAAATTTTCTCTTTTTCCTCTAAGTTGGATAATTTTACAATTAATGTCTTGGCGTGTTCTTCTTGGTGTTTAGCTTAGCCGGCGTCCTCTCTGCTTCCTGTATGAGAGTCGGATTCTCATTTGTTAGGTTGGGGAAATTTTCTTCCAGGAATTCCTTTGCTATCTTGGCGGTCGATTTGTGTGTTATGTTGTGTTCCGGTAGACCGATTATTCGAATATTATTCATCTTCATAGCATCTGTCATTGATCTCAGGCTGTCTTCTGTTTCTTTAATTTTCCTATCTGATTGTTTTTCTCGCTTGCTTCGTTTGGTTTGAGCGTCCTCGAGTTCACTGATATGGTTCTCAGCCTCCTCAAGCCTAGATATAGCTTCTGTGACCTTTTGTGTGGACTCTGCTACCTCCTCTGTTAGTTTCTGCAGTTCCTTTTGGTGGATAGTATTCATCCCCTCTATTGTGGACTTCATCCCCTCTATTGTGTATTTCATCCCTTCTATCGTTGCATCCTTATTTTGGTTTGCTTCTCTTAGCTCCTGTATTACTGCAAGCAGAGTTCTGAAGATTTCCTTTTGTGGCTGATCTATATCTGTTTCTTCTATGAGTGACGTTAGGTCTGTTAAAGTGCCTCGTTTCTCTGATTTTTTTGTTGGGAGTGATGTGGTCTGTTGATTTTTCCTTGATCCTTTAATAGGCCCCATGCTTCTGGGAGACAGGAGTAACCTTATTGTGTGGAGGCTAGGGCCACTGTGCCGTCTTCTGGGGTGGCTGGGGCGGGCTGCGGCAGGCTTAGGGCTGGCACTGGGGACCCAACAGGACCCCAGGTGGTGAGAGCTGGCTGGAGCTCACTGACGGCTCCTCAGGGACTGCAAAGTCGAGACCCAGGCTCCACTGCAGGTGGAATGTTTGATCTGCCCGGCCTGTGAGCGGGCGCGGGGAGGCCCCTCGGACAGCTGCGCAGACAGCTGCGCAACACAGCAGGGAACAATGGTGTTCGCTCTCCGCCCTGCTCTGAGCTCAGAACCTCGCGGACCGTAGTGGCTTGGTGCGAAACCGCAGGGGGTAATGGCGCCGGCAAAGGAGGCTTGGCGCGAAACTGCAGGGGGAAATGGCGCCCGTCCTCCGCTCAGTCTCAGAGTCGCAGCCGCCGGGGTCCCTGCAGCACCCTGCGGAGGGCACCTACTCTTGTGCCTTGCGCAGGGAGGGGCCCTTGGTGGGCAGACTCAGCAGTGCTGGGCGCGGCGCTCTGTGGAAGCTCAGGGTCTGGGACAGGTGCGGGTTGGGCTATGGCTCCTGTTGGCGGGAAGTGCTCAGCGCAGGGTCCCCGCCAGGAGTGGAGCTGGTGCTAGGCTGCCAGGGGCTGGCGAGGGCGGGCATGTGTGGGAGGCCGGCGAACGGAGGGCAGGTGGAGAGGTCCGCGGCAGCGGTGCGGGTGGATGGTCACCCGTGGGGGTCGCCAGACAACCCGCGGGTCCGCTACCCTGAGCTTGGATGAATGGAGGGAGGGACGTGGGCCCGAGGGCAGATCGCTGCCCTGTGGGGAGAGGGGAACTGCGGGAGAGGAAAGCTTCTCTCCCAGTGGGGATAGGCGAGTGGGGAGTGGGCCGCTGGAGTAGGGGAGCATGACCTGCTGCGCTGGTCTAGTCAGGGCAGGCAAGCGGCTCTGGGCTGGCGTCCGGTTTGAGAACTTTCTTTCATAAGGATGATGCCCATGGAGAGAACCTTCATTCATAAAGGTGATGCCCAGAGAGAGAGAACTTTCATTCATAAAGATGATGCCCAGGCAGAGAACCTTCTTTCATAAAGATGATGCCAGTTAGAGAACCTTCTGGGTAAAGATGATGCCCAGGCAGAGAACCTTCATTCATAAAGATGATGCCAGTTAGAGAACCTTCTTGGTAAAGATGATGCCCAGGCAGAGAACCTTCATTCATAAAGATGATGCACAGAGAGACAACCTTCATTCATAAAGATGATGCCAAGTAGAGAACCTTCATTCATAAAGATGATTCCCAGAGAGAGAACATACTTTCATAAAGAGGATGCCCAGAGATAAAACTTTTATTAATAAAGGTGATGCCCAGAGAAAGAGCCTTCTTTCATAAAGAAGTTACCCAGGCCGAGAACCTTCTTTCATAAAGGTGATGCCCAGAGAGAGAACAGTCATTCATAAAGATGATTCCCAGGCAGAGAACCTTCATTCATTAAGATGATACCAGATAGAGAACCTTGTTTCAAAAAGATGATGCCTAGAGAGCGTACCTTCATTCATAAAGATGATGCCCAGGCAGAGACTTTCTTTCATAAAGATGATGCCCAGAGAGAGAACCTTCATTCATAAAGATGATGCCCCGAGAGAGAACCTTCTTTCTTAAAGATGATGCCCCGGCAGAGAACCTTCATTCATAACGATGATGCCAAATCAGAGAAGCTTCTTTCATAAAGATGATGCCCAGAGAGAGAACCTTCTGTCTTAAAGATGATGCCCAGAGAAAGAACCTTCATTCATAAAGATGATGCCCAGAGTAAGAACCTTCATTCATGAAGTTGATGCCCAGAGAGAGAACCTTCTTTCATAAAGTTGATGCCCAGAGAGAGAACGTTTCGTAAAGATGATTCTCAGACCTAGAATCTTATTTCATAAATAGGATGCCCAGAGAGAGAACCATTATTCATAAAGATGATGCCCAGAGAGAGAACCTTATTTCATAAAGAGGATGCCCAGACAGAGAACCTTTATTCATAAAGATGTTGCCCAGGCAGAGAACCTTCATTCATAAAGATGAGGCCCAGAGAGAGAACCTTCATTCATGAAGATGATGCACCGGCAGAGAACCTTCATTCATAACGATGAGGCCAAATCAGAGAAGCTTCTTTCATAACGATGATACCCAGAGAGAGAACATTCTGTCTTAAAGATGATGCACAGAGAAAGAACCTTCATTCATAAAGATGATGCCCAGAGAGAGAACCTTCATTCATGAAGATGATGTCCAGACAGAGAACCTTCTTTCATAAAGATGATGCCCAGAGAGAGAACCTTGTTTCATAAAGCTTATGCCAAGAGAGAGTACCTTCATTCATAAAGTTGATGCCCAGAGAGAAAACGTTCTTTCATAATTTGATGCCCAAGAGAGAACCTTCTTTCATAAAATTGATGCCCAGAGAGAAAACATTCTATCATAAGTTGATGCCCAAGAGAGAACCTTCATTCATAAAGATGATGCCCAGAGAGTACCTTCATTCATAGAGAAGATGCCCAGAGAGTGAACCTTCATTCATAAACATGATGCCCAGGCAGAGAACCTTCATTCATAACGATTATACCGGAGAGAGAACCTGGTTTCATACAGATATTACCCAGAGAGTACCTTCATTCATAAAGATGATGCCCAGGCAGAGAAAGTACTTTTGTCAAGATGATGCCCAGGCAGAAAACCTTCTGTCATAAAGATGATGCTCAGAGAACCTACATTCATAAAATGATGCCCAGAGAGAGAACTTTTATTCATAAAGATGATGCCCAGAGAGATAATCTTTATTCATATATATGATGCCCAGAGAGAGCCTTCATTCATTAAGATGATGCCCAGGCAGAGAACTTACATTCATAAAGATGATGCCAGGACAGAGAACCTTCATTCATAAAGATGATGCCCACAGTGAACCTTCATTCATAAAAATGATGCGCAGAGAGAGTACCTTCATTCATAAAGTTGATGCCCAGAGAGAGAACCTTCTTTCATAAGTTGATGCCCAAGAGAATCTTCTTTCATAAAGATGATGCCCAGAGAGAGCATTCATTCATAAAGATGATGCCCAGGCAGAGAACCTTTCGTAAAGATGATGCCCAGGTAGAGAACATTCATTCATATAGATGATGCACAGAGAGAGACCTTCTGTCTTAAAGATGATGCACAGGCAGAGAACCTTCTTTCATAAAGATGATGCCCAGGCAGAAAACCTTCTTTCATAAAGATGATGCCTAGAGAGACATACTTCATTCATATATATGATGCCCAGATAGAGAATCTTGTTTCATAACGATGATGCCCCGAGAGAGGACCTTCTTTCATAAAGATGATGCCCAGGCAGAGAACCTTCATTCATATAAATGATGCCAGACAGAGAACCTTCTTTCATGAAGTTGATGTCCAGAGGGAGAACCTTCATTCATAAAGATGATACCAGAGACAGAATCTTGTTTCATAAAGATGATGCCCAGAGAGAGTACCTTCATTCATAAAGATGTTGCCCAGTCAGAGAACCTTTCGTAGGAGTCCGGGAAGATGGCCGACAGGGACACCCGCATACTCTGAGAACTCCTCCAAAGAAAACGGGCTTGGCGACTAAGTAGCTGAATAGTAGGAGTCTGGTGAGTGAAATATCCCCCTGGCACAGCACCCCTGTCCCACCCCATGTATTTGTCCTGAGCAGGGGTCTAGGTGAAAGAGGACCAGACTTGTGGGACATCTCTGGTCACTAAGCTGCTGTGAGCTCACTGGCGACTGGCCTAGGCTCCATCCCCAAACCTGACCCGAGCCCAGAGTCGCTTGCCTGCCCTGCCTAGACAGGCGCAGCAGGTCATGCTCCCCTACAACAGTGGCCCACTCGAGGATCCCCACTGGGAGAGAAGCTTTCCTCTCCAGTGGTTCCCCTCTCCCCACCGGGAAACGATCTGCCCTCAGGCCCGCGTCCCTCCCACCATTCATCCAAGCTCCAGGGAGCGGACCCACAGGTTGTCTGGCGACCCCCACGGGGGACCATCCACCCGCACCGCTGCCGCGGACCTCTCTACCTGCGTGCGCCAGCCTCCCAACCCCGCCAGCCCCCTTCCCCCCCCCCCCCGCAGCCTAGCGCCAGCTCCACTCCTGGGCGGGACCCTGCGCTGAGCACTTCCCGCCGATAGGAGCCATAGCCCAACCCTCGCCTGTTCCGGACCCTGAGCTTCCGCGGAGCGCTGTGGCCCACGTTGCTGAGTCTGACCGCCAAGGGCCCCTCCCTGCGCAAGGCACAAGAGTAGGTGCACTCCCCAGGGTGCTGCGGGGAACCCGGCGGCCGCGACTCTGAGCCTGAGCGGAGGATGGGCGCCATTACCCCCTGCAGTTTTGCGCCAAGCCACTACTGTCCGCGGGGTTCTGAGCTCAGAGTGGGGCGGAGGGCGAACACCATTGTTCCCTGAAGTGTTGCGCCGCTGTCTGCGCAGCTATCAAAGGGGCCTCCCCGCGCCTGCTCACAGTCCGGGCAGATCAAACATTCCACCTGCAGCGGAGCCTGGGACCCGGCTTTGCAGTCCCTGAGCAGCCCTTGGTGAGCTCCAGCCAGCTCTCATCACCTGGGGGCCCTGTGGGGTCCCCAGTGCCAGCCCTAAGCCTGCCGCAGCCCGCCCGAGCCACCCCAGGAGACAGCAAGGTGGCCTGAGCCTCCACACAGTACCCTTAGCTGCCCTAGCACTTCCCAACTAAAGCACTAGGACCTCCAGTGGGGAGAGGCTGGACCTGGGAGGGATTGCTGAGCTGAAGAGCATTCCCAACAACACATAGATCAGCACCACATCTTGGGACAATGCGAACTCAGCCACTTCTGCGCTCTATTAGGCATCACCAGCACTTAGAGGGAAAGGGGGAAATTTTCAGACACTCACATCTACACATCCTCCATCTAGCATAGGTTTTTTTCTGTTTTTGTGTGTGTGTGTGTTTTTTGTTGTTGTTTTTTTTCTGTCTTTTTGCCTTTTGGGTGTTTTTTGTTTGTTTTGTTTTTTATTCCTTCTTCCCTTTCTTTTACTTTCTGCGCTGTATTCTCTCTCCTTCCTTCCTACTTTTTCATTAATGCTTGTACTTCTCTTCTGCCCCTTTTCTATAGATTCTCCTTCTCTCTCTTTTCTTTCTTCTCCTCCCACCTCTACTAGTATCACAGCTTGTCCCTCTTCTATTATAGATTCTCTTCCCTCTCCCCCCAATTTTTTCTTCCTCTGCCCAATATTATGTTAACAACTATTTTTATATCATTAACCTTTTAAATCCTTTTTATTACTAACCCCCCTCCTCATAAAGGGGGCTGCTAAGGGTACCTTGTCACACCTGGTCAAAGCAGCCTGAGGGCACTCACTGAGGCCCCAGCCCCCACTCCAGCTGCTGAAACATCTCAACAACCCGACAGGGAACTCGGTCTACACGGGAGTCTGACCCACCCTTACAGTAGATCATAGGCAATCGCCTGAAAGAATCCTTAACAACAACATATATAAGGTTACTCCTGTCTCCCAGAAGCATGGGGCCTATGAAAGGATCAAGGAAAAATCAACAGACCACATCACTCCCAACAAAAAAATCAGAGAAACGAGGCACTTTAACAGACCTAACGTCACTCATAGAAGAAACAGATATAGATCAGCCACAAAAGGAAATCTTCAGAACTCTGCTTGCAGTAATACAGGAGCTAAGAGAAGCAAACCAAAATAAGGATGCAACGATAGAGGGGATGAAATGCACAATAGAGGGGATGAAGTCCACAATAGAGGGGATGAATACTATCCACCAAAAGGAACTGCAGAAACTAACAGAGGAGGTAGCAGAGTCCACACAAAAGGTCACAGAAGCTATATCTAGGCTTGAGGAGGCTGAGAACCATATCAGTGAACTCGAGGACGCTCAAACCAAACGAAGCTAGCGAGAAAAACAATCAGATAGGAAAATTAAAGAAACAGAAGACAGCCTGAGATCAATGACAGATGCTATGAAGAGGAATAATATTCGAATAATCGGTCTACCGGAACACAACATAACACACAAATCGACTGCCAAGATATCAAAGGAATTTCTGGAAGAAAATTTCCCCAACCTAACAAAGGAGAATCCGACTCTCATACAGGAAGCAGAGAGGACGCCGGCTAAGCTAAACACCAAGAAGAACACGCCAAGACATATAATTGTAAAATTATCCAACTTAGAGGAAAAAGAGAAAATTTTACGAGCATCAAGAGAAAGGAAGACAGTCACATACAAAGGAGCGCAGGTAAGAATATGCTCAGACTTATCAGCAGAAACCATGAAGAGGAGAGAATGGAGCAACATCTTCCAAAAACTGGAAAATAAAAATGCCTTCCCCAGAATCCTATACCCTGCCAAGTTATCCATTAAGATAGAGGGTAAGATAAGGGTCTTCCAGGACAAGGAAGAACTCAAAATATATACTGCATGTCACCGGACCCTGCAGAACATACTGGCTGACTCATTGTGGCCAGAAGATCAAGCTCCAACTAGAACCACCAGGAGACCACCATATAGCCCATCTCCATCTAGAAGCCAACATGCCAGCAACACGTACCAGGACAACAGGGTCTCAGATGGAAAAGAGGACAGGATAGAAACCCTCCACTCAAACACAGTACACTGATATGAAGGAAGATAGGCAAAGACCCAAAACACAAAACAGAATATGGCAACCATGAAGCCAGAGATACTAATAATCACTCTGAATACAAATGGGCTCAATTCATAAGTTAAAAGAAAGAGGCTGGAGGATTGGATTAGAAAACATAACCCATCAATCTGCTGCCTGCAAGAGACACACCTTAAGCGAGCAGACAAGCATATGCTGAGAATAAAGGGCTGGCAGAAAGTTTACCAAGCAAATGGTAACTCCAAGAAGGCAGGAGTGGCTATCTTAATCTCCGACAAAAGGGATTTCAAGATCCAAAACATAAAAAGAGACAAAGAGCGACACTACATAATGCTCAAAGGCTCAGTAAACCAGGAAGCACTTAGCATACTGAATATTGGAAGGTAAGTTCCTCAAGCTCACACAAGCCATCTATGAAAGACCAACAGCCAACATCATAGTCAATGGAGAAAAGACAAGAACAATACCACTGAAAAACGGTACAAGACAAGGATGCCCCCTGTCCCCTCTTCTATTCAATATCGTTTTGGAGGTTCTGGCTAACAACATAAGACAGCGGAAGGACATCAAAGGGATCCAGTTGGGAGAGGATGGGGTGAAACTATCGTCATTTGCAGATGACATGATCCTATACATTGAAGAAGCCCAAAACTCCACAGTTGGAATACTTACAGCAATAGAGGAATACGGAAGAGTAGCAGGATACAAGATCAATAAACAGAAGTCGGTAGGGTTTCTATACACATCGGACAGGGCCATGGAAGAGGCGATTAAGAGGGAAGTACCCTTCACAGTAGCCAAGAACAAACTGAAATACCTAGGAATATACTTAACAAAAAATACTAAAGACCTTTATAAGCATAATTATAAAACCCTATTACAGGAAACCAAAAGTGACCTTCACAAATGGATGAAGCTCCCCTGCTCATGGTTAGGTAGGCTGAACGTAGTAAAGATGACAGTTCTTCCTAAAGCACTCTACAAGTTCAACGCTATACCAATCCAATTACCATCAACCTTCTTCAAAGAATTGGAAAAACTGACCACCAACTTCATATGGAGAGGGAAGAAACCCAGAATTAGCAGAGAACTCCTCAAGAAGAAGGACACAATTGGAGGACTCGCCCTACCTGATTTTAATGCCTACTACACAGCTACAGTGGTCAAAACAGCATGGTACTGGCACAATGATAGACACTCAGAACAGTGGAAAAGAATAGAAAGCCCAGGAGTAAAATCATCAGCATATAGACAACTGATCTTCAACAAGGGTCCCAAAAACGTCAAGTGGGAAGCAGATGCCCTCTTTAATAAGTGGTGCTGGAAACAATGGGTATCCACATGTAGAAAGTTGAAACAAGACGTCTACCTCACCCCATGCACAAGAATACACTCAAGGTGGATCACAGATCTAGAAGTCAAACCCCAAACCATCAGGACCATTAAGGAGGGAATCGGGACTAATCTCAGAGCACTGGTCCAGGGAGCACATAGGCTCACTGCAACAGGGAAGGGGACACACACAGGTGATCTGGAAATTGACAAATGGGATGTAATAAGAATAAAACACCTGTGCACCTCGAAAAACTTTGCCAAGAGGGTGACAAGGCAACCCACAGACTGGGAGAAGATTTTTAGTAATGACACGTCAGACAAAGGGCTCATTACTAAAATCTACAACACCATCATGACCTGCAAAAAGAGGAAAACAGTTAACCCCCTAAGGAAGTGGGCAAAAGAAATGAGAAGAACTTTCACTAGAGAGGAGATCAATATGGCCAATAAATATATGAGAAAGTGCTCGAAGTCCCTTGCCATAAGAGAAATGCAAATCAAAACAACCATGAGATACCACCTAACACCCCTGAGGCTAGCCCAGATCAGTAAATCAGAGAGCAACAAGTGTTGGAGGGGCTGTGGTGAAGTAGGAACCCTCCTCCACTGCTGGTGGTCGTGCAGATTTGTACAGCCACTGTGGAAAGCAATCTGGCGATACCTAAAAACAAATGGAAATTGATCTACCTTACGACCCAGCCATCCCTCTACTGGGCATATACCCGGTTGAAGCAGCAAATAAAACACGACCAGTCATATGCGCTCCAATGTTTATTGCGGCACAATTCACAATAGCAAAGACTTGGAAACAGCCTAAGTTTCCATCGATAGACGAGTGGATTAGCAAACTTTGGCACATACACACAATGGAGTATTATGCAGCACTGAAAAGCACCGATGAGCACATGAAACACGTTATTTCATGGGAAGAGCTGGAAGGAATTATGTTAAGCGAGGTAAGCCAGACCCAAAGGGACAGGTACACCATGAGTCCCCTGAGGAAAGTACAATCAGCATGACATAAATAGAAGAATAAACATCCATCCCACAATAAACGGGAGGAAGCATAGATAGTTGGAGGGAGGACAGGCCACACCTAGGGAGGTACATGAGAGCCCAGCATAAAGAATGAGTAGTGGGGTAGAGAGAGGGAGAACCGGGAGGGGGACAATCTGAATGGATGGTATGGGGCGGGGCAGGGTACTAACCCACCCGGGGGAGAGTATCGGTTGTGTCCCCACCGATCTGGAAAATGCATACAGACCCCAACATGACACACCAAACAAGGAGGGCAACGCAAAGTACAGAGGTCTACACAAAGAGGCTGGACGACAAGCCGGCCCAAACCAGAATTAGGCCGATCCCCACACTCGAAGGGAATACCACAGAAAACAAAAATAGATCGTCTGGAGTGGGAAAGGAACTGACCCACCACACCACATCCAGAAGGAATCTGAAACAAAAGAAGGAGAAAGGACGTAGTGGAGTACACCTGGGTCCACCAAGCCCAAAGTCGATAGACCAGCTGAAGGGCCCGTCATACAGAGAGGACCATTCAGCTGACCACACTACGAGATACGACATCCTGCACCAACACATGGCCCTATATGGGACAGCACCTAAGACACAATGGGGGATGGGCGACTGAGCTGACTCCGCCACACTGAGGCAAACACTGGGGGCGTGCAATGGAGCAGCGGAGGAAGCAGAGCACAGGGAGCCCGAGGGAGTATAAAGGATGGTGTACAGGCCAACGAAAGGACCTTGAACTACTAGCAATTTTTCTTTTAATATTTGCTATCTTTTTGCTTAGTCTTTTTTAATTTGTTTTGTTTTTTACCTTGTAAATTTTGTATGTTTGTGGCTTTTCTGCTTATCAGCGTGTCGATGTTGCTTCTGTCAAAGCCATGTTCTTATGGGCCACTTGGGTACAGTCAAAGTCATATCCATTTGTATGCACATATTGCTATGTCAGCAGGTCCACCTAGACAAGATAGGCTGGACAAATAATGAGAGAAGAAAACAACAGGACCAATGGTCCTGGAGGGACATGAGAGCGTGGGAGGTAGGGGAAGGGAGGAGGTGTCGCCCAACACAGAAACAAGGGAACAGCGAATGGTTCTAAACCAGAGGAGGGAGGGGAGGGGAGGACTGGAAGGGAGTGACCAAGAGCAAGGTAACTGAGAGGAACTACTGAATCCAGAATGAAGGCCAAACATGGTAATGGGTCGGGAGGAAAGCGAAAGGAAATAGAGGAAAGGAGTAGGAGGCAAAGTGTATACAGAGAAGCCTAAATACAGACATGTACATATGTAAATATATTTATGTTTATGGGGGCAATAGATTTATACGCATATATTTATAGGTTCAGTAGTAGGGTAGCAGATGGACATTGGGCCTCCTCATGGGGGGAAGTGCAGAGTGGAGACCCAAGGCCCAAGTGTCGGCCACTGGAGATCCCCTCATAGAGGTATTTAGGAAAGGAGATGGGTTAATTAGGGTGCGAGGTAATACCGATGAAGAACACAGCTTTCCCCCAGATCCTGGATGCTTCCTCCCCACAACTACCATGATCCGAATTCTACCTTGCAGGGCTGGATAGGACAGAGGTTGTACACTGGTACATATGAGGGCTGGAGGTACAGGGAATCCGGGAGGATGATACCTTCAGGACAAAGGGTGTGAGGGACGATGCTGAGAGAGTGGAGGGTGAGTGGGTTGGAAAGGGGGAACTGATTACAAGGATCCACATGTGACCTCTTCCCTAGGAGAGGGACAGCAGAGAAGGGGGGAAGGGAGACTCCAGATAGGGCAAGATATGACAAAATAACGAGGTATAAATTACCAAGGGCACATGAGGGAGGGGAGAAAGGGGAGGGAGGGGAAAAATAGGAGGACCTGATGCAAGGCGCTTAAGTAGAGAGCAAATGCCTTGAGAATGATTGGGGCAGGGAATGTATGGATGTGCTTTATACAATTGATGTACGTATATGTATGGATTGTGATAACAGTTGTATGAGCCCCTAATAAAACGTTAAAAAAAATAAAGAGGATGCCCAGATATAAAACTTTTATTCATAAAGATGATGCCCAGAGAAAGAACCTACTTACATAAAGGTGATGCCCAAGAGAGAACCTTCATTCATAAATATGATGCCTAGAGAGAGAACCTTCATTCACAAAAATGATGCCGAGGCAGAGAACATTCTTTCATAAAGATGATGCACAGAGAGAGAACCGTCATTCATAAAGTTGATGCCCAGGCAGAGAAATTTCATTCATAAAGATGATGCACAGAGAGAACCTTCATTCATAAAGATGATGCCCAGGGGGAGAACCATCATTCATGAAGAATATGCCCAGATAAAGAACCATCTTTCATAAAGGTGATGCCCAGAGAGAGAACCTTCATTCATAAGATGATGCCCAGAGAACATTCATTCACAAAGATGATGCCCAGGCAGAGAACATTCTTTCATAAAGATGCCTCCCAGGCGGAGAACCTTCTTTTATATATGATGCCCAGAGAAAGAGACTTCATTCATAAAGATATTGCCCAGGCAGAGAACCTTCATTGATAAAGGTGATGTGCAGAGAGTGAACCTTCATTCATAAAGTTGATGCCCAGGCACAGAACCTTCATTCAAAAAGGTGATGCCCAGAGAGACAACCTTCATTCATAAGATGATGCTCAGAGAACCTTAATTCATAAAGATGAGGACCAGAGAGAGAACCTCAATTCATAAAGATGAGGCCCAGGCAGAGATTCTTTATTCATAAAGATGATGCCAAGAGAGAACCATCATTCATAAAGATGATGCCCAGGCAGAGAGCATTCATTCATAAATATGATGCACAGAGCGAGAACATTCATTGATAAAAATGATGCCCAGGGAGAGAACCATCATTCATGAAGATAATGCCCAGAGAAAGAACCTTCTTGCATAATAGTGATGCCAAGAGAGTAAATCTTTTTTCATAAAGATGCCTCCCAGGCAGAGAACCTTCTTTCAAATATATGATGCCCAGAGAAAGAGCCTTCATTCATAAAGATGATGCCCAGGCAGAGAACCTTCATTCATAAAGGTGTTTCCCAGAGAGAGAACCTTCATTCATAAAGGTGATGCCCAGGCAGAGAACTTTCATTAATAAAGATGATGCACACCGCCAGAACCTTCATTCATAAAAATGATGCCCAGGGAGAGAACTTTCATTCAAAAAGATGATTCCCAGAGAGAGAACCGTCATTCATAAAGATGATGCCCAGGCAGAGAACTTTCATTCATAAAGATGATGCCCAGGAGAGAACCACCATTCATGGAGATGATGCCCAGAGAGAGTACCTTCATTCATAAGATGATGCCCAGAGAACCTCCATTCATAAAGTGATGCCCAGAGAGAGAAACTTCATTCAAAAAGATGATGCCCAGGCAGAGAACATTCTTTCATAAAGATGATGCCGAGGCAGAGAACCTTGTTAAATAAATATGATGCCCAGAGAAAGAGCCTTCATTCATAAAGATGATGCCCAGGCAGAGAACCTTCATTCATAAAGGTGTTTCCCAGAGAGAGAATCTTCATTCATAAAGGTGATGCCCAGGCAGAGAACTTTCATTCATAAAAATGATGCACACCGCCAGAACCTTCATTCATAAAAATGATGCCGAGGGAGAGAACCATCATTCATGAAGATGATGCCCAGAGAAAGAACCTTCTTACATAAAGATGATGCGCAGGCAGAGAACCTTCATTCATATAGATGATTCCCAGGCAGGGAACCTTGTTTCATAAAGAAGATGCCCAGAGAGAGAACCTTCATTAATAAAGATGATTTCCAGAGAGAGAACCTTCATTCATGAAGATGATGCCCAGAGAAAGAACCTTCTTTCATAAAGATGATGCCAAGGCAGAAACTTTCATTCATAAAGATGATGCCCAGAGATAGAACCATCCTTCATGAAGATGATGCTCAGAGAAAGAACCTTCTTACATAAAGGTGATGCCCAGAGTGAGAACCATCATTCATAAGATGGTGCCCAGAGAACATGCATTCATAAAGATGATGCCCAGAGAGTAAACCTACATTCATAGAGATGATGCCCAAAGAGAGAAACTTCATTCACAAAGATGATGGCCAGGCAGAGAACATTCTTTCATACATTTGATTCCCAGGCAGAGAAACTTCTTTCATAAATATGATGCCCAGAGAAAGAGCCTTCATTTATAAAGATGTTGCCTAGGCAAAGAACCTTCATTCATAAATGTGATGTCCAGAGAGAGAACCTTCATTCATAAAGATGATGACCAGGGAGAGAACCATCATTCATGAAGATGATGCCCAGAGATAGTACCTTCATTCCTAAGATGATGCCCAGAGAACCTCCATTCATAAAGTGATGCCCAGAGAGAGAACCTTCATTCACAAAGATGATGCCCAGGCAGAGAACATTCTTTCATAAAGATGATGCCAAGGCAGAGAACCTTGTTAAATAAATATGATGCCCAGAGAAAGAGCCTTCATTCATAAAGATGTTGCCCGGGCAGAGAAACTTCATTCATAAAGGTGTTTCCCAGAGAGAGAACCTTCATTCATGAAGATGATGCCCAGAGAAAGAACCTTCTTTCATAAAGATGATGGCAAGGCAGAAACTTTCATTCATAAAGATGATGCCCAGAGATAGAACCATCATTCATGAAGATGATGCTCAGAGAAAGAACCTTCTTAGATAAAGTTGTTGCCCAGAGTGAGAACCATCATTCACAAGCTGGTGCCCAGAGAACATGCATTCGTAAGATGATTCCCAAAGAGAGAAACTTCATTCACAAAGATGATGGCCAGGCAGAAAACATTCTTTCATACATTTGATTCCCAGGCAGAGAAACTTCTTTCATAAATATGATGCCCAGAGAAAGAGCCTTCATTTATAAAGATGTTGCCTAGGGAAAGAACCTTCATTCATAAATGTGATGTCCAATGAGAGAACCATCATTCATAAAGATGATGCCCAGGCAGAGAACTTTCATTCATAAAGATGATTCCCAGAGAGAGAACCGTCATTCATAAAGATGATGCCCAGGCAGAGAACTTTCATTCATAAAGATGATGCCCAGGGAGAGAACCATCATTCATGGAGATGATGCCCAGGCAGAGAACTTTCATTCATAATGATGATGCCCAAAGAGAGAAACTTCATTCACAAAGATGATGGCCAGGCAGAGAACATTCTTTAATACATTTGATTCCCAGGAAGAGAAAATTCTTTCATAAATATGATGCCCAGAGAAAGAGCCTTCATTTATAAAGATGTTGCCTAGGCAAAGAACCTTCATTCATAAATGTGATGTCCAAAGAGAGAACCATCATTCATAAAGATGATGCCCAGGCAGAGAACTTTCATTCATAAAGATGATTCCCAGAGAGAGAACCGTCATTCATAAAGATGATGCCCAGGCAGAAAACTTTCATTCATAAAGATGATGCCCAGGGAGAGAACCATCATTCATGGAGATGATGCCCAGAGAGAGTACCTTCATTCATAAGATGATGCCCAGAGAACCTCCATTCATAAAGTGATGCCCAGAGAGAGAACCTTCTTTCATAAAGATGATGCCCAGAGATAGAACCTTCATTCATAAAGATGATGACCAGACAGAGGACAGTCATTCATAAAGATGATGTCCACCAGAGAACCTTGTTTCATAAAGATGATACCCAGAGAGTGTACCTTCATTCATAAAGATGATTCCCAGCAGAGAATTAACTTTCGTAAAGATGATGACAAGGTAAAAAAACCTTTTTTCATAAAGATCATGCCCAGAGAGAGAACCTTGTTTCATTAAGATGATGCCCAGAGAGAAATCCTTCATTCATAAAGATGATGCCCAGGCAGAGAATCTTTCGTAAAGATGATGCCTAGGCAGAGAACTTTCATTCTTATAGATGATGCCCAGAAGGAGACCTTCTTTCATGAAGATGATGCCCAGAGAGAGAACCTTCTTTCTTAAAGATGATGCCCCGGCAAGAAACTTCATTCATAACGATGATGCCAAATCAGAGAAGGATCTTTCATAAAGATGATGCCCAGAGAGAGAACCTTCTGTCTTAAAGATGATGCCCAGAGAAAGAACCTTCATTCATAAAGATGATGCCCAGAGAGAACCTTCATTCATTAAGATGATGTCCAGAGAGAGAACCTTCTTTCATAAAGATGATGCCCAGAGTAAGAACCTTCATTCATGAAGTTGATGCCCAGAGAGAGAAACTTCTTCCATAAAGTTGATGCCCAGAGAGAGAACGTTTCGTAAAGATGATGCTCAGACCTAGAATCTTATTTCATAAATAGGATGCCCAGAGAGAGAACCTTCTTTCATAAAGATGATGCCCAGAGAGAGAACCTTCTTTCATAAAGATAATGCCAAGAGAGAGTACCTTCATTCATAAAGTTGATGCCCAGAGAGAAAACGTTCTTTCATAATATGATGCCCAAGAGAGAACCTTTTTTCATAGAGTTGATGCCCAGAGAGAAAATATTCTATCATAAGTTGATGCCCAAGAGAGAACCTTCATTCATAAAGATGATGCGCAGAGAGAACCTTCATTCATAAAGATGATGCCCAGAGAGAGAACCTTCATTCATGAAGATAATGCCCAGAGAGAGAACCTTCATTCATGAAGATGAAGCCCTGTCAGAGAACCTTCTTTAATAAAGATAATGCCCAGAGTTAGAACCTTCATTCATAAAAATGATGCCCAGTGTGAGAACCTTTATTGAAAAAGATGTTGCCGAGATAGAGAACGTTCCATCATAAAGATGATGCCCAAACAGATAAATTTCTTTATAAAGATGATGCCCACCGAGAGAACCTTCATTCATATAGTTGATGCCCAGGCAGGGAACCTTGTTTCATAAAGATGATGCCCAGAGAGAGAACCTTCATTCATGAAGATGATGCCCAGAGAAAGAACCTTCTTTCATAATGATAATGCCAAGGCAGAAACTTTCATTCATAAAGATGATGCCCAGAGATAGAACCATCATTCATGAAGATGATGCTCAGAGAAAGAACCTTCTTACATAAAGGTGTTGCCCAGAGTGAGAACCATCATTCACAAGCTGGTGCCCAGAGAACATGCATTCGTAAGATGATTCCCAAAGAGAGAAACTTCATTCACAAAGATGATGGCCAGGCAGAAAACATTCTTTCATACATTTGATTCCCAGGCAGAGAAACTTCTTTCATAAATATGATGCCCAGAGAAAGAGCCTTCATTTATAAAGATGTTGCCTAGGGAAAGAACCTTCATTCATAAATGTGATGTCAAGAGAGAACCATCATTCATAAAGATGATGCCCAGGCAGAGAACTTTCATTCATAAAGATGATTCCCAGAGAGAGAACCGTCATTCATAAAGATGATGC
This sequence comes from Tenrec ecaudatus, assembly GCF_050624435.1. Lineage (NCBI taxonomy): Eukaryota > Metazoa > Chordata > Mammalia > Afrosoricida > Tenrecidae > Tenrec > Tenrec ecaudatus. The sequence continues at coordinate 16,189,667 of NC_134549.1, forward strand.
CCAGGCAGAGAACTTTCATTCATAAAGATGATGCCCAGGGAGAGAACCATCATTCATGGAGATGATGCCCAGGCAGAGAACTTTCATTCATAAAGATGATGCCCAGGGAGAGAACCATCATTCATGGAGATGATGCCCAGAGAGAGTACCTTCATTCATAAGATGATGCCCAGAGAACCTCCATTCATAAAGTGATGCCCAGAGAGAGAACCTTCATTCACAAAGATGATGCCCAGGCAGAAACCATTCTTTCATACATTTGATTCCCAGGCAGAGAAATTCCTTTCATAAATATGATGTCCAGAGAAAGAGCCTTCGTTTATAAAGATGTTGCCCAGGCAGAGAACCTTCATTCATAAAGGTGTTTCCCAGAGAGAGAACCTTCATTCATAAAGATGATGCCCAGGCAGAGAACCTTCATTCATAAAGGTGATGCCCAGAGAGAGATCCTCCATTCATAAGATGATGCCCAGAGAACCTTAATTCATAAGGATGAGGCCCAGAGGGAGAACCTTCATTCATTAAGATGATGCCCAGGCAGAGAACTTACATTCATAAAGATGATGCACAGAGCCAGAACCTTCATTCATAGAAATGATGCCCAGGGAGAGAACCAACATTCATGAAGATGATGCCCAGAGAAAGAAACTTCTTTAATAAAGGTGATGCCCAGAGAGAGAACCTTTATTCAAAAAGACAATACCCAAACAGAGAACCTTCTTTAATACAGATGATGCCCAGAGAGAGAATTTCATTTCATTACGATGATGCCCAGAGAGAGAACATTCATTCATAAAGATGATTCCCAGAGAGAGAACCTTCATTTGTAAATATGGTGCCCAGTCAGAGAACCTTCATTCATAAAGATGATGCCCAGAGGGAGAGCTTTATTCATGAAGATGATGCCCAGGGAGAGAACTTTCATTCATATTGATGATAGCGAGGCAGAGAACCTTGTTTCATAATGATGATACCCAGAGAGAGAGCCTTCAATCATAAAGATGATGCCCAGAGAGAGAAACTTCATTCGTAAATATGGTGCCCAGTCAGAGGAGCTTCATTCATAAAGATGATTTCCAGTAGAGAACCTTCATTCATGAAGTGATACCCAGAGAAAGAACCTTCTTTTATAAAGATGATGCCCACAAAAAGAGCTTTCATTCATAAAGATTTTGCCCAGGCAGAGAACCTTCATTCCTAAAGGTGATGCCCACAGAGAGAACCTTCATTCATAAGATGATGCCCAGAGAACCTTCATTCATAAAAATGATACTCAGAGAGAGAACCTTCATTCATAAAGATGATGCCCATGCAGAGATTCTTTATTCATAAAGATGATGCCCAGAGAGAGAACCTTCATTCATAAAGATGATTCCCAGACAGAGAACCTTCATTCATTAAGATCATACCACAGAGAGAACCGTGTTTCATAAAGATGATGCCCAGAGAGCGTACCTTCATTCATAAAGATGATGCCCAGGTAGAGAACCTTTTTCGTAATGATGATGCCCAGGGAGAGAACCTTCATTCATAAAGGTGATGCACAGAGAGAGAACTTTCATTCATAAAGTTGATGCCCAATCAGAGAACCTTCTTTCATAAAGATGATGCCCAGAGAAAGAACCTTCTTTTATAAAGATGATGCCCGGAGAAAGAGCCTTCATTCATGAAGATGTTGTCCAGGCAGAGAACCTTCATTCCTAAAAGGAGATGCTCAGGCAGAGAACCTTCATTCTTAAAGGTGATGCACATAGAGAGAACCTTCATTCATAAGATGATGCCCAGAGAACCTTAATTCATAAAGAGGAGGCCCAGAGAGAGAACCTGCATTAATAAAGATGATACCCAGGCAGAGAACCTTCATTCATAAAGATGATGCCCAGAGAGAGAACCTTCTTTCATAAAGATGATGCCTAGAGGGAGAACTTTCATTCATAAAGATGATGCCCAAGAGAACCTTCTTTCATAAAGATGAAGCCCTGAGAGAATCTTAATTCATAAAGATTATGCCCAAAGAGAGAACCTTCTTTCATAAAGATGATGCCCAGAGATAGAACCTTCATTCATAAAGATGATGACCAGACAGAGGACAGTCATTCATAAAGATGATGTCCACCAGAGAACCTTGTTTCATAAAGATGATACCCAGAGAGAGTACCTTCATTCATAAAGATGATGCCCAGCAGAGAATTAACTTTCGTAAAGATGATGACAAAGTAAAAAACCTTTTTTCATAAAGATCATGCCCAGCGAGAGAACCTTGTTTCATGAAGATGATGCCCAGAGAGAAATCCTTCATTCATAAAGATGATGCCCAGGCAGAGAATCTTTCGTAAAGATGATGCCCAGGCAGAGAACTTTCATTCTTATAGATGATGCCCAGAAGGAGACCTTCTTTCATGAAGATGATGCCCAGAGAGAGAACCTTCTTTCTTAAAGATGATGCCCCGGCAGAGAAACATCATTCATAACGATGATGCCAAATCTGAGAAGGATCTTTCATAAAGATGATGCCCAGAGAGAGAACCTTCTGTCTTAAAGATGATGCCAAGAGAAAGAACCTTCATTCATAAAGATGATGCCCAGAGAGAGAACCTTCATTCATTAAGATGATGTCCAGAGAGAGAACCTTCTTTCATAAAGTTGATGCCCAGAGAGAGAACGTTTCGTAAAGATGATGCTCAGACCTAGAATCTTATTTCATAAATAGGATGCCCAGAGAGAGAACCTTTATTCATAAAGATGATACCCAGAGAGAGAACCTTCTTTCATAAAGATGATGTCCAGAGAGAGAACCTTGTTTCATAAAGATAATGCCAAGAGAGTGTACATTCATTCATAAAGTTGATGCTCAGAGAGAAAACGTTCTTTCATAATATGATGCCCAAGAGAGAACTTTTTTCATAGAGTTGATACCCAGAGAGAAAACATTCTATCATAAGTTGATGCCCAAGAGAGAACCTTCATTCATAAAGATGATGCGCAGAGAAAGGACCTTCTTTCATAAAGATGATGCCCAAAGAGAGAACCTTCATTCATAAAAATGATGCCCAGAGAGAGAACCTTCATTCATGAAGATGATGCCCTGTCAGAGAACCTTCTTTAATAAAGATAATGCCCAGAGTTAGAACCTTCATTCATAAAAATGATGCCCAGTGTGAGAACCTTTATTGATAAAGATGATGCCGAGATAAAGAAAGTTCCATCATAAAGATGATGCCCAAACAGATAAATTTCTTTATAAAGATGATGCCCACCGAGAGAACCTTCATTCATATAGTTGATGCCCAGGCAGGGAACCTTGTTTCATAAAGATGATGCCCAGAGAGAGAACCTTAATTCATAAAGATGATTTCCAGAGAGAGAACCTTCATTCATGAAGATGATGCCCAGAGAAAGAACCTTCTTTGATAAAGATAATGCCAAGGCAGAAACTTTCTTCATAAAGATGATGCCCAGAGATAGAACCATCATTCATGAAGATGATGCTCAGAGAAAGAACCTTCTTACATAAAGGTGTTGCCCAGAGTGAGAACCATCATTCATAAGATGGAGCCCAGAGAACATGCATTCATAAGATGATGCCCAAAGAGAGAAACTTCATTCAAAAAGATGATGGCCAGGCAGAGAACATTCTTTCATACATTTGATTCCCAGGCAGAGAAACTTCTTTCATAAATATGATGCCCAGAGAAAGAGCCTTCATTTATAAAGATGTTGCCTAGGCAAAGAACCTTCATTCATAAATGTGATGTCCAAAGAGAGAACCATCATTCATAAAGATGATGCCCAGGCAGAGAACTTCCATTCATAAAGATGATTCCCAGAGAGAGAACCGTCATTCATAAAGATGATGCCCAGGCAGAGAACTTTCATTCATAAACATGATGCCCAGGGAGAGAACCATCATTCATGGAGATGATGCCCAAAGAGAGTACCTTCATTCATAAGATGATGCCCAGAGAACCTCCATTCATAAAGTGATGCCCAGAGAGAGAACCTTCTGTCTTAAAGATGATGCCAAGAGAAAGAACCTTCATTCATAAAGATGATGCCCAGAGAGAGAACCTTCATTCATTAAGATGATGTCCAGAGAGAGAACCTTCTTTCATAAAGATGATGCCCAGAGTAAGAACCTTCATTCATGAAGTTGATGCCCAGAGAGAGAACCTTCTTTCATAAAGTTGATGCTCAGAGAGAGAACGTTTTGTAAAGATGATGCTCAGACCTAGAATCTTATTTCATAAATAGGATGCCCAGAGAGAGGACCTTTATTCATAAAGATGATGCCCAGAGAGAGAACCTTCTTTCATAAAGATGATGTCCAGAGAGAGAACCTTGTTTCATAAAGATAATGCCAAGAGAGTGTACCTTCATTCATAAAGTTGATGCTCAGAGAGAAAACGTTCTTTCATAATATGATGCCCAAGAGAGAACTATTTTCATAGAGTTGATACCCAGAGAGAAAACATTCTATCATAAGTTGATGCCCAAGAGAGAACCTTCATTCATAAAGATGATGCGCAGAGAAAGGACCTTCTTTCATAAAGATGATGCCCAAAGAGAGAACCTTCATTCATAAAAATGATGCCCGGAGAGAGAACCTTCATTCATGAAGATGATGCCCTGTCAGAGAACCTTCTTTAATAAAGATAATGCCCAGAGTTAGAACCTTCATTCATAAAAATGATGCCCAGTGTGAGAACCTTTATTGGTAAAGATGATGGCGAGATAGAGAAAGTTCCATCATAAAGATGATGCCCAAACAGATAAATTTCTTTATAAAGATGATGCCCACCGAGAGAACCTTCATTCATATAGTTGATGCCCAGGCAGGGAACCTTGTTTCATAAAGATGATGCCCAGAGAGAGAACCTTAATTCATAAAGATGATTTCCAGAGAGAGAACATTCATTCATGAAGATGATGCCCAGAGAAAGAACCTTCTTTGATAAAGATAATGCCAAGGCAGAAACTTTCTTCATAAAGATGATGCCCAGAGATAGAACCATCATTCATGAAGATGATGCTCAGAGAAAGAACCTTCTTACATAAAGGTGTTGCCCAGAGTGAGAACCATCATTCATAAGATGGAGCCCAGAAAACATGCATTCATAAGATGATGCCCAAAGAGAGAAACTTCATTCACAAAGATGATGGCCAGGCAGAGAACATTCTTTCATACATTTGATCCCCAGGATAGAGAAACTTCTTTCATAAATATGATGCTCAGAGAAAGAGCCTTCATTTATAAAGATGTTGCCTAGGCAAAGAACCTTCATTCATAAATGTGATGTCCAAAGAGAGAACCATCATTCATAAAGATGATGCCCAGGGAGAGAACTTTCATTCATAAAGATGATTCCCAGAGAGAGAACCATCATCCATAAAGATGATGCCCAGGCAGAGAACTTTCATTCATAAACATGATGCCCAGGGAGAGAACCATCATTCATGGAGATGATCCCCAGAGAATACCATCATTCATAAGATGATGCACAGAGAACCTCCATTCATAAAGTGATGCCCAGAGAGAGAACCTTCATTCACAAAGATGATGCCCAGGCAGAGAACATTCTTTCATACATTTGATTCCCAGGCAGAGAAATTCCTTTCATAAATATGATGCCCAGAGAAAGAGCCTTCATTTATAAAGATGTTGCCCAGGCAGAGAACCTTCATTCATAAAGGTGTTTCCCAGAGAGAGAACCTTCATACATAAAGATGATGCCCAGGCAGAGAACCTTCATTCATAAAGGTGATGCCCAGACATACATCCTTCATTCATAAGATGATGCCAAGAGAACCTTAATTCATAAGGATGAGGACCAGAGAGAGAACCTTCATTCATTAAGATGATGCCCAGCCAGAGAACTTACATTCATAAAGATGATGCACAGAGCCAGAACCTTCATTCATAAAAATGATGCCCAGGGAGAGAACCAACATTCATGAAGATGATGCCCAGAGAAAGAAACTTCTTTAATAAAGGTGATGCCCAGAGAGAGAACCTTTATTCAAAAAGATAATCTCCAAACAGAGAACCTTCTTTAATAAAGATGATGCCCAGAGAGAGAATTTTATTTCATTACGATGGTGCCCAGAGAGAGAACATTCATTCATAAAGATGATTCCCAGAGAGAGAACCTTCATTTGTAAATATGGTGCCCAGTCAGAGAACCTTCATTCATAAGATGATGCCCAGAGAACCTTAATTCATAAAGAGGAGGCCCAGAGAGAGAACCTGCGTTAATAAAGGTGATACCCAGGCAGAGAACCTTCATTCGTAAAGATGATGCCCAGAGAGAGAACCTTCTTTCATAACGATGATGCCTAGAGGGAGAACTTTCATTCATAAAGATGATGCCCAAGAGAACCTTCTTTCATAAAGATGAAGCCCTGAGAGAATCTTAATTCATAAAGATGATGCCCAAAAAGAGAACCTTCTTTCATAAAGATGATGCCCAGAGATAGAAACTTCATTCATAAAGATGATGACCAGAGAGAGAACCTTCTTTCATAACGATGATGCCTAGAGGGAGAACTTTCATTCATAAAGATGATGCCCAAGAGAACCTTCTTTCATAAAGATGAAGCCCTGAGAGAATCTTAATTCATAAAGATTATGCCCAAAAAGAGAACCTTCATTCATAAAGATGATGACCAGACAGAGGACAGTCATTCATAAAGATGATGTCCACCAGAGAACCTTGTTTCATAAAGATGATACCCAGAGAGAGTACCTTCATTCATAAAGATGATTCCCAGCAGAGAATTAACTTTCGTAAAGATGATGACAAGGTAAAAAACCTTTATTCATAAAGATCATGCCCAGAGAGAGAACCTTGTTTCATTAAGATGATGCCCAGAGAGAAATCCTTCATTCATAAAGATGATGCCCAGGCAGAGAATCTTTCGTAAAGATGATGCCCAGGCAGAGAACTTTCATTCTTATAGATGATGCCCAGAAGGAGACCTTCTTTCATGAAGATGATGCCCAGAGAGAGAACCTTCTTTCTTAAAGATGATGCCCCGGCAGAGAAACATCATTCATAACGATGATGCCAAATCAGAGAAGGATCTTTCATAAAGATGATGCCCAGAGAGAGAACCTTCTGTCTTAAAGATGATGCCAAGAGAAAGAACCTTCATTCATAAAGATGATGCCCAGAGAGAGAACGTTCTTTCATAAAGATGATGCCCAGAGTAAGAACCTTCATTCATGAAGTTGATGCCCAGAGAGAGAACCTTCTTTCATACAGTTGATGCCCAGAGAGAGAGCGTTTCGTAAAGATGATGCTCAGACATAGAATCTTATTTCATAAATAGGATGCCCAGAGAGAGAACTTTTATTCATAAAGATGATGCCCAGAGAGAGAACCTTCTTTCATAAAGATGATGTCCAGAGAGAGAACCTTATGTCATAAAGATAATGCCAAGAGAGTGTACCTTCATTCATAAAGTTGATGCTCAGAGAGAAAACGTTCTTTCATAATATGATGCCCAAGGGAGAACTTTTTTCATAGAGTTGATAACCAGAGAGAAAACATTCTATCATAAGTTGATGCCCAAGAGAGAACCTTCATTCATAAAGATGATGCCCAGAGAGAGAACCTTCTTTCATAAAGATGATGCCTAGAGGGAGAACTTTCATTCATAAAGATGATGCCCAAGAGAACCTTCTTTCATAAAGATGAAGCCCTGAGAGAATCTTAATTCATAAAGATGATGCCCAAAGAGAGAACCTTCTTTCATAAAGATGATGCCCAGAGATAGAACCTTCATTCATAAAGATGATGACCAGACAGAGGACAGTCATTCATAAAGATGATGTCCACCAGAGAACCTTGTTTCATAAAGATGATACCCAGAGAGTGTACCTTCATTCATAAAGATGATTCCCAGCAGAGAATTAACTTTCGTAAAGATGTTGACAAGGTAAAAAACCTTTATTCATAAAGATCATGCCCAGAGAGAGAACCTTGTTTCATTAAGATGATGCCCAGAGAGAAATCCTTCATTCATAAAGATGATGCCCAGGCAGAGAATCTTTCGTAAAGATGATGCCCAGGCAGAGAACTTTCATTCTTATAGATGATGCCCAGAAGGAGACCTTCTTTCATGAAGATGATGCCCAGAGAGAGAACCTTCTTTCTTAAAGATGATGCCCCGGCAGAGAAACATCATTCATAACGATGATGCCAAATCAGAGAAGGATCTTTCATAAAGATGATGCCCAGAGAGAGAACCTTCTGTCTTAAAGATGATGCCAAGAGAAAGAACCTTCATTCATAAAGATGATTTCCAGTAGAGAACCTTCATTCATGAAGTGATGCCCAGAGAAAGAACCTTCTTTCATAAAGATGATGCCCAGAAAAGGAGCCTTCATTCATAAAGATTTTGCCCAGGCAGAGAAACTTCATTCCTAAAGGTGATGCCCACAGAGAGAACCTTCATTCATAAGAAGATGCCCAGGGAACCTTCATTCATAAAGATGATCCCCAGAGAGAGAACCTTCATTCATAAAGATGATGCCCATGCAGAGATTCTTTATTCATAAAGATGATGCCCAGAGAGAGAACCTTCATTCATAAAGATGATTCCCAGACAGAGAACCTTCATTCATTAAGATGATACCACAGAGAACCGTATTTCATAAAGATGATGCCCAGAGAGCGTACCTTCATTCATAAAGATGATGCCCAGGTAGAGAACCTTTTTCGTAATGATGATGCCCAGGGAGACAACCTTCATTCATAAAGATGACGCACAGAGAGGGAACCTTCATTCATAAAGTTGATGCCCAGAGAACCTTCTTTCATAAAGATGATGCCCAGAGAAAGAGCCTTCATTCATGAAGATGTTGTCCAGGCAGAGAACCGTCACTCATAAAGGTGATGCTCAGGCAGAGAACCTTCATACTTAAAGGTGATGCACATAGAGAGAACCTTCATTCATAAGATGATGACCAGAGAACCTTAATTCATAAAGAGGAGGCCCAGAGAGAGAACCTTCATTCATTAAGATGATGCCCAGCCAGAGAACTTACATTCATAAAGATGATGCACAGAGCCAGAACCTTCATTCATAAAAATGATGCCCAGGGAGAGACCCAACATTCATGAAGATGATGCCCAGAGAAAGAAACTTCTTTAATAAAGGTGATGCCCAGAGAGAGAACCTTTATTCAAAAAGATAATCTCCAAACAGAGAACCTTCTTTAATAAAGATGATGCCCAGAGAGAGAATTTTATTTCATTACGATGGTGCCCAGAGAGAGAACATTCATTCATAAAGATGATTCCCAGAGAGAGAACCTTCATTTGTAAATATGGTGCCCAGTCAGAGAACCTTCATTCATAAGATGATGCCCAGAGAACCTTAATTCATAAAGAGGAGGCCCAGAGAGAGAACCTGCGTTAATAAAGGTGATACCCAGGCAGAGAACCTTCATTCGTAAAGATGATGCCCAGAGAGAGAACCTTCTTTCATAACGATGATGCCTAGAGGGAGAACTTTCATACATAAAGATGATGCCCAAGAGAACCTTCTTTCATAAAGATGAAGCCCTGAGAGAATCTTAATTCATAAAGATGATGCCCAAAAAGAGAACCTTCTTTCATAAAGATGATGCCCAGAGATAGAAACTTCATTCATAAAGATGATGACCAGAGAGAGAACCTTCTTTCATAACGATGATGCCTAGAGGGAGAACTTTCATTCATAAAGATGATGCCCAAGAGAACCTTCTTTCATAAAGATGAAGCCCTGAGAGAATCTTAATTCATAAAGATGATGCCCAAAGAGAGAACCTTCTTTCATAAAGATGATGACCAGACAGAGGACAGTCATTCATAAAGATGATGTCCACCAGAGAACCTTGTTTCATAAAGATGATACCCAGAGAGAGTACCTTCATTCATAAAGATGATTCCCAGCAGAGAATTAACTTTCGTAAAGATGATGACAAGGTAAAAAACCTTTATTCATAAAGATCATGCACAGAGAGAGAACCTTGTTTCATTAAGATGATGCCCAGAGAGAAATCCTTCATTCATAAAGATGATGCCCAGGCAGAGAATCTTTCGTAAAGATGATGCCCAGGCAGAGAACTTTCATTCTTATAGATGATGCCCAGAAGGAGACCTTCTTTCATGAAGATGATGCCCAGAGAGAGAACCTTCTTTCTTAAAGATGATGCCCCGGCAGAGAAACATCATTCATAACGATGATGCCAAATCAGAGAAGGATCTTTCATAAAGATGATGCCCAGAGAGAGAACCTTCTGTCTTAAAGATGATGCCAAGAGAAAGAACCTTCATTCATAAAGATGATTTCCAGTAGAGAACCTTCATTCATGAAGTGATGCCCAGAGAAAGAACCTTCTTTCATAAAGATGATGCCCAGAAAAGGAGCCTTCATTCATAAAGATTTTGCCCAGGCAGAGAAACTTCATTCCTAAAGGTGATGCCCACAGAGAGAACCTTCATTCATAAGAAGATGCCCAGGGAACCTTCATTCATAAAGATGATCCCCAGAGAGAGAACCTTCATTCATAAAGATGATGCCCATGCAGAGATTCTTTATTCATAAAGATGATGCCCAGAGAGAGAACCTTCATTCATAAAGATGATTCCCAGACAGAGAACCTTCATTCATTAAGATGATTCCACAGAGAACCGTATTTCATAAAGATGATGCCCAGAGAGCGTACCTTCATTCATAAAGATGATGCCCAGGTAGAGAACCTTTTTCGTAATGATGATGCCCAGGGAGAGAACCTTCATTCATAAAGATGACGCACAGAGAGGGAACCTTCATTCATAAAGTTGATGCCCAGAGAACCTTCTTTCATAAAGATGATGCCCAGAGAAAGAGCCTTCATTCATGAAGATGTTGTCCAGGCAGAGAACCGTCACTCATAAAGGTGATGCTCAGGCAGAGAACCTTCATACTTAAAGGTGATGCACATAGAGAGAACCTTCATTCATAAGATGATGACCAGAGAACCTTAATTCATAAAGAGGAGGCCCAGAGAGAGAACCTTCATTAATAAAGATGATACCCAGGCAGAAAATTTTCATTCATGAAGATGATGCAAAGAGCGAGTACCTTCATCCATAAATATGATGTCCAGGGAGAACCACCATTCATGAAGACGATGCCCAGAGAAAGAAACTTCTTTAATAAAGGTGATGCCCAGAGAGAGAACCTTCATTCATAAAGATAATCCCCAAACAGAGATCCTTCTTTAATAAAGATGATTCCCAGAGAGAGAATTTTATTTCCTTACCATGATGCCCAGAGACAGAACATTCATTCATAAAGATGATGCCCAGAGAGAGAACCTTCATTCGTAAATATGGTGCCCAGTCAGAGAACCTTCATTCATAAAGATGATGCCCAGAGGGAGAGCCTTTATTCATGAAGATGATGCCCAGGGAGAGAACCTTCATTCATAAAGATGATACACAAAGAGACAACTTTCATTCATATAGATGATAGCCGGCAGAGATCATTGTTTCATAATGGTGATGCCTAGAGAGAGAACCTTCAATCATAAAGATGATGCCCAGAGAGTGAACCTTCATTCGTGAATATGATGCCCAGTCAGAGAACATTCATTCATAAAGAGGATTTCCAGAGAGAGAACCTTCACTCATGAAGTGATGCCCAGAGAAAGGACCTTGTTTCATAAAGATGATGCCCAGAGAGAGAACCTTCATTCATAAAAATGATGCCCAGAGAGAGAACCTTCATTCATGAAGATGATGCCCTGACAGAGAACCTTCTTTAATAAAGATAATGCCCAGAGTTAGAACCTTAATTCATAAAAATGATGCCCAGTGAGAACCTTTATTGATAAAGATGATGCAGAGATAGAGAAAGTTCCATCATAAAGATGATGCCCAAACAGAGAAATTTCTTTATAAATATGATGCCCACCGAGAGAACCATCATTCATATAGATGATGCCCAGGCAGTGAACCTTGTTTCATAAAAAAGATGCCCAGAGAGAGAACCTTCATTCATTAAGATGATTTCCAGAGAGAGAACTTTCATTCATGAAGATGATGCCCAGAGAAAGAACCTTCTTTCATAAAGAGGATGCCAAGGCAGAAACTTTCATTCATAAAGATGATGCCTAGAGATAGAACCATCATTCATGAAGATGATGTTCAGAGAAAGAACCTTCTTCCATAAAGGTGTTGCCCAGAGTGAGAACCATCATTCATAAGATGGTGCCCAGAGAACATGCATTCATAAAGATGATGCCCAAAGAGAGAAACTTCATTCACAAAGATGATGGCCAGGCAGAGAACATTCTTTCATACATTTGATTCACAGGCAGAGAAACTTCTTTCATAAATATGATGCCCAGAGAAAGAGCCTTCATTTATAAAGATGTTGCCTAGGCAAAGAACCTTCATTCATAAATGTGATGTCCAAAGAGAGAACCATCATTCATAAAGATGATGCCCAGGCAGAGAACTTTCATTCATAAAGATGATTCCCAGAGAGAGAACCGTCATTCATAAAGATGATGCCCAGGCAGAGAACTTTCATTCATAAAGATGATGCCCAGGGAGAGAACCATCATTCATGGAGATGATGCCCAGAGAGAGTACCTTCATTCATAAGATGATGCCCAGAGAACCTCCATTCATAAAGTGATGCCCAGAGAGAGAACCTTCATTCACAAAGATGATGCCCAGGCAGAGAACATTCTTTCATACATTTGATTCCCAGGCAGAGAAACTCCTTTCATAAAAATGATGCCCAGAGAAAGAGCCTTCATTTATAAAGATGTTGCCCAGGCAGAGAACCTTCATTCATAAAGGTGTTTCCCAGAGAGAGAACCTTCTTTCATAAAGATGATGCCCAGGCAGAGAACCTTCATTCATAAAGGTGATGCCCAGAGAGAGATCCTTCATTCATAAGATGATGCCAAGAGAACCTTAATTCATAAGGATGAGGCCCAGAGAGAGAACCTTCATTCATAAAGATGATGCCCAGGCGGAGTACTTTCATTCATAAAGATGATGCACAGAGCCAGAATCTTCATTCATAAAAATGATGCCCAGGGAGAGAACCAACATTCATGAAGATGATGCCCCGAGAAAGAAACTTCTTTAATAAAGGTGATGCCTACTGAGAGAACCTTCATTCAAAAAGATAATCCCCAAACAGAGAACCTTCTTTAATAAAGATGATTCCCAGAGAGAGATTTTTATTTCATTACCATGATGCCCAGAGACAGAACATTCATTCATAAAGATGATGCCCAGAGAGAGAACCTTCATTCGTAAATATGGTGCCCAGTCAGAGAACCTTCATTCATAAAGATGATGCCCAGAGGTAGAGCCTTTATTCATGAAGATGATGCCCAGGGAGAGAACCTTCATTCATAAAGATGATACACAAAGGGACAACTTTCATTCATATAGATGATAGCCGGCAGAGAACATTGTTTCATTAAGATAATGCCTAGAGAGAGAACCTTCAATCATAAAGATGATGCCCAGAGAGAGAACCTTCATTCGTAAATATGGTGCCCAGTCAGAGAACCTTCATTCATAAAGATGATTTCGAGAGAGAGAACCTTCATTCATGAAGTGATGCCCAGAGAAAGGACCTTCATTCATAAAAATGATGCCCAGAGAGAGAACCTTCATTCATGAAGATGATGCCCAGTCAGAGAACCTTCTTTAAAAAAGATAATGCCCAGAGTTAGAACCTTCATTCATAAAAATGATGCCCAGTGAGAACCTTTATTGATAAAGATGATGCCGAGATAGAGAACGTTCCATCATAAAGATGATGCCCAAACAGAGACATTTCTTTATAAAAATGATGCCCACCGAGAGAACCTACATTCATATAGATGATGCCCAGGCAGGGAACCTTCTATCATAAAGAAGATGCCCACAGAGAGAACCTTCATTCATAAAGATGATTTCTAGAGAGAGATCCTTCATTCATGAAGATGATGCCCAGAGAAAGAACCTTCTTTCATAAAGATGATGCCAAGGCAGAAACTTTCATTCATAAAGATGATGCCCAGAGATAGAACCATCATTCATGAAGATGATGCCCAGGCAGAGAACGTCCATTCATAAAGATGATTCCCAGAGAAAGAACCGTCATTCATAAAGATGATGCCCAGGCAGAGAACTTTCATTCATAAAGATGATGCCCAGGCAGAGAACTTTCATTCATAAAGATGATTCCCAGAGAGAGAACCGTCATTCATAAAGATGATGCCCAGGCAGAGAACTTTCATTCATAAACATGATGCCCAGGGAGAGAACCATCATTCATGGAGATGATGCCCAGAGAGAGTACCTTCATTCATAAGATGATGCCCAGAGAACCTCCATTCATAAAGTGATGCCCAGAGAGAGAACCTTCATTCACAAAGATGATGTCCAGGCAGAGAACATTCTTTCATAAAATTGATTCCCTGGCCGAGAAACTCCTTTCATAAATATGATGCCCAGAGAAAGAGCCTTCGTTTATGAAGATGTTGCCCAGGCAGAGAACCTTCATTCATAAAGGTGTTTCCCAGAGAGAACCTTCATTCATAAAGATGATAACCCGGCAGAGAACTTTCATTCATAAAGATGATTCCCAGAGAGAGAACCTTCATTCATGAAGATGATGCCCAGAGAAAGAACCTTCTTTCATAAAGATGATTCCAAGGCAGAAACTTTCATTCATAAAGATGATGCCCAGAGATAGGACCATCATTCATGAAGATGATGCTCAGAGAAAGAACCTTCTTACATAAAGGTGTTGCCCAGAGTGAGAACCATCATTCATAAGATGGTGCCCAGAGAACATGCATTCATAAAGATGATGCCCAGAGAGAGAACCTTCATTCATAAAGGTGGTGCCCAAAGAGAGAAACTTCATTCACAAAGATGATGGCCGGGCAGAGAACATTGTTTCATAAATTTGATTCCCAGGCAGAGAATCTTCTTGCATAAATATGATGCCCAGAGAAAGAGCCTTCATTTATAAAGATGTTGCCTAGGCAAATAACCTTCATTCATAAATGTGATGTCCAAAGAGAGAACCATCATTCATAAAGATGATGCCCAGGCAGAGAACTTTCATTCATAAAGATGATTCCCAGAGAGAGAACCGTCATTCATAAAGATGATGCCCAGGCAGAGAACTTTCATTCATAAAGATGATGACCAGAGAGAGAACCATCATTCATGGAGATGATGCCCAGAGAGAGTACCTTCATCCATAAGATGATGCCCAGAGAACCTCCATTCATAAAGTGCATCATCTTTATTGTAGAAGTTTCTCTGTCTCGGCATCATCTTTATGAAAGAAGGTTCTCTATCTGGGCATCACCTTTAAGAATGAAGGTTCTCTGCTTGAGCATCATCTTTATGAATGAAGGTTCTTTCTCTGAACATCACATTTATGAATGAAAGTTCTCGCCTTGGCAACATCTTTATGAATGAAGGCTCTTTCTCTGGGCATCATCATTATGAAAGAAGGTTCCCTGCCTGGACATCATCTTTACGAAAGAAGGTTCTCTACCTGGGCATCATCTTTATGAATGAAAGTACGCTCTCTGGGCATCATCTTTATGAAACAAGGTTCTCTCTCTGGTATCATCTTAATGAATGAAGGTTCTCTGCCTGGGAATCATCTTTATGATTGAAGGTTTTCTGGGCATCATCTTTATGAAACATGGTTCTCTGCCTGGCTATCATCTTTATGAATGAGAGTTTTCTCTTTGTGTATCATCTTTATGAATTAAGGTTCTCTGGGCATCATCTTATGAATGAAGATGTTCTCTCTGGGCATCACCTTTATGAATGAAGGTTCTCTCTCTGGGCATCATCTTTATGAAAGAAGTTTCTCTTCCTGGGCATTATCTTTACGAAAGAAGGTTCTCTACCTGGTCATCATCTTTATGAATGAAGGTACGCTCTCTTTGCATCATCTTTATGAAACAAGGTTCTCTGCCTGGCTATCATCTATATGATTGAAAGTTGTCTCTCTGGGCATCATCTTTATAAGTGAAGGTTCCCTGTGCATCATCTTATGAATGAAGGTTCTCTGCCTGGGAAACATCTTTCTGAATGAAGGCTCTTTCTCTGGCCATCATATTTATCAAAGAAGGTTCTTTGCCTGGGAATCATCATTATGAAAGAATGTTCTCTGCCTGGGCATCATCTTTGTGAATGTAGGTTCTCTCTCTGGGCATCACTTTATGAATGAAGGTTCTCTGGGCATCATCTTATGAATGAAGGTTCTCTCTCTGGGCATCACCTTTATGAAAGAAGGTTCTTTCTCTGGGCATCATCTTTATGAATGAAAGTCTCTCTGCCTGGGCATCATATTTATGAATGACGGTTCTCTCTCTGGGAATCATCTTTATGAATGAAGGTTCTCTGCCTAGGCATCATCTTTAAGAATGAAGGTTCTCTATCTGGGCATCACCTTTAAGAATGAAGGTTCTCTGCCTGAGCATCATGTTTATCAATGAAGGTTCTTTCTCTGGACAATACATTTATGAATGAAGGTTCTCTGCCTTGGCAACATCTTTATGAATGAAGGTTCTCTCTCTGGGCATCATCTTTATGAAGAAAGGCTCTCTCTCTAGGTATCATCTTTATGAAAGTAAGTTCTCTCTCTGGGCATCATATTTATGAAAGAAAGATCTCTGTTTGTGCATCATCTTTATGGAAGAAAGTTCTCTAAATGGGCATCATCTTTATGGATGATGGTTCTCTGGGCATCATCTTATGAATGAAGTTTCTCTCTCTGGGCCTCACCTTAATGAAAGAAGGTTCTCTCTTTGGGCATATCATATTTAAGACAAAAGGTTCTCGGACTGGGCGTCATCTTTACGAAATGTCCTCTGCCTGGGCATCATCTTTATGAATGAAGGTTCTCTCTGTGGGCATTATCTTTATGAAAGTTGGTTCTCTCTCTGGGCATCATGTTTATGAAAGATGGTTCTCTTTTTGGGCATCACCTTTATGAATGAAGGTTCTCTGGGCATCATCTTATGAATGAATGTTCTCTCTCTGGGCATTACCTTTATGAAAGAAGGTTCTTCCTCTGGGCATCATCTCCATGAATGATGGTTCTTTCCTTGGGCACCATCTTTATGAATGACGGTTTTCTCTCTAGGAATCATCTTTATGAATGAAGGTTCTCTGCCTAGGCATTATCTTTAAGAATGAAGGTTCCCTATCTGGGCATCACCTTTATAATGAAGGTTCTATGCCTGAGCATCATGTTTATGAATGAAGGTTCTCTCTCTGGACATCACATTTATGAATGAAGGTTCTCTGCCTTGGCAACATCTTTATGAATGAAGGCTCTTTCTCTGGGCATCATATTTATGAAAGAAGGTTCTCTACCTGGGAATCAAATTTATGAAAGAATGTTCTCTGCATGGGCATCATCTTTGTGAATGAAGGTTCTCTCTCTGGGCATCATCTTTATGAATGAAGGTTCTCTCTATGGAAATCATCTTTTTGAATGAATGTTCTCTCCTTGGGCATCATCTTCATGAATGAAGGTTCTCTCTCTGGAAATCATCTTTATGAATGAAGGTTCTTTCATTGGGCATCTTCTTTATGAAACAAGGTTCCCTGCCTGGTCATCATCTATATGAATGAAGGTTCCCTCTGTGGGCATCATCTTTATAAAGAAATTTCTCTGTTTGTGCATCATCTTTATGAAGGAACGTTCTCTATCTCGGCATCATCTTAATCAATGAATGTTCTCTCTCCGAGCATCATCTTTATGAATGAAGGTTCTCTCTCTGGGCATCATCTTTATGAAAGAAGGTTCTCTGATTGGGCAGCATCTTCATGAATGAAAGTTCTCTCTCTGGGCATCATCTTTATATAACAAAGTTCTCTGGCTGGCTATCATCTATATGAATGAAAGTTGTCTGTCTGGGCATCATCTTTATGAATAAAGGATCACTGCCTGGGCATCGTCTTTATAAGTGAAGGTTCTCTCTCTGGGGATCATCTTTATGAATGAAGGTTTTCTGGGCATCATCTTTTGAATCAAGTTTCTCTCTCGGGGCTTCACCTTAATGAATGAAGGTCCTCTGCCTGGGCATCATCTTTATGAATGAAGGTCCACTCTCTGGGCACCATCTTTATGAATGAATGTTCTCTATATGTGGATCCTCTTTATGAATGAAAGTTCTCTGCCTTGGAATCAATTTATGAATGAGGGTTCTCTCTCGAGGCATCATCTTTATGAATGAAGGCTCTCTCTCTGGGCATCACCTTTATGAAAGAAGATTCTCTGGGCATCAACTTATGAATGAAGGTTCTCTCTCTGGGCATCACCATTATGATTGAAGTTTCTCTGCCTGGGCATCATCTTTATGAAAGTAGGTTCTCTCTCTGGGCATCATCATTATGAAAGAAAGATCTCTTTTTGTGCATCATCTTTATTGTAGAAGGTTCTCTGTCTCGGCATCATCTTTATGAAAGAAGGTTCTCTATCTGGGCATCACCTTTAAGAATGAAGGTTTTCTGCCTGAGCATCATCTTTATGAATGAAGGTTCTTTCTCTGGACATCACATTTATGAATGAAGGTTCTCGCCTTGGCAACATCTTTATGAATGAAGGCTCTTTCTCTGGGCATCATCATTATGAAAGAAGGTTCCCTGCCTAGACATCATCTTTACGAAAGAATGTTCTCTACCTGGGCATCATCTTTATGAATGAAAGTAGGCTCTCTGGGCATCATCTTTATGAAACAAGGTTCTCTCTCTGATATCATCTTAATGAATGAAGGTTCTCTGCCTGGGAATCATCTTTATGATTGAAGGTTCTCTGGGCATCATCTTTATGAAACAAGGTTCTCTGCCTGGCTATCATCTATATGAATGAGAGTTTTCTCTTTGTGTATCATCTTTATGAATGAAGGTTCTCTCTCTGGGCATGATCTTTATGAATTAAGGTTCTCTGGGCATCATCTTATGAATGAAGATGCTCTCTCTGGGCATCACCTTTATGAATGAAGGTTCTCTCTCTGGGCATCATCTTTATGAAAGAAGTTTCTCTGCCTGGGCATTATCTTTACGAAAGAAGGTTCTCTATCTGGGCATCATCTTTATGAATGAAGGTACGCTCTCTTTGCCTCATCTTTATGAAACAAGGTTCTCTGCCTGGCTATCATCTATATGAATGAAAGTTGTCTCTCTGGGCATCATCATTATGAATGAAGGATCTCTGCCTAGGCACCATCTTTATGAATGAAAGTTCTCTCTCTGGCCATCATCTTTATGAATGAATGTTCCCTGTGCATCATCTTATGAATGAAGGTTCTCTGCCTGGGCAACATCTTTCTGAATGAAGGCTCTTTCTCTGGGCATCATATTTATCAAAGAAGGTTCTTTGCCTGGGAATCATCATTATGACAGAATATTCTCTGCCTGGGCATCATCTTTGTGAATGAAGGTTCTCTCTCTGGGCATCACTTTATGAATGAAGGTTCTCTGGGCATCATCTTATGAATGAAGGATCTCTGCCTAGGCACCATCTTTATGAATGAAAGTTCTCTCTCTGGCCATCATCTTTATGAATGAATGTTCCCTGTGCATCATCTTATGAATGAAGGTTCTCTGCCTGGGCAACATCTTTCTGAATGAAGGCTCTTTCTCTGGGCATCATATTTATCAAAGAAGGTTCTTTGCCTGGGAATCATCATTATGAAAGAATGTTCTCTGCCTGGGCATCATCTTTGTGAATGAAGGTTCTCTCTCTGGGCATCACTTTATGAATGAAGGTTCTCTGGGCATCATCTTATGAATGAAGGTTCTCTCTCTGGGCATCACCTTTATGAAAGAAGGTTCTTTCTCTGGGCATCATCTCCATGAATGATGGTTCTCTCCCTGGGCATCATCTTTATGAATGAAAGTCTCTCTGCCTGGGCATCATCTTTATGAATGACGGTTCTCTCTCTGGGAATCATCTTTATGAATGAAGGTTCTCTGCCTAGGCATCATCTTTAAGAATGAAGGTTCTCTAACTGGGCATCACCTTTAAGAATGAAAGTTCTCTGCCTGAGCATCATGTTTATGAATGAACGTTCTTTCTCTGGACATCACATTTATGAATGAAGGTTCTCTGCCTTGGCAACATCTTTATGAATGAAGGCTCTTTCTCTGGGCATCATATTTATGAAAGAAAGTTCTCTGCCTGGGAATCAAATTTACGAAAGAATGTTCTCTGCATGGGCATCATCTTTATGAATGAAGGTTCTCTCTCTGGGCATCATCTTTATGAAGAAAGGCTCTCTCTCTGGGCATCATCTATATGAAAGTAAGTTCTCTCTCTGGGCATCATATTTATGAAAGAAAGATCTCTGTTTGTGCATCATCTTTATGGAAGAAAGTTCTCTAAATGGGCATCATCTTTATGGATGATGGTTCTCTGGGCATCATCTTATGAATGAAGTTTCTCTCTCTGGGCATCCCCTTAATGAAAGAACGTTCTCTCTTTGGGCATCATATTTAAGACAGAAGGTTCTCGGACTGGGCGTCATCTTTACGAAATGTCCTCTGCCTGGGCATCATCTTAAGGAATGAAGGTTCTCTCTGTGGGCATTATCTTTATGAAAGGTGGTTCTCTCTCTGGGCATCATGTTTATGAAAGATGGTTCTCTTTTTGGGCATCAACTTTATGAATGAAGGTTCTCTGCGCATCATCTTATGAATGAAGGTTCTCTCTCTGGGCATTACTTTTATGAAAGAAGGTTCTTCCTATGGGCATCATCTCCATGAATGATGGTTCTTTCCTTGGGCACCATCTTTATGAATGACGGTTTTCTCTCTAGGAATCATCTTTATGAATGAAGGTTCTCTGCCTTGGCATCAACTTTAAGAATGAAGGTTCTCTATCTGGGCATCACCTTTATAATGAAGGTTCTATGCCTGAGCACCATGTTTATGAATGAAGGTTCTCTCTCTGGACATCACATTTATGAATGAAGGTTCTCTGCCTTGGCAACATCTTTATGAATGAAGGCTCTTTCTCTGGGCATCATATTTATGAAAGAAGGTTCTGTACCTGGGAATCAAATTTATGAAAGAATGTTCTCTGCATGGGCATCATCTTTGTGAATGAAGGTTCTCTCTCTGGGCATCATCTTTATGAATGAAGGTTCTCTCTCTGGAAATCATCTTTTTGAATGAATGTTCTCTCCTTGGGCATCATCTTCATGAATGAAGGTTCTCTCTCTGGAAATCATCTTTATGAATGAAGGTTCTCTCATTGGGCATCTTTTTATGAAACAAGGTTCCCTGCCTGGTCATCATCTATATGAATGAAGGTTTCCTCTGTGGGCATCATCTTTATAAAGAAATTTCTCTGTTTGTGCATCATATTTATGAAGGAACATTCTCTATCTCGGCATCATCTTTATCAATGAATGTTCTCTCCCCGAGCATCATCTTTATGAATGAAAGTTCTCTCTCTGGGCATCATCTTTATAAAACAAGGTTCTCTGCCTGGCTATCATCTATATGAATGAAAGTTGTCTCTCTGGGCATCATCTTTATAAATAAAGGATCACTGCCTGGGCATCGTCTTTATAAGTGAAGGTTCTCTCTCTGGGGATCATCTTTATGAATGAATGTTCTCTGGGCATCATCTTTTGAATCAAGGTTCTCTCTCTGGGCTTCACCTTAAAGAATGAAGGTCCTCTGCTTGGGCATCATCTTTAAGAATGAAGGTCCACTCTCTGGGCACCATCTTTATGAATGAATATTCTCTATCTGTGGATCCTCTTTATGAATGAAAGTTCTCTGCCTTGGCATCAATTTATGAATGAGGGTTCTCTCTCGAGGCATCATCTTTATGAATGAAGGCTCTCTCTCTGGGCATCACCTTTATGAAAGAAGATTCTCTGGGCATCAACTTATGAATGAAGGTTCTCTCTCTGGGCATCACCATTATGATTGAAGTTTCTCTGCCTGGGCATCATCTTTATGAAAGTAGGTTCTCTCTCTGGGCATCATGTTTATGAAAGAAAGATCTCTTTTTGTGCATCATCTTTATTGTAGAAGGTTCTCTGTCTCGGCATCATCTTTATGAATGAAAGTCCACGCTCTGGGCACCATCTTTATGATTGAATGTTCTCTATCTGTGGATCCTTTTTATGAATGAAAGTTCTATGCCTTGGCATCAATTTATGAATGAGGGTTCTCTCTCGAGGCATCATCTTTATGAATGAAGGCTCTCTCTCTGGGCATCACCTTTATGAATGAAAATTCTCTGGGCATCAACTTTTGAATGAAGGGTCTCTCTCTGGGCATCACCATTATGATTGAAGTTTCTCTGCCTCGGCATCATCTTTATGAAAGTAGGTTCTCTCTCTGGGCATCATTTTTATGAAAGAAAGATCTCTTTTTGTGCATCATCTTTATTGTAGAAGGTTCTCTGTCTTGGCATCATCTTTATGAAAGAAGGTTCTCTATCTGGGCATCACCTTTAAGAATGAAGTTTCTCTGCTTCAGCATCATCTTTATGAATGAAGGTTCTTTCTCTGGACATCACATTTATGAATGAAGGTTCTCACCTTGGCAACATCTTTATGAATGAAGGCTCTTTCTCTGGGCATCATCATTATGAAAGAAGGTTCCCTGCCTGGACATCATCTTTACGAAAGAATGTTCTCTACCTGGGCATCATCTTTATGAATGAAAGTACACTCTCTGGGCATCATCTTTATGAAACAAAGTTCTCTCTCTGGTATCATCTTAATGAATGAAGGTTCTCTGCCTGGGAATCATCTTTATGATTGAAGGTTCTCTGGGCATCATCTTTATGAAACAAGGTTCTCTGCCTGGCTATCATCTATATGAATGAGAGTTTTCTCTTTGTGTATCATCTTTATGAATGAAGGTTCTCTCTCTGGGCATGATCTTTATGAATTAAGGTTCTCTGGGCATCATCTTATGAATGAAGATGCTCTCTCTGGGCATCACCTTTATGAATGAAGGTTCTCTCTCTGGGCATCATCTTTATGAAAGAAGTTTCTCTGCCTGGGCATTATCTTTACGAAAGAAGGTTCTCTACCTGGGCATCATCTTTATGAATGAAGGTACGCTCTCTTTGCATCATCTTTATGAAACAAGGTTCTCTGCCTGGCTATCATCTATATGAATGAAAGTTGTCTCTCTGGGCATCATCATTATGAATGAAGGATCTCTGCCTAGGCACCATCTTTATGAATGAAAGTTCTCTCTCTGGCCATCATCTTTATGAATGAATGTTCCCTGTGCATCATCTTATGAATGAAGGTTCTCTGCCTGGGCAACATCTTTCTGAATGAAGGCTCTTTCTCTGGGCATCATATTTATCAAAGAAGGTTCTTTGCCTGGGAATCATCATTATGAAAGAATGTTCTCTGCCTGGGCATCATCTTTGTGAATGAAGGTTCTCTCTCTGGGCATCACTTTATGAATGAAGGTTCTCTGGGCATCATCTTATGAATGAAGGTTCTCTCTCTGGGCATCACCTTTATGAAAGAATGTTCTTTTTCTGGGCATCATCTCCATGAATGATGGTTCTCTCCCTGGGCATCATCTTTATGAATGAAAGTCTCTCTGCCTGGGCATCATCTTTATGAATGACGGTTCTCTCTCTGGGAATCATCTTTATGAATGAAGGTTCTCTGCCTAGGCATCATCTTTAAGAATGAAGGTTCTCTAACTGGGCATCACCTTTAAGAATGAAAGTTCTCTGCCTGAGCATCATGTTTATGAATGAACGTTCTTTCTCTGGACATCACATTTATGAATGAAGGTTCTCTGCCTTGGCAACATCTTTATGAATGAAGGCTCTTTCTCTGGGCATCATATTTATGAAAGAAAGTTCTCTGCCTGGGAATCAAATTTACGAAAGAATGTTCTCTGCATGGGCATCATCTTTATGAATGAAGGTTCTCTCTCTGGGCATCATCTTTATGAAGAAAGGCTCTCTCTCTGGGCATCATCTATATGAAAGTAAGTTCTCTCTCTGGGCATCATATTTATGAAAGAAAGATCTCTGTTTGTGCATCATCTTTATGGAAGAAAGTTCTCTAAATGGGCATCATCTTTATGGATGATGGTTCTCTGGGCATCATCTTATGAATGAAGTTTCTCTCTCTGGGCATCCCCTTAATGAAAGAACGTTCTCTCTTTGGGCATCATATTTAAGACAGAAGGTTCTCGGACTGGGCGTCATCTTTACGAAATGTCCTCTGCCTGGGCATCATCTTAATGAATGAAGGTTCTCTCTGTGGGCATTATCTTTATGAAAGGTGGTTCTCTCTCTGGGCATCATGTTTATGAAAGATGGTTCTCTTTTTGGGCATCAACTTTATGAATGAAGGTTCTCTGCGCATCATCTTATGAATGAAGGTTCTCTCTCTGGGCATTACTTTTATGAAAGAAGGTTCTTCCTCTGGGCATCATCTCCATGAATGATGGTTCTTTCCTTGGGCACCATCTTTATGAATGACGGTTTTCTCTCTAGGAATCATCTTTATGAATGAAGGTTCTCTGCCTAGGCATCAACTTTAAGAATGAAGGTTCTCTATCTGGGCATCACCTTTATAATGAAGGTTCTATGCCTGAGCACCATGTTTATGAATGAAGGTTCTCTCTCTGGACATCACATTTATGAATGAAGGTTCTCTGCCTTGGCAACATCTTTATGAATGAAGGCTCTTTCTCTGGGCATCATATTTATGAAAGAAGGTTCTGTACCTGGGAATCAAATTTATGAAAGAATGTTCTCTGCATGGGCATCATCTTTATGAATGAAGGTTCTCTCTCTGGGCATCATCTTTATGAAGAAAGGCTCTCTCTCTGGGCATCATCTATATGAAAGTAAGTTCTCTCTCTGGGCATCATATTTATGAAAGAAAGATCTCTGTTTGTGCATCATCTTTATGGAAGAAAGTTCTCTAAATGGGCATCATCTTTATGGATGATGGTTCTCTGGGCATCATCTTATGAATGAAGTTTCTCTCTCTGGGCATCCCCTTAATGAAAGAACGTTCTCTCTTTGGGCATCATATTTAAGACAGAAGGTTCTCGGACTGGGCGTCATCTTTACGAAATGTCCTCTGCCTGGGCATCATCTTAATGAATGAAGGTTCTCTCTGTGGGCATTATCTTTATGAAAGGTGGTTCTCTCTCTGGGCATCATGTTTATGAAAGATGGTTCTCTTTTTGGGCATCAACTTTATGAATGAAGGTTCTCTGCGCATCATCTTATGAATGAAGGTTCTCTCTCTGGGCATTACTTTTATGAAAGAAGGTTCTTCCTCTGGGCATCATCTCCATGAATGATGGTTCTTTCCTTGGGCACCATCTTTATGAATGACGGTTTTCTCTCTAGGAATCATCTTTATGATGAAGGTTCTCTGCCTAGGCATCAACTTTAAGAATGAAGGTTCTCTATCTGGGCATCACCTTTATAATGAAGGTTCTATGCCTGAGCACCATGTTTATGAATGAAGGTTCTCTCTCTGGACATCACATTTATGAATGAAGGTTCTCTGCCTTGGCAACATCTTTATGAATGAAGGCTCTTTCTCTGGGCATCATATTTATGAAAGAAGGTTCTGTACCTGGGAATCAAATTTATGAAAGAATGTTCTCTGCATGGGCATCATCTTTGTGAATGAAGGTTCTCTCTCTGGGCATCATCTTTATGAATGAAGGTTCTCTCTCTGGAAATCATCTTTTTGAATGAATGTTCTCTCCTTGGGCATCATCTTCATGAATGAAGGTTCTCTCTCTGGAAATCATCTTTATGAATGAAGGTTCTCTCATTGGGCATCTTCTTTATGAAACAAGGTTCCCTGCCTGGTCATCATCTATATGAATGAAGGTTTCCTCTGTGGGCATCATCTTTATAAAGAAATTTCTCTGTTTGTGCATCATATTTATGAAGGAACATTCTCTATCTCGGCATCATCTTTATCAATGAATGTTCTCTCCCCGAGCATCATCTTTATGAATGAAAGTTCTCTCTCTGGGCATCATCTTTATAAAACAAGGTTCTCTGCCTGGCTATCATCTATATGAATGAAAGTTGTCTCTCTGGGCATCATCTTTATAAATAAAGGATCACTGCCTGGGCATCGTCTTTATAAGTGAAGGTTCTCTCTCTGGGGATCATCTTTATGAATGAATGTTCTCTGGGCATCATCTTTTGAATCAAGGTTCTCTCTCTGGGCTTCACCTTAAAGAATGAAGGTCCTCTGCTTGGGCATCATCTTTAAGAATGAAGGTCCACTCTCTGGGCACCATCTTTATGAATGAATATTCTCTATCTGTGGATCCTCTTTATGAATGAAAGTTCTCTGCCTTGGCATCAATTTATGAATGAGGGTTCTCTCTCGAGGCATCATCTTTATGAATGAAGGCTCTCTCTCTGGGCATCACCTTTATGAAAGAAGATTCTCTGGGCATCAACTTATGAATGAAGGTTCTCTCTCTGGGCATCACCATTATGATTGAAGTTTCTCTGCCTGGGCATCATCTTTATGAAAGTAGGTTCTCTCTCTGGGCATCATGTTTATGAAAGAAAGATCTCTTTTTGTGCATCATCTTTATTGTAGAAGGTTCTCTGTCTCGGCATCATCTTTATGAATGAAAGTCCACGCTCTGGGCACCATCTTTATGATTGAATGTTCTCTATCTGTGGATCCTTTTTATGAATGAAAGTTCTATGCCTTGGCATCAATTTATGAATGAGGGTTCTCTCTCGAGGCATCATCTTTATGAATGAAGGCTCTCTCTCTGGGCATCACCTTTATGAATGAAAATTCTCTGGGCATCAACTTATGAATGAAGGGTCTCTCTCTGGGCATCACCATTATGATTGAAGTTTCTCTGCCTCGGCATCATCTTTATGAAAGTAGGTTCTCTCTCTGGGCATCATTTTTATGAAAGAAAGATCTCTTTTTGTGCATCATCTTTATTGTAGAAGGTTCTCTGTCTTGGCATCATCTTTATGAAAGAAGGTTCTCTATCTGGGCATCACCTTTAAGAATGAAGTTTCTCTGCTTCAGCATCATCTTTATGAATGAAGGTTCTTTCTCTGGACATCACATTTATGAATGAAGGTTCTCACCTTGGCAACATCTTTATGAATGAAGGCTCTTTCTCTGGGCATCATCATTATGAAAGAAGGTTCCCTGCCTGGACATCATCTTTACGAAAGAATGTTCTCTACCTGGGCATCATCTTTATGAATGAAAGTACGCTCTCTGGGCATCATCTTTATGAAACAAAGTTCTCTCTCTGGTATCATCTTAATGAATGAAGGTTCTCTGCCTGGGAATCATCTTTATGATTGAAGGTTCTCTGGGCATCATCTTTATGAAACAAGGTTCTCTGCCTGGCTATCATCTATATGAATGAGAGTTTTCTCTTTGTGTATCATCTTTATGAATGAAGGTTCTCTCTCTGGGCATGATCTTTATGAATTAAGGTTCTCTGGGCATCATCTTATGAATGAAGATGCTCTCTCTGGGCATCACCTTTATGAATGAAGGTTCTCTCTCTGGGCATCATCTTTATGAAAGAAGTTTCTCTGCCTGGGCATTATCTTTAAGAAAGAAGGTTCTCTACCTGGGCATCATCTTTATGAATGAAGGTACGCTCTCTTTGCATCATCTTTATGAAACAAGGTTCTCTGCCTGGCTATCATCTATATGAATGAAAGTTGTCTCTCTGGGCATCATCATTATGAATGAAGGATCTCTGCCTAGGCACCATCTTTATGAATGAAAGTTCTCTCTCTGGCCATCATCTTTATGAATGAATGTTCCCTGTGCATCATCTTATGAATGAAGGTTCTCTGCCTGGGCAACATCTTTCTGAATGAAGGCTCTTTCTCTGGGCATCATATTTATCAAAGAAGGTTCTTTGCCTGGGAATCATCATTATGAAAGAATGTTCTCTGCCTGGGCATCATCTTTGTGAATGAAGGTTCTCTCTCTGGGCATCACTTTATGAATGAAGGTTCTCTGGGCATCATCTTATGAATGAAGGTTCTCTCTCTGGGCATCACCTTTATGAAAGAAGGTTCTTTCTCTGGGCATCATCTCCATGAATGATGGTTCTCTCCCTGGGCATCATCTTTATGAATGAAAGTCTCTCTGCCTGGGCATCATCTTTATGAATGACGGTTCTCTCTCTGGGAATCATCTTTATGAATGAAGGTTCTCTGCCTAGGCATCATCTTTAAGAATGAAGGTTCTCTAACTGGGCATCACCTTTAAGAATGAAAGTTCTCTGCCTGAGCATCATGTTTATGAATGAACGTTCTTTCTCTGGACATCACATTTATGAATGAAGGTTCTCTGCCTTGGCAACATCTTTATGAATGAAGGCTCTTTCTCTGGGCATCATATTTATGAAAGAAAGTTCTCTGCCTGGGAATCAAATTTATGAAAGAATGTTCTCTGCATGGGCATCATCTTTATGAATGAAGGTTCTCTCTCTGGGCATCATCTTTATGAAGAAAGGCTCTCTCTCTGGGCATCATCTATATGAAAGTAAGTTCTCTCTCTGGGCATCATATTTATGAAAGAAAGATCTCTGTTTGTGCATCATCTTTATGGAAGAAAGTTCTCTAAATGGGCATCATCTTTATGGATGATGGTTCTCTGGGCATCATCTTATGAATGAAGTTTCTCTCTCTGGGCATCCCCTTAATGAAAGAACGTTCTCTCTTTGGGCATCATATTTAAGACAGAAGGTTCTCGGACTGGGCGTCATCTTTACGAAATGTCCTCTGCCTGGGCATCATCTTAATGAATGAAGGTTCTCTCTGTGGGCATTATCTTTATGAAAGGTGGTTCTCTCTCTGGGCATCATGTTTATGAAAGATGGTTCTCTTTTTGGGCATCAACTTTATGAATGAAGGTTCTCTGCGCATCATCTTATGAATGAAGGTTCTCTCTCTGGGCATTACTTTTATGAAAGAAGGTTCTTCCTCTGGGCATCATCTCCATGAATGATGGTTCTTTCCTTGGGCACCATCTTTATGAATGACGGTTTTCTCTCTAGGAATCATCTTTATGATGAAGGTTCTCTGCCTAGGCATCAACTTTAAGAATGAAGGTTCTCTATCTGGGCATCACCTTTATAATGAAGGTTCTATGCCTGAGCACCATGTTTATGAATGAAGGTTCTCTCTCTGGACATCACATTTATGAATGAAGGTTCTCTGCCTTGGCAACATCTTTATGAATGAAGGCTCTTTCTCTGGGCATCATATTTATGAAAGAAGGTTCTGTACCTGGGAATCAAATTTATGAAAGAATGTTCTCTGCATGGGCATCATCTTTGTGAATGAAGGTTCTCTCTCTGGGCATCATCTTTATGAATGAAGGTTCTCTCTCTGGAAATCATCTTTTTGAATGAATGTTCTCTCCTTGGGCATCATCTTCATGAATGAAGGTTCTCTCTCTGGAAATCATCTTTATGAATGAAGGTTCTCTCATTGGGCATCTTCTTTATGAAACAAGGTTCCCTGCCTGGTCATCATCTATATGAATGAAGGTTTCCTCTGTGGGCATCATCTTTATAAAGAAATTTCTCTGTTTGTGCATCATATTTATGAAGGAACGTTCTCTATCTCGGCATCATCTTTATCAATGAATGTTCTCTCCCCGAGCATCATTTTTATGAATGAAAGTTCTCTCTCTGGGCATCATCTTTATGAAAGAAGGTTCTCTGATAGGGCAGCATCTTCATGAATGAAAGTTCTCTCTCTGGGCATCATCTTTATAAAACAAGGTTCTCTGCCTGGCTATCATCTATATGAATGAAAGTTGTCTCTCTGGGCATCATCTTTATAAATAAAGGATCACTGCCTGGTCATCGTCTTTATAAGTGAAGGTTCTCTCTCTGGGGATCATCTTTATGAATGAATGTTCTCTGGGCATGATCTTTTGAATCAAGGTTCTCTCTCTGGGCTTCACCTTAAAGAATGAAGGTCCTCTGCTTGGGCATCATCTTTAAGAATGAAGGTCCACTCTCTGGGCACCATCTTTATGAATGAATATTCTCTATCTGTGGATCCTCTTTATGAATGAAAGTTCTCTGCCTTGGCATCAATTTATGAATGAGGGTTCTCTCTCGAGGCATCATCTTTATGAATGAAGGCTCTCTCTCTGGGCATCACCTTTATGAAAGAAGATTCTCTGGGCATCAACTTATGAATGAAGGTTCTCTCTCTGGGCATCACCATTATGATTGAAGTTTCTCTGCCTGGGCATCATCTTTATGAAAGTAGGTTCTCTCTCTGGGCATCATGTTTATGAAAGAAAGATCTCTTTTTGTGCATCATCTTTATTGTAGAAGGTTCTCTGTCTCGGCATCATCTTTATGAATGAAAGTCCACGCTCTGGGCACCATCTTTATGATTGAATGTTCTCTATCTGTGGATCCTTTTTATGAATGAAAGTTCTCTGCCTTGGCATCAATTTATGAATGAGGGTTCTCTCTCGAGGCATCATCTTTATGAATGAAGGCTCGCTCTCTGGGCATCACCTTTATGAAAGAAAATTCTCTGGGCATCAACTTATGAATGAAGGGTCTCTCTGTGGGCATCACCATTATGATTGAAGTTTCTCTGCCTCGGCATCATCTTTATGAAAGTAGGTTCTCTCTCTGGGCATCATTTTTATGAAAGAAAGATCTCTTTTTGTGCATCATCTTTATTGTAGAAGGTTCTCTGTCTTGGCATCATCTTTATGAAAGAAGGTTCTCTATCTGGGCATCACCTTTAAGAATGAAGTTTCTCTGCTTCAGCATCATCTTTATGAATGAAGGTTCTTTCTCTGGACATCACATTTATGAATGAAGGTTCTCACCTTGGCAACATCTTTATGAATGAAGGCTCTTTCTCTGGGCATCATCATTATGAAAGAAGGTTCCCTGCCTGGACATCATCTTTACGAAAGAATGTTCTCTACCTGGGCATCATCTTTATGAATGAAAGTACGCTCTCTGGGCATCATCTTTATGAAACAAAGTTCTCTCTCTGGTATCATCTTAATGAATGAAGGTTCTCTGCCTGGGAATCATCTTTATGATTGAAGGTTCTCTGGGCATCATCTTTATGAAACAAGGTTCTCTGCCTGGCTATCATCTATATGAATGAGAGTTTTCTCTTTGTGTATCATCTTTATGAATGAAGGTTCTCTCTCTGGGCATGATCTTTATGAATTAAGGTTCTCTGGGCATCATCTTATGAATGAAGATGCTCTCTCTGGGCATCACCTTTATGAATGAAGGTTCTCTCTCTGGGCATCATCTTTATGAAAGAAGTTTCTCTGCCTGGGCATTATCTTTACGAAAGAAGGTTCTCTACCTGGGCATCATCTTTATGAATGAAGGTACGCTCTCTTTGCATCATATTTATGAAACAAGGTTCTCTGCCTGGCTATCATCTATATGAATGGAAGTTGTCTCTCTGGGCGTCATCATTATGAATGAAGGATCTCTGCCTAGGCACCATCTTTATGAATGAAAGTTCTCTCTCTGGCCATCATCTTTATGAATGAATGTTCCCTGTCCATCATCTTATGAATGAAGGTTCTCTGCCTGGGCAACATCTTTCTGAATGAAGGCTCTTTCTCTGGGCATCATATTTATCAAAGAAGATTCTTTGCCTGGGAATCATCATTATGAAAGAATGTTCTCTGCCTGGGCATCATCTTTGTGAATGAAGGTTCTCTCTCTGGGCATCACTTTATGAATGAAGGTTCTCTGGGCATCAATTATGAATGAAGGTTCTTTGTCTGGGCATCATCTCCATGAATGATGGTTCTCTCCCTGGGCATCATCTTTATGAATGAAAGTCTCTCTGCCTTGGCATCTTTATGAATGACGGTTCTCTCTCTGGGAATCATATTTATGAATGAAGGTTCTCTGCCTAGGCATCATCTTTAAGAATGAAGGTTCTCTATCTGGGCATCACCTTTAAGAATGAAGGTTCTCTGCCTGAGCATCTTCTTTATGAATGAAGGCTCTCTCTCTGGACATCACATTTATGAATGAAGGTTCTCTGCCTTGGCAACATCTTTATGAATGAAGGCTCTTTCTCTGGGCATCATATTTATGAAAGATGGTTCTATGCCTGGGAATCAAATTTTTGAAAGAATGTTCTCTGCATGGGCATCATCTTTATGAATGAAGGTTCTCTCTCTGGGCATCATCTTTATGAAGAAAGGCTCTCTCTCTGGGCATCATCTTTATGAAAGTAAGTTCTCTCTCTGGGCATCATATTTATGAAAGAAAGATCTCTGTTTGTGCATCATCTTTATGGAAGAAAGTTCTCTAAATGGGCATCATCTTTATGGATGATGGTTCTCTGGGCATCATCTTACGAATGAAGTTTCTCTCTCTGGGCATCACCTTAATGAAAGAAGGTTCTCTCTTTGGGCATCATATTTATGACAGAAGGTTCTCGGACTGGGCGTCATCTTTACGAAATATCCTCTGCCTGGGCATCATCTTTATGAATGAAGGTTCTCTCTGTGGGCATTATCGTTATGAAAGGTGGTTCTCTCTCTGGGCATCATGTTTATGAAAGATGGTTCTCTTTTTGGGCATCATCTTTATGAATGAAGGTTCTCTGGGCATCATCTTATGAATGAAGGTTCTCTCTCTGGGCAATACCTTTATGAAAGAAGGTTCTTCCTCTGGGCATCATCTCCATGAATGATGGTTCTTTCCTTGGGCACCATCTTTATGAATGACGGTTTTCTCTCTAGGAATCATCTTTATGAATGAAGGTTCTCTTCCTAGGCATCATCTTTAAGAATGAAGGTTCTCTATCTGGGCATCACCTTTATAATGAAGGTTCTATGCCTGAGCACCATGTTTATGAATGAAGGTTCTCTCTCTGGACATCACATTTTTGAATGAAGGTTCTCTGCCTTGGCAACATCTTTATGAATGAAGGCTCTTTCTCTGGGCATCATATTTATGAAAGAAGGTTCTGTACCTGGGAATCAAATTTATGAAAGAATGTTCTCTGCATGGGCATCATCTTTGTGAATGAAGGTTCTCTCTCTGGGCATCATCTTTATGAATGAAGGTTCTCTCTCTGGAAATCATCTTTTTGAATGAATGTTCTCTCCTTGGGCATCATCTTCATGAATGAAGGTTCTCTCTCTGGAAATCATCTTTATGAATGAAGGTTCTCTCATTGGGCATCTTCTTTATGAAACAAGGTTCCCTGCCTGGTCATCATCTATATGAATGAAGGTTTCCTCTGTGGGCATCATCTTTATAAAGAAATTTCTCTGTTTGTGCATCATCTTTATGAAGGAACGTTCTCTATCTCGGCATCATCTTTATCAATGAATGTTCTCTCCCCGAGCATCATCTTTATGAATGAAGGTTCTCTCTCTGGGCATCATCTTTATGAAAGAAGGTTCTCTGATAGGGCAGCATCTTCATGAATGAAAGTTCTCTCTCTGGGCATCATCTTTATAAAACAAGGTTCTCTGCCTGGCTATCATCTATATGAATGAAAGTTGTCTCTCTGGGCATCATCTTTATGAATAAAGGATCACTGCCTGGGCATCGTCTTTATAAGTGAAGGTTCTCTCTCTGGGGATCATCTTTATGAATGAAGGTTCTCTGGGCATCATCTTTTGAATCAAGGTTCTCTCTCTGGGCTTCACCTTAATGAATGAAGGGTCTCTGCCTGGGCATCATCTTTATGAATGAAGGTCCACTCTCTGGGCACCATCTTTATGAATGAATGTTCTCTATCTGTGGATCCTCTTTATGAATGAAAGTTCTCTGCCTTGGCATCAATTTATGAATGAGGATTCTCTCTCGAGGCATCATCTTTATGAATGAAGGCTCTCTCTCTGGGCATCACCTTTATGAAAGAAGATTCTCTGGGCATCAACTTATGAATGAATGTTCTCTCTCAGGGCATCACCATTATGATTGAAGTTTGTCTGCCTGGGCATCATCTTTATGAAAGTAAGTTCTCTCTCTGGGCATCATGTTTATGAAAGAAAGATCTCTTTTTGTGCATCATCTTTATTGTAGAAGGTTCTCTGTCTCGGCATCATCTTTATTAAAGAATGTTCCCTCTCTGGGCATCATCTTTATGAATGAATGTTCTCTCTCTGGGCATCATCATTATGAAAGAAGGTTCCCTGCCTGGACATCATCTTTACGAAAGAAGGTTCTCTACCTGGGCATCATCTTTATGAATGAAGGTACGCTCTCTGGGCATCATCTTTATGAAACAAGGTTCTCTCTCTGGTATCATCTTAATGAATGAAGGTTCTCTGCCTGGGAATCATCTTTATGATTGAAGGTTCTCTGGGCATCACCTTTATGAAACAAGGTTCTCTGGGCATCATCTTATGAATAAAGATGCTCTCTCTGGGCATCATCTTTATGAAAGAAGTTCCTCTGCCTGGGCATTATCTTTACGAAAGAAGGTTCTCTACCTGGGCATCATCTTTATGAATGAAGGTACGCTCTCTGGGAATCATCTTTATGAAACAAGGTTCTCTGCCTGGCTATCATCTATAGGAATGAAAGTTGTCTCTCTGGGCATCATTATTATGAATGAAGGATCTCTGCCTAGGCACCGTCTTTATGAATGAAAGTTCTCTCTCTGGCCATCATCTTTATGAATGAAGGTTCCCTGTGCATCATCTTATGAATGAAGGTTCTCTTCCTGGGCAACATCTTTCTGAATGAAGGCTCTTTCTCTGGGCATCATATTTATCAGAGAAGGTTCTTTGCCTGGGAATCATCTTTATGAAAGAATGTTCTCTGCCTGGGCATCATCGTTGTGAATGAAGGTTCTCTCTCTGGGCATCACTTTATGAATGAAGGTTCTCTGGGCATCATCTTAAGAATGAAGGTTCTCTCTCTGGGCATCACCTTTATGAAAGAAGGTTCTTTCTCTGGGCATCATCTCCATGAATGATGGTTCTCTCCCTGGGCATCATCCTTATGAATGAAAGTCTCTCTGCCTGGGCATCATCTTTATGAATGACGTTTTCTCTCTGAGAATCATCTTTATGAATGAAGGTTCTCTGCCTAGGCATCATCTTTATGAATGAAGGCTCTTTCTCTGGACATCACATTTATGAATGAAAGTTCTCTGCCTTGGCAACATCTTTATGAATGAAGGATCTTTCTCTGGGCATCATATTTATGAAAGAAGGTTCTATGCCTGGGAATCAAATTTATGAAAGAATGTTCTCTGCATAGGCATCATCTTTATGAATGAAGGTTCTCTCTCTGGGCATCAACTTTATGAAGAAAGGCTCTCTCTCTGGGCATCATCTTTATGAAAGTAAGTTCTCTCTCTGGGCATCATATTTATGAAAGAACTATCTCTGTTTGTGCATCATCTTTATGGAAGAAAGTTCTCTAAATGGGCATCATCTTTATGGATGATGGTTCTCTGGGCATCATCTTATGAATGAAGTTTCTCTCTCTGGGCATCACCTTAATGAAAGAAGGTTCTCTCTTTGGGCATCATATTTAAGACAGAAGGTTCTCGGACTGGGCTTCATCTTTACGAAATGTCCTCTGCCTGAGCATCATCTTTATGAATGAAGGTTCTCTCTGTGGGCATCATGTTTATGAAAGATGGTTCTCTTTTTGGGCATCATCTTTATGAATGAAAGTTCTCTGGGCATCATCTTATGAATGAAGGTTCTCCTCTGGGCATTACCTTTATGAAAGAAGGTTCTTCCTCTAGGCATCTTCTCCATAAATGATGGTTCTTTCCTTGGGCACCATCTTTATGAATGACGGTTTTCTCTCTAGGAATCATCTTTATGAATGAAGGTTCTCTCTCTGGGTATCATCTTTATGAATGAAGGTTCTCTCTCTGGGCATCTTCTTTATTGAACAAGGTTCACTGCCTGGTCATCATCTATATGAATGAAGGTTCTCTCTGTGGGCATCATCTTTATAATGAATTTTCTCTACTTGTGCATCATCTTTATGAAGGAACGTTCTCTATCTGGCATCATCTTTATCAATGAATCTTCTCTCTCTGGGCATCATCTTTATGAATGAAGGTTCTCTCTCTGGGCATCATCTTTATGAAAGAAGGTTCTCTGAGTTGGTAGCATCTTCATCAATGAAAGTTCTCTCTGGGCATCATCTTTATAAAACAAGGTTCTCTGCCTGGCTATCATCTATATGAATGAAAGTTGTCTCTCTGGGCATCATCTCATGAATGAAGTTTCTCTCTCTGGGCATCACCTTAATGAAAGAAGGTTCTCTCTTTGGGCATCATATTTAAGACAAAAGGTTCTCGGACTGGGCGTCATCTTTACGAAATGTCCTCTGCCTGGGCATCATCTTTATGAATGAAGGTTCTCTCTGTGGGCATTATCTTTATGAAAGGTGGTTCTCTCTCTGGGCATCATGTTTATGAAAGATGGTTCTCTTTTTGGGCATCATCTTTATGAATGAAAGTTCTCTGGGCATCATCTTATGAATGAAGGTTCTCCTCTGGGCATTACCTTTATGAAAGAAGGTTCTTCCTCTGGGCATCATCTCCATGAATGATGGTTCTTTCCTTGGGCACCATCTTTATGAATGACGGTTTTCTCTCTAGGAATCATCTTTATGAATGAAGGTTCTCTCTCTGGGTATCATCTTTATGAATGAAGGTTCTCTCTCTGGGCATCTTCTTTATTGAACAAGGTTCCCTGCCTGGTCATCATCTATATGAATGAAGGTTCTCTCTGTGGGCATCATCTTTATAATGAATTTTCTCTACTTGTGCATCATCTTTATGAAGGAACGTTCTCTATCTGGCATCATCTTTATCAATGAATCTTCTCTCTCCGGGCATCATCTTTATGAATGAAGGTTCTCTCTCTGGGCATCATCTTTATGAAAGAAGGTTCTCTGACTTGGTAGCATCTTCATCCATGAAAGTTCTCTCTGGGCATCATCTTTATAAAACAAGGTTCTCTGCCTGGCTATCATCTATATGAATGAAAGTTGTCTCTCTGGGCATCATCTTTATGAATGAAGGTTCTCTCTCTGGGCATCACCATTATGAATGAGAGTTCTCTGCCTTGGCATCATCTTTATGAATGAGGGGTCTCTCTCAGGGCATCATTTTTATGAATGAAGGTGCTCTCTCTGGGCATCACCATTATGAAGGTTCTGTGACTGGGCATCATCTTTATGTATGTAGATTCTCTCTCTGGGCATCATCTTTATGAAAGAAAGATCTCTTTTTGTGCATCATCTTTATGGAAGAATGTTCTCTCTCTGGGCAACACCTTTATGTAAGAAGGTTTTTCTCTGGGCATCATCTTTTTGAATGAAGGTTCTCTCTCTGGGTAACATCTTTATGAAAGAAGGTTCTGTGACTGGGCATCATCTTTATGAATGAAGGTTCTCTCTCTGGGCATCCTCTTTATGAATGACGGTTCTCTCTCTGGGAATCATCTTTATGAATGAAGGTTCTCTGCCTAGGCATCATCTTTAAGAATGAAGGTTCTCTATCTGGGCATCACCTTTAAGAATGAAGGTTCTCTGCCTGAGCATCATCTTTATGAATGAAGGCTCTTTCTCTGGACATCACATTTATGAATGAAAGTTCTCTGCCTTGGCAACATCTTTATGAATGAAGGCTCTTTCTCTGGGCATCATATTTATGAAAGAAGGTTCTCTGCCTGGGAATCAAATTTATGAAAGAATGTTCTCTGCATAGGCATCATCTTTATGAATGAAGGTTCTCTCTCTGGGCATTATCTTTATGAAGAAAGGCTCTCTCTCTGGGCATCATCTTTATGAAAGTAAGTTCTCTCTCTGGGCATCATATTTATGAAAGAAAGTCTCTGTTTGTGCATCATCTTTATGGAAGAAATTTCTCTAAATGGGCATCATCTTAATGGATGATGGTTCTCTGGGCATCATCTTATGAATGAAGTTTCTCTCTCTGGGCATCACCTTAATGAATGAAGGTTCTCTCTTTGGGCATCACATTTAAGACAGAAGGTTCTCGGACTGGGCGTCATCTTTACGAAATGTCCTCTGCCTGAGCATCATCTTTATGAATGAAGGTTCTCTCTGTGGGCATTACCTTTATGAAAGTTGGTTCTCTCTCTGGGCATCATTTTTATGAAAGATGGTTCTCTTTTTGGGCATCATCTTTATGAATGAAGGTTCTCTGGGCATCATGTTATGAATGAAGGTTCTCCTCTGGGCATTACCTTTATGAAAGAAGGTTCTTCCTCTGGGCATCATCTCCATGAATGATGTTTCTTTTCTTGGGCACCATCTTTATGAATGACGGTTTTCTCTCTAGGAATCATCTTTATGAATGAAGGTTCTCTCTCTGGGTATCATCTTTATGAATGAAGGTTCTCTCTCTGGGCATCTTCTTTATTGAACAAGGTTCCCTGCCTGGTCATCATCTATATGAATGAAGGTTCTCTCTGTGGGCATCATCTTTATAATGAATTTTCTCTACTTGTGCATCATCTTTATGAAGGAACGTTCTCTATCTGGCATCATCTTTATCAATGAATCTTCTCTCTCCGGGCATCATCTTTATGAATGAAGGTTCTCTCTCTGGGCATCATCTTTATGAAAGAAGGTTCTCTGACTTGGTAGCATTTTCATCAATGAAAGTTCTCTCTGGGCATCATCTTTATAAAACAAGGTTCTCTGCCTGGCTATCATCTATATGAATGAAAGTTGTCTCTCTGGGCATCATCTTATGAATGAAGGTTCTCTCTCTGGGCATCACCTTAATGAAAGAAGGTTCTCTCTTTGGGCATCATATTTAAGACAGAAGGTTCTCGGACTGGGCGTCATCTTTACGAAATGTCCTCTGCCTGGGCATCATCTTTATGAATGAAGGTTCTCTCTGTGGGCATTATCTTTATGAAAGGTGGTTCTCTATCTGGGCATCATGTTTATGAAAGATGGTTCTCTTTTTGGGCATCATCTTTATGAATGAAAGTTCTCTGGGCATCATCTTATGAATGAAGGTTCTCCTCTGGGCATTACCTTTATGAAAGAAGGTTCTTCCTCTGGGCATCATCTCCATGAATGATGGTTCTTTCCTTGGGCACCATCTTTATGAATGACGGTTTTCTCTCTAGGAATCATCTTTATGAATGAAGGTTCTCTCTCTAGGTATCATCTTTATGAATGAAGGTTCTCTCTCTGGGCATCTTCTTTATTGAACAAGGTTCCCTGCCTGGTCATCATCTATATGAATGAAGGTTCTCTCTGTGGGCATCATCTTTATAATGAATTTTCTCTACTTGTGCATCATCTTTATGAAGGAACATTCTCTATCTGGCATCATCTTTATCAATGAATCTTCTCTCTCTGGGCATCATCTTTATGAATGAAGGTTCTCTCTCTGGGCATCATCTTTATGAAAGAAGGTTCTCTGACTTGGTAGCATCTTCATCCATGAAAGTTCTCTCTGGGCATCATCTTTATAAAACAAGGTTCTCTGCCTGGCTATCATCTATATGAATGAAAGTTGTCTCTCTGGGCATCATCTTTATGAATGAAGGTTCTCTCTCTGGGCATCACCATTATGAATGAAAGTTCTCTGCCTTGGCATCATCTTTATGAATGAGGGGTCTCTCTCAGGGCATCATTTTTATGAATGAAGGTGCTCTCTCTGGGCATCACCATTATGAAGGTTCTGTGACTGGGCATCATCTTTATGTATGTAGATTCTCTCTCTGGGCATCATCTTTATGAAAGAAAGATCTCTTTTTGTGCATCATCTTTATGGAAGAAGGTTCTCTCTCTGGGCAACACCTTTATGTAAGAAGGTTTTTCTCTGGGCATCATCTTTTTGAATGAAGGTTCTCTCTCTGGGTATCATCTTTATGAAAGAAGGTTCTGTGACTGGGCATCATCTTTATGAATGAAGGTTCTCTCTCTGGGCATCCTCTTTATGAATGACGGTTCTCTCTCTGGGAATCATCTTTATGAATGAAGGTTCTCTGCCTAGGCATCATCTTTAAGAAGGAAGGTTCTCTATCTGGGCATCACCTTTAAGAATGAAGGTTCTCTGCCTGAGCATCATCTTTATGAATGAAGGCTCTTTCTCTGGACATCACATTTATGAATGAAAGTTCTCTGCCTTGGCAACATCTTTATGAATGAAGGCTCTTTCTCTGGGCATCATATTTATGAAAGAAGGTTCTCTGCCTGGGAATCAAATTTATGAAAGAATGTTCTCTGCATAGGCATCATCTTTATGAATGAAGGTTCTCTCTCTGGGCATCATCTTTATGAAGAAAGGCTCTCTCTCTGGGCATCATCTTTATGAAAGTAAGTTCTCTCTCTGGGCATCATATTTATGAAAGAATGTCTCTGTTTGTGCATCA
The DNA here is from genome assembly GCF_050624435.1 of Tenrec ecaudatus. Taxonomy (NCBI): domain Eukaryota; kingdom Metazoa; phylum Chordata; class Mammalia; order Afrosoricida; family Tenrecidae; genus Tenrec; species Tenrec ecaudatus. Next base: position 16,230,087 of record NC_134549.1, read on the forward strand.
TCTTTATGGAAGAAAGTTCTCTAAATGGGCATCATCTTTATGGATGATGGTTCTCTGGGCATCATCTTATGAATGAAGTTTCTCTCTCTGGGCATCACCTTAAAGAAAGAAGGTTCTCTCTTTGGGCATCACATTTAAGACAGAAGGTTCTCGGACTGGGCGTCATCTTTACGAAATGTCCTCTGCCTGAGCATCATCTTTATGAATGAAGGTTCTCTCTGTGGGCATTACCTTTATGAAAGTTGGTTCTCTCTCTGGGCATCATTTTTATGAAAGATGGTTCTCTTTTTGGGCATCATCTTTAAGAATGAAGGTTCTCTGGGCATCATCTTATGAATGAAGGTTCTCCTCTGGGCATTACCTTTATGAAAGAAGGTTCTTCCTCTGTGCATCATCTCCATGAATGATGGTTCTTTCCTTGGGCACCATCTTTATGAATGACGGTTTTCTCTCTAGGAATCATCTTTATGAATGAAGGTTCTCTCTCTGGGTATCATCTTTATGAATGAAGGTTCTCTCTCTGGGCATCTTCTTTATTGAACAAGGTTCCCTGCCTGGTCATCATCTATATGAATGAAGGTTCTCTCTGTGGGCATCATCTTTATAATGAATTTTCTCTACTTGTGCATCATCTTTATGAAGGAACGTTCTCTATCTGGCATCATCTTTATCAATGAATCTTCTCTCTCCGGGCATCATCTTTATGAATGAAGGTTCTCTCTCTGGGCATCATCTTTATGAAAGAAGGTTCTCTGACTTGGTAGCATCTTCATCAATGAAAGTTCTCTCTGGGCATCATCTTTATAAAACAAGGTTCTCTGCCTGGCTATCATCTATATGAATAAAAGTTGTCTCTCTGGGCATCATCTTTATGAATGAAGGTTCTCTCTCTGGGCATCACCATTATGAATGAAAGTTCTCTGCCTTGGCATCATCTTTATGAATGAGGGGTCTCTCTCAGGGCATCATTTTTATGAATGAAGGTGCTCTCTCTGGGCATCACCATTATGAAGGTTCTGTGACTGGGCATCATCTTTATGTATGTAGATTCTCTCTCTGGGCATCATCTTTATGAAAGAAAGATCTCTTTTTGTGCATCATCTTTATGGAAGAAGGTTCTCTCTCTGGGCAACACCTTTTTGAATGAAGGTTCTCTCTCTGGGCATCATCTTTATGAATGAAGGTTCTCTCTCTGGGCATCACCATTATGAATGAAAGTTCTCTGCCTTGGCATCATCTTTATGAATGAGGGGTCTCTCTCGGGGCATCATATTTATGAATGAAGGTGCTCTCTCTGGGCATCACCATTATGAATGAAGGTTCTGTAACTGGGCATCATCTTTATGTATGTAGATTCTCTGTCTGGGCATCATCTTTATGAAAGAAAGATCTCTTTTTGTGCATCATCTTTATGGAAGAAGGTTCTCTCTCTGGGCAACACCTTTATGTAAGAAGGTTTTTCTCTGGGCATCATCTTTTTGAATGAAGGTTCTCTCTCTGGGCATCATCTTTATGAATGAAGGTTCTCTCTCTGGGCATCACCATTATGAATGAAAGTTCTCTGCCTTGGCATCGTCTTTATGAATGAGGGGTCTCTCTCGGGGCATCATATTTATGAATGAAGGTGCTCTCTCTGGGCATCACCATTATGAATGAAGGTTCTGTAACTGGGCATCATCTTTATGTATGTAGATTCTCTCTCTGGGCATCATCTTTATGAAAGAAAGATCTCTTTTTATGCATCATCTTTATGGAAGAAGGTTCTCTCTATGGGCAACACCTTTATGTAAGAAGGTTATTCTCTGGGCATCATATTTTTGAATGAAGGTTCTCTCTCTGGGTATCATCTTTATGAAAGAAGGTTCTCTGACTGGGCATCATCTTTAAGAATGAAGGTTCTCTCTCTGGGCATCCTCTTTATGAATGAAGGTTCTCTCTCTGGGCATCATCTTTATGAAAGAAGGTTCTCTCCCTGGGCATCATCTTTAGGAAGAAGGTACTCTACCTGGGCATCATCTTTTTGAATGAAGGTACGCTCTCTGGGCATCATCTTTATGAAACAAGGTTCTCTGCCTGGCTATCATCTATATGAATGAAAGTTGTCTCTCTGGGCATCATCTTTCTGAATAAAGGATCTCAGCCTGGGCATCATCTTTACGAAAGAAAGTTCTATCTCTGGGCATCATCTTTATGAAAGAAAGCTCTCTCTGGTATCATCTTTATGAATGAAGATTCTCTGTCTGGGAATCATCTTTATGATTGAAGCGTCTCTCTCTGGGCATCATCTTTATGAAACAAGGTTCTCTGCCTGGCTCTCATCTATATGAATGAAAGTTGTCTCTCTGGGCATCATCTTTCTGAATAAAGGATCTCAGCCTGGGCATCATCTTTATGAATGAAGGTTCTCTCTCTGGGCATCTTCTTTATGAAACTATGTTCCTTGCCTGGGCATCATCTATATGAATGAAAGTTGTCTCTCTGGGCATCATCTTTATGAATAAAGGATCTCTGCCTGGGCATCATGTTTATGAATGAAGGTTCTCTCTCTGAGATTATCTTTATGAATGAAGGTTCTCTGGGCATCATCTTTATAAAGAACGTTCTCTCTTTGTGCATCATCTTTATGAAAGAACGTTCTCTGTCGCGGCATCATTTTTATCAATGAAGGTTATCTCTCTCGGCATTATATTTATGAAAGAAGGTTCTCTGCCTGGGCATCATCTTTACGAACAATGTTCTCTACCTGGCATCATCTTTATGAATGAAAGTATGCTCTCTGGGCAAAATCTTTATGAAACAAGGTTCTCTGCCAGGGAATCATCTTTACGAAAGAAGGTTCTCTACCTGGGCATCATCTTTATGAATGAAGGTATGCTCCCTGGGCATCATCTTTATGAAACAAGGTTCTCTCTCTGGTATCATCTTAATGAATGAAGGTTCTCTGCCTGGGAATCATCTTTATGATTGAAGATTCTCTCTCTGGGCATCATCATTATGAAACAAGGTTCTTTGCCTGGCTATCATCTATATGAATGAGAGTTGTGTCTTTGTGTATCATCTTTAAGAATGAAGGTTCTCTCTCTGGGCATCATCTTTATGAATTAAGGTTCTCTGGGCACCATCTTATGAATGAAGATGCTCTCTCTGGGCATCACCTTTATGAATGAAGGTTCTCTCTCAGGGCATCATTTTTATGAATGATAGTTCTCTCTCTGGGCATCATCTTTATGAAAGAAGATTCCCCACCTGGGCATCATCTTTATGAATGAAGGTACGCTCTCGGGGCATCATCTTTATGAAACAAGGTTGTCTCCCTGGCTCTCATCTATATGAATGAAAGTTGTCTCTGTGGGCATCATCTTTATGAATGAAGGATCTCTGCTTGGGCATCACCTTTATGAATGAAGGTTCTCTGCCTGGGCAACATCTGTATGAATGAAGGCTCTTTATCTGGGCATCATATATATGAAAGAAGGTTCTCTGCCTGGGAGGCATCTTTATGAAAAAAGATTTACTCTCTTGACATCACTATTATGCAAGAAGGTTCTTTCTCTGGGCATTATCTTCATGAATGATGGTTCTCTCCCTGGGCATCATTTTTATCAATGAATGTTCTCGCTCTGTGCATCATATTTATGAATGAATGCTCTCTGCCTGGGCATCATCTTTATGAATGACGGTTCTCTCTTGGCATCATCTTTATGAATGAAGGATCTCTGCCTGGGCCTCATCTTTATGAATGAAGGTTCTCTCTCTGGTCCACATCTTTATGAATTAAGGTTCTCTGAGCATCATCCTATGAATGAAGGTTGTCTCTCTGGGCATCACCTTTTTGAATGAAGTTTCTCTGCCTGGGTATCAATTTTATGAATGAAGGTTCACTCTCTGCACATCACCTTTATCAATGAAGGTTCTCTGCCTGGGCAACATCTTTATGAATGAAGTCTCTTTCTCTGGGCATCATATATAAAAGAAGGTTCTCCGCCTGGGAGGCATCTTTATGAAAGAATGTTCTCTGCCTGGGCATCATCTTTGTGAATGAATGTTCTCTGGGCATCATCTTATGAATGAAGGTTCTCTCTCTGGGCATCACCTTTATGAAAGATGGTTCTTTATCTGGGCATATTCTTCATGAATGATGGTTCTCCCCCTGGGCATCATCTTTATGAATGAAAGTTCTCTCTGTGCATCATCTTTATGAATGAAATTTCTCTGCCTGGGCATCAACTTTATGAATGACGGTTCTCTCTCTGTGCATCATCTTTATGAAAGAATGTTCTCTGCCTCGGCATCATTTTTGTGAATGAAGGTTCTTTCTCTAGGCATCATATTTATGAATGAAGGTTCTCTCTCTGGGCATCACCTTTATGTAAGTAGGTTCTTTCTCTGGGCATCATCTTTATGAATAAAGTTTTATATCTGGGCATCCTCTTTATTTTTTTTAACGTTTTATTAGGGGCTCATACAACTGTTATCACAATCCATACATATACGTACATCAATTGTATAAAGCACATCCATACATTCCCTGCCCCAATCATTCTCAAGGCATTTGCTCTCTACTTAAGCGCCTTGCATCAGGTCCTCCTATTTTTCCCCTCCCTCCCCTTCCCCCCCTCCCTCATGTGCCCTTGGTAATTTATACCTCGTTATTTTGTCATATCTTGCCCTATCTGGAGTCTCCCTTCCCCCCTTCTCTGCTGTCCCTCTCCTTGGGAAGAGGTCACATGTGGATCCTTGTAATCAGTTCCCCCTTTCCAACCCACTCACCCTCCACTCTCTCAGCTTCGTCCCTCACACCCTTTGTCCTGAAGGTATCATCCTCCCGGATTCCCTGTACCTCCAGCCCTCATATGTACCAGTGTACAACCTCTGTCCTATCCAGCCCTGCAAGGTAGAATTCGGATCATGGTAGTTGTGGGGAGGAAGCATCCAGGATCTGGGAGAAAGCTGTGTTCTTCATCGGTATTACCTCGCACCCTAATTAACCCATCTCCTTTCCTAAATACCTCTATGAGGGGATCTCCAGTGGCCGACACTTGGGCCTTGGGTCTCCACTCTGCACTTCCCCCTTAATTTAATATAGTATATATATTACTATATTATTATATATATATATTATATATATACACATATATTATATATATATTATATATATACACATATATACACATACATACACACACTTATATCGTTGTTTGTTTGTTTTTTGCATGATACCTTATACCTGGTCCCTTAGCACCTCGTGATCACACTGGCTGGTGTGCTTCTTCCATGTGGGCTTTTTTGCTTCTGAGCTAGATGGCCGCTTGTTCACCTTCAAGCCTTTAAGACCCCAGACACTATCTCTTTTGATAGCCGGGCACCATCAGCTTTCTTCACCACATTTGCTTATGCACCCATTTGTCTTCAGCGATCCTATCATGGAGGTGTGCAGTCAATGATATGATTTTTTGTTCTTTGATGCCTGGTAACTGATCCCTTTGGGACCACTCGATCACACAGGCTGGTGTGTTCTTCCATGTGGACTTTGTTGCTTCTGAGCTAGATGGCTGCTTGTTTATCTTCAAGCCTTTAAGACCCCAGTCACTATCTCTTTTGATAGCCGGGCACCATCAGCTTTCTTCACCACATTTACTTGTTCACCCACTTTGGCTCCAGCCGTTGTGTTGGGAGAGTGAGCATCATGGAGTTCCAATTAAATAAAAGAAGCTATTCATGCATTGAGGGAGTGTTTGAGTAGAGGCCCAAGGTCATTCTGCCACCTTAATATTAAACCTATAAGTATAGACACATAGATCTATTTCCCCATCTTCCTATATATATTTGCATGTACGTGTCTTTGTCTAGACCTCCATGAATGCCCTTTGACTCCTAGCTCTTTCCTCTATCTCCCTTGACTTTCCTCCTGCCCTACTACCATGGTTCATCGCCACCTGGGCTAGAGTATACCTCTTCTCTAAGCAACCTTACCCTTGATCATTTCCCACCAGGCCTGCCACTCCCCCTTCTTTACCATATGGGATCCCATGGTTTTCCCTGTCCCTGGGTTTTTAACACCACTTCCTTACCCCCCCACCCCCCCACCCCAAGTCCCCCCGGAACTGTCGGTCCCGTTGGTTTTCCTCCAGATAGTTTATCCAGCCTGTCCTATTCAGACAGACCTGTGGAGTCACTAACATGCACGAAAACTAGACAGAGGAAAACAAAGCAACAGTATACAACCAGACAACAAAACAACAAAAACAAAACACTGACAAAGAACAGAACAAAACAGTTCACAAGAGAAAAGCTTGTAGTTAGTTCAGGGATCGTTTGCTGGCCCTTAGGAGCGTTTTCCAGTCCAGTCTGTTGGGGCACCACGCACTGGCCCCAAAGTCCACTTTCAGCATTCCCTGGGGACCTTGCCACTCCATTCTCTTGCTGTTCCGCTGCACTCCCCCAGTGATTTGCCTCGGTGTGGTGGGATCAGGTCAGGTGCAATTCCCACACTGTGTCTCTGGTGCTGTCCCCTGTATCGCCCTTTGTCACTGAGGGGCATCATGTCTCATAGTAGGCCCACCCATGTTGTTCTCTCTGTGGACTGGCTGCTCTACTCAGGAACATCATCATCATAGCCTGGGGGGCCAGGCTGTACTCCACTCTCTCCTCCTGCCCCTTCATCTGCTCCCGTGTGCTCTGATCAGATATGTCCATCTCCCGGAGCTGCAGAGTCAATGTCGTCCTTTGGCATCCTCTTTATTAAAGAAGGTTCTCTCTCTAGGAATCATCTTTATGAATGAAGGTTCTCTACTTGGGCATCATCTTTATGAAGGAAGGTTCTCTTTCTAGGCATCATCTTTATGAAACAAGTTTCTAAGTCTGGGCATCAACTATATGAATGAAGTTTCTCTGCCAGGGCATCATCTTTATAAGAGAAGGCTATCACTCTGGGCATCATCTTTTTGAAAGCAGGTTCTCTCTTTGGGCATCATATTTATGAAAGAAGGTTCTCTGTTTGGGCATCATCTTTATGAAAGGAGGTTCTCTTTCTAGGTATTATCTTTATGAATAAAAGGTTCTTTGCCTGGGCATCACCTTTTTGAATGAAGGTTCTCTCTCTGGGCATCTTCTTTATGAAACAAATTCCCTGCCTGTGCATCATCTATATGAATGAAGGTTCTCTCTCTGGGCATCATCTCTAAAAGAAAATTCTCTGTTTGGGCATCATCTTTATGAAAGAACATTCTCTGTCTCGGCATAATCTTTTACAATGAAGGTTCTCTCTCTGGGCATCATCTTTATGAATAAAGTTTCTCTCTCTGGGCATCACCTTTATGAATGAATTTTCTCACTCTGGGCATCATCTTTATGAATGAAGGTTCCCCTCGGGGCACCATCTTTATGAGAGAAGGTTCCCTGCCTGGACATCATCTTTACGAAAGAAGGTTCCCTACCTGTGCATCATCTTTATGAATAAAGGTACGCTCTCTGGGCATCATCTTTATGAAACAAGGTTCTCTCTCTGGGCATCATCTTTATGATTGAAATGTCTCTCTCTGGGCATCATCTTTATGAAACAAGGTTCTTTGCCTGGCTATCATCTATATGAATAAATGTTGTCTCTCTGGGCATCCTCTTTATGAAAGAAGGTTCTCTCTCTGGGCATCATCTTTATGAAAGAAGGTTCCCTGCGTGGACATCATCTTTACGAAAGAAGGTTCTCTACCTGGGCATCATCTTTATGAATGAAGGTACGCTCTCTGGGCATCATCTTTATGAAACAAGGTTCTCTCTCTGGGCATCATCTTTATGAATAAAGGTTCTCTCTCTGGGCATCATCTTTATGAATGAAGATTCTCTCTCTGGGCATCATCTTTATGAAAGAAAGTTCTCTGCCTGGGCATCATCTTTTTTTTTTTTCAGTAGAAGGATTTTATTGAGGTTGTTTGACAGGATCATGTCACCATCAAAAAAAACCAAACCAAACCACACTTGTTACCACTGTTTCAATACTAACTCATAGGGCCCCTATTGGACAGAGTAAAAATGTCCCTTTAATTTTCCAAGACTTAAACATTTTACAGACGTTGACAACCTTATGGCTTCAAACTGCTGGTCTTTTGGCTAGAAGTTCAATGGATAACCCACTGTCATATATTAAACTGATCCCTCAAGGAAAAATGGGTGATGGTCTTCAAAGTTCTCTCCAGACAGGTCACCAAATCCTTATCCCTCTTGACTCATGACCTGGCTTCATATATCAGTGAGTAGATATTTTCTAAATTATACCCTTGTGCTCTCATGATATGTGGGTTCACTTTTTATACATATCTATCCCTTTCTCTGTCTCTCTCTTTTACTTTTTTTTAATACATTTTATTAGGGGCTCATACAACTCTTATCACAATCCATACATATACATACATCAATTGTATAAAGCACATCCGTACATTCTTTGCCCTAATCATTTTCTTTCTTTTTTCTTTTTTTCAATCTTTTTATTGGGGCTCATAAGGCTCTTATCACAATCTGTGCATACATCAAATGAGCAAAGCACCCTTATACATTCATTGCACTCGTCACTCTCATAATTCACCTTCCCTTGTGTTCCCGGAATCAGCTCGGTTTCCCTTTTTTTTCCCCCATCCCCCTCTCTCCCCGATCCCACCCCTGGTCCCTTGATAGTTTATAAATAATTATTATATCTTATCTTACACTCCCCGGCGTCTCCCCTCACCCGCCTCCCCCTTGACAATTTCCCAGAGAGGAGGTTACACATAGATCTCCGAGATCGGTTCTCCCTTTCTACATGCCCTTCCCTCCTGGTGTCGCCTCTCCCAAAGCTGGTGTTGAAGGGTTCGTCTGTCCTAGATTCCCTGTGCCTCCAGATCCCCACTGCACCGCTGTACATCCTCTGGTACAACCAGGTCCTCAAGGCAAGGTAGGATTGGGGTCATGATGATTGAGAGGGGAGGTAGCATTCAGGAACTAGAGGAAGGTTTTGAGTTTCATTGTTGTTACACTGAACCCTGTGTGGCCCATCTCCTCCTCACTACCCCTCTGGAAGGGGTGTTCAGCTCTCTACAGGTGGGCATTGGGTCCCCATCATGCACTCCCCCTCTTTCATGGTGATGTGAGTCTCACCACCACCCCACCTTTGATGTTGGAGACCTGGTCTCCTCTGTCCTTCATGGTCACCTATGTTGGTGTGCTGCTTCCGTGTGGGCTCGGTTGCTTCTGGGCTAGATGGCCGCTTGTTTGCTTTCAAGCCTTTAAGTCCCCAGACGCTATATCTCTCAGTAGCCGGGCACCATCCGCCTTCTTCACCACACTTGCTTATGCACACTTTCGTCTTCAGCCATTATGTGAGGAAGGTGATCACACAATGATTGTTTTTGTTCCTTTGTATCTGCTACATGGTCCATTCAACACCTTGTGTTCGCTTAGGCCGTGTGCTTATTCTCTGTGGGCTTTGTTGCTTCTGAGCTAGATGGCCACTTATTTGCCTTCAAGCCTTTAAGACCCCAGACGCTATATCTTTTTTTGATAGCCGGGCACCATCAGCTTTCTTCAGCACATTTGCTTACACACACGGCTGTCTTCAGTGATCATGTCGGGAAGATGGGTATCCTGCAATGGCTGCTTAGCAGGGCGAGGTGCTATTGTATTGGGGGATTATGCATGAGGAGGCCCAATGTCCATCTGCTACCCTACTACTGAACCTATAAATATATGCGTATAAATCTATTGCCCCCATAAACATAAATATATTTACATATGTACATGTCTGTATTTAGGCTTCTCTGTATACACTTTGCCTCCTACTCCTTTCCTCTATTTCCTTTCGCTTTCCTCCCGACCCATTACCATGTTTGGCCTTCATTCTGGATTCAGTAGTTCCTCTCAGTTACCTTGCTCTTGGTCACTCCCTTCCAGTCCTCCCCTCCCCTCCCTCCTCTGGTTTAGAACCATTCGCTGTTCCCTTGTTTCTGTGTTGGGCGACACCTCCTCCCTTCCCCTACCTCCCACGCTCTCATGTCCCTCCAGGACCATTGGTCCTGTTGTTTTCTTCTCTCATTATTTGTCCAGCCTATCTTGTCTAGGTGGACCTGCTGACATAGCAATATGTGCATACAAATGGATATGACTTTGACTGTACCCAAGTGGCCCATAAGAACATGGCTTTGACAGAAGCAACATCGACACGCTGATAAGCAGAAAAGCCACTAACATACAAAATTTACAAGGTAAAAAACAAAACAAATTAAAAAAGACTAAGCAAAAAGATAGCAAATATTAAAAGAAAAATTGCTAGTAGTTCAAGGTCCTTTCGTTGGCCTGTACACCATCCTTTATACTCCCTCGGGCTCCCTGTGCTCTGCTTCCTCCGCTGCGCCATTGCACGCCCCCAGTGTTTGCCTCAGTGTGGCGGAGTCAGCTCAGTCGCCCATCCCCCATTGTGTCTTAGGTGCTGTCCCATATAGGGCCATGTGTTGGTGCAGGATGTCGTATCTCGTAGTGTGGTCAGCTGAATGGTCCTCTCTGTATGACGGGCCCTTCAGCTGGTCTATCGACTTTGGGCTTGGTGGACCCAGGTGTACTCCACTACGTCCTTTCTCCTTCTTTTGTTTCAGATTCCTTCTGGATGTGGTGTGGTGGGTCAGTTCCTTTCCCACTCCAGACGATCTATTTTTGTTTTCTGTGGTATTCCCTTCGAGTGTGGGGATCGGCCTAATTCTGGTTTGGGCCGGCTTGTCGTCCAGCCTCTTTGTGTAGACCTCTGTACTTTGCGTTGCCCTCCTTGTTTGGTGTGTCATGTTGGGGTCTGTATGCATTTTCCAGATCGGTGGGGACACAACCGATACTCTCCCCCGGGTGGGTTAGTACCCTGCCCCGCCCCATACCATCCATTCAGATTGTCCCCCTCCCGGTTCTCCCTCTCTCTACCCCACTACTCATTCTTTATGCTGGGCTCTCATGTACCTCCCTAGGTGTGGCCTGTCCTCCCTCCAACTATCTATGCTTCCTCCCGTTTATTGTGGGATGGATGTTTATTCTTCTATTTATGTCATGCTGATTGTACTTTCCTCAGGGGACTCGTGGTGTACCTGTCCCTTTGGGTCTGGCTTACCTCGCTTAACATAATTCCTTCCAGCTCTTCCCATGAAATAACGTGTTTCATGTGCTCATCGGTGCTTTTCAGTGCTGCATAATACTCCATTGTGTGTATGTGCCAAAGTTTGCTAATCCACTCGTCTATCGATGGAAACTTAGGCTGTTTCCAAGTCTTTGCTATTGTGAATTGTGCCGCAATAAACATTGGAGCGCATATGACTGGTCGTGTTTTATTTGCTGCTTCAACCGGGTATATGCCCAGTAGAGGGATGGCTGGGTCGTAAGGTAGATCAATTTCCATTTTTTTTAGGTATCGCCAGATTGCTTTCCACAGTGGCTGTACAAATCTGCACGACCACCAGCAGTGGAGGAGGGTTCCTACTTCACCACAGCCCCTCCAACACTTGTTGCTCTCTGATTTACTGATCTGGGCTAGCCTCAGGGGTGTTAGGTGGTATCTCATGGTTGTTTTGATTTGCATTTCTCTTATGGCAAGGGACTTCGAGCACTTTCTCATATATTTATTGGCCATATTGATCTCCTCTCTAGTGAAAGTTCTTCTCATTTCTTTTGCCCACTTCCTTAGGGGGTTAACTGTTTTCCTCTTTTTGCAGGTCATGATGGTGTTGTAGATTTTAGTAATGAGCCCTTTGTCTGACGTGTCATTACTAAAAATCTTCTCCCAGTCTGTGGGTTGCCTTGTCACCCTCTTGGCAAAGTCTTTCGAGGTGCACAGGTGTTTTATTCTTATTAGATCCCATTTGTCGATTTCCAGATCACCTGTGTGTGTCCCCTTCCCTGTTGCAGTGAGCCTATGTGCTCCCTGGGCCAGTGCTCTGAGATTAGTCCCGATTTCCTCCTTAATGGTCCTGATGGTTTGGGGTTTGACTTCTAGATCTGTGATCCACCTTGAGTGTATTCTTGTGCATGGGGTGAGGTAGACGTCTTGTTTCAACTTTCTACATGTGGATACCCATTGTTTCCAGCACCACTTATTAAAGAGGGCATCTGCTTCCCACTTGACGTTTTTGGGACCCTTGTTGAAGATCAGTTGTCTATATGCTGATGATTTTACTCCTGGGCTTTCTATTCTTTTCCACTGGTCTGAGTGTCTATCATTGTGCCAGTACCATGCTGTTATGACCACTGTAGCTGTGTAGTAGGCATTAAAATCAGGTAGGGCGAGTCCTCCAATTGGGTCCTTCTTCTGAGGAGTTCTCTGCTAATACTGGGTTTCTTCCCTCTCCATATGAAGTTGGTGGTCAGTTTTTCCAATTCTTTGAAGAAGGTTGATGGTAATTGGATTGGTATAGCGTTGAACTTGTAGAGTGCTTTAAGAAGAACTGTCATCTTTACTATGTTCAGCCTACCTAACCATGAGCAGGGGAGCTTCATCCATTTGTGAAGGTCACTTTTGGTTTCCTGTAATAGGGTTTTATAATTATGCTTATAAAGGTCTTTAGTATTTTTTGTTAAGTATATTCCTAGGTATTTCAGTTTGTTCTTGGCTACTGTGAAGGGTACTTCCCTCTTAATCGCCTCTTCCATGGCCCTGTCCGATGTGTATAGAAACCCTACCGACTTCTGTTTATTGATCTTGTATCCTGCTACTCTTCCATATTCCTCTATTGCTGTAAGTATTCCAACTGTGGAGTTTTGGGGGTCTTCAATGTATAGGATCATGTCATCTGCAAATAACGATAGTTTCACCTCCTCCTCTCCCAACTGGATCCCTTTGATGTCCTTCCGCTGTCTTATGTTGTTAGCCAGAACCTCCAAAACGATATTGAATAGAAGAGGAGACAGGGGGCATCCTTGTCTTATACCCTTTTTCAGTGGTATTGTTCTTGTCTTTTCTCCATTTACTATGAGGTTGGCTGTTGGTCTTTCATAGATAGCTTGTATGAGCTTGAGGAACTTACCTTCCAACCTATCTTCATGAGTGTTTTGATTAGGAATGGATGCTGCATGTTGTCAAATGCTTTTTCTGCATCTATGGATATTATCATATGGTTTTTATCCTTTTTCTTCTCGATGTGGTGTATGATATTGATGGATTTTCGGATGTTAAACCATCCCTGCATCGCTGGGATGAATCCTACTTGGTCGTGGTGATTGATATGTTTGATGTTCCTTTGTATTCTATTGGCCAATATTTTGTTAAGGATTTTTGCATCTATGTTCATTTGAGATATTGGTCTATAATTCTCTACACTTGTGGGGTCTTTTCCCTGTTTGGGTATCAAAGTAATGCTGGCTTCGTAAAATGAGTTTGGGAGCTTGCCGTTCTTTTCTACGTTATGGAATACTTTGTGGAGGATCGGTGTCAGCTCTTACCTGAATGTTTGGTAAAATTCTGCTGTGTAGCCATCTGGCCCTGGGGCCTTTTTCCTTGGTAGGTTTTTGATGACACTCTCTATTTCTTCCTTCGCTATGGGTTTGTTGAGGTTCTTGATCTCTGTCTCAGATAATCTAGGGAGAGATTGTTTTTCTACATATTTATCCATGACTTCCAGGTTTCTGAATTCATTAGAATACAAACCTTCATAGTACTTTGTGATTATCCTTTTTATCTCATTGGGGTCTGTTGTTATTGCCCCCGATTCATCCCTCATCCTGGCTATTGATGATTGCTCCTTTCTATCTTTGGTAAGCTTTGCCATGGGAGTGTCAATTTTATTAATTCTTTCATAAAACCAGCTTCTAGTTGCGTTAATCCTTTGCATTGTTCTTTTGTCTTCCCACTGGTTTAACTCCGCCCTGATTTTTATTATTTCTTTTCTCTTGCTATTGGAGGGGTAGTTCTGTTGACTCTGTTCTAGTTGTTGGAGGTTTTGTGTTACCATATCTGTCATACGCCTTTCTTCTTTTTTCATGTATGCATTCAGTGATATCAAGCTACCTCTGATAACTGCCTTTGCAGTGTCCCATAAGTTTTGATATGTTGTATGCTCGTTCTCATTAGTTTCTAGAAATTTCCTGATATCCTCTCTGATCTGGACCTTAACCCATTCATGTCCCAGGAGATCGTTGTTTATTCTCCAATTGGTGGCCCTTGCTTTTCTGGGTGCCCTCCTATTAATCTCCAGCTTTATGGCATGGTGGTCTGCGAAAGACGTTTGGATAGTATCTATGTGTTTGAATTTACTCAGGCTGGCCTTATGCCCCAGCATGTGATCTATTCTTGAGAAAGATCCGTGTGGATTGGAGAAGAATGTGAAACCTTTTGCTTTTGGATGAAAGGCTCTATAGATGTCTATCAGGCCCTGTTGCCTAATTACATTGTTTAGCTCTCTGGCCTCTTTGCTGAGCTTCTTTCCCTGTGACCTGTCTTTCTCTGATAGTGGAGTGTTGAAGTCCCCCACTATTATTGTTGCTTCCGTGATTTCTTCTGTCATTTTTTTAATAGTTTGTTTGACGAAATTTCCCGCACCATTATTAGGTGCGTAAATATTCAGTATGCTTAGTGCTTCCTGGTTTACTGAGCCTTTGAGAATTATGTAATGTCCCTCTTTGTCTCTTTTTATGTTTTGGATCTTGAGATCCATTTTGTCGGAGATTAAGATAGCCACTCCTGCCTTCTTGGAGTTACCATTTGCTTGGTAAACTTTCTGCCAGCCCTTTATTCTCAGCATATGCTTGTCTGCTTGCTTAAGGTGTGTCTCTTGCAGGCAGCAGATTGATGGGTTATGTTTTCTAATCCAATCCTCCAGCCTCTTTCTTTTAACATATGAATTGAGCCCATTTGTATTCAGAGTGACTATTACAATCTCTGGCTTCATGGTTGCCATATTGCTTTGTGTTTTGGGTCTTTGCCTATCTTCCTTCATATCAGTGTACTGCGTTTGAGTGGAGGGTTTCTATCCTGTCCTCTTTTCCATCTGAGACCGTGTTGTCCTGGTATGTGTTGCTGGCATGTTGGCTTCTAGATGGAGATGGGCTATATGGTGGTCTCCTGGTGGTTCTAGTTGGAGCTTGATCTTCTGGCCATAGTGAGTCAGCCAGTATGTTCTGCAGGGTCGGGTGACATGCAGTATATATTTTGAGTTCTTCCTTGTCCTGGAAGACCCTTATCTTACCCTCTATCTTAATGGATAACTTGGCAGGATATAGGATTCTGGGGGAGGCATTTTTATCTTTCAGTTTTTGGAAGATGTTGCTCCATTCTCTCCTCCTCTTCATGGTTTCTGCTGATAAGTCTGAGCATATTCTTACCTGCGGTCCTTTGTATGTGACTGTCTTCCTTTCTCTTGATGCTCATAAAATTTTCTCTTTTTCCTCTAAGTTGGATAATTTTACAATTATATGTCTTGGCGTGTTCTTCTTGGTGTTTAGCTTAGCCGGCGTCCTCTCTGCTTCCTGTATGAGAGTCGGATTCTCCTTTGTTAGGTTGGGGAAATTTTCTTCCAGGAATTCCTTTGCTATCTTGGCGGTCGATTTGTGTGTTATGTTGTGTTCCGGTAGACCGATTATTCGAATATTATTCCTCTTCATAGCATCTGTCATTGATCTCAGGCTGTCTTCTGTTTCTTTAATTTTCCTATCTGATTGTTTTTCTCGCTTGCTTCGTTTGGTTTGAGCGTCCTCGAGTTCACTGATATGGTTCTCAGCCTCCTTAAGCCTAGATATAGCTTCTGTGACCTTTTGTGTGGACTCTGCTACCTCCTCTGTTAGTTTCTGCAGTTCCTTTTGGTGGATAGTATTCATCCCCTCTATTGTGGACTTCATCCCCTCTATTGTGTATTTCATCCCTTCTATCGTTGCATCCTTATTTTGGTTTGCTTCTCTTAGCTCCTGTATTACTGCAAGCAGAGTTCTGAAGATTTCCTTTTGTGGCTGATCTATATCTGTTTCTTCTATGAGTGACGTTAGGTCTGTTAAAGTGCCTCGTTTCTCTGATTTTTTTGTTGGGAGTGATGTGGTCTGTTGATTTTTCCTTGATCCTTTAATAGGCCCCATGCTTCTGGGAGACAGGAGTAACCTTATTGTGTGGAGGCTAGGGCCACTGTGCCGTCTTCTGGGGTGGCTGGGGCGGGCTGCGGCAGGCTTAGGGCTGGCACTGGGGACCCAACAGGACCCCAGGTGGTGAGAGCTGGCTGGAGCTCACTGACGGCTCCTCAGGGACTGCAAAGTCGAGACCCAGGCTCCACTGCAGGTGGAATGTTTGATCTGCCCGGCCTGTGAGCGGGCGCGGGGAGGCCCCTCGGACAGCTGCGCAGACAGCTGCGCAACACAGCAGGGAACAATGGTGTTCGCTCTCCGCCCTGCTCTGAGCTCAGAACCTCGCGGACCGTAGTGGCTTGGTGCGAAACCGCAGGGGGTAATGGCGCCGGCAAAGGAGGCTTGGCGCGAAACTGCAGGGGGAAATGGCGCCCGTCCTCCGCTCAGTCTCAGAGTCGCAGCCGCCGGGGTCCCTGCAGCACCCTGCGGAGGGCACCTACTCTTGTGCCTTGCGCAGGGAGGGGCCCTTGGTGGGCAGACTCAGCAGCGCTGGGCGCGGCGCTCTGTGGAAGCTCAGGGTCTGGGACAGGTGCGGGTTGGGCTATGGCTCCTGTTGGCGGGAAGTGCTCAGCGCAGGGTCCCCGCCAGGAGTGGAGCTGGTGCTAGGCTGCCAGGGGCTGGCGAGGGCGGGCATGTGTGGGAGGCCGGCGAACGGAGGGCAGGTGGAGAGGTCCGCGGCAGCGGTGCGGGTGGATGGTCACCCGTGGGGGTCGCCAGACAACCCGCGGGTCCGCTCCCCTGAGCTTGGATGAATGCAGGGAGGGACGTGGGCCCGAGGGCAGATCGCTGCCCTGTGGGGAGAGGGGAACTGCGGGAGAGGAAAGCTTCTCTCCCAGTGGGGATAGGCGAGTGGGGAGTGGGCCGCTGGAGTAGGGGAGCATGACCTGCTGCGCTGGTCTAGTCAGGGCAGGCAAGCGGCTCTGGGCTGGCGTCCGGTTTGAGAACTT
The DNA here is from genome assembly GCF_050624435.1 of Tenrec ecaudatus. Taxonomy (NCBI): domain Eukaryota; kingdom Metazoa; phylum Chordata; class Mammalia; order Afrosoricida; family Tenrecidae; genus Tenrec; species Tenrec ecaudatus. Next base: position 16,247,132 of record NC_134549.1, read on the forward strand.
TCTTTCATAAGGATGATGCCCATGGAGAGAACCTTCATTCATAAAGGTGATGCCCAGAGAGAGAGAACTTTCATTCATAAAGATGATGCCAGTTAGAGAACCTTCTTGGTAAAGATGATGCCCAGGCAGAGAACCTTCATTCATAAAGATGATGCACAGAGAGACAACCTTCATTCATAAAGATGATGCCAAGTAGAGAACCTTCATTCATAAAGATGATTCCCAGAGAGAGAACATACTTTCATAAAGAGGATGCCCAGAGATAAAACTTTTATTAATAAAGGTGATGCCCAAAGAAAGAGCCTTCTTTCATAAAGAAGTTACCCAGGCCGAGAACCTTCTTTCATAAAGGTGATGCCCAGAGAGAGAACAGTCATTCATAAAGATGATTCCCAGGCAGAGAACCTTCATTCATTAAGATGATACCAGATAGAGAACCTTGTTTCAAAAAGATGATGCCTAGAGAGCGTACCTTCATTCATAAAGATGATGCCCAGGCAGAGACTTTCTTTCATAAAGATGATGCCCAGAGAGAGAACCTTCATTCATAAAGATGATGCCCCGAGAGAGAACCTTCTTTCTTAAAGATGATGCCCCGGCAGAGAACCTTCATTCATAACGATGATGCCAAATCAGAGAAGCTTCTTTCATAAAGATGATGCCCAGAGAGAGAACCTTCTGTCTTAAAGATGATGCCCAGAGAAAGAACCTTCATTCATAAAGATGATGCCCAGAGTAAGAACCTTCATTCATGAAGTTGATGCCCAGAGAGAGAACCTTCTTTCATAAAGTTGTGCCCAGAGAGAGAACGTTTCGTAAAGATGATTCTCAGACCTAGAATCTTATTTCATAAATAGGATGCCCAGAGAGAGAACCATTATTCATAAAGATGATGCCCAGAGAGAGAACCTTATTTCATAAAGAGGATGCCCAGACAGAGAACCTTTATTCATAAAGATGTTGCCCAGGCAGAGAACCTTCATTCATAAAGATGAGGCCCAGAGAGAGAACCTTCATTCATGAAGATGATGCACCGGCAGAGAACCTTCATTCATAACGATGAGGCCAAATCAGAGAAGCTTCTTTCATAACGATGATACCCAGAGAGAGAACATTCTGTCTTAAAGATGATGCACAGAGAAAGAACCTTCATTCATAAAGATGATGCCCAGAGAGAGAACCTTCATTCATGAAGATGATGTCCAGAGAGAGAACCTTCTTTCATAAAGATGATACCCAGAGAGAGAACCTTGTTTCATAAAGATTATGCCAAGAGAGAGTACCTTCATTCATAAAGTTGATGCCCAGAGAGAAAACGTTCTTTCATAATTTGATGCCCAAGAGAGAACCTTCTTTCATAAAATTGATGCCCAGAGAGAAAACATTCTATCATAAGTTGATGCCCAAGAGAGAACCTTCATTCATAAAGATGATGCCCAGAGAGTAACTTCATTCATAGAGAAGATGCCCAGAGAGTGAACCTTCATTCATAAACATGATGCCCAGGCAGAGAACCTTCATTCATAACGATTATACCGGAGAGAGAACCTGGTTTCATACAGATATTACCCAGAGAGTACCTTCATTCATAAAGATGATGCCCAGGCAGAGAAAGTACTTTTGTCAAGATGATGCCCAGGCAGAAAACCTTCTGTCATAAAGATGATGCCCAGAGAACCTACATTCATAAAATGATGCCCAGAGAGAGAACTTTTATTCATAAAGATGATGCCCAGAGAGATAATCTTTATTCATATATATGATGCCCAGAGAGAGCCTTCATTCATTAAGATGATGCCCAGGCAGAGAACTTACATTCATAAAGATGATGCCAGGACAGAGAACCTTCATTCATAAAGATGATGCCCAGAGTGAACCTTCATTCATAAATATGATGCGCAGAGAGAGTACCTTCATTCATAAAGTTGATGCCCAGAGAGAGAACCTTCTTTCATAAGTTAATGCCCAAGAGAATCTTCTTTCATAAAGATGATGCCCAGAGAGAGCATTCATTCATAAAGATGATGCCCAGGCAGAGAACCTTTCGTAAAGATGATGCCCAGGTAGAGAACATTCATTCATATAGATGATGCACAGAGAGAGACCTTCTGTCTTAAAGATGATGCACAGGCAGAGAACCTTCTTTCATAAAGATGATGCCCAGGCAGAAAACCTTCTTTCATAAAGATGATGCCTAGAGAGACATACTTCATTCATATATATGATGCCCAGATAGAGAATCTTGTTTCATAACGATGATGCCCCGAGAGAGGACCTTCTTTCATAAAGATGATGCCCAGGCAGAGAACCTTCATTCATATAAATGATGCCAGACAGAGAACCTTCTTTCATGAAGTTGATGTCCAGAGGGAGAACCTTCATTCATAAAGATGATACCAGAGACAGAATCTTGTTTCATAAAGATGATGCCCAGAGAGAGTACCTTCATTCATAAAGATGTTGCCCAGTCAGAGAACCTTTCGTAGGAGTCCGGGAAGATGGCCGACAGGGACACCCGCATACTCTGAGAACTCCTCCAAAGAAAACGGGCTTGGCGACTAAGTAGCTGAATAGTAGGAGTCTGGTGAGTGAAATATCCCCCTGGCACAGCACCCCTGTCCCACCCCATGTATTTGTCCTGAGCAGGGGTCTAGGTGAAAGAGGACCAGACTTGTGGGACATCTCTGGTCACTAAGCTGCTGTGAGCTCACTGGCGACTGGCCTAGGCTCCATCCCCAAACCTGACCCGAGCCCAGAGTCGCTTGCCTGCCCTGCCTAGACAGGCGCAGCAGGTCATGCTCCCCTACAACAGTGGCCCACTCGAGGATCCCCACTGGGAGAGAAGCTTTCCTCTCCAGTGGTTCCCCTCTCCCCACCGGGAAACGATCTGCCCTCAGGCCCGCGTCCCTCCCTCCATTCATCCAAGCTCCAGGGAGCGGACCCACAGGTTGTCTGGCGACCCCCACGGGGGACCATCCACCCGCACCGCTGCCGCGGACCTCTCTACCTGCGTGCGCCAGCCTCCCAACCCCGCCAGCCCCCCTCCCCCCCCCGCAGCCTAGCACCAGCTCCACTCCTGGCCTGGACCCTGCGCTGAGCACTTCCCGCCGACAGGAGCCATAGCCCAACCCTCGCCTGTTCCGGACCCTGAGCTTCCGCGGAGCGCTGTGGCCCACGTTGCTGAGTCTGACCGCCAAGGGCCCCTCCCTGCGCAAGGCACAAGAGTAGGTGCACTCCCCAGGGTGCTGCGGGGACCCCGGCGGCCGCGACTCTGAGCCTGAGCGGAGGATGGGCGCCATTACCCCCTGCGGTTTTGCGCCAAGCCACTACTGTCCGCGGGGTTCTGAGCTCAGAGTGGGGCGGAGGGCGAACACCATTGTTCCCTGAAGTGTTGCGCCGCTGTCTGCGCAGCTGTCAAAGGGGCCTCCCCGCGCCTGCTCACAGTCCGGGCAGATCAAACATTCCACCTGCAGCGGAGCCTGGGACCCGGCTTTGCAGTCCCTGAGCAGCCCTTGGTGAGCTCCAGCCAGCTCTCATCACCTGGGGGCCCTGTGGGGTCCCCAGTGCCAGCCCTAAGCCTGCCGCAGCCCGCCCGAGCCACCCCAGGAGACAGCAAGGTGGCCTGAGCCTCCACACAGTACCCTTAGCTGCCCTAGCACTTCCCAACTAAAGCATGAGGACCTCCAGTGGGGAGAGGCTGGACCTGGGAGGGATTGCTGAGCTGAAGAGTATTCCCAACAACACATAGATCAGCACCACATCTTGGGACAATGCGAACTCAGCCACTTCTGCGCTCTATTAGGCATCACCAGCACTTAGAGGGAAAGGGGGAAATTTTCAGACACTCACATCTACACATCCTCCATCTAGCATAGGTTTTTATCTGTTTTTGTGTGTGTGTGTGTGTTTTTTGTTGTTGTTTTTTTTCTGTCTTTTTGTTTTTTTGCCTTTTGGGTGTTTTTTGTTTGTTTTGTTTTTTATTCCTTCTTCCCTTTCTTTTACTTTCTGCGCTGTATTCTCTCTCCTTCCTTCCTACTTTTTCATTAATGCTTGTACTTCTCTTCTGCCCCTTTTCTATAGATTCTCCTTCTCTCTCTTTTCTTTCTTCTCCTCCCACCTCTACTAGTATCACAGCTTGTCCCTCTTCTATTATAGATTCTCTTCCCTCTCCCCCCAATTTTTTCTTCCTCTGCCCAATATTATGTTAACAACTATTTTTATATCATTAACCTTTTAAATCCTTTTTATTACTAACCCCCCTCCTCATAAAGGGGGCTGCTAAGGGGACCTTGTCACACCTGGTCAAAGCAGCCTGAGGGCACTCACTGAGGCCCCAGCCCCCACTCCAGCTGCTGAAACATCTCTGCACTGCGGGCCACCAGCCCGACAGGGAACTCGGTCTACACAGCAGTCTGACCCACCCTTACAGTAGGTCATAGGCAATCGCCTGAAAGAATCCTTAACAATAACATATATAAGGTTACTCCTGTCTCCCAGAAGCATGGGGCCTATTAAAGGATTAAGGAAAAATCAACAGACCACATCACTCCCAACAAAAAAAATCAGAGAAACGAGGCACTTTAACAGACCTAACGTCACTCATAGAAGAAACAGATATAGATCAGCCACAAAAGGAAGTCTTCAGAACTCTGCTTGCAGTAATACAGGAGCTAAGAGAAGCAAACCAAAATAAGGATGCAACGATAGAAGGGATGAAATGCACAATAGAGGGGATGAAGTCCACAAGAGAGGGGATGAATACTATCCACCAAAAGGAACTGCAGAAACTAACAGAGGAGGTAGCAGAGGCCACACAAAAGGTCACAAAAGCTATATCTAGGCTTGAGGAGGCTGAGAACCGTATCAGTGAACCCGAGGACGCTCAAACCAAGCGAAGCAAGCGAGAAAAACAATCAGATAGGAAAATTAAAGAAACAGAAGACAGCCTGAGATCAATGACAGATGCTATGAAGAGGAATAATATTCGAATAATCGGTCTACCGGAACACAACATAACACACAAATCGACTGCCAAGATAGCAAAGGAATTCCTGGAAGAAAATTTCCCCAACGTAACAAAGGAGAATCTGACTCTCATACAGGAAGCAGAGAGGACGCCGGCTAAGCTAAACACCAAGAAGAACACGCCAAGACATATAATTGTAAAATTATCCAACTTAGAGGAAAAAGAGAAAATTTTACGAGCATCAAGAGAAAGGAAGACAGTCACATACAAAGGAGCGCAGGTAGAATATGCTCAGACTTATCAGCAGAAACCATGAAGAGGAGGAGAGAATGGAGCAACATCTTCCAAAAACTGAAAGATAAAAATGCCTCCCCCAGAATCCTATACCCTGCCAAGTTATCCATTAAGATAGAGGGTAAGATAAGGGTCTTCCAGGACAAGGACGAACTCAAAATATATACTGCAAGTCACCCGACCCTGCAGAACATACTGGCTGACTCACTATGGCCAGAAGACCAAGCTCCAACTAGAACCACCAGGAGACCACCATATAGCCCATCTCCATCTAGAAGCCAACATGCCAGCAACACGTACCAGGACAACAGGGTCTCAGATGGAAAAGAGGACAGGATAGAAACCCTCCACTCAAACGCAGTACACTGATATGAAGGAAGACAGGCAAAGACCCAAAACCCAAAACAGAATATGGCAACCATGAAGCCAGAGATTGTAATAATCACTCTGAATACAAATGGGCTCAATTCATATGTTAAAAGAAAGAGGCTGGGGAATGGATTAGAAAACATAACCCATCAATCTGCTGCCTGCAAGAGACACACCTTAAGCAAGCAGACAAGCATATGCTGAGAATAAAGGGCTGGCAGAAAGTTTACCAAGCAAATGGTAACTCCAAGAAGGCAGGAGTGGCTATCTTAATCTCCGACAAAATGGATCTCAAGATCCAAAACATAAAAAGAGACAAAGAGGGACATTACATAATGCTCAAAAGCTCAGTAAACCAGGAAGCACTTAGCATACTGAATATTTATGCACCTAATAATGGCGCGGCAAATTTCGTCAAACACACTATTTAAAAAATGACAGAAGAAATCACGGAAACAACCATAATAGTGGGGGACTTCAACACTCCACTATCAGAGAAAGACAGGCCACGGGGGAAGACGCTCAGCAAAGAGGCCAGAGAGCTAAACAATGTAATTAGGCAACAGGGCCTGATAGACATCTATATAGCCTTTCATCCAAAAGCAAAAGGTTTCACATTCTTCTCCAATCCACACGGATCTTTCTCAAGAATAGATCACATGCTGGGACACAAGGCCAGCCTGAGTAAATTCAAACACATAGATATTATCCAGACGTCTTTCGCAGACCACCATGCCATAAAGCTGGAGATTAATAGAAGGGCACCCAGAAAAGCAAGGGCCACCAATTGGAGAATAAACAACAATCTCCTGCGACATGAATGGGTTAAGGTCCAGAACAGAGAGGATATCAGGAAGTTTCTAGAAACTAATGAGAACGAGCATACAACATATCAAAACTTATGGGACACTGCAAAGGCAGTTATCAGAGGTAGCTTGATATCAATGAATGCATATATGAAAAAAGAAAAAAGGCGTATGACAGATATGTTAACACAAAACCTCCAACAACTAGAACAGAGCCAACAGAACTACCCCTCCAATAGCAAGAGAAAAGAAATAATAAAAATCAGGGCGGAGTTAAACCAGTGGGAAAACAAAAGAACAATGCAAAGGATTAACGCAACTAGAAGCTGGTTTTATGAACGAATTAATAAAATTGACACTCCCCTGGCAAAGCTTACCAAAGATAGAAAGGAGCAAACATCAATAGCCAGGATGAGGGATGAATCGGGGGCAATAACAACAGACCCCAATGAGATTAAAAAGGATAATCACAAAGTACTATGAAGGATTGTATTCTAATGAATTCAGAAACCTGGAAGACATGGATAAATATTTAGAAAAACAATCTATCCCGAGATTATCTGAGACAGAGATCAAAAACCTCAACAAACCCATAGCGAAGAAGAAATAGAGAGTGTCATCAAAAACCTATCAAGGAAAAAGGCCCCAGGGCCAGATGGCTACACAGCAGAATTTTATCAAACATTCAGGGAAGAGCTGACACCGATCCTCCACAAAGTATTCCATAACACAGAAAAAACGGCAAGCTCCCAAACTCATTTTACGAAGCCAGCATTACTTTGATACTCAAACAGGGAAAAGACCCCACAGGTGTAGAGAATTATAGACCAATATCTCTAATGAACATAGATGCAAAAATCCTTAACAAAATATTGGCCAATAGAATACAAAGGAACATCAAACATATCATTCACCACAACCAAGTAGGATTCATCCCAGCGATGCAGGGATGGTGTAACATCCGAAAATCCATCAATATCATACACCACATCGAGAAGAAAAAGGATAAAAACCATATGATAATATCCATAGATGCAGAAAAAGCATTTGACAACATCCAGCACCGATTCCTAATCAAAACACTCATGAAGATAGGATTGGAAGGTAAGTTCCTCAAGCTCATACAAGCTATCTATGAAAGACCAACAGCCAACATCATAGTCAATGGAGAAAAGACAAGAACAATACCACTGAAAAAGGGTACAAGACAAGGATGCCCCCTGTCCCCTCTTCTATTCAATATCGTTTTGGAGGTTCTGGCTAACAACATAAGACAGCGGAAGGACATCAAAGGGATCCAGTTGGGAGAGGAGGAGGTGAAACTATCGTTATTTGCAGGTGACATGATCCTATACATTGAAGACCCCCAAAACTCCACAGTTGGAATACTTACAGCAATAGAGGAATATGGAAGAGTAGCAGGATACAAGATCAATAAACAGAAGTCGGTAGGGTTTCTATACACATCGGACAGGGCCATGGAAGAGGCGATTAAGAGGGAAGTACCCTTCACAGTAGCCAAGAACAAACTGAAATACCTAGGAATATATTTAACCAAAAATACTAAAGACCTTTATAAGCATAATTATAAAACCCTATTACAGGAAACCAAAAGTGACCTTCACAAATGGATGACCCTCCCCTGCTCATGGTTAGGTAGGCTGAACATAGTAAAGATGACAGTTCTTCCTAAAGCACTCTACAAGTTCAATGCTATACCAATCCAATTACCATCAACCTTCTTCAAAGAATTGGAAAAACTGACCACCAACTTCATATGGAGAGGGAAGAAACCCAGAATTAACAGAGAACTCCGCAAGAAGGACACAATTGGAGGACTCGCCCTACCTGATTTTAATGCCTGCTACACAGCTACAGTGGTCAAAACAGCATGGTACTGGCACAATGATAGACACTCAGACCAGTGGAAAAGAATAGAAAGCCCAGGAGTAAAATCACCAGCATATAGACAACTGATCTTCAACAAGGGTCCCAAAAACGTCAAGTGGGAAGCAGATGCCCTCTTTAATAAGTGGTGCTGGAAACAATGGATATCCACATGTAGAAAGTTGAAACAAGACGTCTACCTCACCCCATGCACAAGAATACACTCAAGGTGGATCACAGATCTAGAAGTCAAACCCCAAACCATCAGGACCATTAAGGAGGTAATCAGGACTAATCTCAGAGCACTGGCCCAGGGAGCACATAGGCTCACTGCAACAGGGAAGGGGACACACACAGGTGAACTGGAAATCGACAAATGGGATCTAATAAGAATAAAACACCTGTGCACCTCGAAAGACTTTGCCAAGAGGGTGACAAGGCAACCCACAGACTGGGAGAAGATTTTTAGTAATGACATGTCAGACAAAGGGCTCATTACTAAAATCTACAACACCATCATGACCTGCAAAAAGAGGAAAACAGTTAACCCCCTAAGGAAGTGGGCAAAAGAAATGAGAAGAACTTTCACTAGAGAGGAGATCAATATGGCCAATAAATATATGAGAAAGTGCTCAAAGTCCCTTGCCATAAGAGAAATGCAAATCAAAACAACCATGAGATACCACCTAACACCCCTGAGGCTAGCCCAGATCAGTAATTCAGAGAGCAACAAGTGTTGGAGGGGCTGTGGTGAAGTAGGAACCCTCCTCCACTGCTGGTGGTCGTGCACAGTTGTACAGCCACTGTGGAAAGCAATCTGGCGATACCTAAAGAAAATGGAAATTGATCTACCTTACGACCCAGCTATCCCTCTAATGGGCATATACCCGGTTGAAGCAGCAAATAAAACACGACCAGTCATATGCTCTCCAATGTTTATTGCGGCACAATTCACAATAGCAAAGACTTGGAAACAGCCTAAGTTTCCATCGATAGACGAGTGGATTAGCAAACTTTGGCACATACACACAATGGAGTATTATGCAGCACTGAAAAGCACCGATGAGCACATGAAACACGTTATTTCATGGGAAGAGATGGAAGGAATTACGTTAAGCGAGGTAAGCCAGACCCAAAGGAACAGGTACAACATGAGTCCCCTGAGGTAAGTACACTCAGCCTGACAGAAATAGAAGAATAAACATCCATCCCATAATAAACGGGAGGAAGCATAGATAGTTGGAGGGAGGACAGGCCACACCTAGGGAGGCACATGAGAGCCCAGCATAAAGAAGGAGTAGTGGGGCAGGGAGAGGGAGAACCGCGAGGGGGAGAATCTGAATGGATGGTATGGGGGGGGGGGGCAGGGTACTAACCCACCCGGGGGAGAGTATCGGTTGTGTCCCCACAGATCTGGAACATGCATACGGACCCCAACACGACACACCAAACAAGGAGGGCAACGCAAAGTACAGAGGTCTACACAAAGAGGCTGGACGACAAGCCGGCCCAAACCAGAATTAGGCTGACCCCCACACTCGAAGGGAATACCACAAAAAACAAAAATAGATCGTCTAGAGTGGGAAAGGAACTGACCCACCACACCACATCCAGAAGGAAGCTGAAACAAAAGAAGGAGAAAGGACGTAGTGGAGTACACCTGGGTCCACCAAGCCCAAAGTCGACAGACCAGCTAGAAGGGCCCGTCATACAGAGAGGACCATTCAGCTGACCACACTACGAGATACGACATCCTGCACCAACACATGGCCCTACAAGGGACAGCACCTGAGACACAATGGGGGATGGGCGACTGAGCTGACCCCGCCACACTGAGGCAAACACTGGGGGCGTGCAATGGAGCAGCGGAGGAAGCAGAGCACAGGGAGCACAAGGGAGTATAAAGGATGGTCTACAGGCCAACGAAAGGACCTTGAACTACTAGCAATTTTTCTTTTAATATTTGCTATCTTTTTGCTTAGTCTTTTTTAATTTGTTTTGTTTTTTACCTTGTAAATTTTGTATGTTAGTGGCTTTTCTGCTTATCAGCGTGTCGATGTTGCTTCTGTCAAAGCCATGTTCTTATGGGCCACTTGGAAGCAGTCAAAGTCATATCCATTTGTATGCACATATTACTATGTCAGCAGGTCCACCTAGACAGGTAGGCTGGACAAATAATGAGAGAAGAAAACAATAGGACCAACAGTCCTGGAGGGACATGAGAGCGTGGGAGGTAGGGGAAGGGAGGAGGTGTCGCCCAACACAGGAACAAGGGAACAGCGAATGGTTCTAAACCAGAGGAGGGAGGGGAGGGGAGGACTGGAAGGGAGTGACCAAGAGCAAGGTAACTGAGAGGAACTACTGAATCCAGAATGAAGGCCAAACATGGTAATGGGTCGGGAGGAAAGCGAAAGGAAATAGAGGAAAGGAGTAGGAGGCAAAGTGCATACAGAGAAGCCTAAATACAGACATGTACATATGTAAATATATTTATGTTTATGGGGGCCATAGATTTATATGCATATATTTGTAGGTTCAGTAGTAGGGTAGCAGATGGACATTGGGCCTCCTCATGCATAATCCCCCAATACAATAGCACCTCGCCCTGCCAAGCAGCCATTGCAGGATACCCATCTTCCCGACATGATCACTGAAGACAGCCGTGTGTGTAAGCAAATGTGGTGAAGAAAGCTGATGGTGCCCGGCTATCAAAAAAAGATATCGCGTCTGAGGTCTTAAAGGCTTGAAGGCAAATAAGCGGCCATCTAGCTCAGAAGCAACAAAGCCCACAGAGAAGAAGCACACGGCCTAAGCGAACACAAGGTGTTGAATGGACCATGTAGCAGATACAAAGGAACAAAAACAATCATTGTGTGATCACCTTCCTCACATAATTGTTGAAGACGAAAGTGTGCATAAGCAAGTTTGGTGAAGAAGGCGGATGGTGCCCGGCTACTGAGAGATATAGCGTCTGGGGACTTAAAGGCTTGAAAGCAAACAAGCGGCCATCTAGCCCAGAAGCAACCGAGCCCACACAGAAGCAGCACACCAACATAGGTGACCATGAAGGACAGAGGAGACCAGGTCTCCAACATCAAAGGTGGGGTGGTGGTGAGAATCACATCACCGTGAAAGAGGGGGAGTGCATGATGGGGACCCAATGCCCACCTGTAGAGAGCTGAACACCCCTTCCAGAGGGGTAGTGAGGAGGAGATGGGCCACACAGGGTTCAGTGTAACAACAATGAAACTCAAAACCTTCCTCTAGTTCCTGAATGCTTCCTCCCCTCCCAATCATCATGACCCCAATCCTACCTTGCCTTGCGGACCTGGTTGTACCAGAGGATGTACAGTGGTGCAGTGGGGATCTGGAGGCACAGGGAATCTAGGACAGACGAACCCCTCAACACCAGCGGTGGGAGTGGCGACAACAGGAGGGAAGGGCATGTAGAAAGGGAGAACCGATCTCGGAGATCTATGTGTAACCTCCTCTCTGGGAGATTGTCAAGGGGGAGGCGGGGGAGGGGAGACGCCGGGGAGTGTAAGATAAGATATAATAATTATTTATAAACTATCAAGGGACCAGGGGTGGGATCGGGGAGGGAGGGGGATGGGGGGAAAAAAAGGGAAACGGAGCTGATTCCAGGAACCCAAGTGGAAGGTGAATTATGAGAGTGACGAGTGCAACGAATGTATAAGGATGCTTTGCTCCTTTGGTGTATGTACAGATTGTGATAAGAGCCTTATGAGCCCCAATAAAAAGATTTTAAAAAAAGAAAATGATTAGGGCCAAGAATGTACGGATGTGCTTTATACAATTGATGTATGTATATGTATATGCATGGATTGTGATAAGAGTTGTATGAGCCCCTAATAAAATGTAAAACAAATAAATAAATAAATAAATAAATAAATAAATAAATTTAATTTTAAAAAAAGACAGTAGGTGGACATTGGACCTCCACTCAAGTACTTACTTAATGCAAGAACACTTTGGTCTATTAAATTGGCATTCCATGATGCCCACCTTCCCTACACGAACGCTGAAGACAAATGTTGCATAAGCAAATGTAGTGAAGAAAGCTGATGGTGCCTGGCTATCAAAAGTTATAGTGTCTTGGGTCTTAAAGTCTTGCAGGTAAACAAGCAGCCATCTAGTTCAGAAGCAACAAAGCCCACATGGAGGAAGCACATCAGCCTGTGTGATCACGAGGTGTCGATGGTATCAGGTATCAGGCAACAAAGAACAGAATATCCCATCATTGCAAATAAGGGGGAGTGCAGGGTGGAGACCCAAAGCCCATCTGTAGGCAACTGGACACCCCCTTACAGAAGTGTCTTTGAGAGGAGACGAGTCATTCAGGATGCAGGGTAGCAACGATGAAACATACAACTTTCCTCAAGTTCTTAAATGCTTTCTTTTCTCACTTTCATGATCCCAATTCTACTTTCCAAACCTGGCTAGACCACAGGATGTACAGTTGTACACGCAGGAACTGGAAACACAGGGAATCCAGGACAGATGATACCTTCAGGACCAGTGCTGAGAGTTGTGTTACCGGGAGGGTGGAAGGAGGGTGGGGTAGAAAGAGAGAATCCATTACAAGGATCTACATATAACCTCCTCCCTGGTGGATGGACAACAGAAAAGTGGGTGAGGGGAGAGGTCGGATAGTGTAATATATGACAAAATAATAATGGTTTATAAATTATCGAGCGTTCATGATGGAGGGGGCAGTGGGGAGGGAGGGGTAAAATGAAGAGCTGATATCAAGGGCTTAAGTAGAAAGCAAGTATTTTCAGAATGATGATGGCAACAAATGTACAAATGTGCTTGACACAATGGATGTATGTATGGATTGTGATAAGAGTTGTATGAGCCCCCAATAAAATGATTCAAAAAGAAAGAAGAGAATTCTAAAAAGGACATTTAAAGAGTCATTTACACTACCAAACCAAGAGATAAAATACTTAGGAATAGATCGAACTAGAGAAAAAAAGTTATACAAAATCCTATAAAGCCCTTGTACAAAAATACAAGAGATGAAATAACAAATGGTAAACTCTCCCAAGCTCATTCATAGCATGAATATAAGGAAAATGTCTGCATTACTGAAAGCACTGTATAAATTTAATGCAATTCTGATAAAAGACCCTGCACAATTCTTTAAAGAAATGGAAAAACTAATCACCAACTTTATATGGAAACGAAAGAAACCCAGGATAAATGAAACACTACTAAGAAAACAACAACAGGAAAAAAGTAGGAGACCTTCCACTTACCAATTTCAAAACGTATTACACAGCCATGTTCATTCAAAGAGCTAAGCATTTTGTATGTCTATATATGTTGTGGCAGTTATATAATCTATTGTCAACCTGACAAAGGGGGAGTGTCTCGCCTTTTAATGAGCTCACGGCTTGATGTCCTCATTTGGATGTGCGTGGAGATAAATAGATCACTGGAGGCATGACACACTCTCCCTGGGAGATATTCTTGTTGGCAAGTCATATGGAGCTACACTGAGGGAGCCGGAGACCTAGAGCTGGAGGAGCCACATGGAGACCCATGCCAGTACTGAGATGCTTCCACCAACACTGGATCCACAAGACTTTACACCCACTGACCTGTGAATCTCATGCATCAACATAATTACATGTGCTCCATGAGTCTGAAAGGAATTTATAGACTGCTAGTGGACATATGAGCTAATATCAGACTGATGGGCTTCCTCTGGACTGCGCTGGTATGCTTAATGCTCTCTCTTACACACACATGAGTGTCTCTGGATGTGTTTTTCTAGTCAAACCAGACTAATACATATGTATGTATATGTGTGTATATATGTGTATCTATGTATGTGTGTGTATATATACATATATATGTCGGTAAGCATGTAGACCATATGTATGCCAATGATGGATGGATTAGAACAGAGAACCCAGACATATAACCAAGTACCTTATAAAGGACTGAAACACGTTAAGTAGCAAAAATATGGCCTTTACAATATACATTGCTAGAAAATTAGATCTCAACCTCTAAGAATGAAGCAGGACCCATACATCAGACCATGTATGAAAACAAATTCAAGATGAATTAAAGAAATAAATATAAACCAGAGAACCATAAGGATAACCAATGAAAAACAAGGACAAACTTAAAGGTCCCAATACAAGGAATAAATACATGAACAAACAAAATGAAAGCATTCACTGTATAAAAGGCAAAATAGAGTACTTGAACCTTCTAATAATATAACATCTATGTACCTCAAGGGACATCATCAAAAGAATAAAGAGAGAACCTACAGATTGTGAAAAATATATGGCAATTATATATCAGATAGAGGGCTAGTTTGAGAAACTCTAGAAAACTACATCTTAATAAGGAAAACAGATCAATTGAAAATTGGCATAGGACACTAATGGACAATCGACTAAAGATGACACCCAAATAGCCAATAATCATAGGAAGAAAAGCTCACATTGATTATCTATGAAAGAAATACAAAATAAAATATTAAGGAAATATGACCATATACTGACATTCTTAGAAAATTTGTTTAAAAAAAAAACAGAAGTATGTGCTACAGTGGACCACACTAAGCCTATAGGCTGGGGAGAGAGGCCAGCATGCCATGCCCACATGGAAGCAAATCAAGAAAGAAAAAGAGAAAGGTACAGTCTAGACGCCATATCAGCGCAACAAGCCTGAAGGATAATGTCCCTACACAGAACTGCTAAGGTACAGAGAGGACTGTAGCGTCATCAACAGCTAAAGACATGATGTCCCCTCACTGGAGCACACCTTGATGGTGGAACATACTGAAAGACACACGGCGGGGAGTTGGTCTGGTCTGATCACCCCACAGCGTGGCAAACCAAGAAGGGAACATAGAGACCAGCAATGGGAGTCAAGCAAAGCCACAAAGTCACTGAGGAGTCCTAAAAACAGACTCCTGTCTAGGAGGAACGGCTCCCACAACTCCCACAGTACCAGACCAGGAATTATGTATGCCCTTTTTGTTTGATTGTTTGTTTCTATGCTAGCTATTATTACATTGTATTCCTTTTTTTTCCTCTTCATTCAATCTTTTGTTTCATCTCTGGCATTGTTGATTTGACTCCTTATATAAGGTAGGCATCAGAAGCACGCTCGAGGAGAAAGCCATAGAATCAATGGTTCTGGAGAGACTTGGAGGGAGAAGGAGGTGAGGGAAGACAGCAGTGAGCAAACAGCACCACAGATAGGTGTGTTAGTGTGGGTAAACTAGGGAAACAAATTCACAGAAACTCATATCTAAGAGAGAGTTTTATAGAAAGGGTAAGTGTACATTAAGAAAACATCCCAACCCAGTGCTGTTCAAGCCCATAGGTCCAACAATAGCCCATATGTCCGACACCAATCCAGAAAGTCCTCCTCCATCTCACAAAACACACGCAATGACGCCGACTGAAGGAGGAAAGCCGAATCAGTGAGCATGTAAACATCGGTGCTGGCAGGCGGTTCCACGGGGCTGCTCCAGCACCCAGGGCTGTATCAGGGTAGATCCATGTGGCTTTGCCTCAGGGATGTCTCACAGGAAGTAAGCCTTGCCAGCTGAAGCAGGAAACTGGATAAGGCACCTGCACCCTGGCCCAACCATCAGAAATCAAGAGACCCAAGAACTAGAAAGGTGAGGCTCACCAATTCATTTATCTCTCCACCTGTCAACTAACCCCACATGTGTTTATCAGCCAGGTTGTCACAATAAATTTAACTGTCTCACAGGGGAATAACTAGAGAATGAAAATCAACAAGGAGGATGTAGAGATCCTGGGGGTGATGGACCAACAGCAATCTAGTTGAGAGGAAATACTAAGATGCAGAAGAAGGGTGAGCGTGATTGTGGGGCAGGAGGAACGTGAGAGAAGGAAGAAGAATGATCATGTGTTAGTCTGGGTTGACTAGAGAAACAAATCCACACAGATGCTCATATGTGTATAGGAAAGAGCTTTATATACAAGAGTAATTGAATGTTGAGAAAACATCCCAGCCCAGTCCAGAAGTCCGAGATTAGCCCACATGTGCAATACCACTCCATATAGTCCTGTTCAGACTCATGAAACACATGCAGTGATGCCGAATACAGGAAGATCACAGGACAGTGGGTAAGAAGTCTTGTGGATCCAGTGGCATTGTAAGCATCTCAGCACTGGCAAGGGGTCTTCACAGGGCTTCTCTGACTCCAGAGGTCTTGCCCCATCAGCCTTTCTCCATGTGTCTTCTACATAGAGATGTCTCTCAGGGAGTGAGCCAAGACAGAGAGTGTCTCCAGCCTCCAAGGAGGAATACAGGAGTTCCCAGAATCCTCAGAACATCATGCCCACCCAGAGACCTCATTGGCTATGACCCCATTGACAGCGTAGATTCCACCCCTTCATTCTGAATCCTCAAATTGACACCAGATTATATCACTAGCACAGATCTATTAAACAAAGCCATGAAGAGAGGAATAAGCACAGGTGGACATATGTAAATACCTGGATTCATAAAAATAGAAGTATTGGCCCATGGACGAATATTTATATGGCAATACACTGAGGTAGAGTAGATGGCCTTCAGGCCTCTTCTCATGCCCTGCCTTAATGCAAGAACACTTTGTTCTACCAACCTGGCACTCTGTGATGCTCACCCTCCAGGCACAATTGATGAAGATAAAATGAGTGCATAAATATGGTGAAGAAAGCAGAAGGTGTTCCACCATTAAAAGATATAGCACCTGAGGTCTTAAAGGGTTGAAGTTAAACAAATGGCCGCATGGCAGAGGAAAGAGAAGCCTATATGGAAGAAAACCACCAGCCTGTGTGATCATGAGGTGTGGATGGAATCAACTAAAAGGCATCAGAAGACCCAAAGCAAACAAACAAACAAAAACATATTGATAAGAACAAAGGGGGTTGGACCAGAGACACAAAACCCATCTATAGGCAGTCCACTCATGGAAGGGTCCCAAGGAAGGAAAGAGTCAACCAGGGAATAGTATAGCACAGAAGAAACACAAATAATATTCCTTTGGTTCCTGGTGGCTTCCTTACCCCCATTATCATGATCCCAGTCCTGCCTTTCCCTGTGGGCTAGACTGGAGAATGTGCACAGATACAGGTAAGAGAAAAGAACCCACAACACATGAAATCCAGGAAGAGGAATGGGATTGGTGATACCAAGAGGATATGGGGAACGTGAGGAGAAGAGGCTATAGAGAGAGGGAACCTATCACAATGATTGAAATATTACCACAACCACAACCACCACCCATGGGGAAGGCAGACAGTAGTTTGTGAAGGTATGAAAATTATGATTTATAATTTATCAAGGGTCACGAAGGTGGGGGGTGGCAGGGAAAAACAGGAGCTGATACTAAAGGCTCAATCAAAAATAAAAGTTTAGAAAATAATAATAATAGCAATATATGTACAGATATGCTTGCTGCACTTGATGTATACTTTAAGTGCTGTAGGAGAACCCAATAAAATGATCTTTTAATAAAACAAGAGAAAGAAACTTTCTTTGATGGTTACCAGGAGCAAGAGGGGAAGACAGAGTAAACTGCTGGCTAGCGGATAGTCAAATGTTACACTGAGCAAAGGTGGAAGCAGTACACAATGAGAAGGGCAACAAAAATGACAGAGGCAGAGGAAACCCTAGCATTGGTGCAAGGGTTAAGGTTAACATAATGCTGTTTTGTACACAATTCTACAATCACATTGATCTAGAAATAGGTGCAGGGATGGACATGCAGGCTGAAAGGGTTTGGAAGGAGGGTAGGAGTGGGCATATACCTACAAACAAATCTTTCTACGTGTACATTTATCTATGCTGGAATTTATCCATGCATGTGGTGTGGCAGCCAAGGGCAGCCAAAGTTATTAAAACTTCTTATATATAACCAAACACCCTCACAGAATAAATCACAGGGCCTGGGAATTCAGGGCCATGGAATCAGGAAACACCAAGGTTAAATGACACTGCACTGAAAAAAAATGATGTAAATGCTACTTTGGTGAGGGGCAACTAGGGGCCTGCAAGTTTGGTAGTGCCCTTCTAAGGTGTAGCTATTTGTCGCTCCTAGTCTAGAAGAGGGAAAAGGAGTCAAGGATATCAAAGGCACATCGAAAAAATGAGAACAATGGACAAAACAAACATCACACTCTATGACCTTCAGACAAGAACTAGATAGTGCCCAACTGCCACCCCCAACTGCTCTGAAGGGATCCATATTTAGAAAGTCTTGCTTAGAGTGTGAGGGAAAATGTAGAATTAACTCACAATCTTTAAAAAAAAAAACTGGCTTCCAGGCAGTGTACGATAAGATATAATAATTAATTATAAACTATTAAGGGACCAGTGGAAAGGGGGAGCAGGGAGGGAGCGGGAGGGGGGGGGGAGGGAAAACGAGCTGATTCCAGGAACCCACGTGGCAGGTGAATTTTGAGAATGATGAGTGCAACAAATGTATAAGGGTGCTTTGCTCAATTGATGTATGTACGGATTGTGATAAGAGTTGCATGAGCCCCAATAAAAAGATTTATTAAGGAAAAAAAACAGGCTTAAATATAGGCTGTTGAAGGCCCTAAGGCTATGCCCTTTAGAGATCCTTCAAGGTCTGGAAATGAACTCACCCCTATGGCCAATAGGCAGGTCTCTTAGAGGAAATATAACACTAGGGGGCTAAGCACACATGGGAACTCTCATCGGTTGGAGATCAAAGTGGCAGTATTTACCTGAGGACACAGTGCAGAAGAAGGGTTAGGGAAGACCAAAATTATAAATAGATAGATAGATAATGATAGATAAATAAGTAAGTAAATAAAAATGTTTGAGTGCCATGGAATTGATTGCGAATCCTAGTGATCCGACAGTACCCAGTAGAATTGTCCCGAGGGCTCCTGAGACTAATGCTTTATAGGTGTAGAAAGCCTTGACTTTCTCCTGCAGAGTGGCTGGTGGTTTGAAACTACCTGAGAAACACCCGACACTTGCCTGGGGAAAATGTTGAAACCTTAAATCATTCCTGAGGACTTCTTAAAACCAATGGATAAGTTAGAATAACTACTTATAAAGAAAGAAAAAAGGGAAAAACAACCAAGGTTAGGCCTGGAGCAGATTAAGAACTACCTATATGAGATGAACTTGACAACAGGAATTCAAAAGATTAGATTGGAACCCTTGGGAGCAGTTAGTGCATCTTAATGGGGGTGGGGGGATTACTCAGGAGGAGGCTGAGAATGGTTGCACAATTCAAAGATTGTCATTAATGTCACCGAATTGTCCACATCAGAATTGTGAGACTGGTGTATGTGGTGCCGTGGAGTCTCAACAACTAACTAAACAGACCACCAGGTTGCCTGAGGAAAACAGGCTTGGAGCTTACAGTGGAGGTCGGGCTATAGTACACACACTGGAGCGGGGCGCAGGAGACTCAAGCTATAAAACCATTGAAGTAAGCTTGCGTTAGAGAGGACAATGACTTAGATAAGAAGGTAACAACAGAAGAAAATGAGACATGATTTAAGTCAGGATATATTGTGAAGGTAGACCTAAGTGGTGTGCGGAGGGATTAGTTGCAGGGTTTAACAGAAAGATAGGGGGCAGGATTAATCATGAGGTTTCTGGTCTGAGCAATTGGGGAAATGGTGGTAACTGTTACTTAACCTGATGGGAAAGACCTGGTATGAACACCATTGTAAGATGATTGGAGGCACAGGGCACGTGAATCATTCTACTAGAATAAGAAAGTAAGACATGTGTATTTAGCTATGCTCTCTCCAGGTGATGTGAATACATCTTCCTCTTCCTTCACAACATACAATTCAAAACCAAGCAGCTATTGAAAAATTGGGACTCATGGGAATATACCATGCCTTTAACATGGAGATGAAGTCCCTGTCAAGTGAGATCATAACAGATTTCTCAAAGCCGTAGCAGGGGAGTCTTCCAGCAAGATGTTGACTGTGTAACACATACCCATGCCAGAGGGACTCTGCAGAAATCAGCACAGGAGAGTTACTCAGAGGGAAAATCCACATTGCTCGGTCAAGGGAGGAGCATCATGAAGATAAGTGGGCACAGATCCACTAGGTTTTGAGGAGCTAGGGGATTTTGACTTACCACAGTGGACGAAGCCTTGGGTTTGACCTTAGCCTTGCCATCGTCTTGGCCTGAGCCAAGGGCTTTATCTCAGCATAGCCACAGCTTGGGCATGGTTTAAACCCCTCCAGTCCCTCTGTCAGGAATCGGGGCTCTGCTATATTGTTATTATTGTTTCACTCTCTTCCCTCTGCCTCCCACAGGCAAAGCAGGCTCAGGTTTCTTTTTAATCTATTCTGTTTCTCTTCCCTTACTCTCTCACGCCACAGCTCACTTCCACGCCACTCACTCCATCCTCTGCAGCATAACCAGAGGATGGGGAAATTGAGCTGCCATAAAACCCAGCAAGTCCCCTACTGGGCATACACCCAGAAGAGGCAAGAAACAAACCACAGCCACGCATCTGTGCTCCAGTGTTCATGGCGGCGCAGTTCACAATCGCAAGGAGTTGGAAACAATCCACATTTCCATCAACCGACGAATGGATTAAAAAACTGTGGTGCATACATATAATGGAGTACTACACATCCCTTAAAAGCAGCAATGAACACATGAAGCACATCGCCACATGGGAAGAACTAGAGTAAATCATGATAAGCGAAGTATGCCAAGCACAAAAGGACAAGTACAACATGAGTCTGCTGACGTAAGCTTAAATAGGCAAATTGGGAATAGAGAATAAACTACTATATACAAACATTCCTGGGGTGAGGTCCAGGTAGCATGGCTGGGGCCAGACCAAATCCAGGGATACATATGGTAGCCAACTAAAAAGGAGGGGACAACGGAAGAAAAAACAACCAAGGCATGGGTAGCGGGGTAACAGGGTACTAACCCATACGAGGAGAGGATATTTTTTATATCTCCACAGGTAACGAAGGAAAAAAAAACACTTCAACTCAGTGCTTCAACCCAGTGCTCCTGGACATGAATGAAACATACCTTCATGGAGCAGGACACAAATGGACAGGTCTGAGGGGAGCCCCAAGCCCAACTACATGGACAGCATTCCCTCGCTGAAGAAGAATTCACTTCAGAGGACAACACCGAAGCTACACCTCAGGGAGAGGGACGTTTCTGATCACTGCACACAGGAGCAAATCAAGGGAGAGGAAGAGAGAGTGGAACACAGCCTAGCCCACCAAGCTCTGAGGATGATATTCCTGCTCAGAGCAGCCAAAGCACAGAGAGGACCATAGGACCAGTCCCACTACGAGATACGATGTCCCTCACTGACACCTAGCACTTCTGGGGAAAACACTGGAGACACTCTGTGGGAATTGCTCCCAATGTGACCCCACCACACTGAGGCAAAACATTAAGGGCGTGCAACAGAACAGCAAGGGGAACAGAACAACGAAGTCCCCAGGAAACACCAAAAAATAGACTTTGGGGCCAGGGAGTGGCACCCCATCAGACTCCATTGGAAAACACTCATAAAGGTCAAAAAGAGATCTTGAACTATTAACAGGCTTTTTTTGTCCTTGCTTTTTTTGTTGCTTTTTTTTCTGACAATGTTTTGCTCTGTTGTTGTCTTCTGTGCATATTACTATCTCTGTAGGTCTATCTAGATGAGATAGGCCAGATAATCCCTCTGGAGAGAAAACTATGGGGTCTACGGTTGCTGAGGGACAAGGGAGAGGGACACATGAGGGAAAGGAAGTGGGTGTTAACAAACCCAGGAACAAGTGAACAAGTGGTCCAAAATCAATGGTGAGGAAGGTGTAGTAGGCCTGCAACCACGAATAATTACTGAAACCCAAATGAAAGCTGAGCATGATAGTGGGACAAGAGGAAAGTAAAAGAAAATAGAGGAAAGAACTAGGAGCCAAAGGTCATTTATAGAGGTCTACATACAGGTATGTACATATGTAAATATATTTATATGTGATGAGGAGGAAATAGATCTATGTGCATATATTTACAGGTTTAGTATTACAGTAGCAGATAGACATTGGGCCTCCACTCAATAACTCTCTCAATGAAGGAACACATTGTTCTATTAAACTGGCATTCCATGATGCCCACCTTCCTGACACAATCACTGAAATCAAAGTGGATGCATAAGCAAAGGTGGTGAGGAAGGGTGATGGTGACCGGCTATCAAAAGTTATAGCATCTGGAGTTTTAAAGGCTTGAAGATAAACAAGCAGCAATCTAGCTGAGAAGCAACAAAGCCCCCATGGAAGAAGCATACTAGCCTGTGTGATCACGAGGTGTAGATAAGATCAGGTGTCAGTCATCAAAGAGCCAAAAAACTTATCATTGTGAATGAGGCAGAGAATGAAGGGGAGACCCAAAGCCCATCTGTATTAAACTGGACATCCCCTTACAGAAGGATCTTTGGGAGGAGATGAGCCAGTCAAGGTGCAATACAGCACCAACGAAACATACAATTTCCCTCTAGTTCTTTGATGCTTCCACTCCCTGCTCCATGACACCAAATCTACCTTAAAATCCGGCTAGACCAGAGGACGTACACTGGTACAGATGAGAGCTGGAAACACAGGGAATTCCAGATAGGTAAACCTTTCAGGACCAATAACGAGAGCAGCGATACCAGGAGGGTAAGAGGAAGGTAGGGTAGAAAGAGGGACTGATCACAATGATCTACATAAAACCCCCTCCCTGGGGGATGGTCAAAAGAAAACTGGGTGATGGGTGACATTGGACAGTGAAAGACACGACAAAATAATAATAATTTATAAATTATCAAGGGTTCAGGAGGGAGGGACAGTGGGGGGAGAGGGGAAAAATTAGGAGCTGAAAGCAAAGGGCTCAAGTAAAAAGAAAATGTTTCGAGAATGACGATGGCAACAAATGTACAAATGTGCATGACAGAATGGATGTATGTAAGGACTGTGATAAGAGTTGCACTAGCCCCCAATAAAACAATTTTAAAATATTTAAGAAGAGGAAAAGTTAATCTTTATCTAGAGAGATGATGCTCTCATAGGTGTCCTGCATCACACTGCTGTAGAGGGCCTTCTGATCCAAATCCAGTAACTCCCATTCTTCTTCAGAGAAAATCACGGCGACATCTTCAAAGGTCACCAAACTCTGAAGAAAAAAAATGGGTTGCCCTCAATACTTGCCACTGCAGAAGCAGTCCAACTACCTATTTGAGTTTCAAGGTGAGCCAGAGACAAAAGGAGGTTAACAGTATATAAGAGAGGTAAGGAGAGGGTTGAAGAAAGAGACAGGGAAAAGTCCTCAAGGATGGAGCCAAAGGGGTAAGAATCAAATTCCCAGAGGTGCCCAATCCCCACTGTGCCATGTCTGATTGTCCAGAGGAGATGTCTGGGTGGAACAAGCCTCGAAGTGCCCGCTGGGTAGTGAGGATCACACACAGCACAGGAAAAAGGGCTGAGACTTGTGGAAGACTATTGCTGGGGACCTACAGACTCAGGTTCTGCCTCAGCAGTCCAAAGGGAGAAACAGAAGAGCAACCCAATATCCACCTCATCCCTCAGGATCCCCACTCTCCCCTGAGGCCCATACCTATCCTGTTTTCATGGACATGTTAAGGTTCTCTTCTCACCTTCTTTCTCCTTGGACCATATTTTCCCCGATAGAGTTTCACCAGAGCAACAGCCTCCTGGATGCTCTGTGGGCGGTGCTTCTGTATCTGGTAATATAACTTCATGGGCAGAAGGCCCAGGAACTGCTCTAGCACCAGCATTTCCAAGATCTGCTCCTTGGAGTGACTCTCTGGTCTCAGCCAATGACGGCACAATTCTTGAAGCTGGTCAACAACCTGGAGTGGGGCAGCTGTTGCAGGATAGACGAAGTCTCTGAACATCAGGTGAGCGCTCTCAGGATCAAGACTGCTACTCAGTGGGGTCAAATTTTCACCCTGATTGGAGGTGCGTTTCACAGAGCCCTTCAGGCCCAAACTGGGCCTCAGCTGGGGGATCTGATCTGCGGCCACCTCGGTATCTTCCATCATCATTTTCCTGCGGGAACAGTGCGAGCTCTGTGTGTTCTCCTTCCTGCGGACATGGAAGGAGAGAAGGGAAAAGTACATTACAAGAAGAAAGTTACAGGACCCTTGTGTTACTGGCTACTTACCAGAACAAGAAGAACAGAAATTCTGATGGCTTTTCGTCCTTTAAAACTAACGCTTAGTTCTATAACAACCAGAAGGGATAGGTCACTTCTGGATACAGACATCATTCCTTTGGTGCTCAGCAGCTCAGGGAAGGCAAATGCCAATCGATGACTTTTGTGTTATCTGTTTTCTGAAATGTTGTTGGGCGACAAATTTGGCACCCAACAGCTGAGAGGAGATATGAGATCATCTGAAAACCTAATCTGGGTGTTGGTGTCCTACCTTCTCAGTGACCAGGGAATACAGGGATGAAACCTAAAGATTTAGCTTCAGTAGATGTTAATGGCCTGGTGGTATAGCGATTACAGGTTTTGCTGGGATCCAAAGGTTCACAGTACAAAATCACCAGCAGCTCCAAGGTAGGAGGACTAGGTTTTCTGCTCCAGGAAACAATTACTGTCCTAGATTCTCAAGGGCTCACGATGAGCCACCTCTCACTGTCTTCGGATTTCTGTTGGCTTTCTAATGTTAAAGAATCTTTAAATGACACCCAGCTTTCTCCAGTCAATAACATAGATAATCAGCATTGACATGGTTAAGTTCCCTACACACTCACTTCTTTCAGGATGGACTAAACAGCTTCTCTTATCACTTACACAAATATCTTAAATCTGAAGAAGCTTATATTGAGAAATAGGGCTTGTCATTACATGTCTATCTCTATTAGATACGTTTACATATTTGCCTTTACTTCCATTTTCTACAAACTCTTTGAGGTTCCCCTCACTCATTCTTCTCCATTACATACAAAACAGTCTCATGAGCAGAGCATAGTTGTGGCCACAGAGAAAACCAGAATGAACTTTAAAAAACTGATGTACCACAAAATATCTTCTCAGACCTCAGTAGAATAGAACCAGATACTAACAAGAGTAAGGTTTAGGAATTCATTCGTGTGTGTGTGTGTGTGTGTGTGTGTGTGTGTGTGTGTATAACTACCTACTTAAAAACTATTGGATAATAAAGCAGATAAAATAAAATTTAATTTTTTCTTGAATCTGTTGAGTATGAAAATACCAAAGACACAAATCTTGGGAACACAGTCCAAATTGTTGGGAATTTTACATCAAAATATAATGAATTCAAACCAATACCTTAACCCAGCAGCACCGAGTATTAGAAAATCAACAGTAAATTAATCCTGTAGTCCAAAACTATTGGAAAAATATAAAAATTAGAAAAAAATAAATGCAGAAGGAAAGGGAAAATCAACCCAGAGAAAAGCAACGAGACTGAAAGGTGATTATTTGAAAGGATTAATAAAATTTAGAGACCACTGACAACACTCAAATGAAAAAGACGAGAAGATGAAATTATTCTGAATAAGAAATGAATTGTTGTATGTTTCCTCTTGTTCTTCAATGCTTTCTCCCTCTCACTAGCATGATCCCAATTCTATCTTATAAATCTGGCTAGACCAGTGCATGCACAGGGGTACAGGTAAGAGCTATACCACAGGGAATCCAGGACAGAAAAACCCCTCAGGACCCATAATGGACAGAAAAAACCCTCAGGACCAATAATGGGAGTGGTGATACCAGGAGGGTGAGGGGAAGGTGGGGAAAGAGAGGGGAAACTGATCCCAATGATCTAAATATCACCAACCCCCAGGGGGATGGACAACAGAAAAATGGGTGAAGTGAGATATGGGTCAAAAAATAATAATATATAACCTATCCAGGGTTCATGAGGGAGGGAGGACAGGAGTACGAGGGAAAGGAAAGTGGAAAATGAGTAACTGATAGCAAGGGCTCAAGTAGAAGGAAAATATTTTGAAAATGATGATGGTAACATATGTACAAAGTTATTTGACAAAAGAGATGTCTGTATGAATTATGATGAGATCCCAGTAAACGATTAAGTAAAACAAGACATGAAACTGGTGACTCCATGGCAGAACCATTTGACATGAAAAGGATATCAGTGCACTATGAGGAACAAAGCTCAAACACAGATGAAAAACCTAGAAAATATGGAAAGGGTTTTTAGAAACATGCTGCTTACCTAAAGTAAGAGAAACTGAAGTGGAAAGTTTGAGCAGACCTGTAACAGAGGAAGACATGAAACACATCATCCAATAGCTCCCAACAAAAGAATATCTGCCACCAATCCTATTCCAACGACCTTAGGATACAGAAAAGGATGGAATAAATCACTTTATGAAGGGAATATAAGCCTGCTTAGACAAAGATGACACTAAAAATATCTAATATATTAAAAATATATCCTGCCTGAATACAGCAGCAATATTTCTCAACACCAAATACCATATATACTCGTGTATAAGCTAACCCGCATACAGCCGAGGCACCTGATTTTACCACAAAAACACGTATTAAAAAATGAGTTGGAAAACTCTGCTTGTACATGAGTACATACGATAGCTAACTGAATACAAAACCATGTCAAAAAAAATCACGAATCATGTCCATGTGAGATGTGTCCCAAGCAAGACAACCAAGGATGGTTCAACATTAGAAAAACAATCAATGTAATCTGCGCCATAAACAAAATAATGCGAAAGACTCATATGATCACATCAACAGATGCAGAAAATGTGTTTGACAAAGTCAAACGCCAATTCCTAATGAAAACACTCAAATCTATAGAAATGGAAGGAGAATGCCTCGACATAACTAAATGTGTATACATTAAACCAACTGCCAACACTGATCACAATGAAGAGAAACAGAAAGCACTCCCTCCGTGAATGGGAATCAGACCAGAAGACCCTGCAGCACCACTCCTATTCAATAGTGTACTGCAACTCTTCACCTGAGCCATTATAAGGCAGGCAAGGGAAAAATAGTCCTCTAATTAGGGAAGGAAGAAATATAACTATGTCTACTCACAGAAGATAAGATTCTATACACACAAAATCCCATAAACTCAACCGGAAAGCTATTAGGCTAATAAGTGGGGTTGGGCAAAGTGGCAGAGAAAAGATTAACATGCGAAAATCTCTTAAGTTCCTCTATACCATTGAAGGGAACCCTGTAAAGACATTCAGGAAAGCAATCAACTTACAATAGTTAATGAAAACATTAATAACATAGGAATAAAGTTAACCAGCGATACGAAGACTTATATACGAAGAAAACCACAGAACACTACTGCAAGAACCCAAAAGAGAGCAACATGAATGGAAAAAGCATGTTGAGTTTACAATTGTTGTCAGGAGTCTTCAAGTCCCTTACAACTCATAGCAACTCTATGAACAACAGACCAAGCACTACCAGTCCTTCAATTTGCTCACAATTGTCACAAACTTTGGGTCCATTGTTGTGTCAATTTTTATCCTTTGTTAGGTTGTTGGTAGGTGCCATCAAGTCTGCTCTGACCCACAGCCACAACTCTAGGCACAACAGAGCAAAGCACTGCCCAGTTCTGTGCCCTTGCCACAACTGACCCTATGCCTGAGCCCGTTGTGGCAGCCACTATGGCAATCCATCTTGTATTGTCCATCTCTTATCATTAAGATGTCTTAATATTGTGAAAATTTCAAACCCACACCAAGTGATCTACAGGTGTGGTACAAATGTTGTCTATATTCTATCATAGATCTTCAAGTGATGAAAAAAATTTTGATGGGCTGGTCTTAGCTTAGGGGAAAACACAGCAAACCAAACAAACAAAAAAATGCCCACAGGCACCTCAAATGTATAGCATGGCTTTCCTTCGTAACATACCGACTAGAAGACGCACCCCAATGTCAAAAAATTAAAAGTGTGCATGTTAGAATCTATGAAGAACAGTACTTCAGAGAAAAATAAACCCATAAATTCCCACTAGGTTAGTTGTTTGGAAAACCGTTAACTTACTACCCATGCAATTTACTTCCTTAAAAAATTATATCAAGATATTCCTCGCATAATTAATTATAGAAAGTTCATTTGAAGTTTATAGTTCCCACGCAAACATAGGCGTATGCTGCTCGTGCTTCATCTGTCTGATACAGGTTGATGGGTCAATGAATGGATACTGAGTACCTTTCAAAGAGGTCCAAAATGTACCTACAAATTTTATCACAAAACACAAACCAGCACAACCACCCGTGGACACGCATAAACCATGGAATCCTTCCAAACACTACCAAGATTTGAACTTTCCTGGTCGGCATCACAGTCTTTCCTATGCTATCTGAGAAGGGAATCCTCCTTAAGGTCTAAGCAGAGTAGATAAACCCATGAACCGTTGACTCCTGCTGCTGAAATGGTTGAAATGCACCCCTTTCTAGGACAGGCGTGGAAACGGACTGGCCAGCAACGGGTTCTAGAACCATTGCTACGCCGAGAGCACGGCCTGAAGGAAGGAAGTGCCCGGGGAGACTCGGGTTCCAAGACAAAGCGAGTCATTCGACGCCAGAGCGCAGAGCCCCGAGCCCAGGCTCTCCCACACTTCACTGCAAGAGAGCTTTGCTCTGTCTTTGATCAGGCAGCAAGGGGGGCCCCACCAACGGTCGCCTTCCTCGTGCTGAGGCCCGCCCTTCGTGCCTCGTGAGGCGCGACAAGGTCTTGCGGCTGAAGCCCCTGAAACACTGGAGACCACACGCCCGTTGGGTACTTGCGGAGAAACGGGGGTCCTGTGCACGGTTATCCCCCAAACTAGCCCAGCCGGCACGCTCCCTCACCTCACAGCGTCCACCGCCTGGCTCCACCTGCCCGCGTCCGTTGTTCCGCCGCCTCAGGCTCCAGCCGGCCACGAAGAGACGACGTGAGGGGCGTGGTCCCGGGGGCGGAGCCTTCCGCCAGCCCCGCCTTCTCCCGCCCGAACGTTCCGCTCCACACAGGCGGGGGGCGGGAAGCGGAAGTGACCGGAACGCCGCTGTCCGTCCTGCATCCCTCGCTCCCACCTGTGACTTCTGTCCAGGCTGGCCCCCATGGCTGCTGGTCCTGGCGCCACCGCTGGCTTTGGGACGTGGAGCTTTGCTCACAACAGGTGGTGAATATGCCAGGTCTAGCGCTGAGCTGAAGCCGAACTGGGGACATCAGTAATATGTGCAGAACAGAAATGGGATCGGCCCTGTATGTGCATCCCTCCAAATTTAAATTCTGAGTTCGCAATGGAACCGACGTCATTAAAATATGTACATGAATCCTTGATAATTTATAAATTATTTTGTCATGGCTTACCCTGTCCCTTCAGCCCCTTTTCTCGTGTCCGTCCTCCAGGGAGGAGGTCACATGGAGATCCTTGTAATTGGTTCTCTATTTCCAAGCCCCTTTCCCTCTACCTCCCAGTATTGCCACTGCCCTCTGGAATACCAGTGCCTCCAGCTCGTGTCTGCACCAGTATACATCCTCTGCTCTATCCAGACTTACAAGGTAGAATTCAGATCATGATAGTGGGGGGCGGGGTGAGGGAGGAAGCATTTAGGAACTAGAGGAAAGCTGCATTCTTCATTGGTGTTGCATCGCACCCGGGCTGACTCATCTCCTCCCCTAGACCTCTCTGCAAGGGGATCTCCAGTGGCCAACAAATGGGCTTTGGGTCTCCAATCTGCACTTCCCCCTTCATTCACTAAGGTAAGATTTTTCTGTTCTGATGATGCCTTATACCTGATCCCTTTGGCACCTCGTGATCGCACAGGCTGGTGTGCTTCTTCCATGTGCGCTTTGTTGCTTCTGAGCTAGATGGCCACTTGTTTCCCTATAGACCTTTAAGACCCCAGATGCTATCTCTTTTGCTAGCCGGGCACCATCAGGTTTCTTCACCACATTTGCTTATGCACCCATTTGTCCTCAGCTATTGTATCATGGAAATTACCCAGGATTGTGATGGAGGGGAGAGCGGGGAAGGAGGGGGGGAAAGAGGACCTGATGCAAAGCGCTTAAGTGGAGAGGAAATGCTTAGGGAATGATGAGGGCAATGAATGTATAGATGTGCTTTACACAATTGATGTATGTATAGATTGTGATAAGAGTTGTATGGGTCCCTAATGAAACCTTTAATAAAAGGAAACATGTACACATGCTGCTCTGCTTTACTGTCTTCAGATAGGCTGAGCGCCTCCGTATGTTGAACCAGTGTGCAAAGTCAGTTTTAAGAGGGCTCTTCGTAGGAAGGAGCAGATAAACATCATACAGTGTGGCATGAGGAAAACAAAAAAAAGCATGACTCCCTGAAACAATATTGGCCACCTGTTGTGCTCCAGCAGTGCCCTCAAACAATAACGGTTAATAAGGTAGACCACAGAGATGGGCCTGTTGATTCCAGATCAGTTAAAACTATTGTTTGCTGGTTTTCTCTCCAGAGAGGTCTTGAACGACCTCAGATAAGCAAGGTGCCCCCAGTTCTGCATAACAGCGACAAAGTGAATGTTGACATTCTGATGCAATAACACTTTGGCCCAATAACACTTCCTTCCTAAGATGGACATGAAGCTAACCGAGGCTCCACTTTTTTTCAGACACTGTCTTGGAGGTTTTCAGGTCTGGGAAACTGAATGACGATCAAAACTCAGGCTAGGAGGGCGGCACAGCAAGACACAAAGAAATGGGAACCTTAAATGTGTGACTGAGTCCCTGAACAAACCTGCCCAGCTATTTGCCCTATTCCTGGACAGTGACACAGAAACTACAAATATATGTTAATGCAATTATTATTATCAATTGCTGGTGGTACAAGGGCCTTGAAGGCAACGTTTGGCCGCGCAGTCAGGCTAACACACCCCCATGAAGTGGTTCCGGACTGGCAGTGGGAACCAAGAACATCTTCCCATTAGAAGCTGGAATGAGAACTATGGTTCCGGGCGCTTTCGTGATGTCCAAACGGTGCGGAACCCCAGCAAAAACCACGGGTCCTTTACAAAGCCTGCGGCTGTCCCCCTGTAGACAGAGGACAGGCGGGGGTCAAAGTGCAGGCCTATGGCAGGGAGGGAAGAGCACAAAGGTCGAAAGCTATTTCCCACGCTGTTTGGGACCCAAGACCTTTTGAAGCAATCTCCTCTCCCCGAGGTAGACCCACTACAAGCGGTCCGGACAGTCCCCCACAGCCGCTTCCCAAGGTTGCTGCTTAGCCACAGGGACCTCAAGAGAAAGAAAGAGATTGACAGAGAGGCGGAGGGTGGGGGGGGGGGGAGAAATAGAGAGGGAAGAAAAATAGTCATCCGTTGCATACTTCTTCTCCGGAGCTCACGCCCAGCTGAGCCCTATTCAGCAGGTTCACCAGGCAAGGAAAGAGCTCACTGGGGCGACAGGAGATTCTGGCACATCCTGAGCCTTCTCCTTCCTTGAAGGCATTCCCCAGCTTCGTTCAGACTACGGGATTTCTGGTGGGTCTGCCCCATCCGCAGTATGGGCCAGGTTATTTAAGGTTTTTTATTTTATTGAAACCTACTATTTGTATTGCTATCCATGGCAGGTGTGCCTGTGCACTGTTGGCTTCATCCCGAAGACCTCAGAGACCCTTGATCGGAATCGCCGTTCACATAGTTAAGAGTCCGCTGACATCATAAGGGCGGTGCCACGCACCCGAACAACCGGGGCCTGATTTATCAGAGTCCCCGTTAAGCCCGCGAGAGTCCATTGATGTCATGAAGGGGAGGTACTACACACCGTACACCTGTGGACAGATGGACCAGAGTCACCTTTCTTGCAGGGACAGTCCTCTGACAACATCAGGGGGCGGTCTCAAAGCCGGACATCCGGTGGCATACTTCTCGGGGACCAATTTCACGCAGGGACAGGTGCCTTTTAGGACCCAACGAGGGCTCTTCCGGTCAACGGGTGTCCCCGCCCAAATGTGTCCTCCCTGGGCACTTCCTGTTACCACCCTTCTCTCGGGCCCAGTCCTGCCGGGTCTGTTTTCATCTATCCGATTGGCATTCGCCTTTGTTGCCCGGGCTGCCTGACGTTTGAGCTCAAGTGCGGGTGGTTCTAGGGCCTTGAAGGCAACGTCTGGTTTCACAGTCGGGCTCACACACCCCCATGAAGCGCTCCCGGCCTGGCAGTGGCACCGGGAAAACCTTCCCACCAGCAGCTTGCGTGAGAACTATGGTTCCGGGCGCCTTCGTGGGGCCCGGCTCTCTGAGCTTCCCCGGCTCGGGCCACGGGTTCTTCACAGAGCCTGCTGCTGTCCCCCTGTAGAGAGCGGACGGGCTGGGGTGAAAGTGGTGTCCTCGGCCTGGGAGGGGGCAGGCCTAAGGCCGAAAGCGATTTCGGGGGCTGTTTTAGTCCCCAGAACCTTTAGGCCACCGTCCGCTACCCGAGGTAGCCCCGCTCTAAGCGGTCCGGGCAGTCTCCCACACCCGCTTCCCAAGGTTCCTGCGTTGACACAGGGACCTCAAGAGATCTACGTGAAGGAGGCCACTGCCTCATAGGCCCATGCTGCTCAGAGAGCTCACGGATCTGGAGGCTCCTTTGAGCTTTCGAAGCCTGTGCCTACTCTCCACCTGGGGGTCCTTGCCATCAGGGGACCCCACCACCAGCCAGGAGAGGGCAGGCGCAGATAAAGACAGAAAGACCCGCCTTGCGTCCCCGCCCAACTCTGACAGGCCCCGCCCAACACGCCCTGGCAGCACGCGAGCAGTCCCCTAATGCTGTGCCTCGGCTCTCAGGCTACATGTCCGCAGAGAGTTCTGTGCTCTTGGGCCAAGCATCACCCATGTACCCCACTCAGTGCCAGCTCCGGGGCTCCTAGGGGACCCCATGCTCTTGGGCTCTTGCCCTGAGGCGGCCCTTGTTTTCCACCTGCTTCTGCCTGCCAGCTAGCTCATCCCAGCGAGGCCGGCGGTTGATTTGACGGGCTTTGCACAAGCTGCACTTACCACTTTGAGGAAGGTGTACTTGATCCTTTCGGGTTCCCCAATGCAAACTCACCTTGGTGACATAGCGTGCTGCTTTGGCCTGCCTTCTTAACCGTGCCGAGCAAAGAACTCAAGAAACCTCATAGGCATTCCCAGGACTCATCTGTCCGTTGCTCCCGCCTTGAGTATGTGCCCACAAAGCTGCCGCGGCGCAAGTCAGAACGCAGTCGCCAAAGGTGCTCCCGAAGTCCTATCCCCTGACACGACTTTCAAGCCCTGGGCTCTTGCAGCCAATGGCTAACCGACCGGTTTGCTGAGTGGGGCCAGTGTCCGCACTTGGCTAGCCTAATTCAGAACCACTCCCTGCCTGCCTGATCCCCTTCCCACAAGACCTTGTGCTGCCTGCGGACTAGAGGTCCCCAACTCCCTCTAGGTTCCTCCCTACCCACCTAGTGGAGCACCAAGGACTCCTTTACCCACCTGCCTGACCACCTGCGTGAGAAAAGAAGTCAGTGCCTGGTGGAATATCTCCATTAACCTGGGAGCATACAGCCAACACTACAGACCACATCCCCAAAGCCTGAGGAGGAAAGTTTCAAACACCTCCTGGCGTGCAAGATTTGGCATGACATGAAACTGAGCAAGGTTGGACAATCCCCGCTAGTGCAAAATGTTGCATTACACCACTTTCCCGTGAGCAAGGTGGCCAGAAAGTGGTCTGGTGTCAGTGTGTTTGACTGGGCAAGTCTAGAAAGACAGCTTACACGGGCTGTTTCTGGATGGTTCTGGAGAAGCTGGTCCGGGAGACAACAGCAGCAGGAATTGGTGGGGGCCATGGCAATCAAGAGCACTGGGAAAACAATATGCATAGAAAAAGAGCTACACCTATATGCTAGCCGGTCAGATAGTATCCTAAGACAGCTGAGAGGACCACCACAAACCAAACTCACTGATCTCTCATCGATTCCACTTGAGGGCTATGACCCAGGGCAGCAGAGATTGGCCTCGGTGGATTTCAGATACTGTGAAAATCTTTGGGGGCGGATGATGTTTCATGGTCCTCCAGCTAAATCAGTGCTGGTTTGAAACTCCTAGCTTCAGGCTAGTCACGCAATGCACAACGACCCGTTTCCGACTGTAAATTTTTAAAAGAAGATGAAGAAGGTGCACATGAACGAAAGGATGAAGCTAAGGGCGTAGAGATGGAAAGAGATTGACAAAGAGGGCACAGAGAGAGAGAGCGAGAGCGAGAGCGAGAGCGAGAGCGAGAGAGAGAGAGAGAGAGAGAGAGAGAGAGAAAGGCAGAGAGATACAGGGAGAGATACAGAGGGTAAAAAATAGTCATTCGTTGCATTCTACTTCTGGGGAGCTCACGCCCAGCTGAGCCCTATTCAGCAGGTTCACCAGTCAAGGAAAGAGCTCACTGGGGCGACAGGAGATTCTGGCACATCCTGAGCCTTCTCCTTCCTTGAAGGCATCCCCCGCTTCGTTCAGACTACGGGATTTCTACTGGGTCTGCCCCATCCACAGTATGGGCCAGGTTATTTAAGGTTTTTTATTTTATTGAAACCTACTATTTGTATTGCTATCCATGACAGGTGTGCCTGTGCACTGTTGGCTTCATCCCGAAGACCTCAGAGACCCTTGATCAGAATTGCCGTTCACATAGTTAAGAGTCCGCCGACATCATAAGGGCGGTGCCACGCACCCGAACAACCGGGGCCTGATTTATCAGAGTCCCCTTTCAGCCCGCGAGAGTCCATTGATGTCATGAAGGGGAGGTACTACACACCGTACACCTGTGGACAGATGGACCAGAGTCGCCTTTCTTGCAGGGACAGTCCTCTGACAACATTAGGGGGCGGTCTCAAAGCCGGACATCCGGTGGCATACTTCTCGGGGACCAATTTCACGCAGGGACAGGTGCCTTTTAGGTCCCAACGAGGGCTCTTCCGGTCAACGGGTGTCCCCGCCCAAATGTGTCCCCCCTGGGCACAACCTGTTACCACCCTTCTCTCGGGCCCAGTCCTGCCGGGTCTGTTTTCATCTATCCGATTGGCATTCGCCTTTGTTGCCCGGCCTGCCTGACGTTTGAGCTCAAGTGCGGGTGGTTCTAGGGCCTTGAAGGCAACGTCTGGCTTCGCAGTCGGGCTCACACACCCCCATGAAGCGATCCCGGCCCGTCAGTGGGACCAGGAAAACCTTCCCGCCAGCAGCTTGCGTGAGAACTATGGTTCTGGGCGCCTTCGTGGGGCCCGGCTCTCTGAGCCTCCCCAGTTCGGGCCACGGGTTCTTCACGGAGCCTGCTGCTGTCCCCCTGTAGAGAGCGGACGGGCTGGGGTGAATGTGGTGTCCTCGGCTTGGGAGGGTGGAGGCCTAAGGCCGACAGCGATTTCCGGGGCTGTTTTGGTCCCCAGAACCTTTAGGCCACCGTCCGCTACCCGAGGTAGCCCCGCTCTAAGCGGTCCGGGCAGTCTCCCACACCCGCTTCCCAAGGTTCCTGCGTTGACACAGGGACCTCAAGAGATCTACGTGAAGGAGGCCACTGCCTCATAGGCCCATGCTGCTCAGAGAGCTCACCGATCTGGAGGCTCCTTTGAGCTTTGGGAGCCTGTGCCTACTCTCCACCTGGGGGTCCTTGCCATCAGGGGACCCCACCACCAGCCAGGAGAGGGCAGGCGCAGATAAAGACAGGAAGCCCCGCCTTCCGGCCCCGCCCAACTCCGACAGGCCCCGCCCAACACGCCCTGGCAGCACTCAAGCAGTCTCCTAATGCTGTGCCTCGGCTCTCAGGCTCCATGTGTGCGGGGAGTCCTGTGCTCTTGGGCCAAGCATCACCCATGTACCCCACTCAGTGCCAGCTCCGGGGCTCCTAGGGAACCCCATGCTCTTGGGCCCTTGCCCTCAGGCGGCCCTTGTTTTCCACCTGCTTCTGCCTGCCAGCTAGTTCATCCCAGCGAGGCCGGCGGTTGATTTGACTGGCTTTGCACAAGCTGCACTTACCACTTTGAGGAAGGTGTACTTGACCCTTCCGGGTTCCCTCATGCAAACTCACCTGGGTGACATAGCATGCTGCTTTGGGCTGCTTTCTTCACCGTGCCGAGCAAAGAACTCAAGAAACCTCATAGGCATTCCCAGGACTCTTCTGTCCGTTGCTCCCGCCTTGAGTATGTGACCACAAAGCTGCCGCGGCGCAAGTCAGAACGCAGTCCCCAAAGGTGCTCCCGAAGGCCTATCACCTGACAAGACTTTCAAGCCCTGGGCTCCTGCAGCCAATGGCTAACCGACCGGATTGCTGAGTGGGGCCAGTGTCCGCACTTGGCTAGCCTAATTCAGACTCACTCCCTGCCTGCCTGATCCCCTTCCCACAAGACCTTGTGCGGCCTGCGGACTAGAGGTCCCCAACTCCCTCTAGGTTCCTCCCTACCCACCTAGTGCAGCACCAAGGATTCCTTTACCCACCTGCCTGCCCTCCTGCGTGAGAAAGGAAGTCAGTGCCTGGTGGAATATCTCCAACAACCTGGGAGCATACAGTCAACACTACAGAACACATCCCCAAAGCCTGAGGAGGAAAGTTTCAAACACCTCCTGGCGATCAAGATTTGGCATGACATGAAACTGAGCAAGGTTGGACAATCTCCGCAAGTGCAAAATGTTGCATTAAACCACTTTCCCGTGAGCAAGGTGGCCAGAAAGTGCTCTGGTGTCAGTGTGTGTGACTGGGTAATTCTAGAAAGACAGCTTACACGGGCTGTTTCTGGATGGTTCTGGAGAAGCTGGTGTGGGAGCCTACAGCAGCAGGAATTGGTGGGGGCCGTGGCAATCAAGAGCACTGGGAAAACAATATGCATAGAAAAAGAGCTACACCTATATCCTAGCCGGTCAGATAGTATTCTAAGGCAGCTGAGAGGACCACCCCAAACCAAACTCACTGATGTCCCATCGATTCCACTTGATGGCTATGGCCCAGGACAGCAGAGATTGGCCTCGGTGGATTTCAGACACTGTGAAAACCTTTGGGGGCGAACGATGATTCATGGACTTCCAGCTAAATCACTGCTGGTTTGAAACTCCTAGCTTCAGGCTAGTCATGCAATGCACAATGACCGGTTTCCGACTGTAAATTTTTAAAAGAACATGAAGAAGGTGCACATGAACGAAAGGATGAAGCTAAGGCGTAGAGAAGGAAAGAGATTTACAAAGAGGGCAGAGAGAGAGAGAGAGAGAGAGAGAGAGAGAGAGAGAGAGAGAGAGAGAGAGAGAGAGTTAGAGAGACACAGGGAGATACAGGGAGAGATACAGAGGGTAAAAAATAGTCATTCGTTGCATTCTACTTCTGGGGAGCTCACGCCCAGCTGAGCCCTATTTAGTAGGTTCACCAGTCAAGGAAAGAGCTCACTGGGGCGACAGGAGATTCTGGCACATCCTGAGCCTTCTACTTCCATGAAGGCATCCCCCGCTTCGTTCAGACTACGGGATTCCTGGTAGGTCTGCCCCATCCGCAGTATGGGCCAGGTTATTTAAGGTTTTTTATTTTATTGAAACCTACTATTTGTATTGCTATCCATGACAGGTGTGCCTGTGCACTGTTGGTTTCATCCCGAAGACCTCAGAGACCCTTGATCGGAATCGCAGTTCATAGTTAAGAGTCCGCTGACATCATAAGGGCGGTGCCACGCACCCGAACAACCGGGGCCTGATTTATCAGAGTCCCCGTTAAGCCCGCGAGAGTCCATTGATGTCATGAAGGGGAGGTACTACACACCGTACACCTGTGGACAGATGGACCAGAGTCGCCATTCTTGCAGGGACAATCTCTGACAACATCAGGGGGCGGTCTCAAAGCAGGACATCAGGTGGCATACTTCTCGGGGAACAATTTCACGCAGGGACAGGTGCCTTTTAGGTCCCAACGAGGGCTCTTCCGGTCAACTGGTGTCCCCCCAAAATGTGCCCCCCCTGGGCACTTCCTGTTACCATCCTTCTCTCGGGCCCAGTCCTGCCGGGTCTGTTTTCATGTATCCGATTGGCATTCGCCTTTGTTCCCCGGGCTACCTGACGTTTGAGCTCAAGTGAGGGTGGTTCTAGGGCCTTGAAGGCAACGTCTGGCTTCGCAGTCGGGCTCACACACCCCCATGAAGCGCTCCCGGCCCGGCAGTGGCACCGGGAATACCTTCCCACTAGCAGCTTGCGTGAGAACTATGGTTCCGGGCGCTTTCGTGGGGCCCTGCTCACTGAGCCTCCCCAGCTCGGGCCACGGTTTCTTCACAGAGACTGCTGCTGTCCCCCTGTAGAGAGCGGACGGGCTGGGGTGAAAGTGGTGTCCTCGGCCTGGGAGGGGGCAGGCCTAAGGCTGAAAGCGATTTCCCGGGCTGTTTTGGTCCCCAGAACCTTTAGGCCACCGTCCTCTACCCGAGGTAGCCCCGCTCTAAGCGGTCCGGGCAGTCTCCCACACCCGCTTCCCAAGGTTCCTGCGTTGACACAGGGACCTCAAGAGATCTACGTGAAGGAGGCCACTGCCTCATAGGCCCTTGCTGCTCAGAGAGCTCACGGATCTGGAGGCTCCTTTGATCTTTGGGAGCCTGTGCCTACTCTCCACCAGGGGGTCCTTGCCATCAGGGGACCCCACCACCAGCCAGGAGAGGGCAGGCGCAGATAAAAACAGGAAGCCCCGCCTTCAGGCCCCGCCCAACTCCGACAGGCCCCGCCCATCACGCCCTGGTCACACGCAAGCAGTCTCCTAATGCTGTGCCTCGGCTCTCAGGCTCTTGTCCGGAGAGAGTCCTGTGCTCTTGGGCCAAGCATCACCCATGTACCCCACTCAGTGCTAGCTCCGGGGCTCCTAGGGGACCCCATGCTCTTGGGCTCTTGCCCTCGGGCAGCTCTTGTTTTCCCCCTGCTTCTGCCTGCCAGCTAGTTCATCCCAGCGAGGTTGGCGGTTGACTTGGCCGCCTTTGCACAAGCTGCACTTACCACTTTGAGGAAAGTGTACTTGACCCTTCCGGGTTCCCTCATGCAAACTCACCTGGGTGACATAGCATGCTGCTTTGGGCTGCCTTCTTCACCGTGCCGAGCAAAGAACTCAAGAAAGCTCATAGGCATTCCCAGGACTCTTCTGTCCGTTGCTCCCGACTTTAGTGCGTGCCGGCAAAGCTCCCGCGGCGCACCTCAGAACGCAGTCGCCAAAGGTGCTCCTGCAAACCTTTCCCTTGACAAGACTTTCAAGCCCTGGGCTCCTGCAGCCAATGGCTGACCGAACGGTTTGCTGAGTGGGGCCAGTGTCCGCACTTGGGTAGCCTAATTCAGACTCACTCACTGCCTGCCTGATCCCCTTCCCACAAGACCTTGTGCTGCCTGCAGACTAGAGGTCCCCAACTCCCTCTAGGTTCCTCCCTACCCACCTAGTGGAGCACCAAGGACTCCTTTACCCACCTGCCAGCCCTCCTGCGTGAGAAAGGAAGTCAGTGCCTGGTGGAATATCTCCATCAACCTGGGAGCATACAGTCAACACTACAGACCACATCCCCAAAGCCTGAGGAGGAAAGTTTCAAACACCTCCTGGCGTGCAAGATTTGGCATGACATGAAACTGAGCAAGGTTGGACAATCCCCGCAAGTGCAAAATGTTGCATTACACCACTTTCCCGTGAGCAAGGTGGCCAGAAAGTGGTCTGGTGTCAGTTTGTGTGACTGGGCAAGTCTAGAAAGACAGCTTACACGGGGTGTTTCTGGATGGTTCTGGAGAAGCTGGTCCGGGAACCTACAGCAGCAGGAATTGGTGGGGGCCATGGCAATCAAGAGCACTGGGAAAACAATATGCATAGAAAAAGAGCTACACCTATATCCTAGCCGGTCAGATAGTATCCTAAGACAGCTGAGAGGACCACTCCAAGCCAAAATCACTGATCTCCCATCGATTCCACTTGATGGCTATGACCCAGGACAGCAGAGATTGCCCTCGGTGGATTTCAGACACTGTGAAAACCTTTGGGGGCGAACGATGATTCATGGTCCTCCAGCTAAATCACTGCTGGTTTGAAACTCCTAGCTTCAGGCTAGTCATGCAATGCACAACGACAGGCTTCCGACTGTAAATTTTTAACAGAAGATGAAGAAGGTGCACATGAACGAAAGACGAAGCTAAGGCGTAGAGAAGGAAAGAGATTGACAAAGAGGGCAGAGAGAGAGAGAGAGAGAGAGAGAGAGACAGAGTAGGGAGAGAGAGAGAAGAGAGAGAGAGAGATTTAGAGAGACAGAGAGATACAGGGAGAGATACAGAGGATAAAAAATAGTCATTCGTTGCATTCTACTTCTGGGGAGCTCACGCCCGGCTGAGCCCTATTCAGCAGGTTCACCAGTCAAGGAAAGAGCTCACTGGGGCGACAGAAGATTCTGGCACATCCTGAGCCTTCTACTTCCTTGAAGGCATTCCCCGCTTCGTTCAGACTACGGGATTTCTGGTGGGTCTGCCCCATCCGCAGTATGGGCCAGGTTATTTAAGGTTTTTTATTTAATTGAAACCTACTATTTGTATTGTTATCCATGACAGGTGTGCCTGTGCACTGTTGGCTTCATCCCAAAGACCTCAGAGACCCTTGATCAGAATCGCCGTTCACATAGTTAAGAGTCCGCTGACATCATAAGGGCGGTGCCACGCACCCGAACAACCGGGGCCTGATTTATCAGAGTCCCCTTTCAGCCCGCGAGAGTCCATTGATGTCATGAAGGGGAGGTACTACACACCGTACACCTGTGGACAGATGGACCAGAGTCGCCATTCTTGCAGGGACAGTCCTCTGACAACATTAGGGGGCGGTCTCAAAGCCGGACATCCGGTGGCATACTTCTCGGGGACCAATTTCACGCAGGGACAGGTGCCTTTTAGGTCCCAACGAGGGCTCTTCCGGTCAACGGGTGTCCCCCCAAAATGTGTCCCCCTGGGCACTTCCTGTTACCATCCTTCTCTCGGGCCCAGTCCTGCCGGGTCTGTTTTCATGTATCTGATTGGCATTCGCCTTTGTTGCCAGGGCTGCCTGACGTTTGAGCTCAAGTGCGGGTGGTTCTAGGGCCTTGAAGGCAACGTCTGGCTTCGCAGTCGGGCTCACACACCCCCATGAAGCGCTCCCGGCCCGGCAGTGGCACCGGGAAAACCTTCCCACTAGCAGCGTGCGTGAGAACTATGGTTCCGGGCGCCTTCGTGGGGCCCGGCTCTCTGAGCCTCCCCAGCTCCGGCCACGGGTTCTTCACAGAGCCTGCTGCTGTTCTTCACAGAGCCTGCTGCTGTCCCCCTGTAGAGAGCGGACAGGCTGTGGTGAAAGTGGTGTCCTCGGCCTGGGAGGGGGCAGACCTAAGGCTGAAAGCGATTTCCCGAGCTGTTTTGGTCCCCAGAACCTTTAGGCCACCGTCCGCTACCCGAGGTAGTCCCGCTCTAAGCGGTCCGGACAGTCTCCCACACCCGCTTCCCAAGGTTCCTGCATTGACACAGGGACCTCAAGAGATCTACGTGAAGGAGGCCACTGCCTCATAGGCCCATGCTGCTCAGAGAGCTCACGGATCTGGAGGCTCCTTTGAGCTTTCGAAGCCTGTGACTATTCTCCACCTGGGGGTCCTTGCCATCAGGGGACCCCACCACCAGCCAGGAGAGGGCAGGCGCAGATAAAGACAAAAAGCCCCGCCTTGCGTCCCCGCCCAAATCCGACAGGCCCCGCCCATCACGCCCTGGCAACACGTAAGCAGTCCCGTAATGCTGTGCCTCGGCTCTTAGATTACATGTCCACAGAGAGTCCTGTGCTCTTGGGCCAAGCATCACCCATGTACCCCACTCAGTGCCAGCTCCGGGGCTCCTAGGGGACCCCATGCTCTTGTGCTCTTGTTCTCAGGCAGCTCTTGTTTTCCACCTGCTTCTGCCTGCCAGCTAGTTCATCCCAGCGAGGCTGGCGGTTGACTTGGCCGGCTTTGCACAAGCTGCACTTACCACTTTGAGGAAGGTGTACTTGACCCTTCCGGGTTCCCTCATGCAAACTCACCTGGATGACATAGCATGCTGCTTTGGGCTGTCTTCTTCACCGTGCCGAGCAAAGAACTCAAGAAAGCTCATAGGCATTCCCAGGACTCTTCTGTCCGTTGCTCCCGACTTTAGTGCGTGCCGGCAAAGCTCCCGCGGCGCACCTCAGAACGCAGTCGCCAAAGGTGATCCCGCAGGCCTTTACCCTGACAAGACTTTTAAGCCCTGGGCTCCTGCAGCCAAAGGCTGACCGAACGGTTTGCTGAGTGGGGCCAGTGTCCGCACTTGGCTAGCCTAATTCAGACTCACTCCCTGCCTGCCTGATCCCCTTCCCACAAGACCTTGTGCTGCCTGCAGACTAGAGTTCCCCAACTCCCTCTAGGTTCCTCCCTACCCACCTAGTGGAGCACCAAGGACTCCTTTACCCACCTGCCAGCCCTCCTGCGTGAGAAAGGAAGTCAGTGCCTGGTGGAATATCTCCATCAACCTGGGAGCATACAGTCAACACTACAGACCACATCCCCAAAGCCTGAGGAGGAAAGTTTCAAACACCTCCTGGCGTGCAAGATTTGGCATGACATGAAACTGAGCAAGGTTGGACAATCCCCGCAAGTGCAAAATGTTGCATTACACCACTTTCCCGTGAGCAAGGTGGCCAGAAAGTGGTCTGGTGTCAGTTTGTGTGACTGGGCAAGTCTAGAAAGACAGCTTACACGGGGTGTTTCTGGATGGTTCTGGAGAAGCTGGTCCGGGAACCTACAGCAGCAGGAATTGGTGGGGGCCATGGCAATCAAGAGCACTGGGAAAACAATATGCATAGAAAAAGAGCTACACCTATATCCTAGCCGGTCAGATAGTATCCTAAGACAGCTGAGAGGACCACTCCAAGCCAAAATCACTGATCTCCCATCGATTCCACTTGATGGCTATGACCCAGGACAGCAGAGATTGCCCTCGGTGGATTTCAGACACTGTGAAAACCTTTGGGGGCGAACGATGTTTCATGGTCCTCCAGCTAAATCACTGGTGGTTTGAAACTCCTAGCTTCAGGCTAGTCATGCAATGCACAACGACAGGCTTCCGACTGTAAATTTTTAACAGAAGATGAAGAAGGTGCACATGAACGAAAGACGAAGCTAAGGCGTAGAGAAGGAAAGAGATTGACAAAGAGGGCAGAGAGAGAGAGAGAGACAGAGAGAGAGAGAGAGAGAGAGAGAGAGTAGGGAGAGAGAGAGAGAGAGTTAGAGAGACAGAGAGATACAGGGAGAGATACAGAGGGTAAAAAATAGTCATTCGTTGCATTCTACTTCTGGGGAGCTCACGCCCAGCTGAGCCCTATTCAGCAGGTTCACCAGTCAAGGAAAGAGCTCACTGGGGCGACAGGAGATTCTGGCACATCCTGAGCCTTCTACTTCCTTGAAGGCATTCCCCGCTTCGTTCAGACTACGGGATTTCTGGTGGGTCTGCCCCATCCGCAGTATGGGCCAGGTTATTTAAGGTTTTTTATTTTATTGAAACCTACTATTTGTATTGCTATCCATGACAGGTGTGCCTGTGCACTGCTGGCTTCATCCCAAAGACCTCAGAGACCCTTGATCGGAATCGCCGTTCACATAGTTAAGAGTCCGCTGACATCATAAGGGCGGTGCCACGCACCCGAACAACCGGGGCCTGATTTATCAGAGTCCCCTTTCAGCCCGCGAGAGTCCATTGATGTCATGAAGGGGAGGTACTACACACCGTACACCTGTGGACAGATGGACCAGAGTCGCCATTCTTGCAGGGACAGTCCTCTGACAACATTAGGGGGCGGTCTCAAAGCCGGACATCCGGTGGCATACTTCTCGGGGACCAATTTCACGCAGGGACAGGTGCCTTTTAGGTCCCAACGAGGGCTCTTCCGGTCAACGGGTGTCCCCCCCAAATGTGTCCCCCCTGGGCACTTCCTGTTACCATCCTTCTCTCGGGCCCAGTCCTGCCGGGTCTGTTTTCATGTATCTGATTGGCATTCGCCTTTGTTGCCAGGGCTGCCTGACGTTTGAGCTCAAGTGCGGGTGGTTCTAGGGCCTTGAAGGCAACGTCTGGCTTCGTAGTCGGGCTCAAACACCCCCATGAAGCGCTCCCGGCCCTGCAGTGGCACCGGGAAAACCTTCCCACTAGCAGCGTGCGTGAGAACTATGGTTCCGGGCGCCTTCGTGGGGCCCGGCTCTGTGAGCCTCCCCAGCTCGGGCCACGGGTTCTTCACAGAGCCTGCTGCTGTCCCCCTGTAGAGAGCGGACGGGCTGGGGTGAAAGTGGTGTCCTCGGCCTGGGAGGGGGCAGACCTAAGGCTGAAAGCGATTTCCCGAGCTGTTTTGGTCCCCAGAACCTTTAGGCCACCGTCCGCTACCCGAGGTAGTCCCGCTCTAAGCGGTCCGGACAGTCTCCCACACCCGCTTCCCAAGGTTCCTGCGTTGACACAGGGACCTCAAGAGATCTACGTGAAGGAGGCCACTGCCTCATAGGCCCATGCTGCTCAGAGAGCTCACGGATCTGGAGGCTCCTTTGAGCTTTCGAAGCCTGTGACTATTCTCCACCTGGGGGTCCTTGCCATCAGGGGACCCCACCACCAGCCAGGAGAGGGCAGGTGCAGATA
This sequence comes from Tenrec ecaudatus, assembly GCF_050624435.1. NCBI lineage: Eukaryota > Metazoa > Chordata > Mammalia > Afrosoricida > Tenrecidae > Tenrec > Tenrec ecaudatus. The sequence continues at coordinate 16,292,080 of NC_134549.1, forward strand.
AAGACAAAAAGCCCCGCCTTGCGTCCCCACCCAAATCCGACAGGCCCCGCCCATCACGCCCTGGCAACACGTAAGCAGTCCCCTAATGCTGTGCCTCGGCTCTTAGATTACATGTCCACAGAGAGTCCTGTGCTCTTGGGCCAAGCATCACCCATGTACCCCACTCAGTGCCAGCTCCGGGGCTCCTAGGGGACCCCATGCTCTTGGGCTCTTGTTCTCAGGCAGCTCTTGTTTTCCACCTGCTTCTGCCTGCCAGCTAGTTCATCCCAGCGAGGCTGGCGGTTGACTTGGCCGGCTTTGCACAAGCTGCACTTACCACTTTGAGGAAGGTGTACTTGACCCTTCCGGGTTCCCTCATGCAAACTCACCTGGATGACATAGCATGCTGCTTTGGGCTGTCTTCTTCACCGTGCCGAGCAAAGAACTCAAGAAAGCTCATAGGCATTCCCAGGACTCTTCTGTCCGTTGCTCCCGACTTTAGTGCGTGCCGGCAAAGCTCCCGCGGCGCACCTCAGAACGCAGTCGCCAAAGGTGATCCCGCAGGCCTTTACCCTGACAAGACTTTTAAGCCCTGGGCTCCTGCAGCCAAAGGCTGACCGAACGGTTTGCTGAGTGGGGCCAGTGTCCGCACTTGGCTAGCCTAATTCAGACTCACTCCCTGCCTGCCTGATCCCCTTCCCACAAGACCTTGTGCTGCCTGCAGACTAGAGGTCCCCAACACCCTCTAGGTTCCTCCCTACCCACCTAGTGGAGCACCAAGGACTCCTTTACCCACCTGCCAGCCCTCCTGCGTGAGAAAGGAAGTCAGTGCCTGGTGGAATATCTCCATCAACTTGGGAGCATACAGTCAACACTACAGACCACATCCCCAAAGCCTGAGGAGGAAAGTTTCAAACACCTACTGGCGTGCAAGATTTGGCATGACATGAAACTGAGCAAGGTTGGACAATCCCCGCAAGTGCAAAATGTTGCATTACACCACTTTCCCGTGATCAAGGTGGCCAGAAAGTGGTCTGGTGTCAGTTTGTGTGACTGGGCAAGTCTAGAAAGACAGCTTACACGGGGTGTTTCTGGATGGTTCTGGAGAAGCTGGTCCGGGAACCTACAGCAGCAGGAATTGGTGGGGGCCATGGCAATCAAGAGCACTGGGAAAACAATATGCATAGAAAAAGAGCTACACCTATATCCTAGCCGGTCAGATAGTATCCTAAGACAGCTGAGAGGACCACTCCAAGCCAAAATCACTGATCTCCCATCGATTCCACTTGATGGCTATGACCCAGGACAGCAGAGATTGCCCTCGGTGGATTTCAGACACTGTGAAAACCTTTGGGGGCGAACGATGTTTCATGGTCCTCCAGCTAAATCACTGGTGGTTTGAAACTCCTAGCTTCAGGCTAGTCATGCAATGCACAACGACAGGCTTCCGACTGTAAATTTTTAACAGAAGATGAAGAAGGTGCACATGAACGAAAGACGAAGCTAAGGCGTAGAGAAGGAAAGAGATTGACAAAGAGGGCAGAGAGAGAGAGAGAGAGAGAGAGAGAGTAGGGAGAGAGAGAGAAGAGAGAGAGAGAGAGTTAGAGAGAAAGAGAGATACAGGGAGAGATACAGAGGGTAAAAAATAGTCATTCGTTGCATTCTACTTCTGGGGAGCTCACGCCCAGCTGAGCCCTATTCAGCAGGTTCACCAGTCAAGGAAAGAGCTCACTGGGGCGACAGGAGATTCTGGCACATCCTGAGCCTTCTACTTCCTTGAAGGCATTCCCCGCTTCGTTCAGACTACGGGATTTCTGGTGGGTCTGCCCCATCCGCAGTATGGGCCAGGTTATTTAAGGTTTTTTATTTAATTGAAACCTACTATTTGTATTGTTATCCATGACAGGTGTGCCTGTGCACTGTTGGCTTCATCCCAAAGACCTCAGAGACCCTTGATCAGAATCGCCGTTCACATAGTTAAGTGTCCGCTGACATCATAAGGGCGGTGCCACGCACCCGAACAACCGGGGCCTGATTTATCAGAGTCCCCTTTCAGCCCGCGAGAGTCCATTGATGTCATGAAGGGGAGGTACTACACACCGTACACCTGTGGACAGATGGACCAGAGTCGCCATTCTTGCAGGGACAGTCCTCTGACAACATTAGGGGGCGGTCTCAAAGCCGGACATCCGGTGGCATACTTCTCGGGGACCAATTTCACGCAGGGACAGGTGCCTTTTAGGTCCCAACGAGGGCTCTTCCGGTCAACGGGTGTCCCCCCCAAATGTGTCCCCCCTGGGCACTTCCTGTTACCATCCTTCTCTCGGGCCCAGTCCTGCCGGGTCTGTTTTCATGTATCTGATTGGCATTCGCCTTTGTTGCCAGGGCTGCCTGACGTTTGAGCTCAAGTGCGGGTGGTTCTAGGGCCTTGAAGGCAACGTCTGGCTTCACAGTCGGGCTCACACACCCCCATGAAGCGCTCCCGGCCCGGCAGTGGCACCGGGAAAACCTTCCCACTAGCAGCGTGCGTGAGAACTATGGTTCCGGGCGCCTTCGTGGGGCCCGGCTCTCTGAGCCTCCCCAGCTCGGGCCACGGGTTCTTCACAGAGCCTGCTGCTGTCCCCCTGTAGAGAGCGGACGGGCTGGGGTGAAAGTGGTGTCCTCGGCCTGGGAGGGGGCAGACCTAAGGCTGAAAGCGATTTCCCGAGCTGTTTTGGTCCCCAGAACCTTTAGGCCACCGTCCGCTACCCGAGGTAGTCCCGCTCTAAGCGGTCCGGACAGTCTCCCACACCCGTTTCCCAAGGTTCCTGCGTTGACACAGGGACCTCAAGAGATCTACGTGAAGGAGGCCACTGCCTCATAGGCCCATGCTGCTCAGAGAGCTCACAGATCTGGAGGCTCCTTTGAGCTTTCGAAGCCTGTGACTATTCTCCACCTGGGGGTCCTTGCCATCAGGGGACCCCACCACCAGCCAGGAGAGGGCAGGCGCAGATAAAGACAAAAAGCCCCGCCTTGCGTCCCCGCCCAAATCCGACAGGCCCCGCCCATCACGCCCTGGCAACATGTAAGCAGTCCCCTAATGCTGTGCCTCGGCTCTTAGATTACATGTCCACAGAGAGTCCTGTGCTCTTGGGCCAAGCATCACCCATGTACCCCACTCAGTGCCAGCTCCGGGGCTCCTAGGGGACCCCATGCTCTTGTGCTCTTGTTCTCAGGCAGCTCTTGTTTTCCACCTGCTTCTGCCTGCCAGCTAGTTCATCCCAGCGAGGCTGGCGGTTGACTTGGCCGGCTTTGCACAAGCTGCACTTACCACTTTGAGGAAGGTGTACTTGACCCTTCCGGGTTCCCTCATGCAAACTCACCTGGATGACATAGCATGCTGCTTTGGGCTGCCTTCTTCACCGTGCCGAGCAAAGAACTCAAGAAAGCTCATAGGCATTCCCAGGACTCTTCTGTCCGTTGCTCCCGACTTTAGTGCGTGCCGGCAAAGCTCCCGCGGCGCACCTCAGAACGCAGTCGCCAAAGGTGATCCCGCAGGCCTTTACCCTGACAAGACTTTTAAGCCCTGGGCTCCTGCAGCCAAAGGCTGACCGAACGGTTTGCTGAGTGGGGCAGTGTCCGCACTTGGCTAGCCTAATTCAGACTCACTCCCTGCCTGCCTGATCCCCTTCCCACAAGACCTTGTGCTGCCTGCAGACTAGAGGTCCCCAACACCCTCTAGGTTCCTCCCTACCCACCTAGTGGAGCACCAAGGACTCCTTTACCCACCTGCCAGCCCTCCTGCGTGAGAAAGGAAGTCAGTGCCTGGTGGAATATCTCCATCAACCTGGGAGCATACAGTCAACACTACAGACCACATCCCCAAAGCCTGAGGAGGAAAGTTTCAAACACTTCCTGGCGTGCAAGATTTGGCATGACATGAAACTGAGCAAGATTGGACAATCCCCGCAAGTGCAAAATGTTGCATTACACCACTTTCCCGTGATCAAGGTGGCCAGAAAGTGGTCTGGTGTCAGTTTGTGTGACTGGGCAAGTCTAGAAAGACAGCTTACACGGGGTGTTTCTGGATGGTTCTGGAGAAGCTGGTCCGGGAACCTACAGCAGCAGGAATTGGTGGGGGCCATGGCAATCAAGAGCACTGGGAAAACAATATGCATAGAAAAAGAGCTACACCTATATCCTAGCCGGTCAGATAGTATCCTAAGACAGCTGAGAGGACCACTCCAAGCCAAAATCACTGATCTCCCATCGATTCCACTTGATGGCTATGACCCAGGACAGCAGAGATTGCCCTCGGTGGATTTCAGACACTGTGAAAACCTTTGGGGGCGAACGATGTTTCATGGTCCTCCAGCTAAATCACTGCTGGTTTGAAACTCCTAGCTTCAGGCTAGTCATGCAATGCACAACGACAGGCTTCCGACTGTAAATTTTTAACAGAAGATGAAGAAGGTGCACATGAACGAAAGACGAAGCTAAGGCGTAGAGAAGGAAAGAGATTGACAAAGAGGGCAGAGAGAGAGAGAGAGAGAGAGAGAGAGAGAGAGAGAGAGAGAGAGAGTAGGGAGAGAGAGAGAAGAGAGAGAGAGAGAGTTAGAGAGACAGAGAGATACAGGGAGAGATACAGAGGGTAAAAAATAGTCATTCGTTGCATTCTACTTCTGGGGAGCTCACGCCCAGCTGAGCCCTATTCAGCAGGTTCACCAGTCAAGGAAAGAGCTCACTGGGGCGACAGGAGATTCTGGCACATCCTGAGCCTTCTACTTCCTTGAAGGCATTCCCCGCTTCGTTCAGACTACGGGATTTCTGGTGGGTCTGCCCCATCCGCAGTATGGGCCAGGTTATTTAAGGTTTTTTATTTAATTGAAACCTACTATTTGTATTGTTATCCATGACAGGTGTGCCTGTGCACTGTTGGCTTCATCCCAAAGACCTCAGAGACCCTTGATCGGAATCGCCGTTCACATAGTTAAGAGTCCGCTGACATCATAAGGGCGGTGCCACGCACCCGAACAACCGGGGCCTGATTTATCAGAGTCCCCTTTCAGCCCGCGAGAGTCCATTGATGTCATGAAGGGGAGGTACTACACACCGTACACCTGTGGACAGATGGACCAGAGTCGCCATTCTTGCAGGGACAGTCCTCTGACAACATTAGGGGGCGGTCTCAAAGCCGGACATCCGGTGGCATACTTCTCGGGGACCAATTTCACGCAGGGACAGGTGCCTTTTAGGTCCCAACGAGGGCTCTTCCGGTCAACGGGTGTCCCCCCCAAATGTGTCCCCCCTGGGCACTTCCTGTTACCCTCCTTCTCTCGGGCCCAGACCTGCCGGGTCTGTTTTCATGTATCTGATTGGCATTCGCCTTTGTTGCCAGGGCTGCCTGACGTTTGAGCTCAAGTGCGGGTGGTTCTAGGGCCTTGAAGGCAACGTCTGGCTTCGCAGTCGGGCTCACACACCCCCATGAAGCGCTGCCGGCCCGGCAGTGGCACCGGGAAAACCTTCCCACTAGCAGCGTGCGTGAGAACTATGGTTCCGGGCGCCTTCGTGGGGCCCGGCTCTCTGAGCCTCCCCAGCTCGGGCCACGGGTTCTTCACAGAGCCTGCTGCTGTCCCCCTGTAGAGAGCGGACGGGCTGGGGTGAAAGTGGTGTCCTCGGCCTGGGAGGGGGCAGACCTAAGGCTGAAAGCGATTTCCCGAGCTGTTTTGGTCCCCAGAACCTTTAGGCCACCGTCCGCTACCCGAGGTAGTCCCGCTCTAAGCGGTCCGGACAGTCTCCCACACCCGCTTCCCAAGGTTCCTGCGTTGACACAGGGACCTCAAGAGATCTACGTGAAGGAGGCCACTGCCTCATAGGCCCATGCTGCTCAGAGAGCTCACGGATCTGGAGGCTCCTTTGAGCTTTCGAAGCCTGTGACTATTCTCCACCTGGGGGTCCTTGCCATCAGGGGACCCCACCACCAGCCAGGAGAGGGCAGGCGCAGATAAAGACAAAAAGCCCCGCCTTGCGTCCCCGCCCAAATCCGACAGGCCCCGCCCATCACGCCCTGGCAACATGTAATCAGTCCCCTAATGCTGTGCCTCGGCTCTTAGATTACATGTCCACAGAGAGTCCTGTGCTCTTGGGCCAAGCATCACCCATGTACCCCACTCAGTGCCAGCTCCGGGGCTCCTAGGGGACCCCATGCTCTTGTGCTCTTGTTCTCAGGCAGCTCTTGTTTTCCACCTGCTTCTGCCTGCCAGCTAGTTCATCCCAGCGAGGCTGGCGGTTGACTTGGCCGGCTTTGCACAAGCTGCACTTACCACTTTGAGGAAGGTGTACTTGACCCTTCCGGGTTCCCTCATGCAAACTCACCTGGATGACATAGCATGCTGCTTTGGGCTGTCTTCTTCACCGTGCCGAGCAAAGAACTCAAGAAAGCTCATAGGCATTCCCAGGACTCTTCTGTCCGTTGCTCCCGACTTTAGTGCGTGCCGGCAAAGCTCCCGCGGCGCACCTCAGAACGCAGTCGCCAAAGGTGATCCCGCAGGCCTTTACCCTGACAAGACTTTTAAGCACTGGGCTCCTGCAGCCAAAGGCTGACCGAACGGTTTGCTGAGTGGGGCAGTGTCCGCACTTGGCTAGCCTAATTCAGACTCACTCCCTGCCTGCCTGATCCCCTTCCCACAAGACCTTGTGCTGCCTGCAGACTAGAGGTCCCCAAATCCCTCTAGGTTCCTCCCTACCCACCTAGTGGAGCACCAAGGACTCCTTTACCCACCTGCCAGCCCTCCTGCGTGAGAAAGGAAGTCAGTGCCTGGTGGAATATCTCCATCAACCTGGGAGCATACAGTCAACACTACAGACCACATCCCCAAAGCCTGAGGAGGAAAGTTTCAAACACCTCCTGGCGTGCAAGATTTGGCATGACATGAAACTGAGCAAGGTTGGACAATCCCCGCAAGTGCAAAATGTTGCATTACACCACTTTCCCGTGAGCAAGGTGGCCAGAAAGTGGTCTGGTGTCAGTTTGTGTGACTGGGCAAGTCTAGAAAGACAGCTTACACGGGGTGTTTCTGGATGGTTCTGGAGAAGCTGGTCCGGGAACCTACAGCAGCAGGAATTGGTGGGGGCCATGGCAATCAAGAGCACTGGGAAAACAATATGCATAGAAAAAGAGCTACACCTATATCCTAGCCGGTCAGATAGTATCCTAAGACAGCTGAGAGGACCACTCCAAGCCAAAATCACTGATCTCCCATCGATTCCACTTGATGGCTATGACCCAGGACAGCAGAGATTGCCCTCGGTGGATTTCAGACACTGTGAAAACCTTTGGGGGCGAACGATGTTTCATGGTCCTCCAGCTAAATCACTGCTGGTTTGAAACTCCTAGCTTCAGGCTAGTCATGCAATGCACAACGACAGGCTTCCGACTGTAAATTTTTAACAGAAGATGAAGAAGGTGCACATGAACGAAAGACGAAGCTAAGGCGTAGAGAAGGAAAGAGATTGACAAAGAGGGCAGAGAGAGAGAGAGAGAGAGAGAGAGAGAGAGAGAGAGAGAGAGAGAGAGAGAGAGAGAGAGAGTAGGGAGAGAGAGAGAAGAGAGAGAGAGAGAGTTAGAGAGACAGAGAGATACAGGGAGAGATACAGAGGGTAAAAAATAGTCATTCGTTGCATTCTACTTCTGGGGAGCTCACGCCCAGCTGAGCCCTATTCAGCAGGTTCACCAGTCAAGGAAAGAGCTCACTGGGGCGACAGGAGATTCTGGCACATCCTGAGCCTTCTACTTCCTTGAAGGCATTCCCCGCTTCGTTCAGACTACGGGATTTCTGGTGGGTCTGCCCCATCCGCAGTATGGGCCAGGTTATTTAAGGTTTTTTATTTAATTGAAACCTACTATTTGTATTGTTATCCATGACAGGTGTGCCTGTGCACTGTTGGCTTCATCCCAAAGACCTCAGAGACCCTTGATCGGAATCGCCGTTCACATAGTTAAGAGTCCGCTGACATCATAAGGGCGGTGCCACGCACCCGAACAACCGGGGCCTGATTTATCAGAGTCCCCTTTCAGCCCGCGAGAGTCCATTGATGTCATGAAGGGGAGGTACTACACACCGTACACCTGTGGACAGATGGACCAGAGTCGCCATTCTTGCAGGGACAGTCCTCTGACAACATTAGGGGGCGGTCTCAAAGCCGGACATCCGGTGGCATACTTCTCGGGGACCAATTTCACGCAGGGACAGGTGCCTTTTAGGTCCCAACGAGGGCTCTTCCGGTCAACGGGTGTCCCCCCCAAATGTGTCCCCCCTGGGCACTTCCTGTTACCATCCTTCTCTCGGGCCCAGTCCTGCCGGGTCTGTTTTCATGTATCTGATTGGCATTCGCCTTTGTTGCCAGGGCTGCCTGACGTTTGAGCTCAAGTGCGGGTGGTTCTAGGGCCTTGAAGGCAACGTCTGGCTTCACAGTCGGGCTCACACACCCCCATGAAGCGCTCCCGGCCCGGCAGTGGCACCGGGAAAACCTTCCCACTAGCAGCGTGCGTGAGAACTATGGTTCCGGGCGCCTTCGTGGGGCCTGGCTCTCTGAGCCTCCCCAGCTCGGGCCACGGGTTCTTCACAGAGCCTGCTGCTGTCCCCCTGTAGAGAGCGGACGGGCTGGGGTGAAAGTGGTGTCCTCGGCCTGGGAGGGGGCAGACCTAAGGCTGAAAGCGATTTCCCGAGCTGTTTTGGTCCCCAGAACCTTTAGGCCACCGTCCGCTACCCGAGGTAGTCCCGCTCTAAGCGGTCCGGACAGTCTCCCACACCCGCTTCCCAAGGTTCCTGCGTTGACACAGGGACCTCAAGAGATCTACGTGAAGGAGGCCACTGCCTCATAGGCCCATGCTGCTCAGAGAGCTCACGGATCTGGAGGCTCCTTTGAGCTTTCGAAGCCTGTGACTATTCTCCACCTGGGGGTCCTTGCCATCAGGGGACCCCACCACCAGCCAGGAGAGGGCAGGGGCAGATAAAGACGAAAAGCCCCGCCTTGCGTCCCCGCCCAAATCCGACAGGCCCCGCCCATCACGCCCTGGCAACATGTAATCAGTCCCCTAATGCTGTGCCTCGGCTCTTAGATTACATGTCCACAGAGAGTCCTGTGCTCTTGGGCCAAGCATCACCCATGTACCCCACTCAGTGCCAGCTCCGGGGCTCCTAGGGGACCCCATGCTCTTGTGCTCTTGTTCTCAGGCAGCTCTTGTTTTCCACCTGCTTCTGCCTGCCAGCTAGTTCATCCCAGCGAGGCTGGCGGTTGACTTGGCCGGCTTTGCACAAGCTGCACTTACCACTTTGAGGAAGGTGTACTTGACCCTTCCGGGTTCCCTCATGCAAACTCACCTGGATGACATAGCATGCTGCTTTGGGCTGTCTTCTTCACCGTGCCGAGCAAAGAACTCAAGAAAGCTCATAGGCATTCCCAGGACTCTTCTGTCCGTTGCTCCAGACTTTAGTGCGTGCCGGCAAAGCTCCCGCGGCGCACCTCAGAACGCAGTCGCCAAAGGTGATCCCGCAGGCCTTTACCCTGACAAGACTTTTAAGCCCTGGGCTCCTGCAGCCAAAGGCTGACCGAACGGTTTGCTGAGTGGGGCAGTGTCCGCACTTGGCTAGCCTAATTCAGACTCACTCCCTGCCTGCCTGATCCCCTTCTCACAAGACCTTGTGCTGCCTGCAGACTAGAGGTCCCCAAATCCCTCTAGGTTCCTCCCTACCCACCTAGTGGAGCACCAAGGACTCCTTTACCCACCTGCCAGCCCTCCTGCGTGAGAAAGGAAGTCAGTGCCTGGTGGAATATCTCCATCAACCTGGGAGCATACAGTCAACACTACAGACCACATCCCCAAAGCCTGAGGAGGAAAGTTTCAAACACCTCCTGGCGTGCAAGATTTGGCATGACATGAAACTGAGCAAGGTTGGACAATCCCCGCAAGTGCAAAATGTTGCATTACACCACTTTCCCGTGAGCAAGGTGGCCAGAAAGTGGTCTGGTGTCAGTTTGTGTGACTGGGCAAGTCTAGAAAGACAGCTTACACGGGGTGTTTCTGGATGGTTCTGGAGAAGCTGGTCCGGGAACCTACAGCAGCAGGAATTGGTGGGGGCCATGGCAATCAAGAGCACTGGGAAAACAATATGCATAGAAAAAGAGCTACACCTATATCCTAGCCGGTCAGATAGTATCCTAAGACAGCTGAGAGGACCACTCCAAGCCAAAATCACTGATCTCCCATCGATTCCACTTGATGGCTATGACCCAGGACAGCAGAGATTGCCCTCGGTGGATTTCAGACACTGTGAAAACCTTTGGGGGCGAACGATGTTTCATGGTCCTCCAGCTAAATCACTGCTGGTTTGAAACTCCTAGCTTCAGGCTAGTCATGCAATGCACAACGACAGGCTTCCGACTGTAAATTTTTAACAGAAGATGAAGAAGGTGCACATGAACGAAAGACGAAGCTAAGGCGTAGAGAAGGAAAGAGATTGACAAAGAGGGCAGAGAGAGAGAGAGAGAGAGAGAGAGAGAGAGAGAGTAGGGAGAGAGAGAGAAGAGAGAGAGAGAGTTAGAGAGACACAGAGAGATACAGGGAGAGATACAGAGGGTAAAAAATAGTCATTCGTTGCATTCTACTTCTGGGGAGCTCACGCCCAGCTGAGCCCTATACAGCAGGTTCACCAGTCAAGGAAAGAGCTCACTGGGGCGACAGGAGATTCTGGCACATCCTGAGCCTTCTACTTCCTTGAAGGCTTCCCCAGCTTCGTTCAGACTACGGGATTTCTGGTGGGTCTGCCCCATCCGCAGTATGGGCCAGGTTATTTAAGGTTTTTTATTTAATTGAAACCTACTATTTGTATTGTTATCCATGACAGGTGTGCCTGTGCACTGTTGGCTTCATCCCAAAGACCTCAGAGACCCTTGATCAGAATCGCCGTTCACATAGTTAAGAGTCCGCTGACATCATAAGGGCGGTGCTACGCACCCGAACAACCGGGGCCTGATTTATCAGAGTCCCCTTTCAGCCCGCGAGAGTCCATTGATGTCATGAAGGGGAGGTACTACACACCGTACACCTGTGGACAGATGGACCAGAGTCGCCATTCTTGCAGGGACAGTCCTCTGACAACATTAGGGGGCGGTCTCAAAGCCGGACATCCGGTGGCATACTTCTCGGGACCAATTTCACGCAGGGACTGGTGCCTTTTAGGTCCCAACGAGGGCTCTTCCGGTCAACGGGTGTCCCCCCCAAATGTGTCCCCCCTGGGCACTTCCTGTTACCATTCTTCTCTCGGGCCCAGTCCTGCCGGGTCTGTTTTCATGTATCTGATTGGCATTCGCCTTTGTTGCCAGGGCTGCCTGACGTTTGAGCTCAAGTGCGGGTGGTTCTAGGGCCTTGAAGGCAACGTCTGGCTTCGCAGTCGGGCTCACACACCCCCATGAAGCGCTCCCGGCCCGGCAGTGGCACCGGGAAAACCTTCCCACTAGCAGCGTGCGTGAGAACTATGGTTCCGGGCGCCTTCGTGGGGCCCGGCTCTCTGAGCCTCCACGCTCCGGCCACGGTTTCTTCACAGAGCCTGCTGCTGTCCACCTGTAGAGAGCAGACGGGCTGGGGTGAAAGTGGTGTCCTCGGCCTGGGAGGGGGCAGGCCTAAGGCTGAAAGCGATTTCCCGGGCTTTTTGGTCCCCAGAACCTTTAGGCCACCGTCCGCTACCCGAGGTAGTCCCGCTCTAAGCGGTCCGGACAGTCTCCCACACCCGCTTCCCAAGGTTCCTGCGTTGACACAGGGACCTCAAGAGATCTACGTGAAGGAGGCCACTGCCTCATAGGCCCATGCTGCTCAGAGAGCTCACGGATCTGGAGGCTCCTTTGAGCTTTCGAAGCCTGTGACTATTCTCCACCTGGGGGTCCTTGCCATCAGGGGACCCCACCACCAGCCAGGAGAGGGCAGGGGCAGATAAAGACGAAAAGCCCCGCCTTGCGTCCCCGCCCAAATCCGACAGGCCCCGCCCATCACGCCCTGGCAACACGTAAGCAGTCCCCTAATGCTGTGCCTCGGCTCTTAGATTACATGTCCACAGAGAGTCCTGTGCTCTTGGGCCAAGCAGCACCCATGTACCCCACTCAGTGCCAGCTCCGGGGCTCCTAGGGGACCCCATGCTCTTGTGCTCTTGTTCTCAGGCAGCTCTTGTTTTCCACCTGCTTCTGCCTGCCAGCTAGTTCATCCCAGCGAGGCTGGCGGTTGACTTGGCCGGCTTTGCACAAGCTGCACTTACCACTTTGAGGAAGGTGTACTTGACCCTTCCGGGTTCCCTCATGCAAACTCACCTGGATGACATAGCATGCTGCTTTGGGCTGTCTTCTTCACCGTGCCGAGCAAAGAACTCAAGAAAGCTCATAGGCATTCCCAGGACTCTTCTGTCCGTTGCTCCCGACTTTAGTGCGTGCCGGCAAAGCTCCCGCGGCGCACCTCAGAACGCAGTCGCCAAAGGTGATCCCGCAGGCCTTTACCCTGACAAGACTTTTAAGCCCTGGGCTCCTGCAGCCAAAGGCTGACCGAACGGTTTGCTGAGTGGGGCCAGTGTCCGCACTTGGCTAGCCTAATTCAGACTCACTCCCTGCCTGCCTGATCCCCTTCCCACAAGACCTTGTGCTGCCTGCAGACTAGAGGTCCCCAACTCCCTCTAGGTTCCTCCCTACCCACCTAGTGGAGCACCAAGGACTCCTTTACCCACCTGCCAGCCCTCCTGCGTGAGAAAGGAAGTCAGTGCCTGGTGGAATATCTCCATCAACCTGGGAGCATACAGTCAACACTACAGACCACATCCCCAAAGCCTGAGGAGGAAAGTTTCAAACACCTCCTGGCGTGCAAGATTTGGCATGACATGAAACTGAGCAAGGTTGGACAATCCCCGCAAGTGCAAAATGTTGCATTACACCACTTTCCCGTGATCAAGGTGGCCAGAAAGTGGTCTGGTGTCAGTTTGTGTGACTGGGCAAGTCTAGAAAGACAGCTTACACGGGGTGTTTCTGGATGGTTCTGGAGAAGCTGGTCCGGGAACCTACAGCAGCAGGAATTGGTGGGGGCCGTGGCAATCAAGAGCGCTGGGAAAACAATATGCATAGAAAAAGAGCTACACCTATATCCTAGCCGGTCAGATAGTATCCTAAGACAGCTGAGAGGACCACTCCAAGCCAAAATCACTGATCTCCCATCGATTCCACTTGATGGCTACGACCCAGGACAGCAGAGATTGCCCTCGGTGGATTTCAGACACTGTGAAAACCTTTGGGGGCGAACGATGATTCATGGTCCTCCAGCTAAATCACTGCTGGTTTGAAACTCCTAGCTTCAGGCTAGTCATGCAATGCACAACGACAGGCTTCCGACTGTAAATTTTTAACAGAAGATGAAGAAGGTGCACATGAACGAAAGACGAAGCTAAGGCGTAGAGAAGGAAAGAGATTGACAAAGAGGGCAGAGAGAGAGAGAGAGAGAGAGAGAGACAGAGAGACAGAGAGACAGAGTAGGGAGAGAGAGAGAAGAGAGAGAGAGAGAGTTAGAGAGACAGAGAGATACAGGGATAGATACAGAGGGTAAAAAATAGTCATTCGTTGCATTCTACTTCTGGGGAGCTCACGCCCAGCTGAGCCCTATTCAGCAGGTTCACCAGTCAAGGAAAGAGCTCACTGGGGCGACAGGAGATTCTGGCACATCCTGAGCCTTCTACTTCCTTGAAGGCATTCCCCGCTTCGTTCAGACTACGGGATTTCTGGTGGGTCTGCCCCATCCGCAGTATGGGCCAGGTTATTTAAGGTTTTTTATTTAATTGAAACCTACTATTTGTATTGTTATCCATGACAGGTGTGCCTGTGCACTGTTGGCTTCATCCCAAAGACCTCAGAGACCCTTGATCGGAATCGCCGTTCACATAGTTAAGAGTCCGCTGACATCATAAGGGCGGTGCCACGCACCCGAACAACCGGGGCCTGATTTATCAGAGTCCCCTTTCAGCCCGCGAGAGTCCATTGATGTCATGAAGGGGAGGTACTACACACCGTACACCTGTGGACAGATGGACCAGAGTCGCCATTCTTGCAGGGACAGTCCTCTGACAACATTAGGGGGCGGTCTCAAAGCCGGACATCCGGTGGCATACTTCTCGGGGACCAATTTCACGCAGGGACAGGTGCCTTTTAGGTCCCAACGAGGGCTCTTCCGGTCAACGGGTGTCCCCCCCAAATGTGTCCCCCCTGGGCACTTCCTGTTACCATCCTTCTCTCGGGCCCAGTCCTGCCGGGTCTGTTTTCATGTATCTGATTGGCATTCGCCTTTGTTGCCAGGGCTGCCTGACGTTTGAGCTCAAGTGCGGGTGGTTCTAGGGCCTTGAAGGCAACGTCTGGCTTCGCAGTCGGGCTCACACACCCCCATGAAGCGCTCCCGGCCCGGCAGTGGCACCGGGAAAACCTTCCCACTAGCAGCGTGCGTGAGAACTATGGTTCCGGGCGCCTTCGTGGGGCCTGGCTCTCTGAGCCTCCCCAGCTCGGGCCACGGGTTCTTCACAGAGCCTGCTGCTGTCCCCCTGTAGAGAGCGGACGGGCTGGGGTGAAAGTGGTGTCCTCGGCCTGGGAGGGGGCAGACCTAAGGCTGAAAGCGATTTCCCGAGCTGTTTTGGTCCCCAGAACCTTTAGGCCACCGTCCGCTACCCGAGGTAGTCCCGCTCTAAGCGGTCCGGACAGTCTCCCACACCCGCTTCCCAAGGTTCCTGCGTTGACACAGGGACCTCAAGAGATCTACGTGAAGGAGGCCACTGCCTCATAGGCCCATGCTGCTCAGAGAGCTCACGGATCTGGAGGCTCCTTTGAGCTTTCGAAGCCTGTGACTATTCTCCACCTGGGGGTCCTTGCCATCAGGGGACCCCACCACCAGCCAGGAGAGGGCAGGCGCAGATATAGACAAAAAGCCCCGCCTTGCGTCCCCGCCCAAATCCGACAGGCCCCGCCCATCACGCCCTGGCAACACGTAAGCAGTCCCCTAATGCTGTGCCTCGGCTCTTAGATTACATGTCCACAGAGAGTCCTGTGCTCTTGGGCCAAGCAGCACCCATGTACCCCACTCAGTGCCAGCTCCGGGGCTCCTAGGGGACCCCATGCTCTTGTGCTCTTGTTCTCAGGCAGCTCTTGTTTTCCACCTGCTTCTGCCTGCCAGCTAGTTCATCCCAGCGAGGCTGGCGGTTGACTTGGCCGGCTTTGCACAAGCTGCACTTACCACTTTGAGGAAGGTGTACTTGACCCTTCCGGGTTCCCTCATGCAAACTCACCTGGATGACATAGCATGCTGCTTTGGGCTGTCTTCTTCACCGTGCCGAGCAAAGAACTCAAGAAAGCTCATAGGCATTCCCAGGACTCTTCTGTCCGTTGCTCCCGACTTTAGTGCGTGCCGGCAAAGCTCCCGCGGCGCACCTCAGAACGCAGTCGCCAAAGGTGATCCCGCAGGCCTTTACCCTGACAAGACTTTTAAGCCCTGGGCTCCTGCAGCCAAAGGCTGACCGAACGGTTTGCTGAGTGGGGCCAGTGTCCGCACTTGGCTAGCCTAATTCAGACTCACTCCCTGCCTGCCTGATCCCCTTCCCACAAGACCTTGTGCTGCCTGCAGACTAGAGGTCCCCAACTCCCTCTAGGTTCCTCCCTACCCACCTAGTGGAGCACCAAGGACTCCTTTACCCACCTGCCAGCCCTCCTGCGTGAGAAAGGAAGTCAGTGCCTGGTGGAATATCTCCATCAACCTGGGAGCATACAGTCAACACTACAGACCACATCCCCAAAGCCTGAGGAGGAAAGTTTCAAACACCTCCTGGCGTGCAAGATTTGGCATGACATGAAACTGAGCAAGGTTGGACAATCCCCGCAAGTGCAAAATGTTGCATTACACCACTTTCCCGTGATCAAGGTGGCCAGAAAGTGGTCTGGTGTCAGTTTGTGTGACTGGGCAAGTCTAGAAAGACAGCTTACACGGGGTGTTTCTGGATGGTTCTGGAGAAGCTGGTCCGGGAACCTACAGCAGCAGGAATTGGTGGGGGCCGTGGCAATCAAGAGCGCTGGGAAAACAATATGCATAGAAAAAGAGCTACACCTATATCCTAGCCGGTCAGATAGTATCCTAAGACAGCTGAGAGGACCACTCCAAGCCAAAATCACTGATCTCCCATCGATTCCACTTGATGGCTATGACCCAGGACAGCAGAGATTGCCCTCGGTGGATTTCAGACACTGTGAAAACCTTTGGGGGCGAACGATGTTTCATGGTCCTCCAGCTAAATCACTGCTGGTTTGAAACTCCTAGCTTCAGGCTAGTCATGCAATGCACAACGACAGGCTTCCGACTGTAAATTTTTAACAGAAGATGAAGAAGGTGCACATGAACGAAAGACGAAGCTAAGGCGTAGAGAAGGAAAGAGATTGACAAAGAGGGCAGAGAGAGAGAGAGAGAGAGAGAGAGAGAGAGAGAGAGAGAGAGAGAGAGAGAGAGAGAGAAGGGAGAGAGAGAGAAGAGAGAGAGAGAGAGTTAGAGAGACAGAGAGATACAGGGAGAGATACAGAGGGTAAAAAATAGTCATTCGTTGCATTCTACTTCTGGGGAGCTCACGCCCAGCTGAGCCCTATTCAGCAGGTTCACCAGTCAAGGAAAGAGCTCACTGGGGCGACAGGAGATTCTGGCACATCCTGAGCCTTCTACTTCCTTGAAGGCATTCCCCGCTTCGTTCAGACTACGGGATTTCTGGTGGGTCTGCCCCATCCGCAGTATGGGCCAGGTTATTTAAGGTTTTTTATTTAATTGAAACCTACTATTTGTATTGTTATCCATGACAGGTGTGCCTGTGCACTGTTGGCTTCATCCCAAAGACCTCAGAGACCCTTGATCGGAATCGCCGTTCACATAGTTAAGAGTCCGCTGACATCATAAGGGCGGTGCCACGCACCCGAACAACCGGGGCCTGATTTATCAGAGTCCCCTTTCAGCCCGCGAGAGTCCATTGATGTCATGAAGGGGAGGTACTACACACCGTACACCTGTGGACAGATGGACCAGAGTCGCCATTCTTGCAGGGACAGTCCTCTGACAACATTAGGGGGCGGTCTCAAAGCCGGACATCCGGTGGCATACTTCTCGGGGACCAATTTCACGCAGGGACAGGTGCCTTTTAGGTCCCAACGAGGGCTCTTCCGGTCAACGGGTGTCCCCCCCAAATGTGTCCCCCCTGGGCACTTCCTGTTACCATCCTTCTCTCGGGCCCAGTCCTGCCGGGTCTGTTTTCATGTATCTGATTGGCATTCGCCTTTGTTGCCAGGGCTGCCTGACGTTTGAGCTCAAGTGCGGGTGGTTCTAGGGCCTTGAAGGCAACGTCTGGCTTCGCAGTCGGGCTCACACACCCCCATGAAGCGCTCCCGGCCCGGCAGTGGCACCGGGAAAACCTTCCCACTAGCAGCGTGCGTGAGAACTATGGTTCCGGGCGCCTTCGTGGGGCCTGGCTCTCTGAGCCTCCCCAGCTCGGGCCACGGGTTCTTCACAGAGCCTGCTGCTGTCCCCCTGTAGAGAGCGGACGGGCTGGGGTGAAAGTGGTGTCCTCGGCCTGGGAGGGGGCAGACCTAAGGCTGAAAGCGATTTCCCGAGCTGTTTTGGTCCCCAGAACCTTTAGGCCACCGTCCGCTACCCGAGGTAGTCCAGCTCTAAGCGGTCCGGACAGTCTCCCACACCCGCTTCCCAAGGTTCCTGCGTTGACACAGGGACCTCAAGAGATCTACGTGAAGGAGGCCACTGCCTCATAGGCCCATGCTGCTCAGAGAGCTCACGGATCTGGAGGCTCCTTTGAGCTTTCGAAGCCTGTGACTATTCTCCACCTGGGGGTCCTTGCCATCAGGGGACCCCACCACCAGCCAGGAGAGGGCAGGGGCAGATAAAGACGAAAAGCCCCGCCTTGCGTCCCCGCCCAAATCCGACAGGCCCCGCCCATCACGCCCTGGCAACATGTAATCAGTCCCCTAATGCTGTGCCTCGGCTCTTAGATTACATGTCCACAGAGAGTCCTGTGCTCTTGGGCCAAGCATCACCCATGTACCCCACTCAGTGCCAGCTCCGGGGCTCCTAGGGGACCCCATGCTCTTGTGCTCTTGTTCTCAGGCAGCTCTTGTTTTCCACCTGCTTCTGCCTGCCAGCTAGTTCATCCCAGCGAGGCTGGCGGTTGACTTGGCCGGCTTTGCACAAGCTGCACTTACCACTTTGAGGAAGGTGTACTTGACCCTTCCGGGTTCCCTCATGCAAACTCACCTGGATGACATAGCATGCTGCTTTGGGCTGTCTTCTTCACCGTGCCGAGCAAAGAACTCAAGAAAGCTCATAGGCATTCCCAGGACTCTTCTGTCCGTTGCTCCAGACTTTAGTGCGTGCCGGCAAAGCTCCCGCGGCGCACCTCAGAACGCAGTCGCCAAAGGTGATCCCGCAGGCCTTTACCCTGACAAGACTTTTAAGCCCTGGGCTCCTGCAGCCAAAGACTGACCGAACGGTTTGCTGAGTGGGGCAGTGTCCGCACTTGGCTAGCCTAATTCAGACTCACTCCCTGCCTGCCTGATCCCCTTCCCACAAGACCTTGTGCTGCCTGCAGACTAGAGGTCCCCAAATCCCTCTAGGTTCCTCCCTACCCACCTAGTGGAGCACCAAGGACTCCTTTACCCACCTGCCAGCCCTCCTGCGTGAGAAAGGAAGTCAGTGCCTGGTGGAATATCTCCATCAACCTGGGAGCATACAGTCAACACTACAGACCACATCCCCAAAGCCTGAGGAGGAAAGTTTCAAACACCTCCTGGCGTGCAAGATTTGGCATGA
The DNA here is from genome assembly GCF_050624435.1 of Tenrec ecaudatus. NCBI lineage: Eukaryota > Metazoa > Chordata > Mammalia > Afrosoricida > Tenrecidae > Tenrec > Tenrec ecaudatus. The sequence continues at coordinate 16,310,951 of NC_134549.1, forward strand.
CATGAAACTGAGCAAGGTTGGACAATCCCCGCAAGTGCAAAATGTTGCATTACACCACTTTCCCGTGAGCAAGGTGGCCAGAAAGTGGTCTGGTGTCAGTTTGTGTGACTGGGCAAGTCTAGAAAGACAGCTTACACGGGGTGTTTCTGGATGGTTCTGGAGAAGCTGGTCCGGGAACCTACAGCAGCAGGAATTGGTGGGGGCCATGGCAATCAAGAGCACTGGGAAAACAATATGCATAGAAAAAGAGCTACACCTATATCCTAGCCGGTCAGATAGTATCCTAAGACAGCTGAGAGGACCACTCCAAGCCAAAATCACTGATCTCCCATCGATTCCACTTGATGGCTATGACCCAGGACAGCAGAGATTGCCCTCGGTGGATTTCAGACACTGTGAAAACCTTTGGGGGCGAACGATGTTTCATGGTCCTCCAGCTAAATCACTGCTGGTTTGAAACTCCTAGCTTCAGGCTAGTCATGCAATGCACAACGACAGGCTTCCGACTGTAAATTTTTAACAGAAGATGAAGAAGGTGCACATGAACGAAAGACGAAGCTAAGGCGTAGAGAAGGAAAGAGATTGACAAAGAGGGCAGAGAGAGAGAGAGAGAGAGAGAGAGAGTAGGGAGAGAGAGAGAAGAGAGAGAGAGAGTTAGAGAGACACAGAGAGATACAGGGAGAGATACAGAGGGTAAAAAATAGTCATTCGTTGCATTCTACTTCTGGGGAGCTCACGCCCAGCTGAGCCCTATACAGCAGGTTCACCAGTCAAGGAAAGAGCTCACTGGGGCGACAGGAGATTCTGGCACATCCTGAGCCTTCTACTTCCTTGAAGGCTTCCCCAGCTTCGTTCAGACTACGGGATTTCTGGTGGGTCTGCCCCATCCGCAGTATGGGCCAGGTTATTTAAGGTTTTTTATTTAATTGAAACCTACTATTTGTATTGTTATCCATGACAGGTGTGCCTGTGCACTGTTGGCTTCATCCCAAAGACCTCAGAGACCCTTGATCAGAATCGCCGTTCACATAGTTAAGAGTCCGCTGACATCATAAGGGCGGTGCTACGCACCCGAACAACCGGGGCCTGATTTATCAGAGTCCCCTTTCAGCCCGCGAGAGTCCATTGATGTCATGAAGGGGAGGTACTACACACCGTACACCTGTGGACAGATGGACCAGAGTCGCCATTCTTGCAGGGACAGTCCTCTGACAACATTAGGGGGCGGTCTCAAAGCCGGACATCCGGTGGCATACTTCTCGGGACCAATTTCACGCAGGGACTGGTGCCTTTTAGGTCCCAACGAGGGCTCTTCCGGTCAACGGGTGTCCCCCCCAAATGTGTCCCCCCTGGGCACTTCCTGTTACCATTCTTCTCTCGGGCCCAGTCCTGCCGGGTCTGTTTTCATGTATCTGATTGGCATTCGCCTTTGTTGCCAGGGCTGCCTGACGTTTGAGCTCAAGTGCGGGTGGTTCTAGGGCCTTGAAGGCAACGTCTGGCTTCGCAGTCGGGCTCACACACCCCCATGAAGCGCTCCCGGCCCGGCAGTGGCACCGGGAAAACCTTCCCACTAGCAGCGTGCGTGAGAACTATGGTTCCGGGCGCCTTCGTGGGGCCCGGCTCTCTGAGCCTCCACAGCTCCGGCCACGGTTTCTTCACAGAGCCTGCTGCTGTCCACCTGTAGAGAGCAGACGGGCTGGGGTGAAAGTGGTGTCCTCGGCCTGGGAGGGGGCAGGCCTAAGGCTGAAAGCGATTTCCCGGGCTTTTTGGTCCCCAGAACCTTTAGGCCACCGTCCGCTACCCGAGGTAGTCCCGCTCTAAGCGGTCCGGACAGTCTCCCACACCCGCTTCCCAAGGTTCCTGCGTTGACACAGGGACCTCAAGAGATCTACGTGAAGGAGGCCACTGCCTCATAGGCCCTTGCTGCTCAGAGAGCTCACGGATCTGGAGGCTCCTTTGAGCTTTCGAAGCCTGTGACTATTCTCCACCTGGGGGTCCTTGCCATCAGGGGACCCCACCACCAGCCAGGAGAGGGCAGGGGCAGATAAAGACGAAAAGCCCCGCCTTGCGTCCCCGCCCAAATCCGACAGGCACCGCCCATCACGCCCTGGCAACACGTAAGCAGTCCCCTAATGCTGTGCCTCGGCTCTCAGGCTCCATGTCTGCGGGGAGTCCTGTGCTCTTGGGCCAAGCAGCACCCATGTACCCCACTCAGTGCCAGCTCCGGGGCTCCTAGGGGACCCCATGCTCTTGTGCTCTTGTTCTCAGGCAGCTCTTGTTTTCCACCTGCTTCTGCCTGCCAGCTAGTTCATCCCAGCGAGGCTGGCGGTTGACTTGGCCGGCTTTGCACAAGCTGCACTTACCACTTTGAGGAAGGTGTACTTGACCCTTCCGGGTTCCCTCATGCAAACTCACCTGGATGACATAGCATGCTGCTTTGGGCTGTCTTCTTCACCGTGCCGAGCAAAGAACTCAAGAAAGCTCATAGGCATTCCCAGGACTCTTCTGTCCGTTGCTCCCGACTTTAGTGCGTGCCGGCAAAGCTCCCGCGGCGCACCTCAGAACGCAGTCGCCAAAGGTGATCCCGCAGGCCTTTCCCCTGACAAGACTTTTAAGCCCTGGGCTCCTGCAGCCAAAGGCTGACCGAACGGTTTGCTGAGTGGGGCCAGTGTCCGCACTTGGCTAGCCTAATTCAGACTCACTCCCTGCCTGCCTGATCCCCTTCCCACAAGACCTTGTGCTGCCTGCAGACTAGAGGTCCCCAACTCCCTCTAGGTTCCTCCCTACCCACCTAGTGGAGCACCAAGGACTCCTTTACCCACCTGCCAGCCCTCCTGCGTGAGAAAGGAAGTCAGTGCCTGGTGGAATATCTCCATCAACCTGGGAGCATACAGTCAACACTACAGACCACATCCCCAAAGCCTGAGGAGGAAAGTTTCAAACACCTCCTGGCGTGCAAGATTTGGCATGACATGAAACTGAGCAAGGTTGGACAATCCCCGCAAGTGCAAAATGTTGCATTACACCACTTTCCCGTGAGCAAGGTGGCCAGAAAGTGGTCTGGTGTCAGTTTGTGTGACTGGGCAAGTCTAGAAAGACAGCTTACACGGGGTGTTTCTGGATGGTTCTGGAGAAGCTGGTCCGGGAACCTACAGCAGCAGGAATTGGTGGGGGCCGTGGCAATCAAGAGCGCTGGGAAAACAATATGCATAGAAAAAGAGCTACACCTATATCCTAGCCGGTCAGATAGTATCCTAAGACAGCTGAGAGGACCACTCCAAGCCAAAATCACTGATCTCCCATCGATTCCACTTGATGGCTATGACCCAGGACAGCAGAGATTGCCCTCGGTGGATTTCAGACACTGTGAAAACCTTTGGGGGCGAACGATGTTTCATGGTCCTCCAGCTAAATCACTGCTGGTTTGAAACTCCTAGCTTCAGGCTAGTCATGCAATGCACAACGACAGGCTTCCGACTGTAAATTTTTAACAGAAGATGAAGAAGGTGCACATGAACGAAAGACGAAGCTAAGGCGTAGAGAAGGAAAGAGATTGACAAAGAGGGCAGAGAGAGAGAGAGAGAGAGAGAGACAGAGAGACAGAGAGACAGAGTAGGGAGAGAGAGAGAAGGGAGAGAGAGAGAAGAGAGAGAGAGAGAGTTAGAGAGACAGAGAGATACAGGGAGAGATACAGAGGGTAAAAAATAGTCATTCGTTGCATTCTACTTCTGGGGAGCTCACGCCCAGCTGAGCCCTATTCAGCAGGTTCACCAGTCAAGGAAAGAGCTCACTGGGGCCACAGGAGATTCTGGCACATCCTGAGCCTTCTACTTCCTTGAAGGCATTCCCCGCTTCGTTCAGACTACGGGATTTCTGGTGGGTCTGCCCCATCCGCAGTATGGGCCAGGTTATTTAAGGTTTTTTATTTAATTGAAACCTACTATTTGTATTGTTATCCATGACAGGTGTGCCTGTGCACTGTTGGCTTCATCCCAAAGACCTCAGAGACCCTTGATCGGAATCGCCGTTCACATAGTTAAGAGTCCGCTGACATCATAAGGGCGGTGCCACGCACCCGAACAACCGGGGCCTGATTTATCAGAGTCCCCTTTCAGCCCGCGAGAGTCCATTGATGTCATGAAGGGGAGGTACTACACACCGTACACCTGTGGACAGATGGACCAGAGTCGCCATTCTTGCAGGGACAGTCCTCTGACAACATTAGGGGGCGGTCTCAAAGCCGGACATCCGGTGGCATACTTCTCGGGGACCAATTTCACGCAGGGACAGGTGCCTTTTAGGTCCCAACGAGGGCTCTTCCGGTCAACGGGTGTCCCCCCCAAATGTGTCCCCCCTGGGCACTTCCTGTTACCATCCTTCTCTCGGGCCCAGTCCTGCCGGGTCTGTTTTCATGTATCTGATTGGCATTCGCCTTTGTTGCCAGGGCTGCCTGACGTTTGAGCTCAAGTGCGGGTGGTTCTAGGGCCTTGAAGGCAACGTCTGGCTTCGCAGTCGGGCTCACACACCCCCATGAAGCGCTCCCGGCCCGGCAGTGGCACCGGGAAAACCTTCCCACTAGCAGCGTGCGTGAGAACTATGGTTCCGGGCGCCTTCGTGGGGCCTGGCTCTCTGAGCCTCCCCAGCTCGGGCCACGGGTTCTTCACAGAGCCTGCTGCTGTCCCCCTGTAGAGAGCGGACGGGCTGGGGTGAAAGTGGTGTCCTCGGCCTGGGAGGGGGCAGACCTAAGGCTGAAAGCGATTTCCCGAGCTGTTTTGGTCCCCAGAACCTTTAGGCCACCGTCCGCTACCCGAGGTAGTCCAGCTCTAAGCGGTCCGGACAGTCTCCCACACCCGCTTCCCAAGGTTCCTGCGTTGACACAGGGACCTCAAGAGATCTACGTGAAGGAGGCCACTGCCTCATAGGCCCATGCTGCTCAGAGAGCTCACGGATCTGGAGGCTCCTTTGAGCTTTCGAAACCTGTGACTATTCTCCACCTGGGGGTCCTTGCCATCAGGGGACCCCACCACCAGCCAGGAGAGGGCAGGGGCAGATAAAGACGAAAAGCCCCGCCTTGCGTCCCCGCCCAAATCCGACAGGCCCCGCCCATCACGCCCTGGCAACACGTAAGCAGTCCCCTAATGCTGTGCCTCGGCTCTTAGATTACATGTCCACAGAGAGTCCTGTGCTCTTGGGCCAAGCATCACCCATGTACCCCACTCAGTGCCAGCTCCGGGGCTCCTAGGGGACCCCATGCTCTTGTGCTCTTGTTCTCAGGCAGCTCTTGTTTTCCACCTGCTTCTGCCTGCCAGCTAGTTCATCCCAGCGAGGCTGGCGGTTGACTTGGCCGGCTTTGCACAAGCTGCACTTACCACTTTGAGGAAGGTGTACTTGACCCTTCCGGGTTCCCTCATGCAAACTCACCTGGATGACATAGCATGCTGCTTTGGGCTGTCTTCTTCACCGTGCCGAGCAAAGAACTCAAGAAAGCTCATAGGCATTCCCAGGACTCTTCTGTCCGTTGCTCCAGACTTTAGTGCGTGCCGGCAAAGCTCCCGCGGCGCACCTCAGAACGCAGTCGCCAAAGGTGATCCCGCAGGCCTTTACCCTGACAAGACTTTTAAGCCCTGGGCTCCTGCAGCCAAAGACTGACCGAACGGTTTGCTGAGTGGGGCAGTGTCCGCACTTGGCTAGCCTAATTCAGACTCACTCCCTGCCTGCCTGATCCCCTTCCCACAAGACCTTGTGCTGCCTGCAGACTAGAGGTCCCCAAATCCCTCTAGGTTCCTCCCTACCCACCTAGTGGAGCACCAAGGACTCCTTTACCCACCTGCCAGCCCTCCTGCGTGAGAAAGGAAGTCAGTGCCTGGTGGAATATCTCCATCAACCTGGGAGCATACAGTCAACACTACAGACCACATCCCCAAAGCCTGAGGAGGAAAGTTTCAAACACCTCCTGGCGTGCAAGATTTGGCATGACATGAAACTGAGCAAGGTTGGACAATCCCCGCAAGTGCAAAATGTTGCATTACACCACTTTCCCGTGAGCAAGGTGGCCAGAAAGTGGTCTGGTGTCAGTTTGTGTGACTGGGCAAGTCTAGAAAGACAGCTTACACGGGGTGTTTCTGGATGGTTCTGGAGAAGCTGGTCCGGGAACCTACAGCAGCAGGAATTGGTGGGGGCCATGGCAATCAAGAGCACTGGGAAAACAATATGCATAGAAAAAGAGCTACACCTATATCCTAGCCGGTCAGATAGTATCCTAAGACAGCTGAGAGGACCACTCCAAGCCAAAATCACTGATCTCCCATCGATTCCACTTGATGGCTATGACCCAGGACAGCAGAGATTGCCCTCGGTGGATTTCAGACACTGTGAAAACCTTTGGGGGCGAACGATGTTTCATGGTCCTCCAGCTAAATCACTGCTGGTTTGAAACTCCTAGCTTCAGGCTAGTCATGCAATGCACAACGACAGGCTTCCGACTGTAAATTTTTAACAGAAGATGAAGAAGGTGCACATGAACGAAAGACGAAGCTAAGGCGTAGAGAAGGAAAGAGATTGACAAAGAGGGCAGAGAGAGAGAGAGAGAGAGAGAGAGAGTAGGGAGAGAGACAGAAGAGAGAGAGAGAGTTAGAGAGACACAGAGAGATACAGGGAGAGATACAGAGGGTAAAAAATAGTCATTCGTTGCATTCTACTTCTGGGGAGCTCACGCCCAGCTGAGCCCTATACAGCAGGTTCACCAGTCAAGGAAAGAGCTCACTGGGGCGACAGGAGATTCTGGCACATCCTGAGCCTTCTACTTCCTTGAAGGCTTCCCCAGCTTCGTTCAGACTACGGGATTTCTGGTGGGTCTGCCCCATCCGCAGTATGGGCCAGGTTATTTAAGGTTTTTTATTTAATTGAAACCTACTATTTGTATTGTTATCCATGACAGGTGTGCCTGTGCACTGTTGGCTTCATCCCAAAGACCTCAGAGACCCTTGATCAGAATCGCCGTTCACATAGTTAAGAGTCCGCTGACATCATAAGGGCGGTGCTACGCACCCGAACAACCGGGGCCTGATTTATCAGAGTCCCCTTTCAGCCCGCGAGAGTCCATTGATGTCATGAAGGGGAGGTACTACACACCGTACACCTGTGGACAGATGGACCAGAGTCGCCATTCTTGCAGGGACAGTCCTCTGACAACATTAGGGGGCGGTCTCAAAGCCGGACATCCGGTGGCATACTTCTCGGGACCAATTTCACGCAGGGACTGGTGCCTTTTAGGTCCCAACGAGGGCTCTTCCGGTCAACGGGTGTCCCCCCCAAATGTGTCCCCCCTGGGCACTTCCTGTTACCATTCTTCTCTCGGGCCCAGTCCTGCCGGGTCTGTTTTCATGTATCTGATTGGCATTCGCCTTTGTTGCCAGGGCTGCCTGACGTTTGAGCTCAAGTGCGGGTGGTTCTAGGGCCTTGAAGGCAACGTCTGGCTTCGCAGTCGGGCTCACACACCCCCATGAAGCGCTCCCGGCCCGGCAGTGGCACCGGGAAAACCTTCCCACTAGCAGCGTGCGTGAGAACTATGGTTCCGGGCGCCTTCGTGGGGCCCGGCTCTCTGAGCCTCCACAGCTCCGGCCACGGTTTCTTCACAGAGCCTGCTGCTGTCCACCTGTAGAGAGCAGACGGGCTGGGGTGAAAGTGGTGTCCTCGGCCTGGGAGGGGGCAGGCCTAAGGCTGAAAGCGATTTCCCGGGCTTTTTGGTCCCCAGAACCTTTAGGCCACCGTCCGCTACCCGAGGTAGTCCCGCTCTAAGCGGTCCGGACAGTCTCCCACACCCGCTTCCCAAGGTTCCTGCGTTGACACAGGGACCTCAAGAGATCTACGTGAAGGAGGCCACTGCCTCATAGGCCCTTGCTGCTCAGAGAGCTCACGGATCTGGAGGCTCCTTTGAGCTTTCGAAGCCTGTGACTATTCTCCACCTGGGGGTCCTTGCCATCAGGGGACCCCACCACCAGCCAGGAGAGGGCAGGGGCAGATAAAGACGAAAAGCCCCGCCTTGCGTCCCCGCCCAAATCCGACAGGCCCCGCCCATCACGCCCTGGCAACATGTAATCAGTCCCCTAATGCTGTGCCTCGGCTCTTAGATTACATGTCCACAGAGAGTCCTGTGCTCTTGGGCCAAGCAGCACCCATGTACCCCACTCAGTGCCAGCTCCGGGGCTCCTAGGGGACCCCATGCTCTTGTGCTCTTGTTCTCAGGCAGCTCTTGTTTTCCACCTGCTTCTGCCTGCCAGCTAGTTCATCCCAGCGAGGCTGGCGGTTGACTTGGCCGGCTTTGCACAAGCTGCACTTACCACTTTGAGGAAGGTGTACTTGACCCTTCCGGGTTCCCTCATGCAAACTCACCTGGATGACATAGCATGCTGCTTTGGGCTGTCTTCTTCACCGTGCCGAGCAAAGAACTCAAGAAAGCTCATAGGCATTCCCAGGACTCTTCTGTCCGTTGCTCCCGACTTTAGTGCGTGCCGGCAAAGCTCCCGCGGCGCACCTCAGAACGCAGTCGCCAAAGGTGATCCCGCAGGCCTTTCCCCTGACAAGACTTTTAAGCCCTGGGCTCCTGCAGCCAAAGGCTGACCGAACGGTTTGCTGAGTGGGGCCAGTGTCCGCACTTGGCTAGCCTAATTCAGACTCACTCCCTGCCTGCCTGATCCCCTTCCCACAAGACCTTGTGCTGCCTGCAGACTAGAGGTCCCCAACTCCCTCTAGGTTCCTCCCTACCCACCTAGTGGAGCACCAAGGACTCCTTTACCCACCTGCCAGCCCTCCTGCGTGAGAAAGGAAGTCAGTGCCTGGTGGAATATCTCCATCAACCTGGGAGCATACAGTCAACACTACAGACCACATCCCCAAAGCCTGAGGAGGAAAGTTTCAAACACCTCCTGGCGTGCAAGATTTGGCATGACATGAAACTGAGCAAGGTTGGACAATCCCCGCAAGTGCAAAATGTTGCATTACACCACTTTCCCGTGATCAAGGTGGCCAGAAAGTGGTCTGGTGTCAGTTTGTGTGACTGGGCAAGTCTAGAAAGACAGCTTACACGGGGTGTTTCTGGATGGTTCTGGAGAAGCTGGTCCGGGAACCTACAGCAGCAGGAATTGGTGGGGGCCGTGGCAATCAAGAGCGCTGGGAAAACAATATGCATAGAAAAAGAGCTACACCTATATCCTAGCCGGTCAGATAGTATCCTAAGACAGCTGAGAGGACCACTCCAAGCCAAAATCACTGATCTCCCATCGATTCCACTTGATGGCTATGACCCAGGACAGCAGAGATTGCCCTCGGTGGATTTCAGACACTGTGAAAACCTTTGGGGGCGAACGATGATTCATGGTCCTCCAGCTAAATCACTGCTGGTTTGAAACTCCTAGCTTCAGGCTAGTCATGCAATGCACAACGACAGGCTTCCGACTGTAAATTTTTAACAGAAGATGAAGAAGGTGCACATGAACGAAAGACGAAGCTAAGGCGTAGAGAAGGAAAGAGATTGACAAAGAGGGCAGAGAGAGAGAGAGAGAGAGAGAGAGAGAGACAGAGAGACAGAGAGACAGAGTAGGGAGAGAGAGAGAAGAGAGAGAGAGAGAGTTAGAGAGACAGAGAGATACAGGGATAGATACAGAGGGTAAAAAATAGTCATTCGTTGCATTCTACTTCTGGGGAGCTCACGCCCAGCTGAGCCCTATTCAGCAGGTTCACCAGTCAAGGAAAGAGCTCACTGGGGCCACAGGAGATTCTGGCACATCCTGAGCCTTCTACTTCCTTGAAGGCATTCCCCGCTTCGTTCAGACTACGGGATTTCTGGTGGGTCTGCCCCATCCGCAGTATGGGCCAGGTTATTTAAGGTTTTTTATTTAATTGAAACCTACTATTTGTATTGTTATCCATGACAGGTGTGCCTGTGCACTGTTGGCTTCATCCCAAAGACCTCAGAGACCCTTGATCGGAATCGCCGTTCACATAGTTAAGAGTCCGCTGACATCATAAGGGCGGTGCCACGCACCCGAACAACCGGGGCCTGATTTATCAGAGTCCCCTTTCAGCCCGCGAGAGTCCATTGATGTCATGAAGGGGAGGTACTACACACCGTACACCTGTGGACAGATGGACCAGAGTCGCCATTCTTGCAGGGACAGTCCTCTGACAACATTAGGGGGCGGTCTCAAAGCCGGACATCCGGTGGCATACTTCTCGGGGACCAATTTCACGCAGGGACAGGTGCCTTTTAGGTCCCAACGAGGGCTCTTCCGGCCAACGGGTGTCCCCCCCAAATGTGTCCCCCCCTGGGCACTTCCTGTTACCATCCTTCTCTCGGGCCCAGTCCTGCCGGGTCTGTTTTCATGTATCTGATTGGCATTCGCCTTTGTTGCCAGGGCTGCCTGACGTTTGAGCTCAAGTGCGGGTGGTTCTAGGGCCTTGAAGGCAACGTCTGGCTTCGCAGTCGGGCTCACACACCCCCATGAAGCGCTCCCGGCCCGGCAGTGGCACCGGGAAAACCTTCCCACTAGCAGCGTGCGTGAGAACTATGGTTCCGGGCGCCTTCGTGGGGCCCGGCTGTCTGAGCCTCCCCAGCTCCGGCCACGGGTTCTTCACAGAGCCTGCTGCTGTCCCCCTGTAGAGAGCGGACGGGCTGGGGTGAAAGTGGTGTCCTCGGCCTGGGAGGGGGCAGGCCTAAGGCTGAAAGCGATTTCCCGAGCTGTTTTGGTCCCCAGAACCTTTAGGCCACCGTCCGCTACCCGAGGTAGTCCCGCTCTAAGCGGTCCGGACAGTCTCCCACACCCGCTTCCCAAGGTTCCTGCGTTGACACAGGGACCTCAAGAGATCTACGTGAAGGAGGCCACTGCCTCATAGGCCCATGCTGCTCAGAGAGCTCACGGATCTGGAGGCTCCTTTGAGCTTTCGAAGCCTGTGACTATTCTCCACCTGGGGGTCCTTGCCATCAGGGGACCCCACCACCAGCCAGGAGAGGGCAGGCGCAGATAAAGACAAAAAGCCCCGCCTTGCGTCCCCGCCCAAATCCGACAGGCCCCGCCCATCACGCCCTGGCAACACGTAAGCAGTCCCCTAATGCTGTGCCTCGGCTCTTAGATTACATGTCCACAGAGAGTCCTGTGCTCTTGGGCCAAGCATCACCCATGTACCCCACTCAGTGCCAGCTCCGGGGCTCCTAGGGGACCCCATGCTCTTGTGCTCTTGTTCTCAGGCAGCTCTTGTTTTCCACCTGCTTCTGCCTGCCAGCTAGTTCATCCCAGCGAGGCTGGCGGTTGACTTGGCCGGCTTTGCACAAGCTGCACTTACCACTTTGAGGAAGGTGTACTTGACCCTTCCGGGTTCCCTCATGCAAACTCACCTGGATGACATAGCATGCTGCTTTGGGCTGTCTTCTTCACCGTGCCGAGCAAAGAACTCAAGAAAGCTCATAGGCATTCCCAGGACTCTTCTGTCCGTTGCTCCCGACTTTAGTGCGTGCCGGCAAAGCTCCCGCGGCGCACCTCAGAACGCAGTCGCCAAAGGTGATCCCGCAGGCCTTTACCCTGACAAGACTTTTAAGCCCTGGGCTCCTGCAGCCAAAGGCTGACCGAACGGTTTGCTGAGTGGGGCCAGTGTCCGCACTTGGCTAGCCTAATTCAGACTCACTCCCTGCCTGCCTGATCCCCTTCCCACAAGACCTTGTGCTGCCTGCAGACTAGAGGTCCCCAACTCCCTCTAGGTTCCTCCCTACCCACCTAGTGGAGCACCAAGGACTCCTTTACCCACCTGCCAGCCCTCCTGCGTGAGAAAGGAAGTCAGTGCCTGGTGGAATATCTCCATCAACCTGGGAGCATACAGTCAACACTACAGACCACATCCCCAAAGCCTGAGGAGGAAAGTTTCAAACACCTCCTGGCGTGCAAGATTTGGCATGACATGAAACTGAGCAAGGTTGGACAATCCCCGCAAGTGCAAAATGTTGCATTACACCACTTTCCCGTGAGCAAGGTGGCCAGAAAGTGGTCTGGTGTCAGTTTGTGTGACTGGGCAAGTCTAGAAAGACAGCTTACACGGGGTGTTTCTGGATGGTTCTGGAGAAGCTGGTCCGGGAACCTACAGCAGCAGGAATTGGTGGGGGCCATGGCAATCAAGAGCACTGGGAAAACAATATGCATAGAAAAAGAGCTACACCTATATCCTAGCCGGTCAGATAGTATCCTAAGACAGCTGAGAGGACCACTCCAAGCCAAAATCACTGATCTCCCATCGATTCCACTTGATGGCTATGACCCAGGACAGCAGAGATTGCCCTCGGTGGATTTCAGACACTGTGAAAACCTTTGGGGGCGAACGATGTTTCATGGTCCTGCAGCTAAATCACTGCTGGTTTGAAACTCCTAGCTTCAGGCTAGTCATGCAATGCACAACGACAGGCTTCCGACTGTAAATTTTTAACAGAAGATGAAGAAGGTGCACATGAACGAAAGACGAAGCTAAGGCATAGAGAAGGAAAGAGATTGACAAAGAGGGCAGAGAGAGAGAGAGAGAGACAGAGAGAGAGAGAGAGAGAGAGAGAGAGAGAGAGAGAGAGAGTAGGGAGAGAGAGAGAGAGAGTTAGAGAGACAGAGAGATACAGGGAGAGATACAGAGGGTAAAAAATAGTCATTCGTTGCATTCTACTTCTGGGGAGCTCACGCCCAGCTGAGCCCTATTCAGCAGGTTCACCAGTCAAGGAAAGAGCTCACTGGGGCCACAGGAGATTCTGGCACATCCTGAGCCTTCTACTTCCTTGAAGGCATTCCCCGCTTCGTTCAGACTACGGGATTTCTGGTGGGTCTGCCCCATCCGCAGTATGGGCCAGGTTATTTAAGGTTTTTTATTTAATTGAAACCTACTATTTGTATTGTTATCCATGACAGGTGTGCCTGTGCACTGTTGGCTTCATCCCAAAGACCTCAGAGACCCTTGATCGGAATCGCCGTTCACATAGTTAAGAGTCCGCTGACATCATAAGGGCGGTGCCACGCACCCGAACAACCGGGGCCTGATTTATCAGAGTCCCCTTTCAGCCCGCGAGAGTCCATTGATGTCATGAAGGGGAGGTACTACACACCGTACACCTGTGGACAGATGGACCAGAGTCGCCATTCTTGCAGGGACAGTCCTCTGACAACATTAGGGGGCGGTCTCAAAGCCGGACATCCGGTGGCATACTTCTCGGGGACCAATTTCACGCAGGGACAGGTGCCTTTTAGGTCCCAACGAGGGCTCTTCCGGTCAACGGGTGTCCCCCCCAAATGTGTCCCCCCTGGGCACTTCCTGTTACCATCCTTCTCTCGGGCACAGTCCTGCCGGGTCTGTTTTCATGTATCTGATTGGCATTCGCCTTTGTTGCCAGGGCTGCCTGACGTTTGAGCTCAAGTGCGGGTGGTTCTAGGGCCTTGAAGGCAACGTCTGGCTTCGTAGTCGGGCTCAAACACCCCCATGAAGCGCTCCCGGCCCTGCAGTGGCACCGGGAAAACCTTCCCACTAGCAGCGTGCGTGAGAACTATGGTTCCGGGCGCCTTCGTGGGGCCCGGCTCTGTGAGCCTCCCCAGCTCGGGCCACGGGTTCTTCACAGAGCCTGCTGCTGTCCCCCTGTAGAGAGCGGACGGGCTGGGGTGAAAGTGGTGTCCTCGGCCTGGGAGGGGGCAGACCTAAGGCTGAAAGCGATTTCCCGAGCTGTTTTGGTCCCCAGAACCTTTAGGCCACCGTCCGCTACCCGAGGTAGTCCCGCTCTAAGCGGTCCGGACAGTCTCCCACACCCGCTTCCCAAGGTTCCTGCGTTGACACAGGGACCTCAAGAGATCTACGTGAAGGAGGCCACTGCCTCATAGGCCCATGCTGCTCAGAGAGCTCACGGATCTGGAGGCTCCTTTGAGCTTTCGAAGCCTGTGACTATTCTCCACCTGGGGGTCCTTGCCATCAGGGGACCCCACCACCAGCCAGGAGAGGGCAGGTGCAGATAAAGACAAAAAGCCCCGCCTTGCGTCCCCACCCAAATCCGACAGGCCCCGCCCATCACGCCCTGGCAACACGTAAGCAGTCCCCTAATGCTGTGCCTCGGCTCTTAGATTACATGTCCACAGAGAGTCCTGTGCTCTTGGGCCAAGCATCACCCATGTACCCCACTCAGTGCCAGCTCCGGGGCTCCTAGGGGACCCCATGCTCTTGGGCTCTTGTTCTCAGGCAGCTCTTGTTTTCCACCTGCTTCTGCCTGCCAGCTAGTTCATCCCAGCGAGGCTGGCGGTTGACTTGGCCGGCTTTGCACAAGCTGCACTTACCACTTTGAGGAAGGTGTACTTGACCCTTCCGGGTTCCCTCATGCAAACTCACCTGGATGACATAGCATGCTGCTTTGGGCTGTCTTCTTCACCGTGCCGAGCAAAGAACTCAAGAAAGCTCATAGGCATTCCCAGGACTCTTCTGTCCGTTGCTCCCGACTTTAGTGCGTGCCGGCAAAGCTCCCGCGGCGCACCTCAGAACGCAGTCGCCAAAGGTGATCCCGCAGGCCTTTACCCTGACAAGACTTTTAAGCCCTGGGCTCCTGCAGCCAAAGGCTGACCGAACGGTTTGCTGAGTGGGGCCAGTGTCCGCACTTGGCTAGCCTAATTCAGACTCACTCCCTGCCTGCCTGATCCCCTTCCCACAAGACCTTGTGCTGCCTGCAGACTAGAGGTCCCCAACACCCTCTAGGTTCCTCCCTACCCACCTAGTGGAGCACCAAGGACTCCTTTACCCACCTGCCAGCCCTCCTGCGTGAGAAAGGAAGTCAGTGCCTGGTGGAATATCTCCATCAACTTGGGAGCATACAGTCAACACTACAGACCACATCCCCAAAGCCTGAGGAGGAAAGTTTCAAACACCTACTGGCGTGCAAGATTTGGCATGACATGAAACTGAGCAAGGTTGGACAATCCCCGCAAGTGCAAAATGTTGCATTACACCACTTTCCCGTGAGCAAGGTGGCCAGAAAGTGGTCTGGTGTCAGTTTGTGTGACTGGGCAAGTCTAGAAAGACAGCTTACACGGGGTGTTTCTGGATGGTTCTGGAGAAGCTGGTCCGGGAACCTACAGCAGCAGGAATTGGTGGGGGCCATGGCAATCAAGAGCACTGGGAAAACAATATGCATAGAAAAAGAGCTACACCTATATCCTAGCCGGTCAGATAGTATCCTAAGACAGCTGAGAGGACCACTCCAAGCCAAAATCACTGATCTCCCATCGATTCCACTTGATGGCTATGACCCAGGACAGCAGAGATTGCCCTCGGTGGATTTCAGATACTGTGAAAACCTTTGGGGGCGAACGATGTTTCATGGTCCTCCAGCTAAATCACTGCTGGTTTGAAACTCCTAGCTTCAGGCTAGTCATGCAATGCACAACGACAGGCTTCCGACTGTAAATTTTTAACAGAAGATGAAGAAGGTGCACATGAACGAAAGACGAAGCTAAGGCGTAGAGAAGGAAAGAGATTGACAAAGAGGGCAGAGAGAGAGAGAGAGAGAGAGAGAGAGAGAGAGAGAGAGAGAGAGAGAGAGTAGGGAGAGAGAGAGAAGAGAGAGAGAGAGAGTTAGAGAGACAGAGAGATACAGGGAGAGATACAGAGGGTAAAAAATAGTCATTCGTTGCATTCTACTTCTGGGGAGCTCACGCCCAGCTGAGCCCTATTCAGCAGGTTCACCAGTCAAGGAAAGAGCTCACTGGGGCGACAGGAGATTCTGGCACATCCTGAGCCTTCTACTTCCTTGAAGGCATTCCCCGCTTCGTTCAGACTACGGGATTTCTGGTGGGTCTGCCCCATCCGCAGTATGGGCCAGGTTATTTAAGGTTTTTTATTTAATTGAAACCTACTATTTGTATTGTTATCCATGACAGGTGTGCCTGTGCACTGTTGGCTTCATCCCAAAGACCTCAGAGACCCTTGATCAGAATCGCCGTTCACATAGTTAAGAGTCCGCTGACATCATAAGGGCGGTGCCACGCACCCGAACAACCGGGGCCTGATTTATCAGAGTCCCCTTTCAGCCCGCGAGAGTCCATTGATGTCATGAAGGGGAGGTACTACACACCGTACACCTGTGGACAGATGGGCCAGAGTCGCCATTCTTGCAGGGACAGTCCTCTGACAACATTAGGGGGCGGTCTCAAAGCCGGACATCCGGTGGCATACTTCTCGGGGACCAATTTCACGCAGGGACAGGTGCCTTTTAGGTCCCAACGAGGGCTCTTCCGGTCAACGGGTGTCCCCCCCAAATGTGTCCCCCCTGGGCACTTCCTGTTACCATCCTTCTCTCGGGCCCAGTCCTGCCGGGTCTGTTTTCATGTATCTGATTGGCATTCGCCTTTGTTGCCAGGGCTGCCTGACGTTTGAGCTCAAGTGCGGGTGGTTCTAGGGCCTTGAAGGCAACGTCTGGCTTCGCAGTCGGCCTCACACACCCCCATGAAGCGCTGCCGGCCCGGCAGTGGCACCGGGAAAACCTTCCCACTAGCAGCGTGCGTGAGAACTATGGTTCCGGGCGCCTTCGTGGGGCCCGGCTCTCTGAGCCTCCCCAGCTCGGGCCACGGGTTCTTCACAGAGCCTGCTGCTGTCCCCCTGTAGAGAGCGGACGGGCTGGGGTGAAAGTGGTGTCCTCGGCCTGGGAGGGGGCAGACCTAAGGCTGAAAGCGATTTCCCGAGCTGTTTTGGTCCCCAGAACCTTTAGGCCACCGTCCGCTACCCGAGGTAGTCCCGCTCTAAGCGGTCCGGACAGTCTCCCACACCCGTTTCCCAAGGTTCCTGCGTTGACACAGGGACCTCAAGAGATCTACGTGAAGGAGGCCACTGCCTCATAGGCCCATGCTGCTCAGAGAGCTCACGGATCTGGAGGCTCCTTTGAGCTTTCGAAGCCTGTGACTATTCTCCACCTGGGGGTCCTTGCCATCAGGGGACCCCACCACCAGCCAGGAGAGGGCAGGCGCAGATAAAGACAAAAAGCCCCGCCTTGCGTCCCCGCCCAAATCCGACAGGCCCCGCCCATCACGCCCTGGCAACATGTAATCAGTCCCCTAATGCTGTGCCTCGGCTCTTAGATTACATGTCCACAGAGAGTCCTGTGCTCTTAGGCCAAGCATCACCCATGTACCCCACTCAGTGCCAGCTCCGGGGCTCCTAGGGGACCCCATGCTCTTGTGCTCTTGTTCTCAGGCAGCTCTTGTTTTCCACCTGCTTCTGCCTGCCAGCTAGTTCATCCCAGCGAGGCTGGCGGTTGACTTGGCCGGCTTTGCACAAGCTGCACTTACCACTTTGAGGAAGGTGTACTTGACCCTTCCGGGTTCCCTCATGCAAACTCACCTGGATGACATAGCATGCTGCTTTGGGCTGTCTTCTTCACCGTGCCGAGCAAAGAACTCAAGAAAGCTCATAGGCATTCCCAGGACTCTTCTGTCCGTTGCTCCAGACTTTAGTGCGTGCCGGCAAAGCTCCCGCGGCGCACCTCAGAACGCAGTCGCCAAAGGTGATCCCGCAGGCCTTTACCCTGACAAGACTTTTAAGCCCTGGGCTCCTGCAGCCAAAGGCTGACCGAACGGTTTGCTGAGTGGGGCCAGTGTCCGCACTTGGCTAGCCTAATTCAGACTCACTCCCTGCCTGCCTGATCCCCTTCCCACAAGACCTTGTGCTGCCTGCAGACTAGAGGTCCCCAACTCCCTCTAGGTTCCTCCCTACCCACCTAGTGGAGCACCAAGGACTCCTTTACCCACCTGCCAGCCCTCCTGCGTGAGAAAGGAAGTCAGTGCCTGGTGGAATATCTCCATCAACCTGGGAGCATACAGTCAACACTACAGACCACATCCCCAAAGCCTGAGGAGGAAAGTTTCAAACACCTCCTGGCGTGCAAGATTTGGCATGACATGAAACTGAGCAAGGTTGGACAATCCCCGCAAGTGCAAAATGTTGCATTACACCACTTTCCCGTGAGCAAGGTGGCCAGAAAGTGGTCTGGTGTCAGTTTGTGTGACTGGGCAAGTCTAGAAAGACAGCTTACACGGGGTGTTTCTGGATGGTTCTGGAGAAGCTGGTCCGGGAACCTACAGCAGCAGGAATTGGTGGGGGCCATGGCAATCAAGAGCACTGGGAAAACAATATGCATAGAAAAAGAGCTACACCTATATCCTAGCCGGTCAGATAGTATCCTAAGACAGCTGAGAGGACCACTCCAAGCCAAAATCACTGATCTCCCATCGATTCCACTTGATGGCTATGACCCAGGACAGCAGAGATTGCCCTCGGTGGATTTCAGACACTGTGAAAACCTTTGGGGGCGAACGATGTTTCATGGTCCTCCAGCTAAATCACTGCTGGTTTGAAACTCCTAGCTTCAGGCTAGTCATGCAATGCACAACGACAGGCTTCCGACTGTAAATTTTTAACAGAAGATGAAGAAGGTGCACATGAACGAAAGACGAAGCTAAGGCGTAGAGAAGGAAAGAGATTGACAAAGAGGGCAGAGAGAGAGAGAGAGAGAGAGAGAGAGAGAGAGAGAGAGAGAGAGAGAGAGAGAGAGAGAGAGAGAAGGGAGAGAGAGAGAAGAGAGAGAGAGAGAGTTAGAGAGACAGAGAGATACAGGGAGAGATACAGAGGGTAAAAAATAGTCATTCGTTGCATTCTACTTCTGGGGAGCTCACGCCCAGCTGAGCCCTATTCAGCAGGTTCACCAGTCAAGGAAAGAGCTCACTGGGGCGACAGGAGATTCTGGCACATCCTGAGCCTTCTACTTCCTTGAAGGCATTCCCCGCTTCGTTCAGACTACGGGATTTCTGGTGGGTCTGCCCCATCCGCAGTATGGGCCAGGTTATTTAAGGTTTTTTATTTAATTGAAACCTACTATTTGTATTGTTATCCATGACAGGTGTGCCTGTGCACTGTTGGCTTCATCCCAAAGACCTCAGAGACCCTTGATCGGAATCGCCGTTCACATAGTTAAGAGTCCGCTGACATCATAAGGGCGGTGCCACGCACCCGAACAACCGGGGCCTGATTTATCAGAGTCCCCTTTCAGCCCGCGAGAGTCCATTGATGTCATGAAGGGGAGGTACTACACACCGTACACCTGTGGACAGATGGACCAGAGTCGCCATTCTTGCAGGGACAGTCCTCTGACAACATTAGGGGGCGGTCTCAAAGCCGGACATCCGGTGGCATACTTCTCGGGGACCAATTTCACGCAGGGACAGGTGCCTTTTAGGTCCCAACGAGGGCTCTTCCGGTCAACGGGTGTCCCCCCCAAATGTGTCCCCCCTGGGCACTTCCTGTTACCATCCTTCTCTCGGGCCCAGTCCTGCCGGGTCTGTTTTCATGTATCTGATTGGCATTCGCCTTTGTTGCCAGGGCTGCCTGACGTTTGAGCTCAAGTGCGGGTGGTTCTAGGGCCTTGAAGGCAACGTCTGGCTTCACAGTCGGGCTCACACACCCCCATGAAGCGCTCCCGGCCCGGCAGTGGCACCGGGAAAACCTTCCCACTAGCAGCGTGCGTGAGAACTATGGTTCCGGGCGCCTTCATGGGGCCCGGCTCTCTGAGCCTCCCCAGCTCGGGCCACGGGTTCTTCACAGAGCCTGCTGCTGTCCCCCTGTAGAGAGCGGACGGGCTGGGGTGAAAGTGGTGTCCTCGGCCTGGGAGGGGGCCGGCCTAAGGCTGAAAGCGATTTCCCGAGCTGTTTTGGTCCCCAGAACCTTTAGGCCACCGTCCGCTACCCGAGGTAGTCCCGCTCTAAGCGGTCCGGACAGTCTCCCACACCCGCTTCCCAAGGTTCCTGCGTTGACACAGGGACCTCAAGAGATCTACGTGAAGGAGGCCACTGCCTCATAGGCCCATGCTGCTCAGAGAGCTCACGGATCTGGAGGCTCCTTTGAGCTTTCGAAGCCTGTGACTATTCTCCACCTGGGGGTCCTTGCCATCAGGGGACCCCACCACCAGCCAGGAGAGGGCAGGGGCAGATAAAGACGAAAAGCCCCGCCTTGCGTCCCCGCCCAAATCCGACAGGCCCCGCCCATCACGCCCTGGCAACATGTAATCAGTCCCCTAATGCTGTGCCTCGGCTCTTAGATTACATGTCCACAGAGAGTCCTGTGCTCTTGGGCCAAGCATC
This sequence comes from Tenrec ecaudatus, assembly GCF_050624435.1. Taxonomy (NCBI): domain Eukaryota; kingdom Metazoa; phylum Chordata; class Mammalia; order Afrosoricida; family Tenrecidae; genus Tenrec; species Tenrec ecaudatus. The sequence continues at coordinate 16,331,125 of NC_134549.1, forward strand.
ACCCATGTACCCCACTCAGTGCCAGCTCCGGGGCTCCTAGGGGACCCCATGCTCTTGGGCTCTTGCCCTCAGGCAGCTCTTGTTTTCCACCTGCTTCTGCCTGCCAGCTAGTTCATCCCAGCGAGGCTGGCGGTTGACTTGGCCGGCTTTGCACAAGCTGCACTTACCACTTTGAGGAAGGTGTACTTGACCCTTCCGGGTTCCCTCATGCAAACTCACCTGGATGACATAGCATGCTGCTTTGGGCTGTCTTCTTCACCGTGCCGAGCAAAGAACTCAAGAAAGCTCATAGGCATTCCCAGGACTCTTCTGTCCGTTGCTCCCGACTTTAGTGCGTGCCGGCAAAGCTCCCGCGGCGCACCTCAGAACGCAGTCGCCAAAGGTGATCCCGCAGGCCTTTACCCTGACAAGACTTTTAAGCCCTGGGCTCCTGCAGCCAAAGGCTGACCGAACGGTTTGCTGAGTGGGGCCAGTGTCCGCACTTGGCTAGCCTAATTCAGACTCACTCCCTGCCTGCCTGATCCCCTTCCCACAAGACCTTGTGCTGCCTGCAGACTAGAGGTCCCCAACTCCCTCTAGGTTCCTCCCTACCCACCTAGTGGAGCACCAAGGACTCCTTTACCCACCTGCCAGCCCTCCTGCGTGAGAAAGGAAGTCAGTGCCTGGTGGAATATCTCCATCAACCTGGGAGCATACAGTCAACACTACAGACCACATCCCCAAAGCCTGAGGAGGAAAGTTTCAAACACCTCCTGGCGTGCAAGATTTGGCATGACATGAAACTGAGCAAGGTTGGACAATCCCCGCAAGTGCAAAATGTTGCATTACACCACTTTCCCGTGAGCAAGGTGGCCAGAAAGTGGTCTGGTGTCAGTTTGTGTGACTGGGCAAGTCTAGAAAGACAGCTTACACGGGGTGTTTCTGGATGGTTCTGGAGAAGCTGGTCCGGGAACCTACAGCAGCAGGAATTGGTGGGGGCCATGGCAATCAAGAGCACTGGGAAAACAATATGCATAGAAAAAGAGCTACACCTATATCCTAGCCGGTCAGATAGTATCCTAAGACAGCTGAGAGGACCACTCCAAGCCAAAATCACTGATCTCCCATCGATTCCACTTGATGGCTATGACCCAGGACAGCAGAGATTGCCCTCGGTGGATTTCAGACACTGTGAAAACCTTTGGGGGCGAACGATGTTTCATGGTCCTGCAGCTAAATCACTGCTGGTTTGAAACTCCTAGCTTCAGGCTAGTCATGCAATGCACAACGACAGGCTTCCGACTGTAAATTTTTAACAGAAGATGAAGAAGGTGCACATGAACGAAAGACGAAGCTAAGGCGTAGAGAAGGAAAGAGATTGACAAAGAGGGCAGAGAGAGAGAGAGAGAGAGAGTAGGGAGAGAGAGAGAAGAGAGAGAGAGAGTTAGAGAGACACAGAGAGATACAGGGAGAGATACAGAGGGTAAAAAATAGTCATTCGTTGCATTCTACTTCTGGGGAGCTCACGCCCAGCTGAGCCCTATACAGCAGGTTCACCAGTCAAGGAAAGAGCTCACTGGGGCGACAGGAGATTCTGGCACATCCTGAGCCTTCTACTTCCTTGAAGGCTTCCCCAGCTTCGTTCAGACTACGGGATTTCTGGTGGGTCTGCCCCATCCGCAGTATGGGCCAGGTTATTTAAGGTTTTTTATTTAATTGAAACCTACTATTTGTATTGTTATCCATGACAGGTGTGCCTGTGCACTGTTGGCTTCATCCCAAAGACCTCAGAGACCCTTGATCAGAATCGCCGTTCACATAGTTAAGAGTCCGCTGACATCATAAGGGCGGTGCTACGCACCCGAACAACCGGGGCCTGATTTATCAGAGTCCCCTTTCAGCCCGCGAGAGTCCATTGATGTCATGAAGGGGAGGTACTACACACCGTACACCTGTGGACAGATGGACCAGAGTCGCCATTCTTGCAGGGACAGTCCTCTGACAACATTAGGGGGCGGTCTCAAAGCCGGACATCCGGTGGCATACTTCTCGGGACCAATTTCACGCAGGGACTGGTGCCTTTTAGGTCCCAACGAGGGCTCTTCCGGTCAACGGGTGTCCCCCCCAAATGTGTCCCCCCTGGGCACTTCCTGTTACCATTCTTCTCTCGGGCCCAGTCCTGCCGGGTCTGTTTTCATGTATCTGATTGGCATTCGCCTTTGTTGCCAGGGCTGCCTGACGTTTGAGCTCAAGTGCGGTTGGTTCTAGGGCCTTGAAGGCAACGTCTGGCTTCGCAGTCGGCCTCACACACCCCCATGAAGCGCTCCCGGCCCGGCAGTGGCACCGGGAAAACCTTCCCACTAGCAGCGTGCGTGAGAACTATGGTTCCGGGCGCCTTCGTGGGGCCCGGCTCTCTGAGCCTCCACAGCTCCGGCCACGGTTTCTTCACAGAGCCTGCTGCTGTCCCCCTGTAGAGAGCGGACGGGCTGGGGTGAAAGTGGTGTCCTCGGCCTGGGAGGGGGCAGGCCTAAGGCTGAAAGCTATTTCCCGGGCTTTTTGGTCCCCAGAACCTTTAGGCCACCGTCCGCTACCCGAGGTAGTCCCGCTCTAAGCGGTCCGGACAGTCTCCCACACCCGCTTCCCAAGGTTCCTGCGTTGACACAGGGACCTCAAGAGATCTACGTGAAGGAGGCCACTGCCTCATAGGCCCTTGCTGCTCAGAGAGCTCACGGATCTGGAGGCTCCTTTGAGCTTTCGAAGCCTGTGACTATTCTCCACCTGGGGGTCCTTGCCATCAGGGGACCCCACCACCAGCCAGGAGAGGGCAGGGGCAGATAAAGACGAAAAGCCCCGCCTTGCGTCCCCGCCCAAATCCGACAGGCACCGCCCATCACGCCCTGGCAACACGTAAGCAGTCCCCTAATGCTGTGCCTCGGCTCTCAGGCTCCATGTCTGCGGGGAGTCCTGTGCTCTTGGGCCAAGCAGCACCCATGTACCCCACTCAGTGCCAGCTCCGGGGCTCCTAGGGGACCCCATGCTCTTGTGCTCTTGTTCTCAGGCAGCTCTTGTTTTCCACCTGCTTCTGCCTGCCAGCTAGTTCATCCCAGCGAGGCTGGCGGTTGACTTGGCCGGCTTTGCACAAGCTGCACTTACCACTTTGAGGAAGGTGTACTTGACCCTTCCGGGTTCCCTCATGCAAACTCACCTGGATGACATAGCATGCTGCTTTGGGCTGTCTTCTTCACCGTGCCGAGCAAAGAACTCAAGAAAGCTCATAGGCATTCCCAGGACTCTTCTGTCCGTTGCTCCCGACTTTAGTGCGTGCCGGCAAAGCTCCCGCGGCGCACCTCAGAACGCAGTCGCCAAAGGTGATCCCGCAGGCCTTTACCCTGACAAGACTTTTAAGCCCTGGGCTCCTGCAGCCAAAGGCTGACCGAACGGTTTGCTGAGTGGGGCCAGTGTCCGCACTTGGCTAGCCTAATTCAGACTCACTCCCTGCCTGCCTGATCCCCTTCCCACAAGACCTTATGCTGCCTGCAGACTAGAGGTCCCCAACTCCCTCTAGGTTCCTCCCTACCCACCTAGTGGAGCACCAAGGACTCCTTTACCCACCTGCCAGCCCTCCTGCGTGAGAAAGGAAGTCAGTGCCTGGTGGAATATCTCCATCAACCTGGGAGCATACAGTCAACACTACAGACCACATCCCCAAAGCCTGAGGAGGAAAGTTTCAAACACCTCCTGGCGTGCAAGATTTGGCATGACATGAAACTGAGCAAGGTTGGACAATCCCCGCAAGTGCAAAATGTTGCATTACACCACTTTCCCGTGATCAAGGTGGCCAGAAAGTGGTCTGGTGTCAGTTTGTGTGACTGGGCAAGTCTAGAAAGACAGCTTACACGGGGTGTTTCTGGATGGTTCTGGAGAAGCTGGTCCGGGAACCTACAGCAGCAGGAATTGGTGGGGGCCGTGGCAATCAAGAGCGCTGGGAAAACAATATGCATAGAAAAAGAGCTACACCTATATCCTAGCCGGTCAGATAGTATCCTAAGACAGCTGAGAGGACCACTCCAAGCCAAAATCACTGATCTCCCATCGATTCCACTTGATGGCTATGACCCAGGACAGCAGAGATTGCCCTCGGTGGATTTCAGACACTGTGAAAACCTTTGGGGGTGAACGATGATTCATGGTCCTCCAGCTAAATCACTGCTGGTTTGAAACTCCTAGCTTCAGGCTAGTCATGCAATGCACAACGACAGGCTTCCGACTGTAAATTTTTAACAGAAGATGAAGAAGGTGCACATGAACGAAAGACGAAGCTAAGGCGTAGAGAAGGAAAGAGATTGACAAAGAGGGCAGAGAGAGAGAGAGAGAGAGAGAGAGAGAGAGAGAGAGAGACAGAGAGACAGAGAGACAGAGTAGGGAGAGAGAGAGAAGAGAGAGAGAGAGAGTTAGAGAGACAGAGAGATACAGGGATAGATACAGAGGGTAAAAAATAGTCATTCGTTGCATTCTACTTCTGGGGAGCTCACGCCCAGCTGAGCCCTATTCAGCAGGTTCACCAGTCAAGGAAAGAGCTCACTGGGGCGACAGGAGATTCTGGCACATCCTGAGCCTTCTACTTCCTTGAAGGCATTCCCCGCTTCGTTCAGACTACGGGATTTCTGGTGGGTCTGCCCCATCCGCAGTATGGGCCAGGTTATTTAAGGTTTTTTATTTAATTGAAACCTACTATTTGTATTGTTATCCATGACAGGTGTGCCTGTGCACTGTTGGCTTCATCCCAAAGACCTCAGAGACCCTTGATCGGAATCGCCGTTCACATAGTTAAGAGTCCGCTGACATCATAAGGGCGGTGCCACGCACCCGAACAACCGGGGCCTGATTTATCAGAGTCCCCTTTCAGCCCGCGAGAGTCCATTGATGTCATGAAGGGGAGGTACTACACACCGTACACCTGTGGACAGATGGGCCAGAGTCGCCATTCTTGCAGGGACAGTCCTCTGACAACATTAGGGGGCGGTCTCAAAGCCGGACATCCGGTGGCATACTTCTCGGGGACCAATTTCACGCAGGGACAGGTGCCTTTTAGGTCCCAACGAGGGCTCTTCCGGTCAACGGGTGTCCCCCCCAAATGTGTCCCCCCTGGGCACTTCCTGTTACCATCCTTCTCTCGGGCCCAGTCCTGCCGGGTCTGTTTTCATGTATCTGATTGGCATTCGCCTTTGTTGCCAGGGCTGCCTGACGTTTGAGCTCAAGTGCGGGTGGTTCTAGGGCCTTGAAGGCAACGTCTGGCTTCGCAGTCGGCCTCACACACCCCCATGAAGCGCTGCCGGCCCGGCAGTGGCACCGGGAAAACCTTCCCACTAGCAGCGTGCGTGAGAACTATGGTTCCGGGCGCCTTCGTGGGGCCCGGCTCTCTGAGCCTCCCCAGCTCGGGCCACGGGTTCTTTACAGAGCCTGCTGCTGTCCCCCTGTAGAGAGCGGACGGGCTGGGGTGAAAGTGGTGTCCTCGGCCTGGGAGGGGGCAGACCTAAGGCTGAAAGCGATTTCCCGAGCTGTTTTGGTCCCCAGAACCTTTAGGCCACCGTCCGCTACCCGAGGTAGTCCCGCTCTAAGCGGTCCGGACAGTCTCCCACACCCGCTTCCCAAGGTTCCTGCGTTGACACAGGGACCTCAAGAGATCTACGTGAAGGAGGCCACTGCCTCATAGGCCCATGCTGCTCAGAGAGCTCACGGATCTGGAGGCTCCTTTGAGCTTTCGAAGCCTGTGACTATTCTCCACCTGGGGGTCCTTGCCATCAGGGGACCCCACCACCAGCCAGGAGAGGGCAGGCGCAGATAAAGACAAAAAGCCCCGCCTTGCGTCCCCGCCCAAATCCGACAGGCCCCGCCCATCACGCCCTGGCAACACGTAAGCAGTCCCCTAATGCTGTGCCTCGGCTCTTAGATTACATGTCCACAGAGAGTCCTGTGCTCTTGGGCCAAGCATCACCCATGTACCCCACTCAGTGCCAGCTCCGGGGCTCCTAGGGGACCCCATGCTCTTGGGCTCTTGCCCTCAGGCAGCTCTTGTTTTCCACCTGCTTCTGCCTGCCAGCTAGTTCATCCCAGCGAGGCTGGCGGTTGACTTGGCCGGCTTTGCACAAGCTGCACTTACCACTTTGAGGAAGGTGTACTTGACCCTTCCGGGTTCCCTCATGCAAACTCACCTGGATGACATAGCATGCTGCTTTGGGCTGTCTTCTTCACCGTGCCGAGCAAAGAACTCAAGAAAGCTCATAGGCATTCCCAGGACTCTTCTGTCCGTTGCTCCAGACTTTAGTGCGTGCCGGCAAAGCTCCCGCGGCGCACCTCAGAACGCAGTCGCCAAAGGTGATCCCGCAGGCCTTTACCCTGACAAGACTTTTAAGCCCTGGGCTCCTGCAGCCAAAGGCTGACCGAACGGTTTGCTGAGTGGGGCCAGTGTCCGCACTTGGCTAGCCTAATTCAGACTCACTCCCTGCCTGCCTGATCCCCTTCCCACAAGACCTTGTGCTGCCTGCAGACTAGAGGTCCCCAACTCCCTCTAGGTTCCTCCCTACCCACCTAGTGGAGCACCAAGGACTCCTTTACCCACCTGCCAGCCCTCCTGCGTGAGAAAGGAAGTCAGTGCCTGGTGGAATATCTCCATCAACCTGGGAGCATACAGTCAACACTACAGACCACATCCCCAAAGCCTGAGGAGGAAAGTTTCAAACACCTCCTGGCGTGCAAGATTTGGCATGACATGAAACTGAGCAAGGTTGGACAATCCCCGCAAGTGCAAAATGTTGCATTACACCACTTTCCCGTGAGCAAGGTGGCCAGAAAGTGGTCTGGTGTCAGTTTGTGTGACTGGGCAAGTCTAGAAAGACAGCTTACACGGGGTGTTTCTGGATGGTTCTGGAGAAGCTGGTCCGGGAACCTACAGCAGCAGGAATTGGTGGGGGCCATGGCAATCAAGAGCACTGGGAAAACAATATGCATAGAAAAAGAGCTACACCTATATCCTAGCCGGTCAGATAGTATCCTAAGACAGCTGAGAGGACCACTCCAAGCCAAAATCACTGATCTCCCATCGATTCCACTTGATGGCTATGACCCAGGACAGCAGAGATTGCCCTCGGTGGATTTCAGACACTGTGAAAACCTTTGGGGGCGAACGATGTTTCATGGTCCTCCAGCTAAATCACTGCTGGTTTGAAACTCCTAGCTTCAGGCTAGTCATGCAATGCACAACGACAGGCTTCCGACTGTAAATTTTTAACAGAAGATGAAGAAGGTGCACATGAACGAAAGACGAAGCTAAGGCGTAGAGAAGGAAAGAGATTGACAAAGAGGGCAGAGAGAGAGAGAGAGAGAGAGAGAGAGTAGGGAGAGAGAGAGAAGAGAGAGAGAGAGTTAGAGAGACACAGAGAGATACAGGGAGAGATACAGAGGGTAAAAAATAGTCATTCGTTGCATTCTACTTCTGGGGAGCTCACGCCCAGCTGAGCCCTATACAGCAGGTTCACCAGTCAAGGAAAGAGCTCACTGGGGCGACAGGAGATTCTGGCACATCCTGAGCCTTCTACTTCCTTGAAGGCTTCCCCAGCTTCGTTCAGACTACGGGATTTCTGGTGGGTCTGCCCCATCCGCAGTATGGGCCAGGTTATTTAAGGTTTTTTATTTAATTGAAACCTACTATTTGTATTGTTATCCATGACAGGTGTGCCTGTGCACTGTTGGCTTCATCCCAAAGACCTCAGAGACCCTTGATCAGAATCGCCGTTCACATAGTTAAGAGTCCGCTGACATCATAAGGGCGGTGCTACGCACCCGAACAACCGGGGCCTGATTTATCAGAGTCCCCTTTCAGCCCGCGAGAGTCCATTGATGTCATGAAGGGGAGGTACTACACACCGTACACCTGTGGACAGATGGACCAGAGTCGCCATTCTTGCAGGGACAGTCCTCTGACAACATTAGGGGGCGGTCTCAAAGCCGGACATCCGGTGGCATACTTCTCGGGACCAATTTCACGCAGGGACTGGTGCCTTTTAGGTCCCAACGAGGGCTCTTCCGGTCAACGGGTGTCCCCCCCAAATGTGTCCCCCCTGGGCACTTCCTGTTACCATCCTTCTCTCGGGCCCAGTCCTGCCGGGTCTGTTTTCATGTATCTGATTGGCATTCGCCTTTGTTGCCAGGGCTGCCTGACGTTTGAGCTCAAGTGCGGGTGGTTCTAGGGCCTTGAAGGCAACGTCTGGCTTCGCAGTCGGCCTCACACACCCCCATGAAGCGCTGCCGGCCCGGCAGTGGCACCGGGAAAACCTTCCCACTAGCAGCGTGCGTGAGAACTATGGTTCCGGGCGCCTTCGTGGGGCCCGGCTCTCTGAGCCTCCCCAGCTCGGGCCACGGGTTCTTTACAGAGCCTGCTGCTGTCCCCCTGTAGAGAGCGGACGGGCTGGGGTGAAAGTGGTGTCCTCGGCCTGGGAGGGGGCAGACCTAAGGCTGAAAGCGATTTCCCGAGCTGTTTTGGTCCCCAGAACCTTTAGGCCACCGTCCGCTACCTGAGGTAGCCCCGCTCTAAGCGGTCCGGACAGTCTCCCACACCCGCTTCCCAAGGTTCCTGCGTTGACACAGGGACCTCAAGAGATCTACGTGAAGGAGGCCACTGCCTCATAGGCCCATGCTGCGCAGAGAGCTCACGGATCTGGAGGCTCCTTTGAGCTTTCGAAGCCTGTGACTATTCTCCACCTGGGGGTCCTTGCCATCAGGGGACCCCACCACCAGCCAGGAGAGGGCAGGCGCAGATAAAGACAGAAAGCCCCGCCTTGCGTCCCCGCCCAAATCCGACAGGCCCCGCCCATCACGCCCTGGCAACACGTAAGCAGTCCCCTAATGCTGTGCCTCGGCTCTTAGATTACATGTCCACAGAGAGTCCTGTGCTCTTGGGCCAAGCATCACCCATGTACCCCACTCAGTGCCAGCTCCGGGGCTCCTAGGGGACCCCATGCTCTTGGGCTCTTGCCCTCAGGCAGCTCTTGTTTTCCACCTGCTTCTGCCTGCCAGCTAGTTCATCCCAGCGAGGCTGGCGGTTGACTTGGCCGGCTTTGCACAAGCTGCACTTACCACTTTGAGGAAGGTGTACTTGACCCTTCCGGGTTCCCTCATGCAAACTCACCTGGATGACATAGCATGCTGCTTTGGGCTGTCTTCTTCACCGTGCCGAGCAAAGAACTCAAGAAAGCTCATAGGCATTCCCAGGACTCTTCTGTCCGTTGCTCCCGACTTTAGTGCGTGCCGGCAAAGCTCCCGCGGCGCACCTCAGAACGCAGTCGCCAAAGGTGATCCCGCAGGCCTTTACCCTGACAAGACTTTTAAGCCCTGGGCTCCTGCAGCCAAAGGCTGACCGAACGGTTTGCTGAGTGGGGCCAGTGTCCGCACTTGGCTAGCCTAATTCAGACTCACTCCCTGCCTGCCTGATCCCCTTCCCACAAGACCTTGTGCTGCCTGCAGACTAGAGGTCCCCAACTCCCTCTAGGTTCCTCCCTACCCACCTAGTGGAGCACCAAGGACTCCTTTACCCACCTGCCAGCCCTCCTGCGTGAGAAAGGAAGTCAGTGCCTGGTGGAATATCTCCATCAACCTGGGAGCATACAGTCAACACTACAGACCACATCCCCAAAGCCTGAGGAGGAAAGTTTCAAACACCTCCTGGCGTGCAAGATTTGGCATGACATGAAACTGAGCAAGGTTGGACAATCCCCGCAAGTGCAAAATGTTGCATTACACCACTTTCCCGTGAGCAAGGTGGCCAGAAAGTGGTCTGGTGTCAGTTTGTGTGACTGGGCAAGTCTAGAAAGACAGCTTACACGGGGTGTTTCTGGATGGTTCTGGAGAAGCTGGTCCGGGAACCTACAGCAGCAGGAATTGGTGGGGGCCATGGCAATCAAGAGCACTGGGAAAACAATATGCATAGAAAAAGAGCTACACCTATATCCTAGCCGGTCAGATAGTATCCTAAGACAGCTGAGAGGACCACTCCAAGCCAAAATCACTGATCTCCCATCGATTCCACTTGATGGCTATGACCCAGGACAGCAGAGATTGCCCTCGGTGGATTTCAGACACTGTGAAAACCTTTGGGGGCGAACGATGTTTCATGGTCCTCCAGCTAAATCACTGCTGGTTTGAAACTCCTAGCTTCAGGCTAGTCATGCAATGCACAACGACAGGCTTCCGACTGTAAATTTTTAACAGAAGATGAAGAAGGTGCACATGAACGAAAGACGAAGCTAAGGCGTAGAGAAGGAAAGAGATTGACAAAGAGGGCAGAGAGAGAGAGAGAGAGAGAGAGAGAGTAGGGAGAGAGAGAGAAGAGAGAGAGAGAGTTAGAGAGACACAGAGAGATACAGGGAGAGATACAGAGGGTAAAAAATAGTCATTCGTTGCATTCTACTTCTGGGGAGCTCACGCCCAGCTGAGCCCTATACAGCAGGTTCACCAGTCAAGGAAAGAGCTCACTGGGGCGACAGGAGATTCTGGCACATCCTGAGCCTTCTACTTCCTTGAAGGCTTCCCCAGCTTCGTTCAGACTACGGGATTTCTGGTGGGTCTGCCCCATCCGCAGTATGGGCCAGGTTATTTAAGGTTTTTTATTTAATTGAAACCTACTATTTGTATTGTTATCCATGACAGGTGTGCCTGTGCACTGTTGGCTTCATCCCAAAGACCTCAGAGACCCTTGATCAGAATCGCCGTTCACATAGTTAAGAGTCCGCTGACATCATAAGGGCGGTGCTACGCACCCGAACAACCGGGGCCTGATTTATCAGAGTCCCCTTTCAGCCCGCGAGAGTCCATTGATGTCATGAAGGGGAGGTACTACACACCGTACACCTGTGGACAGATGGACCAGAGTCGCCATTCTTGCAGGGACAGTCCTCTGACAACATTAGGGGGCGGTCTCAAAGCCGGACATCCGGTGGCATACTTCTCGGGACCAATTTCACGCAGGGACTGGTGCCTTTTAGGTCCCAACGAGGGCTCTTCCGGTCAACGGGTGTCCCCCCCAAATGTGTCCCCCCTGGGCACTTCCTGTTACCATCCTTCTCTCGGGCCCAGTCCTGCCGGGTCTGTTTTCATGTATCTGATTGGCATTCGCCTTTGTTGCCAGGGCTGCCTGACGTTTGAGCTCAAGTGCGGGTGGTTCTAGGGCCTTGAAGGCAACGTCTGGCTTCGCAGTCGGCCTCACACACCCCCATGAAGCGCTGCCGGCCCGGCAGTGGCACCGGGAAAACCTTCCCACTAGCAGCGTGCGTGAGAACTATGGTTCCGGGCGCCTTCGTGGGGCCCGGCTCTCTGAGCCTCCCCAGCTCGGGCCACGGGTTCTTTACAGAGCCTGCTGCTGTCCCCCTGTAGAGAGCGGACGGGCTGGGGTGAAAGTGGTGTCCTCGGCCTGGGAGGGGGCAGACCTAAGGCTGAAAGCGATTTCCCGAGCTGTTTTGGTCCCCAGAACCTTTAGGCCACCGTCCGCTACCTGAGGTAGCCCCGCTCTAAGCGGTCCGGACAGTCTCCCACACCCGCTTCCCAAGGTTCCTGCGTTGACACAGGGACCTCAAGAGATCTACGTGAAGGAGGCCACTGCCTCATAGGCCCATGCTGCGCAGAGAGCTCACGGATCTGGAGGCTCCTTTGAGCTTTCGAAGCCTGTGACTATTCTCCACCTGGGGGTCCTTGCCATCAGGGGACCCCACCACCAGCCAGGAGAGGGCAGGCGCAGATAAAGACAGAAAGCCCCGCCTTGCGTCCCCGCCCAAATCCGACAGGCCCCGCCCATCACGCCCTGGCAACACGTAAGCAGTCCCCTAATGCTGTGCCTCGGCTCTTAGATTACATGTCCACAGAGAGTCCTGTGCTCTTGGGCCAAGCATCACCCATGTACCCCACTCAGTGCCAGCTCCGGGGCTCCTAGGGGACCCCATGCTCTTGGGCTCTTGCCCTCAGGCAGCTCTTGTTTTCCACCTGCTTCTGCCTGCCAGCTAGTTCATCCCAGCGAGGCTGGCGGTTGACTTGGCCGGCTTTGCACAAGCTGCACTTACCACTTTGAGGAAGGTGTACTTGACCCTTCCGGGTTCCCTCATGCAAACTCACCTGGATGACATAGCATGCTGCTTTGGGCTGTCTTCTTCACCGTGCCGAGCAAAGAACTCAAGAAAGCTCATAGGCATTCCCAGGACTCTTCTGTCCGTTGCTCCCGACTTTAGTGCGTGCCGGCAAAGCTCCCGCGGCGCACCTCAGAACGCAGTCGCCAAAGGTGATCCCGCAGGCCTTTACCCTGACAAGACTTTTAAGCCCTGGGCTCCTGCAGCCAAAGGCTGACCGAACGGTTTGCTGAGTGGGGCCAGTGTCCGCACTTGGCTAGCCTAATTCAGACTCACTCCCTGCCTGCCTGATCCCCTTCCCACAAGACCTTGTGCTGCCTGCAGACTAGAGGTCCCCAACTCCCTCTAGGTTCCTCCCTACCCACCTAGTGGAGCACCAAGGACTCCTTTACCCACCTGCCAGCCCTCCTGCGTGAGAAAGGAAGTCAGTGCCTGGTGGAATATCTCCATCAACCTGGGAGCATACAGTCAACACTACAGACCACATCCCCAAAGCCTGAGGAGGAAAGTTTCAAACACCTCCTGGCGTGCAAGATTTGGCATGACATGAAACTGAGCAAGGTTGGACAATCCCCGCAAGTGCAAAATGTTGCATTACACCACTTTCCCGTGAGCAAGGTGGCCAGAAAGTGGTCTGGTGTCAGTTTGTGTGACTGGGCAAGTCTAGAAAGACAGCTTACACGGGGTGTTTCTGGATGGTTCTGGAGAAGCTGGTCCGGGAACCTACAGCAGCAGGAATTGGTGGGGGCCATGGCAATCAAGAGCACTGGGAAAACAATATGCATAGAAAAAGAGCTACACCTATATCCTAGCCGGTCAGATAGTATCCTAAGACAGCTGAGAGGACCACTCCAAGCCAAAATCACTGATCTCCCATCGATTCCACTTGATGGCTATGACCCAGGACAGCAGAGATTGCCCTCGGTGGATTTCAGACACTGTGAAAACCTTTGGGGGCGAACGATGTTTCATGGTCCTCCAGCTAAATCACTGCTGGTTTGAAACTCCTAGCTTCAGGCTAGTCATGCAATGCACAACGACAGGCTTCCGACTGTAAATTTTTAACAGAAGATGAAGAAGGTGCACATGAACGAAAGACGAAGCTAAGGCGTAGAGAAGGAAAGAGATTGACAAAGAGGGCAGAGAGAGAGAGAGAGAGAGAGTAGGGAGAGAGAGAGAAGAGAGAGAGAGAGTTAGAGAGACACAGAGAGATACAGGGAGAGATACAGAGGGTAAAAAATAGTCATTCGTTGCATTCTACTTCTGGGGAGCTCACGCCCAGCTGAGCCCTATACAGCAGGTTCACCAGTCAAGGAAAGAGCTCACTGGGGCGACAGGAGATTCTGGCACATCCTGAGCCTTCTACTTCCTTGAAGGCTTCCCCAGCTTCGTTCAGACTATGGGATTTCTGGTGGGTCTGCCCCATCCGCAGTATGGGCCAGGTTATTTAAGGTTTTTTATTTAATTGAAACCTACTATTTGTATTGTTATCCATGACAGGTGTGCCTGTGCACTGTTGGCTTCATCCCAAAGACCTCAGAGACCCTTGATCAGAATCGCCGTTCACATAGTTAAGAGTCCGCTGACATCATAAGGGCGGTGCTACGCACCCGAACTACCGGGGCCTGATTTATCAGAGTCCCCTTTCAGCCCGCGAGAGTCCATTGATGTCATGAAGGGGAGGTACTACACACCGTACACCTGTGGACAGATGGACCAGAGTCGCCATTCTTGCAGGGACAGTCCTCTGACAACATTAGGGGGCGGTCTCAAAGCCGGACATCCGGTGGCATACTTCTCGGGACCAATTTCACGCAGGGACTGATGCCTTTTAGGTCCCAACGAGGGCTCTTCCGGTCAACGGGTGTCCCCCCCAAATGTGTCCCCCCTGGGCACTTCCTGTTACCATTCTTCTCTCGGGCCCAGTCCTGCCGGGTCTGTTTTCATGTATCTGATTGGCATTCGCCTTTGTTGCCAGGGCTGCCTGACGTTTGAGCTCAAGTGCGGGTGGTTCTAGGGCCTTGAAGGCAACGTCTGGCTTCGCAGTCGGCCTCACACACCCCCATGAAGCGCTCCCGGCCCGGCAGTGGCACCGGGAAAACCTTCCCACTAGCAGCGTGCGTGAGAACTATGGTTCCGGGCGCCTTTGTGGGGCCCGGCTCTCTGAGCCTCCCCAGCTCCGGCCACGGTTTCTTCACAGAGCCTGCTGCTGTCCACCTGTAGAGAGCAGACGGGCTGGGGTGAAAGTGGTGTCCTCGGCCTGGGAGGGGGCAGGCCTAAGGCTGAAAGCGATTTCCCGGGCTTTTTGGTCCCCAGAACCTTTAGGCCACCGTCCGCTACCCGAGGTAGTCCCGCTCTAAGCGGTCCGGACAGTCTCCCACACCCGCTTCCCAAGGTTCCTGCGTTGACACAGGGACCTCAAGAGATCTACGTGAAGGAGGCCACTGCCTCATAGGCCCATGCTGCTCAGAGAGCTCACGGATCTGGAGGCTCCTTTGAGCTTTCGAAGCCTGTGACTATTCTCCACCTGGGGGTCCTTGCCATCAGGGGACCCCACCACCAGCCAGGAGAGGGCAGGGGCAGATAAAGAAGAAAAGCCCCGCCTTGCGTCCCCGCCCAAATCCGACAGGCACCGCCCATCACGCCCTGGCAACACGTACGCAGTCCCCTAATGCTGTGCCTCGGCTCTTAGATTACATGTCCACAGAGAGTCCTGTGCTCTTGGGCCAAGCAGCACCCATGTACCCCACTCAGTGCCAGCTCCGGGGCTCCTAGGGGACCCCATGCTCTTGTGCTCTTGTTCTCAGGCAGCTCTTGTTTTCCACCTGCTTCTGCCTGCCAGCTAGTTCATCCCAGCGAGGCTGGCGGTTGACTTGGCCGGCTTTGCACAAGCTGCACTTACCACTTTGAGGAAGGTGTACTTGACCCTTCCGGGTTCCCTCATGCAAACTCACCTGGATGACATAGCATGCTGCTTTGGGCTGTCTTCTTCACCGTGCCGAGCAAAGAACTCAAGAAAGCTCATAGGCATTCCCAGGACTCTTCTGTCCGTTGCTCCCGACTTTAGTGCGTGCCGGCAAAGCTCCCGCGGCGCACCTCAGAACGCAGTCGCCAAAGGTGATCCCGCAGGCCTTTACCCTGACAAGACTTTTAAGCCCTGGGCTCCTGCAGCCAAAGGCTGACCGAACGGTTTGCTGAGTGGGGCCAGTGTCCGCACTTGGCTAGCCTATTTCAGACTCACTCCCTGCCTGCCTGATCCCCTTCCCACAAGACCTTGTGCTGCCTGCAGACTAGAGGTCCCCAACTCCCTCTAGGTTCCTCCCTACCCACCTAGTGGAGCACCAAGGACTCCTTTACCCACCTGCCAGCCCTCCTGCGTGAGAAAGGAAGTCAGTGCCTGGTGGAATATCTCCATCAACCTGGGAGCATACAGTCAACACTACAGACCACATCCCCAAAGCCTGAGGAGGAAAGTTTCAAACACCTCCTGGCGAGCAAGATTTGGCATGACATGAAACTGAGCAAGGTTGGACAATCCCCGCAAGTGCAAAATGTTGCATTACACCACTTTCCCGTGATCAAGGTGGCCAGAAAGTGGTCTGGTGTCAGTTTGTGTGACTGGGCAAGTCTAGAAAGACAGCTTACACGGGGTGTTTCTGGATGGTTCTGGAGAAGCTGGTCCGGGAACCTACAGCAGCAGGAATTGGTGGGGGCCGTGGCAATCAAGAGCGCTGGGAAAACAATATGCATAGAAAAAGAGCTACACCTATATCCTAGCCGGTCAGATAGTATCCTAAGACAGCTGAGAGGACCACTCCAAGCCAAAATCACTGATCTCCCATCGATTCCACTTGATGGCTATGACCCAGGACAGCAGAGATTGCCCTCGGTGGATTTCAGACACTGTGAAAACCTTTGGGGGCGAACGATGATTCATGGTCCTCCAGCTAAATCACTGCTGGTTTGAAACTCCTAGCTTCAGGCTAGTCATGCAATGCACAACGACAGGCTTCCGACTGTAAATTTTTAACAGAAGATGAAGAAGGTGCACATGAACGAAAGACGAAGCTAAGGCGTAGAGAAGGAAAGAGATTGACAAAGAGGGCAGAGAGAGAGAGAGAGAGAGAGAGAGAGAGAGAGAGAGAGAGACAGAGACAGAGAGACAGAGTAGGGAGAGAGAGAGAAGAGAGAGAGAGAGAGTTAGAGAGACAGAGAGATACAGGGAGAGATACAGAGGGTAAAAAATAGTCATTCGTTGCATTCTACTTCTGGGGAGCTCACGCCCAGCTGAGCCCTATTCAGCAGGTTCACCAGTCAAGGAAAGAGCTCACTGGGGCGACAGGAGATTCTGGCACATCCTGAGCCTTCTACTTCCTTGAAGGCATTCCCCGCTTCGTTCAGACTACGGGATTTCTGGTGGGTCTGCCCCATCCGCAGTATGGGCCAGGTTATTTAAGGTTTTTTATTTAATTGAAACCTACTATTTGTATTGTTATCCATGACAGGTGTGCCTGTGCACTGTTGGCTTCATCCAAAAGACCTCAGAGACCCTTGATCGGAATCGCCGTTCACATAGTTAAGAGTCCGCTGACATCATAAGGGCGGTGCCACGCACCCGAACAACCGGGGCCTGATTTATCAGAGTCCCCTTTCAGCCCGCGAGAGTCCATTGATGTCATGAAGGGGAGGTACTACACACCGTACACCTGTGGACAGATGGACCAGAGTCGCCATTCTTGCAGGGACAGTCCTCTGACAACATTAGGGGGCGGTCTCAAAGCCGGACATCCGGTGGCATACTTCTCGGGGACCAATTTCACGCAGGGACAGGTGCCTTTTAGGTCCCAACGAGGGCTCTTCCGGTCAACGGGTGTCCCCCCCCCAATGTGTCCCCCCTGGGCACTTCCTGTTACCACCCTTCTCTCGGGCCCAGTCCTGCCGGGTCTGTTTTCATCTATCCGATTGGCATACGCCTTTGTTGCCCGGGCTGCCTGACGTTTGAGCTCAAGTGCGGGTGGTTCTAGGGCCTTGAAGGCAACGTCTGGCTTCGCAGTCGGCCTCACACACCCCCATGAAGCGCTGCCGCCCCGGCAGTGGCACCGGGAAAACCTTCCCACTAGCAGCGTGCGTGAGAACTATGGTTCCGGGCGCCTTCGTGGGGCCCGGCTCTCTGAGCCTCCCCAGCTCGGGCCACGGGTTCTTTACAGAGCCTGCTGCTGTCCCCCTGTAGAGAGCGGACGGGCTGGGGTGAAAGTGGAGTCCTCGGCCTGGGACGGGACAGGCCTAAGGCTGAAAGCGATTTCCCGAGCTGTTTTGGTCCCCAGAACCTTTAGGCCACCGTCCGCTACCCGAGGTAGTCCCGCTCTAAGCGGTCCGGACAGTCTCCCACACCCGCTTCCCAAGGTTCCTGCGTTGACACAGGGACCTCAAGAGATCTACCTGAAGGAGGCCACTGCCTCATAGGCCCTTGCTGCTCAGAGAGCTCACGGATCTGGAGGCTCCTTTGAGCTTTCGAAGCCTGTGACTATTCTCCACCTGGGGGTCCTTGCCATCAGGGGACCCCACCACCAGCCAGGAGAGGGCAGGCGCAGATAAAGACAAAAAGCCCCGCCTTGCGTCCCCGCCCAAATCCGACAGGCCCCGCCCATCACGCCCTGGCAACAGGCAAGCAGTCTCCTAATGCTGTGCCTCGGCTCTCAGATTACATGTCCACAGAGAGTCCTGTGCTCTTGGGCCAAGCATCACCCATGTACCCCACTCAGTGCCAGCTCCGGGGCTCCTAGGGGACCCCATGCTCTTGTGCTCTTGTTCTCAGGCAGCTCTTGTTTTCCACCTGCTTCTGCCTGCCAGCTAGTTCATCCCAGCGAGGCTGGCGGTTGACTTGGCCGGCTTTGCACAAGCTGCACTTACCACTTTGAGGAAGGTGTACTTGACCCTTCCGGGTTCCCTCATGCAAACTCACCTGGATGACATAGCATGCTGCTTTGGGCTGTCTTCTTCACCGTGCCGAGCAAAGAACTCAAGAAACCTCATAGGCATTCCCAGGACTCTTCTGTCCGTTGCTCCCGACTTTAGTGCGTGCTGGCAAAGCTCCCGCAGCGCACCTCAGAACGCAGTCGCCAAAGGTGATCCCGCAGGCCTTTACCCTGACAAGACTTTCAAGCCCTGGGCTCCTGCAGCCAAAGGCTGACCGAACGGTTTGTTGAGTGGGGCCAGTGTCCGCACTTGGCTAGCCTAATTCAGACTCACTCCCTGCCTGCCTGATCCCCTTCCCACAAGACCTTGTGCTGCCTGCAGACTAGAGGTCCCCAACTCCCTCGAGGTTCCTCCCTACCCACCTAGTGGAGCACCAAGGACTCCTTCACCCACCTGCCAGCCCTCCTGCGTGAGAAAGGAAGTCAGTGCCTGGTGGAATATCTCCATCAACCTGGGAGCATAGAGTCAACACTACAGACCACATCCCCAAAGCCTGAGGAGGAAAGTTTCAAACACCTCCTGGCGTGCAAGATTTGGCATGACATGAAACTGAGCAAGGTTGGACAATCCCCGCAAGTGCAAAATGTTGCATTACACCACTTTCCCGTGATCAAGGTGGCCAGAAAGTGGTCTGGTGTCAGTTTGTGTGACTGGGCAAGTCTAGAAAGACAGCTTACACGGGGTGTTTCTGGATGGTTCTGGAGAAGCTGGTCCGGGAACCTACAGCAGCAGGAATTGGTGGGGGCCATGGCAATCAAGAGCACTGGGGAAAAAATATGCATAGAAAAAGAGCTACACCTATATCCTAGCCGGTCAGATAGTATCCTAAGACAGCTGAGAGGACCCCTCCAAACCAAAATCACTGATCTCCCATCGATTCCACTTGATGGCTAGGACCCAGGACAGCAGAGATTGCCCTCGGTGGATTTCAGACACTGTGAAAACCTTTGGGGGCGAACGATGTTTCATGGTCCTCCAGCTAAATCACTGCTGGTTTGAAACTCCTAGCTTCAGGCTAGTCATGCAATGCACAACGACAGGCTTCCGACTGTAAATTTGTAACAGAAGATGAAGAAGGTGCACATGAACGGAAGACGAAGCTAAGGCGTAGAGAAGGAAAGAGATTGACAAAGAGGGCAGAGAGAGAGAGAGAGAGAGACAGAGAGAGAGAGAGAGAGACAGAGAGACAGAGAGACAGAGAGACAGAGTAGGGAGAGAGAGAGAAGAGAGAGAGAGAGAGTTAGAGAGACAGAGAGATACAGGGAGAGATACAGAGGGTAAAAAATAGTCATTCGTTGCATTCTACTTCTGGGGAGCTCACGCCCAGCTGAGCCCTATTCAGCAGGTGCACCAGTCAAGGAAAGAGCTCACTGGGGCCACAGGAGATTCTGGCACATCCTGAGCCTTCTACTTCCTTGAAGGCTTTCCCTGCTTCGTTCAGACTACGGGATTTCTGGTGGGTCTGCCCCATCCGCAGTATGGGCCAGGTTATTTAAGGTTTTTTATTTAATTGAAACCTACTATTTGTATTGTTATCCATGAGAGGTGTGCCTGTGCACTGTTGGCTTCATCCCAAAGACCTCAGAGACCCTTGATCGGAATCGCCGTTCACATAGTTAAGAGTCCGCTGACATCATAAGGGCGGTGCCACGCACCCGAACAACTGGGGCCTGATTTATCAGAGTCCCCTTTCAGCCCGCGAGAGTCCATTGATGTCATGAAGGGGAGGTACTACACACCGTACACCTGTGGACAGATGGACCAGAGTCGCCATTCTTGCAGGAACAGTCCTCTGACAACATTAGGGGGCGGTCTCAAAGCCGGACATCCGTTGGTATACTTCTCGGGGACCAATTTCACGCAGGGACAGGTGCATTTTCGGTCCCAACGAGGGCTCTTCCGGTCAACGGGTGTCCCCCCCAAATGTGTCCCCCCTGGGCACTTCCTGTTACCATCCTTCTCTCGGGCCCAGTCCTGCCGGGTCTGTTTTCATGTATCTGATTGGCATTCGCCTTTGTTGCCAGGGCTGCCTGACGTTTGAGCTCAAGTGCCGGTGGTTCTAGGGCCTTGAAGGCAACGTCTGGCTTCGCAGTCGGGCTCACACACCCCCATGAAGCGCTCACCGCCCGGCAGTGGCACCGGGAAAACCTTCCCACTAGCAGCGTGCGTGAGAACTATGGTTCCGAGCGCCTTCGTGGGGCCCGGCTCTCTGAGCCTCCCCAGCTCGGGCCACGGGTTCTTCACAGAGCCTGCTGCTGTCCCCCTGTAGAGAGCGGACGGGCTGGGGTGAAAGTGGTGTCCTCGGCCTGGGAGGGGGCAGGCCTAAGGCTGAAAGCGATTTCCCGGGCTTTTTGGTCCCCAGAACCTTTAGGCCACCGTCCGCTACCCGAGGTAGTCCCGCTCTAAGCGGTCCGGACAGTCTCCCACACCCGCTTCCCAAGGTTCCTGCGTTGACACAGGGACCTCAAGAGATCTACGTGAAGGAGGCCACTGCCTCATAGGCCCATGCTGCTCAGAGAGCTCACGGATCTGGAGGCTCCTTTGAGCTTTCGAAGCCTGTGACTATTCTCCACCTGGGGGTCCTTGCCATCAGGGGACCCCACCACCAGCCAGGAGAGGGCAGGCGCAGATAAAGACAAAAAGCCCCGCCTTGCGTCCCCGCCCAAATCCGACAGGCCCCGCCCATCACGCCCTGGCAACACATAAGCAGTCCCCTAATGCTGTGCCTCGGCTCTTAGATTACATGTCCACAGAGAGTCCTGTGCTCATGGGCCAAGCATCACCCATGTACCCCACTCAGTGCCAGCTCCGGGGCTCCTAGGGGACCCCATGCTCTTGGGCTCTTGCCCTCGGGCAGCTCTTGTTTTCCCCCTGCTTCTGCCTGCCAGCTAGTTCATCCCAGCGAGGTTGACGGTTGACTTGGCCGCCTTTGCACAAGCTGCACTTACCACTTTGAGGAAAGTGTACTTGACCCTTCCGGGTTCCCTCATGCAAACTCACCTGGGTGACATAGCATGCTGCTTTGGGCTGCCTTCTTCACCGTGCCGAGCAAAGAACTCAAGAAACCTCATAGGCATTCCCAGGACTCTTCTGTCCGTTGCTCCCGACTTTAGTGCGTGCCGGCAAAGCTCCCGCGGCGCACCTCAGAACGCAGTCGCCAAAGGTGATCCCGCAGGCCTTTACCCTGACAAGACTTTCAAGCCCTGGGCTCCTGCAGCCAAAGGCTGACCGAACGGTTTGCTGAGTGGGGCCAGTGTCCGCACTTGGCTAGCCTAATTCAGACTCACTCCCTGCCTGCCCGATCCCCTTCCCACAAGACCTTGTGCTGCCTGCAGACTAGAGGTCCCCAACTCCCTCTAGGTTCCTCCCTACCCACCTAGTGGAGCACCAAGAACTCCTTTACCCACCTGCTAGCCCTCCTGCGTGAGAAAGGAAGTCAGTGCCTGGTGGAATATCTCCATCAACCTGGGAGCATAGAGTCAACACTACAGACCACATCCCCAAAGCCTGAGGAGGAAAGTTTCAAACACCTCCTGGCGTGCAAGATTTGGCATGACATGAAACTGAGCAAGGTTGGACAATCCCCGCAAGTGCAAAATGTTGCATTACACCACTTTCCCGTGATCAAGGTGGCCAGAAAGTGGTCTGGTGTCAGTTTGTGTGACTGGGCAAGTCTAGAAAGACAGCTTACACGGGGTGTTTCTGGATGGTTCTGGAGAAGCTGGTCCGGGAACCTACAGCAGCAGGAATTGGTGGGGGCCATGGCAATCAAGAGCACTGGGGAAAAAATATGCATAGAAAAAGAGCTACACCTATATCCTAGCCGGTCAGATAGTATCCTAAGACAGCTGAGAGGACCCCTCCAAACCAAAATCACTGATCTCCCATCGATTCCACTTGATGGCTATGACCCAGGACAGCAGAGATTGCCCTCGGTGGATTTCAGACACTGTGAAAACCTTTGGGGGCGAACGATGTTTCATGGTCCTCCAACTAAATCACTGCTGGTTTGAAACTCCTAGCTTCAGGCTAGTCATGCAATGCACAACGACAGGCTTCCGACTGTAAATTTTTAACAGAAGATGAAGAAGGTGCACATGAACGAAAGACGAAGCTAAGGCGTAGAGAAGGAAAGAGATTGACAAAGAGGGCAGAGAGAGAGAGAGAGAGAGAGAGAGAGAGAGAGAGAGAGAGAGAGAGAGAGAGAGAGTAGGGAGAGAGAGAGAAGAGAGAGAGAGAGAGTTAGAGAGACAGAGAGATACAGGGAGAGATACAGAGGGTAAAAAATAGTCATTCGTTGCATTCTACTTCTGGGGAGCTCACGCCCAGCTGAGCCCTATTCAGCAGGTTCACCAGTCAAGGAAAGAGCTCACTGGGGCGACAGGAGATTCTGGCACATCCTGAGCCTTCTACTTCCTTGAAGGCATTCCCCGCTTCGTTCAGACTACGGGATTTCTGGTGGGTCTGCCCCATCCGCAGTATGGGCCAGGTTATTTAAGGTTTTTTATTTTATTGAAACCTACTATTTGTATTGCTATCCATGACAGGTGTGCCTGTGCACTGCTGGCTTCATCCCAAAGACCTCAGAGACCCTTGATCGGAGTCGCCGTTCACATAGTTAAGAGTCCGCTGACATCATAAGGGCGGTGCCACGCACCCGAACAACCGGGGCCTGATTTATCAGAGTCCCCTTTCAGCCCGCGAGAGTCCATTGATGTCATGAAGGGGAGGTACTACACACCGTACACCTGTGGACAGATGGACCAGAGTCGCCATTCTTGCAGGGACAGTCCTCTGACAACATTAGGGGGCGGTCTCAAAGCCGGACTTCCGGTGGCATACTTCTCGGGGACCAATTTCACGCAGGGACAGGTGCCTTTTAGGTCCCAACGAGGGCTCTTCCGGTCAACGGGTGTCCCCCCCAAATGTGTCCCCCCTGGGCACTTCCTGTTACCATCCTTCTCTCGGGCCCAGTGCTGCCGGGTCTGTTTTCATGTATCTGATTGGCATTCGCCTTTGTTGCCAGGGCTGCCTGACGTTTGAGCTCAAGTGCGGGTGGTTCTAGGGCCTTGAAGGCAACGTCTGGCTTCGCAGTCGGGCTCACACACCCCCATGAAGCGCTCCCGGCCCGGCCGTGGCACCGGGAAAACCTTCCCACTAGCAGCGTGCGTGAGAACTATGGTTCCGGGCGCCTTCGTGGGGCCCGGCTCTCTGAGCCTCCCCAGGTCGGGCCACGGGTTCTTCACAGAGCCTGCTGCTGTCCCCCTGTAGAGAGCGGACGGGCTGGGGTGAAAGTGGTGTCCTCGGCCTGGGAGGGGGCAGGCCTAAGGCTGAAAGCGATTTCCCGGGCTTTTTGGTCCCCAGAACCTTTAGGCCACCGACCGCTACCCGAGGTAGTCCCGCTCTAAGCGGTCCGGACAGTCTCCCACACCCGCTTCCCAAGGTTCCTGCGTTGACACAGTGACCTCAAGAGATCTACGTGAAGGAGGCCACTGCCTCATAGGCCCATGCTGCTCAGAGAGCTCACGGATCTGGAGGCTCCTTTGAGCTTTCGAAGCCTGTGACTATTCTCCACCTGGGGGTCCTTGCCATCAGGGGACCCCACCACCAGCCAGGATAGGGCAGGCGCAGATAAAGACAAAAAGCCCCGCCTTGCGTCCCCGCCCAAATCCGACAGGCCCCGCCCATCACGCCCTGGCAACACGTAAGCAGTCCCCTAATGCTGTGCCTCGGCTCTTAGATTACATGTCCACAGAGAGTCCTGTGCTCTTGGGCCAAGCATCACCCATGTACCCCACTCAGTGCCAGCTCCGGGGCTCCTAGGGGACCCCATGCTCTTGGGCTCTTGCCCTCAGGCGGCCCTTGTTTTCCACCTGCTTCTGCCTGCCAGCTAGTTCATCCCAGCGAGGCTGGCGGTTGACTTGACCGGCTTTGCACAAGCTGCACTTACCACTTTGAGGAAGGTGTACTTGACGCTTTCGGGTTCCCTCATGCAAACTCACCTGGGTGACATAGCGTGCTGCTTTGGGCTGTCTTCTTCACCGTGCCGAGCAAAGAACTCAAGAAACCTCATAGGCATTCCCAGGACTCTTCTGTCCGTTGCTCCCGACTTTAGTGCGTGCCGGCAAAGCTCCCGCGGCGCACCTCAGAACGCAGTCGCCAAAGGTGATCCCGCAGGCCTTTACCCTGACAAGACTTTTAAGCCCTGGGCTCCTGCAGCCAAAGGCTGACCGAACGGTTTGCTGAGTGGGGCCAGTGTCCGCACTTGGCTAGCCTAATTCAGACTCACTCCCTGCCTGCCTGATCCCCTTCCCACAAGACCTTGTGCTGCCTGCAGACTTGAGGTCCCCAACTCCCTCTAGGTTCCTCCCTACCCACCTAGTGGAGCACCAAGGACTCCTTTACCCACCTGCCAGCCCTCCTGCGTGAGAAAGGAAGTCAGTGCCTGGTGGAATATCTCCATCAACCTGGGAGCATACAGTCAACACTACAGACCACATCCCCAAAGCCTGAGGAGGAAAGTTTCAAACACCTCCTGGCGTGCAAGATTTGGCATGACATGAAACTGAGCAAGGTTGGACAATCCCCGCAAGTGCAAAATGTTGCATTACACCACTTTCCCGTGATCAAGGTGGCCAGAAAGTGGTCTGGTGTCAGTTTGTGTGACTGGGCAAGTCTAGAAAGACAGCTTACACGGGGTGTTTCTGGATGGTTCTGGAGAAGCTGGTCAGGGAACTTACAGCAGCAGGAATTGGTGGGGGCCATGGCAATCAAGAGCACTGGGAAAAAATATGCATACAAAAAGAGCTACACCTATATCCTAGCCGGTCAGATAGTATCCTAAGACAGCTGAGAGGACCCCTCCAAGCCAAAATCACTGATCTCCCATCGATTCCACTTGATGGCTATGACCCAGGACAGCAGAGATTGCCCTCGGTGGATTTCAGACACTGAGAAAACCTATGGGGGCGAACGATGTTTCATGGTCCTCCAGCTAAATCACTGCTGGTTTGAAACTCCTAGCTTCAGGCTAGTCATGCAATGCACAACGACAGGCTTCCGACTGTAAATTTTTAACAGAAGATGAAGAAGGTGCACATGAACGAAAGACGAAGCTAAGGCGTAGAGAAGGAAAGAGATTGACAAAGAGGGCAGAGAGAGAGAGAGAGAGAGAGAGAGAGAGAGAGAGAGAGAGAGAGAGAGAGAGAGAGAGAGAGAGAGTAGGGAGAGAGAGAGAAGAGAGAGAGAGAGAGTTAGAGAGACAGAGAGATACAGGGAGAGATACAGAGGGTAAAAAATAGTCATTCGTTGCATTCTACTTCTGGGGAGCTCACGCCCAGCTGAGCCCTATTCAGCAGGTTCACCAGTCAAGGAAAGAGCTCACTGGGGCGACAGGAGATTCTGGCACATCCTGAGCCTTCTACTTCCTTGAAGGCTTTCCCCGCTTCGTTCAGACTACGGGATTTCTACTGGGTCTGCCCCATCCGCAGTATGGGCCAGGTTATTTAAGGTTTTTTGTTTAATTGAAACCTACTATTTGTATTGTTATCCATGACAGGTGTGCCTGTGCACTGTTGGCTTCATCCCAAAGACCTCAGAGACCCTTGATCGGAATCGCCGTTCACATAGTTAAGAGTCCGCTGACATCATAAGGGCGGTGCCACGCACCCGAACAACTGGGGCCTGATTTATCAGAGTCCCCTTTCAGCCCGCGAGAGTCCACTGATGTCATGAAGGGGAGGTACTACACACCGTACACTTGTGGACAGATGGACCAGAGTCGCCTTTCTTGCAGGGACAGTCCTCTGACAACATCAGGGGACGGTCTCAAAGCCGGACATCCGGTGGCATACTTCTCGGGGACCAATTTCACGCAGGGACAGGTGCCTTTTAGGTCCCAACGAGGGCTCTTCCGGTCAACGGGTGTCCCCCCCAAATGTGTCCCCCCTGGGCACTTCCTGTTACCATCCTTCTCTCGGGCCCAGTCCTGCCGGGTCTGTTTTCATGTATCTGATTGGCATTCGCCTTTGTTGCCAGGGCTGCCTGACGTTTGAGCTCAAGTGCGGGTGGTTCTAGGGCCTTGAAGGCAACGTCTGGCTTCGCAGTCGGGCTCACACACCCCCATGAAGCGCTCCCGGCCCGGCAGTGGCACCGGGAAAACCTTCCCACTAGCAGCGTGCGTGAGAACTATGGTTCCGGGCGCCTTCGTGGGGCCCGGCTCTCTGAGCCTCCACAGCTCGGCCACGGTTTCTTCACAGAGCCTGCTGCTGTCCACCTGTAGAGAGCGGACGGGCTGGGGTGAAAGTGGTGTCCTCGGCCTGGGAGGGGGCAGACCTAAGGCTGAAAGCGATTTCCCGAGCTGTTTTGGTCCCCAGAACCTTTAGGCCACCGTCCGCTACCCGAGGTAGTCCCGCTCTAAGCGGTCCGGACAGTCTCCCACACCCGCTTCCCAAGGTTCCTGCGTTGACACAGGGACCTCAAGAGATCTACGTGAAGGAGGCCACTGCCTCATAGGCCCTTGCTGCTCAGAGAGCTCACGGATCTGGAGGCTCCTTTGAGCTTTCGAAGCCTGTGACTATTCTCCACCTGGGGGTCCTTGCCATCAGGGGACCCCACCACCAGCCAGGAGAGGGCAGGCGCAGATAAAGACAAAAAGCCCCGCCTTGCGTCCCCGCCCAAATCCGACAGGCCCCGCCCATCACGCCCTGGCAACACGTAAGCAGTCCCCTAATGCTGTGCCTCGGCTCTTAGATTACATGTCCACAGAGAGTCCTGTGCTCTTGGGCCAAGCATCACCCATGTACCCCACTCAGTGCCAGCTCCGGGGCTCCTAGGGGACCCCATGCTCTTGTGCTCTTGTTCTCAGGCAGCTCTTGTTTTCCACCTGCTTCTGCCTGCCAGCTAGTTCATCCCAGCGAGGCTGGCGGTTGACTTGGCCGGCTTTGCACAAGCTGCACTTACCACTTTGAGGAAGGGGTACTTGACCCTTCCGGGTTCCCTCATGCAAACTCACCTGGATGACATAGCATGCTGCTTTGGGCTGTCTTCTTCACCGTGCCGAGCAAAGAACTCAAGAAACCTCATAGGCATTCCCAGGACTCTTCTGTCCGTTGCTCCCGACTTTAGTGCGTGCCGGCAAAGCTCCCGCGGCGCACCTCAGAACGCAGTCGCCAAAGGTGATCCCGCAGGCCTTTACCCTGACAAGACTTTCAAGCCCTGGGCTCCTGCAGCCAAAGGCTGACCGAACGGTTTGCTGAGTGGGGCCAGTGTCCGCACTTGGCTAGCCTAATTCAGACGCACTCCCTGCCTGCCTGATCCCCTTCCCACAAGACCTTGTGCTGCCTGCAGACTAGAGGTCCCCAACTCCCTCTAGGTTCCTCCCTACCCACCTAGTGGAGCACCAAGGACTCCTTTACCCACCTGCCAGCCCTCCTGTGTGAGAAAGGAAGTCAGTGCCTGGTGGAATATCTCCATCAACCTGGGAGCATACAGTCAACACTACAGACCACATCCCCAAAGCCTGAGGAGGAAAGTTTCAAACACCTCCTGGCGTGCAAGATTTGGCATGACATGAAACTGAGCAAGGTTGGACAATCCCCGCAAGTGCAAAATGTTGCATTACACCACTTTCCCGTGATCAAGGTGGCCAGAAAGTGGTCTGGTGTCAGTTTGTGTGACTGGGCAAGTCTAGAAAGACAGCTTACACGGGGTGTTTCTGGATGGTTCTGGAGAAGCTGGTCCGGGAACCTACAGCAGCAGGAATTGGTGGGGGCCATGGCAATCAAGAGCACTGGGAAAACAATATGCATAGAAAAAGAGCTACACCTATATGCTAGCCGGTCAGATAGTATCCTAAGACAGCTGAGAGGACCACCCCAAACCAAACTCACTGATCTCCCATCGATTCCACTTGATGGCTATGGCCCCGGACAGCAGAGATTGCCTTCAGTGGATTTCAGATACTGTGAAAACCTTTGGGGGTGAACGATGTTTCATGGTCCTCCAGCTAAATCACTGCTGGTTTGTAATTCCTAGCTTCAGGCTAGTCATGCAATGCACAACGATCAGGTTTCCGACCGTAAATTATTAAAAGAAGATGAAGAAGGGGCACATGAACGAAAGGATGAAGCTAAGGCATAGAGAAGGAAAGAGATTGACAAAGAGGGCAGAGAGAGAGAGAGAGAGAGAGAGAGAGAGAGAGAGAGAGAGAGAGAGAGAGAGAGAGAGAGAAGGGAGAAGAGAGAGAGAGAGAGAGAGAGAGAGAGAGAGAGAGAGAGAGAGAGAGAGAGAGAGAGAGAGAGAGTTAGAGAGACACAGGGAGATACAGGGAGAGATACAGAGGGTAAAAAATAGTCATCCGTAGCATTCTTCTTCTCCGGAGCTCACGCCCAGCTGAGCCCTATTCAGCAGGTTCACCAGTCAAGGAAAGAGCTCACTGGGGCGACAGGAGATTCTGGCACATCCTGAGCCTTCTACTTCCTTGAAGGCATCCACCGCTTCGTTCAGACTACGGGATTCCTGGTGGGTCTGCCCCATCCGCAGTATGGGCCAGGTTATTTAAGCTTTTTTATTTTATTGAAACCTACTATTTGTATTGTTATCCATGACAGGTGTGCCTGTGCACTGTTGGCTTCATCCCAAAGACCTCAGAGACCCTTGATCGGAATCGCCGTTCACATAGTTAAGAGTCCGCTGACATCATAAGGGCGGTGCTACGCACCCGAACAACCAGGGCCTGATTTATCAGAGTCCCCTTTCAGCCCGCGAGAGTCCATTGATGTCATGAAGGGGAGGTACTACACACCGTACACCTGTGGACAGATGGACCAGAGTCGCCATTCTTGCAGGGACAGTCCTCTGACAACATCAGGGGGCGGTCTTAAAGCCGGACATCCGGTGGCATCCTTCTCGGGGAACAATTTCACGCAGGGACAGGTGCCTTTTAGGTCCCAACGAGGACTCTTCCGGTCAACGGGTGCCCCCACCAAATGTGTCCCCCCGGGCACTTCCGGTTACCATCCTCTCGGGCCCAGTCCTGCCGGGTCTGTTTTCATGTATCTGATTGGCATTCGCCTTTGTTGCCCGGGCTGCCTGACGTTTGAGCTCAAGTGCGGGTGGTTCTAGGGCCTTGAAGGCAACGTCTGGCATCGCAGTCTGGCTCACACACCCCCATGAAGCGCTCCCGGCCCGGCAGTGGTACCGGGAAAACCTTCCCACTAGCAGCTTGCGTGAGAACTATGGTTCCGGTCGCCTTCGTGGGGCCCGGCTCTCTGAGCCTCCCCAGCTCGGGCCACGGGTTCTTCACAGAGCCTGCTGCTGTCCCCCTGTAGAGAGCGGACGGGCTGGGGTGAAAGTGGTGTCCTCGGCCTGGGACGGGGCAGGCCTAAGGCTGAAAGCGATTTCCCGGGCTGTTTTGGTCCCCAGAACCTTTAGGCCACCGTCCGCTACCCGAGGTAGCCCCGCTCTAAGCGGTGCGGGCAGTCTCCCACACCCGCTTCCCAAGGTTCCTGCGTTGACACAGGGACCTCAAGAGATCTATGTGAAGGAGGCCACTGCCTCATAGGCCCTTGCTGCTCAGAGAGCTCACGGATCTGGAGGGTCCTTTGAGCTTTCGAAGCCTGTGACTATTCTCCACCTGGGGGTCCTTGCCATCAGGGGACCCCACCACCAGGCAGGACAGGGCAGGCACAGATAAAGACAAAAAGCCCCGCCTTCGTCCCCGCCCAAATCCGACAGGCCCCGCCCATCACGCCCTGGCAGCAAGCAAGCAGTCTCCTAATGCTGTGCCTCGGCTCTCAGGCTCCATGTCTGCGGGGAGTCCTGTGCTCATGGGCCAAGCAGCACCCATGTACCCCACTCAGTGCCAGCTCCGGGGCTCCTAGGGGACCCCATGCTCTTGTGCTCTTGTTCTCAGGCAGCTCTTGTTTTCCACCTGCTTCTGCCTGCCAGCTAGTTCAGCGAGGCTGGCGGTTGACTTGGCCGGCTTTGCACAAGCTGCACTTACCACTTTGACGAAGGTGTACTTGACCCTTCCGGGTTCCCTCATGCAAACTCACCTGGATGACATAGCATGCTGCTTTGGGCTGTCTTCTTCACCGTGCGAGCAAAGAACTCAAGAAAGCTCATAGGCATTCCCAGGACTCTTCTGTCCGTTGCTCCCGACTTTAGTGCGTGCAGGCAAAGCTCCCGCGGCGCACCTCAGAACGCAGTCGCCAAAGGTGCTCCCGCAGGCCTTTCCCCTGACAAGACTTTCAAGCCCTGGGCTCCTGCAGCCAATGGCTGACCGACCGGTTTCCTGAGTGGGGCCAGTGTCCGCACTTGGCTAGCCTAATTCAGACTCACTCCCTGCCTGCCTGATCCCCTTCCCACAAGACCTTGTGCTGCCTGCAGACTAGAGGTCCCCAACTCCCTCTGGGTTCCTCCCTACCCACCTAGTGGAGCACCCAGGACTCCTTTAACCACCCGCCTGCCCTCCTGCGTGAGAAAGGAAGTCAGTGCCTGGTGGAATATTTCCATCAACCTGGGAGCATACAGTCAACACTACAGAACACATGCCCAAAGCCTGAGGAGGAAAGTTTCAAACACCTCCTGGCGTGCAAGATTTGGCATGACATGAAACTGAGCAAGGTGGGACAATCCCCGCAAGTGCAAAATGTTGCATTACACCACTTTCCCGTGATCAAGGTGGCCAGAAAGTGGTCTGGTGTCAGTGTGTGTGACTGGGCAAGTCTAGAAAGACAGCTTACACGGGCTGCTTCTGGATGGTTCTGGAGAAGCTAGTCCGGGAGCCTACAGCAGCAGGAATTGGTGGGGGCCATGGCAATCAAGAGCACTGGGAAAACAATATGCATAGAAAAACAGCTACACCTTTATCCTAGCCAGTCAGATAGTATCCTAAGACAGCTGAGAGGACCACCCCAAACCAAACTCACTGATCTCCCATCAATTCCACTTGATGGCTATGACCCAGGACAGCAGAGATTGCCCTCTGTGTATTTCAGACACTGTGAAAACCTTTGGGGGCGAACGATGTTTCATGGTCCTCCAGGTAAATCACTGCTGGTTTGAAACTCCTAGCTTCAGGCTAGTCATGCAATGCACAACGACAGGCTTCCGACTGTAAATTTTTAAAAGAAGATGAAGAAGGTGCACATGAACGAAAGCACGAAGCTAAGGCGTAGAGAAGGAAAGAGATGGACAAAGAGGGCAGAGAGAGAGAGAGAGAGAGAGAGAGAGAGAGAGAGAGAGAGAGAGAGAGAGAGAGAGAGAGTTAGAGAGACACAGAGAGATACAGGGAGAGATACAGAGGGTAAAAAATAGTCATTCGTTGCATTCTTCTTCTCCGGAGCTCACGAGCAGCTGAGCCCTACTCAGCAGGTTCACCAGTCAAGGAAAGAGCTCACTGGGGCGACAGGAGATTCTGGCACATCCTGAGACTTCTACTTCCTTGAAGGCATCCCCCGCTTCGTTCAGACTACGGGATTTCTGGTGGGTCTGCCCCATCCGCAGTATGGGCCAGGTTATTTAAGGTTTTTTATTTTATTGAAACCTACTATTTGTATTGCTATCCATGGCAGGTGTGCCTGTGCACTGTTGGCTTCATCCCGAAGACCACAGAGACCCTTGATCGGAGTCGCCGTTCACATAGTTGAGTCCGCTGACTTCATAAGGGCGGTGCTACACACCCGAACAACCGGGGACTGATTTCTCAGAGTCCCCTTTCAGCCCGCGAGAGTCCATTGATGTCATGAAGCGGAGGTACTACACACCGTACACCTGTGGACAGATGGACCAGAGTCGCCATTCTTGCAGGGACAGTCCTCTGACAACATCAGGGGGCGGTCTCAAAGCCGGACATCCGGTGGCATACTTCTCAGGGAACAATTTCACGCAGGGACAGGTGCCTTTTAGGTCCCAACGAGGGCTCTTCCGGTCAACGAGTGTCCCCCCCAAATGTGTCCCCCCTGGGCACTTCCTGTTACCATCCTTCTCTCGGGCCCAGACCTGCCGGGTCTGTTTTCATGTATCCGATTGGCATTCGCCTTTGTTGCCCGTGCTGCCTGACGTTTGAGCTCAAGTGCGGGTGGTTCTAGGGCCTTGAAGGCAACGTGTGGCTTCGCAGTCGGGCTCACACACCCCCATGAAGCGCTCCCGGCCCGGCAGTGGCACCGGGAAATCCTTCCACCAGCAGCTTGCGTGAGAACTATGGTTCCGGGCGCCTTCGTGGGGCCCGGCTCTCTGAGCCTCCCCAGCTCGGGCCACGGGTTCTTCACAGAGCCTGCTGCTGTCCCCCTGTAGAGAGCGGACGGGCTGGGGTGAAAGTGGTGTCCTCGGCCTGGGAGGGGGCCGGCCTAAGGCTGAAAGCGATTTCCCGGGCTGTTTTGGTCCCCAGAACCTTTAGGCCACCGTCCGCTACCCGAGGTAGTCCCGCTCTAAGCGGTCCGGACAGTCTCCCACACCCGCTTCCCAAGGTTCCTGCGTTGACACAGGGACCTCAAGAGATCTATGTGAAGGAGGCCACTGCCTCATAGGCCCTTGCTGCTCAGAGAGCTCACGGATCTGGAGGCTCCTTTGAGCTTTCGAAGCCTGTGACTATTCTCCACCTGGGGGTCCTTGCCATCAG
Organism: Tenrec ecaudatus; assembly: GCF_050624435.1. Classification (NCBI taxonomy): domain Eukaryota; kingdom Metazoa; phylum Chordata; class Mammalia; order Afrosoricida; family Tenrecidae; genus Tenrec; species Tenrec ecaudatus. Next base: position 16,363,870 of record NC_134549.1, read on the forward strand.
GGGACCCCACCACCAGGCAGGACAGGGCAGGCGCAGATAGACAGTAAGCCCCGCCTTCGTCCCCGCCCAAATCCGACAGGCCCCGCCCATCACGCCCTGGCAGCACGTAAGCAGTCCCCTAATGCTGTGCCTCGGCTCTTAGATTACATGTCCACAGAGAGTCCTGTGCTCTTGGGCCAAGCATCACCCATGTACCCCACTCAGTGCCAGCTCCGGGGCTCCTAGGGGACCCCATGCTCTTGTGCTCTTGCCCTCAGGCAGCTCTTGTTTTCCACCTGCTTCTGCCTGCCAGCTAGTTCATGTCAGCGAGGCTGGCGGTTGACTTGACCGGCTTTGCACAAGCTGCACTTACCACTTTGAGCAAGGTGTACTTGACCCTTCCGGGTTCCCTCATGCAAACTCACCTGGGTGACATAGCGTGCTGCTTTGGGCTGCCTTCTTCACCGTGCCGAGCAAAGAACTCAAGAAAGCTCATAGGCATTCCCAGGACTCTTCTGTCCGTTGCTCCCGACTTTAGTGCGTGCTGGCAAAGCTCCCGCGGCGTACCTCAGAAGGCAGTCGCCAAAGGTGCTCCCGCAGGCCTTTACCCTGACAAGACTTCCAAGCCGTGGGCCCCTGCAGCCAATGGCTGACCGACCGGTTTGCTGAGTGGGGCAGTGTCCGCACTTGGCTAGCCTAATTCAGACTCACTCCCTGCCTGCCTGATCCCCTTCCCACAAGACCTTGTGCTGCCTGCGGACTAGAGGTCCCCAACTCCCTCTAGGTTCCTCCCTACCCACCTAGTGGAGCACCAAGGACTCCTTTACCCACCTGCCTGCCCTCCTGCGTGAGAAAGGAAGTCAGTGCCTGGTGGAATATCTCCATGAACCTGGGAGCATACAGTCAACACTACAGAACACATCCCCAAAGCCTGAGGAGGAAAGTTTCAAACACCTCCTGGCGTGCAAGATTTGGCATGACATCAAACTGAGCAAGGTTGGACAATCCCCGCTAGTGCAAAATGTTGCATTACACCACTTTCCCGTGAGCAAGGTGGCCAGAAAGTGGTCTTGTGTCAGTTTGTGTGACTGGGCAAGTCTAGAAAGACAGCTTACACGGGCTGTTTCTGGATAAGCTGGTCCGGGAGCCTACAGCAGCGGGAATTGGTGGGGGCCATGGCAATCAAGAGCACTGGGAAAACAATATGCATAGAAAAAGAGCTACACCTATATTCTAGCCGGTCAGATAGTATCCTAAGAGAGCTGAGAGGACCACCCCAAACCAAACTCACTGATCTCCCATCAATTCCACTTGATGGCTATGACCCAGGACAGCAGAGATTGCCCTCTGTGTATTTCAGACACTGTGAAAACCTTTGGGGGCGAACGATGTTTCATGGTCCTCCAGCTAAATCACTGCTGGTTTGAAACTCCTAGCTTCAGCTTAGTCATGCAATGCACAACGACCAGGTTCCCTACCTTAAATTATAAACGGAAAATGAAGAAGGGGGACATGAACGAAAGGAGGAAGGGAAGGCATAGAGAAAGAAAGAGATTGACAGAGAGGGGACAGAGTGAGAGAGAGAGGGAGAGAGAGATAGTTAGAGAGATACAGGGAGAGATACAGAGGGAAGAAAAAGAGTCATCCTTTGCGTTCTACTTCTGGGGAGCTCACGCCCAGTTTAGCCCTACTCAGCAAGTTCGCAATTCACGGAAAAGATGATGCCCACAGAGAGAACCTTTATTCATAAAGATAATGCCAAGGCAGAGAACCTTCATTCATAAAGATGATGCCCAAACAGAGGACATTCTTTCATAAAAATGATGCCCAGAGAGACAACCTTCATTCATAAAGATTATGCCCAATGACAGAATCTTCATTCACAAAGATGATGCCCAGGCAGTAAACATTCTTTCGTAAAGATATTGCACAGGTAGAGAACCTTCTTTCGTAAAGATTATGCACAGAGAGAGAACCTTCGATCATAAAGATGATACCAAAGAGAGAACCTTGTTTCATAAAGAAAATGCCCACAGAGAGTTCCTTCATTCATAAAGATGATGATCAGGCAGAGAACCTTCTTTCGTAAAGATGATGCCCAGAGAGACAACCTTCATTCACAAAGATGATGCCCAGGCAGAGAACATTCTTTCGTAAATATATTGCACAGGCAGAGAACGTTGTTTCATAAAGAAGATGCCCAGTGAGAGTTCCTTCATTCATAAAGATGATGATCTGGCAGAGAACCTTCTTTCATAAAGATGATGCCAAGTAGAGAACATTATTTCATAAAGATGATGCCCAGAGAGAACCTTCATTCCTAAAGATGATGCCCAGGAATTGAACATTCTTTCATAAAGATGATGCAAAGGCAGAGAAGCTTCTTTCATAAATATGATGGCCAGTGTGAGAACCTTCATTCATAAAGATGATGCCCAATCAGAGAACTTTCTTTCACAAAAATGATGCCCAGAGAGAGAGCCTTCATTCATAAAGATGATGCCCTGAGAGAGAGCCTTCATTCATAAAGATGATGCCCAGAGAGAGAGCCTTCTTTCATAAACATGATGCCCAGAGAAAGAACCTTCATTCATAAAGATGATGCCCAGAGAGAGAGCCTTCTTTCATAAAGATGATGCCCAGAGAGAGAACCTCTTTTCATAAAGATGATGCCCAGAGAGAGAGCCTTCTTTCATAAAGATGATGCCCAGAGAGAGAGCCTTCATTCATAAAGATGATGCCCAGGCATTGAACATTCTTACATAAAGATGGTGCCCAGGCAGAGAACCTTCATTCATAAAGATGATGCCCAGAGAGAGCATCTTCATTCCTAAAGGTTATGCCCAGGCAGAGAACCTTCATTCATAAAGATGATGCTCAGGCAACGAACCTTCTTTCATAAAGATGATGCCCAGGCAGAGAAGCTTCTTTCGTAAAGATGATGCCCAGAGAGAGAACCTTCATTCATAAAGATGATGCTCAGGCAACGAACCTTCTTTCATAAAGATGATGCCCAGGCAGAGAACTGTCTTTTATAAAGATGATGCTAGAAAATCCCATCCTGAAAGGTGACGACAGGGAATTTCCATGAACAGAGACGAGGCCCAGAGAACCCTATCCTTGGAGCTCATGTCCAGAGAAGCCCATTCACCCAGGTGGTGCAGGAAAACCCCCATACATAAGGATGACAGCGGAGAATCCCCATTCTTTAATCTGTCGCCCACAGAACGCTCGTTCTTAGAGATGTTTCCCAGACACCCGTCCTTCATAAAGATGACGTCCAGAGAACCCGTGCTTAAGGAGAAAGGCCAGAGAACCCCTTTCATAACCGAGGTGCCAAGAGAATCCCTCCATTCATGGAGGTGACGCTGTCCCCGGGGAATCCCCAAAACAGACTGTGGGGCCAGGGGGAGGCACCCCATCAGGCTCAGCAGAAAACACTCAGCACACAGACCTGGGACTCGTCACCGGCTTTTCTCTCCTTTGTACCCTCGGTCTTGTTGCTGTTTTGTTTAGCTCCGTCTTGTTCTGTGCCCATCACTGTCTCTGCGTCTTCCTCGAGAAGCCAGAAACTGCCCGGTGACCCGGTTCTGGTTGATGCTTCCTCGGGGCACCTGCAATTACTCGGCGCGGCCACCGCGTGGCGCTGCCTCCCGTCGAAAGCCGCCCGGCCGCTCCTGTCCACTGCGCAGCGCGCCTCTGTCTGCAGCCTCCCAGGGGAAGGAAGGGGACACTTCCCTTCAAGCTTCCCGGAAAGAGAGCCCACGTTTTCCAGAGGCGCCCTTGGGCTTTCTGCTCCAGCCTCAAAGCAGGACAAGCAGAGTGGGCGGTGGGAGCTAATTCAAGGATAACTTAGTAGCAGGAAGAAGCCATGCCCAAGGCGCATCCCATGCAAAGGAGCCGGTCCAGAAAGGAGTGAGGTGGCTCTTCATTAAACGACACCCTGGGAGGACCCCCTGCTTGGTCGAGGGCAGGGGCGGCGGCAGGAGGAAGGCCCTCCCTCCCTGAGGTGGGCCCACAGCGAGGCTGGCACCAGGGGCTCCCACATCCAGGCGACTGTGAGGGCGGGCAGTGTCGCTCTCTGCTGGGCTTGGGGTGGCGATGGGCCAGAGCCGACTTGGCAGCACCCACCAAGGTGGTTTTCCCAGTTGTAGGCCGTGTCGCAGAAGGCCCGTTTGGGGGCAGCCACCTGGATGTGGTCATGCGAACAGGGTGGTGTGGGGAGAGCTGGGGCTTCTTTTGGTGCCACACAGCTCCCTGCACCTGTCCCCAGCCAGCCGCCGGCAATGGTAGGCCGTGGGGAGCGTGGCCCTGACGCCGGCGGCCTGGGTGCTTTCTAGCTAGCTTGGAAGCTGGAGGCTCTTTGCAGGGCCCACGGCTCCAGGACTCGAGGGCACCACCTTCCCTGGTCTCACACCCAGGCCCTGGCCCCTTGCCTGGCCTGACATCGGTCCTGGAGACGGAGCCCCCAGAACATCAGAGGTCCTCTGTGACCTGGGCTCAGGTCACGTGTCTGTCCGCCCGCCCCCTCAGGGCAGGAGGGGAGATGGGAGAAGAATCAGCTGCATAAAGGGGGTGGGAATGATGGCGTGGAGGCGGGGCGTGACAGGCGGTTCTGCCTGCAAGCACCGTGGGCTGCCCAGGGACCAGGCCGCAGTCCGGGGTGCGCTTCTGGGACCCGCCCAGCAGGCACCTTAGATAAAAAGGCTTCTGCCCAGACCCCCTCAGAAGAAGGAAGCCAAGTGGTGGACTCGCTCGGCATGGCACGGCCTGGTGTGGCCGGTCACAGTCGGGTCGAGGCCATCGGGGCCACGAAGCACTCTCCGGAAAGGCCTGGTTCTGAACTCGGGTTGTGGGCGTGGTTTGCACAGGAGGTTTAAATCAGATCCCTCAACCCTTGCGTTGCAAGCGCATTTCTGTCCGAGCTCTCGCGGGAGTCTCGGTAAGCCTCAACGCAAGTCAACTCACAGCCACCGAGTCCAGGCCGACTCTGAGCCACCGTATGGAACTGCCCCGGCGGGTTTCTGAGACAGAACTGCTTCATGTGAGTACACAGCCTGGTCTTTCTCCCTTGGAGTGGCTGCTGGCTGTGAACCACAGACCCTGCGGACTGCAGCCCACTGGACACCACACCACCAGCAGGGCTCCTGTGGTCAGCGTGGAGCTGACTCAGGGTCAGGCTGCATTGCCAGTTCTGGTGAGGTGACCACCATCCAAATCACTCCCTGTAGCAGCGGGGAAGCACCCACCACAGCCCCGAGGTCTCCGGTTCAAGCCCATCAGCAGCGCTGAGGACCCAGGTGGGGCCTGCTTCTGCAGAGACTTGGGGCCGTGGAGAACCCACAGGAAGTGCCGCCCGGTCCCAGGGGGCTCTTGTCAGCTGGGCTCTACACCACCTCTTAGGCCGGGAGTCTTTGTGCTCTCGGGTCAAAGCTGCCAGGGTGCCATGTGGCCTTCAGCACCCCAGAGGCACACACCCTGCTCCTGTCTGCAACCCGCTTGCTGTAGACCTGCCCCTGGCCTGCTCCCACGTCCACGTTCACCTCGCCTGGGCTCCACGTTGCACAGAGTGTTGGCCTAAGTCTCGCTGTAGTGCTCCCTGGGGCACCCCGAAGCCAGTGATCCCCACAAGCAATGGTCCCATTAACAATGGTCCTCTTAACCTCTGTCCGCATGACCAGTGATCCCCATAGACAATGCCCTCCATGGCCCATGCCCCCCACAGCTAATGACCTCCATAGACCATGGTCTCCCTAACAAATGACCCTGTGACCAAACGTCCCCCTAGACAATGCCCACAATCACTGATCCCCATAACCCAGCGGTTCTCAACCTGTGGGTCACGACTCCTTTGGGAGGCGAATGACCCTTTCACAGGGGTCGCCTAAGACCATATTTCGGAAGGTCTTAAGGACGGAGACACCGCTCCTCTCTGCGTCTCCAGGCGGGTCTGCCCACATGCAGACAGGCTCACACACACATGGGGTCACCACAGCATGAGGAACGGTGTAAGGGCCGCGGCCTGAGGAAGGTTGAGAACCGCTGGCATCAGCAATGGCATTGATTATCACTGACCTATATAACCCATCGTCCCCTAACACCAACAGTCCCCATAATCAATGACACTCATACCCAGTGATGCCTCTAGCCAATGATCCTAAAACCAGCGATCTCCCTCACCAATGGCTTCGTAACCAATGGCCCCATTACCAATGACTCTATAACCAATAGTCTCCATAACGCGTGACCTCTGTAATCAATGGTCACCGTAACCGATGACCTGCATAACCAATGGCCTCTATCCCCAATATATTGAATGGCCACATGATCAATGCGCGTCTCAGCCGAACCCCGTCCCTGGAACGAGGCTGCTGAAACTTGAGGACCGCCCACTCGCTGACCCCCTCGCGCCTCCACGGGCGCGCGCACCACTCAAGGTCCACAGCCATCCCCACACTCGGCGTGACCAAGAGCCTCGTGCGCCCACTCCCAGCCGCCCGCTGAAGACCGGGCATGAAGCCAAGCCCCCATGGACATGGCCACTGCGCTTCCAGGGAGGTCTCAGCGGTCCTGCAAACCCGGTGATGGAGAAGGCGGCCAAGGCCAGGGCACCTGGGCAGGCGTGCCTCTGACACGAGCATCCCGGGCTCCTCCCGGGAGTTAGGCAGCCGGCGGGTGCCAAGGTCGGTTTCTCCCAGACCAGAGGGCACTTGTTCTCTGAGAACAAAGTGCAGCCCGAAAAGTCACGCACAGCCCGCTCCAGACCCACCGCGCCCTTCCAGCGGCTGAGCGCCATCTCTCTCCGCGCGGCTGGCCTGACCCTCTCGGGCTCCAGAACACGGGCCTGAAGGCGCAAGCCGCGCCATCCGGGGCGCCAGGAGGAAACGCAGCCTTCGCCCCAGACCGGACCCTCGCTGGACTTCAAACTCGAAAGCCACGTCACGTACGGACGGGCCGACGGATATGCTCTGGTTTGGGGAATGTTTGCATGCTTCCCAAAGGGCAGCCTTGGCGCTGGGGACCTCATCCCTCCCATAAGAGGGCAGAGGAGTGGCTTCTGAGCGGGGCACGTGGTCCTTCTGGGACCCTCCCTGTGTTCAGCACGGGCAAGGTTGGATCTGGATTCCATAGCAATGCTGGGCAGCTTTGGACACACTACTGGGTGTCCCAGAGCTCAGGACCAACTTTGCGCGTGTCCGCTCCGGCACAGCGCTGTCCTGGCTCCTCCTGCGGGTGAGAGCAGCCGCGTCCTGCGTCCTGCCTCCTGCAGGTGAGAGCAGCTGCGTCCTGCGTCCTGCAGGTGAGAGCAGTGGCGTCCTGGGTCCTGCAGGTGAGAGCAGCGGCGTCCTGCGTCCTGCACCTGCGTCCTGCAGGTGAGAGCAGCGGCGTCCTGCGTCCTGCACCTGCGTCCTGCAGGTGAGAGCAGCCGCGTCCTGCGTCCTGCAGGTGAGAGCAGCCGTGTCCTGCGTCCTGCCGGTGAGAGCAGCTGCGTCCTGTGCCCTGCACCTGCGTCCTGCAGATGAGAGCAGCCGCGTCCTGCGTCCTGCAGGTGAGAGCAGCCGCGTCCTGCGTCCTGCCGGTGAGAGCAGCTGCGTCCTGTGCCCTGCACCTGCGTCCTGCAGATGAGAGCAGCCGCGTCCTGCGTCCTGCAGGTGAGAGCAGCCGCGTCCTGCGTCCTGCACCTGCGTCCTGCAGGTGAGAGCACCGGTGTCCCTGGGGGTTAAAGGAACCCTGCTGGCAGCTTGTCTTCTGCCACCTTGCAGGAGGAAGCCTGTGGTGACCTATGAGGTGGACCCTGAGTGCCATCGTCTCAGCCACAGGGCCCACCGGCGGGGGAGGGGCGGGCATGAGCGCCCACAAAGCACAGCTCTGAACCCCTCCCCCGCCCAGGCGCGGTTATTTCTGAGCTAGCCACATGGGGGCGGCCACGGGTCAGAATGGACACAGCCTTGAAGGACCCCCTCCTCACCCCACTGCCACCCGGTCGATGCTGGTTCAGAGACCCGAGGGGCAGCGTGGACCTTCCCGGTGGGTTCCCCGGGCGGTGACTGTTTAATGGGGGGTAGAGACCTGCTCCGTCTCCCGAGGAGCTCCGCTGGTTTGGAACTGCCGACCTTGGAGTTGGCAGCGCGGCTCTGGGCAGGGGCGACACGATGTTCAGGGCGGTATTCCGCACTGCAAAGGCCGGCTCGAAGAAAGACAGGTGCGCCTCCCTCCACGCCCGGCCCGGCTGGTGTGAGTGAGGCGGGTGGAGGACGGAGCCGTCAGCCTGGGCGCGCGGACCGCCTCTCGGACAGTGGGGCCTGCGCATGAGCAGGGGCCTGTGTATGCGCGCGTACGCACACGCCCCCCCCAACCCCAGCAGGTGTGCGACACCTGGGCTCACCTGGGCCTGTCCTGCGGCGTGTCTGGAACTATGGAGCGTCACTCTGCATGGGAGGCGCCGGCCAGGGTTCTGAACTGGCGTGAGTGAGCCCCCTCCATCTTTGGGGGGCGGTCCTGAGCCCTTTCTCTCTACGCCCTGTCCCCAAGCGTCCAAGTGTCACAAGGCTAAGGAAGCACGGACTGGATAGTCTGCAGTGAATAGTCCCACCTTCCCTTCCATCTCACCAAAGGTCCGACTGCCATCCGTCTCCCGAACGCCCCCCCACACCCAGCCCCCTTCCTCCAAAGCCTCTTTCCTAATGCAGGGGCTGCTGACCTCAAGGCCCGCGGTTCTGAAGAGGCTGCCGGCTTCATCCGGCAAGGGAGAGGCTTGCAGTGCCAGAGACGCACCGGGTGGGGTGGATGGGCGGCGGTTCTTGCCTGCCCTGCAGCCGCGCTGCGCGTCTCTGCCTCGACTGGGAGGAAGTCAGCGAGCGAGCTTTGAGCACGGGTTGCAAAAGTCCCATCCCTGGGAGAAAGGTAAGCAGGGACTTCCTGGTGCTTTCTCGCTACTCAGCTGTGACATCGCCCAGATGTGTCTGTGCATGATGCGGCAGGCCGACACAGGATGCTAGTGGGGCAGCCCTGACCCTCCCTTCCCATGGTGGGGGGCGGGGGGCAAGGGGCACAGGTGGGGCCAGGGGTGCCGAGGCCCTAGACGGAGGGCAAGTGCAGGGGTGAGAGAAGCAGAGAGAATAGGGTGCTGACTCAGTCACTCACCCACCGTCCACCCACCCACTCATCCACCCACTCACTCATCCACCCACCCACCCACTCGCCCACCCATCCACTCGCTCACCCATCCACTCGCCCACCCGCTCCCTCACAGCTACAGAACGGAAGGACACCCCAGGAGGCAGGGTGGCTGCGTCCGCAGGGCAGGACTAGCTAGCTCCTGTGCACTAGGCTGCGGCCCAGGTGAAGGGGCGGGTGGCGGGGAGAAGGCAGCAGAGCAATGCAAGGAAGGAGGAGGAGGGCTGCAAAATAAACCAGCCCCCCACGCACCCCGCCCCGCCCCCGGCCGCGCTTGGGCCCGGGCCGGAGGTCTCCATCCGTCCTCGGCAAAGCGGCACTGGCCGAGGGCCCCGCCGGCTGACCCGAGCTGGCCCAGGCCGCGCGCCCCGGCTTCCCGCGACGGGCAGTCGGCGCGCCCACCTGCGGCCAGGACCGCGCGGCGCAGGGCCTGCTGGAAGGGGCGGAGCCGCGCGGGGAGGGGCCCGGGGCCGCGAGAGCGGCGCAGAGGCCTCCCGGGGGCCGTCACTCAGCGCGCTCCAGCCAATGCGCGGGCGCCTGTCACCCCGGCCCCGCCCCCGGGCGCGGGCCCGCGCGCGCCGCGCGGCTGCAGGAACTTGGGGCCGAGTTGCGGCGCGCGGGCCCGGGGAGCGGCCGCGGAGCGGGAGGCGCGCGCAGCCATGGCCCCCGGCGCGCCCGGCGCCGCGCTGACCCTGAGCCTCTGGCTGCTGACCTGCGGCTGCCTGGCGGCGCGGCGGCCCGACGAGTCCCTGGCGGCCAGCAGCGTCCATCGCGCCCGCTGCGCCTCCCGGTGCCTCAGCCTGCAGCTCACGCACCTCTCCGCCTTCTTCCAGCACGTCCAGGTAGGGCGCCCCGCGCCCCCTCCCGCCGCCCCGGCTCCTCCCGGCGCAGCGCGGGCTCCAGCGCGGCGGGTCCCCTGGCGGCGGCCCTTGCGCCCCGGGGCCGGGACCCGCCCGCCCCCCGCCCCCCGCCCGCAGGTGCCCGCGGGGGCGCTGTGCCTGCCCAAGGACCTCCCTGCACGCGGAGGGCCGGGCGCCTGGTCCTGCGCCCCGGAGGCGCGGGGGATCCGTGCGCGTCCCCTCCTGGGTCCGCGGCGTCCGGGTCTGGGAGCGCCCAGCGCGGGGCGCAGGCTGAGGGTCGGGGTGCCAGGACCTCCACGTCGCTTTCCTCCCACGCCGGGCGCTTTGTGTCGGCGCTGGAGGCGGTGTGCGCGGATCTGCGGCGACCGGGGACCTCGGGGTGGGCGATGGGGGGGGACCTCGGGGTGGGTGCCCGCGGTGTGCCGGCTCCCGGGGCGCGGGGGGGGGGGTCTGGGCCGTGCGCCGAGCCCGGATACGGGGGCGCACCCGAGCAACACCCCGAATCGCGTCCCTGGAGCCCAGCGGCTGCCTTTCCCAGCTGGGCAGAGCGCGCCAGTGCCAGCCTCCTCTGCTCCCTCCGCCCCAGGCTCTCCCCCTCCCTCTCCCCTCCCCTCCTCTCCCTTCCCCTCCTCTCCCCCCTCTCCCCTCCCCTCCTCTCCTCCCCTCCCCTCCTCTCCTCTCCCCTCCTCTCCTCTCCTCCCCTCCTCTCCCCTCCTCTCCTCTCCCCTCCTCTCCCCTCCTCTCCTCCTCTCCCCTCCTCTCCTCTCCTCCTCTCCTCCCCTCCTCTCCCCTCCTCTCCTCTCCTCTCCTCTCCTCTCCTCCCCTCCTCTCCCCTCCTCTCCTCTCCCCTCCTCTCCTCTCCCCTCCTCTCCTCTCCTCCCCTCCTCTCCCCTCCTCTCCTCTCCCCTCCTCTCCCCTCCTCTCCTCCTCTCCCCTCCTCTCCTCTCCTCTCCTCTCCTCTCCTCCCCTCCTCTCCCCTCCTCTCCCCTCCCCTCCTCTCCTCTCCCCTCCTCTCCTCTCCTCCCCTCCTCTCCCCTCCCCTCCCCTCCTCTCCTCCCCTCCTCTCCCCTCCTCTCCTCTCTCCTCCTCTCCCCTCCCCTCCTCTCCCCTCCTCTCCCCTCCTCTCCCCTCCTCTCCTCTCCTCCCCTCCTCTCCCCTCCTCTCCCCTCCTCTCCCCTCCTCTCCCCTCCTCTCCCCTCCTCTCCTCTCCTCCCCTCCTCTCCCCTCCTCTCCCCTCCTCTCCTCTCCCCTCCTCTCCTCTCCCCTCCTCTCCTCTCCTCCCCTCCTCTCCCCTCCTCTCCCCTCCTCTCCCCTCCTCTCCCCTCCTCTCCCCTCCTCTCCTCTCCTCCCCTCCTCTCCCCTCCTCTCCTCTCCCCTCCTCTCCCCTCCTCTCCTCCTCTCCCCTCCTCTCCTCTCCTCTCCTCTCCTCCCCTCCTCTCCCCTCCTCTCCTCTCTCCTCCTCTCCCCTCCCCTCCTCCCCTCCCCTCCCCTCCTCTCCTCTCCCCTGTTCTCACACCGCAACTTCGCGCCCCAGCGCACGCTGCACACTGTGCAGGGAGACCAGGACCTGGGCTGTGAGGAGCGGGGACCCGCTGGCCGGGGGCGCTATGATCCCGGGTGCTGGGCACGCGGAGCCTCTGGCCGGTGCCTGTGAACGCAGGAAGCGCCTTTGGCGCGCGAGGGGCTTGCACCCGGGCCTCGGAGAGAGAGCCGCCGGGCAGGTGGTGTGCAGGTGAGCGGGGGGCGCAGCTGCGAGGGGGCCCGGCGGCTTCCGTGCGCCCAGCGGTTCCGCAGGCGGCCCTTGAGATGGCGGCCAGGACCCCATGGGGCAGTTTCACTCCGCTGCGCGGGGCCACCGGGAGCGGAAGACCAGCGCCCGTGGTGTCCGAGCACTGGACGCGCGGCCGTCCCGAGCGGGCACCAGCGCGGGGATCAGATCGGCGCCCTGGGCGTCCGAGAAAGTCCTCCTGGGCGCGCCGCTTCCGGAGAGGGCGCGCTGCCCTGTCCCCAGAGCGGGGATTCCCGGTGGCCGGCGCGTTTCCTTCAGCCTTCCTGCGGCCTCTTGGCTCCAGGTCTGCCCCCAGGAAGAAGGGTGCCGGCGCCCCCCTTGCCAAGCCACCCGGAGGACGCGCTGATTAGCCGGGCGGGGTGGGCACTCCCGCTGGCAGCCGTGCCCAGCGCCTGGCAGCGCTCCCGGACACGTCTAAACTCAGGGGCGGGAGCTTGCTTCAGGCTGGGCCGCAGGGACGCAGCAAAGGTGTGGTTTCCGTAAGGAGCCCTGCCGCTCCCCAGGTGTTGGATCGGGTAACGAAGGGGAGGGGGCAGCAGTGACCGATGCCGCAGACGTGGATGATGCTCAGTAATGGGCAGACGAGGAGCGGGCTGGCAAAGGCCCCCTGCCGTGCAGTGCAGTGGACTGAGGTCCGGCTGGTGACTGCTGCTCCCCAGTTCGAACCCTCCAGCTGCTCAGCCCGAGAAAGGCGAGGCTGGCCCCTCCCGTAAGTCTGTGAGCTCACAGCCGCTGCCCGCCTGTCCTGCGGGCACCTGAGTCGCATGGACTTGAGAGCTGGGAGGTTGACGTTTTGGGCAAGGCCGGACTGGGGTCCCTTCGTGGAGTTCCTCCGTGGCTACGGGGCTCAGCTGCCGGCTTCAAAGTCGGCCTTCGGAGCCCACCCCAGGCAGCGGGACAGAAAGAGCCATCGCAGGGTCCACTCAGCCCTGGTGTGCTGGGCCGCACGGCCGCCTGTGAGCCGGGCAAGGCCCCCGGGAAGGAGGCTGGGCTGGAGGACAAGGTAGGGTGTGGCCTCCGGAAGGAGTGTGTATGTGTGTGTGTGTGTGTGTGTGTGTCCTGGGCGAGGAAGAGAGGGGCGCTCAGGGAGGTGGAGACGTGGGAGGGGTCCCCAGGGGCATCTGCAGGGTGGGTGCTGGCTCCACGGGTGTCTGGCTCCACACCCCTGCTCCCTCTTTGATCCCCCTCCACCGACCTACCTGGATGGTCACCAAGCCATCTATGTGCATTTACCTACCACCAAAGCCCTGGACCGCTCACCAAGCCATCAGCAGTTCGAGTCCACCCAGGGGCCGCTGAGAAACTCCACCGAGTGTGGATTTGGGGGGCGGGGTGTCCCCACCCTCGGAGAGCCCTTGTTCAGGCCTGTGCTGCGCGCCCCAGGCCCTCCTTCTTCCTGCCTGTGAGCGGTTTCACTCAAGGCAGAGAGGGAGAAGAGCATGAAGCAGGGGCTTGATGGCAGACAGTCAGTCTGAGTTGATGTTGGGGTGCAGGCAGGCACGGGGAAGGGGTGGAACCCCGCTTCCGTGCAGGCGACTGGGGTCAGATTCCAGGCCCGTGCACCCACCGTCTGACATGGAGGTCCCAGGGGCTCTCCTGGACCACGAGGGAGATGAGGAGGCAAGGACTGGAGATCTGCTGAGTTACCCAGTCAAGGAGCGCCCGGTGCCTGGATGACCTGCCATCTCGAGAATGGTGCGTTTGTCCCGTTATGCCCGGGGCCTCCGCGAGTCTAGGTCCAGTGGAGGGCACCCGGTGGGTGTCTGGAGGGGCACGTGGCGACGTCTGTGCCCGGATTCAGGGCAGCAGAGGGAGAAAGCCGCTGGAACCCTGGGGAGGGTGATGGCACCTGGTGGTTGGCAGCCCTGGCCAGAGGCTGGCAGGTCTTATTCCTGTTAGGATTTGGTGGCTTCAGTGGGACTTTCTTCACCCTGTAAGGACCTCTGACCGCGTCCCCCAGGCGCTGATTTGAGATCAGAGGGAAGCTGTTTGTTTTGGCAGGAGCAGGACTAGGCTGCCCATGAACATTCTGCTCAGCAGCCTGCTCCTCCGAGGAAAGCAAACAACTAGCTGACCAACCCCTGCAGCGGCCCCTGAGCTGCCCGCACAGACGCACAGGTTCCTGGCAGCCCAGCGTGGGGCGTGGCCAGCGTGGACCCATTCCAGGCCTGCCCTTCCCCTGTAGCCTGGGAACCCCTGGCCTGTCCCCTTTCTGCTCTTGGGCAGGTGGTTTGGGGGCGATTGCCAAAAATGTTCTGAATGTGACCCAAAGTCAACCTTGTGCTGGTCTCTGCACGGGTGCAGTGTGTGAGGGTTGGCCGTCCACCACAAGGGTAGATGTGGCCGCAGGAGACCCCCAGCCACCTGCTCCTCCTCCTCCTCCTCCTCCTCCTCCTCCTCCTCCTCCTCCTCCTCCTCCTCCTCCTCCTCCTCCTCCTCCGGAGAAAGACAGGCTTTCTACACCTGCACAGAGATACAGTCTCAGGAACCCGCAGGGACAGGTCAACGAGGACTCAGAATCTACTCCATGTCAGTGAGCTGGCCTTTCAATCTCATTGCAACTCTTATTTTGTTTTTAATCAGTTTATTAAGGGCTCATACAACTCTTACCACAATCCATACATATACATACATCAATTGTATAAAGCACATCCATACATTCCCTGCCCCAATCATTCTCAAGGCATTTGCTCTCCACTTAAGCCCCTTGCATCAGGTCCCCTTTTTTTTTCCCTCCCTCCCCTTTCCCCCCTCCCTCATGTGCCCTTGGTAATTTATACATCGTTATTTTGTCATATCTTGCCCTATCCGGAGTCTCCCTTCCCCGGTTCTCTGCTGTCCCTCTCCCAGGGAAGAGGTCACATGTGGATCCTTGTAATCAGTTCCCCCTTTCCAACCCACTCACCCTCCACTCTCCTAGCATCGTCCCTCACTCCCTTGGTCCTGGAGGTATCGTCCACCCTGGATTCCCTGTGCCTCCAGCCCTCATATGTACCAGTGTACAGCCTCTGCCCTATCCAGTCCTGCAAGGTAGAATTCGGATCATGGTAGTTGGGGGGAGGAAGCATCCAGGATCTGGGGGAAAGCTGTGTTCTTCATCGGTACTACCTCGCACCCTAATTAACCCATCTCCTCTCCTAAACCCCTCTATGAGGGGATCTCCATTGGCCGACACTTGGGCCTTGGGTCTCCACTCTGCACTTCCCCCTTCATTCACCATGGTGAGAATTTTTTTTTGCATGATGCCTTATACCTGGTACCTTGGCACCTCGTGATCGCACTGGCCGGTGTGTTCTTCCATGTGGGCTTTTTTGCTTCTGAGCTAGATGGCCGCTTGTTTATCTTCAAGCCTTTAAGACCCCAGTCACTATCTCTTTTGATAGCCGGGCACCATCAGCTTTCTTCACCATATTTGCTTGTTCACTCACTTTGGCTCCAGCAGTTGCGTCGGGCGAGTGAGCATCATAGAGTTCCAATTTAATAGAAGAAAGTATTCATGCATTGAGGGAGTGTTTGAGTAGAGGCCCAAGGTCCTTCCGCCACCTTAATACTAAACCTGTAAATACAGGCGCAAAGACCTATTCCCCCATCTGCATATATAAATATATGTGCATATGAACATGCCTGTATTTAGACCTCTGTAAACGCCTGCTGCCTCCCTGCTCTGTCCTCTGTTTCCCTTGACTTTCCTCCTGTCCCGCCATCCTGCTGCGTCCCCGCCTGGGTTTCAGCAATTCCTGTTCGTTACCTTACCCCTGATCAGGCCCCAGCAGGCCTCCCGCACCCTCCTCACCACTGAGTGGGATCCCTTGTTGTTCCCTTGTCCCTGGGTGTGTTGACACCACTTCCTCTCCCATTAACCCTTCTGGCTCCGCTTAGGAAATGTCCGTAGCCGTGGACGAGTGAGGAGCACCCTGGGCTCTGCTGGCCTGAGGGCATGCGCATTCCTTGTGCCGGCTCTAAGCCCTCGCTGCTCTCGGCGTTAAAGGCTTTCGTCCCGTCCACCCATGCGCCCACGGAGAAAGTCCTGGTGGCAAGCGGCCACTGGGTGCGTCCCACCAACTGGAGCCGGCGGCCCTGTGCTCGTGTTCGGGTCTATGGACGTACGAGGCCTCGGCGAGACAGTGGTTCCCAGCCTTCCCACGGCCGCCGAGGGTCCCCGGAGCCGCCAGAGCATCGGAAGGGGCTCTCTGGGGTGCTCGGGGCGGACGCTTTGTCCAAAGGCTGCCAGGCCTGCTTCCCATGCTCCTCGGCACGGACGGGCACCCCCAACTCTTTGGTTGGCGACTGAGGGCCCCCCTCTGCTTGTCAAGCTGAGACCCCTGAGATCACTCACCTGGACGCCCCCCCCCAGGGCGCTAGGCCGTGTTGCGTGTGCGAGGCTGGCAGCCACCATGACGACGCGTGGGCCTCTGTGCCATCTCTGAGCTGCACCAGTAGCTGGGGGGGGGGAGCCCCTTCCAGGAGCTCTCTGCACACTGTGCCCTTGCCGAGTTCTCACAAGCAGCCCAGTAGCCAGGCCTTTCTTCTGCGGGACATTTCGGTGCCTCGAGCCACCAAAAGCAGCAGCCGACAGCCGCGAGAGCTGGTGTCAGCGCGCGACACGGAAAACGGACCCAGTGGGAAGACCCGGCCTCGCACGTGTGTGAGGTTGCACGTGTCATGTGTGTTCGCGTGTACCTGCCAGCGGCGGCACTGGCCCACGGGGTCCCCAAGTCGCCACACCACAGCAGCACGTCTGGGGGGCACCGCGCCGCCCCACGAGCACCCCCAGGGCCCTCCACACACAGGCTCTCCTGAGCGACAGCCGTGTGTCTGTCTGTCCCAGGCCGCCTTCCTCCGGGAGCAGGCGGCTGCGGTTGCTCCCGCCGAGCAGATGCTGGGCTCGAACACACAGCCCTTTGGCCAAACACTGGGGCCCCCGGGGCTCCGGACCTTGGGAGTGTCCGGTGACCTCCAGGCTGCTCCGGGAAAGCTCCTTGAGATGACGCACTCCCTCCCCAAGGCGGGTGTGAAGGCCAGGCCTCCTGGTGCTGTGCCCCAGGGTCCCCCACGGCAGCAGAGCTGGGGTGCCTCCCTCCCCCTGCAGACGGAGCGGGAGCCGCTGGCTGGCGGGCTCTCTGGGTCGCCATTGTGTCAGCAGAAAAAGACATTTCATTCCAGGTCACTTTGTCTCTTGTGGAAAGTCGGCCCGCTTCCCAGAGGCCTGGGCTTGCAGGCTCTGCTCCATCCATGTGTTTGGAGAGGGGCTCCCCGCACACTCTGCAGATTCATGTGTGAAGGAACAGGCTTCCTATGCGCATAAAGAGACAGTGTCATGCAGAAACCCACAGGCCCAGGGGCCCAATGCGCTGAACCTGACTTGATGGCTCTGAAGGAGGAGGAGATACCTGCGTCTAGAGCTCCATCTACCTGTGTCTGTGTCTGTGCATCTGTATCTAGAGCTGCTTCTCCATGTGTCTGTGTCTCTGACCTAGGTCCCGACATCCGTATCTACAGCTGTATCTCTATCTATAGGAACGAGTGCATCTGTGTCCACATCTGTATGTACAGCTCTGCTCCTGGGCCTGCATCTCCATGCCTTCATCTCTGTCTGCACCGGGGCCTGTATCTCCATGCCTCCATCTCTGTCTGCACCGGGGCCTACATCTCCATGTCTCCATGTCTGTCTGCACCGGGGCCTGCATCTCCATGTCTCCATCTCTGTCTGCACCGGGGCCTACATCTCCATGCCTCCATGTCTGTCTGCACCGGGGCCTACATCTCCATGTCTCCATGTCTGTGTGCTCCTGGGCCTGCATCTCCATGCCTCCATCTCTGTCTGCTCCTGGGCCTGCATCTCCATGCCTCCATGTCTGTCTGCACCGGGGCCTACATCTCCATGTCTCCATGTCTGTCTGCACCGGGGCCTGCATCTCCATGTCTCCATCTCTGTCTGCTCCTGGGCCTGCATCTCCATGTCTCCATCTCTGTCTGCTCCTGGGCCTGCATCTCCATGCCTTCATCTCTGTCTGCACCTGGGCCTGCATCTCCATGTCTCCATGTCCTGTCTGCACCGAGGCCTGCATCTCCATGTCTCCATGTCTGTCTGCTCCTGGGCCTGCATCTCCATGTCTCCATGTCTGTCTGCTCCTGGGCCTGCATCTCCATGTCTCCATCTCTGTCTGCTCCTGGGCCTGCATCTCCATGCCTCCATCTCTGTCTGCTCCTGGGCCTGCATCTCCATGCCTCCATCTCTGTCTGCTCCTGGGCCTGCATCTCCATGCCTCCATGTCTGTGTGCTCCTGGGCCTGCATGTCCATGTCTCCATGTCTGTCTGCTCCTGGGCCTGCATCTCCATGTCTCTATGTCTGTCTGCTCCTGGGCCTGCATCTCCATGTCTCCATGTCTGTGTGCTCCTGGGCCTGCATCTCCATGCCTCCATCTCTGTCTGCACCTGGGCCTGCATCTCCATGCCTCCATCTCTGTCTGTTCCTGGGCCTGCATCTCCATTATTTCCATGTCTCTCTGCTCCTGGGCCTGCATCTCCATGTCTCCATGTCTGTGTGCTCCTGGGCCTGCATCTCCATGTCTCCATGTCTGTCTGCTCCGGGGCCTGCATCTCCATGTCTCCATGTCTGGCTGCTCCTGGGCCTGCATGTCCATGCCTCCATGTCTGTGTGCTCCGGGGCCTGCATCTCCATGTCTCCATCTCTGTCTGCTCCGGGGCCTGCATCTCCATGTCTCCATGTCTGTCTGCACCTGGGCCTGCATCTCCATGTCTCCATGTCTGCGTGCTCCTGGGCCTGCATCTCCATGCCTCCATCTCTGTCTGGTCCTGGGCCTGCATCTCCATGCCTCCATGTCTGTGTGCTCCTGGGCCTGCATCTCCATCTCTCCATGTCTGTCTGCTCCTGGGCCTGCATCTCCATGCCTCCATCTCTGTCTGCCCCTGGGCCTGCATCTCCATGCCTCCATGTCTGTCTGCTCCTGGGCCTGCATCTCCATTATTTCCATGTCTCTCTGCTCCTGGGCCTGCATCTCCATGCCTCCATGTCTGTGTGCTCCGGGGCCTGCATCTCCATGTCTCCATGTCTGTGTGCTCCGGGGCCTGCATCTCCATGTCTCCATGTCTGTGTGCTCCTGGGCCTGCATCTCCATGCCTCCATGTCTGTCTGCTCCTGGGCCTGCATCTCCATGCCTCCATGTCTGTGTGCTCCTGGGCCTGCATCTCCATGTCTCCATGTCTGTCTGCTCCTGGGCCTGCATCTCCATGCCTCCATCTCTGTCTGCTCCTGGGCCTGCATCTCCATGTCTCCATGTCTGTCTGCTCCTGGGCCTGCATCTCCATGCCTCCATGTCTGTGTGCTCCTGGGCCTGCATCTCCATCTCTCCATGTCTGTCTGCTCCTGGGCCTGCATCTCCATGTCTCCATGTCTGTCTGCTCCTGGGCCTGCATCTCCATGTCTCCATGTCTGTCTGCTCCTGGGCCTGCATCTCCATGCCTCCATCTCTGTCTGCCCCTGGGCCTGCATCTCCATGCCTCCATGTCTGTCTGCTCCTGGGCCTGCATCTCCATTATTTCCATGTCTGTCTGCTCCTGGGCCTGCATCTCCATGTCTCCATCTCTGTCTGCTCCTGGGCCTGCATCTCCATGTCTCCATGTCTGTGTGCTCCGGGGCCTGCATCTCCATGTCTCCATATCTGTCTGCTCCTGGGCCTGCATCTCCATGCCTCCATGTCTGTGTGCTCCTGGGCCTGCATCTCCATGTCTCCATGTCTGTCTGCTCCTGGGCCTGCATCTCCATGCCTCCATCTCTGTCTGCTCCTGGGCCTGCATCTCCATGTCTCCATGTCTGTCTGCTCCTGGGCCTGCATCTCCATGTCTCCATCTCTGTCTGCACCTGGGCCTGCATCTCCATGTCTCCATCTCTGTGTGCTCCTGGGCCTGCATTCCATGCCTCCATGTCTGTCTGCTCCGGGGCCTGCATCTCCATGCCTCCATGTCTGTCTGCTCCTGGGCCTGCATCTCCATGCCTCCATCTCTGTCTGCTCCTGGGTCTGCATGTCCATGCCTCCATGTCTGTGTGCTCCTGGGCCTGCATCTCCATGTCTCCATCTCTGTCTGCTCCTGGGCCTGCATCTCCATGCCTCCATCTGTGTCTGCTCCTGGGCCTGCATCTCCATTATTTCCATGTCTCTCTGCTCCTGGGCCTGCATCTCCATGTCTCCATGTCTGTGTGCTCCTGTGCCTGCATCTCCATGTCTCCATGTCTGTCTGCTCCTGGGCCTGCATCTCCATTTCTCCATGTCTGTCTGCTCCTGGGCCTGCTTCTCCATGCCTCCATCTCTGTCTGCTCCTGGGCCTGCATCTCCATGTCTCCAACTCTGTCTGCTCCTGGGCCTGCATCTCCATGCCTCCATGTCTGTGTGCTCCTGGGCCTGCATCTCCATGTCTCCAACTCTGTCTGCTCCTGGGCCTGCATCTCCATGCCTCCATGTCTGTCTGCACCTGGGCCTGCATCTCCATGTCTCCATGTCTGTCTGTTCCTGGGCCTGCATCTCCATGTCTCCATGTCTGTCTGTTCCTGGGCCTGCATCTCCATGTCTCCATGTCTGTCTGCACCTGGGCCTGCATCTCCATGCCTCCATGTCTGTGTGCTCCGGGGCCTATAGACCCGTATCGATGTCTGCATCTAGTTCCATGTGCATCTTACGTCTGTACAGATCCATGTCCATATCTCTATGTATCTTTGTATCTATGGGGGCGATTGCATCTGGTCTGTGTCGACATCCGTGTTGATATCTGTGCATGCGCATCCAGAGATATATCCATCTATCCCTTGTATGATCCACGTCTGTGTGAGCATGTGGAGCTGGGTCTGTGGGTGCAGTGGTATCTGCAGCGACATCTGCCTCCGTGTCCATCTCTGTCACCCCTGTGTACGTGTAGACACATGTGCCTGTGTGGATTTGTGTCGACACCTGCTGCCGTACGCTGCGTGTGCATCTCCATCTAGGTTTCCACAAGGACACATCAGTTCTCGGGGCGACGGCTCTGCCCGTTCCATCCTGGGTCGTTCACCCGACTTCCCTCGCATGCAAACGCGCTTCCTCCTGTGAAGGCCCTGCTCACGTGGTCCGGAGCCAGAACTGCTGCTGAGCCACTTAGCGGGGGGCAGGACACGAGGTCTGGGGGTGGCAGCCTGGGAGGAGTGGGGGTTCTTGTTCCTGGACAGGGCAGCTCCTGCAGCGAAGGGCAACAGGGCACCTCTGTGAGTGGGCAGCAGCCCGGCGTCGGTGAGGCTGGTTCCATCCTGGGTGGGAGGAAGACCGCCCTGTGGTGAGAGCACGATGCTGTGCACCCGGGCGGGCAATCCGCCGGGAAGTCCACCGGAGGAGGCAGGCACGGGTCCCAGGTGCTCGGGTTTTCCAGCTGGGCTTGGCCCAGCGTTCCTGAAGGTCCAGCCCAGGAAGGACAGCGGGGTGGGGGGGGGGGGGATGGGCGCAGGGCCCCAGAGCATTTCCTTCTGAGGTTCACAGGGTCGCCAGGCATCAACCAGACTCCACAGCCCCTGGCGACAGAGAAGACTTCGGGCCGCAAGGGCTCCCGACCCCTGTCCTGTGTCTATTGTGGATGCCGCACAGGGCTGACCCCCGCCCCCCAGTCTGCGTGTCTATCAGGACGGTGCTCAGGGCGTGACCATCACCGTGGGCACTTATGGGGCGTATTCGCAGGAGCCCTGCTGGCTTCGCGGAGAAGCGTTTGACGGCTAACCTCAAGGTCAGCAGATTGAAACCGCTCGGGGAGAAGTGGGACTTCCCCTCCCGTAAAGAGGGGCGGCCTCAGAAACGCACCGAGGCTGCTCTGTCCCAAAGAGCCACTGTGAGCCGCCAGTGACTCAGTGGCAGTGAGTTTGATTGTGCGTCCTGGTGGTGCTGGACAGTCAACTGCAAGGTCGGCAGTTCAAGCCCCTCTTGGGGGAAGATGAGGCTAATCCGGCTGCTTCTGAAAGGAGTTCTAGGCTCAGAAATCACCAGGGGCAGCAGTTCTTCCTGGTCACTGTGAGTCGGGACCGCTCGACGGCTGCGTCGGACGTGGGGTGTCACTAAGACGTTCTGTGGAAACGCGGGGCGGGATGCATGTGTGGCCCTAATGCATTGCCGCGGCGGCCTTAGGAGAGGCTCAGACACAGGCGTGAGGACGCCGTGGGGCTGGACGGGGTTTGCACCCATGGCCCCTCCCAGGAGGGGCCTTTGGGCGCGTTCCCTCTGCCAGCCAGCGCTTCAGCCGGCAGCCTCAGGCTTGCCTGCTGCATGTCCCAGCAGCAAGCTTGTCGGGCTGATGCCCAGGCCCATGCGCTGGCCACCGGCCGACAGGCCGGTTGTCTAGGGAACCGTAGCAGCAGGCACAACGGGCCCCTTGTGAGCGGTCAGCAGAGCAGGCATTGTCAGGCCCACCAAACCGTCCCACAAAGCCGCACAGTCTGGGGGCCCACACAGGGCGCCGTGGGTTGGCACAGCGGGGCATCAAGCCCCCGAGCATCAGGCGGGAGGCGCCCGTGGCCCGTGAGGACAGCAGAGCCAATCCGGCTGGAGCCGTGGAGTTCATGCTCAGGTGCGGGCCCGAGGGCGCTCAGGCAGAAATGCACGGGGCGGGCGTCATGGGCAGGGTGGGAACAGACATGAGCGTGGCCAGTGCAGCTGCCCCGCCGAGGATGGCTCTGGGAGCACCCAGCCGTCCTCACCACCCCACCCTCACCAGCTCCCCGACCCTCACCGTCTCCCCCATCTCCACCATCTCCATCCTCACCATCTCCACCATCTCCATCTCCACCATCTCCATCTCCACCATCTCTATCTCCACCATCACCATCTCCACCATCTCCACCATCTCCATCTCCACCATCTCCATCTCCACCATCTCCATCTCCACCATCTCCATCTCCACCATCTCCATCCTCACCATCTCCACCATCTCCATCCTCACCATCTCCACCATCTCCATCTCCACCATCTCCATCCTCACCATCTCCATCCTCACCATCTCCATCTCCACCCTCACCATCTCCATCTCCATCATCTCCATCTCCATCATCTCCATCTCCCCATTCTCCATCTCCCCCATCTCCATCTCCACCATCTCCACCCTCACCATCTCCATCTCCCCCATCTCCATCCTCACCATCTCCACCCTCACCATCTCCATCTCCACCATCTCCATCCTCACCATCTCCACCCTCACCATCTCCATCTCCACCCTCACCATCTCCATCTCCATCATCTCCATCTCCACCATCTCCATCTCCACCATCTCCATCTCCCCCATCTCCATCCTCACCATCTCCACCCTCACCATCTCCATCTCCACCATCTCCATCCTCACCATCTCCATCCTCACCATCTCCATCTCCACCATCTCCATCTCCACCATCTCCATCTCCCCCATCTCCATCATCTCCATCTCCCCCATCTCCATCCTCACCATCTCCACCCTCACCATCTCCATCTCCACCATCTCCATCCTCACCATCTCCATCCTCACCATCTCCATCTCCACCATCTCCATCTCCACCATCTCCATCTCCCCCATCTCCATCATCTCCATCTCCCCCATCTCCATCCTCACCATCTCCACCCTCACCATCTCCATCTCCACCATCTCCATCCTCACCATCTCCATCCTCACCATCTCCATCTCCACCATCTCCATCTCCACCATCTCCATCTCCCCCATCTCCATCATCTCCATCTCCCCATTCTCCATCTCCCCCATCTCCATCTCCACCATCTCCACCCTCACCATCTCCATCTCCCCCATCTCCATCCTCACCATCTCCACCCTCACCATCTCCATCTCCACCATCTCCATCATCTCCATCTCCCCCATCTCCATCCTCACCATCTCCATCTCCACCATCTCCATCATCTCCATCTCCCCCATCTCCATCCTCACCATCTCCATCTCCATCATCTCCATCTCCACCATCTCCATCTCCCCCATCTCCATCTCCCCCATCTCCATCCTCACCATCTCCATCTCCACCATCTCCATCTCCCCCATCTCCACCATCACCATCTCCCCCATCTCCATCCTCACCATCTCCATCTCCACCATCGCCATCTCCACCATCCTCACCATCTCTATCCTCACCATCTCCATCTCCACCATCACCATCTCCTCCATCTCCATCACCCCCACCCTCACCATCTCCTCCATCTCCATCACCCCCACCCTCACCATCTCCTCCATCTCCATCACCCCCACCCTCACCATCTCCTCCATCTCCATCTCCACCATCACCATCCTCACAATCTCCATCTCCGTCTCCACCATCTCCATCCTCACCATCACCCCCAGCACCACCGTCTCCATCGCCCCCATTATCCTGGCATCTGGGGAGCACTCAGGCTGGGCTCCTCCCAGGACCTGTGAGACGTTGCGGGTTCCCCGCCAACCCCACCATTCAGACGGCTTCATTCTTACACGGCCTTCCCTGGCATCAGTGATGAAATGAACTATGTCATACCATCGGCTCAAAGCATTTCGGACCATAATGAACTCCTCAATGTTAGCCCTTCTCTCTGCTTCCCAGGCATTCGTGGCTGGGGGGAGCCCTGGTGGCTAGCGGCTACGCACTGGGCTGTGAATCGCATGGTCAGCGGTTCAAAACCACCATGGAGGGAGGAGCCCCGCAGGGGTTTCTGTGAGTCAGTCCTGACTGGTGGAGGGAGGAGCCCCGCAGGGGACGCCTGGAGGTGAGTGTGGACTGGTTTGGGTTTCCTGTTGGGGCAGAAGGCTGCTGTCCAAGAGCTGGGAGGTCTCATCCCACCAAGAGGTGGCTCAGAAGAAAGATCTGGCGCTCTCTTTCCTGGAACAAAGCCCTGGTGGTGCCCTGCTGGGCTGACAATCACCGGGTCAGGAGCTCAGGCTGAACCCGCCGTGGCTCTGGGGGAGAACGTTGAGACTCTGTGCTTCTGTAAAGACTGACCACCTGGGGCGCCCTCGGGGGAAGCTCTCCATCTGCCCCCCTGAGCCTGCCTCACACTGGGGGTCCCTGATTGAGGGTGCTGGGCAGACAGACTAGAATGGACCTGGGGCAGGAGCTTTGGGCTCAGGGCCAACAAAGGAAACGCGGGCAAACCCCCGAGACCACGGCCGGCCCCTCAGGAGCCGAAAGCTTGGAATGGCCGAGGCTGCCTTTCTGACCCCCACGACCTTCATGGAACCCTCTCGGCTGCTCCAGGACTAGCTGGGGGGGCTCATTTCCACGTGGATGCCGGCTCCCCCACCACCAACAGAACGGCCACGCATGCCCGCTGCAGCCTTGCAGCACTTGGGTCGCCCCCTGACAGCAAGCCCCGTGGAAAGCGCCCTGCCCCCCCATTGCCGGGGAGCATTGTTCCCATCCCCTTCCAGCCCCGGGTGGGGCTTTCTCTCAGACACAGGCCACGGACAAACAGAAGGTCCAAGCCCACAAGGACACCGTCACCATCGCTGTCTTCCCTGCATGGTGCTGCTGCCCCCCCAAAAAAACCCTCCCTCAAAACCTCTGTGCCCTCACAGTGACCGTGCAGGGCAGGACAGGGCAGGACAGGACAGGACAGGGCAGGACAGGGCAGGACTGGACAAGACAGGGCAGGACAGGGCAGGACTGGACAGGACAGGATAGGACAGGACAGGGCAGGACAGGACAGGGCAGGACAGGACAGGACAGGGCAGGACTGGACAGGACAGGATAGGACAGGACAGGGCAGGACAGGACAGGGCAGGGTAGGACAGGACAGGACTAGACTGGACAGGACAGGACAGGGCAGGGCAGGGACGCCCTGTAAGTGTCTGAGTCTGGGACTCGGTACAGGAGCTCAAAGCCTCGTCTTTCTCCCAAGGAGCGTCGGCTGGTTTTGAACTGGTGACCTGTGGTTGTCAGCTCCTGAGGCACCAGGGCTGCTTGTTCTGCCCCAAGGGCGCCCTGGGCGACCAGAGCTCTCCGCGGCTGGGCTAGTGGGCATGGTGCGCTGGGGCGGTGCTGAGGCAGAGACGGGTCCGTGCCTTGCTGGCATGGGGAGAGCGCTCATCCTGGGGGCTCTCTGGGTTTCCTGGGGCGGGGAGTTGTGGGGGTCCAGGCTCCTGGGATTCAGAACCGGCGGGGGGAGGAAGGGTGCCCTCAGTGGGCTGTGGTGTTCTGGGAAGGGGAGGGGCAAGCTGAGGAGCTGGTTTTGCTGGCCGCCAGGTGGTGGGCAGCCGCTGGCCCCTGTAGGCACGTTGTCCAGGCGTCTTGTACGCCCCTCTTCACTCCTCACCTCCTTTGCTGGGAAACCTCAGCCACGCACGAAGCTAGTCCCCCACCCTTTTAAGAAAGTCATTATCAATTGGGAGTTCACGCACATATCATTTCATAGAGCAATCACGCCGGGCAGAACGGTACAGTCGCTCCGCAATCGGGTTCCAAACAGTCTCTGTCTCCCTGGACGCCGTGACACCCTCTCCCTTTTATCGCCCCTCCCCGGCCTCCGTGCACCCCTGCCCCACGGAACCCTGATCCACTTGCTGCCCCGATCGGTTCATCAAGCCGGGGTCACCAATGATTTTGATTCCAGAGTAACACCCCGGAAACCTGTGTCTACCCAGGTGGCCAGCTGCCCCCTGCCCCCCCTGCAGCCTGCCCACCGCCAGCTGGGAACCGTGCCCACTGGCCAAGGGGACGAGGGACCAGAGCTCTGTCAGACGCCTGCCCTGAGTGTGCGCCTGTGGGCTGCCTGCAGACTCGGCCTCTGTGGGCTTGGCTTCCTTGCCTGTGCAAAGGGCAGGCAGGACTGGGGTCTGCAGAGGTACAGGCTTGCCCTCCATCGGGGGGACGCTGGCGGGACCCCTGGACCTGGGGCGGCCAGCACCTCTGCCGGCTGGGAGAGTGCCAAGCGGGTTCACAGGGTCTTCCCGCCTAAGGCGGCTTGGAAGCAGGGTCTGGCGCCACGCTGGACGGGCAGCCAGAGAAGGCCTGAATCAGAGTCTAGGGACGGG
This sequence comes from Tenrec ecaudatus, assembly GCF_050624435.1. Classification (NCBI taxonomy): domain Eukaryota; kingdom Metazoa; phylum Chordata; class Mammalia; order Afrosoricida; family Tenrecidae; genus Tenrec; species Tenrec ecaudatus. The sequence continues at coordinate 16,390,676 of NC_134549.1, forward strand.
CATGCGGCGAGTGTGGGACCCAGGCTCCGCCGGCAGTGAAAGGGGATGCGTTGTGAGGCAGCATTCTGCACAATGACCTCTGTGTACGTAATGCATTCAGGCAGCTGGTCCTAGCGCCGTGGCCGCTCCGTGATTGACCCCTGGGCTTCTACCCGCAAGGTCAGCCGGTCAAAACCACTCGCTGCCCCCAGGGAGAAGGACAGGGCTCTGTACCCCACAGCGATGGACAGAGCCAGACTCCAACCAGGGCACTTCTGCCCTGTCCTGCGGGGCCACTGGGCACCTGCACCGACCCGACGGGAGTGGGTCTGCCCCTTGGTGCCCTCTGTGTGTGGAAGCTGGACCTTGCCTCGGGAGGACGGGAGATGACCTGGGTGCGTTTGACCCACAGGGACAGCAGTGTGACGGCCCAAGGACCGCGGCTCCGTCGGGCTGGGCGTGGTGGGGCGCGTGGTCTCCGGGGCCGTGACTGTGGTTGGGACGCAGCAGTGAGCATCACGGGCACAGCCACTGCTTGGCTAGAGGTCGCTGCCACCAAGGAGCACCGGCTGCCTCGGGGCCGTGCCACGGGGCCCCCAGAGCGTCAGCAGCACCCAGGCAGGCTGACGGCACCTTCAAACTCGGGTGCAGGGCTGGTTGGCCCGAGCTCCCAGGGGGGGTGCTGCATCCCTGCGGGGGAGCATTGGACAAACTCCCCAGGGGTCGTTCAGCAAGGGCGCGTGCGGGGTCCCCGGGCACGTATCTCCTCCCGAGGGGACGGAGAACCACAGGGCCAGGGAGTCCTTGCTCGTGGGCCACCAGTCAAGGCTCCTGGAGGCAGCCCTGCAGATGCTGCCGCCAGCCGTGGTGCTGCCCCGAGGCCTGCAGGTCCTCCAGGAGCTGGATGTGCAGCTCCCCCTGGAGGCCGGGAGCTCAAGTCTGGATCTGTCCAGGGGCCTCATGTCCACCTGGACGTGGCTGCTGAGAAAGGAGCGGGGGGCGGGACCACCATGGACTCCCACGCACAGCAGGCCGCCTCCGGCTGAGAGGAAACACAGCCAGGCATCCCGTGAGCATGTTGGTCATCAGCAAAGCCTCCTCCCTGCTCAGTGACACAGGGCGGTCCAGCACAAAGCAAGGGCCGTGTCCATGAGGCAGGTGGGCAGTGAGGCCTGAACAGGAGACTCGGACCCTCCCAGGACTGAGCAGGACACACTTCCTTCTGAGATCCCGGAGCTGGCCACCGATGAGGCGGACTCCTGACCCCGAACACCCACCCCCTTCAGGGGCCAGGCTCCTGACCCCTAACACCCACCCCTCTTAGGAAGGAAAGGTCTGGAGGGGCTGGAGGGGGTGCTGGACCTGTGCCCTTGAGGTTCCACCAAGGACAGGTCCCGCCTGGCCTCAGGGAGGCTCACAGTGCGTCCAACGTGGACCTGGTCCATCGAGCCTTCTGCACACTGATTGGTGCAGCCCCCGAGGCCCGTGTGTCCAGCAGCTGCCCGAGGCTGCCCACGTGTCTTGGCAGTGCTCGGTCCTTCTCCTAGACGAGTGAGTGTAAGCTGGTTGTCTGTCCGTCTCTCACCATGCAGGACAGCCCCTGCCTCAGGCCCGGGCTTGAGATGCCCACTGCTGCCCACTGCGGTTGGCCGGGCTGCCCCGCGGGGCATGGATCTGGGGGAAGGCAGGGCCCTTCTACCGTTGCCCTCACCATGACCTTCCCCGGGTTCTGGCCTCTCCCGAAGGAGCCTTCACGGGGCGTGAGCAGCATCAGCTCGCTAACCTCAAGGTCAGCAGCTCAGAATCGCGACCTGCTCCCAGGGTGGAAGCCTGCGCCACCCCCGGCCCGGCTGCTCCGCTCTGTCTTGCACGGTCGCTGAGAGTCAGTGAGCTCGGTTTCTGCTGGACGTTCCCGGTGACCGGCCCAATTCCCACGACACGGGGCCCACGCGCGGCACCCTGGCCCCCGGGGAGCGGTCTGCAAGCAGGAGATGCTTTCTGGGGGGCGGACGGGCTGTGTCTCTGGAGGCCTGGGCGCTCAGGACGTGCCTCTCCGTCGCCGCCGGAATTCCAAGTGTCGGAGCCTCTGCGGTCTTCCCCGGGCAGCGCCTGGCTGTCGCCTGTGTGTCAGGCCGCTCCCCACCTTCCACTGGCTTGGCTCAACTGCCGCGGGCACGGGACGTGGGAGGTGGACACAGAGGCCGCCTGCCCAGCCGGGTGCTGCAGACACCCAAGGAGCCAGCCCTGCAGGGCAGTGTGTGTCAGCAGGGAAGGCCCTTGCCCGCTGCACGGTGCCCACGAGGAAGGGCCGCCGGTGCAGGCCAGCCCTGCGTGCGTCTGGCCCCTGGCCTCTCCAGCGGCCTCGGCTGCCCCCTCTGAGCTTGTAGTTTCTCAGGGTGGAGCCATGTCCCGCACGCAGGCATTGAAGTGTCCCCATCCTGGTCTCTAAGGGACAGTCTGGTGGACTGCCTCCAGGACAGACTGGCCTGTTCTGCCTGCAATCTCGGGTCCTTCCCATCCTCACCGGCACCGATTCTTCCCGGTCGGCAAGCTCCCCTGAGGCGTCCAAGTCACCGCCTTGCTCTCAACACTGCGAAAGGGTCTTGGGCAGCAGAGGCTTCCGTCCATCTGTCTCTAGACGGCTGCTGCCCTGCGCGTTGGCTGTCGATTCCTGGCCACTGCAGCTTTTCTCCGTTTGCCTCGATGTCCACTTCCTGGCTATGTGGATCCCCGCCTCTGCCCCGTCTTGCCTCTGCCCTGCCCCACCCTGGCCCGCCTCTGCCCCGTCCCGCCTGTGCCCCGCCCCGGGTCTGGCAGTCTCTAAGGAGCCCTGCTCTTCTCTTGCAGAACATCTGTTCCCTGGACTGGTGCCAGCACCACAAGCAGTGTTCCAAGGTAGGTTCCCACGGCCGTGCCCGCGCGCGGGACAACTGCCCTTATTTCAAACTACCCCGAGGTGGTCGCCCCCTGTCTCTCCCAGTGCCCTCGGCAGGGGGACCCTCTCCCAGATGGGCGGGATTCCAGGGCCGAGCAGAAACCCAGGGGCTGTGCTTGGGGACCATGGGTGCGCCTGCCTCCCAGTCTGCTGCTCTGAGGAGAGATGGTGCAGCCGCCACCGCGCTGCTCCACGTGCTGCCTGCCCGCTGCCCCGCGCTCTGCGGGCGCTGCTGCAAGGACCCCTGGGCTCCGGGCAGAAGGTGCATAAGCAGCAGCCGCTCCTGGCAAGTTTGTCCCATGGCTTTGCCTTGTGACCGGGGGTGCTGGTGCACAATCTGCTTCTGGATGGGAGCGTGGCGGGGTCACGGATGCCGTGTGTAAACAGGGGCCCACCTCGTGGCTGCTAACCCAACAGCCACCCAGAGAAAGAAACACCGGTTCACCCCTGAGGATGGCCACCTACAGGCCCCCTTGGGGCAGTCCCACTGGACATGGCCACTGGACATGGCTCTGCTCTGTCTTACCCATGAGGCTGTGACAGTACACAGTGGTGACGGCCACTGGTTGCATCTGTTATACAGTTTGTTGCGTCTATTATGCAGTTTGTTGCATCTGTTATATACTTTGTTGCATCTATTAGACACTTTGTTGCGTCTATTAGACACTTTGTTGCATCCATTATACAATTTGTTGCGTCTATGATACAGTTTGTTGCGTCTATTAGACACTGTTGCATCTATTAGGCACTTTGTTGCATCTATTATACACTTTGTTGCGTCTATTAGACAGTTTGTTGCGTCTATTAGACACTTTGTTGCATCTATGATACAGTTTGTTGCATCTATGATACACTTTGTTGCGTCTATTAGACACTTTGTTGCATCTATTAGATACTTTGTTGCATCTATTATACACTTTGTTGCATCTATGATACAGCTTGTTGTGTCTATTAGACACTTTGTTGCGTCTATTAGACACTTTGTTGCATCTATGATACAGTTTGTTGCATCTATGATACAGTTTGTTGCGTCTATTAGGCACTTTGTTGCGTCTATTGGATAGTTTGTTGCATCTATGATACAGTTTGTTGCATCTATGATACAGTTTGTTGCGTCTATTAGGCACTTTGTTGCGTCTATTGGACAGTTTGTTGCGTCTATTAGACACTTTGTTGCGTCTATTAGGCACTTTGTTGCATCTATTAGACAGTTTGTTGCGTCTATTAGACACTTTGTTGCGTCTATTATACAGTTTGTTGCATCTACAGGTACAATTTGCAGCACGTCCGTGTTCATTTTTGAGGGTTCTGTCTGCTCTCACCTTTGAGAATCCCTGGCCGCAGTATCTTACGTCCCCCAAGCCTCTGGGCGGGCAGTCCTTTCACGCCTGTTGGGGAACAGGCTTCCTGGTTAGTTGAGACCAGAGGACGCCGTCTCAGAATCTCGGCCAGAGTGTCAAAGGCGAGCAGGTGTCCTAAGGGGTCCGTGGGATTTATTCCGTGCACGTAGCCAACAGGCGTCCAAGCACATCGCCCCTCCTCTGGGTGACCGCGCGTAGACCAGGCATTTGTGAGGAGCATCGTGGGCCTGATCTCTGAGCAGACGGCGGGCAGATCTTGCTCCCCAGCAGGAAGCCCCGTTCGCATGACGGGCGGGTCCCCGCAACCACACCCACACTTCGGGACGTTGAATTCAACATTGCTGCCAACAGGCGAGCGTCCTTCTCGGTGAATCCCAGGCCATCGGGTGGCGGCCGGCTGGCTCGCGCCTGGGCCTGGGGCAGAAAGGTCAGGGCGGTTGACTGCCCCTGTTCTGAAGCTTCCCCCGCAGGACGGCACTCACTCCTGCAGAGAGGACCTTGTGGTCGTCACGGTTTCTTAGCTGGTTCATGAAATCGCTGCCCACCCACAGAGCTCTCTGTTCACGTGCTCGCCTCGTGGGGGTGCCAGGAGGCCAGCTGCACGCCCTCCGAACCTGTGTCTTTGGCCAGTGGCGTGTTCCCTGGACGGTACGCAGGGGACGTCTGTCAGCTCGATGGCTTGGCGATCCGCCGCTCACCATGAGCCTGGTGGTTCAGACCCACCTGGAGGCACAGTGGGGGAAAGGCCTGGCAGTCTGCCTGCCTGGGAAACAGCGCGGTGGGGCACAGGCCGCCTCGGCCACCCCTGAGGCAGCCAGGGCCCAAGTCCCCAAGTGGACACTGCCCTTTCCTTTCCTGTCGCCGCATTCTGGCTGCCGATGGGCTAGGGGCTGCCGGCCCTCGGGTCGCATGCAGTCGCTGGCTGGTCGGGGCTGTCAGAGAGCCAGCCCTGCCTCTGCCCGGCAAGGACACTCATTCCTTTTGCCTGGTCTTGGAGCCGGCCGCTGCCCACTCCTCTCCCACCGTCCAGAAGGATGGAATGATCCAGCCCAGTCACCGTGGGAGCTCTCGTGTCTGTCTCGCGCTGGGAGGGTCTCACCTAACAGCCCTGTGGCCATCTTGATTCAGCGCCCCCTGACCCACGGCCGGGGCAAAGCTGGGGCCACAGGCGGCCCTGGTCCCCCATATGGTTCTCCTCGGGGAGCTGCCGCCCTCCGTTGCTGTGTGCACGCAGACAGGGGCGGCCCACGCGGCGCTGGCTCGATTGCCTCTCACCATCTCCTCCCGGGAAGTGACTGATTCTCCTGTGTCCTCAGTACCCTGCCCCAGAGAAGCCACAGCGGCGGACGGCTCGGGAAGCGAGGAGAGGGGCATTCCGTTCTGTCCGCCGCCCCCGGGGAACAAACGGGGAGCTCCCCAGACTGCTCCCTGACAGGCTGCCGGCCCCCGTCCACCAGCGGCACCCATAAGAGAGAAGTGGTGCCACTTCCCGAGCCTGTAGGGGAGCTGGCAGCGGGCAGAGCAGACTCGGAGGCAGAATTCCCTAGGCCCAGGTCTCAGCTCCCGTGCGGGAGGGTCGCAGGCTGTCCGGTTGCCTTCCTGCGTGTGAAGGTGCCCAGTGAGTGAGGCAGGCAGGAGGAGAACCCACCCATCCACCTGAGGCCTGTCTCAGAGGGGCCCAGGCTGCGAGGTCGACCAGTTCCCAGGAGAGGCCCCCTTGGAGCAGGATGCCGTGTTGGGGGGACGGTGAAAAGGGGGAAGGCCCCCCACACGGTGGACTGACATGGAGCCGGGACCCCTGGCTCAACCCCGGGGGCCGTCGTGAGGACGGCCGGGCCGTGTTCCTTTCTCGGTTCCTCGGTCGGCAGAGTCGGGGCCACCTCCCGGCTCCCGCAGAGCATGGGGGGTGAAGGCCGGCGGGCCGGGGGGCTGGGGAGCGGCCTTCAGCAGGGCAGGGGCCTGCGGTGGGGATGGCCCTCCTTAGGGATGAGGTCATGCGTGTGCCCCGGCCTGGTCCTGCGCCGCGGCCATGAGGGAGGCCTGTGGACGTGGCACCGGTGGGGCGGGTGGTGGACGCGCCTCACCTCTGACTGTAGATTCCTGGCCACGTCAGCCTTTCTCCGTTTGCCTGGACATGGGAATCCCCGCCCCTTCCCTGCCCCATCCCTGCCCTGCTGTCAGCAGCGGTCAGGGGGCCCCTGGGCTAGCGGTCAGGGGGCTCTGGGCTAGCGGTCAGGGGGCTCCGGACTAGCGGTCAGGGGGCCCCTGGGCTAGCGGTCAGGGGGCTCTGGGCTAGCGGTCAGGGGGCTCCGGACTAGCGGGCAGGGGGCTCCGGACTAGCGGGCAGGGGGGGATCTCTAGGCTAGCGGTCAGGGGGCTCCAGGCTAGCGGTCAGGGGGCTCCAGGCTAGCGGTCAGGGGGCTCCGGGCTAGTGGTCAGGGGGCTCCGGGCTAGCGGTCAGGGGGCTCTGGGCTCGCGGTCAGGGGGGTTTCCAGGCTAGTGGCCAGGGGGGCTCCGGGCTAGTGGTCAGGGGGCTCCGGGCTAGTGGTCAGGGGGCTCCAGGCTAGCGGTCAGGGGGCCCCTGGGCTAGCGGTCAGGGGGCTCTGGGCTAGCGGTCAGGGGGCTCCGGACTAGCGGGCAGGGGGCTCCGGACTAGCGGGCAGGGGGGGATCTCTAGGCTAGCGGTCAGGGGGCTCCAGGCTAGCGGTCAGGGGGCTCCAGGCTAGCGGTCAGGGGGCTCCGGGCTAGTGGTCAGGGGGCTCCGGGCTAGCGGTCAGGGGGCTCTGGGCTCGCGGTCAGGGGGGTTTCCAGGCTAGTGGCCAGGGGGGCTCTGGGCTAGCGGTCTGGGGGCTCCGGGCTAGTGGTCAAGGGGCTCCGGGCTAGCGGTCAGGGGGCTCCGGGCTCGCGGTCAGGGGGGTTTCCAGGCTAGTGGCCAGGGGGGCTCCGGGCTAGCGGTCAGGGGGCTCCGGGCTAGCAGTCAGGGGGATCCAGGCTAGCGGTCAGGTGGCTCCAGGCTAGCGGTCAGGGGTCTCCAGGCTAGCGGTCAGGGGTCTCCAGGCTAGCGGTCAGGGGTCTCCAGGCTAGCGGTCAGGGGGCTCCAGGCTAGCGGTCAGGGGGCCCCTGGGCTAGCGGTCAGGGGGCTCTGGGCTCGCGGTCAGGGGGGCCCCTGGGCTAGCGGTCAGGGGGCTCCGGACTAGCGGACAGGGGGGGATCTCTAGGCTAGCGGTCAGGGGGCTCCAGGCTAGCAGTCAGGGGGCTCCAGGCTAGCGGTCAGGGGGCTCCGGGCTAGTGGTCAGGGGGCTCCGGGCTAGCGGTCAGGGGGCTCTGGGCTCGCGGTCAGGGGGGTTTCCAGGCTAGTGGCCAGGGGGGCTCTGGGCTAGCGGTCTGGGGGCTCCGGGCTAGTGGTCAGGGGGCTCCGGGCTAGCGGTCAGGGGGCTCCGGGCTCGCGGTCAGGGGGGTTTCCAGGCTAGTGGCCAGGGGGGCTCCGGGCTAGCGGTCAGGGGGCTCTGGGCTAGCAGTCAGGGGGATCCAGGCTAGCGGTCAGGTGGCTCCAGGCTAGCGGTCAGGGGTCTCCAGGCTAGCGGTCAGGGGTCTCCAGGCTAGCGGTCAGGGGTCTCCAGGCTAGCGGTCAGGGGGCTCCAGGCTAGCGGGCAGGGGGTCTCCAGGCTAGCGGTCAGGGGGGGCTCCAGGCTAGCGGTCAGGGGGCTCCGGGCTAGCGGTCAGGGCGGCTCCGGGCTAGCAGTCAGGGCGGCTCCAGGCTACTGGTCAGGGGGTCTCCAGGCTAGCGGTCAGGGGGGGCTCCAGGCTAGTGGTCAGGGGGCTCCAGGCTAGCGGTCAGGGGGGTCTCTAGGCTAGCGGTCAGGGCGGCTCCGGGCTAGCGGTCAGGGGGCTCCAGGCTAGTGGCCAGGCGGGCTCCGGGCGCCCCTCGAAGCGCCAAGCCCAGGCGTGCAGCCCAGGGGCAGTGGACAGCCTGCCCGCCAGCCCGCGGGCGCCCAGGAGCAAGCGGCTGCCCGGCTTCCTGCCCAGTGACTCCCTAACACCAGCACCCCTCAATCTGCTGCCTGGAGACGGGCCTGAGCACCTCCATCCGGGCTGAACCCGACCCTGACCCCGACCCCGACCCCCGACCCCCGACCCCCGCGGGCCCCGGGCAGCCTCCGAGCTGCGCACCCTGCAGTCCGCCCAGAGGCATCGCGGGGCGGCGGCCCGTCATCCCCCACAAACCGCAAACCCTCAGGGCGCAGCGCTGCCTTGCAGAGGCCTCTGGACAGCTGGGGCTGGTGGAGGCCGCTGGCCGCGTGTGACCACACCTTGGCCCGTCTTCTTAAAGAAAGACCCCTTTGATGGGCGCAGCTGAGGCAGTGCCCCCTCTAGCTGAGCGTCTGCCACAGCTGGGCCGCGTCTGCCCGTGGGTGCGTGGTTGGTTAGGGGTGAACTGCGGCCCCCCAAAAGGAGGTCCCGGGGCCCGTGGCTGGGGGGTTCTCAGTGGAGACGCAGGCAGTGTGCTTGCTGTCCTGAGGGCCAGCCCTGAGCGCCCACCGCAGTGACCCGTCCCTGGCAACCCTCTCATCTGCCCCAGCGTTTGCGGGGCTGGTTTATGGGCGGCCTGTCCGGAAGGAGGCCTGGTTTACAGCGTCCATGCCCCCAGGAGCCCCGTGCTCGGCCGGCTGGCCTGGCCTCTCCCTCCTGTCCTGCTGCCATGCTCCCGGGGGTCTGTCCTCGCTGACGTTCGTGTGGCCGTGGACGGGACTGCCGGCGAGGCGGCCCAGACGCATTAAAGCTTCCCCTGCCCGGTCTGACGCCGCCATCTGTCCATCCAGATGGCCAGGCGGAGAGGTGCCCTCGGTGACCCGAGAGGGGTTCCAGCGCCAAAGCACACGGTCCAACTTCACCTCAGGGCCCAGCTCACACCACGCACCGGCCTCCCTGACGAGGGACTCTGCCGAGGAGCCGTGGCCATGGCTTCGAAGGTGTCACCACTGGGCCACCAGGGTCCCCGGTGCCCCCACAAGGACCCCAACCAGGCTCGCTGCCCTCAGGTCAGTGCTGGCCACGGCAAACCCCGTGGGTTTCTGAGACCGAGGCTTCTGTTAGGGGCGCAGGACGCGCAGTCTTTCTCGCCAGGAGCGGATGCGGGTTCCCAATGCAGCGCCCCGTAGGCTTGGAGGCAGGACAGGAAACAGCCACGTCCTGGCCCGCAGCTGACCCCCTCCTTTGACATAACGACAGGGCTCCCAGCTTTGTTTCGTCCCCTCGTGGCTGACGCCTATTGAACCTGCTCTGCGGGGGAATTCTTGTCCGTTCATCCGGAATTCGTTCCCTTCTCATGGGAATGTCCTGTCTTCCTTGGCTTCCTGTCGGCTCCTCCAATGGCAAAGGCCAGTTCCTGGACCTGCCCGGGCTCAGACCAGGGCCGGCCTGCTGTTCCACGGGCAGCGTGGGTGGAGCGGGGTGTCCAGGCGGGTCTGCAGACAGTGGGCTGGTCGCCCCACCCGCATGCTGAGAACCAGCCAGACGTGCTCCTGGGTGGTGTGAGGCTGTGGGTGGAGGAGGACAGGCCAGGGATGCAGGTGGACAGGCCAGGGATGGAGGAGGGCAGGCCAGGGATGGAGGTGGACAGGCCCGGGATGGAGGAGGGCAGGCCAGGGATGCAGGTGGACAGGCCAGGGATGGAGGAGGACAGGCCAGGGATGCAGGTGGACAGGCCAGGGATGGAGGTGGGCAGGCCAGGGATGGAGGTGGACAGGCCAGGGATGGAGGAGGGCAGGCCAGGGATGGAGGTGGGCAGGCCAGGGATGCAGGTGGACAGGCCAGGGATTGAGGTGGGCAGGCCAGGGATGGAGGAGGGCAGGCCAGGGATGCAGGTGGACAGGCCAGGGATGCAGGTGGACAGGCCAGGGATGGAGGAGGGCAGGCCAGGGATGGAGGAGGGCAGGCCAGGGATGCAGGTGGACAGGCCAGGGATGGAGGTGGGCAGGCCAGGGATGGAGGTGGACAGGCCAGGGATGCAGGTGGACAGGCCAGGGATGCAGGTGGACAGGCCAGGGATGGAGGTGCATGGGCCAGGGATGGAGGTGCATGGGCCAGGGATGGAGGAGGGCATGCCCGGAATGGAGGTGGACAGGCCAGGGATGGAGGAGGGCAGGCCAGGGATGCAGGTGGACAGGCCAGGGATGCAGGTGGACAGGCCAGGGATGCAGGTGGACAGGCCAGGGCAACTGAACTGCAGGGGTGTATCCATACTGTGAGAATTGTCACAAAACCCTGGTCCACCCAGTGGCCGGCAGTTCCTGCAGTGGACCTCGGTCTCCAGGCTGCACGTCCGATGTTAGGAGAGGGCTGACTCCCCAGTGGCAGCGTGGCTTCCCCCCAGGTCCCTGGCAAGCGGGAGGGAGACAGACCTGCAGACAGGCGGGTCCTGAGCCACCGTGGGCACAGACGGGGCTTCTGAGACGCGTGTGCGGGTCCATCTCCTGGAGGAAGAGCAGGCCCGTCGGCGGCAAGCCCGTGGGGCAGCGGCTCGATGGATGGTTCAGGGTCTCCTCCATCGTCTCACGCGGTGAAGCTGAGTCAGGAGGACGGGAGCAGGGCCGGCGCATCGGCTGGTGGTGCCGGATAACAGTGCTGACGGCGCCGAGGAGGACCGGTCAGGACCGCCAACCATCTGCCTGGAAGGACCGCAGCCCGAGTGCTCCTCAGAGGCGAGGCCAGGCTGTGAGCAGGCCCCGGGCCCTGGAGGAGGGCATCGTGCCCGGGAGAGCGGAGGGGCAGCGACACGGAGGACGCCCGCGGGGACATGGACGGACTCCAAGGCCGCAGCTGCGGGCTCTGGCGTAAGAACCTTGGTGAGGCGGCGCAGGGCCGGCCGTGTTTCCCTACGTCGTGCAGAAGGCGGCTCAGAGCCGGAACCGACCTGGTGCCTAACGAGCGAAGGACCACACTTTCCAGGAGGAGGACGATGTTCGTCTCTGGACAGCCCCAAGGCCGAGAGGAGGGAGGCTGTCTGTCCAGGCTGGCGGGGACCGGAGGTACGCCCTGGGCCTGGGGCATGTGAGAGAGCCCGTTTGGCCTCGATGCCTCCGCTCTGGGGACCCACTCGCCCGCTGGCAGCCCTCCCGAATCCCAGCCCTGACCTCTGCCAGCTCAGCATGGCCAGGCCGCCCTCTGCTTGAAGCCCAGGCTAGACAGGGCCTTCCCGGCCGTGCTGTGGCCAGCGGAGGGGCTGGTGGTCAGCTGAGGGGCTGGTGGTCAGCTGAGGGGCTGGTGGTCAGCGGAGGGGCTGGTGGTCAGCGGAGGGGCTGGTGGTCAGCGGAGGGGCTGGTGGTCAGCTGAGGGGCTGATGGTCAGCGGAGGGGCTGGTGGTCAGCGGAGGGGCTGGTGGTCAGCAGAGGGGCTGGTGGTCAGCTGAGGGGCTGGTGGTCAGCGGAGGGGCTGGTGGTCAGTGGAGGGGCTGGTGGTCAGCTGAGGGACAGGTGGTGAGCGGAGGGGCTGGTGGTCAGCAGAGGGGCTGGTGGTCAGCGGAGGGGCTGATGGTCAGCAGAGGAGCTGGTGGTGAGCAGAGGGGCTGGTGGTCACTGGAGGGGCTGGTGGTCAGCCTAGGGGCTGGTGGTCAGCGGAGGGGCTGGTGGTCAGCCTAGGGGCTGGTGGTCAGCGGAGGGGCTGGTGGTCAGCCTAGGGGCTGGTGGTCAGCGGAAGGGCTGGTGGTCAGCCTAGGGGCTGGTGGTGAGCAGAGGGGCTGGTGGTCACCGGAGGGGCTGGTGGTCAGCCTAGGGGCTGGTGGTCAGCGGAGGGGCTGGTGGTCAGCCTAGGGGCTGGTGGTCAGCGGAGGGGCTGGTGGTCAGCCTAGGGGCTGGTGATGAGCAGAGGGGCTGGTGGTCACCGGAGGGGCTGGTGGTCAGCCTAGGGGCTGGTGGTCAGCGGAGGGGCTGGTGGTCAGCCTAGGGGCTGGTGGTCAGCGGAAGGGCTGGTGGTCAGCCTAGGGGCTGGTGGTGAGCAGAGGGGCTGGTGGTCACCGGAGGGGCTGGTGGTCAGCCTAGGGGCTGGTGGTCAGCGGAAGGGCTGGTGGTCAGCCTAGGGGCTGGTGGTCAGCGGAGGGGCTGGTGGTCAGCCGAGGGGCTGGTGGTCACCGGAGGGGCTGGTGGTCAGCCTAGGGGCTGGTGGTCAGCCTAGGGGCTGGTGGTCACCGGAGGGGCTGGTGGTCAGCCTAGGGGCTGGTGGTGAGCAGAGGGGCTGGTGGTCACCGGAGGGGCTGGTGGTCAGCAGAGGGGCTGGCCCTCCTGCCTGCTCCCTGGGAGGGAGCCTCCGCTGCCAGTGGCTGCAGGACTCCTGCTCCCAGGGCGCCCGTGGCCCAGACCGGTCAGCATTGCGTCCTATCAGGGACAGGCCAGGTGCAGACCTGGCTCCTCTAAGGGGGAGTCTGCCCTCGCTGTTTAGCTTAAGGAAAAAGAGGGTTTTGTTGGCGTGTCCTCGACAAGCCTCGGAGGGTCACCCTGTCCCTCGCGAGAAAGTGGGGCCGCCCTCACCCGGGTCCCCTCCAGCTCAGGCTGCCAGCCGCCAGGTCAGCGCTGGGAAACTGCCCGGTGCCCCGGCGGGAGGGACACTTCTTGGCTGTGGGCCTGCGTGTCAGATCTTGCGAGAGTGACTCGTGCTGCCAACACGAGCCTGCTGGACGTGCCGCAGGCGGTCAGTAGTGGTGTGTCCAGGTCAGACTGCGTGAGGGTCCGGCTTCCGAGGCCTTGTTGAGTCCATAAGACGGGTCAGAAGGGCATCAGGTTCAAAGGCCTTCGTGCAGACCACGGAGACTGAGTCTGCACCCTGCTTCACGGGGTCCAGTGAGGAGCCGTCCAGGGTCCAGTGAGGAGCCGTGTCCTCTTGCCCTGAGACCAGAGGCACAAGGCGGTGCCCGTGGAGGGCCAGCTCTGCCCGCTTGCACCGCCGGCCTTGCAGCCAGTAGCCAAGATGCGCTTGGAGCATGTCGCCCACGGGGAGGCCCACGTGATCCCCGGACGCCCGACTGCCCGCTGGAGTGCGACCCTCCCTCCCTCCCTCCTCCCCCGTCACGTGTCCAGGGCCGGGGTCCCGAGGGCGCCTTTGGAGAGAAGGGATGGAGCTGCCTCTTTCTGTGCATGGCCAGTTCCGGGTCCCGTCTCCGGCTCAGGGCCGCCCGGCGCTGGCCATCCGCGGCGGTTCCCAGGGCGAGGGCCAGCGGGCAGGGAGCTGGCGTTCCCGCCTGGCCCTGTGTCCTGGGCCTGGCCCAGCTCCTGGGACCCGGCGGCGGCTTTCTTCTCCGTGAAAGGCAAGCCCGGCAGAGTGATTGGCATGAGAATCCCGCGAGGAAGGATTCATTAGCGACAGGCGGGCTTCTCGGCGACGCCGCTGCTGTGGGCGCCTTTGAAGTGTCTCTGGCTGCAGAGCGGCGGCCTGTTCTGCTCCCTGGGTGCTGCCAGCGGGTCCATCCCGCCCAGACCCCGTCTACACCCCCTGCGCGGAGCGGCTGGCGTGGCCCCTCGTGGGCGTCCCTCTCAGGCGGGTTTCCCACCCCGGGAGCCTCACCCAGCGGCCAGCGCCAAGAGGGTCCCGCCAGCGGGCACCCGCGCCCCCTGGATCCCTGCGCGGAGAAGCCCCCGGGGCCGGCTCTCTCCGTGGCCTTTCCGGGCGGTGTTTGGGAGGCCGGCAAAGGGCCCGCGCCCACCGGTCACAGACACGGTGCCCTGTGGTGGCGGCCGTCCCTGGAAGCCCGGGCGCACGGAGCAAAGTGAGAAAGGGCCTCCGGTCCAGGGTGGCGACGCGGTTGTGGTCAGTCAGGTGCTGTCCAGTGGGTTCCAGCCAAGAGTGACCCCCGGGACACGGAAGGGCACAGCCCGGGCCTGAGCCGCCCCCCCCCACGTGGCCACTTCGAGGGATCGTGTTCCCCTCGGGCAGCAGCACAGGGGACGCGGCTGCTCAGTGACCCTTCGCACGGCCTCGCTGCTCTCGGGCAGGATCTCGACGCCGTCCTGCTGGGGGCTGAGCCTGAGAGAGGAGGCCCCCAGGCCGCCCCACGGTGGAAGCTGACCACACGCCCCCCGGAAGCGCCCGGTGCTGTAGGTGGGGTCAGGGAGTGGCCTCCGGTCCACACGGTCAACCCCCGAGGACGTCTCAGCCTGGCCGTGTCAGCCGGGCGTCAGGCTCCGTCTCCCGAGGCCGTGGGCCGTCAGCTCAGCCCTCCTGCTGCTCCGACCCCCCCCCCTGTGAGAAATCACGTCCATTGATATCAGTTGTCATTTAATCTTCGTGCAAACACGTGAAACGAGGGCGTAATCTCATTGTTACTAATCGAACGTCACGATCCACAATTAACTCCCAGTGACCAGTCACAGAGCGATGTGGAACTGAACTTTGGAAAGACTCTGTGTTCCCGAGGGTCTCAGGTGACCCCCAAAGGGCCATTGACCCCCTGAAAGGGCCATTGACCCCCCAAAGGGCCATTGACCCCCCAAAAGGGCCATTGACCCCCCCAAAGGGCCATTGACCCCCTGAAAGGGCCATTGACCCCCCAAAGGGCCATTGACCCCCCAAAAGGGCCATTGACCCCCCAAAGGGCCATTGACCCCCCAAAAGGGCCATTGACCCCCCCAAAGGGCCATTGACCCCCCCAAAGGGCCATTGACCCCCTGATAAGGGCCATTGACCCCCCAAAGGGCCATTGACCCCCCCCAAAGGGCCATTGACCCCCCCCCAAAGGGCCATTGACCCCCTGAAAGGGCCATTGACCCCCTGATAAGGGCCATTGACCCCCCAAAGGGCCATTGACCCCCTGAAAGGGCCATTGACCCCCTGATAAGGGCCATTGACCCCCCAAAGGGCCATTGACCCCCTGAAAGGACCATAGACCCCCCCAAAGGGCCATTGACCCCCGAAAGGGCCATTGTGATGCAAAGACGGAGACCTGCTGTCCCGCCGGGGGGCTGCGGTGCTGGGCCTTCCTGGTCGGGACGGTTCTGTCGCGGGCAGGGGTGCGAAGCAGAGCCCGGAGGCCCGGCCGCTGCCCTCTCAGCCCGCCGACACCCATGGGGCGCGAGCCAGGCCCTGCTCCCCCTCCACCCCGCCCGCCCCCGAGAAGCCCCTTCCCAGCCCGTGTCCGTCCGTCCGTCCGCCGCCTCCAGGCCCCACAGCTCCTCGGGCCCAGCCCACCGAGCCGGCGTGAAATCGGCCCTGAAAAGCCTTGCCGGCTGGGCCGGGGCTGCACAAAGGCGGCCTTCTTCCCGGCGCAGCCGCGTCGGTGGCCCGGCCGTTCCACTGGCCCCAGGGACGGGTCCTGGCTCTTGTCGCCGGGTGAGGTCAGGCCCGAGGACGGCTGGGTCCTGGGAGCGCCGGGGGGGTGGGGGGGGCTCGGCCCCCGAAAGACCAGGACAGACAGCAGCTGGGGTCCCGAGCGGAGGCGCCCCCCCCCCAGAGACGCCGTCCGCCCGTCCATCCGTCCACCAGCCCCTCCCAGCGGCGGCTGGCCCGGGCTGTGCTGTGTCCCGTCTCCGCAGTGGACCTCCGGCCTGTGCGTCAACGACAGCCCATCAAGGCCCCACCGACTGCCCGGCCACCGAGGGACGAGCGTGTACCCCTGGTCAGCGGATGCTCCCTCGAGGCCTGGACGGCGAGGCGCTGGTCACCTGCTTTGGGCGCGTGGTTGGGAGGGGCAGTGTCTGCAGAAGGACGCTGCGCTGGGCAGAGTGGACGGCGAGAGAGCGGGAGGAGGACCCGCAGAGACGCATGGACACTGCAGCAGTGACCACGGGCGCTGGCCGGCGGACAGTGGAGGGCGGTGTTTCCTGCTGTCGGCTCAGGGTCACAGCGGCATCGGTCGGCCTGGCCACCTCACTGTGGACGGGTCAGCCCCGGCCCCTTCTGACTCCCTCACACCCAGAGGACGGCGTCGGGATGCCCTGCACGCCTGGGCTGTCGGCCTCTCTGGAAGCAGGCTGTCTCCGCGTTCTCCGAGGAGCAGCTGGTGGGTTTGAACCGCTGACCGTCCTGTTACCAGCCCATTGCTCAAGCGCGAGGCTCCTTCAAAGCCCAGCTGGATCAATCCATCAAGCAGTCAATCACATAAACGAGCTCACTGCCATCAAGTCAATGCTGCTTCATCTGGGCCGCGATCTGCGGGGCGGGCAGCTCGAATCCACCTGAGGCTCGGAGGGAACGACTGGGCTGTCCACTCCGTCAGCGTCTCCGTCTCGGGAACCCACGGGGCCGCTCTGAGGCAGCACCGACTCGGTGCCGGCGAGCACCATTGACCGCGTCCACGCGGAAGCCAGCCCACGGCCGGGGGCTTTCTGCCCGGGGTTCCTCTGCCGGGCTTCTTGCTTGGAGTCTGGTCGCCCGTCTGCGTGCGCGGTGCAGTGTCCACTGTGTGCCGGGCAGGCTGGACTCCCGACTGAGGCGGCGGCCTCCCCGGCCCGGGAGCTGGAGTGCTTCCGCCCCGCTGCTCCCGGTGCAGGCGCGCCCTGCTGCTGCGAGCTGCTCCCACCCTCCCCGAGCTTGCACGACGGCACTGCCCCTTCTTAGCCGCCCCCCCATCGCTCTGAGGCTGGAGCCCGTGGCTCAGCCCCGTCCACCCTCCTCCTGCAGACCCTCCACCCTTCCCACGGCCCTCCCGTGACCAAGCACGACGGGCGCCTCTGGGGACCGGCCTCTCCCGGCTGCATGTCCCACGCACACGAGACCAAGTCCCATGTGCGGATGAGGCTCTGCTGCCCGCCCGTGGCTCAGCGGGCAGCTCAGGCGCCCGGCCACCAGGGGACACGGGGCTGTCAGGCCTGGTGCTCTCTGTGGGACACGGGGCCGCTGCCACTTGCCCCGCCACCGCCCAGCGTTCTCCGTGGCTTGTTGCAATCCACACAGCCATGCCTTTGCATAGCCCATGGCACACAGTCAGCCTCTCCCTGGCCATTGGCACACAGTCAGCCTCTCCCCGGCCAGTGGCACGCAGTCAGCCACTCCCTGGCCCGTGGCACGCAGTCAGCCTCTCCCCGGCCAGTGGCACGCAGTCAGCCTCTCCCCGGCCAGTGGCACGCAGTCAGCCTCTCCCCGGGCAGTGGCACGCAGTCAGCCTCTCCCTGGCCAGTGGCACGCAGTCAGCCTCTCCCCGGGCAGTGGCACGCAGTCAGCCTCTCCCCGTGGCGGGTAGGCCTGTGGCACGCAGTCAGCCTCTCCCTGGCCTGTGGCACGCAGTCAGACTCTCCCCAGGCAGTGGCACGCAGTCAGCCTCTCTCTGGCAAGTGGCTCGCAGTCAGCCTCTCCCCGGGCAGTGGCACGCAGTCAGCCTCTCCCCGGGCAGTGGCAGGCAGTCAGCCTCTCCCTGGCCTGTGGCACGCAGTCAGCCTCTCCCCGGGCAGTGGCACGCAGTCAGCCTCTCCCCGTGGCGGGTAGGCCCGTGGCACGCGGTCAGCCTCTCCCCGGGCAGTGGCACGCAGTCAGCCTCTCCCCGGGCAGTGGCACGCAGTCAGCCTGTCCCTGTGGC